>NW_026991717.1:75415248-76888998 GCF_029215605.1 Mirounga angustirostris
AATCATGGAACACTACATCAAAAATTAATGATGTAATGTATGGTGATTAACATAACATAATAAAAAAAAGAACAAGTAAATTAAATAGGTGCAATTAAAATTTTAAAAATTACGTAAAGTTAAGAAAAAAAAAACAACTTCAATCCTGTGAAAAGGTCATCAAAGCTAAAAAACTACAGTGCTAGTACTTAATTCAGAATATTGGTTCTAGGTACTTTCTTTCATCCTAAGCATCTTTCCCATCGACATCATTGCCACAAGAATTTGCTGCATAGCCCATCGGCTAGGAGGTAATTTTGCCATAAAAGATAAAATCACAAAAAATAAAAGAGCAACATCAATAGCCAATGTTGATCAGACGCCATACTGATAACATAAACAGCCGACTAACCCATGTTTTGTATGTTTATATGTATTATATCTATATTCTTACAATAAGTAACCTAGAGAAAAGAAAATGATATCAAGAAAATCATAAAGAAGACAAAAATACATTTACAGTACTCTATTGTATTAATAAAAAATATTCACATATAAGTGGACCCGTGCAGTTCAGACTTGTGTTTTTCCAGGGTCCAAGTGTACTAGGATGCATATTGGTTACTGAGCTTTGTATTGCATTGCAAAATCTTTCTATGCTGTTGTTCTTGAAATATTGTCATATGTCAGTAAGAGACAATTCAAAGTTCTATGGGAAATGTGGTTTCAAAATTCTGCACCAATGTACAGACCATTATGAGGGCTAAGATTTATATAAAAATGGGAGTACTGTGTCATGGAGAAATGAAACCAAACTGTCAATCAGTTGATGAAACCAAACTGTCAACTAGTTATTTTATATATATATATATATATATATATATATATATATATATTTTTTTTTTTTTTTTTTTTTTTTCCTAGCAAAATTTCCTTATGACCAATTACTTATCCTGCAAAAATGTTTGTGGCACAAATAGTTGTGGTAAAGATATCTACAGCAAAGATGCTTATGGCAAAAATGTTGTACACACAGAAAGCTATACAATTTCTTTGGAGGACTCTAATTCTTCTGCAGTCATATTCACTACACACACACACTATTTGTAGAATTAGTGGTAAATCTGGGAAAGGAAACAAATTATTGGAGAGATTTAAGTGGCATTTAGGAATAGCATAATGAGTCTACCCTCGTCAAATTCTTCTACAGAAAGAACGGATAACTCTAATCTTGTTCATTTCAAGATATCCTCAGATTATCTAATCTTTAGATGTTCAATTCATTCGTAAAATGCCTAATCATAAAATGCTGAAAAGTTAAAAGTTCTTTTAACTGAAAATTTCATAAATTCCCAGGTTTACTGCTAATTCTACAAGTAACATGTGTATACTGAATGTAACTGCAGAGGGTTAAGAGCCCCCAGTTGCTACTATTTTACCTATGCAGTGCCTTGCCTGATATGTAATAAATTCTCAGTAAATGCTACTTATTATTATATGATACTATGTTCACCTCCAAAAACTAGACCAGTTAGAATTTTTTAAATCCACATATTTAATAAGTGACACAAATAACTAGAAAATAAAAATATATAAGAACTAATTTAATATCTTGGTCACAATTTTGGTTTGTGAATTTTTATAATAGGTTCTTTTAGTGTTGCAAAATGATTAAGAATACAATGTCAGACATAGCCTGATGTGAAAACAGCCCTGCTACTAGTTATTCACCATTAAGTATGTTAAATAATCTCTTCAATCTTCCAGTCTTTTCTGTTTAGTTGTATACTGAGAATAATTATAGGATATAGCATTACTTACTTTTGTAAATGTTAAATTAGATTATTTATGTAAGATCCTCAGTTTAATATCTTCTATATGATAGGAGCTCAATAAATATTATGTAATATTATTTTATTATTTCTTTGCTCCTTTAGGTAATTATCTATGTATTTATCTATATATTTATCTATTATGCATTATTATTTTATTATTTCTTTGCTCCTTTCCATTTATCCTTGTTTAGCTTAGTAATGATATATCTTATCTTTATAATAAAAAAGCAGAAAATTTCTAATAAACTCTAGGACAGATTTCAAACTTTTGACAACCCTCATATTAATAAGCTCTTGAGTTTATCAGGCAAGTCCGACAGAGACTTCCTATTTCTCCAAGGCATGCCAATGGAACCACAGGAAGTTGTGAAATTTCAATGATACAAAAGACAATCAAAACTGGAAACTCAACATTGGGGAAAAGTATTAACAGATCTTAGAGTTTGCGTGTAAGAAACAATAGAGTAAAGAGAGTACAACTTTGGATTTATACAGGATTAGTTTTAAGTCTCAATTTTACCACCAGATATGTGGCCTTGAAATATTAGTGAAAACTATTTTCTCACTAGTAAAATGTGAAAGATAATTATATCTCACGAATTCATATCCAGATTAAATGAGATAGTCAATGCAGTAAATGTAAGTTCTTATAAAGTGTCTGGCACTTTGTAGATGTTCAATAACGGGTACTATAATAGCATTAGACACAGGAAACAGAATAGCAAGTATAATCAAAAATGTACCCTAGAGATTCAAAAGCACATTTCAAACTACTTGGAGCAAAAGTAGGTATGGTCCCATGATCATGCCTAAAAGAATAAAAGTTCACAGTATTAAAAAGATAAAACAATTCCCATTAAAAAAAAAATCAGAACTAAAGAAAATATGGTGAAACCAGAAAAGTCTGGTAGAATTTCATTTTTTTAATGTGTCAACACTACATTTACTGGTACATAACTACATATAAATAGAAAATTATGGTCATGTATTTAAAAATAATAGTGTTGAAAAGTTAGAATGAACTTAGCCTGGCAAAAACAATAAACCTAGCAGCACACAATAAATTATGTGAGTATAAACATGTGTGAGAATCTGCATATGAGTTTGTTTCAAACATAAAAGTGAACAACTACGAGATAGTGAACTGCTGGGATTAAATAATGTAAAAGTTTTAATGGCAGAAAACTGATCTCTATCTTCTTTTTTTTTTTTTTTTAAAGATTTTATTTATTTATTTGAGAGAGAGAATGAGAGAGAGCATGAGAGGGAAGAGGGTCAGAGGGAGAAGCAGACTCCCCACTGAGCAGGGAGCCCGATGCGGGACTCGATCCAGGGACTCCAGGATCATGACCTGAGCCGAAGGCAGTCGCTTAACCAACTGAGCCACCCAGGCGCCCCTGATCTCTATCTTCTTAGTAAAGGCAAGTGACATTTTAACTCAGGAGATTAGAATATACAACAAGAATTTTTTAAACTTCCCACAATATAGGAAAGTATTAAACAGAGCCTCAGGGAAACGTGGGACACCAATTGGCTAACTAACATAAATGTAAATGGGAATCCCAGTTCACTAATTCTGCCTCTTGGTGAAGTTTTCAGCCATTATTATTTCTTTGAAGATTTATTTGAAAGAGAGAGAGTGCGTGAGTACGCATGGGGGAGGGGCAGAGGGAGAGAGATGGAGAAACTTAAGCAGACTCTGTACTGAGCTCAGAGCCTGAAGCGGGGCTCCATTTCACAACCCTGAGATCATGACCTGAGCTGAAATCAAGAGTCGGGCAATTAACCGACTGTGCCACCCAGGCACCTCCCAGCCATTATTTTTTAAATATTTTTTCTGCTCCTCTCTCCCTACTCTCCCTCTGCTACTCCCATTATGCATATGCTGGTATACTTAATAGGATGCCACATTTTTCTAGGTTCTGTTCATTTTCCCTCATTCTTTTTTCTCTGTTCTCCAGACTGCATCATCTCTACTCACCTGTCTTTAAGTTTGCTGATTGTTTCTTTTGTCAACTCAAATCTACTGTTGAGTCCCATCAGTGAAATTTTCATTTTTATTATTGTATTTTTTAATTTCTGAATTTCCATTTGGTTATTTTTATGATATCTTCGTTGATGTTGTCTATTTGATGAGATGTTGTCATCATACCGTCCTCTAATTTTTTGAAACATGGTTTCCTTTAGATCTGTGATCATGTTTATAATAGCTACTTTAAAGTATTTTTCTGCCAAACCCAATATCTGGGCCTCCCTTGAGGTACTTTCTGTTGTTCTGTTGTCTGCCTTTTTCCCTGTGTACAGGTCACACCTTTCTATTTCTTTACATGTTCGTTTTCTAAAATTGGACATTTTAGACAATATATTGTATTTACGAATAATGATCCTTCTTCTGAAGTTTGTTGTTTGCTGGTCTGTTGGTTTGCTTTTAGTACCATGACTGGACTAGATTAGTGAAGTCTATTCCCGCAAAGGCTGCCCCTGATACCACTCCTCAGAGGACACAGACTTCAGCATATAGTCTTCCTCAGTTTATGTATGACTTTAGCCAGGCTCTCTTTTACTATCTTTTTCCCTGGCCTCTTCATTAAGGTTCTGAATGGTCTGCCTTTATTGATACCAGATAGACCTATTAGCCTCTATTAATTGCTAGGTAATTGCTCGATTATTTTTGACAACGTGCTGGGGCATAAATTGCTCCACAGTCTGGCCCAGTTGAATTTGGGCCACTTTGCGAGAGCAGGGTATTGCCAGTGTGAGCCTTACTTTGACTATCCCCTGGAAACAACCTCTGTGCTAAGAAGCACAGGCTGGGACAGATGAGGAACTCTCTCTTTATTGGCTGTCCCACCTGGATTCTCCCTATGGAATAAGAGCTGTGTGTGTGCATTGCTAGGGGAAATTGGTGCCACCATTGGGTGCTGCCACCAAGAGGTATGGATCTTCTGCAGCCCAGAGCCAGGGAAGATAGGGTTGGCTGGTGTTCACGGTCGCCAGAATTTCCCAGAATAGGTCTTCTGCCCTACAAAGCTGGGGAAAATGGGAGCTACCACCAACCTGCTGAGCATACCAGAGCAGCTTTCAACACAGATCAGCAGGAAAGTGGGATACTTTCTCTATCAACTTCTCTGCCCATATCTTCCTGACTAGTTAAGGGTTCCAGTGGAGGATCGGGGTGGTCTGGCTGCCTTACAGATCTATCACAGGACAGAGCTGTGGAAAATGGGATCTGCCAAAGTTCACTGGCTGCCAAAACCACCCAGAATAGCTCATTCACCCTAGGGAACTGTAGGAGATAGAGCTTCCACTTGGCCACTGAGCCAGCTGCAACAGTTCAGTAAGGCAGAGCTGCTTGAGAAGGGTGCAGCTGTAGCTTGAATTCCATAGGTCCTCATTGTTCTTATTGAGTTTCTGTACATTTTGTTGAATAAATGCTTCCAAATTTGCTGTGAGCCCTTTGACCAGCCTCTAGGAGACTTCAAATGATTGCCATTGCCAATTTTGACCAGCTTAAAAAATGTTTGTCTGGGAGAGAGCTTTCCCTGGGTGCCTCATACCACTATTCTGGAAGTCAGCCTCCAATTCTGTCCAGGTTTTATTACACATGATGATGTTATGTTCATAGGTACATACACATTAATGGTAGCTATATTTTCTTGTCAGGTTGTTCCTTTAAATATTATATGCAATAACACTTCATTCTTATGCTCATTTAAGAATATACTTCATTTAAGGTCTATTTCATTAAAACATAAATATTGCCACACCTCTTCATTTTATATATGAATGATAATTCCTTTTCTATCACTTTATTTTAGCCTTTTTTATCATTTGTTTTTAATTTCCTTTCTTTTAAACCCTTCTGATCTTTTCATTATATGAATTTTTATTAAACTATTTTCTTCTTGTTTTAGAAATTGTATAATCTAATTATATTCCTTTAGGTGATCTTTTTTAAAAAAAGCATACACAGTTAACCATGAATTAATCTAATATGTACCTATCTTCCTTCTGAATGCAGTAAGAAATCCTAACAGTCTAACCATTCATTGAACAAGCTCATTCCTGATCTTACTGTTGCTAGATATTAGAGTTCTATTTAAAAAGTGTTGTAATGTTTTGATTAGCATTCTTATTTTACAGAATATGGTTAAATAAGTTTACTGGTTTTTTTTTAATCAAATATCTTGGCTTCCTATTTTCATTATAAGTTCTTGCATCTGATAGCTATTTTATTGTCCATAGTTGATAAAATCTGTTTTGTATATGTTGTAGATCTTTTTCCAATCACTTTATATTGTATTTACATATGCCTAAGTCCTGAAATGAAATGTGCACATTTTCAAAGTTGAATTGATTGGGAATGATCTAAAATGTCCTAAAAGGTAGTCTGTCTCTGTTTAAATGTCAAAATTATAATACATGGCATGGAAATCTGGAAATGGCCACAGAAATTTTTTTACCTAAGGATGCACCACTTACAGCTCATGACTCTTTGGACCTGAACTCTACCTCTCAAATGTTATTAAAATGTATAATTGTACCAGTTTTTGGTATCCACTCACCAAAAGAGGATTCTCAGGAATACTTTAAAAAAATCTAAAGGGTATATGTGCAAATCTCAATGCAATATGTTTTCTTCACTGAATATCTGAAAGGCAAGTTTCTTGTTTCACCTGCAAAATAGAATGGTTGTCTAACTGGGTATAAAAAATATGTTAAAAGTAATTTCCCTTCAGCACATTAAAGATTGGTTTTTATTGCCTTCTGTCAACTACTGAGGCTAATGAGAAGTCTACTGTTGGCCTAATTGACTTCTCTATTTTTTCTCTGTAGAACTGTGCAGTCCAATATAGTAATCACTAGTCACATGTGCCCAGTTAAATTTAAATTATAATTAACATTTTTTAAATAAAAAACTTAGTATTTTCCTCAGTAGTTAGACTAGTCACATGTCAAGCACTCAATAACCACATGGGCTAGTGGCTATCATACCAGACAGCAAAGATATAATGTTTCTATCATTGCAGAAAGCAACTGAAATTGGGTTCCCTTTATCTTTGATAATCTTTAATTTCACTATAATGTGTCTAGTGTGGGTTTATCTTTATCTTAGGTTATCATACAAAATTTTCTGAGGATCTTTAAATTTTCAAAATTGTAAGACTTTTCCTTAAATAATGCATATAAAAAAATTTCTCCATTCTCTTTGACACTCCCATAGTGTGTGTGTGTGTGTATGCATGTGTATATGTGTGTGTGTATATATGTATATGTGTGTGTGTGTATATATGAAGCTTCTCAATCTACACTTACTTGATAGCTTTTTTCTTCTTTTTTACTCTGTGCTAAAATAGGCTGAAACAATCAGTTGTCTTCAACTCTACTTAGAGTTTATCCTTTATATTGATTTTTAAAGTTTCAAATACTGTGCTTTTTATTTCCAAGAGTCACAGTAGTCTTTTCTTTCCAACTCTGTTATTTCATTTCTTCCTGTTTTTGTTTGAAAATGTATTTTAATAGACATTATGAAATTATGTGTCTATTTTCATATCCTAAAATAATGATTTCAAAGGCTGTGCCAAGCTATTATAAATTAATTTCATCAAAAGTGATTTTCTGATCTTTTTTTTACTTTCTTTCAAGTGCTTATTAGGATTACATGAGTCTATAGGCTCTACATACATTTTAGATTTTTGGGTTGCAATCTTTTAAAGTAGGACTTTTGTTTTGTTTTATTTAGCTAGCACCACAATAATGTTTAGTAAAATAAACCACCCCAATTTCAGTGGTTTAAAATAACAATAATTTACTCTTCCACATGGATCTACAGGTCAACAGTAGGAGACTTGGATCTAAGAAGTGTTTAGCTGGGCTTGGCTCCATGTCTGCTTTACACTGCTTTGATCCTCATCTTTTCATAGCCATGACGGAAACTCAAGAATAGTCCAAACTTAGAAGCACAATTCATGCTTCTGCTGACATCCCGTTGGCCTAAAAATATCACATAGCCAAGCCCAACATATGGGAGATGAGGAAATATACTTCTTACATGGTGGGAGAGACAAAATAAATATTTTTGAAGAATAATTCAATATACCAGTTCTTGTTTTTATTTCTCTTTTCCTCTGGGCCTAGAGTTTTGTGACTGCTTCTGCCTCATATCCTGGGCCCCTAGTCTACATTCAAGTTTTAAAATGGCATTTGGGGACTCCTGCTCCAGGTAATGTTTATTGGTAAATATCAGCAGATCCTGTCAGTGAGCCAGTGAATGGTTTGAAGTAGTTTCTCATCCTGAGGCTCTTTCTCTTCCTGACTCCCTAAGCCCAAAGCTTCCCATAAAGCCATAACCACAACCAGTAACTCAGCAATTTTTCAGCCTCCTTCAGTAAGCAGGAGCACTTCCCAGGCTCTAGACTCTACTCACTGGCACATTTTGTCTCTATTAAACTTTCAGATCCTGCTGCCTACATCTGTCCTGAACACCAGAAGGCCCAAATTTTATCCTAATTCATCACCTTACATCGCTGTTCTATTTCACATAGAGTGATTGTGCAGAGCATTTGAGACAAGCTATACCTTTCTGGTTATGTCTTTACTATCTCACCTAGTATTAGATTGTGTGTCTAAAGAACAGAGGAAGAGAACTGCATTCATCCTCATTGAAACTCCCCAACTTTTTACAAACCCTAATCTTATTTTAGTACTCATAAGATCTCCCCAAGACAGAGATGCTCAGTCTAAAGGGCATGCTCACTTGACAGTGAGACAAGTGTTGGTACAAGAGAGCCAAGTATTGGTACAAATCCAAGAAGTTTATAATGTCCCCATGTGATTTGGCATCACCCCCAATACAATGACAATCCTAGCAGGCTTACTCTCCTATTCTTGGTTGAAAAATATATTTTAGAACCTAAAACAATATTCCTTAATAATAGTCTTTTAAAGTATTTAGAATTCTGTGGCTTAATTTTAATAAGAAATACAAAAATTAGTATAGACATGCTCTAAATTATCCAAATCCTGATTTTGTACATAACTACTGCCATGTAATGTAATTTCACTACCTATGTTTGCATGTATACATATGGTTGTATATATATGCCAAAGGAAGGTCAAGTGAAGTTGAGGCATGGTGTATAAACTAAATTTTCAAAGTAACTTGGATAGAAGTTGTAGAAGAATCGAGGCATCACAAGTCATATGGTTTTATCAACATGCCAAAGTCAAAAGGACTGGTGCATAGAATTAGTCCTGTTATTGTAATTACTAGTATTTCATCAGCAGTCGGAATAAGAGAGATAATCAATGAATCTCTTTTCTATTTCTGTCTCTGATCCTAGCAATAAGCAAATTAGAAATTTATCTAATTTCATTTTTAATAATGTCAAAAAGATAACCAAACCATATCTTAACATGAACAAGAATGCTTTACAATGTTATCAAGTGACACATCATTAAAACTACCATTCAAAAATCTCTCAAAGGTAGATTTGGAGGTAAGGAAGAGCCCTTATTATTCTAAATTTTTAAGCAAAAGTTTAACATTATTAGTGTCACATTGTTCAACATGTTTATTCAAATGGTAATTTTCTGAATTAGAATGATTGTAACCAAGATAAAAAAAATTAAAAAAAACCCCACAGATTAAGAGTTTTCAGTCAAGATGCCAGCCTAAGAAAATACAAAAAGCCTCCTTTGCTTCACATCAAACACACAGACATTCCACTTAAAATATTTGAAGAGTTATGAAAAATTTATAGCCAACTTCAAAAGCAAAAAAAGGAAACCTTCAGTTGATAGAAATGAAGAAAATCTACAGTCATAGTGGATCTGGATTTGATGTACCACACTGCATAGATATAGAGCATGTATGTCCTTCAACAACTGGAATATTAATGCCTATGAAGTGAGGCATTTCCAGGCCACAGGCTCTGAGCGTTTTGAAGAGGTGGAAATAGGCTCATTGCACTGTTCCAGGAAGTAGAAAAATGCTGCCATTGGTTGAAAAGTGATTAGAAAATCTCCACCCAAAAGACCGAAGTCATAACCTCAAGCAAATGCTGTGCTAACACAAAGGGAGAAATAGAATCACCCATAAAATTCTGAAATTATTCTGCCCAGTAGTTCAAGTACTGAACATATACTATCAACTTCAAATAATTGATAGGTAGAGAATATTCCACCTCAACAAAAGAAAACATACTCTTCGCAATGGCATATGGGACATGTTCAACATAAAAAATATGCTAGGCCATAAAACAAGTCTCAGTAAATATAAAAGGATTTAAAATATATAAAGTATATTTTCTGACCACAATGGAGGAAATTAAAAAATCAATAACAGAAATATTGATAATTCTCAAATATTTGGAAACTAAATAACTTATTTTTAATAATAATAAACAGGACCAAGAAGGAATCAAAATGAAAAATAAGCATTATGCACAAAACAAAAATAAAAAGACATCAAAATTGTGGAATTCTGGAGTAAGTATAACTGAGGACATGATAGTTCACAAACCAAATTAGCTTCCACCTTAAGAAATTAGGGGGGAAAAAATGAAACCCAAAGTAAACAAAAGAAAGGGAATAATAAAGAACAACAAATGAAAGAAGAAACAGAAAGTAGAGAACACCCATGAAACCAGAAACTGGTTCTTTGAGAAGATCAATAGAACTGATAACCCTTTAACCACACTGATGAGGAAAAAAACAAACAAACAAACACAAATTGCCAATATTTAGGAATTAGATAAATGGCATCACTACAGATACTATAGATATTAAAATGATAATAAGGGTATATTTTATACAGCTTCCTGTCAATGAATTTTACAACTTGAATGTACACATTTCCACACAAGATACAAATCACTAAACCTCACAGAAGAAGAAATAGATGACACGAATCATCCTATTTCTAGTAAGAGAGATTGAATTTGTGGTTAAAAACCTTCCCACAAGGAAAACTCCAGGCCCAGATAGTTCCACTGGTGAATTTGACCAACCATCTAGAGAAGAAATTTTACCCAAACTCTTCCAGAAAGGTGAAAAGTAGGAGATATTTCCAAACTTATTCTATGAAGCCAGCATTGCCCAGATGCTAAAATCAGACAAAGGCATAAGAAAACCACGTATCAATATCACTCTTTTTTTTTATTCTTATGTTAATCCCCATACATTACATCATTAGTTTTAGATGAAGTGTTCCATGATTCATTGTTTGTGCATAACACCCAGTGCTCCATGCAGAATGTGCCCTCCTCAATACCCAGCACCAGGCGAACCCATCTTCCCACCCTCCTCCCCTCTAGAACCCTCAGTTTGTTTTTCAGAGTCCATTGTCTCTCATGGTTCGTCTACCCCTCCGATTTCTCCCGCTTCATTCTTCCCCTCCCACTACCTTCTTCTTCTTCTTCTTTTTTTTCTTAACATATATTGCATTATTTGTTTCAGAGGTACAGATCTGAGATTCAACAGTCATGCACAATTCACAGCGCTTACCAGAGCACATACCCTCCCCAGTGTCTATCACCCAGTCACCCCATCCCTCCCACCCCACACCCCACTCCAGCAACCCTCAGTTTGTTTCCTGCAATTAAGAATTCCTCATATCAGTGAGGTCATATGATATATGTCTTTCTCTGTTTGACTTATTTCACTGAGCATAATACCCTCCAGTTCCATCCACGTCGTTGCAAATGGCAAGATCTCATTCCTTTTGATGGCTGCATAATATTCCATTGTATATATATACCACCTCTTCTTTATCCATTCATCTGTCGATGGACATCTTGGCTCTTGCCACAGTTTGGCTATTGTGGACATTGCTGCTATAAACATCGGGGTACACGTACCCTTTCGGAACCCTACTTTTGTATCTTCGGGGTAAATACCCAATAGTGCACTTGCTGGATCGTATGGTAGCTCTATTTTCAACTTTTTGAGGAACCTCCATACTGTTTTCCAGAGTGGCTGCACCAGCTTGCATTCCCACCAACAGTGTAGGAGGGTTCCCCTTTCTCCGCATCACCGCCAACATCTGTCGTTTCCTGACTTGTGAATTTTAGGCATTCTGACTGGTGTGAGGTGGTATCTCATTGAGGTTTTGATTTGGATTTCCCTGATGCTGAACGATATTGAGCACTTTTTCATGTGTCTGTTGGCCATTTGGATGTCTTCTTTGGAAAAATGTCTGTTCATGTCTTCTGCCCATTTCTTGATTGGATTCTTTGTTCTTTGGGTGTTGAGTTTGATGAGTTCTTTATAGATTTTGGATACTAGGCCCTTATCTGATATGTCATTTGCAAATATCTTCTCCCATTCTGTCGGTTGTCTTTTGGTTTTGTTGACTGTTTCCTTTGCTTTGCAAAAGCTTTTTATCTTGATGAAGTCCCAATAGTTCATTTTTGTCCTTGCTTCCCTTGCCTTTGGCGATGTTTCTAGGAAGAAGTTGCTTCAGCCGAGGTCAAAGAGGTTGCTGCCTGTGTTCTCCTTTAGGATTTTGATGGACTCCTGTCTCACATTGAGGTCTTTCAACCATTTGGAGTCTATTTTTGTGTGTGGTGTAAGGAAATGGTCCAGTTTCATTCTTCTGCATGCGGCTATCCAATTTTCCCAACACCATTTGTTGAAGAGACAGTCTTTGTTCCATTGGACATTCTTTCCTGCTTTGTCAAAGATGAGTTGACCATAGAGTTGAGGGTCCATTTCTGGGCTCTCTATTCTGTTCCATTGATCTATGTGTCTGTTTTTGTGCCAGTACCATGCTGTCTTGATGATGACAGCTTTGTAATAGAGCTGGAAGTCTGGAATTGTGATGCCGCTGGCTTTGCTTTTCTTTTTCAACATTGCTATGGCTATGCGGGGTCTTTTCTGGTTCCCTACAAATTTTAGGATTATTTGTTCCATTTCTTTGAAAAAAGTGGATGGTATTTTGATGGGGATTGCATTGAATGTGTAGATTGCTCTAGGTAGCATTGACATCTTCACAATATTTGTTCTTCCAATCCATGAGCATGGAACGTTTTTCCATTTCTTTGTGTCTTCCTCAATTTCTTTCATGAGTATTTTATAGTTTTCTGAGTACAGATCCTTTGCCTCTTTGGTTAGATTTATTCCTAGGTATCTTACGGTTTTGGGTGCAATTCTAAATGGGATCGACTCCTTAATTTCTCTTTCTTCTGTCTTGTTGTTGGTGTATAGGAATGCCACTGACTTCTGTGCACTGATTTTATATCCTGCCACTTTACTGAATTCCTGTATGAGTTCTAGCAGTTTTGGGGTGGAGTCTTTGGGGTTTTCCACATAAAGTATCATATCATCTGCAAAGAGTGAGAGTTTGACTTCTTCTTTGCCAATTTGGATGCCTTTGATTTCTTTTTGTTGTCTGATTGCTGTGGCTAGGACTTCCGATACTATGTTGAATAGCAGTGGTGATAGTGGACATCCCTGCCACATTCCTGACCTTAGGGGGAAAGCTCTCAGTTTTTCCCCATTGAGAATGATATTCGCTCTAGGTTTTTCATAGATGGCTTTTATGATATTGAGATATGTACCCTCTGTCCCTATACTCTGAAGAGTTTTGATCAAGAAAGGATGCTGTACTTTGTCAAAAGCTTTTTCTGCATCTATTGAGAGGATCATATGATTCTTGTTCTTTCTTTTGTTAATGTATTGTATCACGTTGATTGATTTGCGGATGTTGAACCAACCTTGCAGCCCAGGGATAAATCCCACTTGGTCGTGGTGAAGAATCCTTTTAATGTACTGTTGGATCCTATTGGCTAGTATTTTGGTGAGAATTTTTGCATCCATGTTCATCAGGGATATTGGTCTGTAATCCTCCTTTTTGATGGGGTCTTTGTCTGGTTTTGGGATCAAGGTAATGCTGGCCACATAAAATGAGTTTGGAAGTTTTCCTTCCATTTCTATTTTTTGGAACAGTTTCAGAAGAATAGGTATTAATTCTTCTTGAAATGTTTGGTAGAATTCCCCTAGGAAGCCATCTGGCCCTGGGCTTTTGTTTTTTGGGAGATTTTTGATGACTGCTTCAATTTCCTTAGTGGTTATAGGTCTGTTCAGGTTTTCTATTTCTTCCTGGTTCAGTTTTGGTAGTTAATACATCTCTAAAATTGCATCCATTTCTTCCAGATTATCTAATTTGCTGGCATATAGTTGCTCATAATATGTTCTTATAATTGTTTGTATTTCTTTGGTGTTGGTTGTGATCTCTCCTCTTTCATTCATGATTTTGTTTATTTGGGTCCTTTCTCTTTTCTTTTTGATAAGTCTGGCCAGGTGTTTATCAATCTTGTTAATTCTTTCAAAGAACCAGCTCCTAGTTTCGTTGATCTGTTCTACTGTTCTTTTAGTTTCTATTTCATTGATTTCTGCTCTGATCTTTATAATTTCTCTTCTCCTGCTGGGTTTAGGCTTTATTTGCTGTTCTTTCTCCAGCTCCTTTAGGTGGAGGGTTAGGTTGTGTACTTGAGACCTTTCTTGTTTCTTGAGAAAGGCTTGTATTGCTATATACTTTCCTCTTAGGACTGCCTTTGCTGCATCCCAAAGATTTTGAACAGTTGTGTTTTCATTTTCATTGGTTTCCATGTATTTTTTTAATTCTTCTTTAATTTCCTGGTTGACCCATTCATTCTTCAGGAGGATGCTCTTTAGCCTCCAGGTATTTTAGTTTTTTCTGACTTTCCTCTTGTGATTGAGTTCTAGTTTCAAAGCATTGTGGTCTGAAAATAGGCAGGGAATGATTCCAATCTTTTGGTACCGGTTGAGACCTGATTTGTGACCTAGGTTGTGATCTATTCTGGAGAATGTTCCATGGGCAATAGAGAAGAATGTGTATTCTGTTGCTTTGGGATGGAATGTTCTGAATAGGTCTGTGAAGTCCATTTGGTCCAGTGTGTCATTTAAAGTCTTTATTTCCTTGTTGATCTTTTGCTTAGACAATCTGTCCATTTCAGTGAGGGGGGTGTTAAAGTCCCCCACTATTATTGTCTTGTTGTCTATGTGTTTCTTTGCTTTTGTTATTAATTGGCTTATATAATTGGCTGCTCCCATGTTAGGGGCATAGATATTTACAATTGTTAGATCTTCTTGTTGGATAGATCCTTTAAGTAGGATATAATGTCCTTCCTCATCTCTTATTACAGTCTTTGGTTTAAAATCTAATTTGTCTGATATAAGGATTGCCACCCCGCCTTTCCTTTGGTGTCCATTATCATGGTAAATGGTTTTCCATCCCCTCACTTTCAATCTGGGGGTGTCTTTGGTTCTAAAATTAGTCTCTTGCAGACAGCATATCGATGGGTCTTGTTTTTTAATCCAATCTGATAGCCTGTGTCTTTTGATTGGGGCATTGAGCCCATTTACATTCAGGGTAAGTATTGAAAGATAGGAATTTAGTGCCATTGTATTGCCTGTAAGGTGACTGTTACCGTATATTGTCTGTGTTCCTTTCTGGTCTATGTTGCTTTTAGGCTCTCTCTTTGCTTAGAGGACCCCTTTCAAGATTTCCTGTAGGGCTGGTTTTGTGTTTGCAAATTCCTTTAGTTTTTGTTTGTCCTGGAAGTTTTTTATCTCTCTTTCTATTTTCAATGACAGCCTAGCTGGATATAGTATTCTTGGCTACATATTTTTGTCATTTAGTGCTCTGACTATATCTGCCAGTCCTTTCTGGCCTGCCCAGTCTCTGTGGATAGGTCTGTTGCCAATCTAATGTTTCTACCCTTGTAGGTTACAGATCTCTTGTCCCGAGCTGCTTTCAGGATTTCCTCTTTGTCTATGAGACTCGTAAGTTTTACTATTAGATGTCGGGGTGTTGACCTATTTTTATTGATTTTGAGAGGGGTTCTCTGTGCTTCCTGGATTTTTATGCCTGTTTCCTTTCCCAAATTAGGGAAGTTCTCTGCTATAATTTGCTCCATTATACCTTCTGCCCCTCTCCCTCTTCTTCCTCTTCTGGGATCCCAATTATTCTAATGTTGTTTTGTCTTATGGTATCACTTATCTCTCGAATTCTGCCCTCGTGATCCAGTAGTTGTTTATCTCGTTTTCTCAGCTTCTTTATTTTCCATCATTTCATCTTCTATATTACTGATTCTCTCTTCTGCCTCATTTATTCTAGCAGTTAGCGCCCCCATTTTTGATTGCACCTCATTAATAGCCTTTTTGATTTCTACTTGGTTGGATTTTAGTTCTTTTACTTCTCCAGAAAGGTTTTCTCTAATAACTTCCATATTTTTTTCAAGCCCAGCTAGTATCTTTAAAGTCATGATTCTGAACTCTAGATCTGACATCGTACTAATGTCCGTATTGAGTAGGTCCCTGGCAGTTGGTACTACCTCTTGTTCTTTTTGTTGAGGTGATTTTTCCCGTCTTGTCATTTTGTGCAGAGGAGGATAGATTAATGAGAGAACAAAATGCTAGCAGAGTAACAACGTCCCCAGAAAATATACTCTAAACAAATCAGAAAAGACCTGAAGCAGTGGGAAAAGAAAGGGAAAGAGAGAAAAAAGAAAAAGAAAAAGATAAAGATAAAAACAAAAACAAACAAAGCAAAACAACAACAACAACAAAAAACCAGAATGTGATCAAATATGATCAGGTTGGTATATAGATCAGTGCCACACACTAGATTTGGGGTGTATTTTGGTCTTTTAGAAGAAAGTGCCTCTCAAAATTTTAAAGAAAGAAAAACTTATATATGTACAAAAATAAGGGTTGATATGATGAACGGATGGAATATGACTGTAATGATGGAAATTATAAAAAATTTTATAAAAGGAACTGATAAGAAGTTGTTTTAAAAAAGAAAGAAGAGGATTTAAAAAAAGAAAAAAAAAGGGAGAGGATGTGATCAGGCAGGGGAATAGAAAACACCATATACTAGAGATTTAGGGTATATTTTAATCTGTTAGAAGAGACTATCTCAAAATTTTAAAGAGAGAACAACTTATATATATAAGCCAAAAATACGGGTAACTACTATGAAGGGATAGAATATGACTCTAAAAATGAAAAATAAAAATGTTTTTTTTTTTAAAAAAAACGGATTGATAAGATGTTGGTTGAAAAAGGGAAAAAGAAAAATTCAAAAAGAAATAAAAAGACAAAAAGACAGTTAAAAAAAATTAACTTTGAAAGACTAAAGAATCATCGTAAAAAAGCCGTGAATTCTATGTGCAGTAGTCCCCTAGCGCTGGAGTTCTGCCGTTCTCATTGATCGGTAAACTTGGTCTTGGCTGGCTGTTCTCGCTGATCTTCTGGGGAGGGGCCTGTTGCCGTGGTTTCCAAATGTCTCTGCCGGAGGCGGAATTGCCCCGCCCTTGCCCCCTCCCGGCTAAGTAATCTGCTCGGGTTTGCTCTCCAGGGCTTTTGTTCCCTGCGAGCTTTCCGTACAGCTTTGGAGGCGGAGAGTGAAAATGGCGGCCTCCCAATCTCCGCCCCAGAGGAGCCGAGAACTTGTGGCCCCGCTCCTCAGTGCGCCCCCAGAGAAAAGCCGCCAGTCACTCCGTCTCCCATGTCTCCGGCTGCACTCCATGCTCACCCGGCCTGTGACTGCGCGTTTCTATCTCTGGCACCCGACCCCGGGTGGAGTCTCCAAACCCAGCAGATCCCTGCGGTGCACTCCCGCGCGGCTCCTCCTGGGGGAGGAAGGGGAGTCTCCCCGGATCTGCCACTTGTTGGGTCCCTGCTGGAGGAGCAGGGGCCCGACTGTGCCGCGGATCACGGTTTATGGCAACCCCGAGCTGAGAGCCCGCGCCTGGACTCCGCCTCTGCAGCCGGCTTCCCTGCTCCGTTACCTGAGAGCTCTGCCGCACTCAGGCACCCCCGGTCTTTCTGTGACCCCGAGGGTCCCGAGACCACACTGTCCCGGAGGGTTCCACCCCCCACTTAGCCACCGGAGTGACGTCCCTCAGTGGAGCCGACTTCTAAAAGTTCTGATTTTGTGCTCCGCGGCTCTATCACTTGCCAGAAGCGGCCGACGGAGGCCCCTCCCCTGCCGTCTATCCTCCCGAATATCGCCTCGGATTCACTTCTCCACACGTCCTACCTTCCAGAAAGTGGTCGCTTTTCTGATGAGAGAGTTGTTGCTCTTCTTTTCTTCCATCTCCTGTTGAGTTTGTAGGTGTTCAGAATGGTTTGATCCCTATCCAGCTGAATTCCTGAGAGGAGACGAAATCCAGGTCTCCTACTCCTCTGCCATCTTGCTCCGCCCCTCCTCAATATCACTCTTGAACATAGATGAAAATGTTCTTTCTTACATGAAATTCAGCAAATCAAATCCATTAATATATACAAAGTATATCATAACTCCATTAGTTTTCTATTGCTACATAACAAATTATCACAAACTTAGTGGCCTAAAACAATACAAATTTATCATCTCACAACATTGGTAAGTCAGGAGTCTAGACATGGGTTGCCTAGGTCCTCTGCTTAAGACTTACAAGGCAGACTTTAAGATCCAGTGCTGCAATTGCATCTGAGGCTCACAGTTCCCTTCCAAGTTCATTCAGGTCATTGGCAAAATTAATTTCCTGTTGTTATAAAACCGATGTCCCCATTTTCTTGCTAGCTGCTGGCTGAGGTCACTCTCTACTCTCAGAGGTTGCCCTAAGGTCCTGGGAGCATGGCCCTCTCAAAACATGGCAACTTATTTTTTAAAAACCAACAGGAAAGGGCGCCTGGGTGGCTCAGTTGGTTAAGCGACTGCCTTTGGCTCAGGTCATGATCCTGGAGTCCCTGGATCGAGTCCCACATCGGGCTCCCTGCTCAGCGGGGAGTCTCCTTCTCCCTCTGACCCTCCCACTCTCATGCTCTATCTTATTCTCTCTCTCAAAATAAAAATAAAATAAAATCTTTAAAAAAAAAAAAAAAAAAAACAGGAAAATCTCTCTCCAGACAGCTACAAAGATGTTTTATATAACCTAATATAATCTAGGTGATTATCTCATCATGTTCACAGATCCCCCTAATACTCAAGGATAGGTTGTATACACTAAGAGGTAGGGATCTCAGGGACCATCTTGGAGTTCTGCCCATCACAATAAACAAGTTGGGTTTAACCCAGAATTACAAGATGAGTTTAACATTCTAAAATCAATCAATGTAATTCACTATATAAATATACTTTTAAAAAAAGAACATAGGGGGCGCCTGGGTGGCTCAGTTGGTTAAGCGACTGCCTTCGGCTCAGGTCATGATCCTGGAGTCCCTGGATCGAGTCCCACATCGGGCTCCCTGCTCAGCGAGGAGCCTGCTTCTCCCTCTAACCCTCCCCCCTCTCATGTACTCTCTCTCATTCTCGCTCTCTCAAATAAATAAATAAATCTTTTAAAAAAAAAAAAAAGAACATAGGATCATCTCAATAGATGTGGAAAAAAAATTAACAAAACCCAACAATCATTCCTGATTTTTCAAAAATCTCAGAAAACTTGGTATAGAGGAAACTTCTTCAATCTGACACAGGGCATTGACAAAAAGCCTACAGCTAACATTATACTTAGTGGTGAAAGACTGAAGGCTTTCCCTCTAAGTTCAGGTTACAAATAAAAATGTCTATTGCTACAGCCCATTCAGTATTTTACTAGAAATTTTTGCCAGCTTAATAAGGCTTTCAAAATAAATTAAAGACATATAGATTGAAAAGGATGAATTAAATCTATTTGCAGGTGAAGTGATCCTCTGTATAAAATATGAAAGAATCTTTAGAAAAAGCTACTACAAGTAATAAGTTTGTCTTACAAGGTTGCAGGGCACATGATCAATTACAACAGTTAATTATGTTTTTGTAAAGTAACAACAAATATTTTACAATAGAAAAAAATACCATATATATGGTATCTTCAAAAATCTCAAATATTTAGCAATATATCTGACAAAATATGTGCCATATCTGTACACTGAAAACTATAAAATACTGCTGAGAGAAATAAAAGGAGACAAAAGTAAAGAGAGACATGTATTAGGTAAATGGACTGGAAGTTGACATCGTTAAGATATCAATTCTCTCCATACTGATCATGGATTCCATACAATCCCAATCAAAATCCCAGCAGACACTTTGGAAAAGTTGACAAACTTACTCTACAGTTCACATAAAGTAAAGACTTCTAAGAGCTAAAACAACTTTAAAAAAGAAAACAGAATTGGAGGATTAACACTACCTGATTTCAAGACATATTATAAAGCTATGTTAATCAAGACAGTGTGACATTGATATTAAGAGAAATAATGGTATGGTATAGAACCAACGGCTAGTATAGGAATAATCAATGATATAGAACAAAGTCATAGATACTATATATGTATGTGTGTGTGTGTGTGTGTAACTCCATGTATATATCATTATTATCTGATTTCATATATATATATATATATATATATATATATATATATATAACTGATTTTTGACAAATGTTCAATGACAATTCAGCTGATAGTCTTTTTAATAAATAGTACTGGACCAATTTTATATCCATATATAAAAGAACATTTTCATACCATAAAAAATGAACTGAAAATGGATCATAGACCTAAATGTAAAATGTAAAGCTATGAAACTTCTACAAGAAAACATAAGGGAAAATCTTTATGAACTTGGGTTAGGCAAAGATTTTTTTTTTTTTAAGATTTTATTTTTTTATTTGACAGAGAGAGAGAGCACAAACGGAGGAGCAGCAGGCAGAGGGAGAAGCAGACTCCCCACTGAGCAGGAAGCCCCATGTGGGGCTTGATCCCAGGACCCTGGGATCATGACCTGAGCTGAATGCAGACACTTAACCAACTGAGCCACCCAGGTGCCTTAGGCAAAGATTTCTTATCGCGGTCATAAAAAAATATAATCTATAAAAGAAAATTGATAAATTGCATTTCTTCAAAATTAAAAACTTCTGCCCTTTGAGAGAGACATTTACAGAGAGTGAAAAGACAAGTCATAAACTTTGAGAAAACACTTGTTTCTAGATAATAAAATAAGTAAGAAAACTACCAAAATTATTCATGAGGTTAACCTATCTTTGATGTTAAAACCACGGGAGAAAGAACTATACAAGGACAGAAAACAAAGGACCAGTCTCATTTGATTTAGTAGTTTAGGTACAAAATTCTCCGAAAAACTATTAATAAAGTCGCTCTAACAAGAGATAGAAAATGAATGATATTGTGTTGTAGTCACCACAGCAATACATTGAAAGAGAAAAAGACACATCATCAACATTCAATCCCATATTCTCTCATAAATCAACACATCCATATGTAAATGCACCTACATACACACACGCGCGTGTGCATGCACTTTAGAGCCTAAAAACAGCAAGACATATCTTTAACCTGATAAAAAGATATTTATCAAAACTTTAAAGCAAACTTTGTACATACTTATGAAGCATTGGAAACATTCCCATTAAAGCTGGATATACTTAATAGTAAAAAAACTGATAAAATTAGAATTATACACTAAAGTAATATTTCTACTATTACGTATAATACCAATTCTTTGTAGTTAATTAAAAATTTTTCCCATCTTTTAAAATTAGTGTTATTAATTTTATTTCTCCTTTGAACAATGTGTAAATTTTTGTTCTTATATCTGTGTAAGTGCTATGCATATGAATATGTTTTCATATATTTCATTAATAATTAATAAAAACCTAAGTCAACATTTAGGATAAACAATTTTTTCCATCAAAAAATAGGCTAGTGTAATAGTTAAGTTTAAAAACACCATCCTAGAGGGATCATCTACAGTGGTATTCCCCGGGCTCCTGCCTTTTTCATGTTCTGCTCAATATTTGTATCAATATTTAATATTCAATGAATAATTTAGATGAAGACATGGAAATTGTGTTGATGACATTTATGTATATTCTCAAGTTGGTAAGGAGAGCTCATGCTGAATGAAGCAAGAAGAATTTTTAAAATCTCTTTCAGGTAGAATTCTGAGTTTAAATCTCAACAATGAGAATAACCTATATAATTTTTAAATTCTGTGTTAGAGCTCACAAACACCTATTTTGTTAATCTAAGAAAACATAATACCTGGATTGAAAGAAGTGCAAAGATTTTTAAATGAGCTAACATACGCTCAATAATGTCCGAGTAAGAGTCTAGGGTTGATAGGGAACTAGAAATAGTATCACAAATTACAGCTGATCATGTCTTAACCTGGGCAAGAAAAAACTTAGAAGGGGATATGCTAGCTCACATCACATATTTAAAGAACCCTCTTAGGAAGTGGGGTTTTTTAAGCAATGTTATATATATTATTCACAAAAATAAATCATTGACTCATATGTCTTGAGGCTAGAAGAAATCATACTGCACCTCCTGCATTTCAACCAATGCCTTGGTGTTTCTTTTCTATGCTCTATCAGAACATGCCATAGACAGAAAGGAGGTCTACTGTTTTGACTGCATGGCGGTATCAGTTCCTTTTACCACTTACAATGATTCAGCAGCTATAATGAGACAATCCATCCCATCTTTAAGAAGATGGGGGAATCCCTCAATATAACAGTCAGTTAATCCAGATAATCAAATTATCAAATAGGAACTCATTAGCGCCTGATTTTGTGACTCATCAGTGTAGTTCACATGGTTAAATTGCTTATGAGACAATTTGTGAGAAAATTCTCTGGACAGGTAGCCTAGGAATCACGGTCCCTTAATGGAGATGCAGGGAGCACCAGGGTAAGGAAGGAGGAGAACACTGGGAAGACCAGAGAGTTGAAAAACAAGTGCTTAGGGTTTAACGTTGCCAAGCTTAATGCAAATTTTGTAACCAGAAAAAAATGTCACGAATTGTATAATTTTGTCAACTAGTCTCATAGCTGATGTCAATCAAAAGAAAGGAAAGAAGATATATTAGGGAAGGAGGGGGTGGAAGGATGTTCTCCAATTGTCTTATTCTCTAAATTTTCAAGAACAGAAGAAAGCATTTCCTTCCTAACAAACAAACCTCACGTCTTGCGTGATATTGTCTCTCCGATTACTTAGTAAGTAAAGGCCCAGGACTCAGGACCGCATCTCACATCCTGTGGCCAGTAAATACAGTCATTGCAATGTTCTATTTTCTCGGTAATGCAAGGTGGCAAAGAAGAAAGAATGTCATCAGGCCTAGAGCAAGCAATCTACCACCCTTAATTCCCAACCCATTAGCTGCATAATGATGTTTATGATGTTACTTTTATGATCTTATAAGCTTTATTATTCCCATTTCATCATATAAAATTGAGGCAATGTACTGTACTTACATTTTGTTTACTTCATTTTTCTAGTTAGATATTATAAATGTTCCTGTTTGGATAATAACTAGATTCTGAGGCCTGCTGGGTGATTTTGCCCTTTTCTGTGACCTGATTGGAAGATGGGAGATGAAAGGACATTGACTTCAAATAGAAGAATGCAGGTGGTAGGTGGAAATGGGAGTGGGAGAGGGACCGTCCTTATTTAGAAGAAAAAAACAAAGCAAAACATTATTTTCTTGTGCTTGTCTTTACTATCCAGCATGCTATGCACAGAAACTGTTCAAAACAAAATCTCTTCAAAATACCAGTGTCCATAGCTCAGGTGACTCTTTAAGGTATAAAAAAAATATGGTAGTTCTAGAAAAAAATTAAAGGCTTTAATGGAAACTAAAATACTCTACTTTGCAACACACGAGGTAGAGGGTATTGGACTGAGTAAAAATGTAATAAATCTATGTAATTCGTTCTACCCTTGGAAGTATCACCCTCTCTTGAAAGCAGAAGCTATTAAATCCCTAAAATCAGAGAGTCTTCACTTGCTTTTCATCAAACGTAAATATATGTAAAGGACAAAGCAGGATGCTTCACCAGGAGCTATACCATTTGTTCCTTGTTAATTGTATTGTTGATTCCATCAGCATCATTAGGCACCTTCAAAAGTACTGTGGCAATGAGCCTGCTCTCGTCTCACAAATGACTAAGAGGAAAAGCAAGAGTAAAGGCTGAGGGAAAAGTTGGCCTGGCTGGGTTAAGCTGGAGAGACACAATGATAATGATAGCCCAGTTCCAAGATACTGAACACTGACTATTTTTTAAATAATGCAGGTCATCTGGAAACACTTTCCCTGGCCCTAACAAGGGGCTGCTGCGAACTTCTGTCCACTATTCAGTAAGTCTGTTGAGGGAAGCCCTTCAGAAGAGGTAACCATGGCTTTTAGCATCTTGGACACCACGCAGTCCTTAACATTGTATCACGACTTATACCAGAGTATTCTGCTCTAAACAAAACGCAGTTCTAGAAATTGCATATAAATTTGCTTTTGGAAAAGTAGCCGTATTCTAAACACCATAGGGAATTTGTTTTTGTTATTTTTAATGGGGTGAATCATTTGATAATAAAGTTAACTTCCCATCTTCATATGTTTATCATTTTTGTTTTGTTTAGAATCTTTTTAAGCCAACACTGGGTTTTTAAAATTTTGTCGAAGTGGAAAATGTGGCAGCGAACGAGCAAGATATGGGCCCTAATTCCATTTCTTTCACCAACTACATTTGACAACTCATTTTGCCTATTGGGCCTCCGTTTTCCTAACTGTCAAATAATCATAAAGTCCCCTTTGGCTCTCTAATTCTAACATCTGTAGTACCGAGGAAAACAAAGTAAAAAAGAAATCTCTAACCTCTACTGAGCTGCCATATACGGTAATGCGGTTGTTTACAACCAGGGGGCACCATTCACATTGGAGACAATTTCCTAGCAGAGGGTGCTGAAGTGTCTTTAGGGCAGGATGTCTTCTCCTCAATTGCCATATGGGCTAGCTGTGAACCTGCCAAGTTCCTTAGTTCTTTGCTGTTAAGAAATAGCAAGAAAATTTTCGTAAGAATGTACACAATGCCCACCATGTCAAAGAAAACTAACCTTTCAAAAGATAATTTGGGGATACAGAATTCAGTTGCATATGACGACCTCTATCTCACTAGAAGAGTTTACAATGCATGGATCATGACGATTAGATAACAGGTATATTCATAGTGGCAGGTGCCAAGTGAACACTCAAGACTGTCCCCAAAATGTTCTGGAATTCAAGAGACCACTGAGGTTCTTTTACTACCCTAATACGAGTGAAAGGTTTCCCCTAAAAATGATCAGAATTTCATTTCCTGCTGGTGAGGTGTGTGGAGACTCAGAGGGATTAAGCAACTCACAAAATAAATGAATGTGGTATTTCTAGTCCCTGTATTTTGTGGAGTAAAAATCGTATCTGCTAAATATGTGAATAGTTCCTAACAACACATGGACACTTCTGTTTCTGTGGGCATTCTTGGGTCACTGAGAGCCGTGAATAACAGAGTACAAGTGGGACAACATGGGCCAAAATCTCCTCGTGATGGAGACCTTCCCTTCTCTTTGAGGGCATCTCCTACTACTGAGAGAAAGGAAGATACAAGGGTATTGAAAAGTTGGCCTGTAAGAAGCCCTCCTACCTTCGGTAAGAGTTACATTGTTTCCACGAGGCTGTCTGGGTGCCTCACATCCCCATGGAACTGGTTTCCAAATGTCTGTCATATGAATAAAGTCAAATTAATTAAGATGCCATCCAGTGATGCATAAATCATAAACAGAAAGGGTAGAGAAAAATATCCCTTCCTATGCCCTCTGTTGCCCCCATCTTCGAGGCCAAACTTTGCCCTTGACTGAGCACAAACACCTCATATCTAAATGACTCACTGTCAGATGCTGGCTGTAAGTCTACTAGACTATCATCATGTCATCTTTGTTTTTGGCAGTGTTTGAAAGCACCTCTAGCAGCTTTATTTGAACACTGTTTTCATACCTAAAAGCTTGAATCTGTAAAACAAACACACAAACATTTATAGACATCTTTATATCACTTCAAATTGTTGTGATTAGTGTACACACTTTGAATATTATTACTTAAACAACCTCCAGCTGATGTTAAAAAGTAACACTTTGGAACAAGGCATTCTCCAAATGTTCTATTAAGGATGCTGTTTATTTATATCAGTGTATAGAAAAGTACAGCTGTACAAAACATAAATCAATGTCAAAAGTAAAAGGCATTAAAATTCATAAGGTTCATTTTCCGACATCCAGAGCAAACTGTAGCTGAGAGTTTGTCACAGACTTAACATCAGCAATAAAATTATATAACTGCTGATGTCACATTCTTTGAGGTACACTCAAAGGCATCTAAAATTTTATAGCTTAGTTTGGCTTATTTTAAAAATGAACATATATTACTCTTAATTTTGTTTCTTATGATACCTAGAAGGCCTGAATATAACAACAGCATCAGAGGGGAAATATCTTGCAGTCCACAGAGCTTTAACCAACATGAAAAAATATTTGTGTGTACTCCATTTTGCTATTGATCAGGAAACCACAGGAATTAGTGTTGGTTTAACGCCTATTAAGGGAAACAGTATTTTCCATAGCAGAATTGAAACGGAGTTATTACTACGTAAGGAAGAACTAAAAACAAGTCATGCGAATACTAATATTCATTCACAGTTAGGGAATTTTCTGCCTGAGCTCTCACATTTTTAAAGCTCTCGTGTCATTGCCTCTGGTGATCTATGAGATTCTGATTCCTATTTAAATATTCACCCAGTTTGGGAGGATATCCACCTTTTGTGCTATGTTATCTTCCATCCCGTTCCAATTTCCTTGAGGGCAAGAACCCCACAGCCGCATGTGCCTGTCCCCAAGAATCAGGGATAAACTTGTTGGCTCTGTTGTCCTGAGGTGGTGGAACGGTGACCCTGAGATCCCTTACTGGGAAGCTAGAGATTGAGGTGAATCAGCCCATTTTTCTGTTCCAAGAATGAGGAACAGCCTTCAGTTGTTTACACAGCCCTTACAATGGGCCAGACACAGTTCTAAGCAAGTTACTCAGAGAAAGTCATTTAGCCGCCTCAGCAGAAAAATGTACCCCACGGCCTGAAATCTACTAAGACGTAGGTGTCTTTGCAATGGAAATGCTTCAGATCCCCTTTTCCTTTGGAGAGTGTGTGTAGCATCCCCACTTCGTCTCCTCCTGGGACTTTTAGCAGTCTTTAGGAGAGATTTCATGCAAACACACACACTCTTGGAAACCTGTATTTATGTGGTCAAAAGCCTAGATTATATGGGTGAAATCCCCTCTGCCATACGCGGAACCTGAATTCGAATGCCTTTCTTAAGAACATGAGAGAGGAAACAGTTTTTTGTAAGACAGGGAAGGCGATTCATCTGCGGGCCTTAGATAATTAGCCAAAGCTGATTTCAGGTGTCTTGCATTTCCCGGGTACCATTCACAACACCCATTGCTGTGTTTATGAACGTAGCCCAGATGCCCCATTTTGTATTCTCCTTCGCTCACATCTTGATGGAAGCGACAAGGGGCGTGGGGGGAGCCTGCACAAAGCAGGACTGCCAGGTAGTGAGGCGCGTCCCCCGGCTGCCTCGCCAGCAAGAGACGGATGTGAGGGGAGCTCCGCTCGCCGGGGACCCGCCTGCAGGACCAGTCCCTGATTCGGGCACCAGAGACGCAGCGCGTGGAATGCAGCCTAGTCTGACTGAGAACAGCACCGTGAATACAAATGTGTGTAAAATGGCTGACTCTGTACAAGAGCAAATAAGAACCTTTCCAGCTTTTCATTTAGTCACAAGATCAGGAGGTCTCGTCACCCCAAATAGAGTAGAGAATTGAGGTAGCTTTCCAGCTGAGAGAGGCAGAGTAGGGAGAGGGGGGGAGGTGACTTTAGCAGCAAGGACCTTGCTTTTTAATGCTCTTTTTAAAAGAGCTCAGACTGAACTAACACCCCACATGAATATATGCCTTAGGAAATAATTTTTATTAATAGCCGAATATTTTTACTTTCATCCACATGCACCCAAATATTGGGTTTATGATATTTAGTTGCATGCATACATCACTGTGTCAAAGAAAAGGGGGGAAATCCAGCCTTAATAAAAAATGATTTATTAACTTCTCCACGTCCTATAAATTTAATATGCTAAGGGTTCTTGCTCTCATTGCAGATTATTTCTTTTAGAAGTGTATTTCTGATATGAGCTCATACTGTTTCTGAATAATGTATGGGTAAATACTAACAAACTGAAGCCTCTCCGATGCACACAACCCACAGAAACGCAATCCGGGTGATCCGTGTCAGATAGCGTGCGCTTTACTTTGCATCCCTTTACCCTCAACTAGTTCATCGCTTTCCTCCAGAGAAATAGCTGAAGCTGCTTTCTACCGCTCCATGATGTTGAACACTGATGTATTCATTTTCTGAACATAAAATAACACAATGATTTTTCGTCCTTCTCCTTCTAAATCATATTTCTTGTTCTTTGTTGCTTTTTTTGTTGTGGTTGTTAGGATGCAAACTAATTTCATTCATTTTTTTGTCATAATCATAATAATAACAAAGTATGATCTCTGTATAAATATAATTTTTCTTCTTCATAATTGCACATAAAATCCATCCTACTTGGAAACTGCAGAGAGTACAAGAATCACTATAAATGTTGGCCTCAGGGAATCTATGCTTCCTACAAGATTTAAGGTAGAAATATTCAGGGGCCATGCTACTCAAACAAGACCCAACTATTTTTTGTTGTTAGTTTTTTTCCTTTTCTTTTCTGCAGAATATTACCTAAAGGTAGCCCTAAGCACTAAGGGATTGAGGTTTTTATTTAGTCTATAAGTGAACTAACAGGTTTTTCTACCTGTGGGTATCAACTTGGTATTTCAGTTAGCTAAGCAGCTTTGGACCTAGAATGAAACACTTAAGGGACCAGGCAACTGTAGGAAACAAAAAATCTGCAGGCTGTGGCCTTTGTTTGTTTTTGTTTAATGTGCTGTATTTTTTTAACAATGGTGTTAGATTTACCAAAAATGGAAAAGATAGTATGGAGAGTTTCCATACACCCCTCACCCAGTTTCCATTATGCCTTCCCTGTTAATATAACAAAAATTACACATTATATTTTTCTGTTTTCCTATTCGGCCTATATGTGTCTATTCCTACTGTGTCCTGATAATTATTGGAGATAGAGAAATAGATATTTCATAGTTTAAGTTGGGGAGTCAAAATCTGTGAGTACTGTCCTAATAATACCATCCCAATGTGGCTTAAGAGAGCAAGAAAGCCTTTGAGTGGGGATACAGCCCAAGGGAAGCTGGAAACTGGCCAACCTCTGACAGATTTGACCCTCTGGGGAGGACTCCCAGTTGGGTAAGGGGTGGCATCTCTGTCATTAAACCAACACCACAGCCTTTGCTCATTGTGTTAAATCTGGAACTCAGTCTAAAGGTCAAGGAAAGAGGGGCATGGTGGAAAGAGTTTAATATTGCAAAATGTTTAAACCTCTGATCTTTGAAATAAAGGGTTGGGCTAAAGAATCTTTAAAATCGTTTCTCTGCCATAATATTCTTTGAGGCAGAGGTAAAAGAAGTGCTTTATATGAAAGAAAGAAAAAAAATTTTCATCAGTCTGGATCCCTTGTCCTATGCATTATCAAACAAACAAACAAAAAAACAACTGAAAATTCAGAATTTGTTCTAAGCCATAGTTACTCCAAGATGATAAAAAATGGAGAAGTTTCAAGCATCTTTGAAGGCTTTTCGAAAAATATCTGGGCTTATATATAGGAGACATAAATTTAAACTTCCCCTTGCCTTTCCTTCCACCTTACTAAAGACATAGCTCTGAGTAATAATGGCCTGAGGGTGTTCTATTTCTCTCTTGCCATTTCTCTATCTTCTTTTCCTATTAGGCTAATAAACAAATTCTGAAACTTTTGTTGCTGTCTCCCCAGACCCTGACTATGCAACGGAGAGCACTTGAAAAAGACCTAACTCACTAACTTACAGTTACCCTGAGGATGTTTGTCCACTTTTCTTTTATTTTGTCCTGAGATTGGCTTTAGGAATGTGTAGTCTGCGCTTCCGCAATATAGTTAGGGGCAGCAGAGGTACTGTATGTATGATTTGTACTTGTACCTACTTCCCAATTCCATCTGTTTTTAATACATTCTCTTGATAAAATTTTATCCCTTCTTTCCAGTCAGGCTTTTGCCTGATTTGATAGAGAGTCCCTCTGGCTCATGTTGAAATTGAAATGTATGATATCTTATTGTTTGCCTATATACCCATCTGTCCAGGCACTGAGTTTACTTTTATAAATGAAATATTGAAAACAAACACAGAGCGTTGGGGATGCAGTTGCAAGGGACAGGATCAACATAACTACATTAGAAATGGTCAGCATAAGACTGGAAACCTCTATATCTCAGGTGGCAGATCCATGGGCTTCCCTGAACATATCTCTAGTAACATTTTTCTCATTGCATGAACTTTTCACAGGCTCTAGACACACAATCGTCAGTGTCATAACGTAGCCCAGCAGTGTTGCATAGAAATAAAAATAGACTCCGTGGCTAGTTCTGGATGTAATGCAGGCTCTGCCATTTATATACATCTTGACTTTGGTAAGTCATTTAACCTTCCTGAACCTAGCTTGTCTGGCCTGAATTTTAATGCTTCCCTCATGGAAACCAAACAGCCCACTGAAGAGACTGATGAAGTGGGCAGTATCACAGGCCCGAGTGCTACAGTGGTGACAAGAAAGACACTGTGCCTATCCTCATGGGTTTTACAGTCCAGGGAGGAGGCACAGTCCATCAGTGAGCAATTACAGTGCACCGTGAGAGATAGGTGGGAACATGTGAGTGGGACAGATAACCCAGACAGAGTGATTAGGAAGGCTTGCTGAAGAAAGACAGTGATATCTAAGCTATTAACTAAAAGACAGGCAAGGAATACCCATGTATGTATGCAGAGCTTGGCAGTGGCTTGGGGCATTTTAAGAGTTCAGTGAATTGCATTTCTCTTCCCCTTTCCTCCTGCTATGTCCCCTGAATCCCTCCAAACAGATGCTACGTAATAAGTTTCATTCACTGGTTTATTTTTTCCCTGAGCGCCAGCTATATGCTAGGCTTTGTGCTAGTGCCTAGGGACATGTCCCTGCAAAAGGGAGAAGCCCTGTCTTTCAGCAGTTTAGTCTGATGGAGTTAGTTCAATACATCAAACCCTGGGAGCACCTGGGTGGCTCAGTTGGTTAAGCATCTGCCTTTGGCTCAGGTCATGATCTCCAGGATCAGGCTTCCTGCCAGGCGGAGAGTCTGCTTCTCTCTCTCTCTCTACCTCTGCCCCTCCCCACTGCTTGTTCTCTCTCTCTCAAATAAATAAATAAAATCTTAAAAAAAAAAATACATCAAATCCCCCAAAACCATTGTCACTCATTTTGGAATGGGTATAGGGCTCTTTAAAAAGAACCCAAAGAGACTCAAAATGTTGATGAGCCACTCTAGGAAACGCCAGTGCCGGAACACTTGAACACTTGACTTAATGCACTGACAACATGAATTTTGATCTGTGCTTTTAAATGATTTCTTTTAATGACAATTTTTTAAAAAGCAAAAACAAAAAAGTTAGAGGACTTAGAAATAGCAGTGTCCTAGACTTCACTGTTTTCTTGGCAAATGTAAGTAAAATTCATCCATTTCTTAGAACCATACCCATTGTAGGGGGAGAGAAATTAAAAAACAAAACCAGAGTGATGGGTGATTTTATTATTATTATTATTATTAAGTCTGTCTTTCATTTTATACAGATAAAGCCATAAAGAGAAAGATCCTGCTTTTTTCTTTTGGAGGCATACCTACTCTGATTTCCTAGGCATATTAATTTGCTACAATTCACTGCAGAAGCTAATTCTTATTTTTTGGAATTAATTGAGCTGAAAGCTGGACTCATGACAGCCCATCCCTTCGGTGGCCAGCACAGAAGCTGAGGACAGACGGCCATTTCAACTTTACTAGCCTGACATCCTGCATAATCAATGCACGTCAGCCACAAAGACTGGCTGCCCGTGCTCATGCCCATTTGCAAGTTGGCTGAGCGCCCACTCACAAATTGGGATGCCAGTTCCACTAGGGCACACAAGTGTCAACAAAAGATCACTTCAAACAAGAAGGCTGCTCAGTTTTGCAAGAGCCATCATTTTGTTAGGGGGAAAAAAAGGAAAAGGTTTAAGGTGGTTAATCCCATATTGCTGACAAATGGCTATTTACAACCCATCATACCTTTGGCCTCAAGGGACGTTTTATTTAATGACTTAATGCAATCTTCTCTATCCTTTAAATTTGACTTTCAATCTCTGCATTTTAAATGAGGCAAAGAGGAGACAGTATGTCAATCCTGAGAGTCACTGGAAATGTCCATTTTGTTCATCCCCATTACATGCATCAGAGATGGAAAGAGTAAGCAAAGCATTATCATGTGCATAATGTCTCTAGACACTAATTAGAATGGTGAATAGTGAACCTAACAAAATGCAAATACATTCTTTAATATTTAATTAATTCAGCAAATATTGGTTAAGCGCCAGGCACCCAGTAGGGATTGGTCTCACTGACTGTAGTCTCTTCTCTTCCAGTGAAGCCTACAGACTTGCTGTCATATTAATCAATCTCACTAATGTATGGTTCCCATCTTATTAATTCTATGCCCAAAATGCTTTTAAGGTTTGTCAGTGACCACTGGATGATTTCAAACATTCACATGCCAGTGAATAAATCTCATATTCTGGCTAAAATCAATGGACTATTTTTTTTTCTCATGAATTCTTATAGACTCTCATAAAGGCTAAACTGATGATCCCAAAATGTTCTCCATTTGTGCAGACCTCATTGCATCTATAATGTCTTTCTCTATTTCCACCATCTCTAAATGTTGAAACTCTCCTCACCTCAGTAAGGATCAAATGTTCCCTCAGACCCAACCAATTTTCTTCAAGTTCTTCTATGTGACAGCAAGGACCAGATGCTTTCACAAATACCTCATTTAACCCTCAATTCAAACTTGAGAAAGGTATTATTATCCCCAATTTTCATATGTATAACCAAATTGAGAGAAGCTAAGGACTGGCAAGGTTGAAGCCTGAATTCAGGTCCTATAAACTCATTTATCTTCTACTCTCAGGCTTCCTTCCATCTTCCTCACGGGACCTTCCCCATCTTCATCCCTGCCCACAACATGTCCTTCCTCTGACTGTCTATAACACGTAACCCATGCCATTTTTGAGATTTTAATTGCTTTATAACTTGCATTATTCAAAAAATCATGAAAGATTTAGTAAGCCATTCAATAATTTTTTAAAGATTTATTTATTTTAGAGAGACAGAGGGAGAGAAAGACAGAGAGAAAGAGAGAGGGCTTGAGTAGGGGGGAGGGGCAGAGGGAGAGGGAGAGAGAGAATCCCAAGCAGACTCCCTGCTTAGCATGGAGTCCTACTCGGGGGCTGGATCCCATGATCCATGAGATCATGACCTGAGCTGACATCATGAATCAGTCACTTAAAAGACTGAGCCATCCAGGTGCCCCAGCAATTCAATAATTTTAATGGAAACTGAAGATGATAATAATGAAAAGAAAAGAGAAGAAAGGAAAGGAAGAGAACAACAAGCATTTTCTCTCCCTATATGTGTGTCAGAACCGTACTGAGTACTTTCGAGGATGTCACCTTGGATCCTTACCAAAAAACCTCAAACTCAGGCAGTATTATCTTCAAAATGTAGGTAAGGAAACTGAGGTTCAAAAAGGTTTAAGTGACTTTCCTAAGATTATAAGCCGGTTAGTTATTAGGTGATGATTCAAGCGTACTCATTCTTTCATTCATTCAACAAAATATTTGCGTCCCTACTATGTGCCAGGCACTGCTCTAAGTATTCTGTATCCATAATCGAAACCAAAGAAACAGAAATCCCAGCCAGTGAGGAACTTGCATTCTAGTGAGGAGGCATGGGTAGTAAACACGAAGATTAATTAAAAGCTGAAATACTATACTGCACAGCATGTTAAAAGATGGGATAGGGCTTGAATATTAAGGCAGAGTAAGGGAAAGCAGAACTACCAGGGGTGGAGACTTTGCAATTCTAAATAGCACAGTCAGTGTAGGCTTCACTGAGAAGGAGAAGTTTGAGAAAATACATGAACAACTGAGTGGATGCAGGGAAGGACATTCCAGGAAGAAGGAAGAGTCACTCCAAAGGTCCAAGGTGGTAGCAATTGTACCCAAAGATAAGATGGATAAAAATGACACACCCTGGAAATTTTTTGATTTGCAGAGAGAAAATATGTTTCTTCCATGTCTAAAAAAACCCCAGAAAACCTTCCTGAAATGATAGGCAGCATTTGAGAGCCACGTTGAAGTGTTATTAAAAATGATTCACGTGTATTTACAATCATTGCTTACAAGACCCAGTGAGGTAGATACTATTATGATTCCCAATTTCAACATGAGGAAAACGTAGAACGGAGTGGTCAAGTATCTTGCTCATGGTCACCAGCTTGTAAGGGCTACAGTCACGCATGAACGCAGGCAGTGTGGTGTCAGAGTCTTGTTCTGAGCCACGGTGGGAGTTCATCAGTCTTCACTACTACAGAGTATTCCATTTTATGACTACATCACAATATATTTTTTATCCTCCTGTTGATGGGCATTTTGAATGTTTCCAGCTTTATTATTATTATAAATAATGCCATTGTGACATTTTTATATATCTGTATGACATTATATGTGAAAGTTTCTCTAGGGTATATATTATAAAGTAAGACTGCTATGACAGGTATATGCCAAAAACATTGTGTATAGCATTTTCCAATTCAAGACAAGGAGACAAGCACATTTGCACTAATTCCTCACTCTTTCCCAGAATTAGTATGACTTCAATTTTATTATTAAGATAACTCATCAGTTCTTTACTTAATATTTTATATTTTTTCCAAAATTATTTTTCATCATTGCATTTAGTGTTCTATCACTGTTGCAAAATTATTTAACTCCATTTTAAAAAGAAATTACTACTCACTGCTTTTTTACTATGATGTAGAATTAAAAGAGAGTGAACTGAATGAGATAAATAAAAGTGGCTTATATATGATTAAAAATATTAAAAATATTATAGTTTACCTGCACAATTAATGTATTTTGCACCACTAGAACATCTTCTATCATTTAATAAAATAAGGGATAATTCTGGCAGAGAGTGAAATTTAGAATATGAAGTTCTGTAATCCTACTTTAAAAATTATGTATTTGTTATTTATAGCAATTATAATATTATATGTAATATATATTACATATTATATAACTATATAATTTATATGATTAATATATATAAAAACACATAAATGCATATAAATATATTTCCTTTTTTTTCCCCTTTTTTCTTTTTTTTTTTTTTTTTGGTGCAAAATGGTAGTTTATTAAAGCACGGGGACAGAACCCATGAGCAGAAAGAGCTACTGCATCAGGGTTGTGAGGGGTGACTGATTATATACTACAGGGTTGGGGGAGGTAAGGAAAATAAAATTTTCATAACTTTCTTATTAGATTTACATTTTAAAAGTATATCTGTTTCTACATATAAATATTCATATCTACATATATTAAATTTAAAAGACTTGTACCCAAGATGTCCATCAACAGATGAATGGATAAAGAAGATGTGGTATATACATACAAAGGAATATTATGCAGCCATCAAAAAAAAACCCCTGAAATCTTGCCATTTGCAATGACGTGGATGGAACTAGAGGGTATTATGCTAAGCAAAATAGTCAGAGAAAAACATGTATCATATGATCTCACTGATATGAGGAATTCTTAATCTCAGGAAACAAACTGAGGTTTGCCAGAGTGGTGGGGGCTGGAGGGATGGGGTGGCTGGGTGATAGACATTGGGGAGGGTATGTGCTATGGTGAGTGCTGTGAATTGTGTAAGACCATTGAATCACAGACCTGTACCTCTGAAACAAATAATACATTATATGTTAAAAAAAAAAAAAAAAGGAGATAGTAGGAAGGGAAAAATGAAGGGGGGGGAGATTGGAGGGGGAGATGAACCATGAGAGACTGTGACTGAGAAACAAACTAAGAGTTCTAGAGGGGAGGGGGGTGGGGGGATGGGTTAGCCTGTGATGGGTATTAAAGAGGGCACATATTGAACAGAGCACTGGGTGTTATACACAAACAATGAATCATGGAACACTACATCAAAAACTAATGATGTAATGTATGGTGATTAACATAACATAATAAAATAAAATTTAAAAAAAAAGAAACAAAAAATAAATAAATAAATAAAAATAAAAGACCTGTAGCAAATTGATTATAAAAAGACCCTCAATTTTCCACCTTTTCCTTTGCAATGTGTCTTTGGAGTTTCTACCACCAAGAAGTCGAGTTGATTTTCCTATACTTTGATATGTGCTATGATCAACAGAATTCAGCAGAAATGACATTGTGCCAGTTACAGCCTAAGCCTCATGAATCCTAGAACATTTCTCCTTTCCCCCCTTGGAATTTCACTTTTGCCAGGAAAACAGTAAATCTGGGTTAGCTTACTGGGGTACAAGAGATTATGCGGAACAGAGATAAGTCATCCAAACTGAAGCCATCCCAGATCAGCCAGACTCCAGGAAGCCCCCAGTTGACCTCAGATGCCCATTTGCTAATGAGAATTGCAGAAATGAGCCCAAAGCCCATCCAGACCAGAAGTACTGCCCAGCTGACCTATAGACCCTTAAGCATTAATAAATGATTATTTTTTTAAATCATTGAGTTTTGAAATTTTAGCATGTATTAATTAATGCAGGAATATCTTTGAATGTTAGAATGATTTTTGTATATGTTCTTTTTTATTTGTTTATATTTTCATCAATGAGTATTTATTATGTTTTTTAGAAAAATTTAATAAAATTCTGCAAAAATATGTCTTGGATGACTTGTCTGTTCCTTCCAAATCTCAAAAATAGAAACAAAACTATCAGCTGCAGAGAGAAGCAGCTCAGAATCAGCATAAGAATAACAGTATCTGAAGGAGAATGCAAAATGAGGAGAGCGGCATTTGACTCCAGATCGGAGCATTGCCAGATACAGTCTAGTATTTTGTCACTATAACTAGTTACTTCTGCAAAAAAAAAAAAAAAAAAAAAAAAAAAAATGTATAATTTTATATCATTACAGCACAAGAAATGCACTTGAATCCAGAGGAGGGTGAAAATATCCCTTGACATCATCTTTCCAATGTTATAGTCCTTCTCACTAGGTGTCCAACATCCTCTTTGATTTCTCTTATTATGGACTGAATGTCTGGGTCTCCCCAAAATTCATATGTTGAAATCCTAACCCCCAGTGTGATGGTATTAGGAGGTGGGGTCTCTGGGAGGTAAGTAGGTCATGAGGGTGGACTTAGTGCCCTTATAAGAAAAGACACTAGAGAGATAAAATTAGTAACCCAGAAAAGGGTTCTCACCAGCACTCAACCATACCAGCACCTTGACCTCTGACTTCCAGCCTGCAGTACTGTGAGAAATAAATGTTTATTTTTATACACCACCCAGTCTTTTCTATTCTGTTACATCAGCCTGAACTAAGATCCTTCTTGCTTTTCTTCTACCCTACCCTTCCGGTGTCCCAGCTTCAGGCTGCTGCTATACCATGTGCTCAACACTCAGTTTTTATTTTATGCTGCTGGCTCTTGAATTCAAGCCAGGTAATCTTTTAGTCCTGTATCCTCACTTGCTTTTTGTTTGTTTGTTTGTTTACAATAAATGAAGTCTGCAGGTGGACATCTTCCTCTTGCTCCTACTGTTTGTCACTCCTAGTATGCTACAGAAGCAATATTACTGAAAGACCCTCACCACACTTGGAGAAAGGGTAAGGTGGGGAAAGGAGAATAAAAAGGGAAGAGAAACAAATATATCTCTCTTGTGGGAATGGTTAATGTGGTTAAGAGATCAAAGCACCACATTCTGCCATGCCTATAACAGAAAGACCTGAGACATGTTCTTTCCTGATTATGGATGAGTTCTATATACATTGTTATTTGTTTCTCCTTTTTGTGCCTACAGGCAACATTATGAAAATGGGCCAAGTCTCTTAGAGAGAGTTGTTGTTTACATTATTGATATCCAAAAGCTGGTCTAGTGGAGGGGATCTATACTCACAGGGCTCTGTCAAGGGCTATTCAAAGCCAAATACAGCCACTGGGTAAATCTCAGAGTCATATCAGCAGAACAAGAAAAGCAGAATGCATATGAGCAGAAAGAGAAAACAGACATCTGGAAAGGCGTCTTCTACTGTGACAAGCAACCTTTAGTGATAACTGGATGCAAAAGAAAACTTGAGAGTTCCAGTTCAAGATGGCGACGTAGGAGGATCCTGAGCTCACCTCCTCCTACAGATGCACTGAATCTACAGCTACATATGGAACAATCTCCTCTGAAAGAAACCCAAAAACTAGCTGAGTGACTCCTACACTTTGGATGGATGAGCCCACATCCAAATGGGTATGAGAGGCTGAGACACAGTCTTGCCATAAACCCCACCCCTGGTGTGGTGACCCACAATTAGGAAGGGAGTCAAAACCACAAAGAACAACCTATTAGTCCCACATTTTAAGACATTTTAAAACTTGCACCTGAGAGGTGAGTCCCCAAAACATCTAATTTTGAAAGTCAGTGGGTCTTGTGTCCACAAGACCCACAAGGGTATAGCAAACTGAGAAAGGGTCCTTAAAGGGCCTGGGCAGAGATTCACCTGGCTACCCCCAGGGCACAGTGCAGAGGCAACCAACTGAAAAGCATCCAGTCTTTCTATAAAAGAGACCTATTTATTTATTTTAAAGCCTTACCTGAAGGGCAGGCATCTGAATTAACACAAATCTATGGACTTATTGAAATGCTCTCCAAAGACAGAGGCTTGCAGGTGCCATCTTTGAGCTCTCCCTCTGTCTCATTCTAAGTCATAGGTATCTCTGGAAAGGAGCTTGTGCACGACTGGTGCCCTGTTTTTTGCAGCTGCTGCCCAAGGCATGCATCAGACCTCATGACTGCTCCCATTGTATGTGTGAACTCCAAACAGGCATAAGACAAAAAAGAGTTGTGCCAAAAAGAAAAAAGGGGGTGGGGAGTGTTTAATGGGAAATGAGATTTCAAAGAATTTTTGGATTCTCCAAACAGGTGTACAAGACAAATACAAGATCCAATTCCACTAGCAAAATGGGGAGCTAACAAGGGCCCACGTGTTCTTTATACCATTCTCTCTACTCCTGTGTGTTTGAAAATTTTCCCAATATGTAAATGAAAAATAAACTCTAGATCTATAATAGCTAACAACAACAAAGAAAATCTATCAATTTCAAAATGCTCTCAGTGGGGTGTCAGATTGGCAGATGTACTCCTCAAATGCCCACTGCAGTCATAATTTATATATTTAAAATAATATACATTGGGAAATAGAAAAGCAGCTACCATTTTAAGTGGGCTGTGATGGAACATTTTCTTGCCTTTTCTTTTCTGTGTAACTAGAGAGTCTTGATATGTATCCAGCTGTAAACCTGCTTTACAGAGGCCTTTCTCATCATCTCAACTTGAAATACTCAGTTGCAGTCAGGGTGTCAAGAATAAGTGAAACTGTATGTCTCAGCATCTTCATTCACAGGATGCCCAAAAGTGGCCCTAGAGGGGAAAATGGTAGGGGATAAAGTTATAGAAAGAGTACTTTATTTCCAACAGTACCTGGAGTTTCTTTTATACATTTTAGGATATTTTCTGAAAATATATTCATATTTTTTCCATAAAGAAATATTCTAAACACTACTGGTTTTCAGATGAACTATCTATGGAATTAATCTCAGCCTTTTGGAAGCCCATCAGGGGTGGCCTGCTTCTCATCTTAATTTGTGATCTTTCCTGTGGCTATATACACAGAATATAACTTACTGGCATTCAGTTATATAGAGCGATGAAGAAAGGATCGTTATACAACTAGGTATAATTTTGTGTTAAGTCAATAGATGAGACGTTTCTGATTGCTGGCAAATGCATTATTGCCTCTGACAGGATGTATTATCTAAATGAGACACTCCCCTTTGCTTTAAACTCTCAAAGAATAAAAAAATTAAAAAAAGAGAGAGGGAAAAAAAGGAACAAGCAAGACCAAAGCAAATATTAATTCTCTTTTGTTTCAAATCTTTTTTAGGTGTGTATTGATTGGAACCCAACTCAGCAATTTAATTAGAAAGACAAGGTTTTCTCTTTCCCTTAGGTTCAGATCAAATTCACCCTTTTTTTTTAGATTTTCTTATGCTGAAGCTATAAACATCAGAGAAGGCTTAACTTTCAGGTATTCTTTAATTTGTTCTCAAGTAATTATGATACAAAGATCAGAGATAAGAACCAGCTACTATGTGTTTCATCAACTTGCCCCAGGGGCAGTCAAGAAAGTGATGGACAGGGGAAGGGGGCAGAAAACCAAGGCCCTACAACCACCACCACCACCAAGTCCCCAGTCACTCTACCAATATTTTCTTAGGAAATCCATCTGAGAAATGCAAAATGGGATACTTAGGGTGATTCCTATTTATCAGTTCCAATAAACTGTTTTTGTTTCTCTGAAAACACAACCCCATTTTACTTAGAACTCTTATGTAGCAAAAAAATGATAATAAATTGGTGAAATTTATTTCAGACACCCAATTCCAAAGTAAAATATAAAAAATATATATATTTTTTATTCTGTGTAGGGGTACTCTCACGAAAGCAGTGCAAATATGTGTTTATGTCAAAGGTGAAATATTCCATTCATCATGGCCTATGGATTCAGAAATAGTAGAGCAGTGAACATATTTTTGTGATGACACAAGATGGCAAGAGGCCCTGGTGGCTGGGGGAGGGAAGGGTTTTTGGGCTGCTTCCACTCAGAACCTATCAAAAGGTCTGAAGACACACGGATACCATGGGTGGGACTTCTTCATTCCCTGAATCACTATGGCCAGATAAAAGCACACAGACTATCCAGGGTAGTCAGGCCAAGAGATCAGAAACAGAGAATCTGGTTCCAAGTACAAATTGTCCTCATGTATTTAATCCAGCAAAGCCAAACAGGCTATAGTATGTAGTACAAGTCTTTATTACTTCCAGATGCACATGTGTTCCTTCACATTGTGTCAACATGATGTCAGACCACAGAGGTTCCAGTCTGGTGATCTCTTCTTACGTGCAGCAAATAGTCAATTCTTAAGATCATTACCCCAGCAAGTGCAAGGAGGAGGACAAACTGTGGCTCAGAAGGCCAGCACACATTAAATATTAATTCCGTAAACTCATCGTCAAGAGAACAGACTCTGAAACCACATTTCCCCCGGCCAGAGTCGTAACTCTAAGACCTCCTAGACTTGGCCAAGTTACCTACGGTCGCTGGTTCTCAGCCTCCTTTCTGTACAATAGGGAGACACTCTGGGCAAACCACATAGGACTGCTGTGAGTGTGACAAGAGGGGTCACACACAAAACCCCCAGGAGAGCGCCTGACACAGTGAGGCTGCATGCAGTACATGTTGGCTCTTGTGACTGGGGATTCTGCTTTTCACTTTTCTGTGGCTTCTTCTTTTCCAGATACGAAACTAGGAAGGTAAAATGAATAAGGGCCTCCTTCCCCAGCAAAGATGAATTTCACAAACTTCGAAACGTCTGAGTGGATATCATGGCTCTCCAGGATTAGCCGTGGGGGGAAAGGATCCTGAGAAATAATAGAGACTTGGAAAAGCACAAAGAAAGCCTCAGGGAGCAGAGAGAGGCCTGGGGGCAGAAAGAAAGAGACATCAAGAATGCCAGGAGAAATTAGAAAAGAATATAAGGAGAGAAAGAACTCCCTAGGCAGGAGCAACAGAGGAAGCCCAGAACCTTCCACACAACACGGACTCTAAGGTAGCTGTCATCATCGTTGCTTATTTTCAGGACAATTTTTTTTTTTTTTAATATGAGTAAGAATGGGGGAGGGGTAAAACAAAAATACTATCTTTTGGTTTTGCTTCATTTTATCGAGTTCTGTCTTTAAGAATTTGCTTCCCTAATTATATTTCTTCAAAAAAAAATTGGCTAAAAAAAAAAAATCCCCAAATCTGAAGGATGTTTACAATCAGCATCTGGACAAGACAATAGAGAGAAGAGCACAGGCAATTGCAAAGCTGGAATTTCTCTCTTATTAAGCCATCACTTATAAAATAAATGGAAATTGGGCTCGGGTTGCTCTTCTTCTACAAATTATTTACTGGAAAGCATGAGGGCAGGGATTATTTTCAGCAACTAGCTTTTTGCCATGTCAGATAATATTCAAAACAGCCTATTATCATTTGCTTCCCTTCTGTGTTCAAAAATAACCAACAATATTCACATCCCTCTAAATAATTACCAAAAATATTTCACAGATCATCTGGAATTCTAGGAAAGGTGTTAAAGTGAACTATCAACTTGGAAAACTTTCCCAAACTGAATTCTGCCTCCCACTTCTGTCACTACATTTAAATCATTGTGTTTTTCACCGCACACAATATTTCTTCTCATGGTTTTTCTTCTTAAAAGAAGACAAGGTAGAACACCTTCAGCGAGACTGTGCTGCATATTCTGAAAGCCCACATCATTTCACAGGCTTCCAGAGAAATTCTCATGAATTGAAACTTTTCTCAAGGCACTAAACACTCCGTGTGTTGATTGACCTAGCAATTTACCCAGGACTGATGGACTCTTCTCTACAGTTCATTTGTAGCTTCTCTATAGTTAAATTAATACCAACTCCAAACTTGGCAGTTACTGGAAATGGTACATTATCTTTCCTCCACCATGTCCTCAATACACTTGAAAATCCCACACACTGGAGAGAATTATGTAAGAGGTTCAGGACTGTAGCTTCAGAAAGTATGCATTCAATTGTCTGAATTATAGCCTAATTCTCTTTCTCTCCTAATGTTCTATAAACATAACATCCCTGTGAAACCGATTTTTTTTTTTTTACAAAAATGCAATTAAAAAGAGTCATGTGAGGAATGTTTTGATTTGTGTAATTAAATAAAGCATTTTGTTCTGAGCCTCCTGCCTTCTATCATCATCATGTAATAAATTTGTTCGGGAAATGTTGAGCTTAAAAATCCAGGTAAAGGTAGGCACTTGTGTGTGTAGATGTAGGCTACAAGAGAGAAACCTGAGCTCAAAATTGAGTTTTAAGCATCATTAATGTGCAGGTAGAAGACTTAGACATATGTGTGATAGCTGGGTAGACTGAACAGAAAGAAAAAAGGCCAGAATACAAAACCCCAGGAAACCACCCTTAACTAATGAGTAGAGGAAGAGAAAACCAAGAAACACAGAGAAGAAACAACCAGAAAATCAGGAGGAAAAGCATGAGAGAGCTCAATAGGGGTGACCAACAGTGGAAACACCACGGCGAAGTTAAGGAACTCAAGCTAAAGAGTGCCCACTGGATTTATTCTCAGAGAATGCTGATGATCTAACCAGGTCACAGAGTAGTGGGGGCTGAAGTCATATTTCAGTGGGTGAGAAAAGACTTGGAGGTGAGGAAGTAGAGATGTTGTGGCAGACTCTGTTTGGCTCTCTTCCTCCACCTCTCTCCACGTTATGAGCTATAATGCCATATACCCACTCCCTGAACTCCTTTGCAAATAAGGATCACCACTTCTGAGCAATGAGTTCTGAAGGGAAATCTGCTGTGGGTCTTCTGGGAAAGGTACTTTTCTCCCAGATAATCATGGCAGTTGAGGGAGAAGGGGAGGGAAGGGATTTAGAGGGTGAAGAGCACTGGCCATATTTTTGCTTTATTTGAGTTCATCTGTGATGTTTGATGCTGCAGCAGCTGTATTGGCACCATGAGGTAACAAACCTACAGATGAAAAGACATCATGTTGAGGATGACAAAATAGTAAAATGAACCTTAATGACGTGACTACTGCCAGCAAAAGTCTAACTCCAAATTTTGTGGTATGTGAAAAAAAATTAATTCTTGGTTGAGTATTGGTCTGTCATGATTTTGACAATTGGTAACATAAAGAGTTTCATTCCTAGATACACTTAAGAAGCTTGCCTATGAGGGTAAGTAGGACAGTAACTAGGATATAAGAAATTGAAATCAGGTATTTGTTCTATTTTTTTTTTTTAATTCAAAGAAAGGAAACATCTGTTCTCATTTGTAAGCCGAAGAGAAGGAATCAGTGGAGAGGGGAGACTGGATGTGTAGGAAAGCAAGATAATGAATGAGGGAGAAAGCTCTCAGATGAGACTAACGGCTGGAGAGTAGAGGTGAAGGGATTAGCCTCTCATAAATGGAGAGAAACTTCCGCTCCTCTTCAGGCAGAGATAAATTTGGAAAGAGTTGGAAGGAAAGGGCAGAAGGAAACTAAGAGAACTGTTACCTGATTATCCTACAATATTTCCCAGGCAAGCCAATCTGGCCCATTCAGCCCTGCTCAGCTAGCCTTGAACGTGTCCTCCACCCTGCCCAGAAGCCAAGCCAGCTCCAAAAACCTGAATTGCAATTAGACCAGTGATGGATTAATTTCTCTCACCTCTTTCCTTCCCCCCAGGCTATTCTGCATGTTAGGACAGGACTTATTCAAAAGAATAAATCCATGGGTAGAATTGCAGGCAGGCATTGGGAAGAGCAACATCAAGGGCTTTCAAGCCAGGCCTGGAATAGGCAGCGACCTATTTACCTTTCAGGTGAGGCAGGTCCTGCCAAAAGGCTCAGCATGTGCCTCTGTACTGTCCAGAATGTAGAAAGGTAATATGAGATCCTTGGGCAAAAGATGCAGTGTCAGAACAAGTTTGACTTTCATTATTTGTATCTCTGGGTTATCCTTGGCTGCAGTGATTTAATATTTTAAAATGAAATCTCAGTAGGACTATGCAAAAGAAAAAAAAACAAAAAACAAAAAAAACCCCTGCCTTTTTCTCCATAATGAATTTGGGAACAGAAAGCCAGCTAGTGCTGAACTTCGCTGCCCACCTCAATTGAGTCAAGAAGTTTGCACACTCCCTATCCACCTTGCGATTTAGTAATGGCAAAGGCTGATCGGATCAAAGATGGAAAAAAACTGTCTTATATCCTGACCTCCAGCGGTCACTTTGTCTCTTTTGAGATTTTTAGCATCATAGCAAAATGGTCAAGTATTTCACCTCGCTGGCACGTTCTCTATGGTAATTCTCAGGAGCAGTTTTAGAAGCAACGGAAAACTTTAAGCCTCCCCTCTTGGCTGATGAGCACCTTTTCGGAAACTGGAGTCACCACAGCCATCCAGCCACCTCCTTATCCCTGGAATTGGCTGCTAAGGACTCTGCAGCCTCACATTCAATGGGGTTTCATGCATAGCCCCTGCAAGAGGGCTCACTTGATCTTACGAATTACTATTTGTGACCCGGCTGCTTCTAAGTCAACATGAGGTTCATGCTGTACTTTACAGAGCCAAAAGTTCACTCCCTGAAGAGCCTACCTACTCCATTCAATTCTAAGCACTATTTAGTGCTTACAAAAAGAGGGAAAAAAAGTCGTGATGACTCTTTATGCTCTTCTTGTAGATTCCATGTAATAAGTGGGTGTTTAATTCCATTTTAAGAAGGCAAAGAAGGATCTGTCAAGGGCTGATTAGTAAAAAAAATTTCTCAGATATGATGCAAGACCTACTACCACCTTCCCCCATCTGAAAGGAGGGAGGGAGTCAGAAAGTCAGTCCTATGCTATGAGAAAGCTTTACTGAAAGGAGATACAGAATCACTAAGGACGGACAGGGCTGAACTTTACCTGAGCCCTGTGCTCCTGGAAAACAACTAGGGTCAAGAAGCCCCCTCTCTGCTTTGGGTTCCAAAAAATGGCTTACTGTAAAGAAATACCCTTCACCATATGACTTAGATAAAACTCTCACAGATGGCCTCCTTATCTACTTACAACAAAGTTAGACACAGACCCTCCAAATTCCCATTCAACATCTTATAAATGAAGAATACCTGCGCTGTCTTTCCCCACAGAACAATCTGGGCAAAATACTTGCTAATGTGCCCTGTCTAAACTTTCAGGCTTCTCCCAGCCCCACAGGACCCAAATTTTGACCCACCATAAGCTTGAGCGAGCGTTCTAAAGGACCCCTCCTGAAAATCAGCTGAAAATCAGCTGACCACAAAGACAAATACTCCTCCATAAACTGTCCGATCACACCACTCAATCCTCTGATGCCTTGTTTATTCCTTCCTATAAAAGAAAATCCCTTCTCTGTCTGACCTATGACCTGCTTACAGACCTAACAGTCTGCGCATTCCCTTATGGCAACAGTCTTTTCCTTAAATAAAGTCTCTCCTCACCTAAGTCCAGATTGGTTTTTACTTCACAATACTTATGTTTACTTAGTTATCACTTTAAGCATGTCTTTCTTCATAGATGGCAGGTTAGCTGCCTCTGTGTCACTAAAGTGAAGCTGAGACCCAGAAGGCTCAATAATCTGACCAAGCATTCTCTGCCTCAATATGCCAAGAACTCCGCAGGTCTGATTTGAGCCGTGACTGACTTTATATTGAGGAAGAGAATACAATTCAACCTGTGCAAAGTACGAAGCGGTCACGTGACACCAAGGAAGGGGAGCGAGGAGAAGGCGTGATCAAGTGTGACTCCCAGCGGGGCAGCATGGTGCGGAGAGAACCGGGGAGCTGGTGCGCCCCCCCCCCACCCCGTTCCCATTCCACGTCCACTAAGTGACCTTTGGAAGATGACTTATTCTCCTTAGGGCCTCTGTAATTTTATCTGTAAAATGAGGGGATTGAACTTCATGATCTCTAACCTCCCTTCCAGCTCTAGAAGTCTATGATTCTAAAACAATTTAGAGTAAATCATAAGGATGGACCTTCAGGCAGTGGGATCAGCAAAGGTGGCGGCAGTGAAGGCTCCACGGTGTTATGGCCAGGGCCATAATGAGATTTGTAATTAAATATAACAACATGGGGTCATAATCAGATCTCATGCTTCAGAAGCCACATTAATCATGATGGGGATCAGGTAGGTCACTCTCCCCAGAACACAACAGGGACCTTGAAAAGGAAAGTGAAGCATCCTTTTTGCTCTCCAGCACTGTGCTTTAGAGGCAGAAGCCTGGGCCGCCCGGAGCCTTGGGCTTTCATCCTCTGTAGTACTTCCGTTTCCTCCTTAGTAAAAGGAGAAATTAGATCCATACTCTCAAACTTTCCCAAAGGTTCTCGCTAAAATAAAGAGGAAGTTAAAGACCCTAGAAAGCTGCCAAAACACCTATCAAGTTTTTATTTTCTTAAAAATGAGTTGGATATTTATTATTATATCTGATTCTGTCCCAAACTCATTAAACTTAAAATAATTTATCGCATCATAAACTAATGACCCCTAAAGACTGTAAAGTTTGTCTTGTGACTTCAAGACACTGCAATGAAGTGGGTGGGTAGGAGTCTGCAAAGAATAGATATAGGTAGAGCCCTGGTCAACCCTTCCAGAATTGATATTCTGATTCCTCCTGGAATAACTGTATCAAATCATACACTCAGGGTGTGTGTGTGTTGGAAGAACAGGTGTTGGTTGCAACAAGAAAGAGGAGACAAATCTGGAAGAGTAAGTGGCAGGAAGAAGGCCTTTATAATGAGAATTTTGACTCCTAGGAGAAGGAAAAAGAAGGAAAAGCAGTCACAGTGAGGCTTCAGACTCCTTGGGGCTCAGATCAAATGTAGCAGATCTCCCAAGCCTGAGGCAAGCCCTGAGGCATAGAGACAATATGATAGCACAGCCTAATAAATGCCTCAAACCCTGCTCTGTCTGATTCAAAACTAGCACTTTACACAATGCAATACCATCTATATTTAAAATGACGTCATTTAGCCACTTTAATTCACACATATCTATACCATTAGCAGGGACAGGTCGATGGCTCAAGGTGAGACACAGCTGAGTTCTAGCCCTGCAACTACCTAGCCCTGAATCCATGCGTTGAAAGATCCAGCACTTGTTCACAAAGGTCAAGTGGGTTTATTATGGATCTGTCCCTTCCAGGGCTACCCTGGTGTACCCTATGATCTTCCCAACCAATCCCCCCCTGTTAAAGACTATTACACCTTCTACCCTTTCAGATCAGATACTTACTTAGCACTCACCTCAAAATTGGGAAATCACGTTGAACCAATCACAGTCCGGGCCCTCAAGTAGAGAACATTAAAAAGCTGATTACAATGCAATTCAATTCAATAGATTTATAAACTTTTTCTACTTCTGCCTCAACCCTGGAGCAGAACTGAACAAAAACAAAATCCTTCTCAATACTTGCTTCTCTGAGAAAGGGGGTGATACTTTAGATACAACCTGAAGCTCCAGGGTTGACATGCATATCTTATGACTGGAATCTACTTCAAAGGGCCACAAACTAGACGCCCCAGAGAGACAGGAATTAATTTGCTATTCATTGGTTGAATATTTGAAATAGTCCTTTCACTCTCTGAATATGTAGAATATTCTTCAGAAATTGGTCCAGTATAAAAATGGATATAAAGGAACCTCTGCTCCTCTGATCTTACGGTCTCATTTCAGCAAATGTAACCTTCCAGAAGAGCCCTTTCAGTTTGGGGAGAAAATGCCACCAAACCTAGCAAAAATGGAGGCTAAAAAACTAGTCTTCTGATATACAGAATGTATTGGGCTAATTTTACACATATTATTCGTAATTTTATTTTTCTTGGACTACTTAGTATTTTCCTAGGTGGGGCAGTCAGAATAGTGGCCCTCCAAAGATGTCTGCATCTTAATCCTTGTAGTGAATATGCTATGTGACTAGGCAAAGGGGAATTAAACTGCAGATGGTTTTAAGGCTGCCAATCAGCTAACCTTGAAATGGGGCGATTATCCTGGATTATCCAATTGGGCCCAATGTAATCATGATGTATAAGTAGAAGAGGGAGGCAAAAGGGGGAGAATCCGAGAAACAGCAACATGAAAGGGACTCAACCCAGTGTTGCTGGTTTGAAGATGCAGGAAGAGAATAAGGAGCTTAGGAATGGGGGTGGTTTCTAGAGGATAGAATGGATAAGAAACAGATTCTCCCCTAGTACATCCACAGAAGAATACAGCCCTATAAACACCTTGATTTTACCTCATGAGACCCATTTCAAACTTCTCACCTCTAGAATTATAAGACAATAAATCTGCATCATTTTAAGCATTAGGTTTGTTGGCACTTTGTTACAGTAGCCATAGGAAACTAATACACTAGCTATCGAGAATACAGAGAAAAGCAACTGAGGCAGCCAACAACAGCTCTGATTGGGAAGGGGAGTCACAGACACAGTTGAAGTAGACCCACAGTTAGCTGGAGGGAGTGACTGAAGAGAAGGAAGAGTAAAACCACCAACCAGGAAAAAATCATCGTGTGGGGAGACCACAAACCACAATAACCCCTGAGAGAGAGAGAGAGAGAGAGAGAGAGAGACATAAAACCACTATGTAGTCAACTACAGAATGATGGGAGTCCAATGGAAACTAAATCATCCCTATGACAACTGCCTCTGAACATAGCTTTTAATTCTAAGGCTGACTTATGTTCATAAAACTGGCCCTGAGTCACCATGAAAAAGCCAAACTACATTCGGAGTATTCTTAGAAGGAAACGAATGGTAGATTATTTAGAACTATTTCAATTGCCAGAACTAACAGTTCTGCAACCCTCAGTCTTTTTTTTTCTGCCCATAAATCATCTGCATAAAGGCCACTCATTAACAGTTATTCTTAATTGTGGGCTCACCAGAAAAAAAAAAAAAAAAAAAAAAAGAATCTGAATCTCTGTGAAGATAAGGGCAAGCATAGCTTGAAAAACCTCCTTTGGCTTACATGACATCATCCTGTCTCAGTTGTTTCTTTTCCACACTGACCAAAGCTCACTTTCCTTTCCTAGTTTCCTCTACCTACTGAGTTTTGGTTCTTCCAGGCTTACTCTCCCCACATGCTATGAGAAATGCACCAACCGGGTAGCTTCCACCACCCTGTACATGCTGATGTCCCTGAGGCTACTCCCTAACACAGGATGTCCTTCTGAGGTTCCAATAGGCATTTCAATCATCTGAATGCCCACAAGTATCAAAACTCAAAAGGGGTCCAAATGAATCTCATAATCTCTACCCTCCTCTACCTCAAAAGTCTAGCTAGGCTTCTATCCTTCATCTCATATAACTGAATCTCATTAACACCATCGCTCCAGTTGCTCACACAAGAAAGCTGAATGTCCTGTCTCTGGGTCCTGCTGTCCTGACACCACAATTGCAGGTGAGAGCACTTTTCTTAGGACTTACACATACTTTATTATGGTACTTTTATGGTGATTATTGCTGCATAACAAACAGTCTAAAAGGTAGGGCCATAAAGCAACCATTTTATTATGGTCATATATTCTGTGGGTCAGGAATTTGGATGGAAAACAATGAAGGTGGATTTTCTTTGCTTCATGAAAAGTGTGATCTCAGGAAGATTCAAATGCTGGGGATGACCCCACGGCCAGGGGTTAGCATCATCTGAAGACATCTTCATTCACACTGTTGTGGTTATCATGGGAACGTATGATCTACAATGAACACCATGCTATTGTGTTTTTTTGTTTTTGTTTTTGTTTTTATATATCTGATGCTTCTGTCACATTACAATTGTTACAGAAATTTATTTTCATCACTATTCTAAAATCATGGTAGTTATTAGAACCACTCCTAGATCTTGTCATTTGATGTACTAATAAAGAAGCACATATATGACACAATTTTAAAAATATTTTGATAAATCTATTTTAATAAGTGTCTTCTGTAATCTTATATATATTTTTGGTTAGTACATTAGAAACATTAAGAAACATCCCTCAGTTAGTGGTATTTAGACACAATAGAAGGTTAAAACCTTCTGTGTTACTTTGAGTAAGTGAATAAATGGATAGCCAGAAATAAAAATTATTGGCACTTAGTGGTAAATTCTAGTTATATAGGGTTGTGTTTTTTTTTTTAAGACAGATCACCTCGCTTCTCAAGAATGCTAAATAGGGTGATACTCTCTTAGGCTACATTTTAATTTGTTTATTTTAGTCCATATTTTGTTAGTGTTAAGAATCCTGTGAGAATAATTATATAATAATTAAACAATAACTAAAACAATATATATTGTGATTCCTGTATTGTAACACTCTGAGGAGGTCAAGATTCCATATGTAGAAGAAAAACAACCCTAGAGAGGATTCATTTGGTCCTGCATTTGCCACAGTGAGTTCCTTAGAATACTGATCCTGCAAAGTATTAACAAAGCATATATGAAAGGGAAAAAAAGAAAAAGGAAGGGAGGGAGGGAAGAAGGTAAGTCAAGGTATGCTCTGGCCAAATTAGATGGGAAAACTCTTGGTTAAACCAAATATAAAAGATTTCTCTAGAACTGGATGTCTATGTGCCTGGTGGGTCTCTGAGAAGAGAGTGTGCAGTGTTTTCCAAGCCTGCCTTCTCATGAGTATCACGTTTTACGGGAAGACGGATCCAGTCCAGTTCCTTCACCATGCATCTGCAGAATCAAGGTCTAAAAAGGTAAACAACATGCTCAAGACCAGCCAGCTGTTGGGAGAGCAGGGCCAGAACTGGAACCCGTCTCCTGACTCCCAGTGCAGGGCTATTCCCACTCTCCCCCCATGCCAATTAATTAAGAGTGCAGGTGCCTGCGTGCAAAGAAAAGAGCAACAGTCTTATGAACAAATCAGCAGCAAACTGACGGTTGGAATAAGTAATCTGAATGGGCAAGAGTAATGAGACAGAAGTGATTCTTCACAGTTCTTCTGCTTAAATAAGAATTACTGACATAGTTTTGGTATCTAAGCTCTCCGTGAAGAACTTCTTCTTTTGACCTCCCTCTAGCCCTGAGATCTCTGTTGGACTTGTGAGGGGGTGAGGTTTAGGGGAAGTGCAGCGCTTGGCAAGATGCGGAACAGACAGCTGAGTTCTACAGTTGAGTAGAAAGCAGGCAGGGGGGACAGGTTTTCTGACCTTCCTACGGAGAAACCAAGATGAGAGTGCGGCCTCAAGACCTAATTTAGGGTACCATTACTTAGGGTACCATTAAAATTCATTACTTGTAGATCTGATTTTTTTTCATTCATCTACAGGCTGGAAAGCATTTCTCCTTCTAAAATAGTCACTTTTAACTTAATAAAGCAGATGAAAACCCTACAAGATTGTTAATGTGGTTCCTGGAAAGTCATCTGAATATCTTAGCCATGTCACATCCTAAGAGCAGCCACCAGGGCTTGCCTCATTTCCCCTCCTTCTATACCCCGGGGATCTAACTTATGCTGTAGCTAGCAGGAGCTTGAGGACTAAAAACTAGCTCAAGAAAATAGGGTTCCAAGTGGTAGGGTGCAAAAGATGACCAAAGGCCAAGAGGGAAGAGGAGAAGAAATGGGTTGTCGAAAGGAGAATCACCATGGCCCTGAGGTAGAGACAATTTCCAGATTAGAGAATGGAGGTTTCTTTTTTTTTTTTTATTCTTATGTTAATCCCCATACATTACATCATTAGTTTTAGATGTAGTGTTCCATGATTCATTGTTTGTGCATAACACCCAGTGCTCCATGCAGAATGTGCCCTCCTCAATACCCAGCACCAGGCTAACCCATCCTCCCACCCCCCTCCCCTCTAGAACCCTCAGTTTGTTTTTTGAGTCCATCGTCTCTCATGGTTCGACTACCCCTCCGATTTCCTCCCCTTCATTCTTCCCTTCCTGCTACCTTCTTCTTCTTTTTTTTTTTTCTTAACATATATTGCATTATTTGTTTCAGAGGTACAGATCTGAGATTCAATAGTCTTGCACAATTCACAGTGCTTACCAGAGCACATACCCTCCCCAGTGTCTATCACCCAGTCACTCCATCCCTCCCACCCCACCCCCCACTCCAGCAACCCTCAGTTTGTTTCCCGCGATTAAGAATTCCTCATATCAGTGAGGTCATATGATACATGTCTTTCTCTGTTTGACTTATTTCGCTCAACATAATACCTTCCAGTTCCATCCACGTTGTTGCAAATGGCAAGATCTCATTCCTTTTGATGGCTGCATAATATTCCATTGTATATATATATATATATATATATATATATCACATCTTCTTTATCCGAGAATGGAGGTTTCTAACCTCTAAGTGAAATGGGACAGAGAGCCACGGTGGTATAGGAGGAAGCAGACAAAAGATGGCATACAAAGACTATGTTAAACCTTATTTCCAGCTATGTGTGTGTGCCTGAATGGTTGACAAAATAGGCCACAGGGGTTATGGACTTCATGGCCCCTTCCTTCCATTTATGAAGCAGAATGTTGGAACTGTGGTACCTCATGAGGGAAGTGGTAAGACTGTTTGTAGATGCCATAGTATTCTCACCCAATCTGTATCATCCTTTGCTTCTATTGCATCTACACTTCTTAAAAATTTAATAGTAATGGATTATGTGATTGGACTGCAAAGGTAATTGTCATGGGACTCTTAGAAATTTTCCTCAGAGATGATACAAAATATACTGTGTCCCAACAGAAATACCAATTTTGAAAGGGATATATAGGGAGGTGGGTAGTGAGACATCTTGAGAAACAAGTTAAATTAATTGAAAACCCCTTTCCACAAAGAAAAGGAAGGAGAACACCAAAAAACAACATGTCATCTAAAAAGAACACAGTCCTGAATGTGAAAGCCTTCAAGCCACATTAGGGAGGTAAAGGGAATATATATTAGCAAAAACAACAAAGAAAATATGTCTGAAATGTGGCTGTTCCATAGCGTCAGCTAAAGTAGTTAAGCTAATCATTTTAGCAGGAAACAACAGCCAAATCCTTATTCAGGGATAATCCTGTCTCTTGGAAGTCCTCTTTTCACAAAATCTCCTTCTCCCCACCTTTTAAGCTGGGTGACTTGGAATTATCCTCCTGGAGAAACTCAGCAAGATTTTCATTTTGTCTTTTTTACAAAGAAGACAGCTAGCTCAGAAACCTCGCCCTGCAACCAGCAAGGAGGCAAAGGACTCCCGCAGGGCAGGCTCTGCAGCTGCATTGGTGGGTCTCCACTTAGTTTGTCCTTCAAAGTCAGGGGAATGACTATTCCATAATTCTCTCACCTGATTAATTCTTAACTATGAGCATAATTACACTCTCCAGAAGGTAAATCGGTCTTATAAATCAGTCGTCGCTGACAGTTCACTGTGCACAGCGCAATCGGCTTGGGTGGGGAGGAGGGATGCTGCTAAAGCGCGCAGTCCACCAGCCCCACTCCCGCCCAGGCCGGCCCTTCCCGGAGCTGCGGACCCATGCCGGCTGCCACTGCTGGACAGTGGGGCAAGCAGGAGGCGGCTGGCCAAGGTGGGCAGAGGGTGCGATTTCCTTTTAAAGCAAGGCAAGAGAGAGATGGGGAACAGGAGGCTTAGAGACTTCTCTATTAAAGCGGCGCTGAACTCTCGCCTTCTGGCAAGCTGCGGCAAGCCGCCAATTTGAAGTGTGTGAGCTTTAATCTGCTTCTGGCCTGATGGGCTCTTGCGTCCACAGGGAGCTGGGAGGCATCCATTACACCGGACCAAGGAGATGGAGCGTCTAGGAAATATGTTAATGCCGGAGCCCTCCCCGCCGCCCGCCCCTGCCCTTGCCTGTCTGACAGCCTCAGAAAAAAGTGACATTTCAGGAGTGGGTCACTCCGATCAGGGCTCCCAAAATTCACTTTTAGTCCTTGTATTAAACTTTTTTTTTTTTTTTTTTTTTTTTTTTGGTCTGTAGTGTGCTCACTTGTTAAAAATGTGAGCTTTGGTTTTGTTTTTCTTTAAGTCCGGGGGTGGTTTTTGTGCACAGAAAAACCCGCTTAACTTCTTAAACAATATGATCACTAATAAAAGCTGACTTTGTTTTCAAAATTAATACATGAAATAGCAAAATTATACATTTAAAAATCTAGTTTTTCTTAGGCATTTGATTTCCACCTCTAAGTCTTATTTGATTTATAAGTGAAGCCAATTTAGCAACAATTTTATAAGAGAGACTCTGGCTAAAATTTGGTCCCATTTACAAAACTTTTAAAAGTATTTTAAACTGGATTTATCAATTGAATATATTCTATTTCCTATATGAGTTGCTCAAGTGTCTGATTGACAAACTCCCCTAGTAGAGTAACCCTTATAAATCAAAGTCATACTGTGCTGAACCCCAAATTCTCTTAAATGTTCAAACTGAGAGATTTAGTAGGTATGAACTGAAAATTGCAGGAATGAAAGAACTACGCAATTAACATGTTCAGTTCCAATTACAAACTGACCTGTTACTCTCAGAGCCTCGATTCTCTCAAATGTCATAATACTTAAAGCATGAAATATGTTCAGATTTTTTTTTTTAAAGATTTTATTTATTTATTTGACAGAGAGAGACACAGGGAGAGAGGGAACACAAGCAGGGGGAGTGGGAGAGGGAGAAGCAGGCTTCCCGCTGAGCAGGGAGCCCGATGCGGGGCTCGATCCCAGGACCCCAGGATCATGACCTGAGCCGAGGGCAGACGCTTAACGACTGAGCCACCCAGGCGCCCCTATGTTCAGATTTCTTAATACTAAAATATCCATACAATGCATTTGGTTTTCTTAAATATTTCTACACGTATTTCTAAATCTCAAGTTAAAATTTTCTTATTCGTTGAGGAAAAAAAATACATCTCAGATAGAGTTTGGGGATTGTCTTTCTAAATAACCGAAGGCTATCAGGCATATTCACTGGTCTGCAATCTTGATAGGAAATAAGGAGTGCTGCTGATGGTGGCTTTATCAACTACAGAGAATCTAAAAGAAGATGGCCATGTAGCCGTGTGCTTTGGTTTTGAAACATATCATTACCTAATCTTCAAGTCCGTCTAGAGTTTACAACCACACCCAAACTGACTGTAGTAGTCAAGTGAACACTTTCACATCTTCTAGTCTTAAGTTATATAATGCTTTCTGGTCTAAATCTAAAGTTTTTAAAGATCATTTTAAAAGTCCTTTTTTAAAAACTATGGAGAACTTCAAACACACACGAAATAATCTCTTAAAAATAATGTAATGAAACCCTGATTTCTCCGCACGCCCATCACTCAGTGCAAATGAACAATGACTCATGACCAGTTCTGTCCCATTCTCACACTTATCCACTTCCCCCTCCTGCATTATTGTGAAGCAAACCTTGGATGTCAGATCTTTTTATCTGTAAATAAAGGAAGAGGACTATTTACAAGAATAACAAACAAACAAACAAACAGGCATTTACTATTACCAAGCTTAAGAAAATTGATGATAATTCCTTAATATTATCAAATATCCAGTGTTTAGATTTCTGATTATTTCATTAATGTAATAAAATTTGTGGTACAGTTTGTTTCAATCAAGATATGAAAGGAAGGGATCCAAGCCTTGCAATTGGTTGATGTGTCCTTTAAATCTCTCTTAATCTGTGAGAACCTCCTCTGGCTATTTTTTCTTGCAATTTATTTATTGACAGAATGAAGGATTTATCCTATAGGGTTTCTCTCATTCTAGATTTCCCTGACTGTATCCCTTTGGTGTAGATTTACATGTTTTTCTGTCTCTATTTCCTGTAAGTTGTATTTTTGATATGACTACTTTACAGATGGCGTGTTCATACAAATGGAAATACATGTCTATCTCTTTGTCTCTTTCTCTCTGACTGTATGTAGGAGGCATTGATGACTAGTGCCTAGAGCCATTCATTCTGTGGAAAGAAATATCCCCTTCTCTACTATTTGGTTGCCTACTAGAACAGTCCACATAAGAAAGGCAAGATAAGCCTTTAATTTGTTGCCATTTTTTACCAATTTTCAAAATACTGAGCCAGTACAGTAGGATCCTTCAATGATGATCAATTAATTTGTTTGTTTTCATTATAAATGCATGGGTTTAAAAGTAAAAGAGCTAGATAGCCCTATCTTCAGATGTCTTGCTCCCCAGTGAAAAAACATCCTCACCAACTTGTGTAACTCACCAATCCATTCATTGGAAGCCCTGATTTTAAGAGACAGTTAACGGGAAGACACTGAGGGAAAGAACCCTTATGAAACTTTAATATCCTAGGCTCTAGAAAATTCTAACTATTGCCCCTTTACAATTGCTGTATCTGGGTAGAAATTAAAATTTTACTGGTGATTTTTATGTGTCAGGCTCTGTTCAAGGCATTGCAACTGTGTTAACCCATATTAAATAATTTATTCCTTATCTTGATAATATTATTGCCCCCATTTTACAAATGAAGATATTGAGACACAGAATAATTAAGTGGCCACCATTATTCAGTAAGTAAGTAGAGAAGATGAGATTCAGATTCACAACTTGAGCTCCTAATAATAACATGTTTTTGCTTTTGAAACACTCAGTGTAGGAACTTCAAAATGAAGGAACTCATCTCGGTTTTGAACAGCAAGGGTCTTTAAATCCCTGCATGGCATTGAGAAACAAGGAAAGCAATTCATACCAACCAAGCACTAGAGTAATCAAATATATTATTTCTGGCAAAAGGGAAAGATGATCTTATTTAGAAATGAAATATGGAGCTTTCACTTCTGAATGTACAGTACTAAAGTTTTAAGAACACTCTGAATTTAAAGATACTTGGAAACCAGCTCTATAGAGTAGAAAGTTTATTTGGAATCAGACACTCCCAAATACACATCAGGCCTATACCACTGACTAGCAATGTGTCCTTGGCATTTACTAACATCCCTAGAGCTTGATTTCTTCCCCTGTAAAATGGGTGAGTAATACCAATCTCTCAGTTATTGAATTGCTAGATGGTATCCTGTACATATTAAATAAATGGTGGCTTCTGATCCCTTACCTTATTGAAAATTTTAATATTCTATTTCATGTATTTCTCAGTTAACTTTTTTCAACTCTGTGAAAAATTAAATAAACCTAAATTAGTCTCTGAATGTAAGCTTTGCTTCTTTTAAACAAAGGATAATTATTTTTGTCATCTTAACCTTGCCAATTCCTTTTATTTTTTTGTGTTCTCTAGGGAATAGGTAGGGAAAAGAAAATACAAGGCAACAACTTTCATTAGATGACAATTTGTAATACGGTATGACCACAGGGAAGGCTGAGCAAAGGAGGAAAACTAGTTATATAGAGTGGAGAAGTCACAAGAAAAGAAAAGAGGCCTTATTTCCAATTCTTTTATCAAAGTAAGGCAATGATGCAAGGAGAAGCCTCCACATGCCTTAAGACAGAAAGGAATGCAAGGAGAAGAATTAAAGCAGTCAATAACAGAGGTATCAAAATCACTGAACAATTGTGCACATATGCAATGTTATGTTTCTTAACACACACACACACACACACACACAGTACTCATTTGCAGGATCCTATCAACTAAGTCATGGCTGGTATTAAAATATTAACCCTTTGCTCCCTGTGCTAGTCCCATTCACTTGCCATTGCTCACTTCCCATATTAACACCCTGACAAGTCTTAAATGCCACTTTAAGCCAAGGTTCCAGACACACCAGAACCAGGACATGAAACAGCAGGATGAGACCAGGCTGGCCTCTGTGTCTATTCGAGGTGAACCGGTAAGATTTTGTTCAAAATACTCAGGTACATTTTGCTCAAAATACTCAGGTTCAAGAAATTCCACATCTTCATCTTTAAAAAATCAAAATTTAAGTGACTCTGGGCTCCTAGTTATTCAGATGCAAGAGGCCCTCTACTTGTGGGCAAGCTTAGGGAAGGCTTCTGTTCTAAAGTCAAGAATTTCTACTGAGATTTCAGTTGTCCAAATCATATAGTGAATTGAAATGAAGGAGATTCTACTTCCTATTTGTCTAGCATGGAGTAGGCAATTTGTAATTATTTATTCATCTAAGAAATATTTATGGAGCACATACTATGTGTCAGGCACTGTGCTTAAGGTAGAGTATTGATTTCTTTTACTTTTTTAAGACTTTATTTATTTATTTGACAGAAAGAGAGAGGGAGAGAGAGAACAAGCAGGGCAAGTGGGAGAGGTAGAAGCAGCCCCCCCCCCCCCACCAAGCAGGGAGCCCCATGTAGGACTCGATGCCAGGCTCTTGGGACCATGGCCTGAGCCGAAGGCAGACGCTTAATCAACTGAGCCACCCAGGTGTCCCAAGATAGAGTATTGAATAAAACAGATGAAAGTCCTTGCTCCTTTGGAGCTTATTTCCTTCTATTCCCAGTAGAAATTAGGTCAAAAATAACCAGTACTATGGAGAAGTAATAAGGCAGGGAAAGGATATAAAGTCAGGATGAAGGACTGACATTTTAGAAAGAATGGCCAGGGAAGGCCTCCCAGAGAAGGTAAATAAAGACCTGATGCAAGTCAGAGATTAGCCACATGTCTTGGGCAAGAGCAGCCCATGCAGAAGTGACATGGAGCATGAAAGCCACAAGGTGACCTGGCTGACCAATCACTTGGGAGGCTGGTGGAGTCAAAGTGGAGTGAAAGAAAGAGACAGCGATAGAGATGAAATCGGTTAAAAGGGACTACAAAAGAGAAGGCCCTGCAAACTCTACCAAGGGCCTCCAAAGGCTATGGCATTTGAGTTGGACACAGTTCCCTGTCACACCACCGACCCTCTGCCCACCCATCTCCCCTTTCCAGAAGTTCTGTATGAAGTTCATCTTCTTTCTCAGGGGTCAGCCCCTCTACTTTAAGAACCTCAGTCTAGGGGCACCTGGATGGCTCAGTTGGTTAAATGTCAGATTCTTAATTTCGACTCAGGTCATGATCTCAGGGTTGTGGGACTGAGCCTCTCCTCAGTCTCCACACTCAGTGGGAAGTCTGCTTGAGATTCTCTCTCTCCCTCTACCTGCACCCCCCCAAATAAATAAATAAATATTTAAAACAAAACCAAAAAGAACCCCAGTCCATTCCTGTCCCCAGAGGGTAGGCAGGGCTCCATTTTAGTCAGTCAGTCCCAAAAGCCTCAGAGCAAAGTGCCAGACTCCTGTTTTCTGTCTGAAGAAAAAAGACTTTTAAAATGGCCTAACAAGAGAGACCAGAACTCAGACCTCCATGGCCCAACTTTCTAATGTGAAACAGAAAGAAGAGGAAGGGAACATTGCCCTCCTCTGGAAGTGAGAACACAGAAGTCAGCATCTTAGCAAAGTAGTCTATGGCTCTGGGGGATGTGGCAGGCTCTGAGGAGCATGACTGCCATATAGTATTGCACTGAACATGGCCTGTGGCAAGAACTGATTTACTCTCCATTTTTTGAGGAAAAGACTGATCTTTAATTTTCCATCTCCAGCTCCTGTGACATAACTTGTCACAAGTTAGGTGTTCACGAAATGACCAGTGAATAAGTGAAATCAGTGAATGAGCAGGGATGAGAAATATTCATGTGCTCTGTAAAAAAACTGATTGCTCATGAAAGCCAATGCAAAAGAGCATGGCCCATTTTGAATGGGTGACTCAAAATGTCACAGGCGGACTGTGTCAGAAACTACTGGTTGTCCCCCCATATCCAGTCTCCTCAACTAAAGTTACCTAATTTTTGGCTGGGCTCAGGTACAGCTGGAAAAAAATGATGACTTTTCCCATCACCTCTTGCATGTTGGTGTGGTCATGTGTTCAAGTTCTGGCCATGGAATATTTTGGATGGATGTGGAAATGATGCATGCCCTTCAAAGGAAAGAAGTCGTATATTATGCGTAACCCTTCACACCAGCTGGAAGGAGGGTGTGACAATGAGCTATCTTGGATCACACCGCCTAAGCAATACCCTATGGCTGGCAAAGTAGGGAGAGGAGAGTGTGCCCCTGATGCTGTCAAGTATGGCTGGCAAAGTAGAGAGAGGAGAGTGTGCCCCTGATGCTGTCAAGTCTCTAAACCAGCCCTGGAGAGCTTATGCCTGAACTGTGAAAATCATTGCCATTGTGGGTCTTGATTACAGGAGGTAAATCGCTATTCTAACTAACCCCGATGATCATTCGGTTTCTACTTTTTGAGGACTGACTCCCTTAGGCACTTTGAGTTTCTTGCTAAAGCAAATTGAGAATAAACATTGAGAATGCTTAAAAGAACTTCAAAATCATCAACATAAAAAATGACTTAGGAAAGTTCATGATGGTTTCATCCTTAACTTGCCACAAAAGAACTGGAAAAATATAAACTTTGGGGGTCCTGTCTCATTTGCAATTAAAATACAGCACCACTTATAAATTTTACATTTTTTCTTCAATTTGGTAAATTTTATTGAATGTATGAAAAGCATAGCATCCATTTTTCCAACTCCAGCTCCCATTTCCTTATATTAACCAGACCCAGAAGGGCAGGTGGGGTAGGATGAATTCTGACATGGCAGACAGAGATAAGGTCAAACACTGTATGGTCAACTCAACCAGTACAGAAGAAGAAAATGGTGACTCTGAGCCTCATAAATTCCATAATATAATTTTTTTTCCAACTTGTTCCCTCCTCTATCATCCCCCTGCCACTACCTCTTAGTCCCCAGAAAATAAACTCACAGCCTTCAATACCAGCTCGTCCACTTAAACCTTTGCAAAACAGAATGCTTTTGACAAAGTAGAAACCCGACTATGTCCTCTGGCTACTCAAGTATGTTTAAAGATCCCTAATATCTTTAAGATATGGTTCCAAATCCAGAAATAAATTTTCTTTTTCATGATCTAGCTTCTGCCTTTTTTGCAGCCCATTTTTCTTCACTGTCTGTCCCCTCACTTCCCATCCCTACTGGACTACTCACCAATCCAAAAATTCCACACACTTTTTCCCATGTTTAATCTATGTGTGCGCTTCGTGTATTGACTTCAGCAGGATTTTTCCCAATGCATCTTATGGTCATTTCCCATTCATCCTTTCCATTAGTATTTTCTCTGATTTCTTCCCAAGGATCAGTCTTCACTGTGTTCCCAGAGCATCCTCTAGATACTTCTATAATGAGATTTAGAACTGCACTGCTTATGTATCTGTTCCTCTTCACTAGAACTTCACCTGCTTTGAAGGCAGGTGTCATGAGTCAATATTTTTTCAACCCTGGTATCTAGCACTCTGCCTGCCATACAGTAGCCATTCATTAGGCCTCAGATAATAAATAAAACCCGATTATACAACTCCCTCTCCACGTCAAAAAATATCTTCCTCTTTTCACATTAGTAATTTTGGCTTGAAATACCTGGAATATTGACTCAACTCTCCCTTTTCGCTTGACTCTATAAGTCAAACTAGAGCAGTTCCAGAAAGGACAGAAGGCGTCTACAAAGGCCCCCTGCCAACACTGATCACTTAACCAATGCAGAAGGATGTCTGCTTGAAAGCAGAGCCATTGCCTTGACTATTCCAGAAATCCAAGTCAAAACAGAAGGATTTATGCATGCTCAGAATTCTTGTTTATGACTGTTAATAGCATAGTGGAGGAATACAGGCAAGATTGTCATGGTTACATGCAAAATACCAACTGTAATTGGCAAAATTAAACTTCTAATAGCCAAAGCTATATCAAGGTGGCTGAACTCCTTTTGAAGTTGAAGTGACTTGGGTAATAGAAACCACATATGATGTATTTTAAGGTCTTCTGTTACCATATGTGCTCCACTCATTGTGACAGATGGGTATTGATATTTTTTTCTCAACTGCACAAAAGCTAGCTGAAGCATATGCAAAACTCTTAATGGCATTAAAGTTTTGCCAATTAAAAACATGTTCAAGCATTTGATATAGTACTTGATAACATGTTTCACAAATTCCATGCTGAATTTAAGTCATGATTTTTATTACATTGTTTGTCAAGCTAGTGTGACTAAAACAATTATCACATGGGTCACATTTTCAGCCCTTTTATCATTCTGACACCTGTCAAATTTAATGATGAAAAAGCAGTGGAGTCATTAAATAGTTATAGAAAAAATAAAGAATTAAGTTACAAATAGCATGCATGAAAAGAAACCAAGTTTCATGTTTTCATTGTATCCCACAGTTACCAAAGATAAACAGATTTCGGGGAGTAAAAAGTAAGCCATTAATAGATAATAAGTAGCCCCCCAGCTGAGTCTCCAAGGTTTTGTTTCGGTTTTGTTTTGTTTTGTTGTTTGTTGTTTTTTTGTGTGTGTGGGGGGGGTATTTTTGTTTTACTAATCATAAAATTTAAAGCAATTTCTATTGGATGGAATGATTTTAAGAGATTGAAGAGTTTTGCATTCTTAGCCATGCTTGGGGTTTGTTTATTTGTTTGATGTCAGCATGTAAAGGGATTTTTAATTTGTTCCCTGAACTTTGGGCTGGGCTATAGATCTGGTTCTCTTTTGGGATCCTTAACTGAAATATTGAGAAAGGATTTTGATCATCCTTATCTCCATTATCTATGTACATGAATTTAAATGAGTTGGTGGACATTCTCCAGAAGACATTTCCAGAAGATAGTGGAAATTTTCAAATTTTCAAATGTAGTTTTCACTTGTACATTTCAGTATGTTTGCTGGTTTTCTCCTTAACTGATTACATCAACCTCTCTTTGCCAAACTGCTACCTCTTTTGCAATGACCTCAAGAAGATATTAAAGGGAGGGAGGGAAAAGGAGAGGAAAAACAAATCAATAAGAAAGTTCCAAAATGAGTCAGCATATGAGTATTTTTAAATCCCTCCAGAATCAATCGGGCAAATTTAAGGAAGTGATTTTTGGAGTTAATTTAGTCAAGGAAACATGATGTCTAGAGAGGTGAAGAGAGTTGCCCAAAGCCCCAGAGTCAATTAACAGATCCCAAATTAGGACTCCTGTCTTCTGAGTCTTGCAAAGGAAATAATGCCTTTTTCACTATACTACAGAACACCATACTGAATAACAGAAACTGCTGCTCTGCCTTCCAAATGGAACAATCACTTTTCAGATCTATATACAATGTCTGTCTGCACCACACGCAAGGATGGGCCTGATGGTACAACTCAAAAAGCCATCTAAGATCAACAATGACAACTGTAGGAAAAGACCATGCGTGTCTCAGGTTAGAAAAAGACTGCACTCTTCAGACTAGAATGTCACCCTATTCTCCAACATTTACTAGGGCCCGTGAAGTGACTGCTCCCTAAAAATCCCCATTTACTGTTTATGGCAATGATTAAGACATGAGCAATATTCTTTAAGCACAATAGACTGAAAAGGGAGAAAAGTCAAGTGTTCTCCAGCCTCAATTCCAGTGTTGCAGGCAATGTGGGCTCAGCAGCCAGTGAGGTTCCCCAATGCACATCACTGAGTGGGTAAGCTGGAGTTTTCAGAGACCAACAGAATTTTTCATTCTGTTCTAACCATGGAAATGTCGCCAAAATCTGAAAGCCCAAGCCCTGCAGGAATGAGAGAACAGTCGGCTACTGCATCTGAAATAGGCTCTGGCAATGGTGTTGCATGTAGCTAGGTCGCATTTTGCAAAATAGAAGCCATTATCTTTAGCATATCAACCAGACAAAATTAAATTGTAATTACACGGAGACATCCAAAAGCAAGCTATTTTGTCTTCAGTTAAATTCAAAGAAGTGTAATGGAGATTACCAATTTGAAAAGAAGTTTAGACAAGCAATAAATGTGGCTAGAAGAAACATGGAATTAGAAATTTTAAAACCACCAGTCTGCATTTTAATGACTGGTAAATAATATTTCAGAAACCCAAGTAATGTCCTAGAGTGCATTTTCCCAGTTTTAGATTATGGGAAAGGGATGTGAATTTTCTTCAAGTTTCACTGATTTGGTACCCAAATTACTTCATTAATAGATTTTCATTTGCTTTTTAAGAAGTAAATATAAAGGTACTCATACTCATAAAATGCAAGGAGCTCATACACTGTTAGAAAATTGCTTACCCAAAGAAATAGATTAATGTCATTTTACTCTGCAGTCTTTTTTAATATGAGAATTAGGCCTCTGCTGAGGGAGAAAAATATTTTTAGAATAGATAAAAATTGAATCAGTCACTGTGGAGACCCTGAAAGAATAACTAGTATCTATTGAAGATGGCCGAGAAGAAAAGGTAAAGCAGAGGTCATCCACCAGGGCATTTCCCAATAATCAAATCCTTCCTTCAGGAACTTCAGTGGTTTTCTGTTTTACAAGCACTTGATTAGATTCTGATCAAAGGAGTTAATAGCCAGTTAACTTTGCAAACCTTAGTCTAAAATTGTGACCTACCAGACTTGAAAGTGAACTGCAAAGGAGTTTTTTTTTAAATTCCACCTCTTTCAGCAATCTCTGACGAAGCGGTCGTCCTGGCTGAGCTAAAAGGGGATCAGCAATCCCCCTTAGAACAACCCTTTGTCCTCCTTTGTGCTCTAAGGATGAGCAAACCGGCTCCTTCTCAAGGTGTGTGGCCACAATGGAATATGGTGGTAAAGACATATTCGTGAACCTTCTCTCCCAAAGTTCCGTTAAGTATGTGCAATTTACATGCACATGTATATACACTAGTTAGGAGAGAGACAGAAATTAAACAACATTTTGAGCGAAAGATTTTTAAATCAGGTCCCACAAAAGAATACAAAAGGAATTTTAAGTCTGTTATTCACTTTATGGCTAATGTTAACTTGATATTCACAAGAAGTTGGGACCCAACCATTTTCTCACATACTTATTTTGGTGTAAATATCACAAGTACGGCGAGAGGTAGAATATATCCATTGAACAGTGTGCTGACAAGTTTTCCTCTACATCAGGTGCCATTCAACCTCCGCCCATAGACCTGAGAAGCCTTTTAAGTTCAATTGTACAAATGAAGAGTTTGAATATTATTATCACTGTTAAAAAGCTTCAAATCCAAAGATCAATGCCTCCCTTTGTGCCACTTAGGTCACACATAGATATATACTTGGCACCACCTTCACAGATCGAGGGACTCTTTGCTTTATACATAAATAACCCCAACCTCCCCTTGACTGACCTTTCATAATCTGTTTTCATCTCCCCAACAATTTGTTCCTCGGTTTCCATTTGTCCTCCATAGCAAATCCAAATTATTGAATGTAGCCAGAAGCCCTTCCATTTATCACCCCCAGCAGGTCACTCTGAGGGTGTGACAATCTATAATGGTCCTTGTAAAGAAATAGAAAGCTAACATTTGAAAGAGATAAGGCATCTGCCAAAGTTGCTCCATATCCAAGACAGTAAGGAGTTGAGTCAGTAGGCGAAAACTGGGTTCAAGAGCATCCACTAGGTGCAAAATTTCCTCTAGGCACCAGAAAGAAAGAAAACATGGTGTATGTGTGTCAGTCCAACCTGAATATCAAGGCTTGCTGAAAATAAACTTGTGTGGTACTAAAAGCAGCTGGCTTTGTTATTTTCTTTTTTTTTTTTAATCTTATTTATAAGCCCATCAAACAGCTTAACTAACAAATGCACCAACTCATTCTCTGCTCTGGATTTGAATTACAGTTGGCCTTGGCAAATACTGTCCAGATGTTGGCTAAATTGTGTCCGCTTTCAACAGAAGGTCAATAAACTGAGAAAACTGGTTTTGTGTTTCCCACAAATTTATTGATCCAAATCCTAGAAATGAAATCAAACTACAGTAGGGATAACCAGGGCTTGAGATAGGGGGAAAGAGCCAAACATTTTTCTCCTGCTTTCTCCTAGCATAACTACAATTTCTCCACAAATTAATTTACATTTTAGAGAGGGCCAACAGTCGTGAAAGTAGAGAAGAGGAAAAGAAAAGTGATGATAGGGAGACGGAGGAAAGAGAACAAAAGGAAGGATAAGAGACCAAATAAAGGACAGGGTGCAAGGCAAAGTTACGCTGAGTAATGCATGGCCACTACTCTCAAGACAACTCTGCAAAATTCCCATTTTCTTTCCCCTTTTGCACATGTACACACTCCCTGTAGGGCTACCATAGGTATAAGAAATGTGCTGTGCAAATGTGTGTGCTCTATTTTCTTAACCCCTATTAGCAATAATCAGATGTTTTTCTTGCTTAAGATCCTGATCCTTAGGGTTCTAAAAAACCAAGTCAATGAGCCAGAGAGATGTAATGTCACAAGGCATCACAACGGTGTCATGTGGTCATCTTTAAACTATCTTAATTCTTTCAGATCACCAGGAAGTTATTCAATATATACCTTCTTACTATGCTAATGGCATTGTACAAAGACAAATGTACCATACTGGATAAATAGGACACTAAGAGCATTTGATTTGGCTGGAATTTGATTTGGAAAAAAGTCTAAAATATATACAAAAATGAAAAGAATATTCAGATTATTCAGAGATAATCACACTTCCTTATTGAAATATATATCATATAAGTTGAGCCAGCCTTCAAGAGATAATACATTGGAAAGTAACCAGAAGTATTATTTCATGTTTGATTTATTTGAGGATCAGTCTACCATAAATTTAATTGTCCAGAACAAAGACTGAAACAAGAAAATCATGGATTAAACCTTTCAGCTCAAGTAAAAGAGTCATAAAATGTAAGATTCTGCTCATAAGAAATTCTTGAAGCCAGGAGATTACATTTACTTAGAATTGCTTAAAACACATGGCAGCCAATTAGAAGTCAAAAAACACATATCAAGAGTAATGAGAACACCATTGCAAGAAGAGACCATAGGAAAAAGAATGAAATTGTGTGTGACCTAATTTGGAGTGGAGGAAAATAACCCTTAATAGTTTCTGGAGGCCTTGCTATATTATAACTAAGTATAATATTTTTAGCACATTGTGGCAATACTGAAGGATGAAAAGATATTTAGTATTATCAAAACAAAAAAGAAAATGTAACATATTTTATAAAGATTGTCATCAAAAAAACTACTAACATATACTGTTGATGCTTAAATGGGTGAAAATCATGAGATAATATAGATGGGTATGAAAGAAAAAGAAATGAAAAGACTAATCAATCAGATGTTAGAGGATTAGGGGCACCTGATTAGATCAGTAAATCCATAAATGCCAATATATGTCTTCACTTCTTTCACCATGGGGGAGAGTATCTTGAGGGAAGCAATTTGGGGTACAATATTGCTGTGTGTATAAGGTGCTCATTAAATCCATGGATGAAGAGCTAAAAAAGGAAGGTAGGCAGAAAATGCACCTTTATTCTGCTAAAGACAAATTATTGTCCCCTGCACAGTAAAAGGGACTCCTGGTTGGAAATACCAGGCTGGAATAGAAGGGATAGAGGAAGGAACGGTGTGAGGCAATGCTGAAAATGTAAGTGGAGACAAAACTTTGCAGAGCTTTGTAGACCTGTTAAGGATAGGTAGTTTTGATCTTCTAAACAAAAGGAACCCACCAAAGTGTTTTAACCAGGGAAGTGACAGTACTATATTTCTAAAAGGTCACTCTGGAAGTAAAATAAGAAGGGATATTCCTGGGAAAGTCCAGGAACAAGATGATATGTTACAGTGGTAATGAAGTGCCAATATGGAAAGTAGAGATGAAGGATTGCATAATAGGGCATATGTGCACAGAGGAATTAAGAATAATCCTAAATTTTACAGTGCTAAGTGATGCTTGCATTAAGATAGTGAGAATGGAGATGAAGTGGAGATTATGATTTTAGTTTTAGGCATGATGTATTTAAGGAAGGTTTGAGACATCTATAAGCTAATATATGCTGTTAGACATATAAGTCTGGAGCTCAGAGGATGGATTTGGGTTACTTATATAATGTGTTCTAGATAGAGACCCATTGAAATACTGTTTGTGATTCTGCTTATAATGACTACTTTCCCTCTGTACCGTCATTTAAGTATACCTCAGTGTTATGGACTGAATGTTTATGATCCCCCAAAATTCATATGTTGAAATCCTAACCTCCTATATGACAGTATCAGGAGATACAGCCGTTGGGAAGTAATTAAGTCATGAGGGTGGAGCCCTCACGAATGGGATTGGTGCCCTTATAAAAGGGAACCCCAAGAGCTCCTTTGTTTTCTCCTCTCCATCTGAGGATACAAGAAGATAAAGGCAGTCTACAACCTGAAAGAACATGATCATGCAGACACCCTGATCCCAGACTTCCAGCCTCCAGAACTGTGAGAAGGAAAATTTTTGTTGTTTATAAACCACCTTGTTTATAGTACTTTGTTACAGTAGCCTGAACTAAGACACCCTAAAAGAGTTGTAAAGTTTGACCAGTCTTCTTAGAACTAGTGCCAGCTATTACATAAAGCAATCAGAAATCTTCTGAACTAAGAAACCTTTGATGAAGTTTTAGGTGAAATTGTAATTGGGCAAGTACAGGTCCATGAGCAAATTTTCTTGTAACTTGATATGGGTTTTTATTATCTGTTTACACCCAGTTCCACACACACCTACAGCAGAAACTGTTTGCTACTCATCCTAGCATCCCTTTTTCTTCATTGTTATTAGACATGACTTCCATACATAAATGAAGAAAGGAGACTCTCTTCCCAGTTACTTTTTTGGGCTAAGCCAGTGATTGGTTTAAAAATGTTATTTTCGGGGCACCTGGGTGGCTCAGTTGGTTAAGCGACTGCCTTCGGCTCAGGTCATGATCCTGGAGTCCCTGGATCGAGTCCCGCATCGGGCTCCCTGCTCGGCAGGGAGTCTGCTTCTCCCTCTGACCCTCCCGACCCTCCCCCCTCTCATGCTCTCTCTCTCTCAGTCTCTCTCTCAAATAAATAAATAAAATCTTTAAAAAATTAAAAAAAATAAAAATAAAAATGTTATTTTCTTCATTTCTAATAAAGCTTTTTTAGTATAACTAAATAATAAAAAGTAAAAACCACCCAGCAAGCTAAGAATTACTTATACTTAATGCATATCAATATAAGAAACTCTGTATTCTCAGAGAATGGTACATGTACTCTGTTCCTAGTATGGAGGAGGCAGATGATAGGCTCCAGAAAAGCAAGACTGTGCTTATCTTGGTCAATGCCACCCAATGGGCACTCAGTAATTGTCACCTGTAAAGATGATGACCCAATAGAATTTTTTGCATAAGAAAGCTGAGGCTTGTCATCCGTTTAAGAAAGGCATCTGAATTCTTCTGGAAAATATTTTCTTTCCCTTGAGAAGAAAATGCCCATAAAAATGATCTGCTTTCTATTTTTTTCTGGGTAACACTGTATTTGTCTTTGACATCAACCACCGCTGCATCTATCAAGCTGTAGCCTGAAAATGATAACCCAAAAAGGAGGCAGAGTTAAGAGAACCAGAGAAGCAGAGCTAGTGCCCCATTTGAAGCCCTCTACTGAGGCAGGCTCTCCATGTGAGATGATTAACTTGATTATTGTTGAGGCCAAGGTGAGTTAAGTGATTCTGTTATTTGTAGTCATAGGCATTCTAACTTACAAAATACCACTTCCACTTGAAAATAACATGCTGCTAGGCATGACTAACTTGGTGAATGCATCAGATGACATCCAATTCATGCAATTTTATCCCTAAGTTTTGGAGAGACTATTCCAATATGCCTTAAGCTAGTAAAACCAAGGAGCCACAATCAAATAGCAAGGTATTAGCACCCTGTATTTTGTCAGATTTATCTTTCCGTTATTTTCATTGTTTTTCACACATATGATTTACCCAGACAGATGAGGGAACTTTTAACTTCAGATCCTTCAGGGATTATCAGCATCATTATCACAGTAAACCTGTATTATGTATTTTAGTAGAATGTGGTGGGGTGGTCAATGTACCCATAAATTAAATTGTGTCACAGACCCCATTATAGAGTTGACTTCTCCCTGAGTAGCACAATAATAGTATTCATCTGCCCTGCCAAGTGAAGGCAAACTTTTAGGATTGATAGATAAAACAAAAGTGTATTAGCAAAATCAATAACTATGTTCCAAATGCCATGATCTTTATTAATTTGGAAGTGAAGGAAATTACTTGCAGAAGAGAAGCAGCATTAAGGTCAACACCTTGATTACTGCACTGTAATCTATGGCTTACCTGGCCATCTTTCTGGACTAGTCAACCTGAGTTAAATGGGAAGTTGATAGAAATACCATGTACAGTAGACTGTTTAAATGGCCCTAATACTCCATCCCATCCTGTATCCATACTCCTTGCCATGTGGTTTTATAATTCTAACTAAAGATACAAAGTCTATTTTCCCACTCCTTGGATATGGGCTGTTTTTGTGAGTTGCTTTGGCCAGTAGAATGCAGTGGAAGTGGTTGTGTCCCAACTTTGAACGTAGGTCTCAGGAGACTTTGTGTGTCTCTGTTTACTTTCTCTCTTGGTCCTCTATGCATGAAAACATGCCTGTGCTAGCCAGCTGGAGGATGAGATGCATAGAATAGAGTTCAGTTTCCCCAGTCATTTCAGTCTAAGCTAGCCCAGATCAGTAAATAGCCATATGCCACCCACACATGTGAGTGACCATGGCCCAAACCAGCAGACTCAGCTAGCTGATCCATATTTTTTTTTTAAATAATGTTATCTAACATCAGCTGAGCCAAGCCCAAATCATCTGAATCTCAGATTCCTACCCTAAATAATTACTGTTATCAATACTGAGGTTTTTGTGGTTATGTAGTATATGCATTATTTTATCAAAATTTAACTGATACACCATGCATTCATTTCTCAGGTCTTTCATGTTGGCAATAGTTTCCATAAAACCCCATGGTGCTGTATTTTGTTGTTGTTGTTGTTGTTGTTGTTGTATACCACTTGTTAGGAATGGAGATCTTTCATCTGAATCTTCCTACCATATTAGCCCTTATCTTTAAGGTCAGGGGTAGCAGGAAGACTGTGGTATTTGCAACAATTTCCATTCTCAATTCTCCCCTCAACTGAAGACCACATATAGCCTATTACTTACTGATTGTGGAAAAGGCATCTCAATTCAATACATTTATAATTAAACATATAATTTTTTCAGTAAGTGTATTTCTCATCCGTTATTTCCTACCTCAATAAATATCACTACTATTCCCACATTCATTCCAAACTCATTCCCTTCTTTCTCTACCTCCAACTCTAGCCAATCACAGAATGCTTTAGATTATACATAAAAAAAAAATATTAAGCACTCATCTCTTTCTCTCCACATTAGATACATTACCCTGGTCCAACTAACCTTCTTTGAGCTACCATAAGCCAACATAAGTAAATAGGTAAATTCATTGGAAGATATAGACCACCTCCAAAAGTCAAAAGCAAAGCTTCAGATGCTGGCTTAGAAATGACAAGAACCAGAGCAGCTCTGGAGATCAAGGCACTGGCATTAGTGGATAATCTGTGGTCTTGGATTAGTTACTTCAATCCATTTTTCTGACCCCCAGTCACTGTATTCAAGATATAAGGCCAAGATGGAGAGCTGATCAGTGTAGCTTGGGTCATTTGCCATCCTTGTCTAGGGGAATGCAAGCACCTTACCTGACAATCCCACATAAAGGGAAATTAAGATGCTATTAACAAAAGAACAAGAGACTGAATACTGCATGATAAGAACAATGTTGTCAACTCTGGCATATCTGATATCTTTTAAATATTCCTATTTTAATTGTCAGAATCTCTGTTAATCTGTGTTTAAATCTTTATTAAGGAAGACAGGAACTGCTGGGAAATAAATTGGTGTTGCAATCTGACATCTTTCAAGATCAGTTCTGACCTTATCTTTAAGCAGCTTTAGCATATTGGCTGCAGAAAGTGGTCTTACTGCATCAAGGTTACATAATGACTCTGTTTACAAATGCACATAAAACCAGGTATTCTAAGACTGAGGTTTATTTACTTGAGACCCTACCCTCACCTCTATAATCTGCCTAATGAGCAGCTTTGCCTCTGCATATCATGGCTTATTATCTTCCCATACTGAAAATGGAAGGGAGTCTCACTGTTCATGGAAACCTGATCATCAGTTCACAATGTCCCACATTCTTTGTGCACGTCTCTGGTACCTATTTCTATTACAGGCAAAAAAAAATGTGCTGCAAGAAATGGAAACATAATTCAAAACTAGCTAAAATAAAAATGTAGCAGACATGTATGGATGTAGGTATCAGAGAAAAGGAAGTTATTGCGAAGACAGATACAAGATTTCTCCTGGAGATGCTGGAAATGCCGACTACTCAGATTTCAGGAAGTGGGAATCAGGATGGCCTAGTGGACCTCAGCAACAGGAATTCATAGACTTTCACTCTCATGCTTACAATTGACTTATCTCAGGAGCTCCACATATGTCAGTTAATTTCATCTGCAACCAAACGGAGCTGTTCTTGACATCTCATTTCAAGTTCCCTGAAATTTGGTTCAGGGTTTTTTGTTTTTATTTTTGATTTGTGTTTTTCCCTCTAGGGGATGAACAATCTATAGAGGAAATACTTTGGGCCATGTGTCTATACATGATTTAGTCATCAGGATGTGGGTCAGAGAAAGAAATCCTGCATAGAGCTCTAGGTATGTGTAGCTATGGTGGACACTGTTGATTATATTCTCAACAGCCATTCCTCCTTTTCTTTGCTAACAGAACCAGTGTGCTCAAGACAGTGAGCCAAATGATTTGACTAAGTCAATCACAGAGTACTTTGCCAGTAGCTGACTCGGGCATGTGACTCAGTTATGCCCCATAAAGTGTAAGGGAACAGCTGCTGAGAAGATTCTGGGGAATATTTTCTTCTATGATACAAGGAGATGCTAAGAAAGAATTATCTCTCTGTTCTTTCACTGGATATTGCCCAGAATTGCAAGATCTATGACCACAAAAGGACAAGTCTAAGAAATAAAGTGATACTCTGATTATGTTGGAGAGAGCTTGATCTATGATGATCTTGTTTATTTCCTGATTCCATTGGCAAGTGTCCAACCAGAACTCTTCTTCTTATATAAAGTGATAATCCCTATATTAAGATACTTTTAGTTGAATATTCTATTACTTGTAATTGAAAGATCCTGTTACAGTAGGGGTTCTGTTTACTGGGGGCAAGGGAAGGAATGGAACCTAATAGAGATGGATAAAGCATGGTGCTTAGTTGTTATTTATATAAATTATGACTCTTTCGTTGAGGAAGACGCGGTCGTAGCTACAGCGGAGGTTTGGACGCCCGGCTCCTGCTCCTGACTCACCGCTGTTCGCTCTCACCGAGGAACAAGTCGGTCAGGAAGCCGCGCCGCAGCCATGGCTTTTAGAGACACCGGGAAGACACGCGTGGAACCGGAGGTGGCGGTTCACCGAATCAGAATTACTCTCACCAGCCGCAACGTAAAATCTTTGGAAAAGGTATGTGCGGACTTGATCAGAGGCGCAAAGGAAAAGAATCTCAAAGTGAAAGGACCAGTTCGGATGCCTACCAAGACTCTGAGCATCACTACAAGAAAAACTCCTTGTGGTGAAGGTTCTAAGACCTGGGATCGTTTTCAGATGAGGATCCACAGCGACTCATTGATTTGCACAGTCCTTCTGAGATTGTTAAGCAGATTACTTCCATCAGTATTGAGCCAGGAGTGGAGGTTGAAGTCACCATTGCAGATGCTTAAATCAACCTTTTTAATAAATTGATTATCGGTTGTTAAAAAAATATATATATATGACTATTTCTACCTCTTTGGAGATGCATGCATGCCAACATTTTATTTATTTATTTATTTATTTATTTATTTATTTATTTATTTATTTATTTATTTATTTATTTATTTATTTATTTATTTATGTTTCATGCCAACATTTTAGATTATTTAATAGGAGCCCCTGAGTGATGAAACCACTGATTAAGGTGGAAACCTTCAGGAAACTGTGAAGCATAATTATCAATGTCTTCTAAAATCTAATCTCTAGCCCCAACCTTCATTTTATATCTTATTTCCTTCATAACTATAAATAAAGAATATGTACTGAATATGAGGTTCTATAAAAGCTGATGATAAAATAAAAGTAAATATTGAATACTAAAAAATTCGGCTATAGCGGTTCTTAGTTTTTCCAATGGCTTTTGGGGTCACCTATAGGCTGTGTCCAGATTCTAGATGCTAGTGGGAATCAGGAATTATTGTTTTAAGGGAAAATTCTCATGGCAATATACTGAGGTTATCATGTCTTCCTCAAAATGGCTATCTTCAAGACAGCATCTCAACATTTGTAGTGGAGTTACAGTAATTTTTAAATTATAAAAAAGATTTTAAAGTGTGAAAATAAGAAAACATTATTTCTCTTATCTTCCAAATTGAGAAAAGGGCAACAACAACAAAAAAATAGTGGCATTCCTTAAGTCATACAAGTTAATGAAATTTCTAGAATCTCTTTATCTTTTAATGTTTTACAGTGATTTTTTTTTTCTTAACTCGCTGTATAGTCATTAATCAATTCCTTCATCAGGATTAACGGGATATATATTTTGAGGGGCACCTATGTGGCTCAGTCAGTTAAGTGTCTGACTCAATTTCCGCTCAGGTCATGATCTGGAGGTTGTGAGATAGAGCCCTGCATAGGGTTCTGTGCTCAGTGAGAGTCTGCTTGAGATTCTCTCTCTCCTTCTGCCCCTCTCCCACCCACCTCCGCACTCACTCTCTCAAATAAATAAATCTTTTAAAAAAATATATTTTTTAATTCTCATTTTTATTGCCCATCTCCCTCCCTTCCTACCTCCTACTCCCACATACTGCTATTTGACTAGAGAGAGATCTTTTTAACTTACATGAATTTATCTGTGAAAAACAAATTTTTTAACCAAATATATTCTCTGCTGAGACAGAGGTGTCACCATTACTTAGATAATTTGTTTAGAACTAGATACAAATATAGAATGGATGAGTGAAACCAAGTGTCCTGAGGTAAAAGTCCACTTTTGTAATTTGACTATATTTTTGCCAATATGGACAGTCTCACCTCTCACCACAAATAAATAGAAAAACTGGGTAAAGCACAATATCAACCAAAGTTTTTTTTTTTTTTATATATAACCAAAAAAAAGTACAAATAAATAGGTATAACTCAAAGAAAGCTAGGGCTATAACTGAATCCCCTGTGTATAGACTAAAACATTGAAGAATTCCTATATCTGTGGAAAAGGGAATTAGAAAATTCCTATCCAGTAGCCTAAGATGCTCCAAGTAAGCTTGCAAATTTCCTAGAACCGTGGGTGGGGAAAACATCACTTATAAGAAATTGAAACTGCAGATTAGGGGGTGTCTAGGTGACTCAGCCAGTTAAGTTTCTGACTCTTGATTTTGGTTCAGGTCATGATCTGAGGGTTGTGAGATCCAGCCTCGCATCTGGTTCAGTGCTGGGCAAGAAGTCTGCTTAAGATTCTCTCTGTCTCCCTCTCCCTCTGCCCCTCCCTCCATCAAAAAAACCAAAAACCAAAAAACAAACAAACAAACAAAAATCTACAGACCAGTACACATGAGTATGATGCCCAAATTAATTGTATCTGCTTAATTCATTTTACAGAGACTGCCAGGTATCTATCACATATCCATTCTCCCCTTCTTCCTTACTAAGAGAATGCTTATATTACTAGGATTGAGAATGTGCTCAGTTAAATTACTATGGCAGGGAGGGGAGGGTACTCAGCTGCTAGCTGTGGTTACTTAAATAGTTTTGGCTCCTTAGATGGCAGGTAGTACATTTTTTTTCCTCCCACTTTCTCCTGCTTTCTCTCTTGAGGAAGGATGCAATAGTTTGAGGTCTAACAGCCAAAGAATGTAAGCTGTGTATTAAGGATGATGAGGTAAAGAGAAAATGACCCTGACTCCCTGAGGATTTCATCAAGATGTATAGCAACCATGGACAGCGTACTTGCAGACTAATTTTATCCAAGAAAATTAACCTTTATATCTAGGGTCTCTATTAATAGCAGCAAAATCAGTTTATATTAGATTACCAAACTGGAAAATTTATATAAAAATTGTTGTAAGACCTTTGTCAGAAGTGAAATGAAACTGCTTTCTGGAACATTCAGTATTCCGAACACAAAGAATTTGCATGTGCACACACACACACACAGCTGAAGATGTTCCCCCCAAAAATAAATAAACCCACCTGACTCAGATGCACACCATAGGGGAGAAAAAAACAATTCACCATCAAAGACAGGATCAGCAGGCGAAACAGGAGACTTAGCACCTAAAGATATGAAACCATACAGCATGAAAAAGAATCTGTAAAACTTAAAACATTTCAATCATTATGGAGGTTTAAAGACATTAAAAGACATAATGGAAGAAAAGAACAGTATTACTTAAAATTGGAGGATTTGAATCCCAAAAAAAGAGAAATTTGAAATGAAAAATCTAGCCAATCTCTCTCTCTCTCTCTCTCTCTCACACACACACACACACACACACACACACACTACAGAGGTTAAACAACAAATTAGTCAAAGCTAAAGCTTGATCTAAGAACAAAGTGGGAAATATGGCAAAACTGTCAGGAGAAATGGAGGATAAAGTAAAAAGGTTCAACATATATTAATTGATTATTCAGGAAAACACTAGAGAGTTATGGAGAGGCAACATTTGAAGAAATAATTGTTAAGAATTAAAGTAAGATCTAGGTACTCAAAAGAAGTAACACAGGTACAAAGCAGAAAAACTAAAACAAATACCTATATACAGTGTTGTGAAAAAGAAGAACTGCAAGGATAAAGATAAAAATCTTAAAAGCAACCAATCAAAAATGGAGAATACATAAATAAATAATCAGAAAACTTTGGGATACTATCTTCAAAGTGCTGAGGAAAATAACGGTCAGTTTAGAATCCATTACCTAAACAACATTTCATGAAGGAAAAAATTTTTTTAATATTCAAATGTAGGCTGAGAGATTTTATTACTCACAAACACTTGATGAAATATGAAATTTAGTAAGGACAGAACAGATACTATAAGGATGTTTGGGTGCAAGAAGCAAGGTAAATAAGAATATGACAATTATGTTGGTATCTAAATAGTCATTAGTTGTAAATCCTACTACTAATAATGACTAATTTGGTAAAATCGTATGAAAGATGAGGATGAAAGATCAGAGATGAAGTTAAGTATTTTCTTTTTTTTTTTTTTAAAGATTTTATTTATTTATTTGAGAGAGAGAGAATGAGAGACAGAGAGCATGAGAGGGACGAGGGTCAGAGGGAGAAGCAGACTCCCCGCTGAGCTGGGAGCCCGATGCAGGACTCGATCCTGGGACTCCAGGATCATGACCTGAGCCGAAGGCAGTCGCTTAACCAACTGAGCCACCCAGGCACCCCTGAAGTTAAGTATTTTCAATTGCTTAGGTGGGGTCTGGAAATAAGAATTTTAAAATATTTAAATCACTATGATTATTTGCAAATTTAGGCATAACCACAAAAGATAGACACAGAGTATCTAGTTTCTGTAACAATAGAGGGAAAAATAAGATATAAGGAATTCTAATTCCATAGAGCCATGAGAAAACGACAAAAGAAGCAAAAAAAATTTATAAGCATGACAACATAAAAAAATCATGACATAAGATAGAATGGTAGAAATAGCTCAAATACATCAGTAAGCATAATAAATATTAACGGATTAAGCTTATCTGTTAACAGATTCTCAATTTGAATAAAAATAATATTAATATTAAGCTGTATTAACTTTATAATAGACATAAAATAAATGACAAAAAAGATTGAGAGTAAAGAGCAAGGAAGAAGATATAACAGGGGAACTGTGTTCAGAAGAAAGATGATGTGGCACCATTAATATTGGAGAAAAATAGGCTTTAACATAAGAAAAATTATTCTAGGACATGAAGGTGTCATTACTTAATAATAAAAGGAACAATTCACCAAGAACATGTATCAATTTTGAGCTCTATGCAACTTACATTATAACTACATAACCTATAAAGCATTAATTGACAGAATTTTGAAAATAATTTATAAAACTAACAACTACAGTTTGAAACATTATCACAGCTCTTTCAGACTAAAGAGATTAAGCACAGAAAAGAAACATCAAAATTTGATGAAATAATTAACAATCTTTTTCTAACAAATAGGGACTATTTGTCCTTTTGAAGCACTCAAGAACATTTACAAACATGAAATACACAATTTCCACTTTATAGATAGTATTTAAAGAATGGAGAGGAAAATTAAACACTTCCCATGTCTGTATATGACCAGAATAACCTTGAAATCAAAACCAGAAAACAACATGAGAACGAAAACTGATATTCCAATCTCACTTGTAAACATGGTTCCAAACTTCTTAACAAGTTATTAAGTCATCAGTTACTGAATTTGGTTTACCACAAATAAAAACCATATTTTGTGACCAAATAAGTTTTATTCTGGGAATGCAAGAATGGTTTAACATTAGAAGATGTATTAATGTAATTCATTACTTACAAGATTAAAGTAGAAAAACAATTTGGTCACTTCGATATTTATAGAAAAGTGACTTGAAAAAAAGTAATACACCTTTATTAAAAAAAAAAAAAAAACAAAATGACAGCAACAACAACCAGAAACCCTCATGGCAAAGGAGTATCAGAATGTACTGATAAATAGTTTGAAGGTGAAAGGTCAGAAACATTCCCTTTAAAGTCAGGGGAAAAAAACAAGATCACTTATTCCTTTCACTTCAACATTTTCTGGAGCTTCTATCCAAAGCAAGTTTCTGAGGAAAAGAAATACAGGACAAATGAAACTTTTCAAACAACTAGATTATCTGCCTAGAAAATATGTGTACACGAAACATTAGAACTAATAAGGATTGAGCAAAATTGCAGAATTCTGAATATTTTAAAAGAATGACATCTATATAAATCAGCAACAGTTGGTTAAAAATCGACTGCAATGCAAGTATAGATATCATTCATAATAATAGCATGAACTTTGAGGAACCTGGGAATAAATCTAACAAAAAAAATATAAAACACATAAGCATACATTTGTATGTTTTATTATAGAATTAAAAAAAGTTAAATATAGAGAAACCATATTTTCATGGAGCCTGAGAAGCTGACCTAAGATTCATACAGAACAGTAAAAGTCCAGGAATAACCAAGTTCATTTTGAAGAAGAAAAAGAAAGTGAAGGCCCTACCGGAGAGAAATATTATAAAACTATAGTAATTATAGAAAATTTGGTGGGTTCCCATCTCAGATCCTCAGGGATCCTTTCTGCTGGCTACTGTGGTTGCTGCAATTAATTGTTGGTTTGTTCACATCAGTAGGATTGCCAAGGGCGATGAGAGCTGCCCCAGCCTGGAGTGTCTGTGAATTATCATCCCCATGCAATACAGCCAGGAGAGGTACAAAAGCCCTTTGTAGGGGCCAAGGGCAGGCCGCCCCAAAATATGCCGCTTTGGTATGTTGATTTTTTAAAAAGATTTTATTTATTTATTTGAGAGAGAGAGAGGGTGCACGAGCAGCAGGGGGGAGGGGCAGAGGCAGAGGGAGAAGCAGGCTCTCCGCTGAGCAGGGAGCCCAATGTGGGACTTGATCCCAGGACCTTGGGATCAGACCTGAGTCGAAGGCAGACGCTTACAGACTGAGGCACCCAGGCGCCCCGGTATGTTGATTATTTTAAATTAAAGTTACTTAAGAGAGCCTGTGTAAGACTGGCACTCAGACCTTCTCTGTCCCCCCAGAAAGCAAGAAATAAACCTTTCATGCGAAAGATACAACTCCCCGCACCAGGAGGTAAACAGACATCCTCATCACCGGAGACAGGAAATGGAGAGCTGAGAATCTGGCTTATAAACAACCCTTGTTCCTTTTTACTAATTTACCCTATTCTGTTTAGAATTCCTTACTAAGTGAAGGTCCCAAAGTTAAGGTTTCTTTGTCCTGTCAATTCCTCATAGATTTATTGCCACCTTGTCAAAAAGTATAAAGATTGCCTGCCTTGGTTATTTCTTTAGGCCTCAATTTCATTGTTGAGCCTCCATGCACATGTAATAAAACTTTGGGGTTTTTTCTCCTATTAGTCTGTCTTAGGTAAATTTAATTCTTAGCCCAATTAGAAGAACCTTAGAGGAAAATTTCTTCCTCTCCTTCACCCTAGCTCCTTGACTCAAGACAGACAGATTCTGCTGTGCTATTAATGTCTCAGTGTCCTTGAGAGATCAGGCTGAGCTAGATTTTGTCTGAAAGCACATTGTTATTGAGCATCTCCCCCCTTCTCTACCCTGCTTTTCTCATTCCCTTACAGATTTTTCCTGAATGTGTACCCTTCATAAATTCCCTGCACAAGAATCCTCATTTTATTCTCTGCTGTTAGGGAATCCGACCCAAGGTAGAAATTAAGAATGTATATTGATGCACATGTAGACAACTCAAGCCAATAAAGCAAGATAATACACTGAGTGGGATATCAGAGGTCCAATAAATATATGAAAACACACTCAATCTCACCTGGTAATCAGAGAATGAAAATTAAACAGCACTCACCAAATGGGCAATTTTTTAATATCTGAAAATCCTAGGTGTTAATATGTGAGCAAATAAGGGGTGCCTGGATGGCTCAGTCATTAAGCCTTCGGCTCAGGTCATGGTCCCAGGATCCTGGGATTGAGCCCCACATCAGGCTCCCTGCTCAACGGGAAGCCTGCTTCTCCCTCTCCCTCTCCCTTGTGTTCCCTCTCTTGCTGTGTCTCTCTTTGTCAAATAATAAATAAAATCTTTAAAAAAAATATGAGCAAATGAGAAATCTCATACATGGTTGGTGAGAAAGTACACTTGTTAACCCATTTTGGAGAGAAATGTATTAATACCTAACAAATTAAAGATGCTCATAAGCTATAACTTAGCAATTCCAACTTTAGGTATATTCCAGGGGAATTCCCTGACACTTGCTTAAGGGGATGTGTATGAGGATATTCATTGTAGCATTGTTTATAATACTGAAAAAATGGGAACAGCTTAAATACTTGCCAAGAAAAGAATGGATGAATTGTAGTACCTCCATAATGAGCAGCAGTTAAAATAAACGATAACCAAATTTAGATGTGTCAACATGGATAAAAGTCAAAAACATAAATTTTAATGAATGATGCAAGTTGAAGAAAGTCACCTTTTATGGAAATTTTTTTAAAAGATTTTATTTATTTGAAAGAGAGAATGAGAGAGAGAGCATGAGAGAGGGAAGGGTCAGAGGGAGAAGCAGACTCCCCGCTGAGCAGGGAGCTCGATGCGGGACTCGATCCAGGGACTCCAGGATCATGACCTGAGCTGAAGGCAGTCGCCTAACCAACCGAGCCACAGAGGCACCCCTGGAAATTTTTTTAATGTAAGTATCAAACCAAATGATAGAATATCTTGTTTATGGACATACAAATATATGCATGTACATATTACATGAGTATATGTTAATAATACTGCATAAAATATGTCAGGAAGACACTTCAGAATAGTGACATGACTGGAAAAAAAATGAGAAACAAGACTGGAAAGGATACAAGGGGACTTCGATCCTAATTCTAATTATTTTTTTCAAAAAATGATCTGAAGCAATATGGAAATGGTAACAATTTGTTAAATCTGGGGTGAGATACATGAATATTTGTTACATTGCTTTCTGTATTTTTCCATAAGTCTGAAATGTTTCCTAATAGAAAACAAAAGAGAAATGGTATTCAAAATATAATCAAACCCTAAATTTTGCTTCAGATATAACCATCTGATTTCAGTTAATCTTCTCCTTGAAGCAATTGTGAAAAAGATCTACCACAGTAGAAATAGTCTAGTATTCATATATTTCATCCTTTTTCTCATACCTTCTCGGAAAAGGTATAGAGAGATAGCTGGACACCTTTCCTTGGAATTTCAAAAGATTTCCTTTTTCCTTCTTTCCCTCTCTTCTTTCTTCTCTTTCTTCCCATCCTTCCTCCCTCTCTTTCTTCCTTGCCTTTTCCAAAAGAATTACAATAATCTCAACTCTTAATTTTTCCCTAAATCTCTTCCTAACATCTGGAGTTGTCAAATAGAATACAAGAGGGGTGCCTGGGTGGCTCAGTTGGTTAAGCGACTGCCTTCGGCTCAGGTCATGATCCTGGAGTCCCTGGATCGAGTCCCACATCGGGCTCCCTGTTCAGCGGGGAGTCTGCTTCTCCCTCTGACCCTCCCCCCTCTCATGTTCTATCTCATTCTCTCTCTCAAATAAATAAATAAAATCTTAAAAAAAAATAGAATACAAGAAGTACAGTTAAATTTGATTTCAGATAACTAATGAAGAGTATTTTTTCATATTTATATTAAAAAGTGATTTGTTTTTTATCTGAAATTCTAACTGGCAGTTCTATATTTTTATCTGTTAAATCTGGCAACCCTACTAACTTCAATTTACCATAATTTCAGTTTATGTACATAGATCACCCATAGTGCATATATATATATATATATATATTTTAATTCTCAAATATGTATACAGAATAGGACTGATAATTTCATCCTACATGTGATGAACAAGGTTATCTGCCAAGGATAGACATTATCTACTCATCTAAGGTCCCTCTTTGGTCCTCACCATTTACCTCTCTCATCTATTTTTTTCCTTACCCAGTTCTCATACAGAGACTCTCAGCCCCTGAGCATGATGGAAAAGAAATATCACAGAAAGATTTGAATGGAAGATAGGAGGAATTCACTGCCAGTTGATTAAATGAAAGAAGAATCAACCAAAGATCTGACATAATAATTGTCCTGCAAAGTATTAACAATTTGCAAAGAAAATGATAGCAATTATTTAAATGGCTAAATAGGCAAAAGTTAGCTTTTGGGTTCTGGGTATCCCCTTTTCCAGTGGATTCTCTCAGTTTTCCTATAGGTGGTGCCTTGAAATGTGCTTTCCCTTTAAAGCACTCTTATTTGTTTTAAAATTGCCTGTGACTTAAAATAGAAACCACTGTGGTATTAGAGTGGTGGCTTCCTATGTGTTTTCTCCTCTTTGAAATAGCTTTCCTTTTTGCAATAAAATAACAAATCTATACCAATCTTTTATTTTCAAATTGGTTTTTGTTTGGGTAGGCTAAACAGTCTACAATAAGAACCATATGGTATTTGTTATTTTCTGTTTTTCTTTTGGCCTTTACAAATTCTAAAATCTTATTATAAAGTCAAATATATTCATAAATAAATGAAAAGAAAGAAAAACAAATAGAAAAGCAAACAACCACATATTTTTCTATACATATATGGTAAAGTATTTAGAAAATTTTTATAAAATCACACATATACTGTTTCAGATTTTTTCTTAAAATATGGAAAACCTTTTCCCTTCCTATTAAATATTCCATCACATTTTTTTCCCAGTAGTTTCCTAGTACTGTATTATCTTTTTAAAATGAAAGCTTGACTTTTTTGAAAGTTTTTCATCCTTTGAAACTCTGAGCTTTTATCTAGAAAATAGAATTTGTGGAGAGAGAGAGAGAGAGGCAATGAAGGCTGAGCTGTGATGGAGTGTCTATGAAAAAGAGTATGTTCTTGTCAGTGTAACTACTTCTACAGAGGACTAGAGGACGGTCACAATGTGAAACTATGTTTTACAACTCCAGGGATAAAAATCAGCAAAAGGAAAGGTGAAAATGATGAAAGTCAACGTAGTGACACCGTTAAAGATTTACCTCAATGTGCCTTTGTTGGTTAGAACTCACTGTGTCGCCTGCAAGAGGGGAAAAAAATGGATTCACTTTATTGCACTCATCTGTCATAGATAATACCCTGCACAAAAACGTGGGAAGAAGTGGTGAACTTATAATCAGTCTGTGTACACATACAATAGGAAGGCAGTCTGGAAACCCAGCAGGCCTGGGACATGAGTGGCTGTCATAAAGAGGAGAGTGACACTCCACTGAGATCTGTGAGTGCCAAGCTCCAAAGAGAGGGGCAAGCCAACTTGATCTTTCTTTGTGTGCGGACGGTTGGGTGTGCTACATGCACCTTCAGACTTGGTGGGGGATCACATTCAATCGCCAGACAAATGCAATCTGCTCTGCCACCGATAGGAGGAAGTGAACTTGTGGTAGCCCTCTAAAGGATTCCACAGAGAATGCATTTCTACTGTAATCGTGATGGATGGAGCTTGCCTCTCTCTGACCAACAGGGATATTCCAAAGCTGCTGAGATCAATGCCTGTGTGTCAGAAATAACTGTTAGAAGCAAAATTTCTAGCAATATCTGAAAAAGCTAATTTATTTAGACACCGTCTTTAACTTTCTGTCACCACAATAAAGGGACCAGAATGCTTTTCTTATGAATCTCCCCTTTATTTTACTATATTCTTGAGAATGTCTATGAATCAAAGAAAAAAACCAATGATAGTCTTTTTCCCTTCCAGCTCAGCATATTGCACAGGTAGTTACTTTTGTGGCATAAGGTTAGGTTAAGAAGTTTAACTGTCAGAAAATAATATCTAAGAATGATTAATACGTGGTTTAGGAAATGAAGTAGTGCTAAATTCTCAGGCTTTGAATATTTTCTTTACCTCTGGATGGTCAACTTTTCAGCCTGTGCTGTAATATTAATGCTCATGTCACTTAACCCTCCCCCGGAAGTCCCTACTTGCATCCCCTAATGAAAGGTTCCACTTTGCACCATGCTGGGACCCTCAGGCAGTGTGATATCCTCTGTAGGCCCTTTGAATATGTTTCCTTCTCTCCTAATTCCCTATGAATGCACAGAGCAAAAGATGGATACCAGAAATACTTTGCAAGAAAACGAATAGTGACCTCCCCCACCCCCCTTTTTAAATTACTGTCATTTTGTCTACCATGGAAGGAAACTCATTGCTCTCGTCCATGCTTTTTAGCCAGGTAGAAATTTACTCCATCACTGCCTTGGACACTCTCCTCAATGAAACTATGAATCCCTCTCCCTCATGACCCACTATCAACAACACACCATTAACGAAAATACCATGTCATAATTATTGATGAGGGAATTACCTGTTCTTTCAGAACTCTCCATTCTATCCCTTTCACAAGCCATTTCTACCTATTCCAGCCTTTATTCCACCAGACAAATTGACAATTTAAAGCACTAGATGTTTCTTGACTTTCATGTAGTACAAAACAGCCAAAAGAGTGTCTGAATTTACAATCACACAAAACAAGATGACAAATCAGATGTAATTTTTCTTCTTTTTGTTTTTGAGGAAAATGTGTAAAATTCTAAAAGAAGGGTGTCTGGGGAATGTCACTGTCAGAGAAGCAGCAAAAGATGTATTTATCTGACCTATCGTCAGGGTAGGGCTCCTTAGGGAGGCTGGCGTGGAGTCAAGTTTTTGATAAGGGAATGCTTGTGGCTTTGTAGACAAGGATTAGAAGGCTATTCTGAGCAAAAAGTAGAGCCATTTTTTGACAGGAATAAGAGAAAAGAAATGAAAAGGTGGCTAGGGTGAATGGTTTCTCTTTACCCCTTGGATCTCTCATTGTCCATCTGACAAATCATATATGTCCCATTTTCCAAAGCTCTCTTCAAGGCTTAGGAAAACAACTGAAATCCACTCACATTACTTTATCTGTCATAGAATGAGCCTCGTCTTTCCTCCCAGATATGTCTTGTAGTTTATGCAAAATTCAATTTAAAGTATAAACTGGCCAGCTGGAGAGCATGTACACCTCATATTTCCTGGGAGTGTAGATGGTATTTGCTGGCATACTGCATGTTAAACCATATTCACACAGAGGCTCTAGGAAAGAGCTTGTGGGCAATGCATTGAAGTTCTAGTTCTTTTTCTGACATTTTCTGATGATGAGAGTTTTTGCAATTCACTTATTCTCTGTCTCAATGTTCCCCTTTGTGAAATAACGGTGGTTAAGCTTACATTAAGAATGTCGTGAGGATTAAATGAGATTATGTTTAAGCAGCCTTTTGCATAGTGTTTGGCACAGAGCTATCAATAGGTGGTATCTTTATTATTGTTATTTTTCTAATTAATATGGCAAGTCTCCTTAAGAGGAGGGTCTTGATCCTGAATTATGAGTGCAGGAAATTCATGGTGGGTTTATATTTTGAACACCAGTTAATTACCTGTGACTTTGGAAAAACTACTAAAATGTCTTAGTTTCTTTTTTTTTTTTTTAAGATTTTATTTATTTATTTGAGAGAGAGAGAGAGAGAATGAGAGACAGAGAGCATGAGAGGGAAGAGGGCAGAGGGAGAAGCAGACCCCCTGCTGAGCAGAGAGCCCGATGCGGGACTCGATCCCGGGACTCCAGGATCATGACCTGAGCCGAAGGCAGTCGCTTAACCAACTGAGCCACCCAGGTGCCCCAAAATGTCTTAGTTTCTTACTGGAAAAGGGAGAAGGCCAGAATCCACAGTCTGCACGTGCAGAAATAAGCATGGAAATTGTCTAATATTGTGGGATTTTTACATTTCCACTGAGTTCCTCAATAATTTTGTTATTTTAAGCCTGGGGTTAGGACACTCAGTATTTGATAAATAGCCACAAATACAAGTACTCTTGTTTCAAGAGAGTTTTTAATTTTTTTTTTATTTAATACATTGAACCATCTATCTCACCCTTACAGTGTCTACGTATTGTTGGTGATCATTCCAAAGGATCTTGTTTCCCAGATGCCTTGGGATCGGCTGTTGACCAAGAAGGAATTATTAGTGCTCAGTGAAGTTTGATATAGGAAGAATATTTGGACAGTTTGCATTTCATTAATACAAGTTTGGTTTGTTAAATCCCCAAGTATTGCTTTACAAGTCTTCAGATTAAAAATTAATGACAACAATTATCACCAAATATAAAAAGTCAAGAAAATAATGAAAGCCCATCTGTCTGTTTGGCTTTGGAAAGCATAGCACAGTGGCATCAGCTGAGAACCACCATCTTTTACAGTAAGCTCTAAAAGTAGTCTATCGCATGTACTAATACATACTTCTTTTATGCAAAATAGCTAAATTCTTTCTTAAATGAAATTTTCACCTAGTCATACAATGCATTATTATCTCTTCAGCAGAAATGAGTCATGTGTGAATGCAAAAATGCACTGGCACAGACATTTTTCGAGATGGTTGATTACTGTTCAGTCCCTGTTTGGAGATATTGTGTGCACAAGAACAAGTGACAGCCTTCTCAAAGGTTACTTTTTTTTTTTTTTAAGAGAGAGAGAGAGAACAGGGGTTGGGGTAGAAGGAGAGGGAGAGAAAGAGAATCATAAGCAGGCTCCAAGCCCAGCACAGAGCTGCTGAGGAGAATGATCCCCCCAACCCTGAGATCATGACCTGAGCCAAAATCAAGCATCAGACACTCAACCGAGCCACCCAGGTACCCCTAAAAGTACCCCTAAAAGGTTACTTTTTTCTTTCTTTTTTTTTTTTAAGATTTTATTTATTTATTTAATTGACAGAGAGAGAGACAGAGAGACAGCATGAGGGGGAACACAAGTAGAGGGAGTGGGCGAGGGAGAAGCAGGCTTCCAGCCGAGCAGGGAGCCCAATGCGGGGCTCGATCCCAGGACCCTGGGATCATGACCTGAGCCGAAGGCAGTCGCTTAACCAACTGAGCCACCCAGGCGCCCCAAAGGTTACTTTTTTCAATTTATTTATTTATTTATTTATTTGAGAATGAGAAAGAGAGAGAGAGCATGAGCAGGAGGGGTAAAGGGAGAGGGAGAAAGAATCTCAAGCAGACCCCACACTGAGCACAGAGCCTGATGCAGGGATCTACATCACAACCCTGAGATCAGGACCTGAGCCAAAACCAAGAATCGATGCTTAAATGACTGGGCCACCCAGGCGTGGCAAAGGTTACTTCTATTGTAAGTAAAGTTTTAGGATATTTTGACTATGGGTAAGGCATTATGCATACATGTGCATAGAAGGAGGAAACTTGTTACACTAGATTATATACATAAGATTAATTTTAATTATATTTAAAATAGTCATTTGTTGACATAAAGTCATAATGTTTCCATAAACAATCATTCTTTTCAAACATGTTTTATCTAATTGTCATATTGACACATTTATCATATATAGAAGAACCATGAATATTTAATTTGCCTTTAAATAAAACTAAACAGTAAATACTAAAAAGACACAACTGAAGAAGTAATGTTTTTATGGTCATAGAAGAAAATAAAATTTTTCAAATTGGCAATAAATGAATTTTGTGTTTATTCCCATTATTTTGGTTCCCCAAAAGGAATCTTCTGAATAATAAAGAGATATAATTAATGAAAAAGGAAACTAATAAATATGTCAGAAATAATTTACTGTTGTATGTATGTATTTCTAATGCCTCTACAGGAATGCAAATGAAACATCAAAATTAGGTTATTAATTTCAAAAAAAGATTGTCTTCACAAACATGGGGGAAAATTGTTAATGTCTAGTTTTAATTGTTAATATCTAGATTTCTAATAGTTTTTAAAAATATTTTGGTTTATTTTTTTAAGTGCATAGTGTAACATCCACTGCCTAATTATGTTATAATTTTGTTGTGCATCACATAGACTTTTAAACTCTTAATTAATTTACAGGGAATATTACCTATGTTGAAGTTTGAAAATTAAATAGCACAGTCTTAAAGAACTAGGAGAAAAATAAAAGAATGGTCAGAAGGTGAATTAGCTACACTGAAGTCTCCTCCTGCTAAAAATAGAACCACAGCTTGGATAAAGTACAACAAATCTACTTTTATTAAATTACTGAGTTTCCTAAACATAAGAGAAATTTCTAAAAAGAGAAAAAGTGCCAAGCTGAAACTAGAGCAGAAAGTAGTAAGGAGTAGTGGTAAATGGAGCAGGGAATTTTAAGGGAGATTTACCCAGAGCTAGATGCCTTCATCAGCACTGTCATTCTGTGAATATGCCTCTAGTCCCTGGCAAGAATGGGGCAAACCTTGAAACTCTTGCATTAATCATAAAATCATTAAAAGGAACTAAGTAGTCCCAGGTCAGTACTGACCCTGAATCTTACAAAATATAAAACTTTCATAGAGCAAAATGTCTCCCACTTATATACTCAGAATTCCTGCAGATTAGGATCAATAAGATATGAGTCCACAATAAAAATTCAATAAGCAAACATAAAAGTATGCATCCTTCAGTGACAGTCAACAGAAATGAAGACAAACATGATAACCAACCAATGAATTCAGAATCCATAATTATCAGATATGAAAAATAAATTCACTATATGTGAAATATTTAAAGAAATAAAAATATAGAATAAGAAAGGAGAAAGAATGGGCAGAAGACACAAACAAACATTTCTCCAAAGACATACAGATGGCCACCAGACACATGAAAAGGTGCTCAACATTACTCATCCTTGGGGAAATACAAATCAAAGCCACAATGAGATATCAACTCATGTCTATCAGAATGGCTATAATTAAAAACTCAAGAAACAACAAGTATTGCAAGGATGTGGAGAAACAGAAACCCTCATGCACAGAGTCGGTGAGAATGCAAACTGGTACAGCCACTCTGGAAGACAGTATGGAGGTTCCTCAAAAAATTAAAAATAGAACTATCCTACAATCTGGAATTGCACTAGGGTATTTACCCAAAAGAATACAAAAAGCACTAATTTAAAAAGATATATGTACTGCTATGTTTATTGCAGCATTATTTATAATAGCCAAACTACGGAAGCAGCCAAAGTGTCCATTGACAGATGAACAGATAAAGATGTTGTATGTATGTGTGTGCGCGCACACACACACACACACAATGGAATATTATCCAGCCATAAAAAGGAATGAAATCTTGCCATTTGCAACAATGTGGATGGATCTAGAGAATATAATGCTAAGCAAAATAAGCCAGTCAGAGAAAGCCACATATGATTTCACTCATATATGGAATTTAAGAAACAAAACAAATGAACAAAGGAAAAAAAAAGAGAGAGAGAGAAACCAAGAAACAGATTCTTAACTATAGAGAACAAACTGATGATTACCAGACGGGAGGTGGGTGGAGATGGGTGAAAGAGATGATGGGGATTAAAGAGTACAAACATTTTGATGAGCACTGAGTAATATATAGAACTATATATTAGGAATAATATATGGAACTATATATTATATATATATATATATATATATAGCTAAATCACTATACTGTATACCTGAAACTAATTTAACACTGTATGTTTACTACACAGGAATTAAAAAAAAAAAAAAGAAGAAGAAGAAGTGAGAAAGAAAAGAGACTATCAAAAATTGTCAAAGAATTTTTTAAAATAAAACTTTTAGAAATAACATATATAAGTAAAAAATTCCCTGCATGGATTAAATAACAAATTAGACACAGCTAAAGAGATAATTAGTAACCTAGCAGAGATTTATATAGCAATAGCACAGAGAGAAGGACAGGGAAAGAAAATATGAGAAATAAGTTAAAAGACACAAAGTATAGAATAAGAATGTCCAAATTACACATAATCAAATCCCAGTTGACTTGAATCAAGGACATTTTTTGAAGATGTGAGTTTTGGCAAGTTACTTATTCTCTCCTTTTCTCAATTTTCTCCTTTGTAAATTAGTCTTATGGTAAGACTCCTGGCTAGAATGGCTAGAGATAGGCATTAGAATAGAATAATGGCAAGAAATTTTCAGACATGTAAGGACATACACAAAAAGCACCGAATGTACCAAGAAGGATAATTTAGAAAAAATCCACACATTGTAGTAAAACTGAAGACACAGAGATCTTCAACAAGAGATAAATGACAGATCATCTACCAAAAAAGACAAGTAGATTAATAACAGGCATTTCAAAAAGCACCAATAGATGCTAAAAAGAGTGTAGTAATTGTCAAAATTCTAATAGTAAATAACTGTCAAACTAGAATTGCATGATCACAAGATTTTTTGTTACAAATCTAAAATGCAGACATTTTCAGATTTACAAAAAAAAGGAAAAGATTTTTATCACCAACAAATTTTCACAAAGGGAATTTCTAAAGATTGTACTTCAGGAAGACTGAAAATGATACCTAAGATGTAAGAAGGAATTGTGCTGTCCTATGTAAGTCTGTTAGGTCCATTTAGTCTTATATATGGTTCAAGTCCAATAGGTTAGTTTTCTCTCTGGGTGATCCATCCTTTTCTCAAAGTGGGGTTTGGATGTCCTCTGCTATTATTGTATTGTCTCTTTCTCCCTTCACATCTGTTAGTATTTATTTAATATATTTAGATGCTCTGAGGTTGGGTACATAAACATTTACAATCGTTCTATCTTCTTGATAAGATAACCTCTATCATTATATAATAGCCTTCTTTGTCTTTTGTTACCATTTTTAGCTTACGGTTTATTTTGTCTGATGTAAGTGTAGCTACCGTTGCTCGCTTTTGGTTTCCACTTGCATAGAATATCTTTTTCCATCCCGTCACTTAGAGAATACGTGTCTCTGAAGCTCAAATGAGTCTCTTCTAGGAAGCATATAATTAGGTCTTGTTTTTATCCACCCAGCCATTGTGTACTTTTTGATTAGAATTCAATCCATTTATATTTTTTTTTTAGGGTTTTTTTTTTAATTCTTATGTTAATCCCCATACATCATTAGTTTTAGATGAAGTGTTCCATGATTCATTATTTGTGCATAACACCCAGTGCTCCATGCAGAATGTGCCCTCCTCAATACCCACCACCAGGCTAACACATCCTCCCACCCCCCTACCCTCTAGAACCCTGTTTGTTTTTCAGAGTCCATCGTCTCTCATGGTTCGTCTACCCTTCCGATTTCCCCCGCTTCATTCTTCCCCTCCCACTACCTTCTTTTTTTTTTCTTAACACATATTGCATTATTTGTTTCAGAGGTACAGATCTGAGATTCAACAGTCTTGTACAATTCACAGCGCTTACCAGAGCACATACCCTCCCCAGTGTCTATCACCCAGTCACCCCATCCCTCCCACCCCACACCCCACTCCAGCAACCATCAGTTTGTTTCCTGCAATTAAGAATTCCTCATATCAGTGAGATCATATGATACATGTCTTTCTCTGTTTGACTTATTTCACTCAACATAATACCCTCCAGTTCCATTCACATCGTTGCAAATGGCAAGATCTCATTCCTTTTGATGGCTGCATAATATTCCATTGTATATATATATATCACCTCTTCTTTATACATTCATCTGTCGATGGACATCTTGGCTCTTTCCACAGTTTGGCTATTGTGGACATTGCTGCTATAAACATCGGGGTGCATGTAAACTTTCGGATCCCTACTTTTGTATCTTTGGGGTAAATACCCAGTAGTGCAATTGCTGGGTCATATGGTAGCTCTATTTTCAACTTTTTGAGGAACCTCCATACAGTTTTCCAGAGTGGCTGCACCAGCTTGCATTCCCACCAACAGTGTAGGAGGGTTCCCCTTTCTCCGCATCCCCGCCAACATCTGTTGTTTCCTGACTTGTGAATTTTAGCCATTCTGACTGGTGTGAGGTGGTATCTCATTGAGGTTTTGATTTGAATTTCCCTGATGCCGAGCAATATTGAGCACTTTTTAAGGTGTCTGTTGGCCATTTGGATGTCTTCTTTGGAAAAATGTCTGTTCGTGTCTTCTGCCCATTTCTTGATTGGATTCTTTGTTCTTTGGGTGTTGAGTTTGATGAGTTTTTTATAGATTTTGGATACTAGCCCTTTATCTGATCTGTCATTTGCAAATATCTTCTCTCATTCTGTCGGTTGTCTGTAGGTTTTGTTGATTGTTTCCTTTGCTTTGCAAAAGCTTTTTATCTTGATGAAGTCCCAATAGTTCATTTTTGCCCTTGCTTCCCTTGCCTTTGGCGATGTTTCTAGGAAGAAGTTGCTTCGGCTGAGGTCAAAGAGGTTGCTGCCTGTGTTCTTTAGGATTTTGATGGACTCCTGTCTCACATTGAAGTCTTTCAACCATTTTGAGTCTCTTTTTGTGTGTGGTGTAAGGAAATGGTCCAGTTTCATTCTTCTGCATGTGGCTATCCAATTTTCCCAACACCATTTGTTGAAGAGACTGTCTTCGTTCCATTGGACATTCTTTCCTGCTTTGTCAAAGATGAGTTGACCACAGAGTTGAGGGTCCATTTCTGGGCTCTCTATTGTGTTCCATTGATCTATGTGTCTGTTTTTGTGCCAGTACCATGCTGTCTTGATGATGACAGCTTTGTAATAGAGGTGGAAGTCCGGAATTGTGATGCCGCCGGCTTTGCTTTTCTTTTTCAACATTCCTCTGGCTATGCGGGGTCTTTTCCGGTTCCATACAAATTTTAGGATTATTTGCTCCATTTCTTTGAAAAAAGTGGATGGTATTTTGATGGGGATTGCTTTGAATGTGTAGATTGCTCTAAGTAGCATGGGCATCTTCACAATATTTGTTCTTCCAATCCATGAGCATGGAACGTTTTTCCATTTCTTTGTGTCTTCCTCAATTTCTTTCATGAGTATTTTATAGTTTTCTGAGTACAGATCCTTTGTCTCTTTGGTTAGATTTATTCCTAGGTATCTTATGGTTTTGGGTGCAATTGTAAATGGAATCGACTCTTTAATTTGTCTTTCTTCCATCTTGTTGTTGGTGTATAGGAATGCCACTGACTTCCGTGCATTGATTTTATAACCTGCCATTTTACTGAATTCCTGTATGAGTTCTAGCAGTTTTGGGGTGGAGTCTTTGGGGTTTTCCACATAAAGTATCATATCATCTGCAAAGAGTGAGAGTTTGACTTCTTCTTTGCCAATTTGGATGCCTTTGATTTCTTTTTTTTGTCTGATTGCTGTGGCTAGGACTTCCAATACTATGTTGAATAGCAGTGGTGATAGTGGACATCCCTGCCGCGTTCCTGATCTTAGGGGGAAAGCTCTCAGCTTTTCCCCATTGAGAATGATATTCACTGTAGGTTTTTCATAGATGGCTTTTATGATATTGAGGTATGTACCCTCTATCCTTATACTCTGAAGAGTTTTGATCAAGAAAGGATGCTGTACTTTGTCAAAAGCTTTTTCTGCATCTATTGAGAGGATCATATGATTCTTGTTCTTTCTTTTGTTAATGTATTGTATCACATTGATTGATTTGCAGATGTTGAACCAACCTTGCAGCCCAGGGATAAATCCCACTTGGTCGTGGTGAATAATCCTTTTAATGTACTGTTGGATCCTATTGGCTAATATTTTGGTGAGAATTTTTGCATCCATGTTCATCAGGGATATTGGTCTGTAATTCTTCTTTTTGATGGGGTCTTTGTCTGGTTTGGGGATCAAGGTAATGCTGGCCTCATAAAATGAGTTTGGAAGTTTTCCTTCCATTTCTATTTTTTGGAACAGTTTCAGAAGAATAGGTATTAATTCTTCTTGAAATGTTTGGTAGAATTCCCCTGGAAAGCCATCTGGCCCTGGGCTTTTGATTTTTGGGAGATTTTTGATGACTGCTTCAATTTCCTTAGTGGTTATAGGTCTGTTAAGGTTTTCTATTTCTTCCTGGTTCAGTTTTGGTAGTTGATACATCTCTAGGAATGCATCCATTTCTTCCAGGTTATCTAATTTGCTGGCATAGAGTTGCTCATAATATGTTCTTATAATTGTTTGTATTTCTTTGGTGTTGGTTGTGATCTCTCCTCTTTCATTCCTGGTTTTGTTAATTTAGGTCCTTTCTCTTCTCTTGTTGATAAGTCTGGCCAGGGGTTTATCAATCTTGTTAATTCTTTCAAAGAACCAGCTCCTAGTTTCGTTGATCTGTTCTACTGTTCTTTTAGTTTCTATTTCATTGATTTCTGCTCTGATCTTTATGATTTCTCTTCTCCTGCTGGGTTTAGGCTTTATTTGCTGTTCTTTCTCCAGCTCCTTTAGGTGGAGGGTTAGGTTGTGTACTTGAGACCTTTCTTGTTTCTTGAGAAAGGCTTGTATTGCTATATACTTTCCTCTTAGGGCTGCCTTTGCTGCATCCCAAAGATTTTGAATAGTTGTGTTTTCATTTTCATTGGTTTCCATGTATTTTTTTAATTCTTCTTTAATTTCCTGGTTGACCCATTCATTCTTCAGGAGGATGCTCTTTAGCCTCCAGGTATTTGAGTTCTTTCCGACTTTCCATTGTGATTGACTTCTAGTTTCAAAGCATTGTGGTCTGAAAATAGGCAGGGAATGATCCCAATCTTTTGGTACTGGTTGAGACCTGATTTATGACCTAGGATGTGATCTATTCTGGAGAATGTTCCATGGGCACTAGAGAAGAATGTGTATTCCGTTGCTTTGGGATGGAATGTTCTGAATAGGTCTGTGAAGTCCATTTGGTCCAGTGTGTCACTTAAAGTCTGTATTTCCTCGTTGATCTTTTGCTTAGACAATCTGTCCATTTCAGTGAGGGGGGTGTTAAAGTCCCCCACTATTATTGTATTGTTGTCGATGTGTTTCTTTGCTTTTGTTATTAATTGGCTTATATAATTGGCTGCTCCCATGTTAGGGGCATAGATATTTACAATTGTTAGATCTTCTTGTTGGATAGATCCTTTAAGTAGGATATAGTGTCCTTCCTCATCTCTTATTACAGTCTTTGGTTGAAAATCTAATTTGTCTGATATAAGGATTGCCACCCCAGCTTTCTTTTGGTGTCCATTAGCATGGTAAATTGTTTTGCACCCCCTCACTTTCAATCTGGCGGTGTCTTTGGTTCTAAAATGAGTCTCTTGCAGATAGCATATCGATGGGTCTTGTTTTTTAATCCAGTCTGATAGCCTGTGTCTTTTGATTGGGGCATTGAGCCCATTTACATTCAGGGTAAGTATTGAAAGATATGGATTTAGTGCCATTGTATTGCCTGTAAGGTAACTGTTACTGTATATTGTCTATGTTCCTTTCTGGTCTATGTTGCTTTTAGGCTCTCTCTTTGCTTAGAGGACCCCTTTCAAGATTTCCTGTAGGGTTGGTTTTGTGTTTGCAAATTCCTTTAGTTTTTGTTTGTCCTGGAAGCTTTTTATCTCTCCTTCAATTTTCAATGACAGCCTAGCTGGATAGAGTATCCTTGGCTGTATATTTTCTCATTTAGTGCTCTGACTATATCCTGCCCGTCCTTTCTGGTCTGCCCAGTCTCTGTGGATAGGTCTGTTGCCAATGTAATGTTTCTACCCTTGTAGGTTACAGATCTCTTCTCCCGAGCTGCTTTCAGGATTTTCTCTTTGTCTATGATACCTGTAAGTTTTACTATTAGATGTCCCGGTGTTGACCTATTTTTATTGATTTTGAGGGGGGTTCTCTGTGCTTCCTGGATTTTTATGCCTGTTTCCTTTCCCAAATTAGGGAAGTTCTCTGCTATAATTTGCTCCATTATACCTTCTGCCCCTCTCTCTCTTTCTTCTTCTTCTGGGATCCCAATTATTCTAATGTTGTTTCGTCTTATGGTATCGCTTATCTCTCGAATTCTGCTCTCATGATCCAGTTCTTTATCTCTCTTTTTCTCAGCTTCTTTATTTTCCATCATTTCATTTTCTATATTACTGATTCTCTCTTCTGCCTCATTTATTCTAGCAGTTAGCACCCCCATTTTTTATTGCACCTCATTAATAGCCTTTTTGATTTCTACTTGGTTGGATTTTAGTTCTTTTACTTCTCCAGAAAGGGTTTCTCTAATAACTTCCATATTTTTTTCAAGCCCAGCTAGTATCTTTAAAGTCATGATTCTGAACTCTAGATCTGACATCGTACTAATGTCCGTATTGAGTAGGTCCCTGGCAGTCGGTACTACCTCTTGTTCTTTTTGTTAAGGTGATTTTTCCCGTCTTGTCATTTTGTGCAGAGGAGGATAGATTAATGAGAGAACAAAATGCTAGCAGAGTAACAACGTCCCCAGAAAATATACTCTAAACAAATCAGAAAAGACCTGAAGCAGTGGGAAAAGAAAGGGAAAGAGAGAAAAAAGAAAAAGAAAAAGATAAAGATAAAAACAAAAACAAACAAAGCAAAACAACAACAACAAAAAAAAACCAGAATGTGATGAAATATGATCACGTTGGTATATAGATAAGTGCCACACACTAGATTTGGGGTGTATTTTGGTCTTTTAGAAGAAAGTGCTTCCCAAAATTTTAAAGAAAGAAAAATTTACATATGTACAAAAATAAGGGTTGATATGATGAAGGGATGGAATATGACTGTAACGATGGAAATTATAAAAAATTTTATAAAAGGAATTGATAAGAAGTTGTTTTAAAAAAGAAAGAAGAGGATTTAAAAAAAGAAAAAAAAGGGAGAGGATGTGATCAGGCAGGGGAATAGAAAACACCATATACTAGAGATTTAGGGTGTATTTTAATCTGTTAGAAGAGACTATCTCAAAATTTTAAAGAGAGAACAACTTATATATATAAGCCAAATATACGGGTAACTACTATGAAGGATAGAATATGACTCTAAAAATGAAAAATAAAAATGTTTTTTTTTAAAAAAAGGGATTGATAAGATGTTGGTAGAAAAAGGGAAAAAGAAAAATTCAAAAAGAAAAAAAAAGAAAACATACAGTTAAAAAAAATTAACTTTGAAAGACTAAAGAATCATAGTAAAAAAAGCCTTGAATTCTATGTGCAGGAGTCCCCTGGTGCTGGAGTTCTGCCGTTCTCATTGATCGGTAAAGTTGGTCTTGGCCGGCTGTTCTCGCTGATCTTCTGGGGAGGGGCCTGTTGCCGTGGTTTCCAAATGTCTCTGCCGGAGGCGGAATTGCCCCGCCCTTGCCCCCTCCCGGCTTAGAATTCTGCTCGGGTTTGCTCTCTGGGGCTTTTGTTCCCTGCGAGCTTTCCGTACAGCTTTGGAGGCGGAGAGTGAAAATGGCGGCCTCCCAATCTCCGCCCCGGAGGAGCCGAGAACTCGGCGCCCCGCTCCTCAACGAGACCCCAGAGAAAAGCCGTCAGTCACTCCCGTCTCCCCGTCTCCGGCCGCACTCCATGCTCACCAGGCCTGTGACCGCGCGCCTCTATCTCCGGCACCCAACCCCGGGTGGAGTCTCCAAACCCAGCAGATCCCTGCGTTGCACTCCTGCGCCTCTCCTCCTGGGGGAAGAAGGTGAGTCTCCCTGGATCTGCCGCTTGTTGGGTCCCTGCTGGAGGAGCAGGGGCCCGACTGTGCCGCGGATCACGGTTTATGGGCACCCCAAGCTGAGAGCCCGCGCCTGGGCTCCGCCTCTGCAGCCGGCTTCCCTGCTCCGTTACCTGGGAGCTCTGCCACACTCAGGCATCCTGGGTCTTTCTGTGACCCCGAGGGTCCTGAGACCACACTGTCCTGTGAGTGTTTTACCCCCTGCTTAGCCACTGGAGCGACATCCCTCATTGGAGCCGACTTCTAAAAGTTCCGATTTTGTGCTCCATGGCTCTATCAGTTGCCAGAAGCGGCCGACGGAGGCCCCTCCCCCGCCGTCTATCCTCCCGAATATCGCCTCGGATTCACTTCTCCGCACGTCCTACCTTCCAGAAAGTGGTCGCTTTTCTGATGAGAGAGTTGTTGCTCTCCTTTTCTTTGATCTCCTGTTGAGTTTGTAGGTGTTCAGAATGGTTTGATCCCTATCCAGCTGAATTCCTGAGAGGAGACGAAATCCAGGTCTCCTACTCCTCTGCCATCTTGCTCCGCCCCCAATCCATTTATATTTAAAGTATTATTGGTATGTAAGGATTTACTAGTGCCATCTTGTTGTTTTCTGGCTGTTTTATAGTTTCCTAATTCCTTTTTTCTTCTCAGGTTGCCTTTCTTTGTAAATTGGCAAATTTTCATAGTGGTATGTTCTGATTTCTGTGTTTTTATCTTCTGTCAATCTATTACAGGTTTTTTTTTGTGTGTGCTTACCATTGGACTTATGTAAAACTTCTAAAGATATCAAGACTCTATTTTATTCTGATAATGACTTTGATCACATACAAAAATTCTACCCTTTTACTCCACTCATTTGATGTTTTTAATGTCACAGTTTACCTCTTTTTATATTGTATTAACAAATTATAGTAACCAATAGTTATTTTTGATACTCTTTTCCCTTAATCCTTATACTATAGTCAACAGCAGCAGAATACACATTCTTCTCAAGTGTGCATGGAACATTCTCCATATGATAAGCCACAAAAAAAGCCTTAGCAAATTTAAGAAGATTGAAACCATACCAAGTATCTTTTCTCTATCATTCCAATGGTATGAAAGTAGAAATGAACAATAAGAGGAAAACTGGAAAATTCTTAAAATATGTGGAAATTAAACAACACACTCCCAAACAGCCAATGGATCAAAGAAGGAATCAAAAGAAAAACCAAAAACTATATTGAAACAAATGAAAATGGAAACACAACATACCAAAATCCTTGAGATGCAAAGTTAGTTCTGAGAGTAAAGTTCATAGCAATAAATGCCTATATTAAGAAAAAAGAAAGACCTCAAATAAAGAACCTAACTTTATAGTTCAAAGAAGTAGAAGAAGAACAAACTGAGAACAAAGTTAGTAGAAAGAAGGAAATTACAAAGCTAAGAACAAAAGTAAATAAAATAGAGATCAGATGAGGTGCCTGGGTGGCTCAGTCATTAAGCATCTGCCTTCAGCTCAGGTCATGATCCCAGGGTCCTGGGATTGAGCCCCACATCAGGCTCCCCGCTCAGCAGGAGGCCTGCTTCTCCCTCTCCCACTCCCCCTGTTTGTGTTCCCTCTCTCACTATCTCTCTCTGTCAAATAAATAAATAAAATCTTTAAAAATAAATAAATAAAATAGAGATCAGAAAAATAGAAAAGATCAATGAAACTAAGAGCTGGGTTTTTTGAAAAAAATACACAAAACTGACAAACCATTAGCAGATGAAGAGAGAAGACTTAAATAAAATCAAAAATGAAAGAGGAGACATTACAACTGATACCACAAAAATACAAAGCATCATAAGATATTACTATGAAATTTTATATGCCAATAAATTGGATAACCTAGAAGAAAAGGATAAATTCCTAAAAACACACAACCTCTCAATACTGAATCTTAAAGAAATAGAAAATCTGAGTAGACCAATAATAGATAAAGAGATTAAAATCTGTAATCAAACACCTCTCAACAAAGAAAAGACCATGACCAGATGGTTTCACTGGTGAATTCTGCCAAACATTTAAAGAAGAAATAATGTCAGTTCTTCTCAAATTCTTCCCCAAAATGAAGAGAAGGGGAGACTCCCAAATTCATTTTATGAGGACATAACTACCCTAATAACAAAAGATTATAACAAAGCCAGATAAGGACACTACTAGAAAAGGAAAATACAGACCAATATCCCTAATGAATATAGTGTAAAAATTCTCAAGAAAATATTAGCAAACTGAATTCAACAATACATTAAAGGTATCATGCACCATTATTAACTGGGTTTTATCCCCAGAAGGCAATGATGATTCACTATATCCAAATAAATAAATGTGATATACCACACTAATAGAATGAAATATAAAATTCATATGATCAACTCAATAGATGCAGAAAAAGCATGTGGCAAAGTAAAATATCCTGTCATGATAAAAACTCTCAACAAATTTTGTATAGAAGGAACATAGCTCAATACAACAAAGACCACACATGACAGGCCCACAGTTAACATCATATTCAATGGTGAAAGATTCGTAACTTTTCCTTCAAGACAATAAACAAGAAAGGGTGCCTCCTGTCACTACTCTTATTCCATGTAGCAATAAAAGGTATCAAAATTGGAAAAAAGAAGTAAAATTGTCTTTACTTGCAGATGATATAATCTTAAGACTCAACTACAAAAACCTGTTAGAACTAGTTAACATTCAGTAAAGTTGCAGGATACAAAATTAGCATATATAAATCAGTTGTATTTTTATAACTTACAATGAAATATCTAAAAAAGAAATTAAAAAATCTCATTCACAATAACATCAAAAACAATAAAATATTTAGGGACAAATTTAACCAAAGAAGTGAAAGATCTCTATGCTGCAAACTACAAGGCTCTGATTTTAAAAATTGAAGAAGACACAAACAAATGGAAAGATATCCCATGTTCATGAATTAGAACAATATTGTTAAAATGTCCATACTATCTAAACCTATCTATAGATTCAATAATATCCCTATCAAAATTTCAATGATATTACTCACAGAAATTAAAAAAAAATACTAAAATGTATATAGAACCACAAAAGAATCAGAACAGCCAATGATATCCCGAGAAAAAAGACAAAGCCAGAGGCATCACACTTCCTGATTTCAAACTCTACTACCAAGCTCTAGTAATCAAAACAGTTTGGTACTCACATAAAAATAGACACTTAGAGGAGAATCAAGAGCCCAGAAATAAACCCACACCTATGTGGTCAACTAACATTTGACAAAAGAGCCAAAAATACTCAATGGGGAAAGGATAGTCTCTTCAATAAAAGGTTTTGGAAAACCAGATAACCACATGCAAAAAAATGCAATTGTATCCCCATCTTACACTATTCACAAAAATTAATTCAAAATGGATTATAGACTTAAATATAAGACATGACACCATAAATCTTCTAGAAGAAAACATAGGAAAAAAACTCTTTAACATTGGTCTCTGCAAACAATTTTTAGGTCTGACACCAAAAGTCACAAACAACAAAGGCAAAAACAAGTAAGTGGGACTGCATAAAACCAAAAATCTTCTGCACAGCAAAAGAAACAGTCAAGAAAATGAAAAAGGCAAGTTACAAAAGAAAATATTTGCAAACCATATATCTGCTAAGGAGTTAAAATCTAAAATATATAAAGAACTCCTACAACTCAATAAGAAGATACCAGTCTGACTAAAAATGGGCAGAGGACCTGAGTGGACATTTTTCCAAAGAAACCTACAGATAGCCAACAGGTACATGAAAATAAGTTAAACACCACTAATTATCAGGGAATTGCAAACTATGCAAAACCATAATGAGATATCATCTCACACTTTTAGAATAGCTATCATCAAAAGGACAAGAAATAACAAGTGTTGGCAAGGAGGTGGAAAAGGGAACCCTTGTGCACTGCTGGTGGGAATGTATATTGACACTGCCACTACAGAAACAGTATGGAGGTTACTCAAAAAATTAAAAATAGAACTATCATATGATCCAGCAATCCCACTTCCGGGTATTTACCCAAAGGAAAGGATAAGAGGATATGGAAGAGATATACACACTTTTGTGTTTATTGCAGGATTATTTACAACAGCCAAGATATGGAAACAACCTGGATCTATCAGTGGATAAAGAAGATATGGTGGGCACATATATACAATGAAATGTTATTCAGCCATGAGAAAGAAAGAAATCCTGCCACTTGTGAAAACATGGCTGGGCCTTGAGGGCATAATGCTAAATGAAGTAAGTCAGACAAAGGCAAATACTATATACGGTGACACTTATGTGTGGGATCCAAAAAAAGGTGAACTTGAAGAAGCAGAGAATAGAATGGTGGTTACCAAGGGCTGGGAGGTAGGGGAAATGGAGAGGTGTTGGTCAAGGAGTACAAACTACGAGTTAGAAGATGAATAAGTTCTGGAAATCTAATGTACAACATTGTGATCATAATTTACAATGCTGTATTATATACTTGAAAGTTGCTAAGAGAGTACACCTTAAATGTTTTCATCAGACAAGGAAATGATGATTGTGTGACATGATGGAGGTGTTATGAAATGCTACTGTGGTCATGATGTAATGTATAGGTGTATCAGATCAATGCATTTTACACCTCAAATTTACACAATATTGTATGTCAGTTATATCTTACTAAAGCTGGAAACAATGCTTAAAATAAGGAATTTTGAGCAAAGAAATAGATAAAAATAGGTAAATCTAAAGAAACATTTAGAGTTATTAGGCTAGTGATGTTTAGTTTGGCAAGTTAAAATTGAAACAGAATTAAAATTTACTAAAATATCCTGAAGAAAAAAAACAAAGTTTGATTAGTCATACTATCATTAGAGAAACTTATTTTTTAGGCAAAAATTCTACCACAAAGAAAGTCCCAGGCTGCTAGGGATTTACAAGTGAGATCTACCAAATTTACAAAGAACGACAACAACAATTCTACATATGATTTTCCCAAAATATATCAAAGAGGTTGCTCTCTGGAAAACAAAGGCAAAAATGAACTATTGGGATTTCATCAAGATAAAAAGCTTTTGCACAGCAAAGGAAACAGTGGACAAAACCAAAAGCCAACCAACAGAATGGGAGATATTTGCAAATGTCTTATCAGATAAAGGGCTAGTATCCAAAATCTATAAAGAACTTATCAAACTCAACACCCAAAGAACAAATGATCCAATCAAGAAATGGGCAGAAGACATGAACAGACATTTCTCCAAAGACATACAAATGGCCAACAAACATGAAAAATGCTCAACATCACTCAGCATCAGGGAAATACAAATCAAAACCACAATGAGATACCACCTCACACCAGTCAGAATGGCTAAAATTAACAAGTCATAACGACAGATGTTGGCAAGGATGCAGAGAGAGGGGAACCCTCCTACACTGTTGGTGGGAATGCCAGCTGGTGCAGCTACTCTGGAAACAACATGGAGGTTCCTCAAAAAGTTGAAAATAGAGCTACCATACGATCTAGCAATTGCACTACTGGGTATTTACCCCAAAGATACAAATGTAGTGATCTGAAAGGTCACCTGCACCCCAATGTTTATAGCAGCAATGTCCACAATAGTCAAACTATGGAAAGACCCCAGATAGCCATCAACAGATGAATGGGTAAAGAAGATGTGGTATATATATCCATATATATATACATATATACACATATATATACATATATATATCCATATATATATACATATATACACATATATATACATATATATATACACATACACAATGGAATACTACTCAGCCATCAAAAAAAATGAAATCTTGCCATTTGCAACGATGTAGATGGAACTAGAGGGTATTATGCTAAGCGAAATAAGTCAATCAGAGAAAGACAATTATCATATGATCTCACTCATACGTGGAATTTAAGAAACAAATCAGAGGATCATAGGGGAAAAGAGGAAAAAATAAAACAAGATGAAACCAGGGAGAGAGACAAACCACAAGAGACTCTTAATCATAGGAAACAAACTGAGGGTTGCTGGAGGGGAGAAGGGTGGGAGGATGGGGTAACTGGGTGATGGACATTAAGGAGGGCACATGATGTAATGAGCACTGGGTATTATATAAGACTGATGAATCACTAACTTCTACCTCTGAAACCAATAATACATTATATGTTAATTGAATTTAAATTAAAAAATAAGTCACATGGAAAAAAATGAAGTTTTTGCATTTATGTTAAGAAAATAAAAATAAAAGAGATTGCTCTCAATTTGTCTATCATACTAAAACAATAATGGGATAATTATTTTTTTAATCACTCTCATTCATGAACATAAACCAAAAATCTTTCGAAGTTTTTTAGCAAATAAACCTCAGTGGTATGTTAAATTGAGTTGGGTTTATATTAGGATGTTACAACCAATCAAATTTCTTTTTAAAATCTGCCACAATGACAGACTGTAAGAGAAAATTGAAAAGACCATCTAAAACTCCAGAGATTAAACACTTAAAAAATTAAACACCCCCCATGAGAAAGAAATCCGTTACAAAACTTGAACTAGAAGAGAAAACCTTAATTGGATAAAGCAGATCTATGAAAAATTCAGTGTAAACATCATCCTTAGTGGGGAAATTCCAAAAAAAAAAAAAAAATTCTGTTAATATCAAAAACAAGACAAAAATTTAACTTATCATCACTTGTGGAAATTCAACATTCAACATAAAAAAGACTTTAGAGAGTGAAATAAGATAGGACAAGAAAGGACATAGAGAATGAAAAGAAACAAAGGAAATAAATTGATTTCTTAATCATAGATAATATATTTGCTTATAATTGTCTATATAGCAAATCCAAAATAATCTATGGACAAATTGATAAAACTAATAGGAGAGTTTAGGAGAGTTTAACAAGGTAATTGAATATAAAATGAATATAAACAATAAATTGCATTTCCTAGGTACCGACAAACAACAAAAACAAAAAAACACCCATATTTTTCAAGAATTCACTCATAAGGAGCGCCTGGGTGTCTCAGTTATTAAGCGTCTGCCTTTGGCTCAGGTCATGACCCCAGGGTCCTGGGATCAAGTCCTGCTTTACGCTCCTTGCTCAGCAGGGAGTCTGCTTCTCCCTCTCCCTGCTACTTCCCTGCTCATGCTCTCTCTCTCTCTCTCTCTGTCAAATAAATAAATAAAATCTTTAAAAAAAAAAAAAGAATTCACTCGTAAGTCTTACTGTCAATAAGAACTTCTCTCAGTACCTTACTTAAAATTATAGCCCACTACCAAAACCACTATCACTGATTTTTAAGCTTTGTTGTGTTTAGTTTTCCGGCCACTAACTATCAAATAGGTAAACTTCTTACTATATAGTATAAGTATATACTATACTTACTTTATTTTGTTTGTTGTCCATCCACCATAGAATATAAAGCCCATAAGGAAAGGGATTTTTTTTAATTTTTTTTTGTTCATCTTCTCAATTTTTTTAACTGCTCTGTCCTGTACACCTAGAACAGTACTTGACACATAGTAAGGACTCAATAAGAATTTGTCAAATAAACTGATATGCAGGCAAATGTACAAAATACATTATAATATCAACAAAATACAAAGTGCCAATGAACCTATGTAACAAAAGTTGTAAGTGGTGAAATATATCAACTTTATAGATAGAATGTCTCAATATTGAACCATATCATTAATCCCCAAATGGATCTCATAGATGAGAGCAATTTTAACAAATTCCAACAAAATTTCAAGGAATCCATTATTCTAATTTTAACATTTCTGTGAAAGAAGAAAGGCACATGAATCCTTCTAATGGGAAAAGAGAGGGAAGAGGTGAGGGAAGGTAGAGGAGAAGATGAAAGGGCTTGCCTTTTCAGATATTAAGACTTAAATAATGTCTTGGAACAAGTATAGGAAAAATGACTAATAAAACAGATTAGAGAGTCAGAAACAGTCCATCACCATCCATGAACATTTAAAATCTAACAAATGTGGGGCACCTGGGTGGCTCAGTCAGTTAAGCTGCTGCCTTTGACTCACATCATGATCCCAGGGTCCTGGGATCGAGTCCTGGATCTTTGCTCAGCAGGGAGCCTGCTTCTCCCTCTCCCTCTGCCTCTGCCTCTCTCCCAGACTTGTGCTCTCTCTTTCTCTCAAATAAATAAATAAAATCTTTAAAAAAAAAATCTAACAATGTGATATTGGAAATATAGAAAAGAGGGACTATTCAAGTGCTGGAGCATTGCTTTCCCAAATTAAAAAAATCCATATAAAATTATATTTTTCTGTTTTCATTACACACAAAAATTTAAAAATTACAGACATACAGTGAATGGCAATTTTTAACACATTTAGAATATATAGGAAAGTATATTTGAGATTAAACAATATATAAGGATAAGGGGTAGAATTTCTTTTTTTTTTTTAAGTTTGTATTTATTTATTTTAGAGAGAGAGAGTGAGAGTATGAGTGGAAGGAGGGGCAAAGGGAGAAGGAGAAAGAGAATCTTAAGCAGGCTCCACTCCCAGCATGGAGCCAGATTCGGGACAAGATCCCCTGACCATGAGATCATGACCTGAGCCAAAATCAAGAGTTGGCCACTAACTATCAAAAGAGACCACAAACAGAGAGGTTGTTCAAGCCACAAATTAGGAGGATGATGAAGAACTATAAATCAATAAGGAAAGACAATCTAGTAGAAATGAAAAGCACAAAAGGTTTAGTAGCCATACTTTATTAGAGGAAACATTAATGGCAGGTAAACAAGAAGATGTTAAACCTTCTTAGTAATCATAGAAATATAAATTAAAATGAAAAACAAAATTTTACACCCACTAAATGGACAAAATGAATAAATCTGATAATAGCAAGCGTTGATAAGGCTATGGAGCAACGTGAATCCTCATAAACTACCAGTAAAAGTCTAAATTGGTTTAACAATTTTGGAAAACAGTTTGGTCTTATCTTGTAAATTTGATCATGTGCATACTTCAGTACCTATAAATTCCACTTTTAAGTACATAATTTAAAAAACTCTTATCATGCACCAAAAATGTATAAAAATTGTTCACAGCCATATTGTTAATAACAGCAACCCAAATGTCATGGACTACAGATAGCTATATGTGGTATATTTATTTATAGATGTGGTATATTTAGCTAATGAAATATCATAAATCAGTTAAAAAATAAGAGATATAGTTATGAACAATATGGATAAATTTAGTAATGAGTGAAAGCAAGTTCCAGAAGAGTGCATGCTTATTTAAACGATTTATTCTTTAGCAACAACTTACACGTGGAAAAGCTTTTTAAAATAAAAAGTAAAGGAACAACAAACATAAAATGTAGCAATTGACTTAGAATAGGGAAGATGGAGTGGAATGCAAAAGGTCTAGAGTGTAAAGTAGGGAAGGAACACACAGCTGACTCAGTGGTATTAGTGATATTCAGATCTTAAGTAGGGTGATGAATTACTATATGTACACTTTGATACATTATAAAATTATCAAATATTACATAATAAAAAGAAAACAAGCAACATAAACAAAGCCCCATTAAGTTAAAGAGAAACCAATACGTAATATTTTTTCCAGGAATGCCAGTAGTTGGAAAATTAAGTAAATTTCCCTGTTAACATTTTCTAAAAGATACCAAATTTCAAGTTTTGAGAAAATCATCTCACTATGGGGTATATAAATTGTGTAATAAGAAAAAAGTTGATATTTTTCTTTTGGACTTTTTTAAAGGAATTACAAATGAATTATTTTTTTAAAGGAAAATATCCTAAGGAAGACATCATTTTGCACCAAACTCTTACCTTACGAATTATATCCTAGGTGAGACCACTGAATACATATATTTTACAAGGAAAATGAAGTAGTATTCAGTCATATTCTGTTCTTGTATTTTGTAACCTTCGGTCTACTTTTAGAGTGTATCTTTAGGCTTTGGTAAACAAATATTTTCTCTGTTAGAAAAAATCACCCCAACTAAGCTTGTTTTCCTTTATCCCACACTAGAGCCAGCTTCCTTTATTTTAATTCTGTCTTTGTGCTACTTCTTTTCTTTATTTTGTAGACAGTAGCATTCTATGTAAGCCTCTTCCTCAGCTTTGAAAGATTGAGTCACAGGGTGAAAGAGTTACCCCCTTGCCATATCCACTTCAATTAAGAATTGTAGTGCCTTCTATGCAGCAAGGTTACTTGCTATGTGAATGAAACAGAAACAGTATAATTTAATTAGCAGGAGGTAAGTAGATTCAGAATGTATTAGATACAGAACAGGCTAGAGGAAGGAAATTTAGGGAAAGATCTCATTTTTTTAACTACAGTACACAAAATTATCTTTCATGAGAAGTTATCCTTAGGATACAAGATATCTCCAAAGAAGTATAAAATAAACAGACTCTTAAATACAAACACACTGGTGGTTGCCAGAGGAGGAATGGGTGACATAGATGAAGGGAGGAGAAAAAGAGGTATAAAATAAAGAGAACACACAATAGACAAACAGAATCAATTAAACAACAGTTAAGCGAGAAAAATCCAAGTTCTATTTCAAAACATAATAAAGTGTCTACATTTTCAGTATTTTCCAAAAATTTTAATGCACTTTATCTTACCTGTGGCAAAACAAAACCAATAAAAACCAGAAGATTCTTCTCATATTTTTTGATACATAATAACAGACACTCTGTTTTTTGAGGAAAGGGCATACTAAAATTCAAATACTTAAATATTCAGAGGCATGTTCTAATTTTTACAGAAAGAGAGAAGAATGGCTGGTAACGGTATTTTTATTGCCGAGACAAAGAAAACATGAGAGATGGATTTGGGAGAGGAGGCAAGATGAACTATTGCGGGATGTGATACTGAAGGCTCCTTCTTCCCAAAGACTCCGGCGAAGGTAGACCAGAAAGAACAGCTTTACAACAAGCACCAACAAGCAACCCTTCCTAATGCTGACTCTATGTACTTCAGTAAAAATGGCTATGTGTCAAACAGGGGAGAAATGTAATCATTATTTTTTAGAAATTTTTAGACATTTTCCATTTCCTAGCTGACTATCATAATTTATTTCCCACAGGGTTGTTCATCATCCATAAAAATTATGCAGGATTTGTGAAGCAATCTTGAGTTTATACCCTCTGGGATATTTTAGTGTAGAACCAGAAGAAGCCCATAGTGATTTTATTATTTTTTTTTTTTCCATCCAACCTGGAGAAGAAAACGATCTGTTGATAAATTGTATCAAAGGCGCTCAGAACAGAATCACACTTGCAAGAGTTTTTCTGTTTTTTTTTTTTTTTTTTTTTTTTTTAATCTCTTGAAAGTTTAAAATTCTGGAGGTCATTTGATAGTTTAGGTGCTGTGCAATTAGTCTGTGGTGTTCAAGAAAGAGTCAGACCCTGTGGGGGAATGAACGGATGGGGCGCAGGGGGTTGCCTGGAGGAACACAGCCTTAGAGTAGATCTAGTTTTTCTGTGGCACTGCACTGGACACTGTCAAAAGTTACCCCCCAGTATTCTGCCTAGAGAAAGCCCAAAAGGACTGTGGGACACAAGATTACAAATCAATTGTCATTGCTGAAGTTTGAGCTTGGATCCATATGCTGGGCAGAAGAAATTCCTGTAATAGTTGTGCAAAATGTTGAGCCTGAGAAAACCAGTAGTTATCACAGGATTAATTTCCATCTGAAAAGTTAGGCTACAGTAATGCATTATCAACTGACCAGTTATTCTTAACATAGTTGACAAGTTGCTTCTTAACTGAGTGAAAATAGCGCAAAAACAAAACAAAACAAAACAATGAACAGAACAATGGCAATGGAGTGAGCTCTCTGAATATTTCCTTATTTTTTCCATGCAATTTTTTTCTCAGAAAACTAAGGCTTTGTATCAAATAATACTGATTCAGGCATATTCTCCCAGTTCAAGCATAGAAAGATTTATTTATAGAAGATGGTGTTACCTTGTGTGCATTTACTAGACTCTCACTCCACGCCTTCCCACGCCTTCTTTAATACAACAGAACAGAGTAAGCCGACCAGGTGTAAACCCTGGCTCTGGCACTTTTTAGCTGGGGGACCTGGGATAATCACTTTTACCTCTGGGCCTGAGTTTTCTTATTTGTAGTGTACGATAGTAAATCATACAGGATGGATATTTAGCTACTGCATCTGGGCATACAATGCACTAAAAGTTGGTATATACAATGTTCTTGGCTTAAAATAAGCTGGCTGATTTGAATCTGCCTTCTTAAAATCATACAGTACCTTCTTAAAGTCTTAAATATTCTAGGAGTTAAACAGGTTGACAGACAGGGCCTAAAGGCCAACTAAGATGCACACCACTGGCCGGATGCTGTAGAGTTAGGAGTGGTATCATGTGGTTACTTTCAGTATCAATTGTATGGCTATAGTAGCTAATATTATTGTGTACTTGGTCTTCTAAACACTTGATATGAATTAAATCAACAAATCCTCAAGTAATCCTAGAGTTAAGTACTCTTAATATCTTTTTTTCACATATGAAGAAACTGAGACATCAAAAGATTAGGTAACTTGCCCTAAATCATCCAGCTAGAGAGTAACTGAGCTGGGATTCCAACTCAGCAAATTAGCACCAGTCTCATAACCACTCTGCCCTACTGGCTCTCCATATATTTTTCCTGGTACATATCAGATATATATCTGGATGTTATACATATTGAATCATCATACTTCTGGTGGATTCAAGTTAGAGTGAAGATTAGGGTTAAATCAGAAATAAAATCTTGTCCTTATATTGTGCATGCTACAACACAATTTATCATGAGCCACCTACATTTCCTTTTCACTTTCTAGAAAACACATTTTAATAAACTTAAGAAATCTATGCCTGCCCGCATATGAAAGTTGGAAATTCCCTAGATAGTTAAATATAAAGAATAAAACAGTGACCCAAATTCCTAGCAGTGGGAACAGATGTTTTAGAGAGAAGCAAAAGTATAACTGCTTCCCTAAGTCTTCATGAAATGTGTAAAATTCCCAAGAGGCCCTGAATAAAGATCATTCCAGTTTTGAATTGAAAGCCTACAAGAAAACTTTTTAATCTCAGAAGAAAAACACCGATAGATTTGTCTTTAGACTTTGGGGATTGAAAAGAAATTGCCTAGGTCATGAGTATAAATAGGTTTCCTCATAAATTCTAGTAGGTAGTGGCTGAATGGAATGGCAAGTTGGGCTATATTTGGCTCACTGGGAAAGAATGCAAGGCTCATTCCATGACCTATACCTTCAATGCAGAATTAGGGAATGGCAGCACAGATGTCATATTTTTGCCATCCTCATATAGTCAACTTCTTTTCTTATATCCTTCTGCTCCTCTCTGACAGACCACCCTCTTCCCACAAAGAGAAATGTGTACACACACATGCATATACATATGTACACACAAACACACACACACATGCATTCACATACACAAACACACTCAGAATTTACCATCACCAGAAGAGATCCTTCAAATGAAATCCTGGGCTGGCCTTCGGACGCAACCTTCTGTGTTTCACTTAACTTCCGGTATGTGGTCAGCTAATGTTTAATAGCCACCTTTATCAGTCTATGAGAAGTGATACGATACGGAGCCAAGAAGATGGAAAACATATTTTTTGGATACTAAAGAGTTTACAATCAACTTGTTTACTTTGAAGTCCTTTGGAGATGAATAACACCTCCTTGAGCTTACATGAAAATCATGCTAATTTTGTATAACGGCATCAAGTAATATTGAGATTAATGGACTGATGACCAACATGCTGGGTGATAAGAAGAAGGAAAGAGTTGGGGAAAGGGTGGGAGGTACTGAACCCATTTTGGAAAAAGGAAGATTGGAAGAAGAGTTGAAAGAGTAAGAATACTCAGCGTATCCATAGGAGAAAATCCAGGACTTGGAAAAAGATATGCTGGGAGAGACTTAGTGACCAGCACCGTTTTATGCTAGGACTATCTGGTGTGTGACTATATACACTTTAGATATAGTGTGTGTGTGTGTGTATTTATATATATATATATATATATACACACACACACACACACAGAGTCAGTACTCAAAGTCCAAAGGGCACCAACCCCTCTCCCCTGCCAGTAGAGGGAACCACTGTTTGAGAGAGCCAAGATCAGTTTTCTCTCATTATTTAAAAATGTCAACTTTTTCAAGGCAAGCCATTTGTTTCTCTTTTCTCTTCTTGCTTTTTAGGGAAGAGAAAATACTCGTCACTGGTTTATATCAAGAAAATCACTTGATAGGTTCCCCCCAGACTAAGCTCCCCAAAGAGAGTGCAAAACAGCTTTCATAAAGTCACCTTCTAAGGGGTACCACAAAAAGAATGCAATAAAACTTCTAAATGGTCCTTGAGTCACCATTCATAAAAGGAAAATAACAATTTGATAGTCTTTCCTATGGCTTAGTGCCATCATTAAAAATGGGAAACTGGTCATAGCAGATGCCCCTGGGTTGAGAGATAAGTGGTACATCAGTGGCTTCAGTATCTAATGATGCAAAACCAAAACTAAATTATTAATGCTACTTTAGTAGGACTATGTTCTGGCTCTTGGAACAGAGCTGTTCAGTGGACTAGAGAGAACAGTGGCTGTGTTTTAGATAACAGAAAACTAGGTAGTTCCTTATTTGTATGTTGTATTTTCCATTTCAGAGGTGTTTTTTGGTATTCACAGTTGGGGTAGAGCATGATGTTAAGGTTTTAACCTTAAACATCTCTAGGGGCACCTGCGTGGCTCATCGGTTAAGCGGCTGCCTTCAGCTCAGGTCATGATCCTGGGGTCCTGGGATCAAGCCCCACGTCCAGCTCCCTGCTCAGTGGAGAGTCTGCTTCTCCCTCTCCCTCTGCCTACCACTCTGCCTGCTTGTGCTATCTCTCTGTCAAATAAATAAAATCTTTAAAAATAAATAAATAAATAATAAACATCTCTAAACGGGCCGATTTGGTTGACAGTGGGTGGAAATGAAACCAAACCAAAAAAAAAAAACACCTTGACACCAACCAACAGAACATTCTGACCTTGGACAATTGGCCTAGTAATAGCATAATAGCAATCCTTAAAAAGGAGGAGGACAAGTTATTGGCTGTAGTTAGTGTTGTTTATCCTAAGCTCTGTTTATAGGATACAAAATGCAAGAAAGATTGGACCATTATCCATCTGATTTGATCAGTGTAGGCAGCCAAACCAGCTAATTCAGCAGGGAGATAGAGACCTGACTAGCTAGACTGATCAAATCGAGAGAATAACTGCCAGATCTCCCCTTTACTTTAGCCGAGTAGATGTTGCCTTGGGGAATGGCTTAGATTCAAAGGCTCTGACTGTTTGAAATTCCCCAAAAGTCTGTTAATTGGAGCTCTTTGGATGGTTTGGATAGTTAAAATTGCATAGCATAGTTTAGTTGGCTAATCAGTTCTGAGACACCATAAACTCAGCCACCTTAAAATGGGTGTGTGGGGGGGTACTTTCATAGTAAAAATAATAATTACAATGGTCTGACTTTGCTACTAAAAAGGAAGTAAAACAAATGCATTTGGGATGGTCAGCCATTCTTTCATTTGGCAAAATAGCCAGAAAATGTAGAGATGAATTGTTCAGTTCAGAACGGTGTTTCAGGTCTGGGTCCTATTTACAGGGTCACATGGTAATTCCTTTAGTCAGGACCAAGGTTTATTAATGCCAACAGTCAGCAGAAGACTAACCAATAATTTTTATGCTATATTTTAGTTTTATCCCTGAAAAAATTAATCTGATAAGTTTTTCAGGGACATATATAATTTTTTCTAAGAATTTACCCCTTTATAAGATAAGTAGAAACTTGAGTATGCAGACAGTACTGGATCGAGTTCAGCAAAAGGAAAAGGGATTCAGGGTTAAAGAAACTAATGAATTCAACACAGGTAGTTGAAGGTCTATATGTCTTAGTTTATTTTTTTATTATTTTTTTATTTTTTTAAGATTTTATTTATTTATTTGAGAAAGAGAGAGGGAGGGCATAGAGGGAGCATGAAAGAGAGAAGCAGGCTCCCCGCTGAGCAGAGAGCGTGATGTGGGGCTCGATCCCAGGACCCCAAGATGATGACCTGAGCTGAAGGCAGCTGCTTAACCCATTGAGTCACCCAGGTCCCCAATACATACATGTCTTAGTTTATTATCAAGAATGGTCCATTCGGCCCAGTTATATTACCTCCGCTGAGCTTTATTACCACCACCATAACACACAATTATAATAGCTCTTTAACTGAACTCTGGAAATCTTCATGCCCACAAAATTCTTGAAACAAATGAATGGGCAACTGACATAATCTTTCTGGGGCAATTGACAATGGTGAATAGTATCCCTGAAGATACGTGAACCAAACTATTCGATATTCCTTCTCTGAAGGCCTGAGGTCAGAACTGAATCACCTTTCATAAAACAGCAAAGTCAAACAACTATGAATGCTATTCATTTCAACCCAGTTCATTAACATCCAAGGGACATGGGACACAATCAACTTCATCTAGAATCTTAGAAAATTTAGAAAAAGAAAAGGGAAAACTTTAAAGAAGGGTCATTTACCAGAAGTGAATAAATTAACTATTCATTTCACCAAAATGTTTATTGAGCATCTCTTAAAATCCAGCATTGTTTGTAAGCATATGAGGAATGCGAACAAAAGTATAACTTACTGTAACTACCTATGTAGTACTTGTGAAAAACTGATGTGACTGGAGACATTTTAAAATAGAGTTGGAGAGGCCACTGTAGACAAACTGCCTTACCCACCTGTGGACTTGTCTAAAATTTCTGGACATGAGAGACTCCATTTTGAGAAAAGCTCCACTTTCTAAAGCAAATGGCTAATGGACTCTTGAACTGCGCAAAAAAGACACTTGGAATGGGCCAGAAGCAGCAATTATTTTACGAGCAGTTTTCCATAAATTCAATAGGACAACAGGCATCCTGACCATAAAACTGGTGGTTGTGCACTTTCTGTAGGCAGAATAGTTAACTAATGCAGACTAGGATAGTTTTGTTAGTTGTTCAACAGAATAGTTGATCCATGTGTATCCAGAAGTGGCTAAGCCTGTTAGCGGCGATCAACAATTTGATTCTTTTTTATCCAAGTCATGTAATTGTCACCCTTCCACTCTTTCTAGTTTCTCATAAAAAGCCCTTGCTTTCTCCCTGCATGCAGAACACTTGTCTGGTTACTGCTGGATTCTGTGCTCCCCAAATTGCAATTCTTTTATCCCAAAGAAACACTGATTTACTTTCAGGCTGACATACTTGATAGTTAAACACTTTCATTTACTTAACATGACAACCCAGTGAAATTACTATTATTATCATCACTATTTTATATATGAGAAATTTGCAGCTCAGGGAAAGTAAATGACTTGAACAAGTTTGCTCAACTAGTTGGTGAGAAATGGAGCCTGACTTCAAGGAACCTCACGAAGAATGAACTAGAAATGCAACTAGTAAAAATATGCCACCGGGAAATGTGCCATAATCAATGACAGGCATGAAGTTGACAGCATAAGATTTCAGAGGCAAGAAAGATCAAGAAATCTTTTATGGAAAAGGTGGGACTTGAGGACAGCACCAGGGCTGACTGGGAATTGGATAAGCAGATAAGTGGTAAGGGAACATTCCACCTAAGGGAAGTACTGTGAGCATTCTGACTGGTTAAGCATTTACGATGTTGGAGGAGGATTTGCAAAAGTAATTTGGGAACAGACTATAAAAGGAATAATGGGTTAAAGAGTTTGTGCTTCAACATCTTAGTTGATGGGTAGGTATTAAAAGTTTTGCACAGGAAAGGGACATGAAAATAGAGTCTGGAGGAAGGTTAATTTGGCAATAGTCTACAATATGTGTTAAAAAGAAAGAGATTAAAGGCAGAGGTGTCTGTTAGGAGACCATTGGGATATGGTCTTAGTCTGTTCGGGCTGCTCTAAGAAAATACCAGAGTCTGGATAGCATGGTGGTATTTATTTCTCACAGTTGTGGAGGTTGGGAAGCCCAAGCACTGGCAGATTCAGTGTCTGGTGAGAGCCCTCTTCCTGGTTTATAGAAGTATTTTCACTGTAAGCTCACATAGTGAAAGGGGCAAGGGAGTTCTCTGGAATCACTTTTTTATGTACATTAATCCCATTTTCAGCTTGACCTAAGTGGGGGAGGCCACATGACTTAATCACCTCCCAGAGGACCCATTTCCAAATACCATCATATTTGAGATTAGATTTCAATGTGTGAATTTTGAGGGGGCACAAACATTCAGTCTATAGCATTCTGCCCCTGGCCTCCAAACTTCATGTGCATCTCACAGGTCATCAACTCAAAAGTCTAAATCCAAAGTTTTATCTAAAGATCATCTAAATCACATACGGGTGAACTCAAGGTAGAATTCATTTTGAGGCAAATTCCTCTCCAGGTATGAATCTGTGAAATCAAACAAGTTATATGCTTCTAAAACACAGTGGTGGGACAGGCATAGGATAGACATCCCTCGAAAGGGAGAAATAGAAAAGAAAGGAATGGTGGGTCACACTAAGCAAGTCCAAACCCAAGAGGGCAATTTCCATTAGATCTTAAGTCTCAAGAATAAGAATAAGGCTCTTTGACTCCATGTTCTGCCCTCCAGGCCCAGAAGAAGACTTAGATCTTAAGTCTCAGGAATAAGAATAAGGCTCTTTGACTCCATGTTCTGCCCTCCAGGCCCAGTTCTGCCTTTCAGACCCGCCTAGCGTGACAACCCTGCCCCCAAAGTTTTCTCAAGCAGCTTTGTGCTGGTGGCTTTGAATGACCCTGTAACAGTTCTTTGCCTGAACCCACAGCTCTCTGGGGTTGGAGTCCTGAGCCTGTGGCTCTGCCAAGAGGCTTCATCCTCTGAAATCTTAGTAGAGACTGCCATGCCCCCATAGCTCTGCTGTGTACAGCCTATGTTGCATCTGGGTTCACCAGAGCCACAACTGGGGTGGCCAAGGACTGTGGCAACAGAGTGTAGGGAGCAGGAGTCAACAAGGTAAGGTACCACTGGGCAGGATGCACCAAGATCTCAACAGGTACCAGCGGACCCATGCACTCTGGACCTGAGATGTAAGGGCAGCTCTGATGATTCTTTGGGATCATCCATCCACTGTCTTGGGCAATATCTCCTGGCTTCTGTCAGGATGGCTGAGTAATCTCCTTATCAAATGGTCATATGCCTACACTCTTAGTCTTCTCTCTCAAACAAGCTTTCTTATTCTTTTCTATATGACTATGCTGAGAATTTTCAAAATCTTTAAGTTCTGCTTCTCTTTTGATTAACAATTCCATTCTTACATTTTACTATAAGCATGGGGAGAAACCACGCTGCTTCTTCAACATTCTGCTTAGAAATTTCTCCAGCCAAATATCCAATTTCATCATTCACAAGTTCTACCTTCCACAAAACACTAGGACACAAACACGGTTCAGTCAAGTATTTTGCCATTTTATATCAAGGATCTCCTTTCCTACAGTTTCGAGTAACATGTTCATCATTTCCATCTAAGACCTCATCAGAATGGACTTTACCATTCACATTTCTACCAACATTCTGTTCAGGATTACTTAGGTGGTCTAAAGAGATTGTGGTCTCTTAATAGCTTCCCTCTTTTTCTTCTGAGCTCCCACCAGAATTGCCCTTAACGGTCCATTAATAACAATGCAGGCTTTTTCTTGAATGCACCTCCAAATTCTTCCAGCTTCTACTAATTACTCAGTTCTAAAGCTGCTTCCACATTTTGGAGGATTTGTTATAATAGTACCTCACTCTCAATACCAATTTCTGTCTTCATCCATTTGGCCACTATAACAAAATACCATAGACTGGGTGGCAATAGAAATTTATTTCTCAGCTCTGGAGACTGCGAAGTCCAAGATCAAGGCACCAGTAGGTTGAGTGTCCGGTGAGGACCTGCTTCCTGGTTCATAGATGGTTTTCTTTTTGCTATAATATAATCTCCCATGGCAAAAAGGGTAAGGGAATTCTCTGCAGTCTCTTATGAGCCCCCGTGACCTCATCACCTTCCAAACACCATCACTATGGGTAATTATTTTGCCAGAAGAAAACTAATAGAAGGAAATGAAGGAGGAAGACATGGGACCACAGGGAATGTAGCCTGACAGCAGAGCGATTGGATGATGGAGTCCAATTCCCAAGGAAGCTGTGGGAAATTTCATCAGCGGGGAACTTAAGATGAGTTTGAGCAAAGCAATAGAATATCTGCTGTGAGAGTAGTTCTGCATCTGCATGAAAAGGACAGGATGGTCAATGGATCCTTTCCACTACTAATGTATTTGACTTCACATTAAATCAAAAATCAAAATAACACCTGCTTTGGTGGTGGCATTTTTCATATCTTCCAGCAGGTAGAGTGTTCTTGGACACATATTCCCCTTTTCCCAATCTCCATAAATGTTGTTTCAATTTTTATCACCCTCTTAAAGTCTTAAGCACCCCCTCTATTATCTTCTTACCTCTACAGTTGACCTTGCCATCTGTTTCAGGGAAAATAACAATTATTATAACAATTATCTCTCCTACTTCTCTGTCTCTGTCTTTCATACACACACACACACACACACACACACACACACACGAAGTATAAGGGAGGAAAACTTTTCCCTTCTTCCTTTCTAAGTTCTTTGGCTGGTCTAATAACTAAATCAACATAAGACAGACTAAGAGGAGAGAAACAAATTGAGTTTCATATGTATGGAAGCTCATAAAAATATGATACTCAAAGAAGTAACCAAAGCAGGTAGCTATTATACCTTTTGGACAAAGAAACAACAAATTTGTGAGGAATTGACAAGACAAAGAAGTCTGAGCTTGGGGTAGTAAATTAATACAAAAGTAACAGTGTGTATTTAGACAGCCTTCTCAGTCCTGAATTCCCCATCTCTTGATAAGGATGTCTCTTCACCACCTGGTACAGAGGTGGGGGGGCGGGGAGGGCATAACTTTCACAAAGGAGTTTTATTTCCTACTTTTATCAGGACAAGGGAGGGTCCAAAATAATCAATATGCTAAATAATTCTAAATAATATGCCACAGTGGCATATTTTGGAGTGGCCTGCCCTGAGCCCCATAAGTAGACCCTGTTGGTTACTTACCCACTCACCAGTCTCCACCGTTTCCATGCTTATAGAACCCATGTTTTTTTTCAGGTATTGGGCAGTCCTGCACCTAAGGAGGGGTGCACATTCTACAACCTCAATAAGTAATTCATAATTAGAATATGCCATGGTCATTCAAATTCTTCTTGGCAAGAATAGGTTTAGTGATGGGCATGCGTCAAAATTTTCACCAAAAGCCATTACTATAAGTCTGTTAGGAAGCTTCTTGTAATGTTTTTCTCACTCTTCAAAGAAGGACAGCTCTCCTTCACATTAAACTTTTTGTATTGTGGTCACTAAAATCTAACAGACAAAACCATTGTCCTTTTTTCATTTCTTATTCAAGTTCACATCTTTATGACTTAGACTCTCTTGTCCACTTCCCCCACTTTGAATATTGTTTGTTATTTATTATCTTGTTTTATCCTGGTTTTGTATCTCAGAATCTTTCATGATGCCCTCCTCCTGTTTATATGTCATATTTGCCAGATTCCATTCTTTCTCATCATTCCCTTTTTTACATGATTTTCTAAGGAGATCATCTACACGTCCCTGGCTTAAATAGTGATTACATTATCATCCATTCTTTATTGAGTTTTGGATCCATATTTCCTGCTTTTTTACTAGACATTTCCATCTGGAGTTCCTGGAAGTAACCCATTCAGTCTGTCTAAAATAGGTATATTCTCTCTGTCCAAATTTGATCTTCTTATTGATACCACTAGGATAATTTCACGACATTCATAAACCAGAAACTGTGCATTTATTTTAGATTTTCCCTGTCTCTCAAATCACCACTTCTAATCAGTTAACTAACTCCATGAACTCTAGCCCCAACTGTTTATTTCATCTCTATTTTTTTTTTGTTCACACTACTCTACTTCAGTTGAGACTTATTTTCAACATTAAAAAGTGTGACCTATGCCTGTCTGGCTCAGTCAGTAGAGCATGTGAGTCTTGATCTCAGGGTTGTGAGTTTGAGCCCCATGTTCAGTGTAGAGATTACTTAAAAATAAAATATTCAAAAAAAGAAGTGTGCCCTAAAGTGATAGAGTCAAATGATGATGTTGTTGAGACACAATCCCATGGGAAGTCTAATAGAATCATATAGTACATGACATTATCATGGTCATGGTAAAATCCTGAATGATTACTTTTTACTCTAAGATCCAGAAAACTTCAATATGGTAAAGCAGAATCTTTTATTTGATAGCCATTTCTTCATGCAACATTCTGGAATAATCATAGTCACAATTTTCACTATTTCATTCCTCCATTAATCAAGATCAGGAGGCATATGTTAACCAGCAGCTGTTTTCTGTGAATAAAGCAATAAAGTACTTTTATTCATACAACAGTACCCTCTCTTCCTGCTGTTGTACCTTTTCTATATCACAGGCCATAAAATAATCTTTAACAAAATAAAAATATATTCTCTTGTGTAAACAGAAGAAAAGATCATTAAGCACATTTTCCTCTTATATGTCATACACATATGCCAAGAAATAATTCCTGTTCTGAGTATCAGTGGCATCCTCCAACAATAAATTATACAGGCCCAGAAGAGTAACCCATTTCATACAGAATGTTCAGGCAACATTTAAATCAAAACTCACACAGTGAGAAGGAGAAAAGAATTCTAAATAGAATGAACAAGAAGAGTAAAGGCCCTGAAGTAAGGGTGATCTTGTTCAAAAATGGGAAGTTCACTTGTAACCACATAGTATATCTTGGAGAGGAGGGTAGAATAAAAGTTTGAGGAAGAAGACAGACTGTCTCCATTAGAGTCTTTTGGCAAAAGTAAAAATATAGTATTTCAATGTAAGTGGATAGCCTGGGTGTAGTATGGTTCAATTTTCATTTTAAAAGATTATTTTAGCTGCTTTGAATTAGGAAATAATAACTTAGAAGACAGATTATGAGTGCTCAGCTTAATGTCAAAGCAGTAGAGGTGGTGAGAAGTGTTTGGATTTAGGATGGAGATAGATAGATAGATAAATGTATATATGTATATATATAATATTTTAAGTTAGGGATATATTTGATAAATTGTATAGAGTTTAGGTAGGAAAGGAGCTAAACCTGGAGTATTTCCTAGTTTTTCATCTCATATCTCCAACCGTACTTGAATCTCTCATACAAACCTCAATGTTTAAACACTAATTCTTTATCTTCTTTCCTAAACCAACTCTTCTTCCTGCATTTTCATTCTTAGGAATTAGCTTCTCTATGGAACCATTTAGTCATGCCAGAAAGTTAAAATCTGTCCATGATATGTCTATTATCCCTGCTATGTCTGTTGCCATTAACCCCCAAATCTAATCTATTACCAAGGCTTGTCAATCCAACTTCCAAAACATCTTGAACCTGTCTATTCCTCATTATTTCTACCAAAAGCATCCTAGTCTAAACCAGAGCTCTCTCCTGAAAATACACAAAAATTAAGTAATTTACCTACATCTGCTCTTCATCTGCATATATTCATCCATTGTACCCAGAATGATCTTGTTAAAAAATAAAACTAATGTAAAACATCTTTTAAAACCCCTCAGTGACATCCATTTGTCCTTGGGATGAGGTCCAAAATCTTTTAAGTGTTGTACAATGTCCTTTAGGATCTAGCTCCTATCTCTCCTCCCCCACCTCATGTAACTTTCCTTCCCAGTCCCAATGTTTCAGGCATACAGGCCATAATTCAGGAGCTCAAAAGCCCCATATTCCTCCCGCCTCAGGGCATTTGCACATACTGCTCCATCTGCCTGCCCTAACACTTCACTATTCACATTCTCCCTTAAGGTCCTAGTATAAATGCTATTTCTGCAGGTGAAGAAACTGTTCTCATATGTTCTCATAGCACTCTGTACTCTTTTTACATTAAAAATGGTAATTACCTTTGTGAATATCTGTTGGATACCAGTGTGTCTCCCAATACACTGTAAGTCTATGCAGAAAGGAAATTTATTTGTTTCTCTATTCAGTCATTCCCCCTCCTTCTCTAACAACTCTTTCTATCGCATATATGACAATACTTTTAAGTAAAATGAAAGTCTTTGAATATTTTTAACAAGGGAATAACATGATCCAATGTGTATAACGAAAACACAATTCTCAGGTAAGCTAGAGGAAATGAGGAAATTGGAGATAATTAAGGAAATAGAGAAGAAGTGGAAAATGGATACAGAAAAAGTAAAAAAGTATAGGTAGCAGGGGGAAGGGATGGTTATGCAAGAATTTTCATAATAAGCTTATTTTCCCTAAAATTTGTCCATGAAGGGAAGTTGAGAAATGAGAAAGTAGGTCAAAGGGGTGGGATATCAAGGAAAGTTATAAAGATGAAATATGTCAGATCATGTTTTTATATTTATATAATCCTCAGGGAAGGAAAGTTTGATGAAGTAGGAGTCAAAGAGGATAACTTAAAAAGCAAGTTCCTTAAGCAAGTGAGACAGGATGGGACTCATAGTACAAGTGGAGGAGTCTTCAACAGAGTGGGTGGGGCAAACTCTGTAACTGGAGGGAAGGACAAGGTAATTGCAAGTGAAAACTAAGTCTGTCCTAGACAAATGGAGACATTTGCATCTGATGGCTTCTATTTTTTCAGTTAAATATAATGTGAAGTCACCAAGTGAGAATGAGAAGGCATAGGTTATGGGAGCTTTGAGGAGAAAAGATATGAAATAGTTATTTCTAAGAGTAGTACAATAAACTTATTAGAAAAATGTATTTGGAATTCCAGGCAGTGTTGAGTGACTATTGAGGATTGTGGACATGAATTTAGACTGACACTTATCAGCAGATGATTTTCTTTTCCCCAGAAAGATTTTGCTGATCAGGTACAAGTATAGAGAGGAAGGTAGGTAAGTACATTTGGGGCTATAGGTTAGAAGGTAAATGTAATAGGGAGGGAAGATGACATAATTGAGGGTATTATCCACAGGTAGTCTTTATAATAATGGTAGTGGAAAGGAAATGAAAGCAGAACGATGGCAATAGGGTCAATGGATTGGAAGTTTGAATGAGATCAAAGGATTGTTGCAGGGAGAGAACTTAAACATGTGAGCTGGAAGGCTCTGAGGTGGTAGTGCCCATCTTGGATTCCATCATGCCCATCTTGATTCAGAAATGTAGAGGTGGTTCAATCTCTCAGGATAACAAAATGCAAAGTATGACAAAGGAGTGGGTAGCTGAAATGCAGTGGATGGAAATGTGCAGAGGGAAGGGTGTTGAATAGATCATCCACTTCCATGTTGGAATTATGAGGCTGATGGCAAGAGTTGGAGATAGGAGAATGACTGAGTCAGGATCAAGAGTTTCAAGTGAATGAGGAAATGTCCTGAGTATGACGGCACAAGAGGAAAAAAGGATGGAAATATAGCTATATGACATATACATCAAAGAAAGAAGCAGATTTATTTTGTTTGGTTTTATCCTGTTTTGCTGGAAAGTAAGAGAGTCTGAAATTAAAAAGCATCAACAAGTAAATAAAACAGACCTGGATTCTGCCTTTGTGGAGCTTACAGATTAGTTAGGAAGAAAGCTGTAAATCAAATAATTAAATAAATAAGTGTATCATTACGAACTCTGACAAATGCTGTGACAAGCAATGTGGGCCACTGTGAGAGCATGAAACACAGTGGCCCAATTGATCTGTAGGGTAAGCATAAGCCTAGAAGACTGAATCTTTAAGCAGAGATCAGAAGAATGAGTAGGAGCTGATGAGACAGGATGGTTGAGAGGAAAGGTAACAACACAAAGTTGGAGGGTTTTAAGGTAGGTATGAGAGGAAAACAAAAGATCAGAAGAATAAAGGGAAATTTCAAAAGAGTCCAAAGTGATGGACAAAACCAAGGTGAGAGCTAAAATATCAAGAGAAAACAAATGGGTATGGGGCATAGGGAGGCTGTCAGGTTTGAAGAGAGGGCATATGGAGAGTAAGCAAGTGAGAGAGCTACTGAAGAGGTCATAATTAGAGAGTAGGAGAGCCTCCTTCAGAAGTATGGCAGTGAAAGATCTTCACAAAATCAAGATGTTTCCATTCAAGCGGGCTGTGTGAATGAAGTCATCAGACGGATGGAAGTTTACTAATGGTTTGGCTAAACTGTTAGAAACAAATATCATAATCCAAAAGCCAGAGTCCCCAGTAAATTTGGATTAATGTAAATTACAGCAAAAAGAAGGCACTAAAAGAAGTATTTTGTAAAAGGGGGAAGGGATATGATCTAGACTAATTGTATAAATTGAATAAACTCTGAATCTTGGTTTCACCACATATAAAATGAGAATAATAACCCCTATCATGAATAGCTATTATTTGGATAGCTAGAATGAGAAAATGTAGCAGAGTAGCCAGTAAATTGTAGAAAACAAAAGATAGTTATATAAATTGTCAAATTAATACTAATTATTAGCAAGAGTTGCCATATACATGATTGTTTGAAAAACTGCTATCTTATTCAGCAGTCTAATAAATATGGTGTTACTACATTTATGTATATATGAAGAAAGGGAGCAGTGTTAGGAAGGATGTGTAGCATGCAAATACTTAGTAGCTTTTAAGGACATGGTTAGTTACAGAAGCAGAGCTGATACTACAATGGGGCTGAGAGGAGGAGGGCTCTTGATTCCTTCTTTGACAGTGCCCCTCTGAAAGGTACAGTCCTAGGAGGCTCATCAACCAGGAAGTATCATAATTTCCCAGTCAAGAACACTAAAGCACGAAGGGGCTTTACACATCACAGAAGAACTCAACAGCAAAGTCAAGACCCGAGACCCAGGGTGGGTGACTCCCACTTTATTGCTATGTCTACTGGACCATCCTGTCTGTCTTAGGATTCCTTAATCCTTGGATATGGGTTCTCTGTTCATCCTCATCTATGTAATTCAAATGGACATTCCTAGGTCCCGAGAACTAATAAACATACCACGCATACCATGATGTTCTTTCTTATAAAACCCACCATGTTGTCCGTTGAACAAAGCGGTGGCTAGACTATGACTTGAGAGACAGAGAGCACTCCAGAGGGATTACTGATGTGCTGAGTCTTCACATATTCCTCAGTCCTGGCTCTCCCTCCTATGGCTCGTGGAGCCCATAGTCACTTCTGGATGAAATTGCCATGGTCACAAAACCTTACCCCTTACCTGGACTCCTAAAAGCCTAAACTGGATGGGGTAGCCATAATTCACAGGGTCACTGAGAGGGGACAGCTAGCTTGCAAGGTAGCACTCTGCCTTTTCTTTAGAAGCTCACTTAAGGCTGAGAGTAGTGGCACTCCAAAGGCAGTATGCGCTCCTCCTGTCTGTAATATCCTTAGCTATTATCACAATGAGTATAGCACTTTAGGGGGTAACCCACTGATACAGTCGAGCTTGACTCTAAAATGTACAGTAATGAACTGCAGCAGCCGTAGTGCTCTAAATCAAAGATTCCTAGGGCCAGCGAGGGAATGGGAAGGATAGTACATCCTCTCTGTAAGTAGATTCTTTTCCAGGCCGTCTGCCTGCTACCTTAAAAGTAAAATCCGATTATACCTGTGAAACCCCACAGTGAAGGGCAGAGTCAGACAACCATCACAAAGCAACCTGGGCAAATTCCTGGGATGCCAGGGCACTAGGCAGAGCTTTCAAGGGACAACAATTATCCCATCTGCTGAAGCTCTTAAAGAGTGCTAAAAAAGAAAGTGCAGGTCATGGCATAAGCCCTTGGCAGGCGCTATTGCTCTTTTGGACAATCCCTGAGGGCCAATCAGAACAACAAAGCCATGCACCTTGCAGAAATTCCCACCCTTTATTCCAGCTAAAGAAATACATAGAATGGATGGCAAAAGCAGTTTGGGGTACACCCAAGCAGAAGATTTTAGCAAACTGTGATGGGTTCTACTAAGTTTATAAGACAATCCCTATGAAGTAATGAATGGGACGCTTTGGAGCCCGCAGAAAGTAGAGAAAGTAAAATCTATTATACACACTCTGGGAGCCCTCACTATATTAATGCAAATTCATTTTAGAGGCTGCTAAATTATTTACATAGTTGTGGAATTTGTAAACTTCCCTATCCTCCCAAAAGCGTTTCTTCATTAGGATTCCCTGAAAATCAGAGGGGTAGCAAGTGAAGAGAATTCGATCGGAGCTCCGGTGTATTAACTGGCTACCAATTGTTCAGCCATAAATCGACAAGGAACAAAGGCATGTCCTGATGAGGTAACGCCAAAAACCCAAAGGATTATAAGCCTCATCCTACCTCTTGTGTGCCCGCTCTTTGAAATGTTCAGTAGTTCAGAGCACAGGAAGGAGGCCAGGCATCCAGGACTAAGCTGGAGACCTCAGACCCCCGCCTTCTGAACAGAGAACAGATACCTTCTCCAAGCAGGACTGTTCCCTGCATAGCAAGAGCCACAAATTGCTATTCCACAGACACACGTTTGTCAGCTCTCAACTCTCTGACCTCAAAGTTAGGGACAAGAGCTGGAGGAACTGTCTATTCTTCTCTTCCTTCACCAGACTCCCCTGGCAAGATTATTATTCTCCCCTCCTTGCCTTTTTTCTCATTGTTAAAGCTGATATGTTAATAACCTGTCAACATGTCGCCATTAACATTTAGAATAAAAAGCAAGTTATTATGAAGCTTTGCCCTTTTCCTAAAATTTCCAAAAATTCACACAGAAAAAATAAACACTTAGGCCTAAATAGTTCAGATGATAAAGCAATTGTCCTCTTCTCAATGAACTGCTGATCCACAGATGTTCTCTCCTTCTTCCCCAGTGCCCTCCTTGATCCAGAGAGGTTGTCCAAATTTCTAGTGATTGAACATTTCCGGTTATGTTATCAAGTCATGACATGGATTACCTAGATTTCATGAGAAAGCATCAACCCCATCCTCTTTCTGGACTATTTCCTGACTCAAATCTCTCCCTAGCACTTACAATATCCTTTGTACCAAATTCTCTTGGAACAAGTATTCTTCCTGAATAATAGCCAGAACCTTATTGATTCTTTGAGTCGTGTTCCAGGATATTTTGTTATTTAAATTATATAACAGTATAGCTTTGCTTAGGTATGTGAGTTTGTTTGGATAGGTATCAAAGAGTTAACCTCATTTTCCATTCCTTGTTTAATAAAGCTATGGTGACATGCTCCTACCAAGCTTAGATTTCTAAATTTCTTAAGTTTTGCATTCACTGTATGTTGACTACAATGTAACAGTGTCTTTTTTTTTCTTTTTTGAATTACAGTAAGATAACTTTGGAAAGTTTATATTCTGTTCTTTCATTTGTATTGAAATTGAGTCCTTCTCAAGATGACTAAAATGAGAAAGGTTAATTTTCTTCATGGGCAATGGACTGAAAAACAGCATTCTTATAAACTGTTATCTTGGATATAGACTACCAGGAGTTTTAGAAATAATCAGTCTTTACCGCTGAAAAAGTGGGTCATCGTTCTTTCTCTTATTTCAAACAGAGCACACACTATCCCTGGAATTGTTTTTTGGTAGTGCATGCCTGCCTTAGGCACCGTCATCAGAGATGCAGGGCCTGCCCTCTGTGAGCTTAGAGGGGTTAAAGAAAATGGGCACACAAATGACAAAGCACAAATTCCAAAATTTAGTTAGCATCATTCTGCGAATTCAGTGGTACAACTTGGAGATCGGTGGCTTAACCAAATGCAGAGCCCAGGTGTCCTTGAGTTCGGTTAATACTGTCAAGGTATTAAGTAAAACTCACAAGAAAATGAAGGCCTTAATATCTGTAAAAATTAAATTATAAATTTTTGAATAGGTACTACATTCACATGGTTAAAAAATTAAAATAATATAACAAGATATAAATCAAGAACTCTGATTCTGATTCACTCCTTTCCCTCTCCTACTCCCTGTTGGTGAGTACTTCAGATAGTTTCTCGAATACCTTCCCAGTATTTTCTTATGCAAAAACAAACATATGAATCTTTTAACTTTTCTTACACAAAAATACCTTACTGTGGACAATTTTTTGCACTTAATGCTTTTTCCACTGATAATATATCCTGGAGAAGTTTCATACCAGGATATAGAGAAATGTTTCATTCTTTTTATAGCTACATATTATTCCATAGGTGGTTCATTCATTGTGTGGAAATGTAATTCTAACTCTTGTTAGCTAAGGCCTTTACAGCAAAGTCACTTCTTTCTAGGCATACAAACTAAAAGAGTGATTGTGAAAAACTGATATGTAAGGCACAGGAAACTTTTCCTTTTAACTGGGCTCACTCAAAGGTCAGCTTCAGCAAGATAATCTAGACATCTCAACAAGGTGACAGATGCCGGGCCCTTTGGCTGTGTTTATAAGGAAACTACATTTTCTTTTATCTGGTTTAATCTTGGTATGTTTGGTACACACACACACACACACAGACACGACACGTGTACTTTGCCGAGACCTTAACTCACACATATTAAGGGGACAGGGTGATGGGTGACTGGTGATGTAGGTAGTGACAGTCCCTGGGAAGAATCAAGGATACCGCAGTTCTTTATTTCTCCCCAAAGCAGCTGCGTGTTGAAGTTATCAGACCGTATCAGGCTTAAGGGACATTAAATGTCAGGAGAGCAGACCTGCTATAGAAAGCTGATGGGAGCTGCGGGAACCTTTAGTATCAAATGTTCTCCTGTATAATAATAGGCAGCGGCATCAATCTCCGAAATGCTGCTACAAATGTCAAAGAAAACCTTCCCCGTATATAGATTAAAGTTGCAGATAAAAACAGAGGACCAAATCAAAGCCCTAGTGTTCCCTTTTTGAAACTACCCTGCCAAAAATGCAATTTCTGAGTTATCAAAAAATAGGATCTCTCAAACAGCATTCATAAAGTTTCACATTTTGGTGTTATCACTGAGGCTTATATTGAGAAAATGCTATTTCTTCCTTCCCTCCCCCTTCAAGGTTGAAGCAGCGTCCTATCTTCTAACAAACAACATTCACTTCAGAACAGCAAGCTTGGAGGCAAACAGCACTGTGTTCTGCAGAGCCAGGGAGCCACGCGCCAAAGCCCATTCGCCATCTCCTAGGAAACCCCCCCCCCCCTTTGCAGCAATAGGATCTGGGAAATAAACTTTTTAAAGTGACCTTGTGAAACCAACATCAATGACCCCTGAATAAAATTTCATCTGGTGGAGCAATTTAGACAACATAAATACAATGGAGTGCCAATTGAGAAATCTGGGCGTAAAAATATAAACAGAGTTTGGATTTATAAGGCCTCTTTTGGATGTGACAATTCAGACATTAAGCATTAAGAGTCTGATCTGTCAAGTAGAGAGGTTGGGAGAACTAGGTTTGTTTCTAGAAGGGAGAGGCGATATGACAACTAGAAACTTTCATCAGCCTTGGTGAAGGTACATGGATGCATGCACACACGCGCACACCGAGGAACAAACACACTCACATATCTGCATGCAAATGCCTAATTGAAGGAGCTATTGCTCCAGAAGGATACCTGCTGAGATTAATTGAGCAATTCGCTACAGATTTCAGAGCAGGGAAGGTCTCAGAAACAGAATCGTGACCATATTCCTTTTACCTACTTACATATTAAAAACGGCCCTAATGCATTGCCCTAACAGTGTTCAGCATAATGTCATTTTCCCTGTTCCCCTCAAGAATGTCTTGCTCATTGACATTCCTATTTGGGGGTCAATGGAACCTAGTTATGGAAACCCTAGTTTGGAAAGGGCTCCAGACATGTTTCTTTTAAAGGCAAAAGATTTACGCCATCTGAAGAGAAACCAGAGTATCTAGACATCTTATTTTTTTTTTTTTATAATCTGTGTGTTTATTGTAGAAATAATTACACAAGATCTTAAAAACAGCAAAACTTTTATGTTTAGGGGTTTGCATTTGATTTTCTTGTCACCCTGAGCGAGGCTACTATTTTCGCACGCACTTCTGGGAACCCCTTACGAGTTCAAGTGACTCAGTTTCCCCCTCTGAACAAAGCATATGGAAGAAGGTTTTTTTGAACACAAAGTTTCTGGATATCATGGAGATCTGAATGGTTTCAAAGGTTTGCTGTTTATCTCTGATAAATGGTCAATAAGTTATACTACTTGTGAATTATACCTTTTTTATAGACTATGCTCGAAGCCACCTGCAATTTGGATGGTTGTTACGGCTGTTAGGGTGGTGATGTTATTATGGCCATTGTTACTTCAAACATCAGATTTTTTTTTTAAAGATTTTATTTATTTATTCATGAGAGAGAGAGAGAGAGAGGTAGAGGCAGAGGGGAGAAGCAGGCTGTCCGCAGAACAGGGAGCCCAATGCGGGGCTCGATCCCAGGACCCTGGGACCATGACCTGAGCCAAAGGCAGACGCGTAACCAACTGAGCCACCAGGGTGCCCTCAGATATCAAATCTTAGAACAAAATATTCTCACTAGTTTTTTCCCAAATATTAGGTTATTAAAGTTATTAATACTTGACCTACTGTATTAAGAGGAAAGACGATCTTAAGATATTATATTTAACCTATACAATGCTTAGGGGAAAAAAAAAAACAAAACTGTTCTTTTCAAAAATCAGTAGCATTGAAACAGTACCTTGCTAGATTTACTGCCTTTTTCTCCTGGTCTCTACTGTGTCACTTGGTAGTTCAGCTCTCTACAACTACTATCACTTTGAATATCAACTAGTTCTGTTATATTGCCCCTAAAATTTCATTTCCATTGCCAAGGCTTCCAAGTGTGCCAAATTTACATCAGCTTATAGTTGAAAACAAAAACTTGGAAAAGAGAGGTTAGGGCTATAGCTTCTTCTTAATTAGCTATCCTTCCAACTTTTCCTCCTGTATATAAGAGAAAAAAAGATAAAGGACACTGGCATTGCTCCTTTCATCAGAGAGCAAACCATTTGTTTTACTCCTTTTACATGTGATGGTCCATTTCCAGAACACTTTATTCATTCCATCTGTTTTTCCCTCACGAGAATCTAAGCTCCATGAGGGCCGACAGATTCACGTGGATCGCTTCCCTGCCCCCCGCCCCCCGCCCCCCGCCAGTGATGTGTATCATAAACAATTAGAGTAATGCCTGGTACATACAGGTACTCAGTATTAAATAACTTCTTCCTTTATAAGTGTTAGTGAGTCTTCTCATGTAAGCTAGATTTTTAAAACGTAGGGTCAAATCCTTTATGCATTCATTTCTGCATACATAAATATGTACTGATACATACAGAATCTGATACATAGCAGGTGAAGGGGAACAGAATTTTCTACCCCAAAATATGCTCTTTGGCATAAAGATGATTTTATGCTGGTTATTTTTTTAAAGAAACAGCAGACACAGCAGAAGCTCTGAAAACCAAGTAGAAGTTACCCTTTTGTAAGAGACTTTTAGGTTTATAAGGGCAATCTCCCTTTGTAAGGGTATCTCTCTCTCAAGAGGGGGAGGACTCTTGTCTCTAGAAACTCCTTAGTGAAGTCAAGGACTTAAATCTACATAACAACCTTATCTTTATTTACTATGCTTTTCCCAATAACCTCTCATAACTGGCCTCTCCCCTCCACCAACATTTTTTATCCATAGCTGAGGATGGTATTTAAGGTGGTGGGTTGGGCCATTTTGGGGAGTTACTCAGTTTTCCTGGGTCTCTGCCACGTATACAGGAGACACACACATTATTAGATTAACAAGGGGAGAAAAAAAAAAAACACAACAGAAATTTGTCTTTTTATTACAGGAAGGTCCCAGTCAATAACCTAGAAGGGTAAAGGGAAAATTATTTTCCCACATCTACATAAGGATAATGTAAGGGCAACGGCCCCAGTAATAGTAGTTGAATGTTCATGGAACTTCCATTCTGGTAGACCAGCAGGTAATGAATAAGTAAGCAAACAGATATAAAATAAAAATTGCAGAGTAGGACTGGCATTATAAGAAAATAAATGGGTGCTTTGATAGAGAACAATAGAAGAACCTACTCTCAAACTTTTAACAAACCTTTTTTTTTTCTTTCCCCTTTCTTCTTGAGCCTGGGATATTAAATAAAATTTCTCCCATTTTACTGAATCTTCTAAATAAGAGAGAATATTGTAAGCAAAATTGCAGACTGGTTTCTTCACTATGGCATAGAATTTGTGAATCACAAAAATATTTTAAATCTGAAGGACTTTAGCTCAGTCATATACTTCAGGCTTACTTAAGAAAAAAAGACGCGTCTTAAAAATAATTGTATCCATGTATACAATATATTGATTCTCTTATTAGTTATAACATGGTGTATATAGAATGAAAGATGGCAAATTCAAGAAGTCATTCAAATTGTTTTTCTTCTTATTGTTCAGATTTGCAAAGTCATATTAACGTACCACACTTCCTTCCTTCCTCTACAATGTGACTTTTATTACCTTGTAGTAGGTAACTTTTTGATACTGGCTCTTTCCCCAAAGCATAATACCCATGATATCCATCTAATTTGTTACATGTTTCAATATTGTGTTCCTTTTCAGTGCTGAGTAGTGATCTAGGACATGGATGTACCATAGAGTTTGTTTAACCCTTCACTCACTGAAGGACAATAAGATTGTTTCCAGTTTGGGATCAGTACAAATACAGTTACTATCAACATTCAAGTACAGATTTTTGTCTGGATATAAATTTTCATCTCTCTGGGATAAATGCCCAAAGGTGTTTAGTTTTTAAAGAAACTACCAAGCTATTTTCCAGAGAGGCTATCCCATTTTATGTTACCACTGGCAAGATACGAAAGATCCAGTTTCTCTTCATCCCTTGTCAGCATTTGGATTGTCCTGACCTAATTTTAGCTGTCCTAATAGCCACACAGTGAGATCCCATTGTGGTTTTCACTTGCATTTCCCTAAGGACTAATGATCCTGAATATATTTTCATGTGCTTATTTGTTATCCATTGGTCTTTGATAATGTGTACTTTCCTGATATTTCCCATTTTCTAGTTCTGTTGTTTACCATCAAGTTTTGTCATTCTTTATGTATTGTAGACAGGATTTCTTTGTCAGATGTTTCCTCCAAGTGTGTGCTTTGTCTTTCTCTTAAGGTGTTTTAGAGAACAAAAATCTGATTTTGATGAAGTCCAATTTATTGATTTTTTTTTTTTTTTTTTTTGGTTTTGGAGAATGGGGTTAATGTCCTAAGAACTTCTCACCTAGTCTTAGATTCTGCAGATATGGTCCTGTTTTCTTCTAAAAGTTTTATAGTTGCATATTTTATATTTAAATATATGTTTAATTTTTAGTTTAATTTTGAGGTGTGTGAAGTTTAGGTCAAGATTTTTATTATTGGTATTGCTGCCCCCCCACCCCGCCCCCAGCAATGGACATTCAAATGCTCCAGTACCATTTGTTGAAGACAGTTTTTCTTCCATTTAATTGCTTTTGTAACTTTGTAAAAAAAATGAACAAAAAACAACAAAAAAAACAGTTGGCCTATACTTTTGTGGGTTTATTTTTGGGTTCTCTATTCTATTCCTTTGATTGGTTCATCTGCCGCTCAACCAATTCTATAGTCTTTTTTTTTTTTTTAAGGTTTACTTTTAATTTTTATTTTTAACAAAATTGCATATATTTAAAATATAACTTGGTAATTTCATATACATATATGTTGTGAAGGGATTACCACAAGCATGTTCTCACTAAAACACACACACACACACCCCTTTAAGATCTTAGCAAATTTCCATATAGTATATACAACACAGTATTATTAACTAGAGTTATCATGCTGTAAAATAATAGATTTTCAGAACTTGTCTTGATTAGTTTCCTGTAGTAGACAGAGCAATTTCTTCCCACTTTTTTTCCAAAATTGTTTTAACTATGATAACTCCTTTTGCCTTTCCAAGTAAATTTTAGAATAAGCTTGTCAGTATCTACAAAAATCCACTGGGATTTTAATAAAAATTGCATGAAGCGTAAAGATCAATTTGGGGAGAATTGACATACTCACTTTGTTGATTTTTCCAATCCACAATCACTGTATGTTTCTCCATTTATTTAGATATTTAAAAAATGTCTTCCATAAACATTTTATAGTTTCCAACATATAATTCCTGTACATGGTTTATCATATTTATATCAAATATTTCATCATTTAATTGTAAATGGTATTTTAATTTCACTTTTCATGTGCTTATTGCTAATATATAGAAATACAATTGATTTTTTTTTTTTATATTGATCTTGTACCCTGGTACTTGAACTCACTTAGGTCTCGGAGGTTTGGGGGACTAAGTTTCTCACAATTTTCTACATAGATTGTCATGTCATCTGCACATAGAAATAGCTTAGTTTCTTACTTTCCAATTTGTAGGTCTTATTTCATTTTCTTGCTTTATCGTGCTAGCTAGAATACCCAGTACTATGTTGAATTGGAGTAGTAGGGGTAGAAATCCTGCCTTGTTCCAGATTTTAGGGGTGTAGCATTCAGCTTTTCAACATTAGGCATGTTAGCTGCTGGTGATTGAAAGATGCTTTTCATCAAATTTAGCAGATTCTTTTCTAGCCCTAGTTTGCTGAGATGAATGTTGAATTTTATCACAAGTTTTTCTTGTATTGATAGGGTCATTTGACTCTTCTTTAGCCTATTGATGTGATGGGTTACAGTGACTAATTTTTTTAATATTGAACTAGCTTTGCATTTGGTTGTGGTATATAATTTTACATATTGCTGGGTTTGGTTTGCTAATATCTTGTTGAGTATTTTTGAGCTATGTTCATTAGAGAACTTCACCTGTAGTGTTTTGGTTGTTTTTTTTATTTTGTTGTTGTTGTTTACTGTTTGGTCCAGTTTTTGATATTTTTACTGAATGACGGATTCAGGATTTAGTGATCTAATCCACTAACTCAGGAAATAAAAAGCTAAGCCCTGGCACTCTGCCACCAACTACCCCACCCCGGAGAATCCCAAGGGGGCTGGACAAGTCAAAAGCATAGCTTCTGGCTGGGTTTGCAAATACTGTTGCCAAACAAACTCAGATAAATTGGAGTTCTTCTAGAGTTTTAAGCCTATGAACTTAGTTTCTTTAATTATTGCACTATTCGGATGATTTTATATTGGGTGATTTTTTTTCTTTGTACTTTCTCTTTTTTAGTTGTTTAGGTAGAAGGATTTATTTGATACCAGTTATTCCTCCATTGTTCTAAACAGAGATCTTCTTCATTTATTATTAAGATAATGCAAGTCACATTTTTAAAAATCGTCTGGAAAGAAGGCAGAAAGTCTCTGCATCACTAAGACCTCAAGAAATAAACTAGATAAAATACTGAAGGGGGAGAAGCCTCTCTTGACAACACAAAAATTGTTAACAAAAGGCTTGAAACTGATAAAATGAATTTTGCTAAGCAATGCGAAGATCCAGGTGAAAAATAAACTCAATTATGATACTGCAATAATTACAATAAAATATATCCACAGATCTCTTAAAGACCAATTGCTGTTTTCTGGGCAGTTCCTTTAAATATACATTACATCTGACACTAAGCAATACCCATGTACAGCTCACATTATTTTGGAAGGCCTTAGCAGGGAAAAGATGGGTACCCTGGACCAGTACAAAAATAGGTCTTACCTCATTTACGAAAATCTTACAGACTCCAAAGTGAAACTGTTTGATTACAACTATTCTTACCTTAAAAAAAAAAAAATTCTTGAAAAGTATAGAAGTGGTTTTAACTTTAAAAGCATCTGGCTCTGCTATGACTGCTGATTTGCTAAAATCCTGCTAATGGTAGATTGCTTAGGCAGGACTCAGATTTACATAAACATTTAAAAATAATCAAAGATCAGAGTCAGCCCAAATACCAAACTCAGGCAAATGTCAATTTCCCTCTTCTTTGCTTCAACTGAAAATCAAAAAGGCTAATTTTACTAGTATCAAAAACATTTCCCCTTCTTAATAACCCCATATGACCAAGGCCAAATCAAATGTGATATTTGCTTTTACATCAAAAACAAAGTAAACTTTTATAAATCAGATTTTATGCAGTCTATAATGTAAAGAACCAATGAGAAAGATTTATCTCAAAATCTATAAATTGAACACAAACTCACAGAATAAATTAAATCAAGTATGAAAGAAAATCAACATCTAGGTTTAGGGAACAATAAATACGTAAAAAGATTGAAAAATAATATAGCAAGGCAATCAAAACCTCAAGCCAAAGGAGTGGCAAGGGATAGGTCCTACAGATAGAAAAAAATGAAATAAATGAGAAAGAATGGCGTTAAGAGAATTTCTACATCACTATCAGAAATGAGTACGACATACCTCGTGACCCTGCAGCAAGGATAGCTTCTGAGCACTGATCTTATTTCCATCTCTGTAGGGCAGTGGCCTTCACTTGTCTTCAGAACATAAAGCTTGCTGGGAAATTAATTTTATAACTACTTATTTCAAAACCATGTTTTGTAAAAACACTAATATCGAAGAAACTCAAGGTTATCCGAAAGGGAAGTGACAGCTACTGGTAACTGAAGATCTGAATCATCATGCTATTGTTCAGAAAGACTAAACCAAAGTGGCTAACCCATTATAATCTATAAAGCAATTGTTACCATACCCTGAGAGCTTGTGCCTCTATGGTAGTAAACATTTAGTGGATATGTGTTTATGGTGGCAATACAGAGGACGCTGGTGGGATAGAAGACAAAAGAAAAGTGTGGGTTTATTTTTTAAGATTTTATTTGACAGAGAGAGAGCTCAACAGGGGGAACAGCAGAGGGAGAGGGAAAAGCAGACCCCCCCTGAGCAGGGAGCCCAATGTGGAGCTCAATGCCAGGACCCTGTGATCACGAGCTGTACCGAAGGCAGACACTCAACCAACTGAACCACCCAGGCGCCCCAAAAAGTGTGTTTCTTAGTAATTTTATGGTATCATTTTATTTAAGAAAGGGGTGAGAAGGAAAAAAAGGGAAGAGAGAACAAGGGGAAAAAACTGAGTACTTTGGACACTGCCTTCCTGGACTCCAATTTCCTGCGGCAACTGGTATCTATGAGACTGGTATGGCATTCTAAGATATCATTAGCTCAGTAGGAATGACAACACCATTTCTTACGCACCGACCACAGGCAAGATGTGTCTAAACATTCTAAAAACATGATCACATCTAATTCTCAAAACAACTCTGCAAGATATGGTCTTTACAGATGATCAAACTGAAGCCTTGAGGCAGTTAAGTAGACTACCAAAGGTGACACAGCTAGTAAGTAGCAGAGTATAATACAGAAGTCCTTACTTTTGGGGCAACTAGGTGACTCAGTTGGTTACACGTGGGACTCCTGATTTTGGCTCAGGTCATGATCTCAGGGTTGTGAGATCGAGCCCTATAATACCCATGCTGGGTATGGAGCCTGCTTTGGACTCTCTCCCTCTGCCCCTAGCCCCTGCACACATGCGCGCTCTTAAAAAAAAAAAAAAAAAAAAAAAAAAAAAAAAAAAAAAAGTCTTTATTTTCACCACTGTGTTAGACTAGCTTGACATTTTTACATAATTTTTCATAAGTCTTTTTTTTTTTAACCCATGTAGATTGTAAGTGCTTTCAAAACACTGTTTGGGCATTAGTTTTATTTCCTCATTTATTAAAAAGGTTTTACTTAAGTGCAATCTCCCAAGATTCTTTCAAGTTCTACTACTGTCTAGGTTTCTACTTTGTAAAAACCTCAGCCTTAGAAGAGCTTCCATCAACATGATAGGTGCTCAATAAAATATTCAAAAATAACTTGTTTAATTAATGGATAAACCCCCCATTTAAGGAAAAGGATGTCATAACATCAATAACCACTGAAGTCTCTATTTTGCTTGAGGAACTCAAAATATTTAAAGTGAGAAGATGAATTCAGTTGTTTTTATGCTTCATTAAAGAATGAATTTGCAGAGCATTTTAGGAGATGCCTATTCCAATTCTTTTTAAATTATAGCACTTCTTAGTTTGTATATATCACTTTCCTTTTCATAGTCTAACTTACTCGGTCCAACCCCACTTAACATTCCTTTTCCTACCTAACATTTTGCAAAAGGCAATGATTCTCAGTCATTAATATATCTCAAATTATGCTCATTCTGTCATTATTTTGAATCACAAGACTTTTACACAATGAGCTATCATTCCAAAATGATCCCAAGTAACAAAAAAATTCCAATCCATTCTGTTGTGCCAATATATTACATTTCAACATGTTTTATCAAATATTTTATAAAGCACACAATATTTTTCTGAAAACACTTAGGCATGTGTCAGTGCTTGCATCATTTTATCCAATACTCTTGATAATCCAGTAATGAAAATTCCCCCAAACTAAGCTGATTTGTTAGTCTCATAATCTATGTTTGACTATAGGTAGAAAAAATAAGACAAATTTGCAGAAGTGTTTAAATAAGTTATTCAACATTCCACGCTACTTATTTAGGTTGAATAAGTATGTGGCAAATTAAAAACCATACAATTTTCTTTGTGCTATGAACAATCCAAGGATAGAGATGCGGGAATAGTTAGGTCAGAAAGAAAGAGATTCTGGGTGGCAACAGGGACAGAGGGAGGGAGGGAGCGACCATAATACTCTCCCATAACAATGATTTAGAGCTAAGTTCTTGGATAAATATTTTCACTGATAAACAACTATATTTATAACCATTTATATGGATTAACATCTTCTTAAGAGTATTCACTATAGTAGAGAAATGATCTCAGTAGAGGCATCCAGACAAGTATGGGTCCTGAAAATTTACAGAAGTGAAGTGAAGATCAAGCAGCTAATACTTACTCCCAAAAAGACTTACGGCTTTATCTTGGAATTTGTTCAGGCTTAAAGGAAATAAGAATAAGCTTATATTTATTATATATACTTATTTTCATTTCTATGTATAGACACAGATACAAATATACATGTATTTTACCATTTTTGAGATAGCATCTACTTCCTTAAATTCAAGAAGCTTTGGTTATAGCTACTGAAAGATTTTTTACGAAATATTTTTCACTAAACATTTAAATCTGGATTGTGTAGGTGGAGTTGAGACACTACCACCATCCCTGAAGAAGAGGAATATGATGCAGTAAAAAAAAAACCTGATCATTCCATGAGAGGTCACAAATACCACAAGCTTATGAATAGAACATGCAGGACAAACAAGTAGAAATTTCAGGTTCTGAAGTGGAAAAAGAAAGTAGTAGAGCCTTGGAGGCTGATGATGTTTTAGGTCTGAAGAAACCAGTAAAGGACACTGGAAAAGAAGCCAACAAAACACACATACATGTGTGGGTTGAAGAAGACCGCTGCCTGGCCAAGATTGATGCTTTAAGCAAAAATACATCAATTACTCAGGGTGCCAGGGTGGCTCAGTCAGTTAAGCGTCTGCCTTCAGCTGGGGTCATGATCCCAGGATCCTGGGATCGAGCCCCACATCTGGCTCCCTGCTCCGCAGAAAGCCTGCTTCTCCCTCTCTCACTCCCCTTGTGTTCCTTATCTCGCTGTGTCTCTGTCAAATAAATAAAATGTTTAAAAAAATAATAATAATACATCAGTTACCCAAGGATTAAATCAAACACACAGAGATTATATTTCTGTTTCAAAAAGAAGAATGTAAACCATGACCAAAGAGAAATAAAGTTGACCCTAGATCAGAAAGTCCAAAGATTCTCAGGGAGATGGTCCTCAGTAATCAACAACTACAATCCCTTCAAAAATGGAAGATATTAAATTAAATCTTGCCTATACATCAAATTCTGGAACTTTCTTAATGCCTATAATAAAGGGGCACCAATGTAAGCACCTGTCTTTATGTCAGAGGCCATTTTAGATTAGTGAGGGGAAATTTGCCAGAAGTCTGAGAAAGGGACCACCCCCACCTTGTGGACCTCTCTTCAGGTGGCAGCAGTTGCTGTAGTAATTCAAGAAGTCACATCCAACCCTGAAGGTCAGGGTCCAAAGTCAGAGGCTTTAACTTCACTAATTCACCACTCCCATTAATACCGAAAACTGTGCTACTTTGAGAAAACTTTATAATTAGGAGCATCTCTTTGCGGTCACAGTACCATGAGTATAAATAGGCTCATCATTTCATTTTTCAAGTTTGTTGCAGGTCTGAAATACACAATAAATGATCCATTAGAAAATGCCTATTAGTTATGAAGTTATTTGAAAGCATCTGAATAATGCTAAAGTTTTAGGTGTTATTTGAACATTTTCCCCTTGGGGATATTTGACATCTACTCTTACTTCTGTATAGGATCAATGCGCTGGCCCAGATTTCTTCCATGTTGTATCTTGGTAACGTGAAAGACTGCTATATTTCGGGAACTAAAGCATTTTAAGGAAAGTTTCTGGAGTTGGGCTATTCAAACCAAACAGCAAATGTTAACACTCAATTGTCTTAAGGTCTTAATTAACCTCACACTCCCATAGACTGCTGATACTTTCACACAAATGAAGTGTTAATTGGTATGAAGAAATTAGAAAAAAGCAAGCCAACAATCTAGTATCTCTTTCAGAATTTTCAACCAGGTCTGGAACCAACTCCTTGTTTTATTTATATTGAGCCCTTTCATTTCTTGAGACCTGAGCTCTGGGGAGCCCATTCCCTAAGCCATTTTCTTAGAAATATGCCTATATTCTGAAAGGAAATCTTCTAAGACAGCTAAGAAAATGAAAGAGAAAGCAAGAATCAAAGAAAAGGCATGAAAGAATAAAAACAGAATCAGATAAACAAAACAGGTGAAGTCTAGAAAACAAGAAAGCTCAAGCTGAAAGAAAATCTCTGCCAATTCGAAATAAAACTCCCCAGGCTTATTCCAAGATTCAAACATAAGTACTACATCTGTGGCAAGGAGCAGAACATTATTAAAATTTTAATATTCTAACACAATTTCTCTCTTCTTCCAGAATACCTAATTCCCATTTCCCTTATTACCCTCATTTGAGAAATACATTAATTTTTTCTAAGTCAATTTACATTTTTATAAAATGGTATAAAATATCTTTCCTTAAATATTTATTGGAGAAAAGTTTCAGAGAAGTAGAGTTTTTGAGACAGTAATTTGTTTTTATATTCAATCAAAAATTTCCTTTTCAAATGAATAGATAATCCAAGTTAGTTAGATTTGTCTATTGGCTATTAGAAGGGTGAAAAATGCTGAGAGACTGCTCGTAGAAAGAGTATTTGGTATTGCCAATAAGCCCCAGGTCTTTATGTTTTGGTTTGATTTTTTGTGTGTGTGAAATTAGTATAATAGTAGTACATTTCCAATTTCAAGTTTAAATGAGGTAATAATGCATGGTACCTGGGTAGGCAATAAATTCACAATAAATGCTAGATGTCAACATAAATATTACTATTATTTTATTGTCAGTATTATGAATATGATTTAAAAGATTTTTTCTAGGGAAAGGGAGTAATAAGTATAGAATCACCCTTCTATTTTTCACCAGTTTACCATCAACTCTCTACTTCAGAGATTAGGGCGAAAAAGAAAATAACCTGATATGGGAAATAGAAAAATAAACTTGTCTATCAACTACTCTTACTAATTCACTAGTTCCAAAAGTAGTTACATTACATGGGTAGAGTAAAGCTGGTGAAATTCAGTAAGGCCATTTAAAAAACAAAAACAAACAAAATCAAATCAGGGACACCTGGGTGGCTCAGTTAAGCATCTGCCTTTGGCTCAGGTCATGATCCCAGGGTCCTGAGATCAAGTCCCTCATTGGGTTCTTGGGAGCCTGCTTCTCCCTCTGCCTGCTGCTCCCCCTGCTCGCTCCCCCTGCTCACCCCCCCTGCTCTTGTGTTCTGACAAATAAAATCTTAAAAAAAAAAATCAAATATATAATGGAATATTACTCAGCCATCAGAAAGAATGAATACCCATGATCTGCATCAACATGGATGGAACTGGAGGGGATATGCTAAGTAAAATAAGTCAAGCAGAGAAAGACAATTATCATATAGTTTCACTCATATATGGAACACAAGGAATAGCATGGAGGAGCACAGGGGAAGGGAGAGAAAACTGAATGGGAAGAAATCAGAGAGGGAGACAAACCATGAGACACTCTGGACTCCAGGAAACAAACTGAGGGTTATAGAAGGGAGGGGGTGGGGGGGATGAGAGGCTGGGTGATGGGTATTAAGGAAGGCACGTGTTGTGATGAGCACTGGGTGTTATACACAGCTAATGAATCGTTGAGCACTACATCAAAAACTAATGATGAACTATAAACTGGCTAACTGAACATAATAAAATAAAAATATCAACATTTAAATTCTTTTAAAAAACTGTGTCTCATGAGACTAACAGACATGTAATGATTGATTGTTCTCCAAGTTCAAAGAACTCAACACTTTAATGATACCAAGATTAAAGGAAAAACAAAATCTTCATTATGTTTTATTAGATCTAAGATATTCTCTACTAGAGATTTTTCACCTGGTCAAGTATGAACTACTACTTACTATATGGGTCTCCAAATGAATTGTTGCTTTGGTCTCATTTGCCCTTGAAATAGAGTGTATTTAATTTGGAAACTTATTTCCTTAGGGTTTCCTTAAAACTCTCCAGAACTTCAAAAGGAAGTCTATTGAAATACAAAATAGGAAAATAAAATGCAGAGAGAAAGAATAACAAAGATAAAACACATTTGAGAATAAAGACAGAAAAATAAAATGTGATAAAAGAGTCAGGATGACAAAGCAAAAGACCTGAGGTGGGGGGGTAGGAATTTGTTCTAGACTCAATACATATTGCATAGGCTGATGGTAAAATTCCAACCTCATCTGTAGGCATAGCACAGATATGGCAAAGGATATGGCAGATTTCTAATCAATGGAATTCTAACATGCTTTAAGCTTTATGCTCAAGTTAAGGTAATTTCAGATTCAAGAGATCTTTCCAACAAGGTCTCTTACCCAAAGCAAATTATCTGCTAAGAACTTTCCATTTTTGCAGCACTCTCTTTTAACAGCTTCTATAATTTCCTGAAAAATACATAAACAGAGAACTCAGCTGGATGAGAACAGCTGCATGAATTCAGCTCATCTTGATTGATCTCCTATTCCCTCATTTTGCCCCCAAGTCAATTCTAAGTATTACAGGAATAAAAAAAAAAAAGAGGGAGAGAGAGAGAGAGAGAAAGTAAACAAGAGATAAAGAACTATATGCTATACCAAGGTCTCTTAGGCATAATTCTTCCAATAAAAAGTAATAGAGGAGAATTTCAATAAGTAACCAGATTTTAACCATTTCATAGTTACATAGTTCCACACATAAAAACCATCTGAAAGAGGCCAGTATTACCAGCAGGTCATATAGAATAGAATTTTAGGTGAGGAAAAAGATGTACTTGCTAAGGAAAATTTGGCAAATCACTAACATCTGGAAAGGGGTACACATTCTTGTGTGATTCTCAAGATCATGACTAAGTTTCTTGCTACTGCTAGAGAAGTTTTCACACAAGGTTGCTGTTATGGACTGAATTGTCTCCCCCTGATATTCTTACATTGAAGGCCTTACCCCCAATAAGTCAGAATGGGACTACGTTTGGAGATAGGGTCTCTGAAGAATGAATCAAGTAAATAAGGTCATTAGCAAAAACTCTAATTCAATATGACTGGTGTCCTTACAAGAAGATAAGAGGAGATTAGGACACAAGCATCCAGAGGGGAGACCATGTGAAGACACAAGGGGAGATGACCATCTACAAACCAAGGAGAGAGACTTCAGAAGAAACCCACCTGCCAATACCTTGATCTTGAACTTCCAGCCTACAACTTCACTAGAAAAAAATTTCTGTTGTTTCAGCTACTCGTAAGACTGAGGTACTCTGCTAAATGGCAGGCCTTCCAAACTAATACAGTTTGGCAAATGTTCCTATGGTCAATTCTTGATTTTTTTCAATAATCAGTACATAGGTTCTCCAGCTAATTTTTTTCCCCCTTTCTGTTTCATTAACATATTTCGCCAGAAACTGTGAATAGGAATTAAAAGAAAAATGAATTTGGTAAAACATTTGTTGGGGGGAGGTTATATAAGAAAATATATCTCTTTCCTCTCCTTGAATTCCATTTAGAGTTAGGTTCTCTCGCTCCATGCTATTATGGCACTTTTACAGTATATTATAGCTCTTTCCTAGATGATGAACTCTCTGCAAGTAGGAGCTTTTTTGCATGTCTATAGCTGCCCTTATAATGCCTGGGCCTTGATATTCCTGGTACCTTGGGCTGTGCTGGACACACACCAGGCATTTAGTAAATACAACAGGTACTCAATGTTTGGTGAATCAGGGAACCCTACCACATCATTAACTACCCCCTCTTGTTTAAGATTTTATTTTATTTGAGAGAGAGAGAGCACACAAGCAGGGGGAGCAACAGAGGGAGAGGGAGAAGCAGGCTCCCCGGTAGGCAGGGAGCCCGACGCGGGGCTCAATCCCAGGACCCTAGGATCAGGACCTGAGCCAAAGGCAGCCACTTAACCGACTGAGCCACCCAGGTGCAGCCCCCCCCCTTTTTTTTTTTTTACTAATGCAGAAACAAAACTTAAGTGACTTTTCCAAGATCATATCAGTTTTGGTGATCAAAACTGATCACCAAATCACACTCGTAATTTCCTTAGTTCTGAACCATTAATGGAGACAAAGGAGTCTAAAAATAGAGGCCAGAATGTTATCTTTATTATTAAGATTAAATTAAAGAACATGGTCTAGGTGTGTAAGAACCAAGGGCTTCCTAATACAGAACTTTAGATTTTCCTATCATTCTCAGACAACGGGATTGGAGTGCATATCACGTAAAATATAGAGCATGGAGGAGAAACCAAAATGACTTAATTCCTTGGCAACTGGATCCTCTAGAGAGGAAGAAGTAAGAAGTGGCATTTTGACACTCACAAAGAAAATAAGCCACTGCATTCTCCTAGACCCTAGCATGCCAGGGGGTTAAGAAAAATCAGGAAAGTTGCTCTAGTGGAGTGCCCTCTACAAGGAAGGAAATACCAGGAGCAAGTGGTCCCCAGACCCCTTTTTCCCAACTAGCATGGTATGTCCAGCACTCAGACCCCTCTTCTGACACCAAGATTTCCCTTACTATATTTGCCTTCTTATAATGATTCAGCAGATTTGAGAATAAAAAGTGAGTCAACCTGAGTTCAGATGTCTCTCTAGATTTGAACGGTGGCCGTTAGTCTTTAAAAACTTCTTTGCTACCCTAACATAAAAGCAATATTATATACAAAGCTCCACATTTGGCCCATGATAGAAACCACATAAAGAGCACAAGGGCCATTTAGTAAGATATCACAAAAAGAAACAACCTTGGAGCATTTCTGACCCAGTGCAAATATGAAAAGAGATTGGAAATGAGGGCTGGGAACGGAGAGAGATTGATAGTGGGGGAAAGGAAATTTTTTCCTAAAAGATTTTCAGCTGCATTAGTGCAGCTACTTGCTATTTTCAGAAATAAGGAACAAGAAAATTTGTTCTTTGGGCTGTCAAATGATCCTTCCAATTAGCCCTGAGTGCAATAGTAAGAAACTATTGCCTACCACCACTGGTGTGCTGGTCAATGTTTAACAACTGCTCTTGGAGCCCTGATTTGTAGCATTTGCTGATTTCAGTGGTGTAAATACTCTAACCATAGTCCATTTCAAGCTCCCGCATGACATCAACAGCTCACAAAATTCCTAAAAATTTAACACTCCGCTCTCACCAGTCAGCACAGGCTTGGTCCAGAGAGATGCCTAGGGAAGAAAAGCTCCCCCAGAAAGGGTACAGATCGCCAGCTGAGGGACTCAACTCTGTAATGGATCAGGTGAAACAAGACTCTTGGGAGCCCACAGAGTTATCCAGGGAAATACAAGTGTCTCGGGTTTTGCTTGGGAGACAGACTGCATTCTGGCACACTCACAGTTGGTTGAGGAACAGGTCTAGGCTCAAGCTTAGGGGTAACCTTACAGCTCTTCCATCATTTTCTAATTCCAGACATTTGAAATAGGAAAGGATTTCAACAAACAAACAAACAAGGAGAAAGAGCTATACCAAGAGGAGACATTCTCCCTTAATAAGAGCAATACTGATCTCAGCTACTAGCTAGAACTTTTAGATTTTACTTGTCAATAACCTCTGTGGTTACTGGGTGCTAAGACTGACAGAAATAAGGGACAGCCAAGGTAATTAGTAAAAATAATACACCGAACATTTCAACTGACCGCATGCTGAGAATGATAAAAACTCATAATTTACAGCCAGTGTGTGTAAAATGACTAAATGCAAGCATTTTCCATACATAAAAGGCTTATATATGCACAGAGGCACAGGATGAAACTTTAATTTTAATAGTGGTTTTTTTTTTGGTCTTAATTAAGCCAATTGTGGATCTCTTTGTGGGTGCACAGTGACTTTCCTTAGGTAGTTAATTAGAGACGGTGTCTGACTGAGCACAATGGAAACGTGAAAAGGTAAATTAAGATTGGAAAAACCTCAGATGACAGAAGAGATTACAAACGCTATTAAAGATTTAGCAGTAGGAGGGGGTAATGGAATGCAAACTTTTTATAGTTCTTGGATATTTGCGTACTAGATTCCTATTGTTATACTTGAAAAAATGGGGAAGAATACCAAAGGCAGATGAGGAGAGTTGTTGCCTCCTTCCGACTTGATATTATCTTTCCTACACAATAGTGAATTGCTCTCATTCTCTCCATCTCTCATGTTTAAAACATGGTCAATAAAGTCCTCTTTATTTTTGAAAATCTTTGGATTATTCCACCCTTTGGAATGCCCACCTTACAGCTTTTGCAGGTGTGCCTTTTAAATCGGAACTCATCTGAGAGTTCCTGTACCATTACAAGGATTTACTTATTGTAGGGGCATTTTAAGAGGTGGTTAGACTTGCAAGGTTTTCAGGTCACAGGTCACACCCATAAAGCCTGGGCTTTGGAGCTGGACTGATGAGCTCAGATTATAGTTCTGCTGTGGCAACCGGTAGAAGCTGGAGCAAGTGATTTAATCTCTGAATTTTCATTTCCCCCCTTTGTAATTTGATAGTAATATGTTGCAATGTAATCCTTGTGACTTAATAGTAAATAATTTTTGTTTAATCATGTAAGTGTCTAGCTCAGTGCCAGGACCAGAGCAATTGCTCAACAACCGTTGAGTATCCACCCTTCTAAACTTCTCAGAATCTATTTTCCTAACATCTAGTACTACTTCACCTAAGACTAGGTTAAATCCTGTAACTCCATATTCTTTAACAACTATTAGCAATCCTTTAACAATCTATGGCTCTGTATCGGATTAGAAGAAAATCTATGGCAGATGTAAAAAAAAATGTATCTGAATCCCTCCCCTTCCACTCCTACCACTGATCTAGGACATCAGCTGTACTGGTTGTTTCCACTGCCCTCTGAGTAAAAAACAAATTATCCACTAAGCAAGGCAATAATTTATCAGATATTTTGTTTGAGGCAGAATGGGGCTTCCACTAATGTCTGAGTGTTGGCATCTTTCCACTAATAATACAGCTGAGATTTTACATTAGAACAGAATCACGTTACACCTAAAATTTATAGGATTTTTCCAACCTTATGGCTTTCTCTTTTTATTATTATTCAAATATGTCTATAAGGTCTGTATCTTCAGATTTATTCTAAGAAATTTTGTATTTTCTTTTTTACATTCCCTTTTCCTATTTAATCTACTTTTTAAGCAAAATGTCTTATTTAAATGTTTATGGATTATCTGTCCGAATATCAAGAATTGGTGGTACCTCCCTTATGAGCATATTTAGCTGTCAAACTTAAAGCACACTTTGTAATTTCTATCATATATTGACATTACACCTGTCTGAAGCTATTAGTATAGCTTTTTTTATTCCTTTTTTTATTCTTCTGTGAAACACTGCTCAGCCCTTTCATTATTAATTCATGATATAACCAATGTCAACCACACAGTAAGTTTTACAAATTACCTACTTCTCTTTCTTCATTAATGCCTTCCCCTCAAATTCCAGTTTCAAATTATTTCAATCAGAACAAACAAAATCTATTTCTAGTTCCATTGTTTGGGTACCCTACCTGACGGTGCAGATTTACCACGTTCTCACGTCTTGTCCTAAACATTCTTGTTTATTTTCCAAAATCACAGCATAAAAATTAACAGAAATTACGGTACAACCTGCCTCCTCCTAACCTTTAGCTTTCTAACCGGACTTCTGATCTGCCAAAGGAATCCATGAGAAAAGTTCTCACGATATCATTTAATCAGTCAAACTGGCTAGTAGCACAGGAGTTTTATAAATTTCACTGGGCTCTCCAGCAAATCTCAGATATATGCTCAAGGAATACCCCACTCACCTTTCAACAAGTCATTTTAAAACTGGATGCAGCAACCTTTGTGTGCCTCCGCAGGAAAGAGATCTGCTGATGTCCGTCCCTGTTCATTAAATCTGCAGACCCCTGTGAAAACTCCTTATCAGTCTAGTTCTAAAGAACAGACTGGCTCTAAGTCTTCCTTCGTTCCTTCCCTCCCCTCAGCCTTGTTCTTCCATCCAAAAGCCACTTGACACTGGTCTTCACTCTCTACCATCTTTGCAGAGGATATGGTTTTCGTTTGGCCTAGCTTTGTTGGATGGCTTACTCCAACCTATCTGAAAGTAGCCTGTGCGTATTTACAAATAACCTGCAGCACAGAAGACAGCTCTCCTTCCTTTGACCTGCTTATCCAGCAGCCAGACTTAAATTTATAACGTGTTTAATTGTTGCCCACCTGAAGCAGAGATCCCACGAGCCTCTAGCTCATCGGAAGATTTGCCTCAGTTGTGCATAATCAGTTGTGCATATCACTTCAATTTTCACACCAAAGATGAAACAGAAATATATTTAAGCCCCCCACCCTCACACCTTCAAAAAATGACATCTCGTACACTTGGAAAGCATTTAATGGTAGCCAAACACTGGATCAGTTCACTGAGGAAAACAGCGAATTTACCTCTAAAGACTGGTCACTTAAAAATAGGTAAGATGTTGAGCTATGCAGTTGATCACTGGCACACAGCCTGGAAACTAAAACAGATACTGTTGTGGACAAGTAACACTTCATTAAAAATTGAAAATATATCACTCGCATCAGTAATATGCTCCTTTCAGCTGCTTACACTGGGTGTGTAATCTCTATGACAGGGATCCCAATGAAGCAGGCTAGGATGCATTTTGCAGACCAGGGAAATTACATGAGCTTCCGTTGATATTTTCCTCCAAATTATTTATAAGAGAACAATAGCCAGGAATTTGAAGCAATGGTTTGAAAAGGGCATTTAAGGCTCAGAGAATAGCCAGACTAGCAATCTCGGACACCTGATTTGCACGAGCTAGTAGTCTGAATTAGGTTTTAAGGGAAGCTTTCTGTTAGTGGACATCCATTGCCAGAGATGCGATTTTCCTCTGTGCTTTTCTGGGCTAGTGTTTTGGGGTTTATATTTGGCATGAGCCACTCTGAAATGAGCCAGAAAGAGTGCTACAAAGAGAGAGACTTGTACTATGAGCTCAACAGCAAAATAAAAACAATAGCAGTGTCTCAGGGCTATTTTCTTAGAGATTTATTGGGCCTTATTAAATTTGGAAGCAGTCAAGAAGAATACAACAGCTGTTGTGAATCTCAAACAAAAGCAAAACAGCCTCTTCTCTGTTTTCTTCCTATGTAGCATCCCTGTAAACTGGTAAACTGTCTGGGCAGGATCTGTCTTACTTATGCTTACACACTGGAAAACAGTGTTTACATATACAATGTGATACCAGTAAGAATTATCCAAGAGATTTGTTTTGATTTACTTCTCATTTCAGGGTATTTAGGAATAGCTTATATAAAATTAAAAGAAATAAAAAATAAAAGCTTACAAAACCTGATTTCCACAAAACCAGAAGACTTTGGAGTTGTTTTCTATGCTATCTCTGCTCTTCTCCACACACCTAAATCTTCACTAAGCAATTCTAAGAACTGATTAAAAAGTGTAATTGTGATATATAGAAACAGATATTGGTATTAATTTGAGCTTAGGCCTCAGGAAAACTGGAAACACTAAAGCAAGCTCTCAGTTAACCTATTTGAAAGCAAATGTCAGGGTGCAATCTGATTTTGAAATAGTAAAACAAAACAACAAACAAAAACATCACAACCCAAACTTTTGTTTTGGATATTTTCCTGTATAAGGAGTACCCAGCATGTGACCCCATGGTCAAGTGGGGATTACCCATGATTTTAGGGAAAAAGTGTTCTTAATTATATCAGCAAACATTAGCTAATAAGGAGTAGTGTTTTTTCAGTAACAAATTTGAGTTTAGTATAAATATGAGAAAAATGAGTTTACTTGCTACACCAAGCATCTACAAATGAAGGGTTGAGACATCTCAACAGGTAATTAACATTTACAAGAAGAACGTCACCACAAGAATTAGTATTCTGGGCCAGCACGTGAGGCTAACTACTTGCTGCGATGGAAAAGTAATCAGGGAGGTGCCTTCAGTTTGAGGCTTTAACGAGTAAAGAGTATTTAGGAGAAGCTGGGTTGAAATCTTAGGTTTGAGTTTATTTTACTGCAATCCTATGGCTATGCCACTTTTCAGCCAACATCCACTCAGAAGACCAAAGTCAGACCCATTATTTGAACTGTGAGATTTAACGTCAAGAACGTTTAGCTCAGGTATTGGAAAACTCCAAAGTCAAAAAAGGGAATACGAAGGCATCAAGCAGATAGTAACAACAGGAAGCAGCTACTACCCCTAGGCTAGGGGAGGAGGAAATGGGGTTAAAATTTGTATTAAAAGTTAGAAGCTTGGAGAATGAGAGTCACCAGGGAGTGGGGATGCTGAGTCTCTGGGGATGCTGGGTCTCTGGCCAGCCAGTATCAGTGTCAAAGAAGAGACTCTGCAACTGGAGCCCAGACTTTGGGAAGGAGGAACCTGCTGGCTGGGGCTGGTATCTCTGACAGGGTTCAGTGAGGCTGGCGTCAGAAAAACAGCAGACTGAAATACTTGTTGCTGTTAGGAAAAAAACTTTGCTTCCAGAGTGAGGAAGCATTGCTAGGATAACAATGACAGGTGCAAGAAATAAACCCAGGAATAGAAAATATATGGGAAAGAGCCTGCCCCTTCAATGTCCTCCAGGCTCCTGGTCTCTCTCTAGTGCCTCCTACAGGCCAAGTGCAACAGAGAGTTAAATGGTAAAACAAGAATGCAGTTTATAGAGTACCAACCCCAGCCTCCCAAAGCCGCCAATGGCCCTGTGGGTTTAATGCGCAAGACCATAGCTTAACAACTGACCCAGTCACTGAAACTTGATAGAGATTCACTGAACTGCTTCCCCAAATCACAGGCACTTTTTGAAAACAGGTATTTCTTAGATCTCCAACTTGTTGGCCCGCCAGTGGTTCACAGATTGTATTTTTTACTGATATGATAGAGTAATTCAACACAATGAACTTGAAACTGCAGGGGAAAATGTAAGAACATTGCTGATTTGTTCCAAGAAGTGAGTGCATTCACACTCAAATTGTTCATGTGGATCGGGCCAATGCCCACTGGAGACTCCATTCACTTTCACTGCTAAACTTTGCTGTAGTCAATGGAACCATGGTTACTGAAGAAATGCAGAGTTATTTACTGGAAATGCAGTCACAAATTCGGGGAAGATTCACAATCTTTGAGCATGAATCACGCTTTAAGTTTCCATGATTGCTTTTGGAGTGTGAACCTCTGAGTGTGACTGAATTGTCAAGTATCTGCCATATTATTGCAAGATGATTTTATTCTGCCTGGTAGAATTATGTCTATCAAAAAGACAGAGTATCCTGCAAATTTGGATATAGACAGTGTAAGTACGGAAAATTCCAGAACTATTCTGTAATTGTTGGCTATGTACCCACCTTTGGCTCTGTAAAAGTGTGTTCTCTTTTTTAAAAATAATGAAACTAAAGCTTATAGCCATCTGGTCATTATCCGACTAAAAAAATAAGATGTCCTCAAAATCTGGAGAAAAGTTTATTTTATTAAGTATCAAACAGAATTTTTGTTGTAGTTTTGAAACTTCAATAACTAGCCTTAGAATTACTTTTATGTATAAACAAGTGAACTGTTTTTGGATGAACCGTTTTTATGTTACTGTTAAAAAATCTACATATTATGTATTTGCTGTACATAAATAGCCAGAGTGATGGACAAGTTCATACATAATCCCAAACCTTTGAGGCTACACGTGTTTCAGAATTCAGAAGTTTCCCTATTTTAAAAAAGTAGTATGGCACAGATACTCAAGTGCCATTTGAATATTCACATTAACTAAGATCAATAATAGACTATAAATAGTCTCATGTCTATGTATACCAAATCAGGGCTGAGTACCATTTAGTACCACATGAGTTGTAAGGAAACCTTTTGATTTTTAGAACATGTAAGGTTTGGAACTATAAATAAAGAGTTGTATTTATGACCACTGTCAAATAAAATATCTACATGTCTGAAAATTGTTCTATCCAATCATGTAACCTCTAAATAGGACCTCGACAAAGCTTCATAAATGTGATTTTTTTTTAGCAAACAGAAAAGACTTTAGCACGTTTGTATGCAAAAGAAATTAGTTGAGATTCAAAATACAAGAGATAGAAGTAATAGATGTCATAAGAATATGAACAATAAAAATAGAGAGATCTTTCTGCTTCTTTCCCTTTAACCATCATCTGCCGAGTGACTTCTATATACCAGAATTGTGCTGGATATGGAAAATACAGAGACAAATAAGACCCAGTTCCTGACATCCAGGGGCCTTCAGTCCAGCTAAGGAAATGTAATAAAGTACAAAAAATAATCCTAGAATGGAAACCCATAGATATACGGTGGAACAAAAAGGATGAAATAATTGATTCTTTTAAGAAGAGTCAAAATATTTCACTGATAGATGATACTTGAAAAATAAATAATTATTTCTCAGGTTGGATGTGGGAGTGCTGAGGGGAAGAAGAAGATTACTTTTAGATAAGAGGAGCAGTTTGAGTTAGTGCACATGGTTATGAGGGTGTGTGTCACGAGAAATGTAATCACCAGCATAGATGGAGTCCTCAATGTCAATGCAAAACACTTTTGAGTGCCTACTACATGCTCTGCTTACACTGTACAATATGGTAGCCTGTGGGCACTTGTGGCTATCTATGGAGCACTTGAAATGTGACTCTTGACTAAGTCACTGAATTTTTAATTTTATTTAACTTTATTTTAAAATGTGTTTATTACTTTACTTACAATAACCATAATAAACCCATTATATATTAACAAATAACATATTTCTTATAAAAAATAGCAATATTTTCCAAACCACTTAGAGATATTCCACCCTGAGATCATTTTTATCATGCTAGTAGACCCGTTTCCTGGTTGAAAAAAAGGAAGGTTGAGGGCATCTGTTGGTGGGCCTGAAGTTCAACAAGATGGCAATCAGAAAGAAAACTGGACACATAGCTTGGAAAATCTAGGACACACTGAAACACATGAAGACAATTGGAACTCACAAAGACAAACTACAAACCATATCTATCTCTCACCATATCTAAACCCAGTGATGCAGATGGCAGGCAGAGAGAGTTACAAACATGCTTGGCTCAGAACTCAGAGAAGCGGAAGGAGGAGCTCCAGCTCGTCCACATCGAAGAGATGAATCAGGGTTTGTGAGCTTCAATAGCACGTGGAGCCTTGCACCAACCTGGAGAGCCAGGATCAGCAATTTTTTTTTATTTATAAAATATGTATTAATAGAGAATTTATAGGCCATAAAGTAAAACCTTTTTAGACTTTGCAGGTCATGTGGTTTGTGGACACTTAGCTCTGTCATTGTAGCATGAAAATAGCAGAAGACAATATATAAACAAGTGTGTCTGGGTTCCAATACAACTTTATTTACAAAAACAGTCAGTGTGCTGAATCTGGCCCATGGGCCACAATATGCCAACCATGGTTTAGAGTATAATGACAACTATTTTACATTCATATTCCAAATCCCACACAGATTTGTCTAGTGGTCAATGCTAAACTTGAAACATACTAAGAAAAGAAGTCTGGGAAATATAGTTCCACATTAGGTATGTTGACAGTACAAAATCACCAAGCCATGTTCTCAAATTGTCTGCAATTATCATGAGTTACTCCTATAATCAGGGGGAAAAAAAAAAAAAAACATAGCTCATCAACACTATAAAAATATACCTGTAGTGTATAGACAGACACTATTCATGTCTTTATGGCCCAGGGGGGTTTGGTAAATGTTAAGGAGAGGACATGTGCCTGGCAGCATTGAGGAACTTTTCATAAGGAATGTCACAAGAGTGATGAACTCTTCAAAGGACTCTGCCTTTCACAGGATAATTCCCACTGGGACAAACAATTCAAATGGGAATCCTTAATTCAAAGATTTTGGAGAATGATATTTTACCTCATTCTGTCTCATATAATGTGTATAGTTCAGTGTTTTTAAAAAATAATCTTTTAGTAGCACAACACTTTCTTCAGATGAAATCTTAATCAGAAGTGGGAATTAATAAAAAATAAAGGGGAGCTTCTATGTGAAAGTGTAAAGAAATAAAGAGATTAAAGTTGAACACCACCAGCTGAAATCATACTAGAGCTAGGGGAGTATTTGCATTACAAAGGTGGTTATTCACTTTAGGTCTTACCATTTTTCTTTTTTATATAATTAAAATTTTAATACATTAAGGTATATTGATATTGATATATTGGCATCTCTTTTGCCAATGAGGGCAAGTAAGAAAAAACAGGTAAGAGAAAATGGGAAGCATGGGATCAGGGCAAAGGTGATTTAAAGATTAAAGATGAAAGCTGTCAGTTTTTCTTTCTTTTTTTTCTTAAGTTTTATTTATTTAAGTAATCTCTACATCCAAAGTGGGGCTCAAACTCATGACCCCGAAAATCAATAGCCCTATGCTCTTCCAACTGAGCCAGCCAGGTGCCCCCATAGTTATTCTCAAGGCTTTTGTTATGATAATTCAGGCTACCTTGATATCCTGGGAGATCAAAGTAAAGATATTCCCATATCCAGATTTTCATTAATGCTCTCCAAAAGGGTGGCAATTTTAAAGATTTTTTATTTATTTATTTGAGAGAGAGGCTGAGAGAGAGAGAGCATGAGAGGGGGGAGGGTCGGGAGGGTCAGAGGGTCAGAGGGAGAAGCAGACTCCCCGCCGAGCAGGGAGCCCGATGCGGGACTCGATCCCGGGACTCCAGGATCATGACCTGAGCCGAAGGCAGTCGCTTAACCAACTGAGCCACCCAGGCGCCCAAGGGTGGCAATTTTAATGATACGTAAAAACTATTATTTCCTGTAATCTCTAGGCACGAGGGGTACATCAACAACACTGTTGAAGGAAAAACCATCCTTAAAAAAAAATTCAGATATTGCTACAGAACACAGATCACCTTTGGAAAAAGCACCTAAAGATCTGAAAATTCTATCTCTGTATCCTCTAAACACCTAGTAGATCTGCAAAACAATTTGTTTGATTGACAGGAGAGAACTATTTCAAATGCCAGTGGGTAGCCTTCCAGCAAACAGGACTACAACAAGAATGTCTTCCCCCTACTGCTAATGGCTAATCCTGGCACTGAGCCTTCGGCTGCTGCTTCCCAACATGGGTATCCTTTTAGTAAATGTGCCTGCCACAGCTTGCCTCAAACTGATATGGTGTCAAGATGCAGAGAAAAGAAATGAGTTTAAGAAAGAGAAAATTGGTCTCTATTAGCATTGTATCCATTAGGGTGCAGGGTGGAGTCAGCTGGAAGGGCAAACAGGCCTTTGCCTCGACAGAAAGTCCATTTGTTCACTATGATAACATACTAGCTTCTGAAGATGAAATATCCTAATGCTCTAAGCCCCATCCATATTTAAGCATAGAGTGCAATTTTCTTTTATTAGTACTTTTTTCTTTGTGGGCTTTTGATCTTAAGAACAGAAATACTCAGAAATCAAGGACAACAAAATATCTTAACCAACATGGAGCTTATATAGTTGTCCATACCCTAAGATGAGACCACAGATGACAACAGAGACCCACATGAGCAAGCAGGGCTTAGAGAAAAATGCCCTGCTTTATGATTCCACAGCATTTGGGCAAAGATTGCCTTTGGTCTCTTGATTATAGCTGCTATTTGAAAACCCTCTTGCAGTTCTTGACTGTGCTTCCTAAGCTTAGAGTCATCTCAAAGCCTTTCCTTAAAGAAATAAATATAAGGTATAATAACCACCATCCAGGATGATACTGTAATGCAACCAAGAACATGACAGAGACTATGTAAGTGCCCCTTTTCAAAAGGCCAGTTTTCTAAAGGAGGCTTTGCAAGATTTTCTGCATAAATTATTGATATGATGAGTATAAGATTGAAATTGGGTCAAATCTAACAGATACTAATCAGGTAAAACTAATACATGTTCATAAAAATTGAAAAAACATACATACTTCTTTAGGGTTTCAAATGTCTGCAATAAATGGTTAAATGATTTCAGGAAGGAATATTAACTTTTAAAAATAATGCATGTCAGATGTTTTTAAAGGTTAGAAAATTGGTACTTGTCAGACCAGAATAGGTAGGAAAATCAGAAATATGTGCACCATCCAAAAACACTATATTACGTGACTTTGGCATTCTTCCACTAATATATAATTAAATTACATAGGCATTTATTGAAGCCCACTATGTATCCAGCATTGAACTAGATGCTAGAAATAGAAATACAAGTGACATTTATTTCTTGCTTTCAAAGCGGAGCTCATAATTTAATGGAGGAGATAGAACACATCGAAGATTGTTTCAATTAGCAATAATCGCGCCTCGGATAAACCTCATTGGCTACGATACTGCCACTGCGCAAAGCTGAACACATCGAAGATTTAATACAATGTTGAAATTCCTGTTTGGTTGGGCTCACTGGGTAAACCATCCTATGGAAAACCCATCTTCCTTATTAGGCCACTTCTGTACTAAAGTGTTAAAAATATCATGTGATACGTTATAAACAAATAGTATGAACCAAATACTTTGGAAATGTTCCAAATGACATGGAAAGGTTTCACCAAGGTCAGAAAAACTGAGCAGGGCCTGGCTCAGGGAGGAACATTTACTCAGCTAAGAAAGAAAGGAGGAAAGGGGAAGTTGGGAGAGCGTGATCAATGGAGATTCAAGAGTATGTCACATCTGAAGAAAGATAGCCCATTGTGAACAATGGCTGGGGATATATAATAGGGATGGGGGAGTGGGAAGTAAATAAAGGATTGCAATCAGAGCATAAAGTAGCTAAATAATCTTTGACCTAATAGGTTTCAGTGATGTAATAAATCTATCTTCTGAACTTTATGTTTTTAGATTTGACAATGACACAGCTCTTTGTTTTATTTAGAGTCTTTGTTTTCCTGAATGTCTCCATGTTTATTTCCATCTCACAATAAAACAAACCATAAAGGATAAATTCATAGCTACCCCTCCTGAATAATGTATCAATAATTCTTTAGCATAGAGTTCAGTAAGTAGATGTTAAAAAAATAATAAGAATTTGAAGATAAAAGTTCATGGACCTTTGTAGTGTATTTCTATCTGGAAGGTTAAAACAAGGCAAGTATTAGGTGGAAGGGACTTAGAGTAAGAGAACAATAGTGAGGGGCTCCTGGGTGGCTCAGTTGGTTAAACAGCCGACTCTTGATTTCAGCTCAGGTCAAGATCTCCGGGTCCTGGAATGGAGCCCCACACCTGGCTCCACGATCTTCTCCCTCTCTCTCTCTGCCCCTCTCTCTGCTCACTCTTTCTCTCTCTCTCTCTCTCAAATAATAAATATATATTTTTAAAAAATAACAATAGTGAAAATGGAGAAAAAGAGACAAATCAGGGTGGTGCTTTGAAGAAAGAATCAAAATTAGTAGAAAGAGAAGTAGAGGCCCTACACTACAAATTCTGGGAAAATGCAACTCCCCCCTGCCACTGAGCAAGCTAAGACAAAGGGAGACCATAGTCTGCATGACCAGTCTTCACCTCCTTTGCCACCCTTCTGTGTTCAACTCTGTTGGCACATGACAACCTCTCTGCTGGCTGGCTTCTCATTAGATTCTGCCACTCTGAGGTACTGGGATACTGGAAGATGAAAAAGAGGGGAAATGACTCTTTTTTTCTTTCAAGCCTTCCTTTCAAGAACACCTTTGAGCACTTCCGGCACCCACAGGGCAGAGTCTCTTCCTCAGTCCTGGTTCCAGTGTCCACATCCTCTCAGCAGTCCTAAAATCTGGCTGCCCAGAACACCCTTGGCATCCCTGGTCCTGGCTTCCTCAACACTTGCTCCATGGTTCAAGCACTGACTAGGTAGTCCTTCCTTGGGTGCCAAGCCTGTTTCGCACACCAAGTCATATGGCAGAGAAGTGTCCCTGATCTCTGAGAACGCACCACCTCTTCTCCTTTGGTTCCCAGACTGAAGGACATTAGCTGCATTCTGCATTCACCTCTGGATTATATCACCTTCCCTTGTTTGGTTTCTTAGCTCCTCAACACTTTTGTAACCTGTCACCTATGTTAAGTCACCTCTGTTTGAAAAATAAAGCACCATTTCCCTTTTACTGACTAGACCCTAAATTATCCAATCCTTGCTACCAACAGTGGGCCAACAAAACAGATTCACCAAGACTAAATTCTTAGAGTGAGTTACTGATCTTGTGACTTTAAATGCAGAGATGTCATAAATCCCACAGGAAAACAGGATACTGGTAATCTATGGCATGCACTGGACTCACGATTTCTTAAATTACCTACTGAGATTATTTGAGATAAACTGCCTATAGAAGGCAATAATTTGAGAGAACACTTGGATGTTACATTGAATTCTTATGGTAGTACTGGTGATTTTTAAGTACAATGGGGTGAGATGTCTGCTTTTGGAGAGTTTACAGAAACAAAATCATAAACACAGGGTTTTAAACTCTTAGAACAAGACATCGTGAAAAAGTATCCCTGAAAAAAATCACTTATTTATTTATTTTAGTGCCGGGCAGATATTAGATTATTTATTATTATTATTAGATGCTAGATTATTAGGGCTAAAAATTAGATCAAAAATCGAGTTATACAGGATGCTGTATTAAAACACAACTTGAACTCAGACCCTTGGAGAGTTTGTTATTTGAAAGGGAAGGCACGGATGGGAAAACACTAGAGACCCTGAGACTTAAAATACCTTTGGGTAGATGAGGAAGAATCTGAGATATATGAGCATCCCTGGCCAGTCAGAAGACATGCCTCCCTCCTTGACTAAAAACACTAACCTTCTCTTGCTTGAAGATAAGGTAACAACCTTACACAGGCAGTTGCCTTATAAGAGGATAACTATTCTTCTTAAGGTAACCTCACCACCCATCATTGCCTCTATATCCATAACTGGAATCTGTTTGCATATTCTCCAATGGGAACAAATACAAAATCTGACCCAGGAAAAAAGAAACACCAAAATATTTACAACATTTCTCTAATTTCTATCAGCAGATACCTGGAGAATATGGATGGAATAAATTACAAGGATGGTAAGCCAAGGAGCATAGAATATAATAATGCATTGAACCAAATTTTTTACTCTGGATACACTTATCTGAGACACTGAAATTAATGTGTTAACTTGAACAACTAGAAATGGTTCTGATAGCTGGCTTTGTTAGTTGACTAAAACAGGACTCAATAGTAACCTATATTCAATATTTAGATGAAAAAACTTCCCTAGTATAACATAGAGAAAGGAATCCATAAACCTAGGCAGATGGAAATGTTAGCATGGATTTACAATATTTGATCCATCGCATTTCCCACTGTTTCTCAAGGGGTCCCAGAAGACATTCATTTTCTTAAGCATTAAAAAATGCATTATTGTGGAGAGAACCAACATCATTGAAAAGCTCTGTGGTGTTTGTCCTCTGAAGACTAAAGATGATAATGTTGGGAGATACCCCACTGACCCGAATTCCCTAATTTCAATGGGAAACAAGATCTAAAGTGGCAGAGGCCAAATAACAGAGAAAAGATGAGTATACTTTAACGTAAGAGGCAGAAGGAAACAATGACAATCAGACAGGAATCCCTGTTTGGATAGGAATATTTGGTGGTAGTTAAAGAGCTATGATGTTCTTAGGAATGAAATAATTATATAATTAATATATAATTATATAATTAATCTACATATCTAAAAAAACTAGGAATCCAAAATGCCACTGTGGTACCATTTGTCAAAGTGGGAATTTATGATGCTAGATGATATATAGAATTTGGACCTAGATTTGCTTTATAACATGTTCAGATACCCATGGTTATTTCCTCAGCTCTGAATATATAACTGAAATAGACTGGTAGAATTTTCACATTAACTCCCTGACCCTTGGAGTGAGACACCCCAGACTATTAAAACAAAAGCAACACCTCATTTTCATGGAAATTGACAAAATTATTGTTATCATTAGAACTTTAAAAATATAGCAATGATGATACCTACCAACTCCCAGTAGTCACATCTGTACAAAGGACAGGTGGATGTTGAAGAATAACTATAGATTATGATTAATTTAACTATGTGCTTGTTCTAAGTGCATCTGCTGTTCTATATGTGGGATCTTCAGATATGGTCTAGGTGTGAAGCAAATCAATTCAGAAATTAATTGTGCTATTTCCTCTATACCAATTATAAAGAACCACCAGAGCAATTTTCTTTTACCAGGAAGGGTCAGCAACATACCTTCATTTTTTGGGTTATATCAACTCTCTTGCTCTTTGTAATCTAGTCTTCAAAGACCTTGACCACCTTGATATCCCATAGATATAATGTTAGTGAACCAAATGCTATTTAACTAATTTTTATTTTTGAATTTTTTTAAAGATTTTATTTATTTATTTGAGAGAGAGCATGTGTACATGCAGGAGCGAGGTGGTGGGGGGAGCAAAGGGGGAGGGGGAAGGACAGACTCTGCACTGAGCTCAGAGCCTGACGTGGGGCTAGATCCCAGGACTCTGAGCTCATGACCTGAGTCTAGCACTTAACTAACTGAGTCACCCAGGCGCCCCTCTAACTAACTTTTAAAATGCAATTGCAGACATGTTGTATTCTTTGGAGCTGTTGAAATAGCGTTCATAATCTCTTCTTCAACGGTATGGTAGAAAGAAAAGCTACACAAGGTAGTAAACTGACAACTTTCTCTATTTCCTCCATGAAAATTAATCTAATTTTTTGACCTTTTTACCTGTTACTTTTGGTAAATTATACTTTCTTACAAAATTATTATTCCATTAGTTTATATCTTTTTCTTTTTTAACCACTAGCATGGGCTGAGAGGTGAGTTAAGTCTTCTATTACATATGTATTTCTCTATCTTGTAGTTTTTGTTTTATGAAGTTGAGACATTTGGCTCATAGATATTCAACACTATTATATTTTTATTGTGAATGGCTCTTTTTAACATTACGGAGTGTTCTTTGTCTCAGTTAATGCTTTTTGGCCAGAATTCTGCCTTGACTAATATCTCATGACTCCAGTTTTGCCTTTGTCTTGTATAATTTGCTTTCCTTTTATTTCCAATCCTTCTAAATTACTTTGTTTTAGTTATTTATCATGTATACTGTGATATTGTGATTTATAAGAAATATATATTTGGTCTTTATCCATGGTTTCTGACTCAAAGCTCCCTAAAACCCTTGGAATTTCCTGTGATAAGAGCAATAAAGGTGTCTTTTGTTTTGTTAATGAGGTGACTTTTGGAAAGCCCTTAGGTAACTTAAGGATGGGGGGCTGGTTGCCAGGAGAACCATTCATGTGATTAGAGGATTAGAACTTTCATCCCCTGCCCCCTCCCCATCTCTGGGGAGGAGAGAGGGGCTGGAGATTGAGTTCATTCACCAATGGCCAATGACTTAATCATTCATGCCTATGTAATGAAGCCTCCATAAAAACCCAAAAGGCAAGGGTTCAGAGAGCTTCCAGGTTGGTGAACACATGGAGATCTAGGAAGAGTGGCACACCTGGAGAGGGCATGGAAGCTCTGAATCCATTCCCCATATCTTGCCTTTGCAACTCTTACATCTGCCCGTTCCTGAGTTATATCCTTTATAATAAATCGATGATCTAGTAAGCAAAATGTTTCTCTTTGTTTTGTGAGCTGCTCCAGCAAAGTAATCAAACCCAAGGATGGGGTCCTTGGACCCTTCAATCCATAGCTGATTGATCAGAAACACAGGTGGCAACCTGGACTTGCAATTGGCATCTGGCAGGGCTGGAGGGGGTAGTCTTGTAGGATGACCTCTTAACCTTTGGGATCTAATGCTATCTCTGGGTAGATAGTGTTGGAATTGAGTTAAATTGTAGGACACTCAGCTGGTGTTGGGATATTGCTTGTTGGTGTGGGGAAATTCCACACACACACACACACACACACACACACATCCATACAAACACCCACATGTTGGAATTGGTGACCAGAACCTTTAATGTATAAATATAGAGAGTGTGTATTTATATATATTTGCATAAAGTATTTTGCTTTCTTGAAAAATTGTTCTGAAGCTATATGTTATGTTCATTTATATTTATTGATAAGAAAGATATTTCTGATCTTATTTCTATTATATAATTTTATGTTGTTGACCTTTTATAGAATTTTAAGGACACTTAAAATCCTGGTCTCCTTTCTTATTTTATTTTTTATGTGCAGTTCTGGTAGTGATGAAGGTTTGTCCTTTCTTTCTAATCATTATCTCATAATTATGACTTAACATGATTCCCTAATTATCTATGTCTTTTGACATAATTATCCCTACTTTGAACAATGATAAAATAGTGTTCCATTTTATTTCTTCTTCTCTGCTTCCTGATTTTTGTTGATAACATTAACTGTATTCAATATTTATGTTTATATTTTTAAATACATCTATAATTACATTACTGGTTTTTCAGCTTTGAATGATTTAACTCCTAGCTAATAGAGCACCTTTGTAATCAGTGATCTTATGTTTCATGTTGTTTCCTCCTTTCCAATTTTAGTTAGCTGTCTCATTTCTACATATATAGGCATATAACTTTCACATTCTGTTCTGTCACCATAAACCCCACGTTTGTTTGAGTCCTGGTTTTATAGTTACATATGTTCAATACTCAACAAAATAATGTCATGAATTCTTTTGCCACAATTGCCCCAGCTCATCTCTTGGTTTAAATTAATTTTCCAGTGGTTTTTCTCAAGAAAGGCTCATGGGAAAATATTCCTTGGTTTCTTACATATTCAAACTTGTTTATCTGAAGTCTTTATACTTGAAGAACATCTTGGTTGAATAAAAAAAATCCTTGGCTCACAATTTCTTCCCTTGAGTATTTTGTAGCTCTTCCCCTCTGTCTGTTGCTGTGGAGAAATCTATGGATGGCTAGATTTTTTTTTCCCCCTTACAAGTGTCTTGTTCTTTTTATACCCCTGCCCAAAAGATTCCTTCTTTATCTTTAGAGTCCAGGTAATTTACTTGTCCATGTCCTAATATTAAGTTTCTGGTCAGGGTTTTTTTTTCCCCCTGCATGAAATGTGCCCTTGCACTATATAGATTTGAGTGTTGTTTTATTTTGTTTTTCAAATCTTAAGAAAGCTTTTTTGAATTGTATCTTGAACTTGTCTTCTGTTCCTTTGTTTTGATTTTATTTTTCAGATACTGCAGCTATGCATCATGCAGATATCTATTTCCTATCTTCTAGAATGTCTTTTTCTCTATAAACTTTTAAAATTCTTTCTTTAATTTTGCATGATTTTGTTCCTCTTTGCTCAGCTATTTTGGGAAGCTTTTATATGTGTTTCCGTGTTTATGAATTATATGTGTCCCCTAGTTTTAATGAAGATAGAGAATGTGGGTCCTTTTTTCATTTAAAAAAACTGCTGTTAATTTTGAGCAATTTCCAAAGAGAGATGGTGTCTTATGAAACCACGTTTATATAAGAAGGCCCTCTAAGTATTTAAATTAAAATCAGTAACAATCTATAACCACTGTTATTTAAAGTTTTACTGCGGATCTCGGTACACAGTAAAGAATGAGAAAAAATGTCACAAAGATTGAAAAGGAAAAAATAAATGGTCATTATTCACAAACGTATGACTTTCTACATAGAAAACCCAAACTAACTTGCTTATAAATTACTAAAATTAATGAAAGTTTAAAAGAAGCTAGATAAAATACAAAAAATATATTCAATTTCATGTCTGTGCCACAAAAACAAACAGTACAAAAATGCAATTCAAAAAGTTTACAATAGCAACAAAATATATAAGGTACCTACAAACAAGTCTTAAAAAATATAAAGAGGCCAAAGACCTATATGGAGAAAATCATAAACTCTATAGAACAACAGTAAAGAGACCTCAGTAAAAGGAAGTCATATGCTCTTCATGGTTAAGTTGACTCAATATAAAGAGGTCAAACCTGCCCACATTGAGCCAAAGATTTAATAATATTAAAGTCATAAGCATGGCTGGATCTTATAAGGAGCTTGGTAAATTAATACTAAAATGCATACGGAGTCTTGAAGAAGAAAAAGGGGAAGGTCCTTGCCCTACAAATTATCAAGACATTATGCATTTACAGTAATAGTACAGTGTGATACTGGCATAGGGATAGACAAATATCCAACAGAGAGTCTGGAAACATGCCTACGTATATAAATTTGTTATATGACAGAGGTTGCATTGCAAATCAGTGGGTAAACAAGGGACTGCTTAATGAATGGTGCTGATATAATTGATTGTCCATATGGAAAACAAGTCTATTGTACTCCTACTTCAATTCCAGACAGATTAAGACTTACATGTGAAAGTACACCTCTTTCAAAATAATACAGAAGATTATCTGTATGACCGTAGAATAAAGAATGATTTCCTAAATAAGACACCAAAACTATTAACTATAAAAGAAAAGATAATAAATACAACCACGTTAAAATTGTAAAACCTCCATTCATCAAATGTCATCATTCAAAGAGTAAAACAATAAGCCACAAAACAGGAGAAGATATTGCAACACATTTAGCCAATAAGGGTTTTTTTTCCAATAAGTCAATAGAAATAGAACAATCCATATAACAACATGGAAAAAGCAAATCACAGAAGACTGCACACAGTATATAAGCATTTTTGGTAAAGCTCTAAAACAAGCAAAAGAAAACAAATCCTGTTTAGGATTACAGAAGTTCGGGATACAACATTTTTTTTTTCAAGAAAAGGAAAATCAATAAAAAATGCAAATCAATATAGCAGTTACCTCTAAGAAGAGGAGATAGAAATGGATAAAAGTGGGAACATATAGATAAGTAAATTCAATGGTATTGATCATTTTTAAGTTATTTGGATAATGCTTCCTGGTACTTCTAAGAGTTTAAAGAAATCCTTAAAGATTTTTTTGTATGCCTTATCTCTTAAATATATATTGCTTATATCCTTCTTAAAATCAACTGTATTTTTGAATTATAGTATATACACAGAAAAATGCATAAATCATAAAGTATACAGGTCAATGAATTATCACAAAGTGGTCACATCCATGTAACTACCACCCAGGTTAAGAAATAGAACATTATCACCACAAACCAAAAGCCCCCCTTCTCATCACCCTTAACTTCCTCCCCCAATAACCAATTTCAAATATTCTTTTGTATGTATGCAAATGTATATAAAAATATCATGAAGAATGTTAAGCAAGGAGAGCATGTTTCTGCTGAATCAACTATTTCTAGGAAAATTTTCATTTTCAACCAGGTAAGAAATTTTATATAATAAAGAAGAAAGAGGACATCTGCCCTGCTCACAAATCAAACTACTATACCCTATTTGTCAAAGGGATGGTAAAAGATAATAGTTAGAGTCCGCTAATATTTCCTGAGAAACTACTATCATAGTTTGGTCTCAAGAAAATTCTGAGATTAGGTCTAAAGCCTTTTCTGCTTGAGAGTTCATCAATGTTTGAACACACCTATACTATGTCCCCAAATCTCTTTTCTGAGCTACTGATGCTCTAGTTTCTCTAGCCATTCTTTATGCAAGTTCATTTTTATCGACCCTTACCATCTGGGTGTTTTCCTCTGGGCATATGGCAATTAGAAAATGCCTGTCTTAAAAACATGATGCGAAGAACTAAATCCAATATATCAGCTGTGCCCATTGCAGAATCCACAGGCACTATTACCTTCTTGGTATTATGTAGTATTAATGTAGCATAAACTCATATTAACCATATTTTTTATACCAGTCATTCTTATATCCATGCTTGGCCTTGTCTTGTCCATCTTGGACAGTCATCTCCTAGTGTTTCTGTTTGGGAGATTAATTGACATTGAATCCTAAATGTATATGGTGACTGCTTTCCAATATAAAAAATAATAATAATAATCACATGTGCTATTTTGTTTTCACAAAGTCACCTGAGAAAGGACAAAGGACTCTTATTTCCATTCAAAAATTAGAGAAACTAAAAATCAGGAACATAGGCAACTTGCCCCAAATCAGGTTTATTAAGTGGTAGATCCCATTCTTGAGCCAATATATTTTGGATCTAGGGTACTTTTCACTGAAAGACACTCTCTTTCTTAGGCTACATTATTTTAGACTAATTAAACTTATCTTTTAAAAACTCATTAACTATAAAAGACCTAGAATGGAAAAATGTATCCTGAGAAGAATCCCAAAATCAATCCCTTTCATAAGTAAGTGCTAACAATATTAGTGACCTCCAGATCATGCAGAGAGAATTACACTAGACATTTTGATAGCAAAAGTCACACAACACATGTCACGGAAAATAATTAGATCATCTTGGCTTCAATTTAGGAAATTGTTAAAGTTTTCACAACCCTCTTAACTTGTAATGCAACTCACATGCTGATGTTTCTATCCATTGCAAGAAATAAAGCAGACTGAGATTGGGCAATCTAGTTTGGGTTTACTGGCAGAAAGCCTGAAAAGTCATGCAACAGATTCCTCGGAGGCAGTTTTATGAGGAAATGCAGGACAGGAGCAGCGCTCCAGAGCTTGTTTAAAGGGCAAGTCTGTGTACAACAAAGTAGATGTTTTGTATATCTCAATTTGGCACCTTTCCAATAGATAGGCGGTGAAAGATGGCAATGATCTTTGTGACTTTACCAGTCATTAGGGAACTAAAGGTGATTGGTGGTTCTTCAAATTAAAGAAATTTAGACTTGAAAACTAAATAGTACTCATTGAAAAGAAGCATAATGTACTAGGATGGACAATGAATAGAAACTAGGGTGTGCCCTTGGTCAAGTCATTTCCCTATTCTAGAACTTTATTTAGCATCTGTAAATTAAAGTGTAAAAAACTCAGCAGAACTTTTTTCAAAGCAAAACCGCAAAGAACGTCCCAATATACTCAGATAAAACTGATGTAATGAGAGAATGGAAAACCAATGGAATCCTAAGGTCCAGGAAACAAACAAACAAAAAACGAAAACACACTGGAGTGGTTTCATGTAGCACCGAGCTCTAAGTCCCAATAGCACTAATACATCACACTGTCCTCGTGAATCAAAAATGAGTCTACGGAGTCAGTACTATAAGCATGACATAACTGGGTAAGAACTGGCATAAACAGTCATGGATGATACCAGATTTGTACTCAGAAGGTGACTTCTGGCAGCTATGTATATGTTGAAAGAACAAACAACCGGAGGCCTTTGGAAACTTTCGTCTCAGCGAGACTGACCAGAACCTGACCAAGGAAACAGCCCGTCCTGGGAGACCTTTGCAGCAGCATCATTCACTGCAATTCTCCTCTTCCGGGTTTTTTTTCCTAGTACTATCAGCAAATCTATAAGCCAGATTTACAAGTTCATAATTTCTTTTCTAAAAACCTTAAGAGGCTCAACAGAGATAATAACCTATGTTGTCTTAACCCGAACCTCCTCCAGTAAGCACAATGGCTAAATATAAAATTAGACTTCAGACTCGATCAAATCTAGCTTCACCAAACACATCTGACATTTTGCTCCTAGGAAAATGGATTACTTCATTTCTTTTTTTTTACATTTTTAAAATTATCAGAAAAAAGCAGAACCAGAAATATTTTGACTAGCTCCCTGAAACCCCGAATTTTCAGTTAATGAAAATATTCTCATTCTAATGGCTACAAAGAGTGATAAAAAGAACAAGAATACAAGTTTGGATGTGTCAGCTCCATTCACATTGAGTTTCCTACCTGGTTTGAAACATAAATACACTCCAACTTATTAACTCAAGCCCTCCTTGTACGTGCTTTCATATGCCTAGAGGAAACAAGCAGAGCCAGGATTCAGCCAGGACTTACATCTGTGAGGTCTGAGCAATTCACATACACCAAGCATTCAGAAAAGGCCTAGGGATCTATTTCCCCATCAATGCCAGGGGCATTGGCAGATTCTGCTTAGCACCAGTAGGACCACCTGGACCCCTGAGAAGTCCCACTTAATTAAGACATTAGGTCCTAACGTACCGAAGAAAGCTTCCTAAATTCATATGCGTTGAGAGTGAAATGAAGATTTCCTCATTGAGACATGCTGAAATCCACTTTCAACTCCGTTTTGTGTACAGCAACCTGCACTGCGTCAAGTGTCAGCCTGGCCTCGATAACTCGGTTAGAGGGAGGGCCAATAACAACACTCAGCTGATTATAGAAGAAAAGGGAAAGACTGAACGATTATAGAATTCTTATAATGTGCATAGTGTTATTATGGCACTCTGCCCAGGGCTCATCAAAGATAAATGAGGTTTGAAGAGTGGAATTTTTTTATGTTAAACTTAATAGACATTCCCTTTTCTTTCTTTCTTTTCTTTTCCTTTTTTTTTTTTTTAACTGGCAAGGGAATGGAAAAGACATCAAAGCAGTTTTCCTATAAATCTATACGAAAATGAATTTCAGAGTCAACTTTTCTGCTTTTATTACTTACAGTGTTTTTATTTTTTTGGAAGCTGAAAGGGAACATAATTCAGTACCTTTCAAATGGTTTTGGAGAAATATAATAAATCCAATATATATGGAAAAGTTTATAGGGTTGGGGTTTTATTTATTTATTTTTTTGCTAAATATATACAACTCTGATATCAGATCTTTCTCTGATATTAAGATTGTTTCCAAAAAAATTTCTTCCAAGTTTTTTCATACATATTTCACTAGATTTCCTAGACAGTCGTTTATAATTCTGAAGCCCAATGACAGGAGACAAGGTTTAATATTTTGACTATGTGAAGCTGTTGTCTTTTCTAAGCTGCTACTCCTAAAATCCTCATCCAGGCTTTAAAATACAATAGCAATCTCGCATTTTAGTTTCTATGGCTAAGAATTTTGATGGAAATAGGAAGGGGGAGAGTGTCCATTAATATTGCAACATCAGCCTCCGAATGTGCTCCTTGTGTGTGAAATTATATTTTTATGACACTTCTCTGGTTTTGTTTGAATCAGCTCAATTGAAAATCATCTTGAACCCAATTTTTATCCAGTAACTGCCTCTCAATACACATTACTCTTGTAACTGTTAAAGATTTGTTGGTTCAGCTTTTTAGGCAAGGCTATTTGAATGCACAAGAGGGTTGCCAGAGTGTTCTTATGGCTATGTCAAAGTTAAACAAATCCAAAGTCACAGAGTTCCATCAGTGGCTAAATCTCCATTACAAAACCAGTACTTTAAGAGGAAGTTCAAAGTCCACCGAAAAAAAGGAACTTAGCGCTAGTAACATAGTGTTAAATCCAAATTAGTAAGTCATAGTACCCATGAATTTGAAGAAAAGTTTCTTTGAGCGGAGGGTAGTTTCAGAGCCTAGATAAATCCTTCTGAATCCCAGGTAAGGATCCTAATGTTTCTCTGACTGTCTGAACACTGGGTTCATCATTTCATAAATGGCTCACCATGTATAAAAATAAATACCAGTTACCAGACACATATGATTAATACCAGAAACCATCAGCTTTCCTTTATCTATTGGACCCAAGAGGATGGTGTCTGTACTGCTTGGAAGAACCATGGGTCAGAGACAAACATTTCCCCAAGTTTTCTTCATTCACCTAAATTGCACTTGCCTTATTGAACGGGAGGTAGGAATTAATAGACATGGATAAGAACATACTAAAGAACTCCAGTGCTTTCTATCAGACTCCAAATCATTAGCACAGCAAAGAAAACTTTAAATAGATGTTAAGGAATTGAAAAACATTTACCCTTTTGAAAGTCTACCTTTCTTAAGTGTGCAGAACAAAGTTGGCAGCCATTCAGCGTGCGAATGGTAGTGCAGCTCTCCCAGAGTTAGAACAGTACTGCATAGATGGCTCGCAGGATCCTTCCTAGTGGACTAGACCAGTGTTTCTCAACTCTGGCTAAACATTACAATAGCCTAGGGACCCTGCAACTCAAAGTGTTCAGAGCTGGAGAGGGGTGTGTTTTTAAAGCTCTCCTGTACAAAGCACCAAACAGATTGGAAATAGTAGAGAAGGATTTCAAACTTTTGACATTTAAAATACAATGTATGCAGGGTCTTACCACTTCACCACACAAAACAGCATCCCTCTCAAAGAAGGAATAGTTTTCCAAAATGCATGGAAAGAAAATGATTGCAGTAGTAATCTGGTAAAGAGTAGGAGAATTTCTCCTTTTCGTATAATCTCCACTGCGTGTATCAGTGTTATAAAATTTGCTACACTAAGTTAGATACACAGAGAAAATATATTGCCTTGATTGGGTCTATAGCTTCCTTCAGGACATCTTCTGGTTAACAGGAAAAACTATTATTTACGAGACGTTTAAGCTTAGTTTGATTCAGTAATCAAAGTAGTCCTCTTAGTATTGTCTTTCTTGAACAAAAACAAGAAAAGCTTAATTTCACAGATGTCCTCCTCATTCCCTACTTCTTTTCCCAAGATGCTAATTGAACATATATGGTGTCAGCCTGTGTCTTACTGACATCAGACAAGGGTGGAGGGAAACTCTAGTATCTTATAGGTCCCAGGAGTACATGGATAGCATCATCTGACCTCTGGCAGGATGGCCCAGGTCTACTGTTCATTAGATACCATACTTGCTTTTTGCTCACCTCTGCGAGTGAATACTTTGATGGGCTTCGGTCAACTCCCTCATGCTGACTTGGCTTTTTTCCATCCTTAATTTCTGCAGGCTCTTGGGCATCTGCAGCATGGCCCATCCAACCTTCCAGCTTCATAATCCAACCCTATTGTCCTCTCCTGTAGGTTCAACTTACCCTGCCATACTTTTTAGAAGACAGCACTTCTTCCATTTCTTCATTTTCTTCCTGGAAATTATGATTATTGGATATTAAAGAGATGTTGGAATAAAATAGAATAACATTCAAATATACTCAACACTTGGAAGACTCCAATTTCATTACTTTACTGCAAGCTTCCCTCACTCATTGCTCATGTTTTCCTGTCTTACCTTTTTTTTTAACTTCTATTTTCTCTTTTCTTTCCCTAGAAATTTGAGGATATAAAAGCTGTTTAGAGTTTATCCTATTGTTTAGGTAAAGAGGTAAAAACACATTGCATCAGTTCGTATTTTTCCTAGTTCAAGGGTCAAAGCACTGTGTCAGGACAAACCCAAAAAAGATTTGTCTGCTTGAGACCCCAGTCAATGACAAGAGGAGAGACAGCTTTTTGAAAGAAAGTGTATGAAGTTAGAGATACAGAAGTTACTATGTATTTGACACATGTGGATATTTAAAATTATCTACTTAGACGTGGGGGTAAAGGTTGATAGTTATTTACTGAAAATACTATTTTGGGGGGAAGCAGAATTTGTAAAATTGCACACTAAAATTAAATGGCTATTAGAATTTTCAAGGCTATATTTCCTAAAATGCTAAAGAGCAGGGAAAAAAAAACCCATGTTCCTATGGTTGCTTATTTATGTAATTTAAAATCGCAGTTTTCTAAAAATATCATAATCAGTCTTTCAGAGAACATAACACTTTTGGCAGAAATGCATTTAAAATTTTAGTAATATGAGTATATAATAAGGTGTGTGTGTGTGTGTGTGTGAGTGTGTGTGTGTGGGATTTGTAAAGAAAGAGAAGGAATTAATCCTGGCTGAAAATACGGAAGTTAGACTACAAAATCACTCAATGAGTCAACATCACGGTGCAAATGAAAACTCTTTACGTATTTGCTTATTTAAAATCACCCCAGGGTGCAGACTCAAGCAGTAAGAATTAATTAGACTACACAAAATAGAACACCAATGACCAAGAACAATTCATATCAACTAAAGATGAATTTTTAAATATCCCTCACTTGTTATCCTAAAAATTTGTATACAGTGCATCTATCCAACCAGCATAAGCAACTAATGTCTTTCATTGTACAAGTTCTATAGCCCATTTTTTGTGGCTCTGGTCTATGCTTCAATTTCTCCAGCTATAATTTAGAAATCCTAAGAAAATACTTTCTCCCTAGCTCCGTCACTGAACCCATAGTATGGAATTGTATTGATAAGGCTAATACACTATTTGCCTTTGATGTTTTGCTGATAAAAATCATTATATATATAGGGGTGCCTGGGTGGCTCCATCGGTTAAGTGTCTGCCTTCCACTCAGGTCATGATACCAAGGTCTTGGGATCGAGCAGGGAGTCTGCTTCTCCTTCTCCTTCTGCCACTCCCCCTGCCTGTGCTCTCTCTCTCTCTCTCTCTCTTTATCAAATAAATAAAATCTTTAAAAAAATCATTATATATATAAAAGCATTATATATATAATCATTATATATGATATATAGAACATTATATATATATAATATATAACATCCACATCTTTTTTTAAATGGCCTGAGTTTGTGAACCTCATAAAGTAGTTTCTAAATGCCAAGAGTTTGCTTAACTACATGACAAGTCCTGGTTTATTTATAGCTCTATGTTAAAAATATATTTTTTAAAAATATATAATGGGCTACAAAAATCTCATGAAGCTACCAAATGTCTCTGTTTATCATTGATAGTGACGTGTATGAAGAATAAGTTGTGTTCATTTTAAGACTGTCTTTTGATGTATCCAGCTTCTCTATTATTCACCAGAAACCAACCTTAAGGAAAAGGAGTCTGAGGGGAAAAAAAAAAAAAAAAAAACAAGAACACATAACCGTAAGATGTACTATTTCCAAATGATTCCATGGAGTTTTTGGAGTGCGCTGTCATTTGCCTTGTTCACTAAAAAAGGCGCAAAACTATCTATCTACCACCAAAAAGGAGATTTAAGTTCAACTTTGTGATAAATGATTCAATCATCAAGATGGTAAAGCAGAGGAGGACCTGAGGGGGAGGTGGATGCAGCTTCTCCATCCTAAGAGATTAAGTTGGTTTAAGTACATTGAAAGAATGTATTTGGGGATTTGGATGGATCAGATGTTCCCCCAGAGCAGGAGGGAGTGTGAAGACAAGGCCTTGAGGTTCTTTCAACAACTATTTCCCACTATTTTTATTATCTCATCAATTCTGCTAATTACCTTATGAGGCTGGTATGTGGTATTATTAGATCTATTTTACTGAAGGAAAAACCCCAGGAAAGATGAAATGAAATGATGTGTTTATGGTCATATGAGTCATCAGCCAGGCCTGGAATGAGCCACCTATGCACCTTTCACACTAATTTTAGTGTCTGTGGTCTCTCTGATAACAGAAGTTGCAGGATGATTGATCTCTAGACCCAGTTTTCTCCAAGTTGATCTATTTTTTTTTCAAAAATGCTAATGTATTAGAAATTAGTCACAAATGAGCAAACATCATGCATGGCTCCCTAAACCAATTAACATGTCAGGTCTAATTTACTGTTAGACAAATAATTTGAAATATTTGCAAAAGAGCAGCATGAGAATTTATTCTCTGCAATTAGGCAGAGATTTCAGTAAATTCTTGATCTTCCTTGAGGGAGCTCACGACCAAGAAAGAACCACCATGTTTTGCTGCCTCAGGTTGTGTGAGGAGAGGGACAATGCTGGGAATCTCCACAGATTCCAAATCCTAATATTAGGAAAGAAACATGACATTGGTTTGATAAGGAAACTAGCCAATCAAGAGAAGTACCTAATGTGATCATAAAGCTCAACAGAGAGAGAAGGTGAAAATCCTTTAAATGTAGGTTCCAGAGATGGCATAATGTTTTCCTTGGGTCTTAAATAAATTTCTTCTACTACAGCTGCAGCCTATTTCTTTGAATCCTATGAAATGGAATAACTATGGGATCTATAATTTCACATTCAGTTCCTAAAAATATTAACCTAATTGCTCCTAGCATAAATAATCTCAAACTCTTTTCACTTCCTTCACCAAGGGTATTTACCAATCATTTTATCATTTTGATGACAGAAAATCTGGAGATACATTGTAGTCTATATCTGTATGATTATAGGCTATAGTCTTTCTTTTGTTGACCTATATGGTTTCCTGGCCTGAACAGGTGGTCAGCTAAAGGTCAGATTTAAAAGGAACTGAAAGGACCATCATATAAATAGACCTCTTTCTTACTATTCTCTTATATTCTAAAACAGCCATCCTATTTATTTTGGGTAAGGTATGAGAGTATCTTGTTAAAATGAAAATACTATCTAGAATGAGTTAAAGGCTCAGCTATTACCCAGAAATTATCTATTATTTGGTTAATTAGTTAAAAGACTTTATGATTTAGAGGTTTGTTTGTTTTTTTTTTACACCATTTAATTAACTCATCACATTTTGGGCTCTGAAAGTCTGGACACTGAATAAGTATATTTTAAGGGAAGTTGAAGAAGATTCAGCACAGCCACATGGAAATTTCCAGGAGGCTTGAATGAGTGCCACTGTACCTACTAGGACTTCACCCAAAGGGAGACTGAAGACCAATGAAAGAGGAATAGAAAGTTTTTGAAAATAATCTCACTTTATACTTTTGCCTGAAGTTGGTCATAGGTGTTATATACCCTTAACTGAAAGAGCGAATTACACATTGTATACAGTGAAGATGGAATTCATTGTTCGCTGCAGTTTTCTTCACTTTAGTTCCAAGGTTTTTAAAATTGTACAGGTAAAGCAAAGGGAGCCTAATGCTTTCCCCATTTATTTCTCTCTTCATCCATTTCCTCCATCCCAATGATTTCCTGTTGTCTCCACTCCCAAATCCACATGCTTTTTATAATTTTATTTCTCTGACACAGGTTAGTCTAGGAGATTTACATTTATTGTCAGAAAAATAGGGTGATACTGTGAGACTCTACCAACTTCAAAACATGAAGTACAGAGGAGCAAGATGGTGCAGGAGTGGGAGACCTAAATTTTGTCTGGTCCCAGGAATTCAGCTAGATAGGGATCAAAAAATTCTGAACACCTACAAATTCAACAGGAGATTGAAGAAAAGAATAGCAGCAACTCTCTGAACAGAAAAGCAACCACTTTCTGGAAGGTAGGATGTGTGGAGAAGTGAATCCAAGGCGATTTTCGGGAAGATAGATGGTGTGGAGGGGGCCTCTGTCAGCTGCTATTGGCAAGTGATAGAACCGCAGAGCACAAAATCAGAACTTCTAAAAGTCTGCTCGGCTGACGGACATCGCTCCAGTGGCTAAGCAGGGGGTGGAACCCTCACTGGGAGAGTGTGGTCTCAGGACCCTCAGGGTCACAGAAAGACCGGAGGTGCCTGAGTGCAGCAGAGCTCCCAGGTATTGGAGCGGGGAAGCTGGCTGCAGAGACAGAACCAAGGAGCGGGATCTCAGCGCGGGGTTGCAAAAAACCATGATCAGTGGCCCAGTTGGGCCACTGCTCTTCCAGCAGGGACCCAACAAGCAGCAGATCCGGGGAGATTCCCCTTCCTCCCCTGGGAGGAGCGGCGTGGGAGCGCACCACAGGAATCTGCTGAGTTTGGAGACTCCACACAGGGTCGAGTGCCAGAGATAGAAACGCGCGGTAACAGGCCAGGTGAGCATGGAGTGTGGCCGGAGACCAGGGAGACAGGAGTGATTGACTGCTTTTCTCTGGGGGCGCACTGAGGAGCGGGACCCCGAGTTCTCAGCTTCTCTGGGATGGAGATTGGGAGGCTGCCATTTTCACTCTCGGCCTCCAAAGCTGTACAGAAAGCTTGCAGGGAACAAAAGCTTCGGAGAGCAAACCCGAGCAGATTACTTAGCCCGGACCAGCAAGGGCAGGGCAATTCCGCCTCCGGCAAAGACATTTGAGAACCACGGCAACAGGCCCCTCCCCCAGATCAGCAAGAACAGACAGCCAAGACCAAGTTTACCGATCAATGAGAACGGCAGAACTCCAGCGCTAGGGGAATACGGCACATAGAATTCATGGCTTTTTTCCCCCTGATTCTTCAGTCTTTCAAAGTTAATTTTTTTAATTTTCTTTTTTTCTTTTTGGATTTTTCTTGTTCCCTTTTTCAACCAACATCTTATCAGTCTGTTTTATAAAAAATCTTTTTTATTTTTCATTTTTAGAGTCATATTCTATACCTTCATAGTAGTTAATTTTATTTTTTATATATATAAGTTGTTCTCTCGTTAAAATTTTGGGATACAGTTTCTTCTTTTTTTTTTTTTAAGATTTATTTATTTATTTATTTGGGAGAGAGAATGAGACAGAGAGAGAGCATGAGAGGGGGGGAGGATCAGAGGGAGAAGCAGACTCCCCACTGAGCAGGGAGTCCGATGCGGGACTCAATTCCGGGACTCCAGGATCATGACCTGAGCCGAAGGCAGTCGCTTAACCAACTGAGCCACCCAGGCGCCCTTTTTTTTTTTTTTTTAAAGATTTTTTAGGGATACAGTTTCTTCTAACAGACCAAAATATACCCGAAATCTCTAGTGTATGGCTTTGTTCTATTCTTCCTGATCACATTCTCTCCCTTTTTTTTTTAATTCCTCTTCTTTCTTTTTTCCAACATTTTTTTTTAAAGATTTTATTTATTTATTTGAGAGAGAGAGAATGAGAGAGAGCACATGAGAGGGGGGAGGGTCAGAGGGAGAAGCAGACTCCCTGCCGAGCAGGGAGCCCCATGCAGGACTCGATCCAGGGACTCCAGGATCATGACTGAGCCGAAGGCAGTCGCTTAACCAACTGAGCCACCCAGGCACTGTCTTCTTTCTTTTTTCAACCAACTTCTTATCTTATCAATTCCTTTTATAATTTTCATCTTTACAGTCATATTCCATTCCTTCATCATATTTACCCTTATTTTTGTACATATATAAGTTATTCTTCTGGGAGGCACTTTCTTCTAATACACCAAAATATGCCCAAAATCTAGTGTGTGGCACTGATCTATGCACCACCTTGATCATATTTGATCATATTCTGTTTTTTTTTTTTTTAATCTTTTTCATTTTCTTTTTCTTTTTTCTTTCTTTCCCTTTCTATTCCCCCAGTTTCAGGTCTCTTCTGATTTGTTTAGTGTATATTTTTCTGGGGTCATTGTTACCCTGTTAGCATTTTGCTCTTTCATTCATCTATTCTCCTCTGGACAAAATTACAAGGTGGAAAAAAAATCACCTCAAAAAAAAGAAAAAAAGGCAGTACCAACTGCCATGGACCTAATCAATACAGACATAGTAAGATGTCAGAACTAGAGTTCAGAATGACGATTTAAACATACTAGCTGGGCTTGAAAAAAGCATGGAAGATATTAGAGAAACCCTTTCTGGAGAAGTAAAAGAACTAAAATCTAACCCAGTCAAAATCAAAAAGGCTATTAATGAGGTAGAATCAAAAACAGAGGCTCTAACTGCTAGGATAAATGAGGCAGAAGAGAAATTAGTGATATAGAAGACTAAATGATGGAAAATAAAGAAGCTGAGAAAAAGAGATAAACAACTACTGGATCACGAGGGCAGAATTTGAGAGATAAGTGATACCATAAGATGAAACAATATTAGAATAATTGGGATCCCAGAAGAAGAAGAAGGAGAGAGAGGGGCAGAAGGTATATTGGAGCAAATTATAGCAGAGAACTTCCCTAATTTGGGGAAGGAAACGGGCATCAAAATCCAGGAGGCACAGAGAACCCCCTCAAAATCAATAAAAATAGGTCAACACCCCGACATCGAATAGTAAAACTTACGAGTCGCAGAGACAAAGAGAAAATCCTGAAAGCAGCTCAGGAGGAGAGATCTGTAACCTACAATGGTAGAAACATTAGATTGGCAACAGACCTATCCACAGAGACTGGGGAGGCCAGAAAGGACAGCCATGATATATTCAGAGCATTAAATGAGAAAAATATGCAGCCAAGAATACTATATCCAGCTAGGCTGCCATTGAAAATAGAAGGAGAGATAAAAAGCTTCCAGGACAAACAAAAACTAAAGGAATTTGCAAACATGAAACCAGCCCTGCAAGAAATATTGAAAGGGGTCCTCTAAGCAAAGAGAGAGCCTAAAAGTAACATAGACCAGAAAGGAACACAGACAATATTCAGTAACAGTCACCTTACAGGCAATACAATGGCACTAAATTCATATCTTTCAATACTTACCCTGAAGATAAAAGGGCTAAATGCCCCAATCAAAAGACACAGGATATCAGATTGGATAAAAAAAACAAGACCCATCGATACGCTGTCTGCAAGAGACTCATTTTAGACCCAAAGACACCGCCAGATTGAAAGTGAGGGGGTGCAAAACCATTTACCATGCTAATGGACACCAAAAGAAAGCTGGTGTGGCAATCCTTATATCAGACAAATTAGATTTTAAACTAAAGACTATAATAAGAGATGAGGAAGGACACTATATCCTACTTAAAGGGTCTATCCAACAAGACGATCTAACAATTGTAAATATCTATGCCCCTAACATGGGAGCAGCCAATTATATAAGGCAATTAATAACAAAAGCAAAGAAACACATCGACAACAATACAGTAATAGTGGGGGGATTTAACACCCCCCCCCTCACTGAAATAGAGAGATCATCTAAGCAAAAGATCAACAAGGAAATAAAGACTGTAAATGACACACTGGACCAAATGGACTTCACAGATATATTCAGAACATTCCCTCCCAAAGCAACAGAATACACATTCTTTTCTAGTGCCCATGGAACATTCTCTAGACTAGATCACATCCTAGGTCACAAATCAGGTCTCAGCTGGCACCAAAAGATTGGGATCATTCCCTGCCTATTTTCAGACCACAATGCTTTGAAACTAGAACTCAATCACAAGAGGAAAGTTGGAAAGAACTCAAATACATGGAGGCTAAAGAGCATCCTACTAAAGAATGAATGGGTCAACCAGGAGATTAAAGAAGAATTTAAAAAAATAATGGAAACAAATGAAAATGAAAACACAACTGTTCAAAATCTTTGGGATGCAGCAAGGGTAGTCCTAAGAAGAAAGTATATAGCAACACAAGCCTTTCTCAAGAAACATGAAAGGTCTCAAATACACAACCTAACCTTACACCTAAAGGAGCTGGAGAAAGAACAGCAAATAAAGCCGAAACCCAGCAGGAGAAGAGAAATAATAAAGATCAGAGCAGAAATCAATGAAATAGAAACCAAAAGAACAGTAGAACAGATCAACGAAACTAGGAGCTGGTTCTTTGAAAGAATTAACAAGATTAATAAACCACTGGCCAGACTTATCAAAAAGAAAAGAGAAAGGACCCAAATAAACAAAATCATGAATGAAAGAGGAGAGATCACAACCAACACCAAAGAAATACAAACAATTATAAGAACATATTATAAACAACTCTATGCCAGCAAATTAGATAATCTGGAAAAAGTGGATGCATTCCTAGAGATGTATCAACTACCAAAACTGAACCAGGAAGAAATAGAAAACCTGAACAGACCTATAACCACTAAGGAAATTGAAGCAGTAATCAAAAATCTCCCAACAAACAAGAGCCCAGGGCCAGATGGCTTCCCAGGGAATTCTACCAAACATTTAAAGAAGAATTAATACCTATTCTCCTGAGACTGTTCCAAAAAATAGAAATGGAAGGTCAACTTCCAAACTCGTTTTATGAGGCCACCATTACCTTGATCCCCAAACCAGACAAAGACCCCATCAAAAAGGAGAATTACAGACCAATATCCTTGATGAACATGGATGCAAAAATTCTCACCAAAATACTAGCCAGTAGGATCCAACAGTACATTAAAAGGATTATTCACCACGACAAAGTGAGATTTATCCCTGGGCTGCAAGTTTGGTTCAACATCCACAAATCAATCATTGTGATAGAATACATTAATAAAGGAAAGAACAAGAACCATATGATCCTCTCAATAGATGCAAAAAAAGCATTTGACAAAGTATAGCATCCTTTTTTGATCAAAGCTCTTCAGAGTTTAGGGATAGAAGGTACATACCTCAATATCATAAAAGCCATCTATGAAAAACCTACAGTGAATATCATTCTCAATGGCGAAAAACTGAGAGCTTTCCCCCTAAGGTCAGGAACATGGCAGGGAAGTCCACTATCACCTCTACTTTTCAACATAGTACTAGAAGTCCTAGCCACAGCAGTCAGACAACAAAAAGAAATAAAAGGCATCCAAATCATCAAAGAAGAAGTCAAACTCTCACTCTTTGCAGATGATATGATACTTTATGTGGAAAACCCCAAAGACTCCACCCCAAAACTGCTAGAACTCATACAGGAATTCAGTAAAGTGGCAGGATATAAAATCAATGCACAGAAATCAGTGGCATTCCTATATACCAACAACAAGACGGAAGAAAGACAAATTAAGGAGTCGATCCCATTTACAATTGCACCCAAAACCATAAAATATCTAGGAATAAATCTAACCAAAGAGACAAAGGATCTGTACTCAGAAAACTATAAAATACTCATGAAAGAAATTGAGGAAGACACAAAGAAATGGAAAAATGTTCCATGCTCATGGATTGGAAGAACAAATATTGTGAAGATGTCAATGCTACCTAGAGCAATCTACACATTCAATGCAATCCCCATCAAAATACCATCCACTTTTTTCAAAGAAATGGAACAAATAATCCTAAAATTTGTATGGAACCAGAAAAGACCCTGAATAGCCAGAGGAATGTTGAAAAAGAAAAGCAAAGCTGGTGGCATCACAGTTCCAGACTTCAAGCTCTATTACAAAGCTGTCATCATCAAGACAGTATGGTACTGGCACAAAAACAGACACATAGATCAATGGAACACAATAGAGAGCCCAGAAATGGACCCTCAACTCTATGGTCAACTCATCTTTGACAAAGCAGGAAAGAATGTCCCATGGAAAAAAGACAGTCTCTTCAACAAATGGTGTTGGGAAAATTGGACAGCCACATGCAGAAGAATGAAACTGGACCATTTCCTTACACCACACACAAAAAGAGACTCCAAATGGTTGAAAGAACTAAATGTGAGACAGGAGTCCATCAAAATCCTAAAGGAGAACACAGGCAGCAACCTCTTTGACCTCAGCCGAAGCAACTTCTTCCTAGAAACATCGCCAAAGGCAAGGGAAGCAAGGGCAAAAATGAACGATTGGGACTTCATCAAGATAAAAAGCTTTTGCATCGCAAAAGAAACAGTCCACAAAACCAAAAGACAACCGACAGAATGGGAGAAGATATTTGCAAATGACATCTCAGATAAAGGGCTAGTATCCAAAATCTATAAATAACTTACCAAACTCAACACCCAAAGAAATGATCCAATCAAGAAATGGGCAGAAGACATGAACTGACATTTTTCCAAAGAAGACATCCAAATGGCCAACAGACACATGAAAAAGTGCTCAACATCATTCAGCATCAGGGAAATCTAAGTCAAAACCTCAATGAGATACCACCTCACACCAGTCAGAATGGCTAAAATTAACAAGTTAGGAAATGACAGAGGTTGGCGGGGATGCAGAGAAAGGGGAACCCTCCTACACTGTTGATGGGAATGCAAGCTGGTGCAGCCACTCTGGAAAACACTACGGAGGTTCCTCAAAAAGTTGAAAATACATCTATCATATGACCCAGCAATTGCACTACTGGGTATTTACCCCAAAGATACAAATGTAGGGATCCAAATGGGTACGTGCACCCCGATGTTTATAGCAGCAATGTCCACAATAGCCAAACTATGGAAAGAGCCAAGATGTCCATCGACAGATGAATGGATAAAGAAGAGGTGGTATATATATACAATGGAATATTATGCAGCCATCAAAAAGAATGAAATCTTGCCTTTTGCAATGATGTGGATGGAACTGGAGGGTATTATGCTCAGTGAAATAAGTCAATCAGAGAAAGACATGTATCATATGATCTCACTGATATGAGGAATTCTTAATCCCAGGAAACAAACTGAGGGTTGCTGGAGTGGTGGGGGGTGGGGGGGATGGGGTGGCTGTGTGATAGACATTGGGGAGGGTATGTGCTATGGTGAGCACCATGAATTGTGTAAGACTGTTGAATCACAGACCTGTACCTCTGAAACAAATAATGTTTGTTAAAAAACAAACATTATATGTTTGTAACGGTATATGTTAAAAAAACACAAGATAGTAGGAAGGGAAAAATGAAGGGGGGAATTAGGGCGGAGACGAACCATGAGAGACTATGCACTCTGGGAAACAAACTGAGGGTTCTAGAGGTGAGGGCGGTGGGGGATGGGTTAACCTGTTGATGGGTATTAAAGAGGGCACATACTGAATGGTGCACTGGGTGTTAAGCGCAAACAATGAATCATGGAACACCACATCAAAAATGAATGTTGTAATGTATGGTGATTAACACAACATAATAAAATAAAATAAATTAAAAAAAAATTTTTTAAAGCATGAAGTCCATGTCCCCACACTGAAGAAAAAGGAACACACTTAAAAAAAAAAAAAAGAACAGTATAAGTTGTCATCACTCCAGTTTAAACTTCATCTTTTATGTTCTTACTCTTTTCTTTCCTTATTGACAGCCCTAAATAGTTACCAAGAACAGGGCTTCTAGAATAATTTGGACCATAAAACCAGCAGTTTTGAAGGTAAAGGAAGGAACATTTCAAGGTAAATACAGTGAGCTCCCTGTTTCCTATTCTTCCAGCCATTTAAGACAATGAGCCCGGGGTTCTAAGCCCAGCCACGTGCTTAACCCAATGTCCTATTATTGTGTACTGAGCAGGGCCACTCATTAACTGGCCTTCTCCTGACCTTGTATGGGGAAGGCACTGAGGCTGACACTTCTCAGTTCCTTGTTCCTTGATGAAATTTCACCTCAGGCACTTCGTTAACTACTCCAAAGAATAACACATGAACAATGATCAGATATACTCAGAAAAAAAGCCAAATATAATATGCTTTAATAGTGTTAGACTATTGATGTCAACATTACCCTGAATTTGCTGAGCTCACAGTGAGTGCTTATGATACTTTCTCCACTGTCTTCTATGCATTATTTATACTTTATCAAGCATCAAGGCAGTGCTAGCTATGAGTAGACCTTTACAGGGAATTATGTGGCAGCCGTGTAAGGAACTGACATAATTATAGCATGAAAAATATTTGATAACTCAGTTAATGGCTAATAAAGGAAAGCATAGATAAAACAAATAAATCATATTACATTGAAAGATGAGCTTTTAAATGACCATTTTTCATTAGTTTTCTTTCACATCAGGGCTTATCATAAATTTAATGGGAAAAAAAAAGGAGGGAAAAAAAAGAAGCCCAGTGACCATCACCAACTTAGTGGATGCCTAATAATGAGAAAAAAATTATCAAAAGCAGTAGGCCACTGTTCCTTCCCCTGTGTCTAAGTGTCCAGTAAAAATAGTTTAAGTATGGACATTCTATACTCCCATTTGTTCTGTCCAAAAGCATGGAATCATTTTTTAACTTTTCCTCTCAGGCCAGATCCAGTTCATCAAGAGATTCTGTTGGCTCCATCTTTAGAATATACCCGTAATGTGGATATAATATGGATATATTGTGGATATAAATATGTTATATCCATGTATGGTTACATATGCATAGATATGTGTGGATATAATGTGGTTATATTCTGAAGCTGGATTCCTATTTAATATAATTGACTGCCTTTGTAAAAACATTATTCTGAGAAATAGTCCACAGGCTTCACCAGATGGCCCAAGAGATCGACAACACAAAAATTTTTAAGATCCTCTGATTTAGAAGATCTGGAGTCAGTGTCTATCTTGGACCCTACAGAAAGCTAATGTTCAGACAATAATGATCACCACCTCAACTGTAAAGGAAGGCCTTTGTTTTATTAGGATAGGAGTCTTACATTTTAATTCAAATAATCTCATTATCTATTTCACCTCTTCCCTAAGACTTTCTTTCTTTGCTCTACATTCTTATTCTTAAAATCATTTCTCATTCTGGATGTTTTCTGGGGTACTATTCATTTTTAATATAGTTATGACCCTAATCTCAGAACATGCCTAAGAACCTGGAACAAACTTTGAATCCAATGCAACTACTTACATAAAAGGAAAGTAGACATACAATCCCAAGCAGAGAAGACTACCCATAGGTCCCTAATGCTCATAGCTCTAAAGTTGGAAAGAAAATTAAAGTGATTTTGTATATTTTTGCAGGGTGCCGGTCACCAGATTTACTTTGTGTGTGTGTGTGTGTGTGTGTGTGTGAGAGAGAGAGAGAACCTTCTGCAAGGGGTGCCTGACCACTCACTGTAGCTACATAGAACACTGTTAGCATTCCTTACCAGACATGAACTTCCCATGGCCCTTCAATATTCAAAGAAGCCTGAAATTTCCTTCAGAAATTTTTGTAAGGCTACAAAGACCAGGGCCTGTTTTCTGCATGTGTGTGTGTATGTGTGTTTTCTGTTAACCTTTTTCAGTCCTAGCTTGTTTTTCCACAAAAGCTCATTTCTCTCATCCCCGCCATCCTTTTTAATTCTGATGGTATATTTTTTGCAGTTTGCTTCCTTACAATTGCTTAAATGGTCTATCAGTTCAATCTCTTCAGTTTATTGGTAACATGTATTTTCTACATTTAACTCTTTCCCATATTTTTTGAGCAGCATTCAGCAGGATGTGTGTTTACGTGTGTACATTTGTATGTATGAGCTATAAGTGACTAAGATCTCTGAATAACCTAGGAATCACACACAGTTTAGATGCTACATCTTAGAAAATCCTTTCTTGGTACCCTACAGTGTGTGAGCAGGAAGACTGGTGCTTTATCTCTTCTACCAAGTTTCAGTACCGCTAGGTAGCTTTGATTTTAAGTAGCTCCAATTTAGGCATGCATAGATGTGACATATGTTAATGGAACAAATTAAATGGAAAATTTAAGTAGAGGCTGTGGCCACATCTATCATGAAGATGGCCACAATTTTTCATTCTAACCTTTTGTGTTCAGTTAATGTCGAACTCTATAAAAAGCTCTAACTTGAAGAAAGATCTTCCTTGTCCTTTTCTTGGCTAAAGATGATGACATTTTGAAAAAATTGATAAAAATTAGTTCAGCAAGTATTATAACTGAAAAGAAGCAAAAGCCGATCTTCTGATAGTAAACTCAAGAGCCTGTCAAATGTCAACCGACCAAAACGGCTGAAAATCAAATGTCAGAATTGGTAGCCCTTGCTGAGAACATGGAACAGGAACAGGACTCTTAGGAGTGACTGTGGACATTCTGGGTACAAGAAAATGCTCTCCAGAAATCAGAGAAGTAGATGTGCATTTCTCCTTCTGCAAAGGAGAGGCTTACTCAAAAACCACATACCTCTGGGCCCCTTGCTTTCCTCCTTAGAATGGACCATCTTCAGGGCCCACCAATATGGCAAGCTCCCTGTCATCAGGAGTGTGTGCTGCAGACTCTGAACACCCAACACCCGTACCAAACACACACACACACGCACACGCACACGCACACAGGTCTCCACCCCCACCCCACAGCCAGCATATGCTCTTGTTACTAACTAGATGCAACTTGTTAACTTGTCCATGGACTGTTTTTCTTATTTTTCTCTGAGGACATTTAGTGTCTTTGGCTCTTGTGTAGTTCAAGTTCAGACTTTCCTTGCTGGACCCAAAACCCATTTGTTAATTCAAGGCTGAACAGCTCTCTTCGCAGGTCCTCTCCAAAGTCAATTGTTTTTCTCTCAATTCTTGATTCCCTTGATTCTCCCTAAACCAATTTTAATCAAGTTTCCCTGCTCTGATTTTTTTTAATAATATCTCAAATAGTAACACTCTGTGGCAAATCTGGCAGAGTAATCTAGTTTGTCCTAGGATAATTCTTTGCTCTTCTTATTTCTACCTTTAAAAAAGCAAAACAAAACAAAAGTCATGTTAAAATCAATTGGTTCTGAAAAGGATATTAATCTCTTTCTTCTAGAGCCACATCTTCACTTTCCCTATATCTTATTTTGGTTTTACATTTTTTGTAAAAAAGACCAAATACAGATTTCTCAGCTTCATTCTCTTTAAAGCCCAATTAAATTACTGTTATTTTTCTCATACCTAAAGAGTGTTACATTTAACTCACCTAGAATAAGGGCCAAGGTGTTCATCAGGCTGCACTACATATGTTCTTAGAAGTTGAAAATGCACTTACAGTTTTGAAAACTAGTCACAGTGCACTTAAAAAACTCATCAAAGCTGCTTATAATTTGAATTTTACCACATAATATATCTTCATTGTGAATACTAATATTAATACACTTGATTATTATAAAACAAGGCCCAGCTGTACTTAATTTATAAGTACTTTGTGACAGTAAAGATAAAGGCATCACTTCCTACTTCGACTCTGCTCTGCTCACTTTATAAGCTAAGGATTCCCAAACGTTTTGGTCTCAGGATTTCCTAAAATTCTGAAAAATTATGGAGGATCCCAAAGACCTTTTCTTAAAACTCAAAAAATTTAAGAACATTTATTTATTAATAGCTTAAAATAACAATAAACCCATCACATGCTAACACAAACAACATACTTTATGAAATATCCCTATATTTTCCAAAAGAAAAAAATTAGTAAGAAGATGAGCACTGTTTTACATTTTTTGCAAATTTCTTAATTTCTTTAATGTCTGTTAATAAAAGACAGCTGGAACCTCATATCTGCTTCTGAATTTATCTGTTAAATTAATAAATTAATTAAAATTATTAACTCATTAAAATCAATTTTAAAAATCTGTGAAACCCTTCATGTTGCTTATGGAAAATTCTACTGCACATTAGTGAGAGAATAAGAGTAGAAAAGACAAATAACATTACAAAAGCATAGGTTTGACCATGAGGACCTCCTCCCTTGGGAGAGCCCCCAGACCACGCTTTGAAATCTGCTGCTTTTTGTTCTAATTAGAAGTAAAAGCTAAATAGAGTAGGGAGAGTTAGTCGAGACTGTCATTACAGAACAGCTTACTGTTCCTATAGTCTTCCTCCCTCTTTCTACCCTTCCCTCCCTCCCCTCTTCCCCTCTCCTCCTTTCTCCATCCCTGCCAGTCCTCCACCCCACCCAAGCCATGAGTGAGTGCTGGATTGGAAGCAGGATATAGTAAATGCCTTATCAATCAGCTGCGTCCTAGATATTGTTGATGAAGGAAGCAGGGATTTGTAGCTAACTGAGAGAAGACAAAGTTTTGTTAGGGATGGAACAAATTCCATTAACTGGCAGAGTCATGCTGAGATATTTTTCTTGGTCTCAGTTATAAACAGGGTTGGAAGACTTATTTGATGTAAGGGATAGGTAGTATGGGGTGGTGGAATGCTCTAGGAAGTTTAAGTCTGTCCTTTCTTGTTTCTCTGCATTTCTGTGAGGAATGATCACCACCTTCTACTGGCAAAGGCCATCCTGTCTGAAAGAGTTCCATTTTACCAGATCATAGTAATAGGTTATTTTCTTAAGGATATGATTAAACTTGTCTCTCAGCGCCAAGCACCACTCTGCCCCTTTGTTCCAGACCAGAGTGGGGAGAAATACTTCTCTTGCATAGTAAACACAAAAATCAAAGTAACAACACAAAGTGAAGCAAGCGAGCAACACACTGACACAGAAAGCCCTTTTATAACCTTCTTGTAGAAGAGAAAACTCTGGAGCATCATTAAGTTTCATTAATTTCCATTCAACAAATTCCAACTTGACATCATAATTTTCTATTGCCTTATTTCTCCAGTTGCTGCTTTGTTTTTCACTATGGAAACAGAAAACACCTAAATAAGCCTACCCGCAACAGAAATCAGATGTTTTCCTGCAAAGATGTACCATGGCCTTTCCCTCACCCTTTGATCTTTCTCCTTGTAGGCTTCTGATTTCAGGGAGGACAATGCCAGTGGGGAGAGTGATACTTTCCAAATTTGGAGATGAAGGGAGGGCCCCAGTTGTAAAGTGGGTCCTACTTTGGGTAAATGGGTACAGCTCTTTCCACAGCTACTCAAAAGTCATAGGAAATATAGGACTTGCCCTACAAAGTCCACTCACTGGACCTGGTTTTTTAATAATGTATTTAGAAATGAGTTTCTCCACTGACACAATGATTACACAAATTTTTTCCTATAGTCCTCATAAAATGAGGAGCAGTAGTTACTTAAAATTTTTAATTATTAAAATCATGTGTGTGTGTGTGTGTGTGCGTGTGGTGTGTGTGAAAAAAAAAAGAAAAAAAAAGAGAGAGAAAGAGAAAAAAGAAATGTTTGATTTTGTTGCCAGGATTAAGAAGCTATGTCAAAAAAGATTGACTGGACTAACTTACCAAGGCCATATATGGCTTGAGCTAAGAAAAGCCAATCTTTTGTTGAATCACCTAATGTAATAAATTGCATTTGGAGGGCTTCAGATTTCTGTACAAACTTTTCAACCAGATCTAATTGGAAGTGCTACTCACATAGCCAGGGGCATTCTGAAAAAGACAGCACAGTGGATTAACACCATTTTTAAAAGTCAGGAAGTCTTTTCTCCTCATTATCTTCAACTGCCAAACATTATAAAGAAGGTCTCCATCTCTCTCTTTCTCCCTTGATCCTATAGTCTTCCTCCCTCTTTCTACCCTTCCCTCCCTCCCCTCTTCCCCTCTCCTCCTTTCTCCATCCCTGCCAGTCTTCCACCCCACCCAAGCCATGAGTGAGTGCTGGATTGGAAGCAGGATATAGTAAATGCCTTATCAATCAGCTGCGTCCTAGATATTGTTGATGAAGGAAGCAGGGATTTGAGAACTAAACTGGGTCCCAGTTGAATAATAAAATGTTCAAATATGTGTTTGGAGCTTTTGTTAAACTAGATAGTTAGAGGGAAGGAATACAATATATACGATTGCAAAAACATCTTTTCATCCTTTTTCCTAACCTACAAACTTTACGTAGCAACACTGGATTTGCCAATCTATCTCACTAATCTGAATAATTAGCCAGGTAGACATAACCACACTCAAAATGACCACCTTAGAAAGAGATATTTAAATGAGGACAGCAAAAACTTCTCCAAACCTTCTTCTTATTCTCCCTCATTCCCACCCACCACCACATTGTCTCCAGATACTGCAGTGGATCCAACAAGTGTCTTATGATAATAAGAGCCAGGGTAAGATATCAGCAGTTTCAAGTTAGCAAAGTAAAGTTTGAAAATGAGAAGTAATACATAAAAGTGAAAGTCTGTCTTCCAGCATTTTGTGTTTTCTCTTCACAATATTTGCATCGTGTGCAGAGGATTTGCAACATAGAAACCTGAATATTTTGATTAATCACAGAAAATATAAGAGATGGCAGAGCTTGCCAGAGGAAAACTAAATACATGAAACATTCAAAATGTGTGGCCAAAAACCCCAAATATTGATGTATCCTCAATATTCTTAGCACGTATCGATTTTGAATGAACATTTTATTTTCTTGTCAGTGATTCAGAATTTCCACTGCTTCTGTTGAGCAATGAGGGAAAATCATGCCAACTGGGAGAAAGCTTTATTTTAAGGTTGAAGGCATGAAATAAGCACTAAGAAGACAATTGTACACCTGTTTTCAAGAGTAAAAAGGCATCTCAAATCTGCTTTGCTTTTGAAAATTTGGCCAAGGAGTGTATTTCAAAGGCCCAATAGCCCATAACATTATTCCCAGGGCTCTATGCTCTCTGCCTAATTGGGAGTCTACACATTTGCATAAGCATGATACTTCATGATTAATGCATAAGACCCAGCATGGAGCCCAGTATCAATCCGTCTGTGGAGGCTTTTCCCCCCACTGAAAACAATCATTGTTCCTAAAATATAATCCATCAAATTTGTAGATTTGACTGCATTGTAGAATATCAGGCTACTTCAATGCCATGATAAAACCTTTACAGAATTGTAAACCTCCTCTGTGTAAGAAAGATGTTTTATTTTAAGATGCCCATGACACAGCTGCCTTGGGACCATCATTGTTGCCAGAAAAGGTGTATTTGCAAAATGAAGTGTCAAGCCCACAGATTTTTTCCTCTTTGGCCCAGGCACCCAATATAAAGGGAAGACTATTAAAACAAACACCTTATGATTACTTTTGGACTGCAAAATAAACGATAGTTCTTCCCGTTGGTAGCTTCAAACACTAACCAACAGCAGTGATGACTTCTAGTGTGAGGACTCCACGACGATGAGGGGAAACTTAGTCAACCATGCTAGAAGGCATTGCAGTTCAAGAATGAAGTCAATTCTCTTTGAGACGGACTGCCCCCCAGTTAAGGAGTACAACTCTCAGGGTGCACCCAGGTATTCCAAATGGTGTTGCCTGTACCTTCCCTGCAGTCTGGGTTGCTTAATTAAGCAGGAATCCATTCCCACAGGAGGAAGTGGGAATGTGAAGTTCGCCAACAGATCCCAATGGGCTGTGGAACCAATGTAAAAGAACTTTTGAGAGACTTCTTTCTAAAAACATGTGAGATGGAGTTTCTTAATTACTAAAAATTAATATATGATTATGAGAAAAAATAAATCATTTAGAATTCTATGAAGTAAAGAGAAACAGTCTGACATCTCCCTCTTTTTCCAGGCAACTTCCCAACAATGATCTCTTGAATGAAGTATATATTCTTCTAGATGTTTTATTTTATAGGCACATGAATGTGTTTGTGTGTATGTCTGTCTTTGTGTGTGTGTGTATGTGTGTGTATCTTTACAAACTTTGGAATAACACTGTACTTGCATACTTAATGTGACTTGTTTTTCTGTTTTCACAATAGTTCACGAACTTTCCCGAAAAGTACATTCATGCTTATCTCATTCCCTTTAATAATTTCATGGTATCGTGTTGTATGGATTACCAACACACAAAGATTCTCCTAACATCAAGTTTGTTTTTTTAAATCATTACAAGCAATGCCACATTTTAGATAGCAGATATCTTACAGGCAAAGACCATCTTGGTCACTGCTGTATCCCTGGTATTGAACACAGAACAACACATAGTAAATGTTCAATAAATATGTGCTTAATATATAAATGAAATATTCAGGGAAATCTCTAGTCTTCCTTTATAGGATATATGAATTTAAAGTTTGCATTGAAACTGCCTAATTACCTCCGAAAAGATTATACCATTTTATACTTAGACCAAGTGTATTGTCACTGTATTCTATTTTACCAACAATGGGATTATAGACTCGTTTCACTTTTCCTGATGTGATTTAATAAGAAAGTGTGTTTCATTATTTTCAATCACATTTCACTAATTTTGAAGAATGTTAGGACTATTCCTAAGGTTATTAACCACATATTTTTCCCTTTGACTATTTGTTCATATCCTTTGACCATTTTTCTATGGATCATTTGTTAATCTTTTTCACATTGATTTTGATGTGCTCTTCTGTATGTTGAAAGATTCAATCCTTTTGCTTGATACATTTTATAAATATTTTTTGCTCTGTGAAAAAAAAAATTGTCATTTGATTCTATTCATCCATCCATCCATCCATCCCTCCATCTTACCTAACAGAAATTTTTTAATATTTATGTTCAAAATCTATCAGTTATGTTCCTTTATAGTTGCTGGGTTTATTCTTAAAAGAGCTTTCTTCACTTAAAGTATAAAAATGAATTTACTCATGTGCCCTTTTAATATTTATAATTTTAACTTCTACATTTTTTTTAACTAATTTGGAATTTATTTGGTTAAAATGAGAGAAGGAGGGATCTGGATTTATTTAAATTTGTGTCATACAAGTAGCTAATTATCCTATTACTGTATGTTAAGAAGTGTATATTTTCAAAGATTTGAAAGGTCAACTGCATCATAGGCAAATTCTCCTAGGTACATGAGTTTATTTTGGACTTCCTGCTCTGGTTCATGGTCAGCCGGTTTAGGTACATGAGCTTATTTTGGACTTCCTGCTAGGTACATGAGTTTATTTTGGACTTCCTGCTCTGGTTCATGGTCAGCCGGTTTATTCCTGCATCAGTGCCATACTGTTTTAATTACTGTTGCATTCATGGTACATTTTATTCTTGGATATAGTTAGACCACCCACATTACTTTTCTTTTTTGTTCTCAGTATTCACCCAAATTTGTATTTTAGAATTATTTTGTCAGAATCAAAAAATGAAAAATAAAATTAAACATTTCGGTATTTTGATGAGAATGTATGTATGGTTTTAGCAGATTAATTTACAAAGGATTGATATCTTTGCAATGTGAAGCTTGCCAACCAAGAAATAAGATACGTCTTTTCATGTCTTCAGTCTGCTTTCTAGCCCTGGTCAGTGTTCTAAAGTTCTCTTCATGCAAGTTTGCACATTTTCAAAAGCTTTTCTCTGGCTTTATTTTTCTCCTTTCTTTTGTGACGAAGATATTTTCTTTCATATCAGTTATTGTTTTTAAAAGAAAAAGCTAATTATTTTGTAACCAGGCACTTTATTAAATATTCATATTGTGTCTAATAGCTTTTCAGCTGATTCTTTGGGGCTCTATAAGCACATTACCATAAGAAACAAATTTGTCTCCCTCTTTGGAAAACTTACACCTGTTATTTCATTCCCTTGTCCTCCTTTGACATATTGATATGATAAATGACTTTGAGATGAGCCCCAGTTACTCATGATTTATTACTTACAAAAGTATTCATTAAGTTCTGTTTTTATTCTAGTATTTTATATAACATTTTATTTAGAAGTTTTGTACTGACATTCATTAATAAAACCAGTTTGACATTTCCTTTTTATGCTGTGTTTGTCAAATTATGGGATCAATTTGAGCAGGCTTTATAAAAACAACTCAAATGCTTACCTTCTGTATTCATCAGATTCCAATAAGAAGCACAGAAAGCATTCAGGATATGTCAAGCAGAGAGGGAGTTAAAATAGGAAATTCAGTCTCAAGACGTTTGGTAGGGCTGGAAGAGCAAGATCTCACCCTGAGATCAGGACCTACAGGAAGCAGCTGCAGGCCCAGAAGAACCATCCACATAGTGGTTGTGGCCACTGCTGCCTTTGAACCCCCCACCCCCATCACTGCTACTCTGGAGCCCGCTCACACCAGCCCTGGACCTACCACCACTGCCAGAAGGAGAACTTGGCTTCCCCATTCCTCTCCCTTCCTAATCTTACATTAGTGCCTCCAATTGGCAGAATTAACCAGAACCCTGCTAGCAAAAGCCCTGCTTCCAGATCCTTGAAATACAGAAGAGAATACAGATGGTCAGAAAAGAGGCTGGATACCAATAAATAATAGCTGGCACACCCTTTTCTCAATTTTCTGGGACTGTGTAGATAACATTGGATATTATCTATTTCTTGAAGGTTTGAAAAAATCAACTGTGAAACCATTTGGACTGGTGCTTTTGTAGGAAATTTGATATTCTTAATTCGCTTCCATAGAGGGATTTTTTTTTTCCTGCCTCTTTTCATGATAAATTTAGTAAATTACATTTTCTTACAAAATCATCCATTTCAGTAGGTTTTCACACATATTTGCATAGATTTGTGCCTCATAATTTATGTTGTGTTTTTCTGCATCAGGGGTTATTTCTCCTTATTTTTTTATAGTAGGCAGATGAACGCCCTGTCTCTCTGCCGCCATGCGCTAAGCCCCAGAATATTTTAATATGTTATGGTACATGCAGATAAGATAAAGCTAGAGACCTTGAGAAGGGGAGTTTTTCTTGGATTATCCTGGTGGACACAATCAAAGCACAGAAACCCTTAAAAGCAGGTAACTTTCTCTGACTGGAGTCAGAAAATATGGCAGAAGGAATGTGGCAGGAAGAACATGAGCGAGTTTAGAAGTGTGAGAAGGATTTGACGCACAGCTGCTGGTTTGAAGGAGTTGAGAGAGGCTCCCCGCTGAAAGCCAGCAAGGAAATAGTAACTTCAGCCCTACAACCACAAGGAGGTTAATTTTGCCAACGCTTAAATGAGCTTGGAAGCAGGCTCTTTCCCAGAGCCTCAGAATGAGAGCCCAGGTTGACTGACACCTTCATTTCATCCTTTTGAGCCCTGGGCCAGAGGAACCAGATGATCATCTAAGCCCACCTATACTTCTGACCTACAGAACTGTGGGATAATAAGTTTGTGTTGTTTTCAACCACTTTGTGGTAATTTGGGGCACCTGCGTGGCTCAGACGGTTAAGCGTCTACCTTTGGCTCAGGTCATGATCCCAGGGTCCCGGGATCAAGCCCTGCATCAGGCTCCTTGCTCAGCAGGGAGTCTGCTTCTCCTGCTCCCTCTGCTGCTTCTCTCTCTCTCTCTCTCTCTCTCTCTCTGTCAAATAATAAATAAATCTAAAAGCAAAAAACAAAAAAGCCAGTTTGTGGTAATTTGAAAAAACAGCAATCAAAAACAGATACATTTTTAATTATATATATTTGTGTTTCTTCTATTTTGTTTCTTGATTACTCTAGACAGCTTTATCTAGTTTATGGTTTGGTTTTGATTTTTCAAAGATGCAACTCTGATATTTATTCATTGATTTTGCCACTATTTTTTCCAGCTCAATAATTTCTGAGATACTGTTTCAAACTTTGCTTTGCATACAAATAGAATCATATCCTATGTATCTTGCCATGATTTGCTTTGTTCCCCTCAAAGTTATGTTCCTGAAATTTTTCCATGTTCTTATACTAGAGGCAGTTTCTTCCTTTACACAGGTTTCTAGCATTCATGGAATGCATTCACAAAGAATTCATTCATTCTATACCCAAGTGGTATTTGGGTATTTCCAGTGTCTGTGTGCCCGTTTGTTTTTACTTCTGGAAAACGTACTGCTACAAACATTCTCATACTATGTTCTGGGGCTCATGTACATCATTTTCTCTAGGGCATATCAAGGAAGCAGGGTAGCTGGGATTATTTATGAGATAATACAAACTGTTTTCCAAGATGGCTGTACAAATTTATATTTCCTCCAGCAATGCCGAAGAGTTCTGATTGCTGTAAACCTTTGCCAACACTATCTATAAAGTGTCTTTTAATAAACAGAAGTCCCTGGTTTTACTTGAGTCAAATTTATCCAAGTTTTTCCCTTTATGTTGTACCCTTTTTTTATGTCTTAAGAACTCCTTCTTTACCTAAGATATTAGAGTTTTTTTCTTTTTAAAATGTAATAAATTTATCATTATATATGTAGGTCTTAAAGCCACTTGAAATTTATTTTGGCATAAGCATAAGGCTGGAGTCCAGTTTCTTTCTTTTTCCATGTCTAACCAATTATCCTAGCACACTTCAAAAGTCCATACCAGCAGAGATTGAAAAGTCCATTCCTCATTACTGACCTGCAGTCCAACTCTGTCATAAATCAAGTTTCATTATAGAAGTTGATATGTTTAGGGATCATCTACTATATTTTTTAAAAGATTTTATTTATTTATTTGAGAGAGAGAGAATGAGAGAGAGCACATGAGAGGGAGGAGGGTCAGAGGGAGAAGCAGACTCCCTGCCGAGCAGGGAGCCCGATGCGGGACTCGATCCAGGGACTCCAGGATCATGACCTGAGCCGAAGGCAGTTGCTTAACCAACTGAGCCACCCAGGCGCCCGGGATCATCTACTATATTACACTTGTATATTTCTTCCTCCTGTGCCAATGTCACATCGTCACAATTATTCTAGAAAATTGTAGCTCTGGAAGGCAAGTCTCTTCCATCTTGTTCTTCAGGAGCCTTTGGCTATTATTTGCCCTTTGTGCTTTGGTATGAATTTTAAATTCCTTGTCAAGTTCCATATATAAATGAGTGTGCACACACATATGTGTGCACAAACCCATTCATGCAAACTTCAAATTTTTAGTAGAATGGATCAGATTGATTATTTATCCTTGAGGGAGATTTCCACTTTCTGAATTTAAAACCAAGGATTTTTTTTTTTTTTTTTTTTTGTAGGGGAAGGGGATTGAAATTCAATAATCTTTCCCAGGATGTGTGTTTGCATGTTTTTTGAGAACGGTTTTTCCTGGTATAGGGTAACACATTTTTGATGTATAGGATTATATTTCCTTTCATTTCAAGGGAGTTTTCTATCACATCTTTGAAAATAGACCATTTTCTTCCTACATTATTCTCTACTTCAGGGAACACCAATTATTGACACATATAATCTCCATTTTCTGGCTCCATATGTACTATAGCCTCTTTTGATATCATTTCTTTATCTTCTCTCCTCTATTTCATCTCTCATTTTCCTAGGAATTTTCCCATGTTATTGATTTGATTGGTACCCATGTTGATTCTATACTGCTCTATTTCTAATTTATAAATTAATCCAGTAATGTAGCTATTTTTACTCAAGGCCTTTTTTTTTTAATTGGCTTAGCAATATCCTCTTCTAATTTACACTATCTTCCAAATTGTTAATCTTTTTACTCTTCTCCCTCGTGTATTTAATCACCTTAAATTTGACAGTTCCCAGCATTTGCTGTGGAAAATTCTCTTGTTTTCTGTAACACATGTTCTTCTGGGATGGTCACTTTACCTGCAATAATTATATATTTTCTCTTTTCTCTAGGCTTTTTTAAAAGATTTTATTTATTTATTTGAGAGACAGCTTGAGCAGCGGGGGGACGGAGAAGGGGAGGGGAGGAAGGGCAGAGGGAGAAGCAGACTCCCTGCTGAGTGGGGAGCCCAACATGGGGCTGATCCCAGGACCCTGGTGATCATGACCTGAGCCCTGGGTGGCAGGAAGACCCTTAACCAACTGAGCCACCCAGGTACCCCGGCTTTTTCTTTTTTTTATAGTTGCATGTTTCTTTCACCATGCACATATTTATTCAAAACTTCCATAATAGCTGTTGTTGTGCTTCCCCAACACCTCTTACCCTGCTTTTGAAATGTGTAGTGCTCTGCTCCGGGAGGGGGCTGTGATTATTTTAGACCAGTTAGAGCCTTCCCATTTCATCTGTCAGAGTTATTGGTCACAGGCATATGTCCGGTAATTGACATTGAACCCAATTTGTGCCAATTAGTTCTGAGAAAAATGTTTCCTGGAGGTTTCAGATCTAGAATGTTTCTCATAATTCTGAGAAAGCTACTAGTCCCCAGCCATCTCCTTTCTTCTAAAGAATTGTGTGTATGTGAAGTCTGGAATTACTGCAGCCATTTTGCTGCTATGAGGGAAGATTTATGGCTGACACTCTAAAAGCAAAGCTGTCTTGGATGACAGAGTGGAACCCCAAAATCAAATCCAGAAACCTAGCCCATCATCTCTGGACTTTTCAGCTAATAAGTCAATAATTATTTTGAGTGTTTTAGTCTGTTAGAAATAGGGTTTCTGCCATTTACAACACAAAGTGTCCAAACTGATGTAATTGGTCCTTGTAGGGATGTGGGTAAATTGTCTTCACGGCGATCCCCACCTTCTCTTGGTCCTGTCTATATGCTGCTATTATCGGTTAAACTCAAGGGCTCTAAAAGATGGTTTGTGTCCTATACTCTACTTTGTATTGTGTTCTTTAAAAATTCTGTATGTGTGCATGCATGTTTTTATTGAACATTATATATCCTGTATGAAAATGTGTACAGTCTTGAGATAATATCATTTGTCATCTTCCCCACTCAGCTAGAGAAAAAACAAAATGCCTTCATCTAATCCACAACTGAGCTGAGTTGAGACTGGATTTCAATTTTAGTAAGCTTCAATTTACCTCTCTTCCCTCTGCCCCCACCGTCCTGGAGTATAGCCTCCTAGAGATCCTGACTGAAAGCCTGGCATTAGGGCCCTTCTTCAACATATTCTGAACCCTATTTTCTTTCCTCTCCTTGAGGCTATGAAGCTGCCAACAACTCCACATTATTTTTCAGCACATTTTTGTTTTGCTTCTTAAGTTCTAACCCTGAGCAGCTTGAGAATTTAGCATGTTCCTGGGGCGCCTGCGTAGCTCAGTCAGTTAAGCATCCAACTCTTGGTTTTTGCTCAGGTCATGATCTCAAGGTCAGGAAATCTGGCCCTGAGTCAGGCTCCATGCTCAGTGGGGAGTCTGCTTGAGATTCTCTTTCTCTCCCTCTACCTCTGCCCCTCCCCCTGCTCGTGCTCTCTCTCTCAAATAAATAAATCTTTTTTTTTTTTTTCCTTTAAGAATTTAGCATGTTCCACAAACAGACAAAACCCTAAGAGTCAGGCTTACTTCTTTGTGCTTTTCTTTACTTCAGGAACTTGGACCTTCAGGTCCTGGCTGCTTTGACAGCCCTGAAATCTGAATTTGTCTCTCTAGCCCCATATGATTGCCAAAGCTTCACCAGCTCCTATGTCTCTTAGTAAGAGCTACCCCAGATTCTCAAGCACAAAACTCACACCAAGAATCAGCTAACTTCCAGAAGAGACAAATGAAGCACAAGATGATGTTCCCTTCTCTCTGTAATCATGGTCCCTCAAATACTGGCTGGTTCTCGCTTCCTCCTTCAAACAATTGTTTATTATATTATATCTGATTTTCTAGTTATTCTCAGTGGGAATGTTTGGTTGATGCCCGCTACTCTGTCACATCCAGAAGTGCAAGTCCGAACTCTGAACTGCTCAGAACTTCTACTTTTTTGCCTCATTTATTTTTCTAGGCTTATCTCCCACTACTCTTGCCTTCAGCAGCGAATCTAAAAATTGTAGAACACGTTATCATACAAGTTTAGAACTAAAAGATAAGATTATCTGACTCGAGTGTCTTATTTTCCAAATGAGGAAACTGAGACTGCAAAAGATTATGTGTCTTATCTCAGACCACATAGCACAACTGGAACTCAAGCCCAAGGACACTTGTCCCTGTACAGGAGCTAGCAGAGCAAGGTAAAGAGCAAAGCAGAATTGAGAATGGCAAGCTTATCTTCATGCTTCACATCAAGAAGAAATATTTCAATTCCTTTCCCCAGTGAGTCAGATCTGTTGCTTTCTAACACACACCTCTACTGACACCACACTTGTCTTCTAGCATAAACTATGATTTTTCCCCAGTTATTAATTATAACTGTCATTCCTGAGCACAGAGCCAGAGGTAATCATCATGCTGAAAACTAAGCTGCTTTTTACACCAAGAATGAGGAAACCTGGGAAGACATCTATAAACCACCTTCCAACCTATTTTAGTCAAAGAAAACTGTATCTCTCATATTTGATAGCCAAGCCTGTAGGGATACCAGCAGGATGGTCATATAATTTATTGTCTAAATGGGATATTTTTGAGAGTGATAGAGGATGCTATTAATAATTACTCCAGAACAACAGGCATATACCTGTACCAACCTGGGCACCCTAGTCACCAGATAATTAATCTCTGACTTGCAAAACCAGTTCTTTTCTTTTTTGAGATTTTATTTATTTATTTACTTTAGAGAGGGGGAGAGAGAGAGAGAGTGGGGGAGGGGCAGCACAGGGAGATGGAGATAGAGAATCTCAAGATTCCCTGCTGAGCATGGAGCCCATCATGAGGCTCAATCTTACAACCCTGAGATCATGACCTGAGCTGAAATCAAGAGTTGGATGCTTAGCCCACTGAGCCACGCAGGCACCCCAAAACCAGTTCTTTTCCAACACTGGCTTCTAATAATTCCTTCAGGGTTCTAATCACTTTCATATGTGGAAAAGAAGTATGCATTGTCAGAGAATGCATTCCTTTAAATTAATAGACTTTATTTTTTAGAGACATTTTATGTTATAGAAAAAAATGAGCAGAAAGTACACAGAGTTCCCATACACTCCCTGATCCTCCAATTTGTTTTCCCCTATTATTAACATCACACATCAGTGTGGTGCATTTATTATCACTGTTGAACCAATAAGAATACATTTTTAACTAAAGTCCAGAGTTGACATTATAATTTATTGCTTGGGTTTGTACATTCTATGAGTTTCGATAAATGTATAATGTCATGCATCAAGCATTACAGTACCATATAGAATAGTTTCACTGACCTAAAAATCCCCTATATTCCATCTATTTCTCCTCCCTCCCTCCCTCCCCCTAAGCCCCTGGCAACCCCTGATGTCTTTACTGTCTCCATAGCTTTGCTTTTTCCAGAATGTCATATAGTTGAATCATATAGTACGTAGTCTTTTCAAACTGGCTTCATTCCAATCATTTGTTTTTAAAATTTTAAATCTTCGGTGTTAAGTGGAATCTCATCATAATGAAGAAAGTAGAGTGTATTTCAAATGAGATCATAGGATTTAAAGATTTCTGTGCAAAAACTTAGGGAGAGCAGAAGTATTTTATAAACAAAGAATAAAAATGTATATAAGAAAATAAATGAAATAAAAAGACAAGCCACAAACTAGAAGGTATTTATAATACTTACATCTAAAAACAGATTATAATTCAGAATATATAAAACTTCCATGAATCAATAAGGAAAAAACAAGTAACCCAATAGAAAAAAAAAAATGGGCAAAGGTATTAGAAAATACACACAAAAAAGCACAACTTGTTGATAAAATATTTAAAATTTTTCAACTTCACTAAAAATCAAGGACATAAACGTTCAACAATGAAACACTATTTCATACTCATTAGGTTAACAGAATGAATAGCCTAGTGATACTATGAGAATAAGCACATTGGAATATGGAAATTTTGGTGAGAGTGAAATTTGGTACCACCATGTTGGTAAGCAATTTGAATTCCCTTGGAAGGAGTATTGGTGCACATACCTTAAGACCCAGATATTACTCTTCTTACATATCTACCTTAAAGTCTCTCAAATGTATGGAAAAGGAGACATATAAAGGGTGCTTACTGTAGCAACATTTGTGACAGAAAAAAGCATAAACACCCAAGCTGTCTCAATTAGGAAATGCAATGTGGCTTATTTATGCAATGAAATACTAAATAAGAGTATAAATGAATGAATTAAATCTTCACATCATGATGTTGAAATGAAAAAAAAAAACAAGTTGCCAATTAAAACACATGGCATAATGCCCCTGCTCCCAACCCAAATAATATATTTTTAAAATATAGTTTATAGTTTTTAAACCCAAATAATATATTTATTATAGAAGACATTAAAGGTATGAATACATTTGGGAATAATATAATACAACTTCAGAATAATTCTGGAATAAGAAAAAAAAGGAATGAAACCGAAAACCTTAGACATAAATATTCCATAATATTAATTGATGTATTTAAAGATGGAGACGTGAAATGAATTTTGCAAAATATTAAGTTATTTAAATTGATGGTTGATATAGAGACATCTATTATATTATTTTCTGTACATTATTTTTTGTTAATTTAGGATGTCTCATATTTAAAGGATTGTGAAAGGTCTAACCTCTTTTTCCCCTATACTCCCTGCTAGAGCTTCTAATTAAGGAAAAAATGCATTGTACAATGGAATACACAAAGAGAACACAGAATATTATTCGGGAAAAAAAAAAAACAGTCATGAGATTTCAAGTCCTAGCTCTTATACTTGCTGGACATGAAGCCCTCGAGCAAGTCACTCCACAGTTAACTTCCTCATCTATAAGATGGGGACATAATACTATTAATAATATTAATATCTACTTTAGAATGTTGGCAGAATCAAATAAAAAGATAAATGTGAAAACATTTTTAAAAAGTCAAACATAAACATTGATTTTCATTATTGCTATTGTAAGACAGAATTAAATTGCTAGGTTGCACCTTTTTATTTCTTCTGCCTGGATTCTGGTGTAGACGTTTATGATTGAAGAAGTGACAAAAATAAATAACAGAATAAAGAAAAATGAAATTAAAAAAGGGATATGTAATTCACAAACTATAAATATAACATGAATATATGTTACATATGTTATACATAATATCTAATATGGTATATGTAATATAATAGGTGTACATATATAATATAAATAAAAATTATCAAGGGCCTATTTTATTTCTAAAGTTTCAGACAAGCTTAAGATTCTCTTACACTTACCCTGCAAAAATTGCCAAGTATTGTCAATATGTAACATACAAAAGTAACACACTGTTTTAGATCTTTGGAAAAGAAACACAAAACATTTTCTGTGTTTAACTTAGTTCTTTTTATTTTTTAATTTAAAATAGTACTGCAAAAATTTTATTTCTGAATTTTTTCAGCTATGATTAGATTTTCCTTGTTTATACCTCACAATGCATGCCATGGTATAACATTTTGAAAATTCACATAAATACAAATTTAAAAAGTATAATAACCTAAAATTACAATTATGCCTTGCAGTACTTCAGATATAAGTTGTGGACCAAAATAAGAGTTGTAGTGGTAGAAATTAAAAAAAAACAAAAACAAAATTCAGTTGATTCAACAAGGATCGTTGAGAGAGCAAGACATTAGTGCCACATTCACTTGCTTTTACCTCATATATTTTTCTTCACATCTCCCCTTCCACTGCTTCCTTTTGGCACCCTCCAGGGCAACAACATCAAAAAGTAGGTTTGTAGACTCCAGGGATTCCTATGCTGATTCCCTGGGGTGTGGGAAGAAAATACTGGATTGTTCTATTTTTTGCCTAAAGCTAGAGAAAAGATTGAGTTCTACTTTTATGTAATATACAAATTTATTCTGTACCCTTTCTTGGTCTGCACATCAGATGTTCACACATCATGTCAGATTGGCAAAGGAATCTTGCAGAAAGAGTGAGAGTTCTACAACACGGAAGGGCTGGCGTTGCCTTACTGACATTTTTATTTACTTTCAACTTATCCCAAGCAACATAGTACTCAACAAGTGGATTTCCATATCATATTATCTCATTTTAACAAAAGCAGGTCTCACTGCATGACACAGGACTTAAAAAGGATTACTGCAGAAAACAAAAACGGACACAAATTAGGAGTAATCCCAAAAATGCAGGCAGAAGCAAACCTCAGGCAAATGGAAACACGAACCATTCCCTATTTCTAGAACAAGGTCTTTGTCAGCTGCTTTAGGAGTTATAAACAATGGACATCTAGTCACACCTGACAAAAATTCAGAAAGTTTCAAAATTATAAAGACTCTCTTAAATAAGGATTTACACCCATATCTTCCCAAGGTATGTATTACGCCTTGAGATCCTGGTTAGTTATAGTAGAAGAAAGCATGACAGAAAAATATTGTGGGTTGTGTTTTTGTTGTTGTTTCTTCAATTTTATGGCATCCTTTCTTATTTCTGTTTTTGTGTATGTTTTATGATGTATACAGTACATGAACCCAGCATACCACATTTATGACATGAGTCATAAACTGCCACGTTTTGGGGGCGGGGGTGTGAAGTCAAGAGTTTTATTCTGCTGTGGTATGATCAAAAGTTTTTCAAGACAATTACACTTAACTAGTCCTCTTGACTTAACATTTTTCCAACAACTCATCCTGCACACTGTAAAGAGGGTGGTTTTTAAAATCAAAATAAATGAATTATCTGTCGAATGCCCATCATATGCCAGACCCTGTGGTGATGGGTAATCAAAAACATTGACTGCAGGGAGGAATAAATGAATTGGCAGTGAGGGAGTGTGAGAGGTGAAGAGCTAGATGAGTTTTGGAGTCTCAGTAATTTGCATATTGGTTCTAGCAATAAGCAAAAATGGGTCTCAATAACATCAGCCTAGTGAAAATTAAATAAATGTTTATTTTTAATCCATTCTAAATTGGGGCATTATTTGAGTTAGACTTGCTGATTTTGGAGTGAAAATGGAAATCTATAAAGCAGTCAATAAACATTTATTGGGAACCCACTGTATAGAAGTGGACCCAAAGCACAAGAAGAGTAAGATTTTAAAATATAGATTTAAAAGAATATATTTTCCTTCCTACATTGCTCTATTCTTTTCTTCCTACTCTCCAGATAAATTAGCTGGTCTGACTCATAACAATAACGCAGTATTTCCTACTTATCCCCTACTTCACTGTTGTTTCTCTTGTTTTGGCCTGCCAATTCATTTATTATTCATTCAATAGTGGTTTAAGAAAGAAGAAAACAAATAATATCTTCCTATTACTGAGCTTAAAATCCTGTTGTTTAGATGATAGTCATTAGAGATAATAAAGTTGAAACCGAGTGTTGTAACTGCCTTGATCTTAAAAGGGGATCTTCCTTAAGTATTCAGAACCATGTCAAAGGAAACTTTATTCAGCAATTATACATTATTTCCTTTAATCTGTTGGTGTTCACTTAGCCATTGGCTCAGCAAATATAGACAGAGTACTTGTTCTGTGTCTAAACTGCTTAGACACTAGAGACAAGGCAATGAGCAGAACAAGGCCTCATCCTCATGGACACTACCTGCTGGTGGGGAAGCAGGCAAACTTTGTCAGGAAATATGATTGGGAGGTAAATACTCTTACCATTCTCTAAGTTTATTTTCTTCTTTGTTTTTAATTGATCTGTCTTCTAACCATATTCTGCTCTATGTTTTTCCCATTCTCTACCAATTAACTATTAAAAGATTTGCTGATAACAATCGTAACTATTCCTAATTTTATTTGCTTTTTATAAAGCCTCTTATGCAATAAAAACTACAAAAGGTAGAAATTTCAGGCACTACTGTCTGGCCCTAGGGATCTTTAATGTATTTGGTTCTGTCAGAGTTGTTTTCCCAGAGCCCTGCAATCCACAAGAGGCTGGTTGCAGACTGGCCAGTTATTTTATTTTATTTTTTATTTTATTTTATTTTTTTTTAAGATTTTATTTATTTATTTGACACAGAGAGAGAGACAGAGAGAGAGCACAAGTAGGCAGAGTGACAGGCAGATGGAGAGGGAGAAACAGGCTCTCCGCTGAGCAGGGAGCCAGATGCGGGGCTCGATCCCAAGACCCCAGGATCATGACCTGAGCCGAAAGCAGCCGCTTAACGGACTGAGCCACCCAGGCGCCCCAAGTTATTTTAAGAGAATAACCATTGCATGATAGAGTTTGGGTTCCTTGGTCAACAGCTCCTAAAGTTTGGCAGATTACCATGGAATCTTTCACATATGGGTGACTATACATTTACCTGGTTCTCTTTTTTTTTTTTTTATTTTAACCAATTATGAGGAAAATCACTCAGTGTCACTCAAAACATTCTGTGTCCAAATCCATCTGAAAACACAGCATACACTTTTGGCTTATTTCTCTTTCATTTGACGCATTTAGGGTTTTACATCAGGTCTCACACATCTACTTCAACACATCTACTATATTTGACAGAGGGACAGGAAGCTGGAAGCTAAGACAGTTTCTACATCTGCTCTGAAAAGGTTTATTTATCATCAGAGAAGCCATTAGAGTCTTAGGGTCATGAGATACCTAAAATATGAAAAACGCTATTCAACCTTGCTATCCTTCATATTGCTTAGGTTGAAATCCCAGCCCTATAGCTTACTAGCAGCATGACTTGGGCAAGTCACTTTCCTCAACTTCCTCATCTGCAATATGAGGCAGATAATAGTATCCACCTATAAGTATTGAATAAAACCAGTGCATGTAAAGGGCTATGAAAAGTGCCTGTTATGTAGTGATTGTAATGTAAACATTACCTCATTGACCAAAATGCATGAGCTGTGAGGGCAAAGGTTTTTATTTGCACTTTTTTCACTGATTATCTCCAATACTACAACAGTGCCTGGCACAGAATAGAAGTTCCATCTGTTGAGAATAAATGAATGGCAAAACATAATGCAATTAGACATGTGGACAGATTTATCTGATGTATGGAGTTGTAAACTGAATTGTGATTGTGTCTCTCAGATCTAAGTGAGGGCTGCTCAGTGTGACAGCTGAGAACTCCCAAGGCAAGAGAGGAAAACAGCAGACAGGAAAGTGTGAAGGCTAAAGGGAAACACTGAGTCTCTCTCCTTCCCAGTTCTCTTAGAACAGTGAAATAAGTGCCTTGGGACACTGGGAAGTAGAGAGACCAGGAGAACAGAATCTAACTCCCCACATAGCGAGCCTATGCCTATTCTTGCCAGGAGCCCAAAACAAACATTGGCGATGACCTAAACTGACATTGGTTTCCTGCAAGATAAGAAGTGTGTCAAGAGAAGGCTTGATGGCAGATTTAGCCCAAGAAAGTCATACTGATAATCAGCATTTTGGTGCTGTCCCACCTCCCCTTTGAGCACCAAGCTTCTCCATCCACCAGTACCTGTGCTCCTCAGCACCTGACTACGGTTCTTTTCTTTGATGAACTCAAGACCCTCCTGTGTTCTACCACTCTACACAATGAAAATCCACCTGCCCTGCATCTTATTATACTGAGTTTTTCTCAGTTTTCTGATCCATTCAGAGAATTTCACGAGCTACCAGAGTAAAGTAGACATGAGTGATAACAAGTTTCTGTTAATTGCAAAGGAATCAATCACTGCTGAGTTGGCTCACACCAGTGGTGAAAGGCTGGGAGTGAGGTCCTCCATGTTAAGGGAGTCCTTACTAGACTCTCAAAGCATACTGCACTGCCAATAATCCGGCCTTCTTAAATCATACCAGCCTGCTTCTAAGTACAATCAAATGAGAAAAGGAAAAAGATGAGCCTGGACAGTCCTGGAATACAGTTCAGATGAGGCCTGCTGAAGAGCAGAGAGTACAGCACACATGTTTAAAGTGGACCTATTAGAAATAAGGGCACACCATCTGAGAAAGTTTGTCCTCCTATGGAGGGGAAAATGTACCACTACGTCAGTTTTTTGAGCAAAAATTATATGGAATCTGGTGATTACAAGTTAGCTCTCTCAGTTGCATTTGCATTGGTGATAGAAAATACAGCCAAACTATTTGCTGCAACTCCTAATCCTAAGGGCAAATACTGTTGCTGAGATGTTCATCCCCACATCCAGAATGGATCAGGTACATGTGCCTGGAAATAAGAACACTCTCAGCCTAAGGCAGGATTCTGGCTCAAAAATAGGAAGGCCTAGTAGATGGGAGAATCACCACAACCATATACTAAAAAGGTCAGACTCACTAGAAACCATTTCTAATCCTCAGAAGACCCCCTGGGAACTATTTTCATCCCCATTTTTCAGAGGAAGAAATGGAAGCTCCAAAGTTAACTTACTGCTAATTGAACCCACATCTTACTAGCTCAGTGCACAGTCACATCACAAACATCCGTCCTACCTAACTCAGATGATGTGAGGATAAAGCAAGATAACACCAGTAAAAACTTGGAAAATTAAACTGCTATATACCCATGAGAAGCATTATTATGTACAAACTTTTCTTGGATGGGAATAGACATTAAAATCTTGGCCATGTGCAAAATTGTTCTTAATTTAGGAAGTTGTTCAACCCTGTTTTTAGCCCCAGGATTCTACGCTTCTATGTATGAGGAGGAAAATGAAATACAGTCATGCAAGAGGCTATTTCTTTAATTTTCTGGATTGTCACATTCATTCAGCATGAAATTTTCTATGGAAAGTCAATTTTGGAAAGTTCCAAACTTAATTAGATCTTGCAGTTGTGATCTTCATTATAATTATCAAATACTGAAGAGCTAATAAAGGATCAACCTCTGGGCTGCAGAATAACCTAATCTATTCATACCTCAGTGACGTCCTGAATTAGAACTGGGGGCTGATGAACTCCAGTGCACCAGCCAACCAACCATAGTTAGCAGATTGCAATACACAACTGAGCCTTGATCAGACCAAGATGAACACATGATATGTAAAATAATCCAATAGTTTATCAATAATACATGGGCAATTCAGGTGAGGAGACATACAGTGGTGTAGCAAGTCTAATTAAGAGCATTTCTATGATAAACTGAAGCCCTACCTCCTGCTATCATGCAATTATTCATTTGAGTCTATTGTTGCTAGAACAATGAGCAGTGAGCATCTTCCTTATTAGTGATCCTTCTTCCTGATACTGGCAATTTAACCAAATAATACATAGCACCCTTTTAATATTCCAAAGTGTATTTCAATACCCAGACATTTTCCTTAATGTAGATTCTGTAGGAGACAGAGTGGTGAATTCCGGATCATTTGTCTTGTTTTTTGTTCTATTTTGTCTTTTTTTTTTTTTTTTTTGAAGACTGCTGCAGATACTTCTCAGAAGCATCTCTGTAACTTTTCTTGGCTAAAAACATCTTATAAATAAATTTTACCACAACAGAGCTCTGATTCTAGCAGTACCACAAACTTCATTAACTCCTTCAGGTTCTTAGCACCTTTGATTTTTGATTTAGTATCACCTCTGCAGTTATCTCCCAGATTCTTTTTTTTTTTTTTCAGATTCTTAATGTTTAAGAGCCAAGGAAGTAACCCAAAAATTGCATAGGAAACATTCTAATTTGACTAAATGTAAAAATGTATATTAGTGGAAACTTAGATTCTAATTTGGGGGAAAACTTTGAAGATTGGAAAAGGGCTGGGAAAAAAGCCACAATCATTTTAAAAATTTACCTTTTCTCCTTTAGAGGTATAAACTTCACATTTGGAAAAACTAAGCCCTTTGAATAAGCCATTGAGTTGTGTATATACTAAACGTTTTTCTAACTGTAAAACAAATAAACTGAATTATCTCTAATATAGGTGGACTAAGATGGTCAAGCCAGGAGCAACTCCTTAATATTTTATCCTTCTGAGAGGTGAGTAGGAAGAAGAGGTTACGCATTCTTAGGGGAAAGGGTCATGGTACTTTCTTTGTATATGGATAGAAAAAATATTGTGTCTGAACTGTTGTCTGATTCTATGCAACACATATGGTTTGTTTTATGTTGCTTGCATTTGTCTGTATTCTTTTTTGTTTGGGAAAATCATTGAAAAGTTGCTTGCAGGAGCTAAAGAGAGGAGAAAATACTGAAAAGGCTTTGTGAAAAAATTTCAAATGTTCAACAACAGTATTACTTTGGGTCCAAGAAACAAAGGGTGCCCCAGATCCAGGTGGAAGACTGTTCTCCCATCTCCATACAAAATCCAATATATATACTACCCTGAGGAGTGGCAGCTTTGAAAGAGAGGAATAAAGCATCCTTGGCATGGACACTGGCAATCTCATGAAAGCTGTATCAGAAATGGCTAAATAAATAAATAAAGCTGCTTCTGCTACTTTGGGGGAAGATGACTTTGGCCAAGGGCAGATTTAGTAGGAGTGGAAGAACATGGCAGATCCCTAAGATGACAGTCAGCCATGTTGGCTTATAAGCAAACATGAAGGGCTAATATGGGAACTTATCTAAATGAAAAGGTGAGATTTTGTTGGTAGGAGATACTAGAATCAGGTAATACATCTACTTGGGTTTGAAGTGATTGTAACTGGGCCCTAAAAGTTGGTTGTAATCTTAATGGATTATCATAGGTGGGTTTCATCAATGATTACAAACCAGATTTTCTAGCCAATCTTTATGTGTATTTACTTGAGTAAATTCCAAAAGATGGCTAATCTATTAAGACAAAACATTTTTTTATCCAGCATCAATTTCTCCCAAATTGTGAATTCCAAACTATAGTTTAAGTGCTTCTCAGAGAATGTGCCTTTCATTAGTTTAAAGGTATTTTACTCTTCTTATAAATAGGCCATGAAAACAATTATTTTGTTGTATTCAACCAAACTGATCTGCCTGCAATTTCTTGAACTGAACTAACATTTTTTACTCTTGCTGGAAAGAATGTTTTTCCTTTTCTTCCCTGTATATCCAAGCCTATTACCTCACTTTAAAATTTGACCCACTCAATAAAAAACCCAGGACCAAGTGATGATAAATTCCTTCTGTCTCCTCACAACTCATTCATTTATTCATTCAGTATATATTTTAGTGAGGATGACAATGTGCCAAGAGTTCATTAGAGTTCACTTATGCTTTTGAATTGTCAGTTATCTTGTTATATGTCTGATTTTGTCCCTTTAAACTAGATTATAACCTATCAGGAAAAGGGACAGTGTTTCACCTATCTTTGCTCACTGTTTTAGTGCTTAACTTCTCAGACACAGGAGCCATTCAACAAAGTATGATAGATTTGACTCAGATTTCAGTCTTTAAAGAAAATGGCAACTTAATTATATTTCTTTAACAAGAATTAGAAGACAATAGTTACCATTGATTGAGTGCCTCTTGTGTATCAAGGTCTTTTCATAAGTGATCTCTAATCTTTACGGCAGTCCACCAAGATAAAATTTTGCTAGCCCCAATGTGTCTACGAGGGAAGAGATACTAGGAGAAAAGACATTACCTTGGGTTTCTCTTCTGGCCAGTTATAGAACTGGCTCTGGAATCCAGGCCTAGATGATTCTTAAAAACCAAGAGGAATTCTCAACTAGGGTGAGATTCTGTCTCTGCAGTTGTCACCATGACAGTTTCCTTTATAGATGAGCCAAGAGAAATACATCTTAATATCATTTGGAAAATGTCAAATTTGTCCAGTTCTTTCTGTTCTTTTGTCTTTTTATATTTCCTTAGTTAAGATTCCAATGAGATGTATCCTTTTTAGAAAACCGAAAGCCATGAAACAATATGTATAATTCTCAGGCTGTAAAATAAAACCACTGAATAAAAGAAAAAAATGTTAATAAAAAAAACACTTTCTTTAATCAGTGAATACATGCTAAATAATGGAGTGTTTTCTATATTTCTATATTATGCTTTGGTGTAAATTTATTCAAGATAACCATACATATCAAAATATTATATCTAGGTTATAATGACTGGGTTTATTATAATTGTTTTGAAACTGTGAAAACATAGGAAAGCATTTTATATAATCAAGATGTATACATTGAAAAGAAGTGAGATGCTAAATTGATTTTCAAAGTAGCTGCTGCTCTTCATATACGATAACAGAGTAATAAGATGGAGATTAAAGATTAAGAATTTTACCAATTTAAAATAATTCTTAATTATCTTAAAATAATTCTTAATTATGGAGCATTTATAATTATAGATCATTGTTTTTAATGAATTTCTTTATAAATGGAAATTTTTCAGATGATTTCTATAGCTATTGTCAATATCTGCAGAAAGTTGACCATAAGGGCTTCAATGCTTCAAAAGATCCAAGAAGAATAACATAACTGATAAAGGATTAGTATCCAAATCTATAAAGAATTTATCAAACTCAACACCCAAAAAAACCCAAATAATCCAGTTAAGAAATGGGTAGAAGGCACGAATAGACATTTTTCCAAAGAAGACATACAGTTGATGAACAGACACATGAAAAGATGCTCAACATCACTCATAATCAAGGAAATACAATCAAAACCACAGGGAGATACCACCTCACACCATCAGAATGGCTAAATTTAACAACACAGAAAACAGCATATGTTGGTGAGGATGTGGAAAAGGGGGGAATGCAAACTGGTACAACCACTCTGGAAAACAGTATGGAGGTTCCTCAAAAAGTTTAAGATAAAACAACCCTATGACCCAGCAGTTGTACTACTAGATATTTACCCAGAAGATACAAAAATACTGACTCAGGGGCGCCTGGGTGGCTCAGTTGTTAAGTATCTGCCTTCAGCTCAGGTCATGATCCCAGGGTCCTGGGATCAAGCCCCGCATCAGGCTCCCAGCTCAGCGGGAAGCCTGCTTCTCCCTCTCCCACTCCCCCTGCTTGTGTTCCCTCTCTCGCTGTGTCTCTCTCTGTCAAATAAATAAATAAAATCTTTAAAAAAAAAATACTGACTCAAAGGGGCACATGCACCCTGAGGTGCCAAATTATGGAAAGAATCCAAATGTCCATCAACTGGTGAATGGATAAAGAAGTGGTGTGTATATAATGGAATATTACTCAGCCATCAAAAAGAATGAAATCTTGCCATCTGCAACGACGTGGATGGAGCTAGAGTGTATTATGCTAAGCAAATTAAGCCAGTCAAAGAAAGTCAAATATCATATGATTTCACTCATATGTGGAATTTAAGAAATAAAACAGATGAGCATAGGAGAAGGGGAAAAAAGAGAGAGAGAGAGGGAGGCAAACCATAGGAGACTCTTAACTATAGAGAACAAGCTGAGGGTTGCTAGAGGGGGGGTGGGTGGAGGGTGGGCTAAATGGGAAATAGGTATTAAGGAGGGCACTTGGGATGAGCACTGGGTGTTATATGTAAGTGATGAATCACTAAATTGTACTCCTGAAACCAATATTATGCAATATGTCAACTAACTAGAATTTAAATAAAAACTTGAAACAAACAAAAAAATCCAAGAAGAGATGGGCTCTATCAGGTATATGCTTGGTGAGGGGAAGAGGAAAATGATCTGCAGTCCCCAATCACAGCACCTAGAAAGGCACAGAGAACTTGGCTCTATTTGAATAATTCAGGTTTTGCTACTCAAGGACTCTGACTTAGTGGGTAAAACTAGGAAATAAGTACCTCAAGGTCAATGATTCCAAAATGAAAGAAGAAGTCAGTGGCATATTAGAAATACCTGGGGATACTGGGGGCATTTTACTAAACTAGTCTTAGTTCTCCAGAGATTTTGGTACACCCACTCCCCTGCCAGTAGCTATTCATCAGTAGCTATTTATTGTCATAGTGATTCACTATTCTTAACACTCTGGTATGTTAGAGATGAAAAAGTTATAGCTGATAATTACTAGTCTAGTCACTAGGGAAATGTGTAGCCAAATGAGTGCTATGAGTAATAGCATCCACATTGCAGAAAATGATGCTGATTTGAGGCAGGTCTATATCCTTAGTCCATCCCCTAAGAAGGAAGAGTTGACAAAAATAACAAGACACTGGACCCAGAATGAGAGGGCTCAGGCAAGGATCAATTCCCAGCAGTTTGTGTCTCAGGAAACAAAAGGTTTTGGAAGAAAGACTGAGGGTCAGAGGCTTTCACCACAGACTCAGGACAATATGTAATTCCCAATTCACCAAATGTTGGAAAGGGGCCCTGTAATATATTTCTGGACTTGGTTGTAGAAAATTAAATATAACTGATTCTGTAAATTGGGATAGTTGAGAAGGTCCGGGAGGGGGAGAAACTTAGAGATAAACAATATAAAGCCTTGATCATGATCATTACTATGATAACACAAAATCTCTAGTCAGCAAAATATTATTGTAAAAATGTATGATAGGCAAGAAAATAATGTTTGCTGCCACTACTTCTATATAAATCTTCCCTGGAGGTCCCAGGCACTGCAGAAAGATAAGGTAAAATGGAAATAATTATCAGAATTCAAAGGAAAAACAAAATTATTCTTTACAGGCAATATGATTTTCTATATAGCAAATCAGACTCTGGAGATAAATGGTGAGAACTAATAAGAGGATTCAACAATGATACTAGATGCAAGATAAACACACAAAGAACAGCTGTGTCCCTGAATGCCTGCAACAACCAATAAGAAATATTCCATTCATTAAAGACACAATAACCATTAGGTATGTAAAGGAAAAAATAACAAAAAAATGTGGAAACATGTATGGAGGAAATTAATTCAAGAAGACAGACCTAAATAAATGGAGCTATTTACATATACTATCATAAACATGCCAACTCCTCCCAAATTAATCTCAAAATTCAACCAAAAATTCCAAAAAGGGACATCATAGATTTTGAAGAGCACAGAAAAGCCAAGAAATGTTTGAAGAATAATATTAGAGAGAGCTGAGGGCTCATTCTACCATATGTAAAGACTTACCATTACGCCACAATAATTTGATAAGGTGGTTTGGGCACAGATGTAGATTAAATAAGCTAACAACACAGAACTTGCAGCAAAACAATCAAACTGTACAGAGTTGAATAGTGCTCCCCCAAGAACTTCAGAATATAAGCTTATTTGGTTTCCGTAGTGTAGTGGTTATCACGTTCACCTAACAGAATATAAACTTATCTGGAAATAGCTGGCAGATGTAAATAGTCAAAATGAGGGCATACCGGACTGGGCTGGGCCCTAAGCCAATGACTAGTGTTCCTATCAGAAGGTCATGTGAGGACAGGAATCAGTCAGGAGAGAATGTCATGTGATGATGGAGGCAGAGATTGCAGTGACTCATCTACAAGAAATGCCAAGTTTGCTGGCTACCACCAGAAGCTAGGAAGAAGCAAGGAAGTGTCTTCCCCTAGGACCTTCAGAGAGAACATGCCCTACCAACACCTTGATTTAGGACTTCTCACCCCCACAACTGAGACAATATATTTCTGTTGTTTTAAGCCATGCAGTTTGTGGTAATTTGTTTTGGCAACACTAGGAAACTAATACACAAGCAATCATATATAGCAGAGATTTATACAGGGCTGCCACATTCCATATAGCTCCAGGAGACACCATTTACATTATATTCTACATGCTCTAACATTGTGCCATTCACATAGACTATGATATGAATGGTGCCCCCTGGAGTTGTGCAGAACAACCCCTCTCTTTATGTAGGACAGAGGAGGCACTACAAATTATTGTGGAAAAGGCTAACTTTTGAATGATATGTGCCAGAACTGAGGGCTAGCCATGCGAAAAAAGATAAAGTTGGAACCTGGTCTCACTCTATACCAAAAAAAAAAAAAAAAAAATTCTAGACAGATTGATGGTCTGTCTAGACCTTATCCTTGATAAGGAAAGAAAAAAAGTAAATTTTAAAAGAAAATGTTAAAATAGCTTTACAGCATCAGGGTTGAAAATTATTTCTTAAACAAAACACAAGAAACCGAAAACATTGTTTTGATAAGTTTGAGTATATTGAAATTAAAAATTTCTGTATAACAAATGACATCATGAACAAAGTGAAAATACAAGCAACAGAACAGAAGACATTTGCATTATGTAGTGATTATCAAAGAGTATATCCAAAATATTTAAAGGACTCATAAATCAATAAGAAAAGGTAAGTAAGGTAAATAAGCCGAAAGAAAAAAAAATCAGCAAAATGTATGAACAGGTAAGTGGAGAAAAGACACCATGTTTATGAAAAAAATGTTAAGCATTTTTTATGTTCAATAGAACTACTCTACGATCCAGTAATCCCACTACTGGCTATTTACCCCCCAAATACAAAAACATTAATTCAAAGGGATACATGCACCCTTATGTTTACTGCAGCACTATCTACAATAGCCAATTATAGATATATAATAAATATATACATATAAATATAAAATATTACTCAGCAATAAAAAAGAATGAAATCTTGCCATTTGCAATGACATAGATGGAACCAGAGAGTATAATACTAAACAAAATAAGTCAGAGAAAGACAAACACCATATGATTTCACTCATATGTGGAATTTAGGAAACAAAACAAAAGAGCAAAGGGTGAAAAGAGAGAGAGATAGAGAAAGACAAACCAAAAAACAAACTCTCAACTCTAGAGAACAAACTGATAGTTACCAGAGGGGAGGTGGTGGGGGATGGGTGAAGTAGGTGATGAGGATTCAGGAGTGCACTTGTGATGACACAAGGTGATGTATGGAACTGTTGAATCCCTATATTGTACACCTGAAACTAATACAACACTGTATGTTAACCATACTGAAATTAAAATTAAAAAACTTAAAAAAATAAAATAAATTTATAAAACACACTTTTATGTTTAAAGAAACACACGTTTAAATACATGAAATTCTATTTTATATCCTGAAGATTAAGAACAATTAAGAAGTCTGATAATACTAATAATTTGCTAGAATATGGAAACATGCAAATTCTCATACATTGTAGTATATATAAATAGCATTATTTATATCACTACAATGCTTTAGAAGGCCATTTGGCAATCTGGTAAAGTTAAAGATGTGCATTGCCTATTATCAACAAATCCACTTTTAGGAGATTCTAGAGGAACTTGAACAGGGACATACAGGATCATGTAGAAGGAATTCACTATGTGCCACTTGTAATGGGAAAATACTGTAAACGATCCAAATGACCATCCATAAGGGAGTAGCTGGCAGTTGGAAATAGCTGTCAAAATGGTGAGATAAATGGTGAGAACTAATAAGAGAATTCAACAATGATACTAGATGCAAGATAAACACACAAAGAACAGCTGTGTCCCTGAATGCCTGCAACAACCAATAAGAAATATTCCATTCATTAAAGACACACCATTAGGTATGTAAAGGAAAAAATAACAAAAAAAATAACAAAATAACAAAAAAAAACAAAAAAATAAATTATAAATAAATATATAATTGAATATTTATGTATTGTATGATTACATAGGTACTATACATTTATAAATGAACTAGAACTACATTTACATGGAAAAAATCTCTAAATAATAATAATATTGATTTTTTAAAAGTATACTATAAGACATCCGTACTGTATAGCATTACTGTGTAAAATATTAAATCTTACAAAATAATACTAAACATTGAAAAAATATATCTTGTTTTTGGATAAATACATATGTTTTAACAATATAAAAATGGCCTGGAAGGATTCATACTAACTTCAGGATAATATTCATTTATGAGAAAGATGAGCAAGGAATGAGATGAGGTGCCTTTAATCAGATATATAATATTTTGATTACATTTTTAAAATCTAAAGGAAATATAAAAAATATTAACATTTATAAACTCTGGTGTTAGGCAGTACATGGATATCTGATTTATCATTTTCTAATTTTTTAGTATAGTTGAAATATTTGGTAAACAAAATAGAGACAAAGAAAGAAAGGAAAAGGAGAAGGAGAGAGGAGGCAAGAGGAAGAGGAGGGAGGAAAGTGGACATGGTCTTTGGACACAGAGTGCCCTGCAAGCTAATTGTGGCAGGTAGTGTGGTTTAGTGGAAGGAGCTTGGCTATGGGCTCAAGCAGACTTAATTCTAGGTCCTTTCAACTTGGACAAGTTAATTATTCTAGGACTCCATTTACCCACCTCTAAAATGGACAGATTAAAATGTAACTGACCATGTTCTATGAAGACTGTTCGGGGTGATATGTAAAATGTCCTATGCAGTGTCCACCAGGTACACAGAGTGCTCCATGAATAATACAGCCTCCTCTCTCTTCTTTTTAGCAGTGGGAAACAATAAAGTCTGTGCAGAAATTATACCACCTGAACTCACTGGATGGAACTAAATTCCTCCTTCTGAGGCAGTCTTTTTTTTTTTATCTCAGTAAAAGTAATTTTGAAAAGAGATTAAATGCCTTTGGCATGAACAAAGATGCAGACTATAGAGAAAACCGTAGGGCTTCGGTTTCCACCAAAGCATCCATTATAAAGGTAGGTGAGGAAGTTCCCATGGTTCTGCATTTCAGCTCAAGTCACTTATTTAAGGAGATCACGGCACAGGCCCTTCACCCTTGGTTGTTAATGACCTTACTTTGAAGTACTGAATGGAACACACAGTAGGGTCAATTGCAGACACAATGACAAGAATTAAAGCGCAAAGCTCCCTAATGAGATCTGGGCTTATTTCTTGTAGTTCAAGGAACACTGTGGTTAATAGTTTGCAGCCTACAGGGTCAAACCCCTTGTAGAAGCAGAGGTAACTTAGGCAAGCCCTGGGCTGTATAAACAACACTGTCTGTAGTAGAAAGCTTGACCCTCCTTTTCTCATGCCAGGAAATTCTTGGAATGTAGCCACTGTCTGGTATTTATGGTTCCATAAGGGTTTGACTCTGAATAGTCTCTAATTCTGGAAAATGGCCACTGGTCAGTTGTGAATGCACAAGCAGTAGGGAAAAAGTCACCTGTTAGAAGGAGAGAGAGGACAAAAGGAACAGCTTGTGAGGCTAAAAGTGTGGCAAGAAAGACGTCTACCTACAGAGGAAGGTGTATCTGCATGTTTAATATATACATACCAAAGTCCTAGATGTGTATTTCTACATATAGAAACTAAAATAGTGAAACAAATGCTTAAACATACAAATTTTTTTTAAATTTACCTTTTGTCTGTATAAAAAAATTGTGGTTTATAGTATTTCTTAAAATAGTAGAATAAAATAGTCTAAACTTAGGGCGCCTGGGTGGCTCAGTCGTTAAGCGTCTGCCTTCGGATCAGGTCATGATCTCAGGTTCCTGGGGTCGAGCCCCACATTGGGCTCCCTGCTCAGTGGGAAGCCTGCTTCTCCCTCTCCCGCTCCCCCTGCTTGTGTTCCCTCTCTCGCTGTCTCTCTCTCTGTCAAATAAATAAAATCTTAAAAAAAAAAAAATAGTCTAAAATTACATAGGCTTCTGTCCCTGTGTAAACTTATTTTCTTGAGCTTTTAGAGCTGAAAGGAACCTTGAGAGGTCCTTTCATGCATTTTTCTCTTCTTTGCACTAACAGGAATCTTCAGGGCAACCCAGACAATTGTTCACCTTACTGTTTAAAAAAAAAGAAAAAAAGAATTTTTTTTTTTTTAAAGATTTCATTTATTTATTTGACAGAGAGAGGCACAGCGAGAGAAGGAACACAAGCAGGGGGAGTGGGAGAGGGAGAAGCAGGCTTTCCACTGAGCAGGGAGCCCAATGTGGGGCTCGATCCCAGGAACCTGAGATCATGACCTGATCCGAAGGCAGACGCTTAACGACTGAGCCACCCAGGTGCCCTGAAAAAAAAAAAACAATTTTTAAAACTTCCTTGGATATACATATCTCCATGTCTAAAAAAAAAGAAAAGAAAAAAATCCTCCATTCTGAAATTCATTACCAATCCTTTCTAAAGGATTTTTAAATTAAGCATAGAGAATCACATAAGATACCTAATAACTGAATCAGAGATAGTGGTTTCATACATTTTCCAAACATCTTGTCTCCAAGGTAACCTGTTCCTTCCTGACAGGCTGGAGGGCTAGAGAGAAGTGAGAAGATGGAAACATGATGAAGTCACATCCAAGGATGAGGTGGCCACTGGCTGATGGATCGATTCCGACAAGAATAAAACAATTCATAGGAATCAATGTCACCGGCCCGCAGGTGCATCTCACAATTCCCGCTGCTCTGGAGAGGAGTTGCAAACACTGCTTTCTTTTCTCAGTAACACTAGCATCCAATAGTCAGATACTACCTTTTAAGCCTGAACTCCATAAGGGGGGTGGCGGGTGGAAACCCTGAACTCCGTAATAAAAAGTCACCCAGAAATCTTCAGCAGGTTATTCTGGCCTATAAAATCCAGGCAGGTGATGAAGAAATCAGAGGTACCTCGGCAGAAATGAGTGAGGAACGGGCCGGGCTAGGCAGGGAGAGATAGATAGGGGGCTATGTGATCAGGCTCACAGAAATCCAAAAAATGTGAAGGTGTGGGGAAAACCAGAGATAAGGGAACAAACTGGACCACCCAAATCTGGCCTGTGGGGTGGGTGTCTTTTTTATGATAATCACCTGTGACCAACAAAGAATAACCAGACCCTAAAAAGGAAGCAAGCCCATGGAGGTGTTATCACTAGTCCTTGCTCAATGGTGATATCAATCGAGATGCTAAAAGGATTTAAGTTCTCTGGTTTGCTTTCTATAAAAGACCAACCCTAAAGGCCCCCAGTGGCAACCCTCTTGGGACCCCTCTGACTCCTGAGAGCTTTTTCTGTATCCTTGTTTAATAAACTTTTATCGCTTTACTCACCCTCCTTTGTCCACAAGATTCATTCTTCCACTCTGTGAGACAAGAACCTAGCTCTCCAGCTTCAAAATAACTGATATCTTGCTAGGAGTTTCTGGTATTATTCAAGGAAATGTGGAATCTCCTTTCCAAGAGTATTTGAAAATATCCAACTGCACAGGGATGTCCTCACCTGGGAAATGGCCCAAGTTTGAACAGTGGAGACTGGTTATTATAGGGCTGTTCGAGGTGGAACCACCCCAAACTTGGCCCAGTGTCATGCATTCTGCACTTTCAGTGGGTTAAAAAACGCAGGGTTTGTGATAGAAGGAAACTCAGTTCTTGGCCCAGTGGAACCCAGCAATTAATGAATTTACACATGTAGGACCTTTCCTGCTTCAGGTCAGCTTCCACTACAAACCCTGTGTCTGCTTCCTAACACCTACTCCTACCTGCACTACCACCAGCAATGTGAAGACACAGAGCTCCCAGTCTGAGGGAGTTAGGGCATCCTGGAGACAACTGGCCTGCAGAGGCAGAATACTCAATAATACCAGCTCCTGTTTCCTGAGCAGCCACTACATACCTAATACTGGACACTAGGCTGCATGTCAGTATTTTCATAAGATCCTAATGAGGGAGTATTATCATTATCCTTTTCTTTCTTATTTGAGAAAGAGAGCAAGCTCAGGGAAGAGCAGAAGGAGACAAGCAGAGTTTGAGCTGAGTGCAGAGCCTGATGCAGGGCTCGATCCCACGACCTGAGACGATGACCTGAGCTGAAATCAACAGTCGGATGCTTAACCGACTGAGCCACCCAGGCACTCCTATTATTATTTTCATTTTAAGAAGAAGGAAACTGAGGCTTAGAGAAGTTAATTTATTGAAAGATATGCAGTGAGTAAGAAGAGCTGGGAATCCAACCTTGGGAGTATTAACCTTGAAGTTGGTACTCTTAATACCATGTTCTACTGCCTAAATTTAGTAAGACTTTGCTACCAGCTAGATGTGGAAAGTTGGGCCAAAATCTATCTGAATCTTGACCTTTTTATGCACAAAACGTCTCTTCCTTTTTTTCAAAAGAATTTTAAGAAGTCTGTGTTAAGACACCCGGGCTACTTGCTGGAATTAATAAGTGAACAAGGAGGGAGGGGAAAAGGTAGATTTAAGAAAGAAGATGAGAGGGGCGCCTGGGTGGCTCAGTCGTTAAGCGTCTGCCTTCGGCTCAGGTCATGATCCCAGGGTCCTGGGATCGAGTCCCACATCAGGCTCCCTGCTTGGCGGGAAGCCTGCTTCTCCCTCTCCCGCTCCCCCTGCTTGTGTTCCCTCTCGCTGTGTCTCTCTCTGTCAAATAAATAAATAAAATCTTTAAAAAAAAAAAAAAAAAGAAAGAAGATGAGAGATAAGAGTGTGAGGGTGATAAAGATGCCTTTGTTATGTTAATGAGGAGGCTGGGAAAGCCCCTAGATCACCTAAGTGTGGAGGCTGGTCATCAGAAGAACCAACTAAGTGATTAGAAGGTTGGAAGTTTCAGTCCCATTCCCCCCCACCCCACCCCTGAAGAAGGAGACAGGGCAGGAGGTTAAATCAATTGCCAATAGCCAATGACTTGATCAATCTTGCCTGTCATGAAACTTTCATAAAATCCCAAAAGGACAGGGTTCAGAAAGCTTCTGGCCGGGGAACAGGTAGAGGTGCTAGGAGAATGGCCCACCTGGAAAGGGCATGGAAACTCTGAGCCCTTTCCCCACACCTTGCCCTGTGCATCTCTCCCATCCGGTTGTTTCTAAGTTAAAGCCTTTCATAATAAATCATAAACCAACATTCTAGTAAGTAAAATGATTATCTTAGTTCTGAGAGTTGCTCTAGCAAGTTAATCAAATCCAAGTTGGGGCCATTGGAACCTCTAATCTATAGTGGTCGGTGAGAACAGACCAGATGACAGCCTGGGCATTTGACTGGCATCTGAAGTGGGGGTGGGGCAGTTTGGAGAGACTGAGCCCTCAACCTGTGGAATCCGATGCTATTTCTGAGTCAGTTGTGTCAGAATTGAGTTACATTGTAGGAAACCCAGCCGGCGTCCACACAGCATCCCTCATTTATTGGTGTGAGAAAGTGCCTCCCAACCACATGCACACATTGGAATGGGGTTCAAGGAGCATAAAAAAGCCATTCCTAGCAGTGGGGATGCCATATGCAAAAACCCTCAAAACAAGAAGTCAGTGTAACTGGAAATGAATCTCAAGTAGGAAAGTGAGGGGTATGGGCCTGGAGGGTTCTGGAGGTTATTCTGGGGAGTTTGGATTCAAGTCTATCCTATCCTTTAATTCAAAGGATATTGATCTATTGCCTAAACTTAACCAATACAAACAAGATTCCTGGAAACAGTAATGAAAAGTGTCTGATGTAGAAACCTAGAGATGTAGAAATTGATTGAGGGTGAGTGTGAAAATGCTTTGGGAAAGCTAAAGTTTTAAACCAGTTTAGAGGCACCTGGATGGCTCAGTTGGTTCAGCATCTGCCTTCGGCTCAGGTCATAATCCCAGGGTCCTGGGATCAAGCCCCAAGTCAGGCTCCCTGCTCAGCGGGAAGCCTGCTTCTCCTTCTTCCTCTGTGTTCTCTCTCTCTCTCAAGTAAATAAATAAAACCTTAAAAAATAATAATAAAATAAAAAAAATAAACCAGTTTAAGTTATTACTGTGAGTGTTTTTGGGGGAAGGAGAGGTGTTTGTTTTCCTTTTGTTTTGTTTTGCTCTTGCCCTTCTCTCTGTCACTGGAGGAAATACACAAACTGAGGTGGCTGGTGGTAAGGCACATTATTCTAAGAAGAAGCCCTGAAGGTGTTGTGGGGCTCTGATGCCAGGCTACTAAAACCTTCATTAATTCAGCTGACAAAGTTTTATTAAATGTGTGGCAGTCACTGACACCAACTGGCCTTGTGTTCCTTGCTCATAGGACCCTGTTATTTTGTGACATTGTATTCTCTGCCCCCAACAGTGTGCTCAATTGCACAATTCCCCAGCTTCCTTCCCAGGTAGGGAAAACCGTTATGACCCAGTTCTGGAGAGCAAGATGTAAACGAAAGGTTTCTGGGGAAAAGGAGGGCTTACCTAGTATTAAAGTGCCTTGCAGACCTCCAACTATAGGGGACATAACTGACTGAGGCCCCATCTGCTGCACTCTGAAATTGATCTCGATGTTTCCCAGGAGTCCATGCTATCCCTGGCTGCTTCCAGATCACAACCCAGTGCATCAGGAACATTCCTGGAAGACTGGAGATTACTGATGGGTGACTCTGGCCAAGGGCTCCTTGACACTTTCGCCAGACTGGATTACAGTCTAGGACACACCCAACTTGCCTTCCGTCTCACATTTGGAAGCAGACTTGTATTGTGATCTGACAACGCTCTTACAAACCTTTTCCCACTTTCTCTTACAGGCGTTTCGTGGTGAATACTGTCTTGGCATCTGCTCCTCACAAGACCCAGACTAACACAGAAAATATGTAATGTATGATATGTTATAAGAAAATCTCCTGGATATATTGTTTTTTGTTTTTTGGTTTTTTTTTTTTAAGATTTTATTTATTTTTTGAGAGAGAGAGAATGAGAGACAGAGAGCACAAGAGGGAAGAGGGTCAGAAGGAGAAGCAGACTCCCCGCCGAGCAGGGAGCCCGATGTGGGACTCGATCCCGGGACTCCAGGATCATGACCTGAGCCGAAGGCTCAACCAACTGAGCCACCCAGGCGCCCTCCAGGATATATTGTTAAGTGAAAAAAAAAAAAAATCAAGTTTCAGAACAGTATGTAAAATGTGCTACCTCCTGTGTTAAAATGAAGGCGAAATAAGAATAATATGAATGTGTATTTGTTTTTGTATGCAAATACAGTGGTTATTTATGATGGTGGGTTAGAGTAGGACCTGGAAAACAGATGGAAAATGGAGAGGAGGAGAGATTCTCTTTTTATACATTTTTGGTTTTTCACTAAGTGAAGATACTATATGTACATTTTTTTAAAGATAAAAGAGTCAATGTCTTAAGAAACTAATACAGATTTTCAGGGTTCTGGTTGCTCTGGAACATGTGACACATATTCTTAATAAGGTAATTTAAGAGTTGGAAAAGCTTTTTGTAAGCTATAAGAAGACATCAATTACTCAACGCAGTTGCATGCTAGAGCCCCAAAGCAGCAACACTCCTTGAGAAGCTGAGAAAACTATTTAACACCCTTCTAACAGGATTCTGCCACCACTCACAGTACACACAGCCACATCAACAGAGCCTCTATTCAGAATCTGAAGCTAACGTCTTCTGAATCGATTCCTGCTTAAGTTTAAATATGTGGCCATATAACCTTCCATTCTAATCCACAAATCCTAAAGATGGCAAGTCTCATGATGACCTGGATTAATTTCCAGTCAAGGAGGTGGTTGCTTAATGGGAAGCAATGCTGTTCCCCTGCTGGGCACATCATCAGGAGCTGTAAGATGGGCTTTCTCATCTACCTCAAGCCAGTTTGCAAGACTATGATACTTGTAAGAATGGATGTCAAATTATAGATAAAAATGGTTTTCTAATAGGCCTGATAAAAGTTTTATTAAGGCTTGATAAATATTCAGTGGTAGACAGTTTTGGAGAAAAAAAGTGTTTATGGTCTTTCGTGCATTTCGCATTAGGGGAGAAATTATTTGATTGGGGGAGAGAGGGTGGGTAACTTATATTGTCAAGCTTAAATCTTTCAAAATTTTAGTAATTCATCTAATATATTTGGGAAAAGAGACTGCAGATGGTTTTAAGAGTAATGGTATAGGAAATTTAGGCTATACAATTACTCTTTTTTCCAACCGTCTAAAAATTATCTGTCATGTCTCCAAAGATGAATCCTGTGTATTATAAAGTAGCTGTGTTCTGTAAAGAAAATTTTACCATCTGGGGCCCATTTCCCTATTAACTCTGGTGAGAACTTTAGAGGTTTTTTTGAGGATGGTATTGGGAATAAGGGCTACTCTTTATTGAGCTCCTACTACGTTCTAGGCCCTATGTTAGAAACATTACATATATTATGTCCAAATTTCATAACTATGAAACACTATGAGCTAGGTATTATTTTTCCTTTTTCTGCAGATGAAATCAAGTGACCTAGATGGGGCAGAACAAGATTCGAACTCAGGGCAATGTGGCTGCAAAGCCCACACTCTTTCTCCATATGAATTGCCTTACAGCACAGACAAGGGGCATATACCCCTCACGGTCTCTGCCACAAAACAGACAACTGGAAATTTTTAGTTTCCTTGGTATTTGTGCTTTATTCTCTAGGCACGGAATTCACCCATCTATCCAGAAGTTGTCCTGATGATTGTATTTCTGTCCACCCCAGTTGGATTTGTAGTGGATCCAGGGAAGCCCAGCAGGTGAATGCACTCTTCCATGTCATTTGGGTCATATTTTCCAGCCAGATTGGAACCAGTACCACTGAGTCTCACTCTTTGAGGTGAGGCCTCCACATTGTAGGGAAGACAGAGCCAGAAGTAGCTCTGCAGGAAGACTTTCTCCATCAACATCAGAAAATGAATGTTCCATAGACAAGGTTGTTCAGCACACCTCAAGGGCATCACCATGGCCCAGCTCTAGTTACCACCCGCCAGGCCTCCAAGGAAACCTGAGTTCATGGGATGTTAATAAGGGCCCTGGGGAGTTAAAAACATAGGAATGAAATACCTCAGAATTCCTACTTTTGGACACTGGGTACCATTATATGGTATGTTATTTAAAATTTTATTTTACTACATAACACCTTGCTACATGGCAATAAAAAAGAAAACATAATCCGGGAGGTGTGTTCAAAATGAAAAGTAAACACATTATTAATTATTTTTTGCATATCCTTCTATCTTAAACTTTGTAATCACGTATAAAGACATATCCTTCATACGATACTCATTATTCTGCATCTTTTCACTAAATGATCTTTGAGATTTTGCTATATATATAAGGACATAAAAATTGTACCAGTCAAGGTTGCCAGTTGTAAGCAACAGAAATCTGTCTGATTGAAACAGATGATGTTTATAGAAGTTAAAATGGATACTTGAAGAATTGAGAAGGCCTGAGCCCCGGGCACAGAATCCTCCCCACAGGGGGCATTCTGAAACTTCAGGGTGAAGCTGGTCTGCTCAAGGCGCCACTGCTGGGTGTTTGGGGCCACTGGGACTTCCTCAGTTGCCATCTCTGAGACTGCCTGAGCCCTATGCCTCCTCCTGAAACACTGCCTCTGCTGCCCCTGCAGGAAGAATGAGCTCCCGCCTCTATCACCAGCCTCGTCAGAATGGACTCCTCAGCCCCACTTCTTTGCCTCACAAGCTTCCACTTGAAAATCTGTGGTAGTTTGTTCTGAAGGGGAGAGTCTAAGACCATCACAGTGAAGGGAAGCTCTCCAGAAACCACAAAAAGCCACAGCGCCTTACTGGTGAGGATCTTTCCTCCAAATTAAGTCAGTGAGAGTAAGGGACAGGTGGGGCTAGGTAGGGAGAGATAGATAGGGGGCTATGTGATCAGGCTCACAGAAATCCAAAAAATGTGGAGGTGTGGGGAAAACCAGAGATAAGGGAACAAACTGGACCACCCTGCCCTAGGCGGGCGGGGGGTGGGGGGTCTGATAATCACCTGTGACCAACAAAGAATAACCAGACCCTAAAAAGGAAGCAAGCCCATGAAGGTGTTATCATTAGTCCTTGCTCAATGGTGATATCAATCGAGATGCTAAAAGGATTTAAGTTCCCTGGTTAGCTTTCTATAAAAGACCAACCCTAAAGGCCCCCAGTGGCAACCCTCTTGGGACCCCTCTGACTCCTGAGAGCTTTTTCTGTATCCTTGTTTAATAAACTTCTATCGCTTTACTCACCCTCCTTTGTCCGCAAGATTCATTCTTCCACTCTGTGAGACAAGAACCTAGCTCTCCCGCATCAAGTGTCACCTGGAACATACTGATTTCAAGTCAGGGATCACCTGTATCTGTTAAAGGCTGGGTTCCTGGAGAATAGTTGGGGAAAGAAGGAAAAAGAGACTTCTTTTGTTGAGTCTAATATTTAGCCTTACGATGAGAGTAATGCTGCATAAAAGTGTCTCCCTTATAAAAGCTCTCCAATAATTATCACAATTTTATCTCCTTCCCACCTTCTAAAGTGGGGCGATGAGGAGACACAAGACCACACCAGCTCAACAGCACTACCTTTAATTTAGCATTTCTCATCATGCAAGACATCAACAAAACCTGTGAAGTTGGGCAAGTAGAAAGAGGTGACGTTGCTTGTTTAAGGTGGAGTTGTGTTTGCAACATGCATGCAAGCATCCAGATTGGGTGCAGGCAAGTCATAGATGGGTGTGCTCAAAGTGGGGTCCCAGGGCCAGCAGCATAAACATCACCTGGCAACTTCATAGAAATGCAAATTCTTGAGGCCCACCCTAGACTTTCAGAATCTGAAGTTTGGGGGGTGGGGAGCAGGTCCCAACAATCCTCTTTTTAAATTTATTTATTTATTTATTTGTTTTTAAGATTTATTTATTTGAGAGAGAGAGCACAAGTGAGGGAAGGGGCAGAGGGGGAGGGAGAGGGAAAGAATCTCAAGCAGGCTCCCCGCTGAGTGCAGAGCCCAACTTGGGGCTTGATCCCACATCCCTGAGATCACGACCTGAGCCAAAACCAAGAGTCCCACACTCCGCCGACTGAGCCACCCAGGCGCCCCCAACAATCCACTCCGAAGAGACTTGAGGTGATTCTAATACAGGTTACTGTTGAAGACGTGCACTGTGTAGAAAAAAGCTGCCAGACTTCAGCTTTTATCCCTCCAATGGCAGTCCCTGTGTGCACGTGGCCTTGAAGAAGAAGACAGAAGAGGACTCACTGCCCCCCAAAGCAGCCACAGATAGTGCCCTGGACAAGCTCGCCCTGCCCAGGACTCATGGTAAACTGCCAAAGCAAATACCTGGAGCGAATTTGACTTTCACCCAAGCTCTTGCAAGTTTTGCTGTGACTTTAACTCTGACATACCTATTTAAGAAAGAGGTGTTCAAGGCATGTCTATTTACACATCCACATACATAACTGTGTCCATCAGTAAAACCACCTGCAGCGTATAGCTGTCCAAGGGAAGTGAAAGATTTGCCTCCATTAAGTTTGCTGTGTTGCAACTATATTTTTGGACTTCCCTTATCACAGCGTGACGTCCATTTGCACAACGCATTTTTCCAGTGACTGAAAAGTGATCGCCGCAGCTTGGCAGCCTACACTGCAGCACGATCATTTATTTCTCACAGCACTCCATCCTGGACGTTCCCATTGAGCACAGAGCCTTTGAAGTCCATGGTGCATATAATTCAGCTGACAGTGGATTGGATTGGAGTCCATCTAAATAAAGCCCAAGCCTGAGCCGGCATCAAAATATCTCCCCGCATAATTGGCAAGCACTATTATTCTACTGAACTATTTTTTTTTTTTTAAAAGAGAGACATTTTCTTGGCTACATATTTTATCGACTTTTGCTATAATGAATTTCTCTTTACTTTTAAAGGTGTTTTAGTTTTTTTCTGAGTCAAAATCTTCTTCCACTCTAACAAGCTCTCAAACTTTGCCTCGGTTTATGTTTACTGATCTGCCCACTGGAAAAAACAAGGGAATATTTTAAATAATTTCTCAGGCTTTTTGACCTATGAAGAGCACTTTGGTGTCCCTGGAGCTTTTCCATCTAATTTGCTTAAATCCTTTTTAAACTGGGGTTCATTTACTTAATGTTCGATGTCTGCATTGACTTCCTAAAGCTAATTTCAGAAGACGGGGCGGTTCCAGGAGAGAGCTTCTTCTCTGAATGGCCCTATAAAATTGAGAGAGGATGGGAGGGAAATTTGGAAACACGGAGACCAGGAATGCTAAAGACCAAGGATGCTAATTTATTGTAGTGGTAATGTGGTAAACACGGAAATAGTCACAACAATAACCCATAGCTTTCTACTTCTTCCCCTCATGGACCCTAAGTTAGGATATGAAACATTCTGCCTATGTTGGTATGTTTAACTCTGTGTTGCAATATAAGTAAACCTAGCCTAAGAAACACCTGGGGTAATTTAATAATAAAGCAGGACACAGGATGCTAACAGTTGGCACTAGGGCATAAAAACACAGAGAACATTAAATGTAATAGCAATTTCAAAATGTAATACAATTGCATGAAAATGCAATTAAATCAGGTTGGATAAATAGCTTCCAGGATATAATAGCAAGAAGAGAGAGTTCATTTCAATGAAGTGAAAATGGCAAAAAACTGAATAAATAATTTAAAGCTGGAAATGAAAAAAGTTCCGCATGGAGTTTGGGAGACAATTGAGCTCATCTGACCTTGTGCAAGTCGGTTAACCTCCTGAGGCTTTACTTTCCTTATTAGGAGAAGGAGGGGACAGGAGGGAGGGTTAGACTACGTGATCTCAAAGGTCTATTCAAGTTCTAAATTCCCCTCCTGGGCATGGAAGGGAATGGAAATGTAGGGCATCAACTCAACAACATTAATGGCTCTGGAAAAAAAAATGCACTTACACAAACTGTGAATTTGGGTTTCATATGAAGCATTGATTTTATCTGCTGGGATCTCCTGTTATTCTTTATAAATATAAAAGATAAGAGCGAATGCCTGCAATGGCTGAATTTCCCTGTTTCCATCTTAGTCTGGCTACAGTTTTCCCTTATCTGGGGTTACAAAAAGGCAGTCTGCATACAGATAAAACAGTCCATGTGGATAATGCTAAGTGGAAGTTTTGGGCTCAATCACTCTCTTTCCTTTCTGCCCTTCTGCCACTTTTCATTCACCTGATCCTCCAGAGTAGGAAAGTTAGCTGGGTGCTAATCAGTGAGTAGGGAAAGGGGAAGCCTGCGTTATTGCAACCCAAATGGATCATGGATCACGGGTCAAGCAAGCAAGGACTCCAGTGAGAGTTGTTGGAGATTTAATTCATTTAACTACAAAGACATGGTGAGGGAAATGAATGCCCTCACGCAACACATATAGACACCAGTCAATCACAGACTGAGGGGCAAATACTGCATTTATAATGGTTATTTATAGTGGAGGATATTCGGAAGAAAGACAGGCAGGGGCAAGGGGCCCCCATCCTAAGAGGAAACTACCCTTAAAAGGAAAAAGATGCCATCCTGTTATTCTACACCACCCTAGAAGGAGCCCTGATAGGTAGATGAGTGCATGGACAAAAACCTGATTGGGTGACATGCTCACGGAGGGTTAATCAGATTAAAACAGCCCGCCAACATTCTCATAAAAACTCCTAGATTTAGAAACTCCTGTGGCAACCCTCTGGGGTACCCTCCCTCTTCAGGAGCTTTGTACCGTCGCCCAATAAACTTTGCTTTGCTGGCCACCACTGCTCGTCTAGTCTACCTCTTCATTCTTCAAAACGGCGGACCAAGAACCATGGGCACTAAAAGAAAAGAAATCCTGAAACATTCATAAATCCACAGGATCTTGAGAAAAAGCAAAGAGGTGTCTTTTTGGCCCACATTATGTTTTAATAGAAATAAAAAAAACTAATCAGTACTCTGGTCTTCATTGTCATTTGAGGATCTATTTTCTACGCTTCTCTACTCCCAAGTAACTAATCAGCAAACATGAAATTTAAACCCAAACTCTGTAAATGAAAGGCTGTTGATTACGCCCAATGGTTTAATACTTCAATTCCTGATTGAAAATGCATCTATTTGCCGGTTATGTGCTGCTTCTAACAGTTGGAAGATGATTTAATAGCATTATTAGTTTCTCCTTAGTTGAAGAAAGACAGAGGGTGTTCTGGAGATGTATATCACCGCAACGCGATCGCCAAGAGACCCGGTGATGAATCCTGACATCGGACTACCCAGGTTTGAATCTGGGTCTGTCACCAGCTACATCCCAAGACCTGTCTGTACTCACCCACCTTTGTCCCACATTTTTTCTTAAACTCTTCTTTCCAGATTATCTCTTAACTCAGGCAAATGGAGAGTGAAGCCATCCCTTGAGCAGTAATGACTGCCCTCATAAGACCTCGAGCCACCCCAGACTACCCAGACCAGTTTGAGCTTAACCTGTGACTCCCACCTGCACAGATGGACCATAGAATGACTTCTAGAATGACCAGCAACTACCTTTACCTCATTATAATACTAAAATCTCTGCCCCAGAAGGAGCACAAGCCTCATTTACATAACATACAATGTGTACGTAGGCGTGTTTCCTGAAGGCACATGCGTGACCTTGTACCCACCTCTACACACGATGACAAGGCTTCCCTATCTAAATATTCATCCTAAGCCTAAATAAAAGGTACCCATCCACCCTTGCTCTGGAACTCATGGCTTTGGAAGTTATTCCCCATGATCTCCTTACTTGCTGCAAGTAAAGTTTTCTTTGTGCCACAACTCAACCAAGGAGAGAACTCACTTTGGTTCTGATATAGGTTCCTTCCTAGCTATGTGACCCAGGCAACATACCTAGGTATTAGTGTCCACAAATGTAAAGTAGGTAATATTAACAATAAGCACCTTTCTCATAAATGTATTATGGTGATTAAATGAGCTACTAGAGGGTAGATGTTTGGAACAGTGCCTGGAATATAGTTAAGTACCCTGTGTGAGCAATTATCACAAGAAAGAGGTTTTGGGAGAGCCAACAGTAGCAATAGCAATAGTCCCATATCTTAATTTCAGGACTCAAATAGTTCTGAATTATGTGCAAAAGTCACAATTACAGAATATCTGTCTAATATCTTGTCCTTCTAGATAAATATTCCCCATCCCCAGTTGTATTATAGATTATTTGCAAAGGAGTTTGAAAAGGAATCCTGTGAGCATATATTACGAGCTATTGTTGGTGTTTTGCTTATGGGAGCCAGACTGGGGAAATTATAGTACATTCCCAACAGAGACACTTGAGCTTGCCTGGTTCTCTTCAGGATTCAATAACATTCTCAGGTTACCAAGGATAAGACGAGTTAATCTTACAGGAATATAAGGAATAAATGTAGCTCAGGAAGATGTCTAGCTTTAGAAAACAGCTTATGAAGAACCAAATTATCATTCAGAATAGAACCACAGTCTAGAAGTTTCCTTTTCTCATGACTCGGCTTCTCCAGCTCCAATTTCTCTTTCCACTTGTTTCCACTACTTGAAAATTCCCACAAAATATGATTAGTTTGGTTAGGTTTTGTGTTTTATTTGTGTGCTTTGTTTTTGTAGGAGAAAATGCATCCATTCGACAGAGTTTCTAATCCAAAGCCTCCAAAAGGTCCCCCTCTACCTTATTCATAGTCTTAAATTCAGGCACCGATCCCTGGTCTAATTGGTTGTGCTCAGTAAAAGAGTCTTGCAGTATAAAGCACAGCAAATCATATGCAAGGAATGGCTTCTTTGTTGTATTGTTCAGAAGGTGGAGGCTGTGGGTGTGGCAGATATTCATAATGTCATAAACATCTTTCTAGTGAGACCCTCAAGATCTTTGAGAGGTTAGACTCAGATTAGGAGCCACATCTTGCTTTATTGATCATGATAGGCTAAAAGGCAAATGTAACTAGCCTATAAATTATCTCTAATTCCCCACTATTTTGTTGATTTCTCCAAGGCCACAACTAACAAGTAGGTGTCTTAGCACTAAAACTAACAATGAAAAAAAAAAAATCCTAATAACAGCAGCAGGAAAACTTTGATGCTGATGAGTTATATAGAATTTTACAAAATGTATAAACCAAGATAAGCTAAGTTACTAAACCAAAAATAGCTCAATTACTCCTAAGTACAAATAAATATTATTATGAAGAAGGTTCTTTTCAAAAGAAAGAATTCTGCCTCTCAAATAAGTTGAAACTTTGAAGTATAGAAAAGACCAAAACAGACAAATGAACAGGTGCAGCCTGTGGCCATATTACTAATAAGACTTTACCTTTCCAGGTTTCACTTGTGCTCATCTCAGAACCAAGTTTCACAGGGCTTCAAAATATGCAAAACACATGAGATTTGTCCCACTTGGAAAGCCAAAAATTTACACACATGAAGATACTGAGTATTATTACACTGAATTTGTAATTTGTAATTATATTATGAGTAAGTACATCCATGACATGGTTTGCGAATTCTCTAGGACAGTGGTTTTCAGTCCTGACTCTAGCTTAGACCCACCTGAAAGCTTTTAAACCATGATAATGGCAAGAATATATGATTTAATTGATGTGAGGTAGTTCCATACATTGGTATTTTTATTAAATGGGAATATTTATCAAAGTGCCCAGGATTCTTATATGCAACCAGGACTCAATGAGGTAGAGGGGATTCCTGTGAGCCAGAAGAGTCTGATAAGACTGTGAGAAAAGGTTTTAGAAAAGACCTTTAAAGGATTCTATGGATGTAAGAGAGGCAAAGTCTATTCTAAGACGAGGAAAGTTTGAGCAAAATTGAGAATCATATTGTGATAAGTGATTTGTTTTGTGACTATGTGAGGTAGTTATGGTGGAGCAGGAGTACAGAGAAATACAAACAACAAATTGAGGATTTGGAGCTTAACAAACAAACTAGGGAGACTAAAGGAGGAACAACAGAGGCCTTCAAAGGAAAAGCCAACAGGACTCTGGAACTGATTAGATATAGCTGCTGAAGGACTGGGACATCATCAGTTCTCTATTGCTTTGAAGATATGAAACATTTTTTCATTCTGAGGGATTCTCTGATTCCACTCAAAGCTCAAAAAATATATATCAATTTAATGTTTGTATGCCTAGAGTATCTAGTTAATGCTTGGCCACAGTGTTAACCTCTGGCTGGGGGGTTCTACTCTGAAACAGGGTATAACCAGTCTATGAAGTCTTTAATATTGGGGAGTCAGGAAATAAAAAATAAATTATAGTTATTTCCTATTTTTCAAGTTCATCTAAAATGAGTAATATCTGTACTATACATCATGTACAAGGACATATTCTTTCTTGAAGCTTTCTGTGTCATTTAAAATTGAACTTCTATTTGGGTGGCTTTTGGTCTAGGTGCAATATCAGAAGACAGCAATCTCATCTTTATGAAAACCTTGAAATGATATGATAGAGGGAAAGTAGCAATGGATTTAAATCAAGTTCTCTCACCAAATAACTGTCTAGACCCTGAGCCAGTCAGTTAACCTTTTGGGACTTCAATTTCCTCATCTGTGAAATCAGGAAAGTGACCCGGATGAAGTCTAACATTCTTTCTAACTCTAAAATTCTATGATCCATTTGCTCCCTTAAATTCTCTTTCACTGGGTGGTTAAAGGTTTTGAAAATAAATATTCTTTGGCTTAACGACTTCTCTTAAGATCTTTTTTTTTTTAGTCTCCCAGAATTTGTTTTCTTTCTATTTAACATATGTTAAAGCAAATATTGAATGAGTTTACTCAGTGTACTCAATGGACAGGGTGAGATGGGAGTTGATCTCAAAACTTTCCAAGTAAATAGCCAATTGTGTTGCCACCACCATTGTCCAATCTCATCAATATCTCCTTTTCTGGTACAGTCAGAAGCTAAGAATAGATGTTCTAGAAATGCCATACCCTCTAATTTTCCTGTAAGGATTTCCCTATGTGTTCCTTCCCTGCCAAGCATTTTCAGGGTTCCATGAAAACAAAAATGTTGCCTTCATTCAAATAGAAGGAATTTTTGATACTCATTGCCTGGATTGTGATCATGAAAAGGATAAAAGGCAGAGACTAGAGTTGACAGGACAGAGTGCGGAGATCATTCAGAAATGTTTACCATGACCCTAATATAGTACAGTTAAAAACAGCATTCTTACGGTATAACTGCCAAAGTGACTTGGGCCAATGAAAGTGTAATAGTGTGATATTGTAATTTTCAATAAGAAATATATGTTTGACAGAGCTCTTAAAACCCCTGGAATTGGGCACCTGGGTGGCTCAGTTGGTTAAGCGACTGCCTTTGGCTCAGGTGATGATCCTGGAGTCCCGGGATCGAGTCCCACATTGGGCTCCCTGCTTAGCAGGGAGTCTGCTTTTCTCTCTGACCCTCCCCCCTCTTGTGCTCTCTCTCTCATTCTCTCTCTCAAATAAATAAATAAAATCTTTAAAAAACAAAACGAAACAAAAAAACCCTGGAATTTCCTAAGTGATATGAGTGATAAAGGTGCTTTTTGTTATGTTAATGAGGTGCCTTTTGGCCTGCAGCCTGAGGATGGGGGGAGAGGCGGCTTGTTGCCAGGAGAACCACCAGGTGATTAGAGGGTTGGAAGTTTCAGTCCCACTTCCCACCTTCACCTCCCCACCCTTAAACCCTGGGAAAGGAGGGGAGAAAGACTAGAGATTGAGTTCAACCAGCAGTGGCCAATGATTTAATCAATCATGCCTATGTAATGAAGCCTCCATAAAAACCCAAAGGACGGTGTTTGGACAGCTTCCAGGTTGGCAAATGCAGAGATTTTGTGTAGAGTGGTGTCCTGGAGAGGGCATGGAAGCTCCAAGCCCTGTCTATGTACCTCAACCTATTTACATTTTCATCTGGATGTTGATTCATATCCTTCCATATCCTTTGTAATAATCCAGTAAATCAAATGTTTATCTGAATTCCGTGAGCCACTCTAGCAAATTAATTGAACCCAAAGGGGGACTGTCATGAGGACCTCCAGTCTGTAGCCAGTCGGTGAGAAGCACAAGTGACAACCTAGGCTTGCAATTGGCATCTGAATCGGAGGGCAATTTTGTGGGATTGAGCCTTTGACCCATGGAATTTGATACTACCTCCTGGTAGATAGTGTCAGAATTGAGTTGAATTGTAGGACACCCAGCTGGTGTCTGGAGAATTGTTGGGTGTGTGGAAAACCTTACACACACACACACACACACACACACACACACACACATGCATACATGCTGAAATAGGTGATCAGAACCATTATAAGTAGTAATGACAAGTTAGGTCATGCAGTAAGCAACCCCATAATCAACAACAGTTTTTTTTCTTGCTCAATCTACATAGACTCTGCATATCATTTGCATCTGAACACCCAGGCCAACAAAGTAGCTCCTGTACCAAATGGTTACTGCCAGGGTGCCAGAGCAGACCAAGACCCTCAGGTCTTGAAGTAGCAAATAAATTCTCAGCTCCAAAGTGACACACAGCATTTCCCTTTACAATACATTTTCCAGAACTAGTCACATGGCCCCTATAGCCACAAGGGCCCAGGAAAGGCAATCCTACAGTGTGTTTAGGAGGCAAAGAGCTGGAAATAATCAGGGAGTGGCACCAATGACTACTCTAGAATGTAACCTTAGAGATAATATTTACATACTAATCTCCTAGTGGAATCTGAAGTTTTGAATCACTGGAAGTCCTACCCTGGTGCCTAGGAGAATTCCTATATGTCAAATAAATGAATTTTAATAGACTAAAGATCTTAGGCTCTATCTCCTTAAGAATCATTTGTGTTTATCATTATATTATCATGTCCATGGATAAGAGGCCCTGAATAAAACAGAGTGAGGCCAGATGGTAAAGGATTGACTTCAGCCAGTATCACCAAAAAAAAAAAAATTGAAGTTCTTTACCCACCCTGCAAATGTATTATCCAGTTAGCATTTCTACATACACATTTGAATTGCCTCCCTTTTAGAATAAATCCATGCAAAAATTCATTAGGAAAAAGAAAAAAGGTACTACCTTGATAGGCATTGTTTCTTTGTTATTTCACACATCCTATGACCCAGAGTTTATATTTTGTAGAATGGAAAAGAAGCAAGATGTGAAACCTCACATTCTGAGCTGGTCTCAAATATGAGAAAATATGGAAAATTGTCTGTCTTCTGCATTTAACCCACAACTCACAAGGACTCAAGATATTTGTTGTTTCATTTAATGTTAAAAAAGTAAAAGTTGAGGGCGCCTGGGTGGCTCAGTTGGTTGAGTGACTGCCTTCGGCTCAGGTCATGATACTGGAGTCCCTGGATCGAGTCCCGCATCGGGCTCCCTGCTCGGCGGGGAGTCTGCTTCTCCCTCTGACCCTCCCCCCTCTCATGTGCTCTCTCTATCTCATTCTCTCTCTCAAATAAATAAATAAAATCTTAAAAAAAAAAGGTAAAAGTTGAAGGGTAGCCATGAAAGTGATTCAATCAATATGATTAATATGGAGATGCATGCTATTTCAAACTTTTAAAATCCATACTGTAATCGCAATTTAGCTGGACTAAGTTTCTTCATTGATTAACTGTAGATTAATTGCCCCTTCTCTTTTTCATTTTGTATGGTCTTAGAAGTACGATTCTGGTTAAAGAGCAAATTCCTTTTCCCTGTAAGGAAATGGCCCCGGCTAGAAGAAACTACAGGAATGGTTGTCTCCAGTGCTTTCTCTTTAGAACTCCCTGTCTTCTATCTGGTCTGTTGCTCTTCTTGTCCTCTTTTTCCTTGAGTCTGATGGGGCCCCAGGGATTCCAACTGGCTTCAGAGAAAGGTGATTTCTGACAAGGAGTACTGAGCTCTAGACACTCTATTCATCTTCAATTCAACATGCAGTCAAAGACAGAAGCCCAGGTTAACACTGGAGTAGTTCACACGCTTATACAGATTTCTAAATTTAAACAATCCTGGGTCAAATCATGACACTCCAGGGGCTGGGATCCTTAGGCCCTTTTAGAATCTGTCTCATTTCCTTTTCTTCCTACCCACTTCCTTTCCATCATTCACTTTAACCTTTCTCTTTGTAAAAATATTTTGTTACAATTGATACATGCACATAATATATGCAATGTAAATATATAATTAAGCAAAATAATGAAATAAATAGTCATGAATCCAACACCATAATTAAAAGTAGAATGTTATCAATCTCACTATGCTACCTGTGGGTTCCTCCCCCCACAATCCCATTTTCTGCCATTCACCACCTTCATGTATTTTGTGTTTATTGTTTTATTGCTTTTATTTATAGTTTCACCACATACATAAATATCCCTAAATCAATGGTTTTCCAACTGCAGGTTATAACTATGAAATCAAAATAATGGGTCACTACCAGAATTTGGTTTTCGTGATATATAATACAGTGGAATGGAAATTGCCACAGTACACTGGACATGGTGAGGGTAAGTAATATGTGTGCTTGTGTGTGTGTGTGTTTGTGTGTGTGATTGTTTCCTACAGTGGTCCATGGATCATAGTGTAAAATGGATTTCTTCCTTTGGCCAATTGTCAAATAGTTTTTAAAAATACTGCCCTAAATACTACATTACCAATTCTGTTTATTTTGAGCTTTATAAAAATTGAAAATGCTGTATGTATATATTCTTTAGTGACTTGTTCTTTTTGGTCTAAGTTTCATTTATGTTGATTTATTTTTACTGCCAAATTATATTCTATTGTAGGACTATAATGCAATCAATTTATACAGTCTTCTGTCACTCGTCATTTGGGTTGTTGCCAATATTTCATTATGACAAAAAGTGCTGTTGTGAATATTCTTGTGGTCTCCTGATGTACTTGTATAATTGTTTCTGTAGAGAATATATCTAGAAGTGGAGTTGTTAGATCTTAGGGTATGTGCATGATGTTACATATGATAATACAAAAATATCTTCTAAAATGATACCTTCCTTTGTGTACCTTTTCCTCTTCTACTCCCATAGGCACCCAGAAAATACCATCATGGTCTAGAATTCACAGCTCTGCACTAGTACTCTGAAGCTACACTGACCCTAAAATTTTTTTTCCTAGTGCCTTCTCTGCCACACATGCAAGGCAATTTCCTACCTGAGCTATGAAACACTTTCTTTTCTTTTGTAATTCTGATAGAGGCCTGAGCAGCTCTGGGCCCCTGAGAAGTCCCTCCCTTATCCATGATCTGTTTGATTCTCAGGAAGAGTATCATACAACTAGCTGCCATTAAGTCAAGCCCTGTCCCTAAATTTAACTTGATTTCCCTAGTATTTGTCGAGAACTGTGAAGGGTCTGAGATTTTACCTGACTTGCAAAATAAGATACTCCGCCATAATTTCACGGATGCTGGCAGAAGACAGGAGAATTCCGGGTCATAAACAAAGATGTTTATTCCTCACAAAATAGCAGTAGCCCAAGTATCAGCATTTTTTTGCCCAGGTCCCCTAGCCCCAGTATCCACAGGGCAACATGAAGAGGGCCAGGTAACACCTGCACAGGCAGTGGGTTGTATTACAGAAGAGGAACTCTCAGGTTAGGGAACCTGAAATTCTTACACTGGATATAATATAGAGTCGCTGTCCATTGTTCCAGAGTGATACACTATTATCTATTATCTTCCAAGGCTGAAAGTAACCCTACCCTTTGCTGCAGAGAGGGACACTATTTCTATTTTCCAAGGATGTTTGCTATACAAACATCCCTAAAAAGAGACTACAGGAAAAGGCAATCAGTTCCTCTGATCAGAAGACAGGCAGACATATGGGAGAGCCACGGAGGATTACCTCTCAATAGGAGAATTCAGATCTAAATGTCCTTGGAGAAAGACATCAACTTACCTGCATTAAATTACTGTCATCCAATTTTAAGAAGGACATTTCTATTTCATTGTTTTTTTTCTAAATCTTCTCTATATTAGGATAATCTAGATTATGCTGCAATAACAAACACCTCCCCAAATTTCAGAGGTTTAATATAAGGCTTTTTATTTCTCACATTAGTCTGCACAAGGCTCTGTCCCATACTGTCACCTAAACCGGTAGAACACTACCCTCTTATAGATGCAACATGTACAGTGTCATCGCTTCAGTTGCCCTGACATCAGAAGAGAGAAAGACTCATGCATAGGCTTTTCACTGCCTTATTCTGGAAGTGACACATGTCACATTTTGTTAATCCAGACTGTTGACATGGCCATGTCTAATAGCTAGGGTGCTGGAAAATGTGGGCAAATTGATGGAATACTGAGTGAACACTCCTCTCTCAGCCACACTCTATTTGGACCTCCCAAACATTTTCCTATTTTCTGTCTTATGGGCAATTCTAATCCACTTCTTACCTTAGATTACCAGATCTGCTTTGTCCAGGTTCTATAGAAATCTTTTTGATGATATGTTCAGTCCTCCAGAACATGAAATCACAATCCTATCCCTATGCATTTTTTATTAAATGGGCTTTATGTTGGTCATTCTTTACCAATTCTTTACAAAAATATACTTTCCACCAAAGGGAAAGGAAGTTTACCCTATCAGAATCTGAGTTTCTTCTTGGTTTGATCTCTTACTGTATGCCAGATATTAAGCTAGACTTCAGGAATAAAGAGATTTAAAAACAGAGGTGAAAACCAGGATTCTAAGAGTCCACAGGAGCTGTGAGAGACACATGTAAGCCAATACGGTCAAACAACAGTGTGGGATATTTGCTTTAACTGAGGTGTGCATAGGGTCCTGTGGGACCTCAAAGCAGAAGGTATTATAGCCCAGATCAGGGAGTTTTGAGAAGATCTTCTGATTCTCCAGGACACAACTGCAGTGAATGTTGAAGGACAAGTAATAGTCAGTTATGCTTACCAAAAAAAAAAGTCAAGGTGGCTGGAAATTCGGTCTAGAGGTAGAAAATAATTGGACCAAGGGCAGAGGCAAGTACTTTGGTATAACTGGGAGCAGGTGAGTATTAGGTGAGTATTAGGTTATAAGAGATGCAAATGGACAGAAGAGGCCAAACAGATTCTGCATGAAAACAATGGGGAACTATTGAAGGATTTTAAGCATGATGGGAATTTTGTATTAGAAAGATCACTCCGACAGTAAACTGAGGGATTAGAAGTAAGTGAGACTGAGTCGGTAGAAGTGATAGGATTTTACAATATCTGGGATATTGTAAATAGAAAGGATGAAGTGGATATCTATGATGTTAAATGGACACAATATCAGAACATGGTAATTAAATGGAGGTTGGGGATGTGAAAGAGAGAAGACTTAAGTATAACTCCAAATTTCCAAGATTAGAAGAAGAAATACAAATTCCAGTTTGAAAATAGAGTTTGCTCTTTGATTGGCAGCTGTAGAACATCATGGCATATATTCTCGTGTGGAGCTCAGCTGAGGCCGTGGATGCTGACATCAACCCGGGCCAGGCAGATGAAGAGAGAAGAGACAGCGGAGATCAGGGACATGACAGCATCCTAACTGAGGAAAACCACAGTAAGACTGTGTCTACCAATAGTATGTACAAACTCCTTGTGCACTTACGAGTTAAACACTATAAAAATTTTTTAAAAGAATCACCAAAATACTTTTGAGATGTTTTGCCTCGCCAACTTTCACCTCCTAAGCGCATTCAGCATGAGCTCCATGATGAAGAAACTCAGAAATTTACAGGACGTGGCAAATTGGAAGCACTGTTAGTCACCGGCTAACACTAAATATATTTTATACTTCCAAAGCTCTTGTCTTCTCTGGTGCACTGCTGGAATAATCATGATAAACCTCACAGAAGTCCCAGGAGGTAGGAACCGAGCATGGCAGTACTCTGTAGCATTCTTGTAAATAAGAACAGATGCTCATCCATCCATAAAACCATTCTGTGCCAGACTGCCTTAGGTCGTAGGGTGGTTGAACAAAGGAAATCCCAGTTTTCTACCTGTCCCGGCTCAAAGACATTGGCATTAGATGTAACTGCTGTTGAACCAACTGCAGTTGGGAAATCTTGCACAGAGTAACACCTTGGGATATTTGAACCCTGCCAAGGAGCTCAAAGCACATCTGAGTCATTGATTCACAACACTGGGGAGTCCTTGTGGGATAGGAAATGGTTTTGTATACAATTTTAAAAGATCTGAAGCCTTCAAGTCAGCAAGTTAGTGGCCAAGCCTAAATCCCAGTAAAGTCCCTTTTTTTCCTAAACCCAAATACTTGGCACTATCAGAGAAGTGCCTAGACGGATCTTGGAAAGTGCATGCTTTAGAAACTCCCCTGATGAGCTCCGTCACATCCCCAATTTGCTTGCTACAAAGCCATTTGACTCACCATCTAAAAGCTCTCAGAGAGGTGACCCCATCGTCGGCACTACGCCCCCCTTTCTTCTATCCTCTCCTGAACTGCGGCTACTCCTTTCAGCCTGGTTCCAAGCCAGAGACCCTGCTGTTTTTACTGGATGCAAAAAATGAGTAAGGAAGACTGACAATTCCCATCAACAAGTACGCTGGGACGTTCACATGTTGCTTTGCCATGGCACCTCACGACATTCTGAGCTCTCACTTCTCTCCAATGGGGATTATGATCACACTGTCCTGCCTGCAAGGCATATTCTGTGGTTACTTAAAGACTAATCTAAAAGCATTTAAGTTCAATTGCCTCCTATAGTTTACAACTTTTGATAGAATAGAACATTCTCAAAAATATGCCTTTCAAATAAAAAAGAAAGAAAGAAGAAAGAAAGAAAGAAAGAAAGAAAGAAAGAAAGAAAGAAAGAAAGAAAGAAAGAAAGAAAGAGAAAAAAAAAGAAAGAAAGAAAGAAAGGTCACTTCTTTAAAAACAGGAGAGTGGAAATTGCATCAGTCATTATCCATTCTACTCAGGGCTGAACTGTTCTTGCGAGAATCTTTTTCCATGGTGCTTTTACATATTGTATTATGCGACATCAAATCCTGTTTTAATGCAACATATTGATTCTCTTATAGGCTAGGGTATTATCGTCTTAAAGAGAGTCAAAGTAAATGATTAAATATAGTTTATGCATTGCAGTCACCAGCAATTTGGCATTCTCTTCTAACTGGTATGTTTAATGGCGGGCACTTTATACTCATGGCTAAGAAAGGAAAATAACAGACACCCCAAAGCCTCTTGCTGTTCCCACCCCACACCTTTTCACAAAAAGCTAACTACATTAGTTTTAGATATACCATAGGCTTAGTTCCTTCAGGATAGATTTATTTCACCACTATAGGTAGAGCTGAGAAAGCAAAGAGGAGAAAGTGAAAACATCCTTTATTTCCTCGATGAAACTTTTGTGGCAATGGCTAGGGTTATGCTGATGTTCAGCAACCTTCAACATGCTTTCAGTCAAAGCACACTTGCTCTGTCGTTTTAGAAAGCACGGCTCTGAGGGAAAGCACCGTGGTCAGAATAGGATTTCCATACTGGTAGCAACGTATAAAATGCAGGCTGTGTTTGTATCACAGAAAAATGCTGACTGGAGAAGATCTGGGAGGACAGAAGAGATCAGAAGCACTGCTCACTGACTAATTTGGAAAGAGTGGTCTGAAAGCACCCTTACATGAATGGCACGGTCGCCTATCTTCTGAAGGATACAAAATCCAAAGGGAGCAGCTCCCTGTGGAAATGGTTGGAGACTGCTTGCCTAGGATGGGTCCTTGAGAGCAACTATGTAATACAGCTGGATTTGAGCTTTCTTCATGCCAGTCACTCCTGGGCCACCAGCATCTATCAGATTTGCCAGAAAGCGCAGTAATGGAGAAAGAAGTAGAATCAATATCATAGAGGTTACAAAAGTTGAAAATCAGAAGACATCACCACATAGAAGACAAAGAGGATGTTGGAAAGAGGCGTTTTCTTTAGGGCAGGAGTGTTTAACTTTTTGACTCATTTGGAGCTATCCCAAAGTTGGTATCCCAGGAGGGGACACTTCCTAAGGGTGCACCGTGTCCCTTCCGAGGATGATTCTTGAGAGATTGTCTAACTCAGCTTCTCAGCTTATGTTGAGAAACATAAGGTTTTGATCAGTTGCAATTTGGCCAAACTCGCTCAGGGGGTCCTTTGCAGAGCTGGGGCCAAGCCCCAAGCTGACCATGCAGTGAACCTCCCCTTTCATATTGACATTTCTGTTTCAGCCCTCTGCTTTTTGGCTGAAGGACAATCTCTGTTTTTCAAAATATGCAGCCCATTTTAGGTGTCTTGAGGTAAACATAAGCACAAAATCAGAATGGCAAAGTGAAGGAGATAAAGGATAGTTCCAAAGGACTGTTCCTAAATTAGCAGGAGATTTAAGAGTTTGGGGTAAGGAGGGTCAACCATTTCTAAGAAAGAGATATGCCCTTTGGTGGGCAGAGTGGGATCTGTGACAGAGTGAGGAGAATAGTAAAGAATAAGTTAGCATGTGACAGCCCAACATGGCAAATGAGGCTTTCCTGCTTTAAGATGGGTGTGTTGTTCAATGGGCATTTGGGATGAGAACTCTAAGGAAGAAGGAGAACATGATAATTTCTTGAAGTAAGTATTCTGGAGAAGCCTGACTACCTTTAGAAAAGGGCTATCTAATTTTAAATATGGGTTTTGTTATTATTCAGGTACGGTAAGGCCTACACATGAGGAGATGGGTGCCTTTGAAAAGACAGTTTGTTACTTACAGTTCCCATGAGGCTGAACTGGGGACAGTCACACCAGGATGCACCAGGGTCAGTCAGCAGACAGAGTAAGCAAGGAGAAAGCATGGGCATGAGGCCTTTATTGTGGTTTCTGAGGGAAGAAATGGGCAAGGTAGGGTAAGCCGGTTGAGGATCGGGTAGTTTGATGAATTTTAGTGGGCTCTGTCTGGGGTGTAGGGTTTGTCTCTAGTTGTCTGGTCCATGGTCCTGCAGTGCCTGGAGTGGGGAATAGTGGCCTATAGTGTAAAAACCTGGTTAAGAGGTAGGGGAGAAAGGCCCTCTAGCAGGTGAGTCGTTTACTAGCTCTAGGAATAGGCTACCGAGTTAGCTAAGCCCCGGATGTCCAAGCATCAGAAATCCAGAAAATAAAAAAAAATTATTGAAGGGTGATGTCCCTAATTTAAAGAAGGAAAGAGATTTCTGGTGACATACCAATAAGTGGTGTCCCTGTGGAAAGAAAGTGCTTGATCTAATTGGACATATTTTGAGGGGTGATAGTATCTGAGAGTGGGAAGGCAATCCTGAGAATGAAAGAGGTTGCCCCAGGTGGGGTAGGAATGGTCAACTGTAGGAGAATGTCCCCCCAAAAGGAGTCCATGGATATTCTGCTGAGCATCATGAGCGCAGAGGGAAACGGACCCATGGCAGGACATGACAAACCATACATGAAATTGTAGCTCAGACAGTAAGCGGCCACGCTGTACAAGAAGCACCTTTGAGTGCTGGCTTGGTACGGGTCGGATCACCACCGCCCCATTCTCCCTGCTGTTACAGCCACAGAAGCGGAGTCTCCGAAGGCAATCTTGCTGGTTGGGGAAGGCGGCATCTGCTCGAGCCACACGACGGGGCTGCCTACAACTCAGCTTGTACTGTTGGGGTTATAGCAGTATTCTCTGGGCCTTGTTCAAGGAATTTTACTTGTACAGTGTTGAGCTGTTAAGGAAAATTGACTTTTCTATTTATTATTTGAGAAAATAGTGAGAAGCAGCTCAGGGGGAGGGAGTATATGAAAATAAATAAGGCTTAACCAAAAAAAAAAAAGAAGAAGAAGAAGAAGTATTCTCTCTGCTCCTCCTCTCCAATGCATGTTTCAAACAGGCATGCTCCCTTGGAGAGTCTGTGGCAATATGATCCCTCCGGATGCAAATCTAGATGTGAACACTTGAGTGTCGTAGTTGGAAAAGTGGCTTTCAACCACCTGGTGAATAAGAAGTGGCAGCCAAGGAAACACAACCATGAGTCTACTCCCAAATCAGGAAAATGACTGACTTTTCATTTATTATTTTAGTGGCTTGGGGAAAGTACAAACTACAAAGTGATTTGCAATCAGATTTCCACTGTACCTCTAGAAGTTACAGTGACGTAAGGGAGGGCAACACTTGATCTTGGTAGGCAGGTTTTAAGGCTGAATGGGGAGAGGAAGGCAGGGGTAAGCAGAGAGCCTGGGGATGGAGTGACGGACTTTGAGTCCTGGTCCATCCACCTCAATCCCCCCCACACGCCTGGAACGCCCCCCTCCTCCACTAGAAAAATCCTCCCCGGAACTGGAGTATGGCTACACTATACAGATAATGCAGCCACTGGATACTAAGAACCACTAGGTGGCATTTGTGATTTATTACTTTCGAAGCTGAGATTTTAAAATGTCTCTGCTGATCCTTTGCTTAGACTGAACGAGACATTTAACATTCCAAAGCATTTCATTCAAGAAATGCATAGTTCATTCTCTTTATCGCGCTCAGAAGGGATGGGGGGCAGGGTGATTGGTTTGAGAAGCTGGATTTCAGATCATCTACATTCTTCTGCAGGTCCTCTCTGACCCCACACCATCAGCTTACATAAGTAATTACTTGTGTACAATTAAGCTGTAAATAATGCAATCACTCCATTCTTGTCCCGTCACTCCAGTCCCAACCACAACAAATAGTGCTAATCACATACTTATTCAAGTGTGTAATTATTCACAGTTAAACTTCTGTCACTTTCACCCTGTTTGGAAACAGCAGAACACAACCTGTAATTAGCAAATGTGGCTCCAGGCACTTTTGCTTGGGAGTACGCCAGGGATTCAGCACCTAGGCGCTCCTTTGATCTGGAAGCTGGCAAGGCGCCTCACCCTGAGGCCAGAGTGCTACCAGCACTCTGCAAGTCACCGAGATCAATGAATATGTCAAAGGCATCTATCCCAAATCACGTATTACTTCTCTTTCTCACTGTGGTTTCTGCCTTTAGTATATATTTCATAGACTCTCCTTTTCTTTTTGAACCCTTTGACTTCAGTTTAAAGGGTTACCAATAAGGTCTGCAAGTCCCTGTGTTTTCAACTCAGGTTAAAAACGAAAGTCCCAGAAGTCCTGCTTGATGGTCCCCATTCTTTCTTAACTTGGGAGTTTCTTGAACACAAGCACAATGGAGAAAGGACGAATTTTGCTGCCTCGCCTGGACCACAGGAAGGGGAAACCACAGATTTTGTTCAGTCGCACTTTTCCCCAAGCCCCAGCTAAACCATCCAGCACGCAGGTATCCAGGATAGAAGGGAGACCAGAAGTTTCAGAGCAAACCCCCTGTATTTTGTCTGAGGAACAACTCAGCATCACAGACCCTTCCCAAGAAGGGCTAATAGTGTCCTGCCAGGTAGAAAACAGGACTCGGTAGCCAGCTTCTTTCTCTATAAGAAATTGAGATCTGAGGTATCCCTTGAGATATCAGGTTGTGCTTTGCATAAAAGTATATTGGGCCCATAGAAAGGAACAGTGAGGCATAAAGGTTCAGTATGTACACCCATGAATTAGACTTTTGTTTACTTGTTATATTAAGAGTGATCATTTGCTTGTTTGAGGAAACTCATTAAGACTCCAGCGCCAATTACCTAATGAAAACAAGTTTGCATATCTAGCCTGGGGACATCTTCCTTTCCTGACATACCCAATTAGGACAGAGGTTTTTCACTTCAACCAAACATGAATACTCTTCACAGTAGAAGGGTAAACAGAATTGCAGTTCAGTTCCTTGTATGTAAACACTAGTCAGCCTTTGGTTCTAACCATGACAAAGCCAGTTTCATTTTTATTTATTTATTTATTTATTTATTTATTTATTTATTTTTAAAGATTTTATTTATTTATTTGAGAGGGAGAGAGAGCATGAGTGGGGGAAGGGGAAGAGGGAGAAGGGGAGGAGAATGAGAAGGAGAGGGTAAGGGAGAGGGGAAAGCCGACTCCCTTCTGAGCAGGGAGCCCGACAGGGAGCCCGACATGGGACTCGATCCCAGGACCCTGGGATCATGACCTAAGCTGAAGGCAAATGCTTAACCCACTGAGCCACCCAAGTGCCTCATAAAGCCAGTTTTAAAAATACTATTTAGAGGTGTCAGTAAGAAGAACACCTATGTGAGCCCCTCTATCAGAGAAGATTGTCCTCACAACGGCTCCCGAGAGTAGAAGATGGAGTGTGAACAATGTAGGGGTGCTGCCTGGCCAGCTAACTTAACCAAATGAGCCAAATTAGCCCTGGCAAACAGTGTGGTGACAGATGTGTGAGCCAGATTGCCATGATGTTTTTATTTTATAATTTTTTAAAGATGAAATACTATGAGTGCTTCTATGTGAGCGAAGTAGAACGCTACTGAGTAGTTAGTTATCTGATGATTTTGATTAATCCAGACTGACAAGCAATCTGGAGGATTAGTTTAAACACAAGCCAAAAGGACTCCTATTTTCTCCAATGGCAGTGGTCTGTAGCAGAGCCTCACTGAAAATAATATTAAGGATTCTAGAAGCTCCACTTAATTTAGCCCACATAGGCACAAACAAGACTCTCATTGTTATTTTCAGTTAATTTTTAAAAAATCTTAACATACAGTACACTCACATAGTAATAGTGTGACAAAAAACACCAGCACTGTGGATTTGGAAAATGCGTGCTAGATGCCTTATCAGCACTGCTCTGTTCTGCTTCCTGTAAGGACTAAGAAACTTTTTACAAACTCATTTCCATCCTGACTTCAGGGCACAATTATGGCATTTAGTTAAGAAACTGGTTTCTGTGGTGCCTGGGTGGCTCAGTCAGTTAAGCGGCTGCCTTCGGCTCAGGTCATGATCCCAGGGTCCTGGGATCGAGCCCCGCATCGGGCTCCCTGCTCGGCGGGGAGTCTGCTTCTCCCTCTCCCTCTGCTGCTCCCCCTGTTTGTGCTGTCCCTCTCTCTCTGTCAAATAAATAAATAAAATCAAAAAAAAAAAAGAAAGAAAAGAAACTGGTTTCTGCTTTTATGCAGGTATATATGTATAACTCAGCAGAGAAGCAGAGAACAAACATAGGCGTGTTCAGCCCCCAACCAGAACACATTGCTAGTCAATCTGCTTTCTTCCATTCCCACAGCCACCATCTTAGCCCAGACCACTGTCATCTCTCAGCCAGTCTCTTCAACTGGTCTCTCCATTTGGACTTTAGTATTCTGTCTAGTGCTTACTTACCATAACAGGGACAGTGATTTTTTTAATTTAATTTAATTTTATTATGTTATGTTAGTCACCATACAGTCACCATACATCATTAGTTTTTGATGTAGCGATCCATGATTCAGTTTTCGTATAACATCCAGTGCTCCATGCAGTACGTGCCCTCCTTAATACCCATCGCCGGGCTAACCCATCCCCCACCCCTGCCCCTCTAAAATCCTCAGTTTGTTTCTCGGAGTCCATAATCTCTCATAGTTCGTCTCCCCCTCCGATATCCCCCCCTTCATTCTTCCCTTCCTTCTAATACAGGGACAGTGATTTTAAAACATAAATCTGATCACATCATACCCTGATTTTAAAGTTCTCCAGTGCCTTCCCATTGCATTAGAATAACATTCCTTGCAATGAGTTATGAGGCCCCACTGATCCTGTTCCTATCTGATTCTCCATCTTCCTTTTGTATTCTACTCCCTTGTCAGTCTCACTAGTCTTACAGCTGTTTGAGGATGGCCAGAGTCATGCACATCTCATACCTTCCACTGGACTGCTCTTCTCTTAGCTCTCCAAAGAGCCTCAGCTTACAGGGCTGGCCCTCTGTGACCATCCTCTGTAAGATGGGTTGTCCCCTTGTCTTCAGTCTCAGCCCTGTGGTTAATTCTTTTCATGACATCATCATTTGTAATTAATCTATTTATCTGCTCATTAAATACTGGTACCTACTAGAATGTGAGCTCTATGGGCAGAGTCTACAACTATCCCATTCACTACTAGATATCCAGTGCCTAGCCTAGTGCCCACCGTAGAGCAGAACCCCCACCCCACCCAATTCTTTGTCAAATAAATGATAAATAGAATTTAATCAATCTAAAGACCAAAGCATGTAATGTAGAAACTGCCTTTTGAGAGTTCTTTGAGTAACTGCAAGTGAACTGAAGCAGTAACACTTTTTCCTCTTACATTTTATTTTGAAAAATTTCAAACATACACATGAAAGAATTTTATAGTGATCACCCTCCAGATTCTACCATTCACACTTCATTATGCTTTCTTTATCACGTAGGTCTTGTTTTAGCAATTGTTCTATCTATACTTATAACCACCAGATTTTTTTCACCTTTCAAAGCAAATTGCAGATAGCAATACACTTCCTCCAAACATTTCAGCATGCTTATTATTAACTAAAATTCTGTATTTGTTTAAAGTTTTTCTTTTGGTATAAAGTTCATTGTTCGTGAAATGTATAACTTTTAAGAGACTTTCATGAATTTTTAATAAATGTACACATTGCCCAAATTGCTATCCAGATAAAAATAGTTAATTCCCAGCTCCGATAACTATTATAGTATTTTCTTTTTTTTTTTTTTTTAAGATTTTACTTATTTATTTGAGAGAGAGAGCAAGTGAGAGAGAGAGCAGGAGCAGGTGGTAAGGGGTAGGGGGCAGAAGCACAGGGAGAGGGAGAAGCAGATTCCCCGCTGAGCAGGGAGCCCTACGAGGTGCTCAATCCCAGGACCCTGGGATCATGACTTGAGCCAAAGGCAGACGCTTAACCGACTGAGCCACCCAGGCACCCCTATTATAGTATTTTTCTACCATAGATTAATTTTACCTATTCCAGAATTTCATGTGAATGAAATCATACAGTATTTTTCTTTTGTGTATGGCTTCTTCCCCTCAAAATAATGTTTTTGAGATTCATTGATGTTGTTGCATATACCAGTTATTATCTCTTTTTCCTACTGAGTAGTATTCCATTGTGTGAATACACCATAGTTTGTTTATCCATTCTCCTGTTGATAGCTACCCAGGTTAGTCCCAATTTGGGGCTATTATGAATAAAGCTTCCATGAACATTTTTGTACAAGTATTTTTGTGAACATGCTTTTCATTTCTCTTAGGGGAATACCCAGGCATGGACTCATGGGTTATGGGTAATGTTAGACATATGTTCGGTGGTATGTGAAATTTACAGAAATTCTACCAAAGTGATTACACAATTTTCCTACCAACAATATATGCATTCCTTTATAGCTTTACCAACACTTGCTGCCATCGGTGTTTTCAATTTTAGCCATTCTCATGGCTACTAAACAAGTATCTCATTGTGGCTTTAATTTTTATTTCCCTGATGACTAATCATGTTGAGCACTTTTTAATGTGCTTATGGGCCACTTGTATATCTTCTTTTGACAAGTTTTCAAATATTCTGTTTATTTTCTATTGAGCTGTTGGTGTTTTTATTATTGAGGTATATAATTTCTCTATATACCCTGGATAGTCCTTTGTCAGATATGTTTTGCAAACATTTTCTCCCTGTCTGTGGCTTACCTATTTATTTCTTAAATGAATTTTTTAACAAGCAGATGAGAAGTTGTTAATTTTGATATAATCAAATGTACCCACTTTTTGCCCTATTTTCTGTGACCTAAGAAACCTTTTTTTATCCCCAACTCATGAAGATATTCTCCTGTGTTTTCCTCTAAAAGCTCTTACCCTTAGATATGTTCCATTTTGAATTAATCTTTGTGTATGGTGTAAGGTAGGGATGGGGGCTCATGGTTTTTTGTTTGTTTTTCCATATGGATATCCAATTGTTCCAGCAACATTTATTAAAAAGACTTTCCTTTTCCAATTGGCTTGCTTTGACATCTTTGTCAAAAATAAGATGACTATCTAAGTATGGGTTAATTCGTGGGTGCTCTATTCTGTGCTATTGATCTACATGTTGATGCCAGTGCTATTCTTTTTTTTTTTTTTAATTTTTTTTTTAAGACTTTACTTATTTGACAGAGAGAGACACAGCGAGAGAGGGAATACAAGCAGGGGGAGTCGGAGAGGGAGAAGCAGGCTTCCCGCGGAGCAGGGAGCCCGACGTGGGGCTCGATCCCAGGACCCTGGGATCATGACCTGAGCCGAAGGCAGATGCTTAACCGACTGAGCCACCCAGGTGCCCCATGAAATCAGACAATTTAAGTCTCACTTTGCTCTTTTTTTTTCCTTGAGAATGTTTTGATTATTCTAGGTCATTTGCATTTCCATATCAATTTTAGAGTCAGTTTGTCAATTTCGACAAAAAGTCTGCAGGGATTTTGATTGGAATTACACTGAATTGTGCATAACACCTCTTTGATGTATTCATAAGGTCCCTGAAAGACATCCCCTTGCACATGGGAAGGTGGGTCCAGTCAATTCTCCATTAGAATTTATTTGTTTGGATTAAGATGCTGTGTCATTGGATTTCCTCTGCTACAAATAATAACCACTATTTTTAAGTGCACTTAAGAGTATTATATTCATAATCTTATTAAATCCACACATACCAAAAAGCCCCCTGAGAAATTATTTTCTCCAAATTACATGTGAGATGCCTGAGGCTCAAGGAGTTTAAATAATATGACCAAGATCAGACAGCTAGTAAAGGAGGCTTTGAATTCAGATGCCTCTTACTCTGAAGCTTAAATGTTCCAGGAAACTGAATTTTACTATCCTTTCTTACCCATTATCATATGAATGTGGGTGTTTTGTATCAGCTGGGATCCAAATACTAAATGATAGTAAGGTGAGACAAGGTCATTTCTTGATAGTGCAAAAAGCAGAGATCTTGTGGGACAGAGCCCGTGTGCTTTGTCTTGGGATTTCCAGGGTCAGAGGATACCATTGGAGACTGGGATCCTAGAGCGAGCAGGACCTTGAGGAGACTGAAGGCAGACAGCCTCTCTCCCAGATTGGCCAAGGGAGGCCCAGACTAGAGGTGACCATCTAAAAAAAGCCTGTTCCAATGCCTTTAGCTGCCTGGGAATATTTATATCTTGAGAAACTCACATGTGATACACTTGGCAATAGCTGCGGGGCATGGGTCCCTCCTCCTTCCCTCAGATGCTCTCAGGGCAGCAGAGAGAACATAGAGATTCACAAATGAGCTTTCTTTGTAGGGCACTGGCTGCTTTGAAATTCTTCATTAAATCTTTTTCACAAATAAATTGCCCAATGTCCATGGGGAATATTTCCATCTTTTAATCATATGCAGTTTGAATTGACTCTAGAGGTGCAGTGCGCAGGGGCTGGTAGGAAGGGCCTTGGCAGGGGTGGGGGGCGCAGACCCTCAGAAGCCCAGCCCTGGTGATTTCTTTTGAATGTAAGTAACAAAAGGAGGGGCCTCGAAGGGAGCAACTGGGGGTGAGCTTATATTTCGTGATAGGTTTAGTACCTGTCGCAACTATGGATTTCTGAAACTGTGAAAGTTAATTATGCACCTTACCTATTGGTTTGGTATTGGTTCCAGAAGTGAAGTCAGATTTTGACTCTCCTCTCATAGGCTGGCGAGCCATTCTAGATTAATAGTTTAAATAAAATGTCAAGTATCTGATTGTCATGGAAACATTAATGCAAAGTGAACCCTGTAGCACGTCGTGCTGCAGAATTACAATGATATGAATTACCTCAGTCTCGAGACACCTTCTGAAATGGCCAGAGCTGCATCACTGAAAAATGAGTCATTCATGCACAAAGCAAGAAATAGTGTGAAATGCTCCCACTCAGTCATGTCACCACGCACAAAGTTATGAGCTGGACAAATAAATGTCAGTTTCTTTCAAAGGAAAGAAACAGGTAATAGAGGCAGAACGTACTGTGGTGTGGTCGTTGCTTATTAGGGAGGCACCTGTGAGGACAGGGTGCCGGCTCTAGGGGTCTTCAATCCTCGAGGGAGGGAGCATCTCAAGGGGGTGCGCCAGTCCCCTGGGGTCAAGCTCAGGAACGTGCAGCAGGCACTTTGGGGTCTGCTCCAGGACCTCTCCATGGAACACATGTTCCGACTGCCTCCCCCAGCCCGATTATCAGAGCACTGCTGATTATGTTATGCAAATTATGGGAGATGGATTTCACATTTCCCCCAGCCAGGCTTCACACAGCTTTGCATTTATTATCCCCCTTTAAAAATACAGAGTCCTCAGAGAAGGGGAATGGCTCATTTTTATTTGTTCGCCAGCAGAGTTGGCACAGACCTGTCAAGCAATCATCCTGGGCTGTGATCTGCAAAGCTGCCCTTTGTTGTTCCATTCCTCCACCCCCTTGATTGTTTACAAGACACACACAGACATCTGCACGCCTCAAAACAAGTTATTTCCTGATTCGGCAAAACTTGTCAGCCTGGGTGATGAAAATGTTACAGCATTTGCTGACAAGCCATCAGATAAACCTAGAGTTACGTCCCCAGCACCTTGTCCTCATTCACATCTCAGGATGGTAAACACTTAGCAGGTCCTGGTTCTAGATGATTGTGCAATCAACCATCTGCCCCTAAGTACTTCTGATACTGCTTTCCACTCATAGGTGCTGGTCCATCAACAGGAAAACAGTGACTGCATTTCCCTCCTTTTGAAAACGGAAGATTAAGCTTGTTTTTGCTATATTACTAGTAAGATCTAAAAACCAAAGTTGGGTCTCTTGATTTTTAGATGAAAGTCTAGCCTCCCTAGTGGTAATATATCTGAACCACATATATCCATGGTAAGATGTTTCCCTCTATTCTTACTGTAGCTGCGAAAACCAGGGAAACATAGTATTGCTTTCCATTAACTCTCCTCCCTCCCACACTCACCCTCATTCTGCCTTCAGCTCCCACCCCAGGGAGGAACTAATATAATCTGTGTAAAATGAGCAACTGGAAATTAATGGGGCAGAGATCAGCTGACATATCCAATTCCTCCAGAAGAATTTGTATGATGATTTCCCCTGATTTACAAGATAGAGCCCACCCATAGTATGAGCTCATCAAAGTGGGGAAAAATAGCCTCTTGTCACAAGTTGGTAAGAGCTCCACAGATCTTCGTCGAGTGGGAATAAAACTCTGTGGCTCTAGAAAGGTTTATTAAATCAGAGATTTATAATGCAGCTTTGCAAATAGCTACTCGCCACCTACCTCTGGTGAATCATGACTCATTCCAGACATGTGGTACAGAATACTTACAGGTGTGTGTATACGTGCACACACACGTCATAGATGTGCATGTACATATATATGAGTGTGTGTTTTTAAAAATCATTGCTGACAACTGCATTGCCCATAAATGTGTAAAGCACTAGGACTTGTAGATTAGTTTAAATTGATAGCTGATGATAACAGCAGCTAATATTGGCTGAACCCCTCATGAGCCAGGAGATGTATAGATATCTTATTGCTATATAAACTCTGCAAAATTGATGTTATCTCCATTTTTTCAGATGGGAAAACCAGGACAGAGACTCTGAGTTTACCTGACTGTTCAGATTATAATGGGATGCAGTCAAGATTCAAATACAGGTCCATGCTGACTCATAGTCCATGCTGTACACATCAGTAAGGAGCCTTGTTTTCAGTGGCAGCAAACCCAATGCAAAATGGCTCAAACAATAAAGAGAATTTACTGTCTCATATACTGAAAAAGCCAGAGGTTGGCTTCAGTGGAAGCTTGCTCCTGCAGTTTAAATGATATCACCAAAAGCATAATTTCTTGCAGTCTGTCCACCCTTATCTTTCATAAAGGGTTCCATTGGGCATAGCAGCTCTATCTCTTCCACAGGATGCCAAATGCCTCCCCAGTGGTTGTAGACAGCACGTCTTCAACATGCCAACCAGAAAAGAAAGACTGATTCTTACCCTCAGAGAAGAGAGAAACTCCTTTTTCCTGAATCCCAACAAATATCTTCTATTAACTCCTTGAGTATGGTAAGATTACATTCCCATCCTTGAGCCAATCCCTTGGCCAAGGGAAGTGGACCAAACAGAGCACACATCTGGAGTTGGGGGTGGGTCAATCTCACCCAAACCACCAGGACAAGAATGAGGAAGACAGATGTTTTGTCCCCAAAACTAGTTCAGAAGAGCAATAGCAACAACAAATTTCTTGCTAGTATATCAATTAAGGAATATGTGATAGAGATAAGGAAGCAAAAGATACACCTGTGTAATGGATTTAAGAGCACACACAAGGCAGGGGCGACTGGGTTGCTCAGTGGGTTAAGTGTCTGCCTTCCCCCGGGTCATGATCTCAGGGTCCTGGGATGGAGCCCTGCGCATGTCCAGCCCTGCCTCCAGCCCCCCCCTCCAGCCCTGCCCTCAGTGCAGAGTCTGCTTGTCCCTCTCCCTCTGTCCCTCCCCCGGTTAAGGGCTCTCTCTCTCACTCAAATATATAAATAAAAAAAGATTTTAAAAATAAAAAAATATTTTAAAAAAAAGCACACACAAGGCAGCCTTCAAACAGAGATAGTAAGCAAAATTTATTTGTCAGATAAGAAATAAACAATGGTAGAATCCCAGGACAGAAAGTTTGAGCAGTTTTCTTATTCCTGTTGTTAGTTTGTTATATTTTGTTTTTTAGTAGGAAATAGCTCAGAATTGGAAGAGAAAAGTTAAAGTGTAAAAGCAGAAACATCAATCATCTGGGGGTGGAATGGGGGAGAAGGAACCACGTGCATAGTCTTTTGGGTATAGCAGTAAGGAGTTTTTTGGTGAGATTAAGTGATAGCAAAAGACTGAGCAACATGGGCTTTCTGATAATATAAAGTATCAAACCACTGCAGACTTTTAGACTGAGAATTAACAGGGGAAAATGCTTTTGAGGAATCTTCCATTCTGTATACCATTGGGTTAGAGAGGAAAAATGATCAATGTAAGGAGAAGACAAGAGGAAGGAAGTCAAGCCAGTGCGCAGGATGTGAGGACATCATCTCAAAAAAACATGTTGAGCACATACTAGACCATGTGTCAGGCTGTGCACTAGGTGTGTGTATACGTGCACACACACGTCATAGATGTACATGTACACATATATATATATATATGTACATGTACATACAAAACTAGGAGAGAGGACACAATAATGAATTAGGTGTAGAACCTATCTTCAAGGAGTTCACAGTCTTAAAATGTAGGTAAATATGTAGATATCAATTACAATCCAAACTGGTAGATAGTATATGGAGATAAGAGAAAAATATCCATGGGTGCACAAGAGCAACTGACTCAACCTAGAGAAATTTGAGGAGTCCACACTTGGGCTGGTTCTTATAGAGGTGACAATAGCCTAAGTTAGCATGGTGGCCTCAGAACGTGAGCAGTATGTCCTAGTGAAGCTATGTTGCAGGGAAGGCAAGTTGATTTTTTGAAGAGGAAGAAGAAGGAGGAGGAGAGAAGGAAGGAAGGAAGGAAGGAAGGAAGGAAGGAAGGAAGGAAGGAAGGAAGGAAGGAAGGAAGGAAGGAAGAAAAGAAGGGAGGGAGAAGGGGAGGAAGAGAAGGAAATAGAATTTTTTTCTTGCTTGATTGCACTTGTTTGTCTTATGGCTTAACAGTCCAAACCTTTTCTTTTTCTGTTTTTAAACTTTTCAGTAGGCTCGGCCTTAAAATGTCACTAACGGGAGCAGAAAATGGTAAGGAATAAAATAATATTTACAGTTAAAGTTAGCAAGAGAATATGGTTGATTCAGGGTATTGTAATAGAATTTAGTTTGTACCCATTTCATATTTTTCAAACCTCAATCTGTGCCATATGGTAATTCTTTTTTTAAATTTTTTATTTAAATTCAATTTAGTTCACATATAGTGTATTATTAGTTTCAGGGGTAGAATTTAGTGATTCATCAACTGCATATAACACCCAGTGCTCATTACATCATGCGCCCTCCTTAATGCCCTTCACCCAGTTACCCCATCCCTCCATCTCCCTCCCCTCCAGCAACCCTCAGTTTGCTTCATATAGTTAAGAGTCTCTTATGGTTTGTCTCCCTCTCTGTTTTTACTTTATATTATTTTTGCCATATGGTAATCCTTGATATAATGTGTGATAGCACCTAGAAAAAAGGGATGCTTTTTTAAAGCTGAAACATTGATTTGGCACTAGGGAGGGAAGGCACAGATCAATTAATGATATTATTTTCCACTAATTGATACTCTGCCAAGACACTAATGTATGCATATTAGACAGAGAAAGGGAGGATGACAAACTGTTGTTTTGACCTTGTTAAAAAAAAATTATAGAGAAACAATTACAGACATCAATAGTTTCAACTGAGAATTTTTCTCTGTTATGACTGAGAAATGTCACTCTGTCAGAAATTCTGGAAAGTGGATCAGAGGTGAGGAGTAGAAGCAACAATTTGTTGCCTGAACCTGAGATGTGTCATTCCCTAGCTCTGGAGTTCCTACAAAAATTCACTCACTGTAAGGTATTACTAAGAAACACATATGCTGTGTTTATATCCTACTGAACCCATCACTTATTAATATAGCATTAAAACAGTGCCAATTATACTATTTCATCTTGCATTTTGTGGTTGGCAATGCAAATTTTCTGTTCCCTTTCTTCCACAACTCATTTTTGTTCAATTATTCATTGAAATAGACTCCCCAGAAATTTGGGAGAAATTAAATGCTATATCCACATTCATACCAAATTAATTAATCATGATTAATGTTCCTACAATGAATACAAAAGGAATTAATCAGGATTAGCACAATATTGAAATGTGCAACTCAGAATTTGAAGTTTCCCCTGCTCAGTAGGTACCGTAGAAGCCTTGAGAGGGCCTTCATACGTTTCTGCTTCTTTGTAGCTGTTCTAAATTCTTGACTAAGGCTTGAGGAAGAGTGTGTCAATAAATAAAAGTGGATGGTGAGTTTTTTTGCTCCTGGGATTCAGGAGTAACTAACTCTTTTATAAAAATGGCAATCATAAGCCATTAGACTAGGAATCAGCACACGATGGCCTGTGAGCCAAATCTGGTCCTCTGTCTGTCTTTGTCTGTCATTTATGTATTGTCTGTGGCTGCTTAGGTACCACTGTGGCAGAGTAGAGTGATTGTAACAAAGAGACACCACATGGCCTACAAAGCTGAAAATATTTACTCAGGTTCTTTACAGAAAAAATCAACAACTTGCCAACCCCTGCGTTAGATGGGCATCAGGGAATAGATAGACAGATTTCTTACTTATGTTTTTTTTTTTTTTTAATTATCTCAACTATTTGAGGGTAAGGACATTTAAGTGATTCTAACTGAAACTTTCTTGAATATGGTGACTCTGAATTTGCCTTCCATACCCAGTGGGTAGCATAGCGCCTGGCACATAACAGGCCCTCGCTATGTTGTGTTTGAGTGAGTGAGTGAATGAATGAATGAATGAATGCTTTACCCTATAGATTTTGCCTAAGTACTTCATTCTATTTTAATGCCTGACTTTCATGAAAAAAGGGAGAGGTTTTTGTTGTTGTAATTTATAGCATGTTTTGAGATTAGAGACAATTATATAAGATGCTATACAGTTCTGCAGCATTCACTTCTGCATTAGCTATATAGTAAGCACATGTAGTGACAACCATGTGCTGAGCATATGTGCTTGGCAAATATTAAGTCATTTAAATTTCATGCAACCCTTGGCTATAGAGTTTCAGATAAGAAAAGTGAAGTATAGAGATGGGAAGTGATGCCGTCAAAGTCACACAGGTATTAAGTGGCAGAACCAAAATTTGGACCCTAGTGAGCTAGCTTCAGAATCTGGCTTTTCTCCACTGTGCAAAGCTGTGTTGCATTTTGTGTAAGAAGATGCATTACTTTTTTAATGACTGGGCCCTCTTCTTTGAGTAATGAAGCAAATGCTTTGATCTCATCTGGTGTCGTTTGTCTCTTCTCATTTAGAAAGGCCCTACTGAGGCTGATATGTTAGTGCTTGGTGCCCCCAAATCTCCAAAAGTACATATGGATGCAATAGCTCCTTTTTATAAGCTGGCCAATCCTGGTCAAAAGAAATCTTCCAGAAAATATTTAATCCTTCAGGACACTCATTATATTCTATTAATTCCTGATGTGAAGATTTCAAAATTAGATAAGTAGAATTTCAGATGTTCATTCAACTTATTCATGTGATTCACTTTAAAATCAGTTTGAAGAGTTGAATTAAATGAAGAAAACATAAAAATATGTGATTCCCTATATCAGCCAATGCTCAGTTGTAAGCATCAGGGAGTAACAAAATTCAGTAGGAAAGAAAGTTCCTGAGAGGATAGTAGATGGTTTACAGACTTGACTCCTGAGAAACCAGGCTCTGGTAATGAGTAGGAGTCTGAGCATCAGGGGCAGGCTAATTTCATAATATCATAGCTATCTGGGTAGGAATACCATCTCAGACTCTACTATTCTTAGCCACTCCCCATTGCCCTGACTCATAGGAATATTACTGCCATTTGCTGTAAATATTTTCTCAATTATCCATGTGTTTTTACATCATTCTCTCAAGAATTAAAGACCTAGAGGGTCTTGGGGATAAACTCATCGATACACTAGAAGCCTAATTCAAACTTTTAGTGAAGAATTTAAAAACTGCTTTCCAAGTATGTCTCTGACTTTACTTTTTGCATTTATAATTGGACTATATATCCCTAATTCTTCTTTCACTTATTCAACAAAAATTCATTGAGCTTCTGCTAAGTGCCAAGTATTGTGCAGACAGAGCATCTATTAGTGGCCACATGATGGAATTAGAAAGCAACACTTCCAAAAATTTTGTTTTATAGAATGCATTTTATTTTGATCAAATATGTGATTCAGAAATATTGTAGATTGTTAGGATAATGACCCCTAATTATAATGGTTGTTGTTGCTTCTTCCATCAAGAGGGGAGGGAGGTAGGAGGAAAGACGAAATGGGTGAAGGGGGTTAAGGGACTAAAAAAGAGGTAGGATCTATTTAACAACTCCTTAAATCTGAACCAAACATGTTATTTTCATTGACCAGAAAGTGGCAGAAATGATGAAGTACAAAATCTGGAGTTCAGATCTTGATAGGTCCTACTACTTCCTCTTTCACCGTCTTGGAACCCAAAGACTGTACCAAGCTGTGAAGAAGACAAGTTTAGCCCACTTGGAGGCCAAATGACATGCCCAGACCAACAGCCAGCACCAACTGCCAGACCTGTGAGAGAGGCCATCTTCGACCTTCCAGCCCCAGTGAAGCTGCCAAATGACTGCAGCCATGTGAGTGAGACAATTGTGAGAAATAGTGAAATATTGTTGTCTTCAATTGCTAAGTATATGGATGGTTTGTTGAGCAGCAATAGATAACTGGAAGGAGAGGTATTTATTAAATACCCATTAGCACTAAATTTCCCATTCTTAGATTCAGGTTCTCTGACCAGATCTAATTTCTTCATTTGTTTTGTTTTGCTTTTTAAGATTTTTTTTATTTATTTGAGAGAGAGAGAGTGCGAGCATGCATGCAAGTGCACACAGGAGCAGGGAGGAGGGACAGAGAGAGAGGGAGAAGCAGACTCCCAGGTGAGCAGGAGCCCTATGACTGATGATGATGATGATGTAGGGCTCCATCCCAGGACCCTGGGATCATGACTCGAGCCGAAGGCAGACACTTGACCGACTGAGCCACCCAGATGCCCCAGATCTGATTTCTTCATATTCATCTATTGGCCATTTCCCAAAATTGGGTAGAATTCACTTACCTGATAAAAATTAACTATTTCTGATTAAGATGATACTGAAAATTCCTGTTTTCTCTTTCTGTATTTACCCGTTTTCCTTGGAAAATAATTGTAGATTTTTACACAGTCTCTTATAGATATTTAGAAAAAAATTATATGTTCACTTTTCCTAATTATCTACAATCGTGATTCAAGGGAAGAAAGAATATAGACAGAGATGGAATTGGACAAAATCTTAAGAATGACATTATTATAATTTCAAATGTTACTCAGAAAGAATACTTGTGAGTCTCCGTGCCAGGTCCTGTTTCTATCAATGTGAAGTCTGCCTGTATAACCATGTTTATACCTTACCCAACACAAGTCACAAATACCCATAAAAAACTGGGATTTTAATAAAAGCTAAAAAGTTTGTTTAACAAAGAAGGGTTTTTATGACCTGCTAAATGATTTGCATGACAACCACACACAAATACAAAAGAAAAAAATTAAAAATACAACCCCCCCCCCAAAAAAAAACAAAAAACACTTTTCTGTGTATGTCCTTCAAAATATGCATACATATGCTCAGGCCCAGGAAATCCCAATAACTGTCCCTGTCTCCAAAGCAGGGAAACAAACTGGCTTCTGGGACAACATCTCTAACCCTTTCGACCTGAGTTTGTGCCAGAAATGAATGTGTACATTCTGGAGCACTTGGCAGAGTGGATGTGAGCATGAAAAAGCATCAGAACTATGCCTTTCCACGGTGAAGCAAAAACTGTTTTTTTACCTGTAGGTAAAACATTGGAGACTTCTTTCCTGTTTACGTCTTTTTTTCTTTTTTCTTTTTTTTTTAAAGATTTTATTTATGTATTTGACAGAGAGAGACACGGCGAGAGAGAGAACACAAGCAGGGGGAGTGGGAGAGGGAGAAGCAGGCTTCCCATGGAGCAGGGAGCCCGATGCGGGGCTCGATCCCAGGACCCCGGGATCATGACCTGAGCCGAAGGCAGACACTTAACGACTGAGCCACCCAGGCGCCCATTTATGTCTTTTTTCATTTGAAGCTGAATCATTGTTGCCTTCTGCTCTGCCCTGGAAAGAAGAGTAGGACATCTATACAAACCTAAGCTCTTACAGTCAGTGAGGTATACGTGAAGTGTGTTCCTTACTGTCGTTGCATGGGGCAAGCCAAAAATAGCAATCCCCCCTGCACTTATGTGTGACAGGTAAGCCTATTAAACAGTGCCTCAAATTGTCTCATGGAAATTAAGCTCATTTTTCTAAAATTGAGAAGATCCACCTAATCTTGCCTTAATTACGCAGCAAATTGATAGGCATATTGAGATCACACTTTTTCTTTTTCAGCTGTGAACACCTAAAGTTCATCACATTTTTAGGTAGTGGTTATTAGAAATCTGCAAGACAATAAAAAATAATTTGAAAAATTATATTATAAAAAGAGAACATCAATTTTAAGCATGATCTTTTAGAATTTGAACTGTTGACTTGAATTGCATCTCAGAATTTAATACATCCAGCCCCAAGGTAAATACTGTTAAGCAAGCTTGAACTAAGCTTAACAGAGTTTAACATGCTCAGTTATAATGTTTACTTAAGAAGAATTATTTCTAGCTCTTCTTACAGATATGTATTTGCTACAACTCTTTAGAGCTTTGCTTTCCAGATGCAATCCCTATGCTTGAATAAAATGTTCATTACTTTATCTGGGAGGGAGTGTGTGTGCTTTTGCCTTTATTATCAGGATAACTGGGCAAATATTTTGTCTCAGACTGTGTGAATCATGTGTAATAGAATAAGCTCATCTTTCAAAGTGTAAGTATTTATGATAAGCCACAGCTTGTTGGATCCATCCAAGCAATAGTAACTTATGGTCGCAGTATGTATCAAAATGACCAGAAGGAAACTTTGAGTTATCTCCAAGTACATAATATGTCATTCTATCGGTAATATCTGCATCTTCTCCGAGGATAGAGTACTGTGCAATGGGCTTACACTCTTTTAAAGGAATCCAACTTAGATTTTCCTCCTGATGACTTGCGGTATATTAGAATTAATTGATGAGGGAAACTAACTATATGGTCTCCATAACAGGATGTAAAATACTACTCTCTCTCTCTTACTCTTTCTCTGTCTGCCTATTTAATCTTATGGCTCAATGATACTCAAAAATTCAGTTGAGGGAGACACTGCTAACGAAGGCTTGCCTACAGAATGTGAAGTTCATTATGAAGAAATTCTTCCAGATTATCCCGTTTCCTTAGGATCGAATAGGATTTGAAAGGAGCTAGGTACTTAAAGCATAGGCAGTTGCCACCACCCTCTGTCCCTACAGAATTATTTTACTAAATTATACTTTGGCGTGCTGCTATCACGCTGCATCAGAAATTGGTCTCACAGTAATGTCCATGGCAAAGATGCTGTCAAGATGATTGTTTTCTGCTCTACACAGTCTACTCTTTATGAGGGTCCCTCAGAGAAATGACTCCCAAGTCTTAGTAACCAGGATGGTTCCACCTTCTGTAATGATTACGGTTTGTTGAATAAGCACAGTGATTGTGTAAATCCCATTTTATGGTGACAACTAGAAAACCTAGATCCAGTTTTGTGGTATATCCACGGGCAGACACTGTAAATACATTTCAGCAAATCTCCAAGCTTAGTTTTATATCTCCATCCATATTGTTCTTTATTTTTTTATCCCTGCTTTTAAATTGTACCACTTTATAATAATAATAATATTTATTATAATAACAACTTCCATTTATTGTGTGCTTACTACCTGTAAGGATATATGTTAAGAGCACAATATATAGCACTAATTTAATTCTTACAAAATACTAGTAATAATTGTCACCTTTTTTATATATAAGGGAACAGAAGGTCAGTATCTATTAGTATTTCCTGTAGCTATTAGGGGAGGAATTGACATTTCTTTAAAGATGGGCTCTCAATAGTAAAAACAAACATGTGGAGGGCAGAGTCTAAGTACCAATCATTGTAATAAGTGCCTTATATGGGTTATCTTAATTAAAATGAGGAAAACCCTATGTCATAGCTGCTATAAGAAATACTTGTATCAGTACTACTTATTAATAATAAAGACTATTATTATCTTCATTATACTGATGAGGAAACTGATGCATAGAGAGTAAGTCACTTTCTGAGGTCTGAGGTCAGGGTAGAGCTAGGATATGAGCCCAGGTAGTTCAACTCCACACTCTAACAGGATAACTGTGACATCATCGTGCTTATATTTTATATATCCTTGTGAACCACTCAAATGCATTCTGGAAGAGGTGAGGGGTATTCATATTTAAGTATCTGTGTCCGTGCGTTCACGCACACACACGTATGTGCCTTTTCATCTTTCCTCTGTGGAAGTGATCTTACTCAATGCTGAGGTAAAAAGGGTTTCTCTACATAATGGAATAAGTAGCTCTGCCTGCAGTCTGGGGGAAGGGCTAGGTAACTCTTAAAAGTTCCTTTCTGCCCCAATTCAACTGGGTTAAATGCTCTTTGAGGGCAGAGACTATGCAAATGTGCTTTGAGCGGTAATAAGCCTAAACTGCTTTTTCCCCACTTGTTCATGCCCCTTGGCTTTTCATGGGTCCCAAAGCTGGACAACTTTCATGTTCCTGACGTGCCTCTTCATTAACCAAGAATGACTTCATTTCCTTTGTAATGAACTCTGCTCTGTTCACACCCATCTGAATTGTCACGGTGTGAGGGCTGCCTCTGAACAGCTCTGTCTTCAGGTTCTGAACTTTTACCCTATAGATGAAGCTTTTGGCCCAAGAATGCACTAAGGCACCTGGTTCTTGTTGACCGGAATGACGTGTGTTGGATTATCTTCTTGCAAATCTGGGCCAGGTCAAGACAGTGACGTCAGTAAGTCAAGTCTGAATTAATTAGTACTTTGGGTTGCAAGTAAATCCCAACCAGGTTAAGACAAAAATGGAATATATTATAAATCCACCAACATCATGGGACATCCAAAGTGAATGAATTAGGGTTTTTTGTGATTTCATTCCCAAGTTTTTCTGCCTTTCTTACGAACTTAACCAGATACTCAGCAAACCACAATGGACCAGAGTGGCTTACCAAAAGAGAGGGGGTGGATTTTGCTTTAGGTTTGTTTGTTTGTTTACTTTTTTGTATGAAAAATAAAATAGAAGTTAACAAATCAAGTTAACAACAGTGCTTTTAGGATGCAAGTATTGGGCTAGAATAGAAATGGCTTCCTTAAGGGTAAACTATTATGATTTGATCCTGATTCCAGGGAATCTGCCACATCACGAGTAAATAAAATGTTTAATTTGCCTTTGGTGGATATTTCCTCTTTATCATCTGCAGGGATACAGTCAAGAAAAGTGTTTTGGAAGTGGTCAGTATTTCTCAACCCTGGAGAAGGAGCTGACTCTTCTGGAAAATCCACAATTCTCTGCAAGCATTGGCTTCTCCATTAAATGAGGAAGTCAAGAAGTGCGTGTTCTACCAGCACCTAGGCTGCATTTCTCTAAGGCGACTGATCCACTAACTGTGAGCCATGTGCTTTACAACTGTAAGGAAAAAGATTGATCCTCAGCACTCAGCTCTCTGTGAAATAATTGATAATGCCTATTCATGCCACCACATAAAGCTTATAAGATCACATTGGGATGACTATTTACCATGAAGGGCAGTAAAATATATATGGTACAGGGGTTAACAGCGGGGCTGTGGACTGAGACGGCCTGGGTTCAGCTCTTAGCTCTGTTGCTAACTACCTGTGTGATCTTGGCAGATTTTCTAAGCCCTTTGTACCTCTCTTTCCTCCTAACAGCATTCACCTCACAGAGATAAGAGAATTACATCCGTATAGCGTGCATAAAATACTTAGAAGTGTAGTAAGTGCCACGTTTGTGTTAGCTGTTACTATAATCAGTAAGTCTTCACACAAACATCCTTTGAGTGCTGACCTCATTTCCATTCTCACTGCTTTTACCTCCTGCGGATCCTCATCACCTCACCTATCCGTCTAGGATAATTGCTTCAAAACTGGTCTCTCTTTCCCTCCTCCTTCTGAATCAATCTTCCACGCAGATTTCTTGTTAATCTTTTTTAAATGCTGCTTTCCACTTCTTTCAATGAAAAATCACTTTCTCCAGGGTAGAGTTTACTTGTCTTTGCCTGATACTTGAGACACTCTCCAGTTTTCCCCTGGCCTCATTGTCAACTTCTGTTTGCAATGATTCTATCCTTTTACTGAACCATAGAAGTGGCTGTGTCTTTTGTGGTGGAGGTAGGGACAGGGAGAGATCCAGCTGAAAGGAAGAGGCACAAAATAGATATTCCTAATTTCTATTTAATAAATCAGTGCCTATGAGGCTGGTTCCAAATAAGGCCTGTCTGCATTAATATTAAAGCCTGAGGCCGGGCTGCTCCCTATGCAACGGAAGAAGTCTCTGTGGACAGTGGGGCCCCAGTCACCTTGTGACAGCTACAGTGCTCCTAAACCACCCTGGGTCATGAAAAGTTGGGCTGAATGGCGTGTGATGCCTCAGCAGCTTTTCTGAGTGCTTTCTTGCACAGTGAGAGGTAACCACATTAGCTGCAGTTATAACCTGGCCTGTACGTTTCATTAATGTAATACAATTTTATAGCTTTAAGAAATATTAAACAGGAATGAAGGCAAGCACTGCATTCCTAATGGGTTTACAACATCTCTTTTTCTTACTCCTCCTTCTCTCTGCCTACCTGAAGTCAAAATTATTTTCTCTCTTTTTTGGGGGAAGCATTTCGACCTGTATTCTGCTATAGTTTCTGATGGAATCTGTGCATTGGGAGAGGCACAGATATTGATCTCATTTCTCATCTGCAAAATGTGTGAGTGCTGTGTATTGCATCTCTGTGTGTGTTTCAGTTACGTTTTAGAAATTTTCATAGTTGGCAGGGGCTCCTCACTATGCTTCTTGCTTGTCTTATTATGCTCCCCATGAAACTGATCAGGTTGCCAAGTTCTTACTGACATCAAAGCAGGCTCTGGGCTCAGATCATCTCTGTGGGATGCAGAGGAAGAGGAGAAATAGCTCTTGCCCAGAGAACATTTCTCTGACCAAATTCTTAGTAAATTCTGGAGCTTATCTGACAGTTTTTTCACTGGCCAGGCTCCTAGTGAGGTCAAATATTACAGCTGACGTCAATCGGCTTGTGGCCAGGTGCTGGACTATGCTGGGCAAAATCTCAGGGCAACAGATCCACCCCCTTGGATCTTGATTTTTATAGTTCCGTTTTGCATGTTTTTTGAAATAGCAATAAAAACAGTAAACAGATTACAAAGCGCAAGCCACCCATGCGTACATTCCTTTCTCCTGAACCCAAATGAATATGACGCCAACCCTAACAAAGGTTAATTAATAGCACAACAGAGATTCTGGTAAAAAAAAAAAAAAAAAAAAAAAAAATCCTTCTTCCCACAGGCTGCAGAACTAGGCGCCTGCCAGTCCTGTGTTCCTTAGCCGCATATTTCTTTGCACTTACTCTTCACATCTGTGCAAAGACCCTTGATTACTTTCATGCCTTCCATTCAGAGATAGATGCAAATCTGAGGCTGGTGAAACTGAAGCGAGTGACCTTAATTTCTGTGTCCGGGATTTCCCCACATGTGGATACATTCCTATACATTTTGGATTTCTCCCTTATGTTGCTCAGGAGCCCACTGGCACGTGCTGTCCCCTGATTTTTCTAGGCCCACTAGTGAGAAACAACAGAGCCTTGTGCTGCTAAACGTATCTTTCAAAATCACCAAAATCTGTATGATTTCTCATCCCCACAGATCCTTACCAATTGATGGGTCATCATTGGTGATGATGAGTTTGTGTTTAAGGAGAGCTACTTGGGAAAACATCTTCTATGTGAGACATACTTTGTGGACTGGAGAGATATTTCTGGTTCCTAGTTTTAAGCAGGGGACACACTAAAACACACAAAGACAGGAAAGTCTCCTTTGGGCCTAATGCAACCCGTGTATATACAATCATTCACAGTGGGCAAAATAATCTAGAACCTTGCAGGATTTGGATTTCCTTTGAGAGCAATCAGGCATTTATCTGAAGTCTACTCATGACTTGGTGTATTTTTTCCTTTCGGGTGGAAGCAGAGAGCTCACCACCCCTGGAAACTCTGCTTAGAGTTTTTCCATCATGGATGTTCTCTTGGCTATTGTGTAGAGATGAAAAAAAATAGAAATTTTTACCTTGTTTACTTGGCAGACCCTCTGGTGTCTGTTTTTGGTATGAACAGCCCATCAATAATGCTTTAAAATATTAGAAAAACCATTAAGTGATATCATCTCATGGTTTTAGATTTTTATAGTATCTCAGGGACCACCTATTCAGCCTGTTTATTTTACAGCTTAGAGAAATATGAGCCAGTTAGTAGAAAAGCAAGCCTAGAACCAAGATCTGTCCAGTCCCTGTATCACAGTCACTTTAGGAAAATTATGAATACAAGTTATTCTTGTGAAAATTTTCATAAGCCCCCCCCAAGTTATTTTTAACCCTTTGAATAGAAAGTTCTGTGCAATTTAATGTTGTATAACTCACTAATTTATTTCTCTAAAATGTTTCTGATACATTTTAGAAAATAGTGTGAGTAAAATAAAGCAAAGGAATGTAGCCAGTTACTGTAGTTGACAACAGAAATGTAATCATGCCCTTTACGATTTCATTGTTAATGCTTTATCCTTCGTCTTTCAAATGTGCCATGGCTATTACATGCATAAAATTGAAAAACTGCCTTATTCTTTTCAACATGAACTGATATGTTAAAGACTACCTAGATACTATGTAACGTGGCTCAACTTTTATGTGAGAAATAATGTACATAATTACAGCTAGTCCTAAATACTTTATTCTTATTAGCTATCTTTCTGTTCTACCCTACCCCCAAACTAACCCAATTGGGTTACTCTTCTCACTGTCCCACATTCACTTCTGGTGCTAAGATGAAGGTTATGTGGTCTTTTTGAACTGTCTTTCTTTTCCTGACCCCTAAGTTGTATGTAACTTCAAGTTCAAGATCAAACTCTACCTCTCTCCCATTAATTCTTCTCTCTAGAAGTTATGCTTTTCTTTCCTTTAATTTAGACCTTTAAGAACATACAATCTATATCACAAAATTCCATGCTTAATTATATCCAATCTGATATAAATTGCTGATTTATGTTCATCTAGCTAAAATTTGCACTTAGATTGTGAAAATTTTCATGCAAAGATTATATGTCTTCTCTATCACTACAATAGCCAGCACAATAAAGCATAAATAAATGCCCAGTGTTTGCTTTTGATTAGCCTATGACTGAATAAGTGGTTATGTGACACGAAGCACAGACCTTGCTACTCAAAGTGCAGTCCACAGACCAATAGCCTCAGCATCCCCTGGGAGCTTGTTAGAAATTCAGAATCTTAGACCCCATTTTGGACCTGCTGATTTAAAAAATTCCATGATTTGTAAAGTTTGAAGAGCAACGGTTTAAATTTTTTTTTTTTAAGATTTTATTTATTTATTTGAGAGAGAGAATGAGATAGAGAGCATGAGAGGGGGGAGGGTCAGAGAGAGAAGCAGACTCCCTGCTGAGCAGGGAGCCCGACATGGGACTCGATTCCGGGACTCCAGGATCATGACCTGAGCCGAAGGCAGTCGCTTAACCAACTGAGCCACCCAGGCGCCCCAAGAGCAACGGTTTAGAGAGAAGGACTTCCCACTGTGTTCTGGCCAACATGATGCAGCCACATCTCTCTTCTGACTACTAGTACGTGCTCACAGAGGGAAGTGATTCTTCAAAATTTGTGGTCCTCAGCTCCTTGGAGAATCTGGTGAAAGCTTCAGACACTCTTTCAAGAAAGTGAATATAAATACACACACATAATATTTTACATGTATTTTCGTGAGCTTAAGAACACATTATGCTTACAAAGAGACTCTTTAAGGTACAACTGATACGGCTATGAGTCCCTTTGAGGAGTATAGTATATGAAGGATAAGGATCATTTATCTGTCTGCTCAAGTACGTGGTTGTGTGTTGTATATTTACTGTTGGAAAACAAGGAGGATCTAATTGGCTTCCTCTAAGGGGGACAGTCTGTGGTATTTGCACTAAGTGTTTGGATAACAATAATAATCACATGTAATGTTGTTCCTGCAGGTGGCATGATCAGTATTAGTGCGTAAAAGCTAATTTAACCATGAAAGAGGACTTCACGTAATAGATTTCATTCATCTCAGTAACACAGTAAGCTTTGATTTAAGTAATCAAGATTGTCTTTCTACCTAATTGTGTACCTAATTTTTAAAAACATTTTCTCTTTTTGTCTTTCTTTTAATCCAAGCAAAGAACCATATGCTTTTCATGTATTTTTAAAAGTCCTTTGGGGTGATGATCTGAATTGCTCTTAATTATCAATTAAATTTTCTCCAAGTAGATTGTTAAAAGTTTAGATGAGCCCAATTAGTGAGAACCTCACTCTATCAGCAAGAGTGAAGTTGGTTATTTTAAGTCAATTTTATTACATAAAAAGAAAGGATCAGACATCTCAGATCAATGTTAAGTGGGGATTATGGAAATGGATGCTAAAATAAAAGACATAAATTAAAAAGGTATGACCAGGAAAGTCAAAGAAGTGGACTCTCTTTTTGATATTGAGTCTTGACAGATTCTAATAATATTAGTTTGAAAATATGCCCCCATTTATGCTAAAGGGAGTGACAAATTTATGGCTATATTTATATTTAAAAACTATACTGTTCAATATTCCTTACTAGTGATTTTTTCTTGAGAGAAATAATATCTAAACCTGTATTAAAGGAAATTTATATTTGTCAGCCAGTAACGTATAAAATTGGGGATATGCTTTTATTTCTCCAGGGCGTCTGTGGACACGCTCAGAAGATATACAGCCTGATATTCTCCTATCGGTGAAATCCTAAAAGCAGTGTCAAAGAAAACTTGGGGAACTGTAAAGTACACAGAGTTTCTCAGAATAGATTATGCCTCAGGGAGAACTAATAGTTGAATAAAGAAGAGAGTTCTCACTAGCCATAGAAGAAATTTTGGAGTTAGTACCAAGGGTTGGCTAGCAATGATTATTCATCTCTGAAGCAAGTTTTAGACTATTTCACATTCTTTGTTATTGAGGTATTGGGTGAAAATCAGGGCTGAAAAGAAACAAAAACTGAATTCCACTTAATTGGATTCAATTGCATACATTTATAGAATACAAGATATACATCAGGCACACTTCTTGGTTAGTGGAGGAAAAGAGAATGAGCAAAAGAAAGGGTCAGGGCTTGGTACAATTAATGAGACATGTTCTCTATCCTTAAGAATGTTGCTCTCTAGTTGGGCAACATATATACATGCAGAGGTTATTAAATAACTGACAACTTCTAGAATTGTTAACCATTGGGAGACCAAGGAAAGTGAAGAAAGGAGGCTGCATTATTGTTCTATTTCAATTCTTTATGCCTTTTATTTCATATTCTCTCCTTACTTCACTGTATTTTTATAAGGATAACACTCATTAAAGAAGCGAAACTCCGTACAATATCAGCAAGGGCTATACATAAGCAGGGGCTGAGGTGTCTTTTGAATGGCTGGTTTCCATGGAGCCCCTGAGATCATGTCGCTCAGGCAGTCACATCTTCAATAATAATCATGGAAGCCTTAGTAAAATGAGTGAGACTGGAAGTCAGATCAACAGCTTGGGGTGTGAATTCTAAAGATGGCTTTTGAGATGGTTTTGGAGAAACTCAACCAAGACTGACCTTGGTGCATTTCTGAATCAGATGAAGTCTAAATTTGGTGTGTTCCCAAAGGTAGTCCTGTTCAAAAATACAGTTAGTACAATTAGAAGGGAAAGGAGGAGAATGATGTGTTAATAAAATTCTTTTCATGCTTTTTATTTTTTTTCTTAATTTGCCTAATGCTTTAAAATCGGGAAGCACTTACATGAAACTTAATACAGATCAATTCCATTTCTTTTTGCTCTTTCCTTAGTGGAAAGAGAGCAGTTGTATACTGTCATGTTCAGATACTTAAGAAAGCATCTGGGTTAAGTCTTACAAGTGGGATAACGTGACCTGACTTGTTTGGGAAGAGGTCATTTTTTCACATTTGTATCATTGCAGCTTAAGGACAGTTCCATGCCAAAACCAAAGGCAAATGATTATTTGATTTCCCACTCATTTTTCAGAAGGCAGTTGGTTCCCACGAAGGGAATTATATTACAAGAAAAGAGCCCTGGCTCTTGCCTAAGCTGGAAAATATCTTCTTAGACATCAATGAAAATAAAGCAGGATTTGCAGAGAGTAATGACCACAGTGATGATGGTGGTGATGATATCTATGATGATGATAAGGCTTACTACTTTGAAGTTAATTATCAATGAAACAGAATTATAACAGTATAACCTCTGAAATATGAATTCTCAATTGTTTATATCTCTGGGACATGCTATTACTAAAAGCAATGACCCTACCGGCAGAAGCCCTGATAAATATTAGGACCAAAGTAATAAAAATTTGCTAGTAGAAATTCACTATATTCCAGCTCTTCTTTTACTTACCGTTGGGAAACTAGGCTTGGAATCAAGAAAGGAGGGGTAATTTAAGGGTGAAGTAGATAAATGATAGACCACTTCATCTAAGACTGGAATGCCAGAAAGAGAGCTGTGAACAGCTCAATGGTAAATTTGGACTACAGATGAATTAGTGACAAATTTACATGACGAAATCTAAAATGAAGAGAAAAGGCTAGTCATTTTTGGTAACTCTATGTAAATCTGTAGGTAAGCATTATGGCCTTAAAGTTAATTTCTATAACTAAAACATGAAATACTGTCTAGAGCTGGAAGGCATCTTAGAAATCATTTAGACTCTCTCATTTTATAGAGACCAGGCTTTGAAAGCTCAGAAAAGTTAAATAACTTGACGACTGTCATGTGGTCACTGGCTGAGTTGAGGCAGGAATATATGCCTAATTTCATTCTGACAGCTTTGAGAGGAAAGTGGGTTTTCACAGAGGCTTCCACTCTGTGAACAGATTAAGCGGAATGTGACAGATGGACTGTGTTTATTGCTGTTCCCATCAACATGTACAATTATTGAGATGTTACATGGTGTAAGATTTAACATTTACTTGTTGACATCTATTTTTTTTTTCTCCTTGTTTATTGTGTTGCTTGGAGAATTCTAAGCATTTTGTAAACAATACAATTTATTTTCCTGAAAGGTTATGTAATCAAGTAAAACCACTAACGAGTTTGAAACTGCAGTTAAACTTTATTTTCAAAGCAAATTACTTTCTCTTTTTGGGTGACTTGCTTTTTATAAGCCACATATAGGGGTGGAAAAAAAAATCTGTTGTCCCATTGTGGTTTTTGTTTGGGTTCTGTTAGTCCAGCATGAATTCCGAAACTTGGATCTGTCTCCTCCCCCACACTGGAAGATTCTAATGTAGTTAGTGTGAAGCTGAATATTTTAATTTCTCTTTTGAGATGACATAATTGACTTCAATGCCTTTAAACTTGTGTTTTTGTTTCTAGGGTTTTGTCTTTTTTGTTTCTAAACATACTCGTTCTTTTCGTTGCATCCTCCATGCCCTTGGCCATAGAACAAAATAACCGCCATTGCTGTAAGGCCAATTAGCCATCTGGTCTTTTTTGTTCTTTTTTTTTTTTTTTTATTCTTTTTTAAACCCCCAGTAAATAAGTTTTATTTGCTCGTTCATTCATTCATTCACTCATTTATTCATTCAATTGATTGTTTAATTTACTAATCTAAGCATTAGACCACTGATATTTCTGGGGCTAGGAAGATGAATGCGATAGGGTATCCTACCTGAGGGTGTTCAAAAGTTGGTGGCCAAAAGGTCATTTCAAGGGAGTGTGTAATTGCTTGTTATATGATTTACCTCATAAGGTCTGACATAGATTATAAGCACTCTTAGCATCTCTTCATCATTAGGATTTATCAATCATGTTTTTTGCTCAGACTTCTTAACTTATTTTTATTTCTAGGCTGTAATCCTAGGAATAGAGGCTCTTCTGTAAGTTTACTACTTAGCCCAAGAAAAATATATCTATACTTTCTCATAAAAAAATCCCAAGGTCCACAGAGCACTGGTCCCAGGTCTTTCATGCATGAGAAGAAAATATATGATACTAATCTGACTACATTTGAAGGTCTTATTTGGTGAAACTTCCCTTAACTTCTTTTGGTTTGGTGTTAATACACGCATGATGTCGTCTGGATAAGAAATCCATTTTGCTGAAAAAGGACATTAAAAAATTAGCTGTTTTTTTTTTTAAATCCCAGTTCATTCTTTATACTAGATCTGAACCAGACAAAACTGAGGGGCTCAAGGGTAGGGAGGGGTACAAATTAACTCATAACAAGTGTTGCTGCTCTGTGAGATTCTACGTCTCGTTTGAGATGTGCCGTCCTGACAATGTATGTATAGTGAGAAGGAATTTTCCTTTGATTGAAATACTACGGCAACTAAAGATTGCCAAACAGACAACCAACCAGATAAATTAGTTGTTATCCACAATGAAGTTTGCATTTCTTTTCTGTATTCATGAGAGGACAGAAAAAGGAATAATTCCTACAACACTTGGTCAGTTTTTTATGTTTGTTCTTACAATGTTATTCTTACAACATTTCTTTTTTTTTTTTTTAAGATTTTATTTATTTATTTGACAGAGAGAGACACAGTGAGAGCAGGATCACAAGCAGGGGGAGTGGTAGAGGGAGAAGCAGGCTTCCCTCAGAGCAGGGAGCCCAATGTGGGGCTCGATCCCAGGACCCTGGGATCATGACCTGAGCTGAAGGCAGATGCTTAACGACTGAGCCACCCAGGCGCCCCTCTTACAACATTTCTTAATAATTAAATTCAGAATCTAATGGATTAAACTGATGGGCAATCTACTAAGGTTTAATAATAATTTATATTCTAAATAAAATTGAGGAGATTCAGGAATTAAGGTTTTGAGGGAAGAAACTTGTTATCAAGGGACTTACAATTTTAAGGAGGCAGGGAGTGAAATGAGAGACATGTATTTCGTTATGTAAAATGTACTTTGGCTTGAAATTCAATGACTATAAAAGGAGTTTAAACATATAATTTTTGTGTATGATTGATTCCACAGCAAATAAGTATATATGTAGGTATATATATATGTATATATATATATTTCATATATACATATATATGTACACACGTATGCACCAAAACTTGGATCCTGCACTCTGTACCATGCATTCTAGACAAGACAGTATGATTGTAAAGGTAATGAATTATAATACCAAGAAGTGGAATCTCTCTTGGGAAGCAAAAAATGCATCAGGAGACCTCTTAGTTTCATGCATTAGCAAAGTAGAGCCTATAAGTGGTCTTTGGCAGGAGTTTACATAAGCTAATGAATAAGGAAAATGAAAGTTTATACTCCATTAGGCTGACAAGAAATCAATCACATATGATGAACCAGTAAGTTAGATTTAGATGCTAGGGAGTTCCCTACGAGTACCCAAATCTGATCCACTTTTGTGCATAGGTCAGACAGGTACCTGTAGTTAGTACTCACAATGTCAGTGCCTTGGAGTTCGTGGAAAAGCACATTCAGAAACAGCCTATTCACTCTTTTGAAAATCTGTGTGTGCACATCTTGGCCATTCTTTGAATTGTTTATAGCAGCAGCTTAATTGCTGCCAGGCTTCTTGGGCTCTATTACTATCAGTTGCAAGAAAATGTATCCTCCTAAACACAATGTAAAGAGAAATAGAACATGTTAAAGGCAAACGCAACATTATACAACATTGGATTGGCTGTCGTTTTTGTCTCCCTGGCCTCTTCACAACTAGCACAGATTAAATATTTCTAATTTTACCTCACTTATTTTGGTGATATCTCTGAAAGGCAATTAATTGTATACATTATCTTTCATTTTAAGATAAATCAAAACTTAGGTGACTTCTTCCAGTAACATATAGGAAGGGGCTGTCCTGAAGTTTTTTTTCTCAGTTCTATGAGCCAAGCTATATAATAGAAATTGGAAATCAAGTTTGGACAAAATAGTATGGTAGGAAGAACAACCAGCATATGTATCAAGCCCTAGTCCAAAGGTAATCTGTCTTTTTTCTACTTCTAGAACAAGCCGTGTCATCTTGGGCAAATTATTTTATCTCAAACTGTTATCAGTTTCCTCATCTGCAAAGTCATTCACTCCTTTGATATATGTTCTTGTTTGTTTTTTGTGGTTTCTTCTGACATAAGTTCTTTTAACAATATGTTTTTAAAATGTTCTTCTCTGACTCTAAAATTTTGTGGTTCTATATCATTACATTATTTTTCTAACTAAAAAAAAATTTTTTTAAATATAAGAATGGTAACTTAAGGACCAGGAAAACCTCAATGTGACAGATGAAGAGTATACTGTTGTACTTATTAGCAATACTAAAATAGTGAGCCTGAATTCTTCCATGGTGTTTGTCAAGAATTTTAAGATTATATAATTAGAACACTAAAAAACCATGGTCATACCTGATTCCAGGATTATTTGTGCTTTAAGTAGAGGATTTGTTGTGAATATAAATGAATTATTATAATAAGAGGTATAAGCCAACAAGAAATGTCAACTGTAAAATATCCTCATGTGGATAAACTTAATCCAAGATTATAAAACACACAATGGATTCTAATCTGTCCTAGGATGAATATCCCTCTTTTCTCCTTCCTAGATACATCTTCACACTTCTCAACACTTTATTCATTAAATATTAATAGAATACTTATTATGTGCAAGACTAAGAAGAGACACAGATGCTGTCTTTAAGGAGAAATATTGCTATATTTATGCACTCACTAGAGTTGTTGACTGATAGACTGATGGTTGGCAATAATCCTCTAGAATAATAAAACTTGTTTGGAAGTGACTACTTGAAGATACTTTAGTTTCTTAATTTTGTGTTAAGTTCAATATGAGGAGACTTTGAAAAAGTATCAGGGTGCCAGAAAATCTGCTTGAGAATAAAATTTAGAAAGCCACTACACCATTTTGCTGCCATGGAAAAATCTGTCCTTATGATAACTCAGAAGAAAATATGACTGCTATATTCTTAAAATATTCCACAAGAAGTCATTTATGATAAAATAACATAATACTGCATATTTCTGAGTGAATCAGTTTCCTTGACCAGGTAACTTCATTTTAAAATTTAAGACTATTCTAATTTGTTCCATTCTATGAGAAATAGAATACAATTGCTTAGGAACTCACCTGTCATGGTCTTCTACTCTTTTTTTTTTTAAGATTTTATTTATTTGACAGAGAGAGACACAGCGAGAGAGGGAACACAAGCAGGGGGAGTGGGAGAGGGAGAAGCAGGCTTCCCACTGAGCAGGGAGCTGCATGCGGGGCTCGATGCAGGGCTCGATGTGGGGTTCAATGCTGGGCTTGATCCCAGGACCCTGGGATCATGACCTGAGTTGAAGGTAGACGCTTAACGACTGAGCCACCCAAGCACCCCCTGCCATGGCCTTCTAAAGTTATTGTCAGCCATCTCTCCTCCAACCTAAGTCTCTCTACCTTTCCTCACTAGGACTTTAATTCTGGATTATAGCTAATTTTAACGAAGAATCTCTTTAGAACTTTCCTATATCACATTTCAATGCTGATGAGTTTTTTCAAAAAACATGTTATTTTTTTAAAGATCTATTTATTTATTTTAGAGAGAGAGAGAAGGAGAGAGAGCACATGAATAGGAGGGTCAGAGGGAGAGGGAGAGAGAATCTCAAGCAGACTCCCCACTGAGTGCAGATCCTCACCTGGGGCTCCATCTCAGGACTCTGAGATCACAACCTGAGCCAAAACCAATAGTCTAACGCTTAACTGATTGTGCCCCCCAGGTGCCCCCCAAAACATGTTATTTGAAGACAAAATAAACAAATAAGGGCGGGTGAGGGCAGTAGTACAAAAAAAAAAGGCCATTCACTCACATGATGTTCCAGACATAAGTGTTAGAAGAGACTGGGTGTACCACTGGAATGGCTGGACCTGAGGCAGTTCAAGAAGATAGCTGGAACCACTGGGCCCACGCGTGCTGGAAATTTAGTCTAGATTCTAGAGGCTGTGTATAGGCTCCTCACTATGAGTAAATTCCTTTGGCATGTGTCACCACCACACTCACAACAGTAACTCAGTGGGGTGGGAATATATTTTTGCATTGGGTTTCCTTATCAATTTTTCCAAAGTCAACAGGAATGCAGTAAAATGGAACAGTGTAGAATTCTAACTTAAATTCTTTCTGTTCCCAAATATGAATATTCACTGTAACTTAAGTCAAATGGATTCTGGAAGGGGGTTCCTTCATTTAGGATTTATTTATCAAAACAATCAACATCATCTAAAAAACCCAGAACATGACAGTTTTTACATTTGGAGATGTTCTTATGAAGTGGATATATTTCCTATCAGTGTTTTTAAGATTTACTTGTTTAAATCTTTATACTATTATGAAATACTATTTCAAAAAGGCAAACTGTTGTTACCACAATAAAGAGAAGGCAAGCATTTTCTCTCAGTTCTTTTACTTGACCTCAGTGGTCTGTTTTATATTCTCAGGCCTTCAGTTTGGTGACTAGCATGGTTGTCTCTTTTGTCACTGTGAGTGTGATTCAAAGCTGACTCTTGGCAGCTACTGGCTAGTGTGACTGTATATTGTATGTTCCAGTTTACTAGGAAATGCTGGTTATGTGTTTTGTAACACTGTTAATTATTAATAGCTCACCTTTGACTTGTGGTCTGGTGTGGAAAATAAATTATATAGTCACTGATTAATATAGTTTCTTTCTTCCTCCCAACTGTGATGGCCTCTTGTGTGAAGTCAGATTTATTACTGAGAAATGAGGGGAAGGTTCATTATAGACGGTTTCATTATTTGAGTAGGTTCTGACTGGTGACCAGCATTGCCCTCCGCTTTGCCAGTCATCAGGCTAAGCTGAGTTCTGATACAGGACACCCACATGGGATTGGATCTTTTCACTGGCAATGTTCTTGATTGAAGAGAGTGGAAAGAGATAAAGTAAGAACAGAAATAGGGTAAACAGGAAGTAGGAGAGTGGGAAAGAGCAGATGAGGGAAAGATTTGGAAAAAGGAAATGAAGTAAGAACAGAGCACTCAAGAAATACATAAGTAGGCATCCTATGAAGAAAGTGAACAGTACTGTTGCTTTTCCAATATCTTTCACTGCTCTTTCTCTAATGGCATTCCATCCTCTCATTTCCCCAGTCAGATATAAATGGATTATCGCCTGCCCCAACATTTTGTTTTTCCTTTGCAAGACCCTGGGTTTGGCACTAGTGGGCTTGTTTACTTTTTGGACATTTCTCTTGGTTTAAATTCTTCAGATTCTATTTATTCAAATCTCTCTGCCTTCATTAGGGTCAATAGAATAAATTAATTCCCATAATAAGGAGAATGACTTAATATGCCTTTTCTAATAAACTTGCCTTAACAGAGACCTTCAATGACATTTTAACCTACCCAAGAGCGTGTTATGTGGGGGGGTCTGTGATAGAAAAAAAGGAGGAAAAGGTATTTTGGATCAGTAGACTATTGATTCTTTAATTCATACCCAAAGGCCTCTGCCTACTTCATATACTCATAAAAGAAGCTCTTACTTAAGGTCCCTGCTAGGTCCAAGTCTGTGTTTAATTGTTCACAGTCTTATGGCTGATGCTTCATGGTATTGTTGGCTTTTGAAAGTAGGACGTTTCTTTCTAAAAACATTGATAATTTAAATTGTTACTATCTGCTTCAATGTGTAAAAGCCACTCCCACTCCCCATTCTATCTAGCTTTAGAAAATGCAATTATTCTTCTCAATGTGTACCTGGGTTTCATGAATTTTAGAACAGAGTACGGATCAGTTTATGCCACTATAAGGCTGATTGTGGAAATACCTTAAATGTAGTAGTTTATACATTAATGTACAGGAAGTTTTTCTTTTTTAATCCTGGTCTCTTAACATAAGAACATTAAATTTTTCTTTTCAGATTCTTTTTCAGTCATTTCTGGATTATAATATGCCTTAATAAATGTTAAAAACAGGCTCCCTTTTATAGAGGCATTATATCAACATGAACTTTTCCACAATTAGATTTATGGATGTGGAATGGATTACTAAGAAACAAACTTGGTTGAGAAACAGAAAACCTGATTTCAAGTCACAACTCTGTCATGTGTTTGCCCATGTGATCACTAACTAATCTGTGATAAATAAATAAAATGAAATGAAATGAAATAAAATAAAATAAAAGTCTACTTTACCTGGTCACTTCTCCACCTACTAGTGTCACTTCCTTTTGTGTCTTCCTATGCATTTTGTAATGATCCTATCAGAAACTTCTATTGTATCAAGTGCTATAGTGTACTATAATCTTTGGTTTCCCTTTATGTTTCCTCCAAAGTCAGGGCAAGATCCATTTCTTTTTCATCTTAATAAACCCAAGACTTATCTCAATTCCAGGCATATTACAAACACATAATGTTTGTTGAATTAAAGAATGAAGATCACAGATAAAATAAGCAGTCTCTGCTATGCATTTCTGTGCTCATCTAAAGATAGGGAATAATTTAACCTCCTCTGGCTCTTTCTAACTCACAAGGCAGATTGAATGACTCCATAGAGGAGGTCTTGCCTTCTTCAGTTGGCCTTCTCCAACTCCCCTGTCTAAAGTTATCCCTCTCCCACCTCTCTCCCATGTGATTTTCTCTTCCTTTACCCTGTTTTATGATCTTCATGGTTTGGTTTTTTACTTCTCCGCTGAAATGCTAGCTCTATCAGGTAGGTACTTATCTGTCTTATTCCACCTAGAATCTGTTGTGCCTTATAGAGAGACACACAGTAGGTGCTCAATAAATACTTGAGTGAATAATAGACTTCCATATGTGACACTGGGGAGACTCACTCAACAAATGTAAATGCCCTATATTTTTATGTGACAAAATTGTTATGAAAATGCAAGCTGCTTTTATTATCATTAACCTACTCTGAGACTTCACCTTCTTTATACAAGAGAATATATGCTAAAGGAAAAAAGAATCTTATTCGGTGCTAATTTGTATTTTACTTAGGTTTGTAGCTATCTTTTTTTTTTTTTGAAAACATAAATATAATGAGCCTTTTAAAATGCAACTTCTTCTTTTCTTGAAATTTCTGAATCCTTTTCAGGGAACTAAGGGATATTTCTCGAATCCTTAAGTCTTTTTTCAAAGTTGGAAGATAGCATTTAATATGAGAAAAATATAAGTCCTTGTTTCAGGAACTACACATACGTTCATTTTTATTTGGTATGAGGAATTCAACTTGATAACTTAATTGTAATATTGGTTTGTGGTCTGAAGGTGACTTCAGAAATAACACACAGGTGAAGGTGATTTCATGTTTCTTTAGGGTTGGTTTTTTGAATTTGAATCTGAATGTGGATGCTTACATAATTTGTAGAATCAAAATTGTGCAGTTTGGTCCTAGAGGCGGATTTTTAGTATTGGGCTTTTGTGTCCTGTGTGTTTTAATAACGTCAGTGTAAAAACTTACCATCATAGATGTGCCTTTGTTTGATGCTCCCATCAAGTAGTGTTTGACCCAGTCATTTCTCATTTTATTTTCACATCTAATCAATGACGATGTTGAGAAACATATGAACATGAATATCACAATTATATTCACATAGTTTTATAAGACAGTTGATCATCTTCATGCTTAGGAAGAAAAACACCATATCTGTTTGTGCATAATGTGGACTTTGAACTATGTCTACAGGGCGAAGGAGTTTTGTATTTATGGCATTGTTTAATTTGATAGTCATTTTATAGTCTATAAGCAATAAGCCATCTCCAGTGTCTCCTCCCCTGAAAATAAGAGCGCGTAGAAAGCTTTTAAGTATAAAGTTGATTAGCAGCCAGCTGCTTTATATTCAGCCAGGAGATTTCATCCTACTGTGCTTCACCATATCATTCAGCAGGAGAAACATTTAAGATCAAAGTGGGGGAAAAAGGGTGGAGCCGGCCTCAACCAGTCATACTTCTTGGAGTCAGCTGCCGTGGCCCCAAATCTGGGCTTGTTTAATGCAAAAAGGAAAAAATCTTAAAAGAGATATAATAAAAGATTGTACAGTGGGTACTACACAGCCCATTTCCCACTTTCTATGTCTTAATTTACTTAATTGTTCTATATGAAATATATAACATCAAATGGCCATTTAAAATTTTAGTATGCCAATGGTGGATATTTACTCATTGCTTGGAATCAGGTCTCTATAATGAACAATAATTTAGGACATAAAGAATATTATCCAAGCACACCTTAACTTACCTTCTCAGACTCTGGATTATTTTTGAGAGCTGCTGATCTAAGTAGGCACCAAACAGGTTAAAATTTTAATACAGTACACATTTAAATAGTATTATTGCCACTGTTGCTGAATAATGTGTCATACTCTTCAAGTACACTAAAAGTTAATGGACCCTCAAAGATTTGTCTTTAATTGTCAAGTATTCAGCATATATACTGTCAGAACTTTAGGTAAATATATATGTAAAGATTCATATTTAAGATTAGTTTTTTTTGTCTTTAAGAGAAATACAAGGAAAATTATACTTGAGTGATACTATATACTACAATGTAAGGGTATATATAGGAATCAGTATATTTTAAATTAGTTGATATTCACATTAAGAATTTACACAAAGTAATTTTTGTTTTTACTTTTTATTTCAAAATCAATCAAACAAAATTTATGACATTTTATAAAAGATAAAAGTGGTAAAAGCAGTTTTTTCTTAGTTTTTATTATTATATTTCTTGGTTATGCTGAAAGCCGGGACACAAAAATTCCAAATATGTAGAACCTGAAATAACTTTATCAATTTAGAAATGAAATTTGGGAATAGGTCAAGAGAAATATTCTTTGTTCAAAAATTTGGAATGATAAAAGTAAAACAAGCTTACCTAATACTCCTTGAATTTCATCAGTATACAACCCGTTCTAGGCTTACATGTCGAGGGGAAGGGTGCTATTTGGGATTGTTTGTGTTTATTTTTCAGGTACTTTCTTCAATCTTTATACTAAGGGAAGAGGCTAGCCTGCGTAAAGCATTCCTATCTGTTAACTTTGTTCCTCTGATATTTTAAGTTCAATAGTACTAAAGTCAAGGCATATTATAAACAGAAGAAAATTTCATTATTTTCTTATTGGAGGTTTTCCTGAAAAGGTTCCTCTAAAAACAGTGTAAAACTGATGACAGTGCATAAATTTGAGAGAACCCAATTTATGGGCTAGATTTTGAAAGTTTAATTTTTTTGTTTGATGCTTTAAAAAATCTACGATGTGTGATGTACACTTTAAATTTTCATATTGTTTAATTAAAGTGAATTTTGCTAAAATTTTAAAGGAGTGTTATGAGAGATCAAATGAGATAACAGCATTTCCTGGAGTAAAATGCAAATGTAAGGTGATACTGTCATCTTCATCTTTGTTTTATGCATCCTGAAGATCATCTTCAGTCTTCTCACTGCCCACAGTGTAGAACTGCTGTTTCTCTCAATATGCCAGGCCCATATTTCATATTTTTCATGTATATGCAATTTTCCCTAGTGAATGTTCTTACCATGTTCAGACAGAGAAGTTAGAGAATACTAACAGCAAGAAAAATAAGTTGGATCATTCTTTTCATGTACATTTCTATGCTATGGCTCTTCTAACAATAATAATTGTAATAAATTGTAATAAAATAATAAATAGTAAATAAATAATAAAATAAAAAAATTGTAATAAAAATAATTGTAATAAAAGTTTCCTTCTATTGTGTAGTAAACAACTTGACATATAACTTTAATAGATTTGGTAAATGAAAATTTTTTTAAAATCCTCTAATTAGATCAGTAAACATAGGTCTTTGGATTGAAATGCTATTATCTTCTTATGTCTTTGAAGGAAAAAATATTTCTCATGAATCAAAGAAAGTGTCTCTAGGCTTTACATTGAGAATTTCCATTTGAAATACCCAAAGACTGAGATTGCAAAGGGTTCTGAGTCACAAATAAGGAAATTCTTTCAAATTCACCTCCCCCTTTTAAAATCATGGTTAAAATTTTGCAGAGTTAAAAAATATATTTTCCTTTCAAAGTTACCTCTTAAAAATATTTGGTATGATAATCCTTTATTTGTGACTATCTGTAATTCATTTTTACTGTACTTATTGTAGACTGTTTAGAATCCATATTCTATTACATAAATCACTTTTGAAACTAGGTTATGTTTTAGAACTATCTGTTGGCAATGATAAGAATTGGTCACTATATTACATTCATGCCATTAAGAAATAATTTTTGAAGTGTTGATTTTTATATATCTAGGTTGTAGAATATTCATTTTCTTTTTCTATCTTCTTAATGAATATAATCACCTACCCAAAATGATTAAGATGATTACCATTGCTTCTTACATACCAGAAAGAGTAATAAGCTTAAATAAGCTAGGCTTCATAGTTTAATTTGAGAATAATTCATTTCATTTTTTGCTCCATTAACTGTATATTCATAGACTTGTTTTATTCAGAGACCCTTTCTTACCATTTGAAAACAGTGCATTTTGAACATTTATCACAATATTCAATTTAATGCTTTTAAGACCATTGCAAGGAAAATTCCCTGAGATTACTATTGCCCGTATTTCAATTTAATGAGAATGAAAAACTACTTAACTATTAAAATCTTGTTGTTTTCAAATATTAAGAGTTATTAACAATGCCTTGCTTATGTTTGGATATACATCTTGTCCTTTTATCATGTTCCTAATGTTTGCTTCTTTCCCATTACCGTTGGTCTTAGGAAACATTTTAATGGCAGCAAATATACTTTACTTTTACCCAGGAGAGCTAGGCTCTTATGTAATAAGTTATGCTGAATATCATTTTGGTTAACCTCTATATAGTGCTTGATACATCATCCTTTACAGTGAATAATTCTTGCCCAGAGTGGAAAAGCAATTCTGTGTCCTTGAGTTTCCATTTTGTAAGTTTTTCAAAAACATTTTTACATCATGTAAATTTTGTAATCAGATTTCTACAAAACTAGTAACATATTATGTCCATAATAAAACTGAACACATTTTAGCAGAAAAAAAGCACTGAACCATGTTTTAAATCTTTGCCTGTATACCAAATCATACGCATAATGATGATTGCTTCTTATCCAAATATGGTAACTAAACTTAAGAGCCAATTTCAGCAAAGGTATTGATTGTTTAAATTAGATGGGGCAATGAGTGTTTTAAAAATATGTTTTCATTAGAGTTTTAAATATTCGACAACCAGTAGCTATCACTAAAATGATGGATATTTTGAGGATTTATAAGCCCGCTTAATACTAATTGAAGTGCCAATTTTTCCTGTGGGATTGTTCAAATTACTTTTCACTTTCTGTTTTTATGCTGGTGAAGAACCTGACCATAATTTTCAAATTCTAATATGGGATTTTTAACTGCCCAAGAGCTACCTTTGAATACCTCAACATGCAATGTGGTGTGTGTTAAAATTCCCTCAGTGAATAAACAGTTATGTCTACTCTGCTTTTCTCCCCATTATTGAAATTGGGTAAATTATTATCATAGCTTAAGGAAAGAAGATTAAACTTGATACCGGTTCTGCCATTTTCAAGAAATTATTGTAAAGAAAAAAAATTAAAATTGATTCAGTGTCAAAGCACTTTGTAAATTTTAGGGTACAGTTATTATCTTATTGTAAAAGTGTAGGAATCTGTTGGCTTATTAAAACCTTAAATTATCTATGTAAGCAGTAAATAAACTCTGTGGAATGCAGTATGGATAAAATTATTCCACAAACTATACCCTACAAAGACTGCCAAAAATTCCTCTCATTTTCCTTGTTGTGTAACTTACCTTTGGCCACTTGCAATCTTTTAATGACCTGATTTTTATCTGCTATCTTACAATTCTTCCATTAAGGAAGAGAGACATACCTCAGAATCCTTTCATTAGCTTTCAGTTCTTTCTTAGAAGTAGGTACTTATTATCTTAAAAATTTTCTCAATCAAATTTCCTTTTACTTTTAGTAAGGCATGTGCACTAGACATTTTAAATTAAAGGTCCGTGGTGTTTTTGATTTTATTGTATACTAAGTTCACTAAAGATAAAATAATAAATAAATAAATAAATAAATAATTCACGGGGAAATTATTTATTTGAAATGTAAAACACTAAGTACTAAGCACACAAAAACTTGTTGAAATACTACTAGTCAGATTTTATTAATGTTAAATATAGTACAATTATTGATGAATTTCTAGCTCTTCATTATTCATTCTTTTATTTACATGACATGATAAAGCAGCAGTGTGGGGTTTTTTTGGGGGGGGAGGTTTATGAAAGATTTAAATTAAAATAAGACTATTAATAAACAATTTGATAAACTTGTCAGTTCACTGAACTTACTGTCTCAGATAAAATCATTCATTGCCAGTGTTCATTTCATTTCAGCAGGTCTTTTTATCAAGTGTAAGTTTTTTCTATAATAAACTTTTAGAATATCACAAGAGTTCAATTTCTCTCATTAACTCATTGAAGTCTATGCATAGGCAAAGAAAAATAAGTTAAAAAGTGTTTTCCTTGAGTGTTCAAAAACATTCCCTTGTACCTGTAATTAGGATTCTAATTTTATTGAATTAATAATCCAGGATCAAAAATCTACATCTTTATATAATCATTTTTTCCTACTCTTCGATTAATTTAGGACATTGCAGCTGGGTTTTTTTTAGTCAATATGAGCATTTCTATTAATGATTTAATAAAATCTGTTGTAATATGTATATGGGATCATCCAGATGGAAGTATAATAAATAAATGGGTATGAGAAAATATTTAATGACTCTTTTGTGTTTGTATTGTATGTAGGTATTTTTCTATGAGATCTAAGTTTTCGAATTTAGGTCTTCATCTTAGGTTCCTTCATGCTCATATATTTTGTAAAGTGTATTCACAAACTGTACCAGGCTCTGATTCAAATTTTACTACCTTATAAATTTTTCCCCTTTAGTTTTAGAAGGAATTCATATTTGTCGATTGTCTTGTCTCCTTGAGGTTGAATTTAGGTATTGAGAATTAGGTATTTAAAGCAAATATCTCATTTAGTTTTTATATCCTGAGGTAATTGTGATCTCCATGTTCTATACATGATATTGGCATCTACAAAATGTTCAGTAACAGTAGGAGTGAAACTAAGATTCAAATCGCTATTTGCCTACTCTAAGACCATTTTCCTCTATATCAAGTTCTGTTGGATTTATATTCTCTAGCTGATGTTCTTTAGTTAAAACTTCTGATAATAAAAACTTAACTTCTTAAGAAGAGTCACAAAACTTTTTCCTAATTATGAAAATAAGCACACTGACATTCATTGTTTTTATTTTGAGATTATAGATACCATATCTGTAACTCTTAAATTCTTAACCATGTTTCATTTTGGATATCAGTTATTCTAGAGAATTAATTTCAGTTCATACTAGGATAGACCAACTATACTTCTTGCCTAGGACAGTACAGATTCTGCTTTAGGGTAGACTAAAAATTGGAAGATCTAATAAAATGATTTATCTGACTTTTCATTTGGAGAGCCATGTGCAGGAAATAATTGTTTTGAGATTTAAATAATTATGATCTTCCTAGTAGGACATGCTATTGATTAATAATTACTATTTTAGAGAAAAGAATAATTATCCATTTACAGAACGGCCATACTAATCCTAAAGTTTTTGCTATCACTCTAAAGTGTAAGGCAAACAGAATGTTTTATAAGGAACATTTTCAGTGATTATATACTTTTGCTTTTCATGAAGACCTATGAAAATGAACATAAATATATTTTTAATAGTGAATATACAAAGGTTGCTTCCTAACTGGAAAACAGCATCATCATCCAATGAAAAATTAGGAAATTTTTTTTTATTCCTTCAATACTAATGGAATGTGTGAACAAAATAATCCTTTTAAAACAATTCAGCTACTTCTAGGACTTCAAATTTTAAGTGTACTTATTCTACAAAGAAATAAGTATTTCTGGATGTGTTAAATGTGATGATAAAATTGTCTATGACAGAGTTAATTTGATTCTCACAACTATTTTGATAATCAAATAAATAAGGAAAGATGAAATATATAAAGAATGCATTTGACCATTAAGGATACTAGAAAAAAAAATGATCAGTTTACACCAGCTATGGAGATTGCCACATATTTTTAACTTTCCTACCTCTCAGAAAGAGAAAGGAAAACAAATGATAGACCAAGAATTATTATTCCAAAATTTTAAAAAAATTTCTTTAGATCTTACTCATATTTTAAAACTAGTCTCTCATAAAATGTCATTTCTGAATTTTTTATAACACTTAACTTTATAAGAACACATTAGTAATATATTTTTATACAATAATCTTTATAATTTAGTATGCAAGAATTTAATAAATGAAAAAAATATGACAAAATGCTTCTTATAAATGAATACTTGAAAGTATAGATTCCTGGGGCACCTGGGTGGCTCAGTTGGTTAGGGGACTGGTTTCAGCTCAGGTCATGACCTCAGGGGCCTGGGATCAAGCCCCGCATCGGGCTCCCTGCTCCTCAGGAAGCCCGCTTCTCCCTCTCCCTCTGCCTGCTGCTCCCCCTGCTTGTGCTCTCTCTCTCTCTCTCTGTCAAATAAATAAATAAAATCTTTAAGAAAAAAATAAATGTTAAAAAAAAGAAAGAAAATATAGATTCCTGACAGAATTGTTAAGAAACCAGTACCCTCATGTATCTTGAAAGAAATTGAGATATAACTTCCATATGAGGTTATTTATTTTTCCAAACATGTGCTATTTATTCAATTTAATATTAATGTTATTTATCTATTAATTATTTATAATTGACATCGATATATCATTATATTGATAATATCAATTAATATTAATGTTAATACAATTAATATTAATCCTTTTGGCTTTAAAATGTGTACTTCCTAAATAAATTAAAACACTTTCTGAGTATGTATTTACTCACCTTCCTTCCCACAGGTTTAGAAGATAAACTATCCATGTAAATGTTATTAAATTTTCCATCATTTGATTCTTCTGTATCAAGTGCATTCTTTGGTAGTTTTAAATAATTTATATTTCTTTTTTAAAAAATATTTTATTTATTTATTTGACAAAAAGAGAGACAGTGAGAGAGGGAACACAAGCAGAGGAGTGGGAGAGGGAGAAGCAGGCTTCCCGCTGAGCAGGGAGCCCAATGAGGGGCTCGATCCCAGTACCCTGGGATCATGACCTGAGCTGAAGGCAGACGCTCAATGACTGAGTCACCCAGGTGCTCCATAATTTATATTTCTTAATTGAAAAAATACACTAAGTGAAAAAACTTTTTAAAAAAACTTCTAAGAACAAAGTTGACCAACAATAGTACTTAGAAATAGCTTTGAAACTCTGTAGTAAATTGCATCTTGTGAGCACTCAAAATGAAATAATATAAATTTTCTCTAGGGCCACAAAAGTAATCATGCATTGGACAGATGAAGAGATACACATTTATCCCAAATAATTCCATATATCCCTACGATGTTATTCCAATTGCTTAAATGTGTTATTCCCATAAAATGCTTTAGTTCTCATAAAGCTTATTGCTTTATTTCTCTACTTTTAAAGTACTCCAAAGAGGTAACATATACTGTGACAGCCGTGAAGGTACAATTTAAATGGAAATACTAGAGTATTTTGCTTTTTATGAAAGATATGGTTCTGAAAGTTTCAGACTATTGAAACTTTTTGGAAACAAAAACACAACTTGTGTTAAAGTTACTATTTTTTTTAATTTAAATTCAATTAGCCAACATATAGTACATCATTAGTTTTTGATGTAGTGTTCAATGATTTTCTAATACATTTTCTTTATAATTTTAATTTATAAATTCGAAATCTTTATGTTCTCAGTAAAATGGGATAAATCCTCAATTTATTAATTTTATCTTAGTGTCTTGAGACTTAGCAGTTTATATTATTCCACTTTCAAAGATATAGGGATAAGATTAATATCTATACCTTACAATATTGTGAGAATAAAAAATAATAATATGTATATGACAGAAGATAATATAAGCATCAGTTATTATAATCTCACCACATATGGAAATCATTTGTGAAAATACTTATCCTAATAATACTTGTGAGAAAAATTCTTGTCTCCTTTTTATTTAATTTTAGAAGTTCAACCTTTTAAATATACTTAAGGGCTAATGGCAATAGAGTTTGTGCTAATAAGGAAAATATCATAACTAATATTATGTTTTAACTGTAACTTTGTCTTAAACACTTGAAATGATATAAAGAGGCATGATAAGCTTAATTATACCACTCTTACTATTTTACCACAGACAAGTGATGGCATTCTTATTGTTAGCGAAAATAATGTACTCTCAAAATCAGAATCAGTATATACAGAGTATATAATCACAATTGTTATATTTTACTATTCAGAAAAATAGTAATTTTGTATCTGCACTTTTTATTATCAATTTTGTGCTCTTAAGTATAATACTGTGCTTTAGATTTAAAAATTGGTGTAGGTCTCTCTTCTCCATGATTGCCTCATGTCAGGATAAAAAGTGATGCAAGTATGAATGAAGAAAGAAAATAATCCAAAAATGTGTGTAAATCTGTAAATATTTTTGATATAATGAAGATACCTGGGCAGTACTACAAATATAATGTAACATGTTTTTTCAGTATCCTTACATTCCACATGCCACTTCATTGGTAATTTAATTAGTGTTTATCTTTACTTTTCACTATAGTAATGCTTTGAAAATAATACTCAAGATATAACAAACCCACAAAATACGAAAATGCATAACAGAGATAACCTCACATTGTCATCAACCTCTGTATGCCTAAGCAATGTCAAGGTCTCAGAATGAGGTATCCTTGGTTGGCTCGGGTCTCTGATTTGATTATTCTGCCACTCTTCAAAAAGACTGGTTCTCCAGTGCTTTGCCTTCTTATACCCCTTTCCCCCATTTTTGTCTGAGTTAGGTATTTAGAATACTTGACTTCATTTACAGTGAAAAAATCCACATGAAAACTAATGCCTAAAAGATTCAATGTTCGTTAGCATACCGATGGTGACTGGATCCATCAGTATCTATTTTCTTTCCAGAAAACTCCAAAAAGGTGCACCATTATAATCATCTATCCAACCTTCAAATATCTTTAATAGCTAGAGAAAACTATTCTAAATAATAAAAGTTAATGTATAAACTAAAAACTGAGATGCCAATGAAAGAAATGTGTGATTTTTTTTAAAGCTATTCAATTAAATTATCTTTAATGAAGTAGTTCCTAAATAGGACAGATTACAAGAAAATTTTTAAAAAGTCCTAAAAATAGGCTTTAAAATTTCACTTAGATTTTTATGTTCAAAAGTAACTACATCGGTGATTAAAGCTTTGAAATTATAAGCATGTTCTTAAGACAATGAACAATGGTTATATTTAGCTATCTGCTAGAATGTGTAAAATGCCTCATGAGTTTAATATAAAAATGAATTTTATAAAGTTCTCTAATTTAAATTAAGCCTTTTAGTGTATACAGAAGTAACATTTTCTAGAATTCATGAAGTCAAACTTCAGAGGAAGTTTAACCTCAAAAGTTTTTTCTCTACTGGCAAAGCAATGGGGAAATCGCACTGAAACTAGCTAATTGAGAATTTGGCCTTCCAAGTGATTTTTTATAAAACAAGTAGTTTGAATGTAAAGTTCTGATAATTGCTTTTATCCTCTATCTGCCTATGTATAAACAGTCCCCTTCCCCCAGAAAAGAAACCCAAGATATAATCTTGATGTAAGATAGAAATGTTAAAAACTTCTAAGAGCTGTGTCACCTAAGTGGTAAATTTATGAACAAAATACTTTTTACTAAGGACTTGAATACCACAACATACATCTTGAACAGAACTGGGGAGAGATTTTACTTTTTATTCTAAGATATTTTGGAAAATATGATGGTTAGGCTTTGATTTATTGGACTCAAAATTGTTTGGTTTTCTTTTTATTTTTTAAAATGATAGTTTAATTTGTACCTTGCTAATATTTTTTAAAATTACAATTAGATTCTTGTCTCTGCTTTAAACCCTAAAAGTAATGGTTTATTTTACAATAAACAATTTCAGCATGGATTGGTCTCACTACAAGTATATGGGTTTCCTGTAATCAGAACCTTTTTCAGCACTTATATTGTAAAATAGGCAATGTAAAATATATAAATAACATAAAAGGATAAAATCTATCCAAGATGTTTTGGTAAATATATTGAAATATTGTTAATACATTATCTATTAAAGATTTGATATGTATTAGTATTTTTAAAAAATGACATTACATTAAAAGTGTGGAAATTTTGAGAAGTCATTTTGAAATTTAGTTTACAATAATTTCTTACAACAAAAAGAAGATATAATTACCCACCACCTTAAATATTGACAAAAACACTATTTTTGTTATTGATCAAAAGCTATAAAATTGGATAAGCCAATGAATGACAATCGTAGAAAATGCCTTAAGTTTTCATAAGCCAGATCTCCTAAAACATTTTATTACTAATAAAATTAATTTGGTAAAGTCAAAGACTTCATTATAATTTGAATGCTCTTTGTCATTTAAACAGTATTGGAATACTCAATTGAGTTCTTAATCAAAAGCTTAGCATTTCTGCTCAAGCAGAATAACAATTAAAAAATATATAAGTATATATGTATATATATACTATATATATATGTATATATATAGTATATTTATTTTCCACAAGACAGTTTTTAAAAAATGGGGACTCTACATGATTTAAAACAGAAATAGAGACTATATTTTACCCTAAAACATTTTCAACATAAATTATTATAAGGTCACAATTCAAGGGAAATATATGTAATTTATATAACAATTTCAATCATAATATGTAAATCACATTAAAGAAGATTGAGGTACTGCAGTTCAGAAGAGTTCAAATTTCTTCATTGCTATATGTAAAGAAGTCAGTTATCTCTATCAAATAATCTTTTTATTATCAACCATTCGAACATGTGATTTCACTTATTTTTTGCTGTTTTCTTTGATATGGAATTAGAGCTAATACAAATTGGCCTTTTATTTTTTGGGAGTGGCCAAACTGATGTGATTGGGGAGGGGTTGAGAAGTGTTGTTTTTTGTAAAAATTCTTTCTTTAATCATTTCATAGAGGTAAACGTACTTGAATGCTAAATACCTGACCTTTTCAAATAAATGCAGACCTACCTTGATTTTCACAATAAGCCTCTATTAATTTCCATGAGACAATGTTTTCACAAATGTAAGGCAAAACAGATGTTAAATTACTTAAGAGAACTCATAATTTAAATAATTAAAACTAATTTGTGTTTAAAGCTATTTGCAGATTTATTAGAGAAACAAATACAAATATGCATTTCTACAGAACTGTTTTTTTTTTCCAAAATGAGCTTAAAACTTGTTCCACAGTTTTTACTTGTTTATATATCTATGGTAACCCAAGTATTGGCTTCTGTACCACTTGTAATGAGACAATTGCCCTTCCATTGCAATTATAAAAAACTATTTAAAAAAAAATTCGGCACATACACGTTAAATATTTTTCCTTAAAAAAATAATCTAATCAAAATATTGAATACTTTAGATTTAAACAATATTTTATTTACAAATCTGTTTTGATTACTTTATTAATTACACAAGGTAATGCTTCAATTTTCAAGAACAGTTTTTTTTTTTAATATATAGACCAGTGGAATGACATCCTATCTAGTAATATGTACTACACTTCATTTTTTTCAAAATTAACATGACAAGTTTTCTAATACTTTCATTTTTTTTGGAAAAATGTTATTTTATTGGGGCACATATCTGATGAAACAAAAAATAACATGCAGAATTCCAAAAATAATCTGTTAAAGTAATATGATACTTACCCTTTATGTAATAAGACATCTATGAACAACAGTGCATAACAATATTATGTATTCATGTTTATGAGAAACCAAGCAGGAGGCAAAATGAGTTCATTCTGCTTTCTAATCATGTGCAATTTCATATGGCTGTTTGCATCATTTAAATAAAGTGTGTACATTAAATTTCTAAGACTGCATTGCACCCAAAATTATTATGGATAGCCATGCTTGCCCTGTATTTAATGAGTGATGAATTTCTCCTACTAACAGAGTAACTGGTCTCAAATCGTGTCTGTGATGTAAAAGAGTATTAAATTATATTTTCATCTCTTTTCAATTGCTGCCTTGGAAAGCAAGAATTCCCTTCTTGGAGAAGACTTACAGTAAGTAAAATTTACTTAAGGACTCAGTGAGGAATCAGCATGTGAATCAAGAATGCAATATAAGAATGGATTAAAAAAAATGTGATTATCAGTACCTTTGTTGAAATCTATTACCACCATTAAAATTTCCAAGGAAAGATAGGGCCTGTAACATAGGGGTTCCACTCATTGTTAAATTACTAAAATCTACCAATTTAATGCTTTCATACTGTTTATTTTTTTCCAATAGAAAAATAAATCTCATACATTAGAAGTGGTACACAAAAAACTGGGATAAAATTTATCAGATTCTTGATAGCACCATTTACACATTCTTAAAGTAAACATTAATATGCACTTTCTTAGAAAGCGATATAAATATATAATACAGGACTTGCTAACCTCTGTTAACCATCTGAATACGATGGAATAATCTATCTCTACTGTGCAGGTAGGCTGTGCATGGTGGTGTGGCAATATAATTTTAAAAGTTTGTTACAGATGTGATGGGAAGCTGGAAGGAGTCGAATAAGCAGAAAAAAGAGCTTAGATCTATTGTAAGCAATGAGTCGAAATGAGCCGTTACAGGTTAGAATTTATCTTTGTTTCTGATCATTCAATGAGAAAATGACTTCCACAGAAATAGATACATTTAACTGTTTCAGGAGTGGGGTGGGTGAGGTGAAGTAGGATTGAAAGTCCTACAGGTAATAGCAATAACTGGAAGTGCAGACGAAATTGGTCTTCAGTGCAAAGAGGAAGGCAGCCGTTTAAAAAGTCTAGGTGCAATGTTGTGGTGCTGAAAGAAAAGCTCCCAGTGATAAAGGAAAAAAAAAAAACTGCAATGCAACTTCAAGCAGTAATTTTGTGGTGCTGAAAGGACAGCTCCCAGTGTTGAGGAAAAGATCTTGGATCTAGAATGAGGTGTCCAATCTGTATGATAAACAGCACACTGTGTCTCAGAGCGCCCATTCAATCTCAGTAAGTAAATGAAATATTGATTGAAAGTGACCCTGAAACAGAATGCATTAAAAAGACATAGAAAGCTGCAGAACTGAGGTAATTCGTATTCAGCATGTTCACCAGCCTCCCTATAGCAAAACAAGTCTATAAATAGTTGCATTTCATAAGATGTTTGGCCCTTGTATCATCAGTTTTCTCCATTTTGGATCAGTATAGCTGAACAGCCATTGTTACATGCCTACCTGTGGCAGTTTGAAGCCATACTAATTTTCTTCCAGTAAATTAAAGCATCACATCACAAATCAATTCTACATGGTCTATAAATTTCAGAGAATAAGTTTTTAGACAGCATGAAGCTGATTTACACATAATGCACACAAACCCTTATCTGTTACCATAAATTAAAATGTAAATATCTTCAATTTAGCTTTCAGATTTAACTAACATATAACCATGCCAACTAGCAAAAGTTTAAAATTCCCATTTACAATTAAAATTGAACTGAGTGCATTTTCAGCAATACTAGCTAATAAAATACACATAATTGTTTAAATGGTTTGGCTTCAAAGTAACATTAAATTCCAGATGAAATGCATGGGCTCCACAGTGGACTACTGGAATTTTGAAATAAAAGGTTGAAGATTTGCTAAGACTGAACAAAACATTTTAAAGACCCAACATTTGAAATGCTTCTAATACACATCCTAGATTACTTCCTTTCTCTTTTTCAACTAAGTGGGGCCCCAATCTTTGCCTTTGTTCACTGCTGACTCTGAGACAGCATGGTGAAAGAAATTTACATAGATATTATTTACTGTTAATGTATTATAAATGATCTGAGACTTGTGACATGCAAGGAAAAAATGAGACGGGAGACAAGTGATGCTACATGATGAACTAAGCACATTTATAATGATAAAATGAGTAAATATAATAGCGGCAATGCTAACCACTGATTCCACGAGATACACTATTTGTCAAAACTTACACAGCTACAGAGTATCGACGATAAATAGTCATTACCAATTAACACAGTTTACTACAGCTTTTCTCTTTCATTTAAACAAGCATATCATTCCCTTTTAAAATCATTCTCTAAATAAATATTTAGAGATAGAGAACTCTAAATGAAATAACAGTCCAATGTTAAAAACTAAAAAAAAAATGAATCTACTCTTACAGTTTGACAGAAATGAATTATTAATAGTGGAAGGGGAAGGGATCAGGAAATAATTTCAAGTTCTCAATGTCCAAAAGTAAATTGCACAGTAAATCAATATGAAATGAAGAGTCCATATAGTTCAATGAACAAAAGGGAAAGTTCATGAGGACAAAGATCACAGTTCAGAGAGAGGCTGGACGAAATTCAGACATGGAGCATCACACTCATTGTTCTTTAATTGGTTGCACAGAAAGGAGCAGCTGGGATGCCATTTAGCTTGCTAGGATGGACGTAATCAATGGGTTGAAGTTGAGATGGAAGTAATTCTCTTTTGTAATTCAGTTGCTCAGCCAGATGATCCAGAGGTAGCCAGCATTTTATTTTTGTCCATTGAATTTAAGACTGCATGCACAGCATGAGGAGGTGCTTGGGGATGGATGCCCCTATGAGTGGCCTTGAGTGGGCAAACTCAGAGGTTAACAGATGGTGTGTCAAATGGCCTGGACAGTTGGCACTCAGGAGAGGTACAGAAGAGGGTGACAGTTGTTGGGTCTTGGGAACAAAGGCTTACTTTGAAATGACCTGTCAAAAAGCCTGACAAAGGTAGATCACACTACCTCTCAAGATAAACTGCCTCTTCTAAATAAGCATGCAGGAAATACTGTCTGGTTGGTGACATAAAAATGCTCCACAAAACATGCAAATTACCGAGTATTAGAAACTGCATTGGCTGCTAGCGCCATGCTGCAAAGACTCCATCATGGGAGCAAACAGCTAAATCACAGATAGCTTCACAGTAAAATCTACATTCACAATACTAATAGGTTTCTAGTGTTAACAAATTATACACAATTATAAGCTCTTAAAATGCAACATACTTATCAAGCAGTTGCAGATAATGAAACATTATCAGCTATCAATAATTTGTTGGCACTTTCACTTTTGTTTATAAAATTTCCAATACACTGTACCACAGTTATGTGTCTAAACAGTGAGGATGTTAATGGAGTAATGACTGTTCTACTGGCCAGGCGATGGGATCAGTAGTGAATTCAGTGCTTAAAAACAAATGTACAAACCTCTGAAGAGGTGGGACTCCATGTGAGAACTTTTGTTGAACTTACAAATGATGAAGAATGGGCCATGGCCAGCATGCAGCATTATTTCCATTGTCTAGTTCAGATGGAGAACAGGTGCTTTTATTGATCTGTAAACTTACCAATATAATTTTCCACAGTTTTAACCTTTTAAATATTTTACAGTGCTTTTATGCAACTATATTGCTTTTTGATCATTTTAAATTTAAAACTTATTTTCAAAATATTGTCTCCTACTTCACTGTGCCCTAAGCAGGAAGTAAGACTTACATGACAGTGCTTTGGCCTCACTCCATTTTAGGTCACTGACCCCACCATACTCAACCTAACAGTAGTTAATTTAGTGTTATCTAGAACTAATACTGAAAACTATACGCATATCCCTGTCTACATTCAATCATTAAACTACAATAATGCTGGTAAAATGGCAGGCTTAAATCTTACACTAGAAACACCTCTGACAAATATACACAAGCAAAGTATAGAGAACAAAACAGATCAAGAAAAAATTCTTTCTATGAAACATCTGGTAAAACACATATTATTTACATATACACATTGTCAACATAGTCGCATTCATTTGCATAATTATATATTAATAACAGAAAAACTTCACTTCTGCAAAGTACAGTACATCCTTCTTGAAAATGGGGTAAAGGAGGGGTTAAAACAATCTGATGTATAATTGGGGCACTCAACCCACTTTCTGAGGATTGGCAGCCCGCACTCCTTGCTCATATGTGATCCTTTGTGTAATTAAATACTGAGCAGCCTGTGTTGCAGCTGGTGTTCCAGTAATGGTTACCTTCCGATTCCTTGTGCCAGGTACGAATTCTCCTTTTTTGGAGATCTGTATCCTTGCACCAGTCAACTCCTGGTATTCCACTAATGTTTTCCCTCCTTTGCCAAGTATTGCACCAACTAAGTTTTCTGGCACTGCTATTTCAACTACATCCTTTGATCCATCTGTGGATTTTTCTGTTCCTAGAATGGCACTGGCAGCTAGGGGAGAAGCAGCTCCAAAATATCCATTGGTTGCAGCAGTAGCAGCAGCCAGGCTACCTAATGCAAATGTCCCCGCCGTGCCACCAGCTGTGCTGCCACTGGCTGAGGCTTCACTGGCATAGGTGGCCAACAAATTGGCTGCTGCTGCTGCTGGGTTGGCACTGGCAGCTGCTGCAGCCAAGGCCCCTGTTGCTGCTGCTTGGCTGAGACCTAAACCTAATGTGTTGAGATTATATCCGTAGCTGGCTAAAGTATTAAGTGCAGAGGTGATGGCCACCAGGTCATTGCCTGTGAAGCCCGATAAAACTGCTGGAAAGGCTGCAACGCCAGCAAGGTTAGCGTGTCCTAATAGCCCTGCGGCGGCGGCAGCAGTTGGTAACACTTCAGCAGTGTTTGCATAAGGAGATCCGGTTGGATTGGAATTTGCCACTGGACCTGTAACATTGGCATAACTGATATTGAGACAGCTGCCACTCTGTGGATCCTCTTGTATCTTCTGGATGATAAGTTCAACAGCTTTTCGGTTTTGTTCAGGTTCTCCACTCACAGTGACAACCCTCTCTTGCAAGTTGATCCCATCAGGTTTCTGGGAAAGCTGCACCCAAGCCCCTGACTGCTCCATTATAGCCTTCACAGTAGCACCTCCCTTCCCTATTATCAGACCTGCTGTGCTGTTGGGAACTATAATCTTTACCTGTAATTAAAAAAAATACGTATAAATAATACTTCTGTTCTGCGCATACATATTATATTACTTTGCTATCCTAGAAAAAGTAAAATTAGTTTAAACAATTTATGGACGATAGAAATATCACAACTTCTAAAGTGACTTTTGCTGCATTTTAATACAATTATCTTGTAAAATCAGAATTTCCAAAAGAAAAAGCAATTTTCAGTTTAAAATCATTAAAAATTTTCCCAGAGTCTTTGTGCATTGCAGAAGTTATAAGAAATTAGTATGTTCTAAAAAAATGGGTATCAATATACATCAATGGTAACATTTTTATATAGCGCCAAAATAAAAATAATGGTTGATATTCTTCACCTCTTGTAGCTTTAAGAATACCTTTGGTCTAAAACATACAAAAGCAAAGAGTGCAGGATTAGGATGCAAAGTTAGTAAAGATAAAAGCAGTAAAGTTTTAGCTTGAGTCCCTTCGGAAAATTAATTTCATGTTCCTTATCACCTAGCAATTTTTGTGTTATTCAAACCTTACTTGTTTCATGACTAATACTTTCAGAGGTCAACAAAATTGTTACTAGTGGTATTTTGATTTTTCAATTAAACTGACACACAACATATAACTTTATAAAAATAACAGACATTTCTAAATAGTTAAGATAAAAAATTTCAATCACTTTAGGGAGGTGAGGAATGATATTTGAGTATATTACCCAGATGTTCTACTTAAATTTGTAAAATGACTATTTTAATTACAGAGATAATTCTCTTTTTTTGGCAGCCGTAGCTACATTTTAAAAAATAGGGCTTACAACCATATTATCAAAGGTTACTGAAAATTTACTGAAGTCACGGGAATAATTACAACAATACGATGTGACCATATGAATAGAGGCATTTTAGTTAATTTGTATAGAAACATCCATCCACAAAACCTAGCCTATTTGGATTTATTTAATTACAATCAAATACTATTATAAAAAGGATAAAATCAGGAAGGTATTTTTCCTACCCCCCGAAATTAAAATAGAAATATTAAAAATTTTATTTTGGTAGCACAAAGATATGCATGGCACTGTTTTGTGACTCACTGGGAAGATCAAAAACTGGGAGTGCTGTGTCACTGACAAAGCACTAAAGTAATTGCTTTCCTTGTTCTAGATATTAAAACAGGCAGGTTGAAGTGACTTGTTGAAATCTGAGCAGGAATTTAGTTGAGATAGTCTATGAAATATTTCATTAGCTAGTTTTCAGCCAATATTGCCATGCTATATTTAAAACACAGATTTGGGTAAAAATATTTTAAAGAAATGCACCCATGCATTTCTGGCAATTTTGCTCTTGAAGGAATCAAGCAGCAAAACTATAAATTCGAATTCTAGTCTGGGTCACCTCATAAGATATGTTTACATGTATTAACACACATGTACACACACACACAACTTTTTTTCCCACACATATGATTTATAGGAATGGGATTCTGTTTCATTCCAATTTGTCTATAAAATAATTTCATTTTATTGAAAACAATCTAAATTTTCTAGAAACATTTCTTAGGAATGTCAAATATATCCTTCATATTCCTCCTGATTAAGTGCATTCAGTTCCAAGAAGTAGGCTGAGAAATAATTTTTTAAAACATGTTAATTTGTTAATTTTGTTCACAGACATTTTTGTAGAAAATTATTTGTCTGAAATGCTGCAGTATGTTAAAGTATTATAATTAGGAAGTTAAACCATGATTACTTCTTACACTAATTATAAAGATGAATTAGAATCATCCTTACATTTTATCCTGTGCACATGAAGTACTGAGAAAATTTAAGGATTTAAATATCTGAATGTTAAATATGATTATATTTTATAAATAAGTACTTCTTTTTAAAATCAGAACATTTTTTACATAGTTGAAAACATTTATATACTGTCAAACTATAGTTTTTAACATAATTTTTATGTCTTAACATAATTTTTATGAAGAAAAATACATTAGTTAACCAAAACTGTCATAAGAACTGTTCTTAAATTATTTTAAGTTTTAATATCAGTATTGTTTTGCCCAATGTAATGATTACCTGCATGATTATAACCCAAGAAGAGAAGAGCACATGAAAGGTCAACTATGGGAACTGTCCTACTGACTGTCAGTAAAAAGCAATGAAATATATAAATTTATAACATCCATTCTAAAATCACCTTAAGCTTCTATGAGATGTGTGAAGATGACATTAATTTATACTACACCGCACACCAGTCTCATACTATATTTACTGCATCCACAGCTTTTTTGGTAAAAACTCTTGTACTAGTTCTATTCTTCCAAAAGAACTTGCTGATGTGTGCATAACACTGCCATTATTGCACATTAGTTTGTCCTTTCTTTTCTTGTCTTCTCCTTTCCTTTTTCTTTCTTTTCAATATTCAAAAAAAAAAAAATTCTGAAACAACGTATAGTTCAGAAATGGTGTGTGAAGTTCTCATAACCATAAACATCTTCTAAAAAATCTGTCTCTTTGGAAATGGAAAATGACACCATGCCATCTATCTTTATATTAAAGATGTCCTTATAATTTGAATTACTGTCAGACCACAAAAAAAAAGAACAGAAAACAAACTTCATGTAATAAGTACTCTTCCCTGGATTTTAGTTTTAACTATTTGAAATAATATTATATAAATTACTGCCAGCCATAATTGCCATTTTATCAAATACTGATGTGGTTCCCAATTTTTGTTTGTAGAATTTACATTTGTCCATATATAATTACATAAAGGTGGGTTATGATTTAAGAGAAAACATTAATGATTGCACATTAATATTTATAGTAGCACTATTTAACTTTAGATAGTAATAATTCTGCATAAGGTCCCTGACCTCAGATATTAAATTAAAAATTAAAGAAAATATCAGTATAAAAAGTTACTAAATTACAAATTTTTTAAAATGTAAATACTTAATAGCCTAGCCAAGGGAACATGTCACCTAATTTTTATTTTTGACCCAAAGAAATGAAAAACCTCTCAGATTTATATTTTTTTCCTTGAAGACTTAAAAAAAATGTTATCTATTTGCACACTTAATCTAATATGGACACAAAGAGGAAACAAACTCTGAAAAAAAGAAGCTGAGGCAAAAAGAAAAATTGATCCGTGTGCATAATATCTTAGAAAAAGTAGTATTCTATTTCCATCTTATGTGTCAGGTCAGAGCCAAGAAGTGAGGCACCAGTGTGAAAGCTTGGAGATAGTGGGCTACTGAATACTGGGTGGGGTAGGGGAGAGAAAGGGAGGGTGGAAAATTATGTAAGATGGCTACTTGTTTACTTCTTAGACATAGGAATACAGCATTTACTGAAGAAAAAGTCTGTGCACTGATAGTGTTTGCTTCCCCAATGAGATGATAAATAGCAAATTTTAATTATATGTATGGCTTCATTTTCATTGGTGAAGTCTGTCCACATACTGACTCACATAAGTATAGATGTACTTATTCTAAAGAATTGAGAGGAATTAAAAAAAAAACAAAACTGGATCCTAAACAGCATAGAAATTATTTGGTGTAACATATACTAACTAAATCAGATAAGCTGTTGACAGCTACAAATCAGTTTTCAGAACTATTCTATAGTTGCTATCATCAATTCAATCATTAATGGAATGCTTACTGAGTGGTCCAGGCCATGTGTTGGGAGTCAGAGATAAAGGATATATATGACACTGCTCCTGCCTTTAAGGAACTTTTAGATTAGTTGTGGAAAAAGATGTATAAATGTAACAGTGCAGTGAAGTCTTAAAAGTGCTGGTATATAAATACATGAAGAGTACAAAGTAGACACAAAGCCTAACTGGAAGGAGAAGGGGTAAGAAAATCTTTGAGAGACAATGATTATTATGTATCTAAATGTCTTTCACATTTTGTGTTCTAGAAGTATCCTGTTCTTTATCAGACATTCCTGTAAGGTTGACCAGTTAAGTTATCTCTATGTTGGAGAGGTTCCATTCACACCTAAACCTATTTTAATAGTGATCATGTGCTTAAGTATTGTTTTTAAAGAAAAACATACTTAAATTTTCCCTGTTCCTAGATTTATAATTATATATTATCAAATAATTATAAGATTACAATATAATTATGCTAATTTTACTAGTATCAACTGCTTTTCAGAAAAAATAAAATGACTATTTCTCTATTTGCAGCCAGAGAAGAACCTCTATGGGAATCCTATAAAAAGTATTAAAAATACCAAATAGGTAGGTTTTAATGTTGATATGTTTCAATTAAAAATAAATATTAAGCAAAACAAATTTACTCCTTTGCCAAATAAGAACTAAAACTCATTATGGTCTTATAAAACAATGAAAGTGTCTGTAATCATAAGTCTTCATCATCATGGCAGGAAAATTAATTATTTCATAAAGCCATATTTTCATATAAATTCAAAACAAGCTCCATTATAATTTAGGATACCTCAATTAATAGTATGGACTACTTAAGGGCTGCCATATTATATACCATATATGCATGGACTTATATCTATAAAGCAATGCCTATCAATAGTGGATACCTTTCTTTTATTCTTTCATTCAGCCATGCTGATCTTCCTTTTTCTGGCAACAGGCCCTAATCTTCCTTTGGGAAATACCCTCTTTCTCACTCTTAGTGCATTTGCTTCAGGTAAGGCTGACAACCTTCCGATGCTCTAGGAGTGGAAACATAACAAAGCCTGACACATCACAATTTCCATACCCCTGGCAGTTACTGATTTGGGATTGAGCATGTGGCCCAGGATGGTCCAATGAGTTAACCTGAGAATTTGGTAAAACCACTGAGACAGAGATACCTGTGTTTCTAATCTAGTAGAGCACAAGCCTGACATTACTAGTGACTATCTTGCCACCATATGGAAAAAGGAAGAACCTGACTGAAAATAAAGTTAACCTGGATAAAAGGAGTCTACAGAAATGGAGAGAGAAAAATTTCTGACAGCATTTTTGGCATCTCAATCTAATCATGTCTAAAGCTAGCACAGATCAATATAACTCCCTTTTTAAGTCACTTTGCGTTGGATTTCTATAATTTATAACCAGGCAAGTAGAATATTAGAAAACGTTTTTACATTCTTGTTATATCATATATTATTTGCCTATCCAAAAGAAATACTGACATTTTGTTGTATCTCTTGATGCTCTAAAAGTCAAAACATTACAGCTCTGGTGAAGAAACACAAGTGGATTACTTAATTTACCTTTTACCAAGATATACCCTACATGATCTAACAGAATAAATCTCTAATATTTCCCCAATGTATTACACCTCAGGCTACTGAGGCAACATTTTGTAGTGTCCAATGAAGATGCATGTGTCATTTTGGGGATCTATATTGAACTGCAGACCAAAGTAAATTGAAAACCTCATATCTTTTCTTTTGATTATAGATTTTATACACATAAATAACTGCCATCCTGAAAAGTACTGATTTGACAAAATATGTACAGGATGGCTACATGAATACAAATATCCAAATAGAACAAAAAAGCCGCTCTTCTAACTCTCTACTAGTCTGTTTAATCTACTCCACTTTTGATAATCAAATCAAAGGCAACACAGTTGTCATAAGCATGCATAATATTATTGTAAAATACCATGCTGTCTTTTCTTATATATCTTCACCAGTCCTTCCCCCACCACTGCCAACACCAGGTTTCAAACCTGGGAGCCATCTGTGCCTTTTCTTGCTCCATAGATCTCTACATCCTGTTATGTACAGTTTTATTTTTTTCTCCCTAAAATGCTTCTTGCCCAGACCTACTGCTTTATCCTATCTAAAGAAATGTGTTGTATTATAAAGATAATCTAGAGTAGGCAGTTTGAAGGTACAGGCTCTCACCCTGGCTCTGCTGTGTGACCTTTGTCAAATCACTTCAGTTTCATCATCTATAAAATCAGAAAACTTGGTAAGATTATGGATGAAGAGTTTTTATTTTAGCATTATAAAAAACGCTACTCAACAGCTGTCAGTGACGACTCCCCCATTCAGTTACCTACTGAATTATCTAGAATCCTTATGTAGACGTTCCAAATTCTCTGTATCCTGTCCCTGACTTGTCTTCCCAGCTTCATCTTTTAAGACTGGTATACCGTGCTGAATCCAAACTTTACCTTCTAGTTCTTGGATATACTCTATATTAGTCATTTTTCCATGTCTTTGCTTATTATTTACTCATTTGGTCCAACTGACTCAAATGTTATCTACCTATATTCCCACACTGTTCTTTCCCTGAAAATGTATACATTTTTGCCTCCTGAAATCTTATATGTCCTGTAAGAACAGTTCAAATGGAATATAGTTTGTAAACTCAATCCTGGTTCCCTAAAACCAAAATATTTTTCTGTATTTCTTATTATGTTACTTATCCAATGCTGGCTTATATTAGCATACAACAGATATTTACTTCTCTTACAGAATTTTATCTTCCTGAAGGCCATTATCTTATTTAATTTTGTCTTTATTATTTGCACTTAGTTGATGTTATCAATTGGATAACTGTTTAAAAAATAAAACCAAAAATATAGATTAATAAGAACTAAATAATAAACTATTTAAAAGATTCCATCATGGCTATACAGTCATGTATATGTGCATGTGTGTAAAAAATATGACACTGGGTTCTTAAAACAAGAATAGCTTAAAACAAGAATAACGTTATCATCTCTAAAATCTAAATTCAAAGACTATCCTTTTGGCCGGAGCCATCTTCCAGTAATTTGCCAAAATGACCAACACAAAGGGAAGGAGAGGTACCCGCTATATGTTCTCTGGTCCTTTTAGAAAACAAGGAGTTGATCCTTTGGCCTCATAACATGTGAATCTACAAGAAAGGTGATATTGTGGACATCAAGGGAATGGGCGTTGTTCAAAAAGGAATGCCCCATAAATGTTACCATGGCAAAACTGGAAGAGTCTACAGTGTTACTCAGCCTGCTGTGGGCATTGTCGTAAACAAACAAGGGCAGGACTCTTGCCAAGAGAATTAATGTAAGTATTGAGCATATTAAGCACTCAAAGGGACGAAATAGCTTCCTGAAGCATGTGAAGGAAAATGATCAGAAAAAGAGGGAAGCCAAAGAGAAAGGTACTTGGGTTCAAGTGAAGTGCCAGCCTGCCTCATCCAGAGAAGCACATTTCATGAGAACCAGTCGAAAGGAGCCTGAGCTGCTGGATCCCATTCCCTGTGAATTCATGGCATGATAAATGTAAAAAAAAAATAGAAGACCTCAAGACTGTAAAAAAATAACTCAAAGATTATATTGCAACTATGCTGAAATACACAAAAGATAAATGTATAGATATTTTAATCTTATCATAAAATTACTGAAACTAGTAACACTCACAGATTTATGGTCATTTAAAAAACTACTAACATTAAGAATGGATGTTGTCCTTTTTAAAATGTTTTTTCTGCATCTATTGAAAATGATATGGTTCTTATCCTTTCTTTTATTAATGTGGTGTATCATTTTGATTGACTTGTGAATATTGAACCACCGTTGCACCCAGAAATAAATCCCACTTGATCATGGTGAATTTTTTTTTTAATGTATTGTTGGACTTGGTTTCTAGTATTTTGGTGAGGATTTTTGCATCTATGTTCATCAGAGATATTGGCCTTTAGTTCTCTTTTTTAGTGGAGTCGTTATCTGGTTTTGGTATAAGGGTGATACTGGCCTCATAGAATGAATTTGGAAGTTTTCCTTCCTTTTCTATTTTTTTGAATGGTTTGAGAAGAACAGGTAGTAACTCTTCTTTAAATGCTTGGTAGAATTCACCTGTGAAGCCATCTGGCCCTAGACTTTTGTTTGTTGGGAGTTTTTTGACTACTGATTAAATTTCTTTGCTGGTTATTGATCTGTTCAAGTTTTCTATTTCTTCCTGTTTCAGTTTTGGTAGTTTATACAAATGGTTTGGGAAAACTGGACAGCAACATGAAAAGAATGAAACTAAACCACTTTCTTAAATCATACACAAAAATAAATTAAAAATGGATTAAAGACCTAAATGTGAGACATGAAACCATAAAAATCCTAAAGGAGAACACAGGCAGAAACCTCTTTGACATCCACCACAGCAACTTCTTTCTAGATATATCTCTTGAGGCAAGGGGAACAAAAGCAAAAATAAACTACAAAATAAAAAGCTTCTGCACAGCAAAGGAAATGACAAAACTAAAAGACAACCTACAGAATGGGAGAAGATATTTGCAAATGAAATATCTGATAAAGGGCTAGTACCCCAAAATCTATAAAGAACTTATCAAACTCAAAACCTAAAAAACAAATAATCCAATTATAAAATGGGCAGAAGACATGAACAGACAATTTTCCAAAGAAAACACACAGATGAACAGACACATAAAAAGATGCTCAACATCACTGATCATCAGGGAAATACAAATCAAAACTACAATGAGATACCACCTCACACCTGTCAGAATGGCTAAAATTAACCACAGAAGAAAAAACAGGTGCGGGAAAGGATGTGGAGAAGGGGGAACTCTCTTGTACTGTTGGTGGGAATGCAAACTGGGGCAGCCACTGTGGAAAACAGTATGAAGGTTCCTCAAAAGGTTAAAAATAGAACAGCACTATGATCCAGCAATTGCACTAGTAGATATTTACCCAAAGAATACAAAAATACGAATTCAAAAGGATTCATGCACCTTGATGTTTATAGAAGCATTATCTACAATGGCCAAATTATGGAACCAGCCCATGTGTCCATCAACTGATGAACGGATAAAGAAGAAGTGGTATAGATATACAATGGAATATTATTCAGCCATAAAAAAAGAAATTTTGTCATTTGCAATGATGTGGATGGAGCCAGAGTGAAGCAAAATAAAACTAGTTAGAGAAAGACAAATCTGATCTCCCTCATATGTGGAATTTAAGAAACAAAACAAACAAGCAAAGGGGGAAAAAAAGAGAGAGGCAGGCAAACCAAGAAACAGACTCTTAACTATAGAGAATAAACTGATGGTTACCAGCGGGGAAGTGGCTAGGTGCAGGGGGGATGAGTAAAATAGGCAATGGGGATTAAGGAGTGCACTTGCTGTGATAAGAAAGTTGTATGGGTGAATCATGGAACACTTCATCTAAAACTAATGATGTAATGTATGGGGATTAACATAAGAATAAAAAAATAAATAAAATTCTTTTAATAAATACTTTTTTAAAGAAAAAAAAAGAAAGTTGTATGGGTATGTTGATCACTATATTGCACACCTGAAACTGATATTACACTGCATGTTAACTAACTGGAATTTAAATAAATTGTGAAACATTAAAAAAATACAAGAAAAAAGATATACTTTGAAAGTAGTAAAAAAACGAGAAAAAATCACTAACATTATAATAGTTAAATATTAAATATGCACTATATCCTTTTTCTTAAATTTTCACTGATGTATTGCTTTTCCTATGATATTTTTTAGTTTCTTACTAAGGCTTTATGACTACTCTTAGCCATAAAAAATGTAGCCAAGTTGGTTGTAAAAGTCCAGAATACAAATATATCAGTGTTTACTTGATTAAGTGATGACCATGACTCAAATGATAGTTTCTTACTGAGTCATAATCACAATTTATAAGTCGTGCAATTACCTCCTATCCCTTGCCTTGCTTCAAACAATTGCATTTTTACCTCAGAATAATTAACTCCAAAAGTTTTGTGGAGATTGTACTTCATTTTATGTCTTTTTTCAAAGGACCTTACTTTACTTGCCCCTCTGGCTGCTAGATATGAGAGAGAATGACAGAGAGAGTACACCTCTTTTTTTGTGTCTCTTTGGAAGAAGACAGAAAATGAATGATAATCCCCATGAAGTTTCTAAAGGCAAGTAAAGTTCAACTTGACTATTTTTTGCTTAATACATTATTTCATGTTGCCCCTTGAAGTATTATTAAAAGTTTTTTTTTTTCTTTTGATGACTGCTGCATATTTTAAAGGCATATCACATCACATTCCAGAGAGGGATACACTTAGGTATAAGAAAAATAGGAAAAATCAATTTTTTATAGGTAAGAACAAGGAAAAGAAAAGCACTTTAAACTACTTCTGTTATGTTGAGATGCTAGGCACTCTAGACATAATTATGTCAAAAAAAGAAAAAATACTAGAAATCAAATAATTATAAAGAAAACACAAGGGTTGTAAATGATAAAACATTTTAGGGCAGCCTATTATTTACAAATGAAAATAATTTCGAGCACTGTCATCTTAATGCTTACTAAACTATATTTTACTAAAATGAGGTTAAATTTCTGGAAGTCCTATTTGTCATCATTGTCCATGTGTCAAATTATCAAAAGTCTCTTAGAAATCATTATTATTATTGCTGTTATTATTTTAAAGTATCTCTTCTTTGACCAGCTCTTTCAGAGTATATATAATAAGATAAATGTTTAGTGCTCTTAATTCTGATTAGTGAAAAAATGTATTTGAAATATTTGGGGTTTTAATATGAAAACTAATGTTTTTAATTTAATATCTTAAAAGGCTATAATGTCAATTTAAAAAGTGAAAAATGTAGGGGCTGTGTTCATGGAAGCAGATGATGAAAAGTGATGAGAGATAAGGATAGAGGGAATCAAGAATTCTATTTTGGATATTTTAAGTTTGAAATCCCCATCAGACATCTAAGTGTTGATATTGAGCAGGTGATCAGCTATGGGTCTGGAGATCAAAGGAAATTTGAAAGTTAACATAGAGATAGTTATTTTATTTTTTTAAAGATTTTATTTATTTATTTAATTGACACAGAGAGAGAGAGACAGACAGACAGCGTGAGGGGGAACACAAGCAGGGGGAGTGGGAGAGGGAGAGGCAGGCTCCCCGCAGAGCAGGGAGCCCGATGCGGGACTCGATCCCAGGACCCCAGGATCATGACCTGAGCCGAAGGCAGTCGCTTAACCAACTGAGCCACCCAGGCACCCCGAGATAGCTATTTTAAAGCAACAGGAATGGATAAGGTAGTCTAGGGGACCACAAAAGTGAATAAACAATTCATTAAATAGTGAACAGTAAAGAACTGTGTTTGACAAGAAAATATTAAACTGCTAAAATCAATCAAAGATATTCAAGGTAATCAGCAAAATTAATCACTAAAAAGAAGTGAACCAGGAATGGTCTATTAATCTCTTTCTTTTAAAAATGTGTGCCAGTATACACTGCTTTTGGAAATCACACTGTAGTATACATTAAGTTATAAAATGAGCATAATCTTTACCTTAGTTTCTCTCCTTTTGTGATCCTTCTGGGAAATAACCCAAAACACAGAAAATATATACACAGAACAGTGCTTAGGCACTACATGCAATTATAAAAGAGTGTGTAAAATAGAGGCGCCTGGGTGGCTCAGTCATTAAGTGCCTGCCTCGGGCTTGGGTCATGACCCCGGGGTCCTGGGATAGAGCCCCGCATCAGGCTCTTTGCTCCGCGGGAGCCTGCTTCTCCCTCTCCCTCTGCCTGCCACTCCCCCTGCTTGTGCTCTCTCTCTTTGTCAAATACATAAATAAAATCTTAAAAAATAACTGTGTGGAAAATAACACAAAATTCTAAAATATATATAAATATGTATGTAGATTTTGGATTAAGTAGTGTAAAATTATATGCAGGTAAAACTGAAATGAAGGGAATAATAAAGAGATCGAATTTCAGGTGAGCTTTTTTTCCCTTACCATATAAACTTTGTCTTATTTTAATATTTTAAAAGCAGTGTAACAAAAGGAAATAAAAAAATTACTCCCAAATTAGGCGCTGAATAAATAAATCGTGCAAAAGTAGAATAATTTGTTTAAAATAGTTTTAGTACATTTCCGGTATTTACTGCATAATTATTTATTTAGTGCCTATTGTGTGCCAAGCACTGTTCCAGATGTTGGGAATTTTATAGAAGTAAATAAAACGGATAAGATCTCACTTTATGAAGCTTACAGTCAGGTGGTATCATAAAGACTACTAATTATTTAAATTTATATTATAAAATTAGTTGAGAAATGACATGAGATTTAAAATATACTTTTAAATTTTAAAATAAGGAAATTTAAAATTATAGTTTTAAATAAGAATCATGTAATTAAAATAAATGCCTGTTTATGAAAACTACAAAGGTAATTTTGGAATTTAAAGCACTTTAAAATTCTGAGTTTATTCATAGATTGACTTGATACTCTACAATGTAACCAAACTAATTAGATATTTTTAGAAGTAAATGTCTCAACTATGTTTGAAAATCAATCTCTACTTAAACTTACATAACTAGATAATTAACTATAAAGAAACCTTTCACAATTTGGGTTTTAAATTTTGTTTTTACAAATTTTTGATTAAGCCATTTTTACCCTTAAAATTAAATACTGTTACTTATTTGAAAAGATTGATGTGCCATATTTTTACATGACTTAAGATATTATTGAAGCAAATATAGGTGCTTGTAGGCATTTTAGATTTACTAATCAAGCTCATACAACATTTCTTATATTTAATTTTACCAACAATTTTTCTGAAGCCAATACTTTTTTTTAAATAATACATGTTTGCATTTCAGTATCTTACTAGTAAAGTTTGATAATTTACTATCACAAATGACCATTGTTAAGAAAATGAAAATTTCATAAATTATTCGTATTTAATTAACACGGGATAAACAAACAAATATTAACTAAATAAAAGGCTACAGAAGAATGTCTGTAATTTAACAAACTGTATTATTAGTCACAAAGCTAATCTTTTTCCCTATATATGGATTGAAGTAGTTCACTTCTAATATTTAATGAACCATAAATAAAAATACATTAATTTTATAATTTCTATTATTTTGCTAGAAACAATTTGCAGTTAATGAAATAGAACATTTCCTTTTCCAAAAATATTTTTAAACAGTAACTTAAAAAACTGTATCATCTAATTGAAGAAAAAAAAACAGCTAAACAAACACTTAAAAAATGAATTGTAAAGATATTAGGTTTAGAAGAAAAGATGTAAAAGATCAACTTATTACCTCCTAGAATGTTCCCTAATCACAGACAAAAAAAAAAAATTAGAAAAGTCAACAATGAGAAACAATTTTTTATTCTATAGTGAGCAGGAGTCAAATTCTCTCATCCGGTAAAACTACTCTTATCTGAAAGAAAATGCAAAGACATTCATTACTGCTTCTAAGCATTTTAAAAAGAAAATAAAAAGGTTGAAAATAAACTTGATAACTACCCCTTTTATTTGAAAGATTAGAAAAAATTCTATTGAACTGTACGCCCCCCCCCCCCCCCCACACACACACACAGAGCAAGAAGACTAATACATGTCTGGAGCAAAGAGCATTCAGCGTTTTGGTTATATAAACACATGTATAATGTTCTGTCTTGAGAACATACTGTGGTATAAGAACTACTACAGCCACTGCAAGGAAAACGTTGATGAAATACACAAACCACTTTTACCTAGTAGGTAGTCCGGAAAGACCAGAGTATTGCAAGTCTGCCTATTTAGGAGCCAATGCCTGATTTATTTATGGTATGTAAAATAAGCAACGTTACAGAGTGACTATTTCATTCTTTTTCCCTGAAGATTACCACTTTCTTCAATCAAAATAACTGAAAAGCCCTAGACTTTCCATAAACATTAATATACCTTCAAAGGGGACTTTAAGGTCATATAATCTGGTATTTACCATATGGTGTGTTATGAAAATATAAATTATGTCCTTTCAGCAGCAATTTTTGTCCTCAGGCAGATCCTCTGATTCCCATCACTGGGTAAGAACACACTATCTACAGCATAGCAAACTAACAAACTCAGAAGTTGGCAATGGAATGAATATAGTCAGGAAGCACTCATTTAACCCTTTTCCATAATTTTGGGCATGAATATTATTGCTAAACAATCTTAAAAAATACTACTGTAACCTGTGTATAAAAATCTCCAAGGTAACAGAACTCCCGACCATACCTGGGAATCGTCAAAGACTACTAATGCTATCTGAAAAGATAATCATTCTTTATAATAATAACCTTTCACAGATTTAAATTGTACTAGTTAGTAAACTCTACTGTTCTCAATGCTAAACCGAACACCTACCCTTCAACTTCTGCACAAATCAAATACTTTTCTTTAATATTTTTTCAAATAAAGTGTGTTATCTCATGACAAAAGTTTTGATAAATTAAAGTTCGAGAGAAGAAACAGTGTTAATATAGTACACAATCATCATCACTTTAGTCAACTAATTTGCAGTTTTCATATAGTAAACAGCCTCAGAAAACATTTCTCTATTCTTTAAATATACATGTCCAATCTTGTGCTGGACCTATTAAATAAATACCCCCATAGGTAATTTTGATGTGAAGCTAGGAATGAGAACCTTTGATGGATTAATTAAGAAAGAATGAAGAACAATATTACAAATATTACACAATTTAATTTGACATAACTTTAAAATATGAAACAGTTGTCATTTCCTTTGCTAGTTATAGTTAATAAGTGCCTTCTCTAGGCCTGAAACTTCTCTCTTGTGACCCTTCTTGAAACTCCTCAATAAAGCATTCCACGACTATGAAAAGGAGGAGCCCAGTAGCTCAAATAAATATATAATGTCAAAGACGGTCCAATCTTCCTCTTGGGAAATTCCCTCTTTATACCACAACTGAAGTCATTATTTTCTCCATCTTGTTTTACATTCTCTTAGTTAACATTTTAAAAACAAAGTAGAGAGATAAACAAAATAAGTTGATAATGTCTTGTCATCACCCTGATGATACATGAACACAAGATGTTTTTTGACTATTAAACATAGGGCCATATGTTTCTTACCAACTTCATATTCTTTAGATAATATATTATGAACACTATTCTAGGCCATTTTATGGGGCTCTAACTCATTATTTTTAATAGCTTCACCACATAATATTCTGCAATACTATAATTTATTCAGTCACTCTCCTGTTAAAGAGGTCAGGCTGTTTCCTAACTTTTGCCATTGCAAATAATATTGTGATATATACCCTTTGTCCCTATATTCCTGTGTATTGGTGCATTAAGTTTTACTGGATAGAGTCTCAAAAGCTGCAATTTTATAGCATTTCTTACATCAACATTGTATAAGAATGATTATTTTCTATATCTGTGCCAGCACTTTTTTTTTTAAGATTTTATTTATTTATTAGAGAGAGAGAGAGAGAGAGAAAGCACAAGCAGCGGGAATGGCAGGCAGAGGGAGAAGCAGGCTCCCTGCTGAGCAAGGAGCCTGATGCAGGACTCGATCCCAGGACCCTGGGATTATGACCTGAGCCGAAGGCAGATGCTTAACGGACTGAGCCACCCAGGCGTCCCATGTGCTAGCACTTTTAAATTTATAAACACATATGCACACACATACACACATATTTTTGTGTTCCCAAAATATGTGTATTAGTAACACACATAGAATTTTATCTATTTGTTAAAAAAAAAGTATAATGCTGTGATGTTGATTCATTATTTCCCTGATGCCTAGTATGTTCATTGGATATCTCCATTTCTTTTTTCCGTAAAGTGCTTTTTCATAAACTTGGCCTATTTTTCTCCTTTTTTTCCCCCTATATAGGAGTTCTCTGTAGAGTTACTAATTCATTGTCATGTGTGCAATCTAGATTTTTTTCAAGGATACTGTCATTTTTGCTTATTAATGGTGTATTCTGCTATACCAAAAATATAAAGTATTTATATTCCAAATCTTAACCTATTCCTTTGTTTTGTGTTTTCTTCTTGCTTAAGAAAGTCATCCTCAACTTAATTTCACACACTATAATTTACAGTTTCAATCTTGAATGCATTGAGATTTATTTTTGCATATTGTACAGGGTGGAGGTCTAAATTTATTTTCTTTCAGGTGAGTAGTCAAGTGTACCAGCACCATTTATTAAATAAAACATCCTTTTCTAAAATGAATTAAAATGACACTTAAATATTACTCTGGACCAGGCAGCATTCTAAACACTTTTCATGTATTCATTCATTTAAGAATCATGCAACCCTATGAACTAGGCACTATTATTATTCACATTTTACATTGAGAAACACACATGGCAAAGTTAAGAATGTTTCTTCAAATCAGAAAATTAGGAAGTGGCAAAGATTTGATTTGAAGCCAGGAATAATGACTCCAGATCACAGTTCTCTTAACGCCTAAGTGATACTACCTTTCTTAATGTATAATAAAATAAAGTAAATTTTCATATATACTTGGATTTCTGAAATCTCTATTATGTTTCACTGACTATATCTGTTTGTGTTAGTACCACATTCCTTTTATTATCATAGCTTTATAGTAAATTTTAATACTGAGTGAAGTATGTCATCCCACAAAATATTATTTTTCTTGATATTCTTTTATTAATAGCCTTATGGTAATTCTTAGGCACTTATTTTTCATATGGATATTAAAATCACTTGCCTTTGTTTATCTCTCAAAACCAAAAAAATTTGGGAGAAAATTAAAACTACAATACATTTGTGTTTTAATTTAAAGGTATTGATATTTCTATATTAAACTGTCTCTTCCAAAATTATTTTAAGTCTATTCATTAAGGAAGTGTTTTATGTACTTATCTGAAAATTGTACATTCCCTTGATAGGGATTCTACGCTTTTTTGGTTCAGTTTATTCTTGGGAAGTCTTGAAGATTTTGATATGTATATGACATTCACTAAGAAACTGCACTCAAATATTAGTGATTTTTTTAATATTAGCATTTCATAAGGCTCTTCCTAGTAGTAAGCAAATTACATAAACTCTCATGTATATAATAAAATCAATACGTTCACTTAAAAAGGACATTTGGATTTCACTATTTTTCTAGAACTTTCTTAAATACACTTCTAAAGAACACTATCTTGACATCTCACACACATACACACACATGCTGAAGGAAATGAAATTAATTTCGATATTTTGGTGGAGAACTATAATTCTTGAGACAAGAGATAAGAGCTTGACTGGCTTTCACACTGTGTTCTGAGTAAAACAGAAGTCTAATGAAGAAGGCTATATCCCTTTAACTTAACCTTTTTATTCAATACAGAAACACATAAATACAGAGAACAAACTGGTGTTGCCAGAAAGGAAGGGAGGAAGGAAAGGTGAAATAGGTGAAGAGGATAAAGAGTTACAGACTTCCAGTTATAAAATAAATAAGTCACAGAGATGAAAAGGACAGCATAGGGAATAGGGTCAATAATATTATAATAATGTTATGTGGTGACAGAAAGTAACTACACTTTTCATAGAATTGTTGAATCACCATGTTGCACACCTAAAACTAATTTAACATTGTATGTCAACCAAACTTAAGTAATAAGAATTAAAAAAAAAAAAACCTTTATCCAGTTGGTTTATATTTTTAGAGAACTTATGTTCAAAATTTCATTTGAAGAGATTTTCAAAAATAAAGTTTTAAACATATAGGCTGTAAGCCTATTCTTCCTCCTAATACTAGTCATTCAACAAATATTTATTGAGAACTTATTATGTTCCAGGTTACTGCTTCTGATAGATGAGAGAATAAAACAAAGATCCTTGTAATCATGCAACTTACTTTCTAGGAAAGTGAGAGAGACGACACACAGTAAATATGACAATACACAAAGTATATGGTATTCTATGAGGTGATGGAAAAAAAAACAAACAAAACAGGAATACTGGGAGCAGGGGGAGGTCAGTTTGCAGTATTATATGGGGTAGTCAGGTAGGCCTTATAGAGAAGGTTTAATCTGAACTAAAACTTGAGGGCTATTAAGGTGTTAGTCAAGTAGATCTCAGAGATAAAATAATTTCATGCAGAAAGAAAAGCAAGAGCTAAATACTGAGGCAAGAGCATGCCTAATGCCTGCAATGAAAAGCAAGCAGGTCAATTTGGCTGGGGCGGAATGAGTAGGGAGGTGAGGTAGGAAATGAAGTGAAAGAGGTAATGTGGCAAGGGCCAGATCTTGCATGTTAATGGGTGTCATTTTGGGGATTTTGGTTTTTACTGAGTGAAATGGGAAATGATTATAGGTACAGGCAAAGGAAAAAAAATCTGACACATTTTAAAAGAAATACAGACTTTATGGAGAACAGACTTTTGGAGAGCAAGGGTAGAAAGGCAGGAAACCCTATATGGAAGCTGTTGCAATAATTCAGACTTGGACTAGGGTAGCAGCAGATGTAATGAGAAGTGATTAAGATTCTACATCCTTTAGTAAAGGTAGAGTCACAATTGTTTCTTATAGGAACTGGACTTGGAATACAAAAGAAAAGAGATGAGGGTGAATCCAAGATTTCTGTTCTGAGCAAGTGGATGTATGGTGCTGTCTTCTACTGAGATGGTAAAGGCTGATATAGATGGAACAGGTTTGGGGTAGTTTTTTGGATTGTTGAATTTGAGAGGTCTATTAGATATGCAAATGGAAACTGCTGCACAGGAAACTGAATATAGTCTATAGTTTCACTGTCAAATCTGGATTAGAGATAAGTATGAACCCAAGTTATGTGGAACCTGAATCATACAATTTTAAGGGATATCTTTGGGAAATACATTCAAAATTATGAACATAAAATTAGGTACAGTGTCTTGTAGTAAGCTTGAGGTGAGAAATCTTAAGGCTTAAGCTTCATTGGTTCATAGTAAACCTGTCTCACACTAAAGACATAAATTTTGCAGATTGTCAGCATATGAAAGACATGGTATTAGATAAGGAGAAAGAAAAGTATAAATCCAGAAGTCACTTCAAGTATTAAGATGTGGAGCACTCCAAACATTCAGTGGGATGAGGGGAGGAACTAGCAAAGGATTTTGAGACAAAGCACATGGTATGATGCAGAAGACAAATCATGAGTGTGCAGTATCCTGGACGCCAAGTAAAGAAGACATACCAAGGAAATGGAAGTGATAAATTATGACAAATACTGCTGATAGGCCAAGTAATATGTGCACTGAGAACAGACAACTGGAATTAGCAATGTGGTCATCACTGATGTCCTTGGCAAACACAGTGTTGTTGGAATGGTGGAGGAAAAATCTTGCTGGAGTGGATTTAGAAAGACTGGGAAGAGAGATATTAGAAAACAGTAGGGAAAATTTATGAATTTTGCTACAGAGGAGTATAAGGAGGGGGCAATGTACTGTATAGTGACTAACATGACATAATAAAAAAATATAATAGAATAAAATCCATCAAGCTAAGCACAACTAAGCAAGCCACAAAAAAAAAAAAAAAAAGGGAGGGGCATTAGTTGATGCCAGGAGTGGGATTGAAAGAAGTTTTGTTTTGTCTTTTAAGATGGGAGAAAAAACAGATATATGTATGCTGGTGGGAATGATTCCACAGAGACAAAAAACTTGAAAGATAAAGGAGAAAAAAGGAACTGCTGAAGGGATGTCCTTGAGTAAAGGAAGAAGGATGAGATTTAATGTATAACTGAAATTACTGGCTTTAGGTTGGAGAAGGTAAGATAACAGAAGAAAATGTAGACTATGTGGGTAAAATACTGGCTCAGTGAAGTAGGAAGTAAGGTCATCAGTTGGGAGTGAGGAGGGAGTAAGAGATATTGGAAGGTTAGATATGGGAATTCTTAGATGGCCCCATGATCTCTGCCTCCTTGATGCTACTTTTTGTGCAATTCTCTCCATTTGAATGTGGGTGAAAATTGTGACTTGATTCTAATCAACAGAATGTGTCAAAAAGATGGAATGTCAGTACTGTGATTAAGTTATGTTGTATGGCAAAGGAGGTGAGAAGTCGCTTCTATGATTAGGTTCAATATATAAGACTCCATCTTGCTAGCACACACTGGAGAAAGATTCTCCTGCTGGCTTTGCAAGATGCAAAAAGCCATGGTGCAAAGTGCCCACTGGAGAGAGAGTCATACTGCCTGGAACTTGGGCAGCCTCTAGAATCTGATGGTTGCCTCTTGCCAACAGACAGTTAAGAAGTCAGCACCCTCAGCCATACAACTGCAAGGAACTGAATGCTGCCATCAACCTGGATCCCCTTAGAAGGGGATTAGGCTCCAGTCAAGTTTCTAGATGAGAATGCACTCCATCCGATACTCTGATTGCAGTTTTGTGAGACCACGAACAGAGAACTTGGTGAAGCAGTGCCTGGATTCTTGACTACGGAAAGTGTAAGATAATAAATGGGTGTTGTTTGAACCACTGCGTAATTTGTTACACAGCAAAAGAAAACTAATACAGGGGTTGAAAGAAGAGAACTTATGAAATAGCCATCTAGAAAGTAAAAAAGTGAAAGGGCTTATGACTGGAAGAATTAAGGGTCCATTTGAGATCTACAGCCATGAATTTAAAGAAAGACCAGCTGAGTTTTACCTGTGTTTTCCTGTAACCACAGCAAGGGTGCTATATATGAGTTACCTGTTTTCATGTTTCATTATATTTTGGTATATAATTTCAAATTCATCAGTCAGTAAGTAAATGTCTATAAAGCACATATTTCTGCAATCATTATTTTTCCTTTTTCTCTTCATGAAATTTGAGAAGAATCCCATGAGAGCTAAGAACCAGGAACCTAAAATTAAAGCTGGAATTTAATTTTTGGCACCATTGACTGATTAACAAAACCATTTTGTTGAATTTTGAAGTAACTGAAAAATTTAGTATCAATAACTTAGAACTGATGATCAAACCCAACTAATTGTTTTTTATTTTGTTTTTAAGGTTTTTGAAAACACATTGCTTAAAGAATCTAATTATATTTATATCTTTATATTTGCTTCATAGTTAAAATTCCACATGTAAGAAATTTCAAAGTTGCACCTTGCAATATGCGACACATGCAAAAAACAGTCCAAGTTGGAAAACTATTAGCCCTACTAACTTTTCTTTCTCATTAGGGAAATAACAGCAATTTGCTTTATCATTACACAACATACAACTTAGTACTCTCACTAGTGAAGAAAATAATTGTAGAGTAGTTTAAACTATCTAGAAAAAGAATAGAGAGACTTTGATTACAGAAATATTTTGGAGTTAAAAAAGCAGCAAGCAACACTAGTATCTTAGAATTCTTAGAATTCTTCAGTTTCAAAAGCTCTATGCTATGCTACTTACCATCTTAAAGAATATTCTTTCTTTTTCATATCACTTGAAAGATACTTCAGAACAAAATAAATTAAATAAACAAAACCTAACACTTATGGTTAACATTACATTCTAGATACTGTACTGTTCAAGAACAATGAATTTATTTCATTCTTTAACCCTATGAGATGCTACTATTTGGATTTCATAAAAGGGAAAACTGAAACCCAATTTACTCAGCAAGTAAGTGCCAGAACAAGGATTTGATCATAGGCAATTTGGCACCAGTCTTGACTTATAACCACCATTCTGTAGGACTTCTCATATGATAGTCCTTCAATTTTCAGGGGGAAATTATTATAGACCAACAACACTGTAGATACAGTCTGCCTCTCTGACCTGTGGAAATAGTCTGGCCTGTAGAAACATGAGGGTAGAAAAAGTAAAATTTAGTATGTACTGAAACACGTAATCATTTTTAAAAGAATAGAACAAGTTTTTAATGTTGAAACTGCAATAAAACTTACTCCTTGGTGTATTTTCTGTGCTTCTTACTTTTGGGTTTTCTGAATATTAATAGTCCCTTAGCCCTTTTTATCACATTATTGTGATAATGTGACATCACTGTAACGTAGACAAACTATTCTGGAAATGGAACTCAGTCATAACTCATTTAACTGTTATTGATGAAAATAACACAAACAGTTGTCTGGGCATATTTTATATTGGTTTATAAAAGTTCACAAGGAGAAAGTTTATAGTTTTAACAGCAGAGGGTATCATATTAGCTGTAACACATGAAAATAATTCTCTTATAGGTTTAAAAGTTCATTTTAATTATGGAGATTTTAATATGATCATATTAGAACCCATTTTTCTATCTTGGTTACCCTTACAGATCTAAGCTAATATAGAGTGAATTTGAATTCATTGGGAAATACGGAGGGAATAAAATGATCACAAAATACTAATAACATAAGGATGGATGATGACTACAATTCCTTTAATAAACTTAAAAATCTTGTTTTGTTCTTCTTGTATATCTTGCCTCGTGTTATCCAGGAGATATTATGCTTGTTTGTATAAAAACAGAAGAAACCAGAATATAAATAAAATATATTTAACAACTATAACTGAGTATAGTGGACAAAGTACAAAACCACAAAGATTTATTATTTCAAATATTAGAAAAAGAATTGGTAGAAGTGGATATAGTAACATATCTAGAGGGCAAAAATATTACCAGACTTCAATGTATAAACTAGCCTTTTTAAGAAATCATTTAATAAAAATTCACATGTTCATATGAAATAAATAAAAGAAAATATAAATCTAACTTTAAAGACAAAATTACTGAGATAGTTTTTCTTTCCAGATCCAAGATTTTTTACATTGTTCGTTGAGAAAAATCATTAGTTTTGTTTTTATTGCTGCTGCACTCATTTGTCTTGTTTTTGTTTGGAAAGGAAAGAATGATAAAGTACAAGAGAAATATTTAAAAAATAAAGTTAGTTGTTGTCCCAATAGTTCTCTATATCATGTGGCTAAAGTTCACTTAAGAGATAAGGTATATAGAGTAAAAATGTATAAACACTTTTTTTAACCTCATGCATTAATATTACAAGCTTTGTTCCCACTTTATGTCATACCATTTCCTTCAACGAGAGGTGCTGAGATTCATCACTAGAGATATATGTAGTATTTTAACCAAGTTATTGGGACTAAAATGTGAATATTACAGTTTTGTCTAAAGGGAATGCTACTGCATAAGATGAAAATCAAGCTCCTACTATAGAATAACATCGTACCCTATGTTAGTCTTGCTTCCAGTTATTATTTTAACATTTTTCCTGAGGTTGCAAAAGTATTAGACTCAATAACTAAGCAAAATAATTCTGACAGCCTTATATTAGATTACATGCAAAAGGCACATTTAATATAGTTAGCAAATATAGTTCAAAGTTAATAATTTATTGGTCAACTATATGAAAAATATATTAAAAAGATAAGCTTTTGTTTAATAATTGAATAATCCCATAAGGCCTTGTATTAGTGGAAAAGTAGAAATATTAAAGAAAATAACATCTCTCACCTAAATGAAGCTCAACTCAGACAAAATGAAAATGTGTTTAATCATTTTAATGAATATATTTTCAACATTTGTCAAATACAGTATGGCTCTGTTTTACATAAGATATTTTAGATGAATTATTTAAATGTGCCAAAAATAACTACATTTGAAAAATGACCTACAAATATTCAGTACCAAAACAATCGTCAAATCAAACTAATATATATCTAATTGCAAAGTCTGCCACTCCACTAAAGAAAATGGTCATATTAAATTAGAAGACTATACCATTTCCTAAGTTGGAAAACAGAAATAAAATTATCACAAACACCAATTTTCAGTTACTTTTAGATTGCTAGAAATGTTTTTCATTGGAAGTTGAAAATTGTTTACACAGTAAGGCATGTCTGAAATAAAAAACAAATGAAAATGCATTCACTTTTAAAGATATACCTTTGCTCAATAAGTCATATTTATACATTTTTTTACATATATGATATTCTTAACTTATATACCAATAATCCTAGGAAGAACCAATAATGGAGATTATAAACAATGACTCAATAAATAACACGCAGAGCTCCAGAAAGTCATAATTTTAAGGGAAAACCCCCAAATTCGAGGCGTCTACCATCTGAATATATTTTTGTTATCTAAAGTTAAAAAACTGCATATAAATATTCAGGAATAATCGATCTTTCTTTCTCAGGTTATTTGGAATCTGACCATGGTGCACATATGTGAATGAACGAATACATCCTTAACCCACCATTATCCTTCTCTCCAGTGTGCAGGCAATCACCCGTGAAAAGTATGGTGTAGATGACAGGATGATACTGTACCTGATTAGCTCTGGAGGTGGTCATGGGGTCAGATGGAGAGGACTTGGTGGTAGTTGGGGAAGATGGCAATGTCTGGGAACAAAGCAGTTCAGGAGCAAATCAACCTTTAAAAGCCTTAAACTGATCATTTAAATAAAACAAAATAAAATAAAATGTAATATAACGAGAACAAAATCCTAGGAACAAATTTTTCTCCTACTCATTCAAATTTAATGGAATTTAAGATCAACTAAGTAACTAATGCATGTAAATATGCATGCATAAGCATGTAAAAATAAATTCATGACTTGAAATCATGATGGTGACAGATACAAAATCCACATGAGCATTAAAGGCATCCTGACCATATTCATGAATAGTAGTCTCTTTTCTTTCTCTCTTGTTTGCTTGGGGGAAAAGAGATGTCAAACAAAAATTCAAGAAATTCAATGAGTAAGACTGAAAGAGTCCTTTTCCTATCAATGAATACAGTCGGGGATTGGAAGAAGTGGTGAAATGAAGTTTACTTTGGTATAAAAGCATCCACCTACTTAATATGTTGAACATCACCAACAAGTTGATTCCACATGAATTTAGGGATCCATACTTAAAAGCAACTAAATTTGCAGTTCTGAGTTCTTAAATCACATTATCTTCTAAAATATTAATTTTTAACAAATTTAGAGCCCGTCTGAAAATGTAAACATTAACCTCATATTAATAAACAAGTAACTAATAGCATTTTAACAAATTGCCATAATATTTTTTATCATTTCTGTTGAAGACTAAAAATTTAATATAGATGTGATTGTAGCCTTATCAGCCTGTGTTGAATATAAGCACAAAAATATTAGGAATCATATTTATTGTTCACTTCATTCCAAAATGCTTCTACATACTATATATAAAATATGTTGTATGAGACCATAATATACTTGTTGAATAATCCATTAATATATTTTAAAAACTTCTCAAGTCTAATAGAATAACCTTGAAGTGTAAGATGTTAAACTTTTCTCTTTTTAAAAAAATATATTTTCACTTAGCAAATAGCATTGCTTAAGTAGCTCTCTCAATAGATAATATTTCCTAATAGGTGAAATGGGGTAGTTTTATAATACAGACACAATTCTATGTGGACATTTTGTTTTATATTAATAATTATGCATCAAAATTACTCAGATATGAGCAAAAGCATAACTTTAAAGGTTCAGCAGTGCCAGGAAAAGCAGATAAAATTACTTCATAAAATCACATTTCTTCATTTGAGATTTCAAAAGTTCTGATTTGGGTGGAACAAAGCAGTTAAGCATAAAAGAAAGGATAGGAAATTCACAGGCTTCTACTTAACTTACTGTTCTCCAGTAACAAAGTAAGATTGGTTCTAACATCAGATCATGTTATAAATAGTCCACTCCTCAAGTGATTCCTGGTTCTTCTAAGTTAAAACCTAAAATACGTTGAGGAAAACTACACTTCATGTTGAGTTATACCAAGGTTTTTGTTAAATCATATTTAAAAAGGGGGCAGGAGCTACATTCAGAAGTAAAACCTCATAAAAGAAGAAACAAAAAATTTAAATCCTTTGTTTTCTGTTTTCACTCTTTGTAATAAATTCCGCCATTTCTCCAGAGAGACTTTCATTTTCAGTTATTAAAAATTGCTCTAATATTTTCTTTTCATGCAATTCTATGCTGGAACATATATTATTGACTTCAGGTTACTATATGATGAATAGTAAAGATTTTATTTTCCCACCTCTGGTTATGATTGTTATTACAGAGAATTCCTGGGAGTAGTTAACATACATTTAAAAATCTGTTCTGTACTTATCTCAGATTATGAGGTTGCTGATGAACAGACGTGAAATAAATATAGAGGTCATTTCCCCCCAAATAGGTTAGAATTTAAGTTCATTAAACTACAGAAGCACTAAGTATGTGTTGGGGTCTTGTATTTCCATCAGGGTAAAATCAACCTGAAGTACCACAGGTTCACAAGGACATCCACCTTGCCCTGGATATGAATTCTCAATAAGGTACTACAACACTGCAAAGAATGATGTGGAAAAAGTAGTAATATTAAGTGGCTCAGAATTTGTAGTCACTTAGATTAATATTATCTTCTGTCAGTTTATTCAATCCCTTTCTTTTTGCTTGGCATATATATGAAATATTGGACATGTATTATTAGTAACTGATACAACTCATAGTTACATCATTGCCCTTAATAATTCTGATGCTATTTATTTCTCACAGAAACAAAAAACAGTAACTTTAAACGTCAGGGAAAATATTAATATGTCTAAATCATTAAAATTTGCTTATCAAATATCATAATCTGATAAGAAATTAAAGTTTAATATTTCAAATAAACTGGTGAAAACCATATAAATTTGAGCTTCAAGGGATAAGATTATCAAAATATCACAATAAATTGTTTCTAAAAATATTTTCTTCATTTAAATTCCTAGAATAATGAGTACATAATGAAATAAACACATGATGAGTTTTGTAGCTATTATTCACATAGATAGTTTAAACACAAAATGTCTCCTCCCTTTACCAACTTAAGTTATAACAATAAAAAGATTCCAGAAAGTTTTCATTTTGGTTGATTTTGTAAAGTACTAGCTACAAAAAATTGTTCTAACAAATAGATAAATGTAAATATATTAAAATAATGCCTTTAATTAAAAATGTTTATTAATTAGATTAATGAAACATCTTTGGTAGTTTTCTTAACAACAGAAATAGAACCAAAGAATCCATAAGAAATATTTCAATGTACAATATAAGTGTATGATATGTTTGTTTCCCTATATTTTATAAACAAAACATTTACTTCTACTTACTACACAGATTTAAAATTTAGTGGTTTCAAGTTAAAAATCATTTAGTAAAATTTCTGTTACACATCATAAAGATGTAACTAACTGAATATCCATATAAGCAACAGTATATTAAAATATTTATTATAAAAAACATGAACAAAGGACACTCTCCTCTAAAAATGCTTTCTTTACATTTATGAAATAGTGATTGTGAAGGACAGTCATTTTTTAAGCACAATTTTATCTTTCAAATGGAAAAGTATAATATGTTTTTATTTACACGAATTGACTAGCTGTTTAAGAATTCTGCTTTAAAGACTGAAGGCTGAATTACTTGTTGCAGAAAAATTTAAAGTATTTTACAATTTCAAAATAGTGGGTCCTTTGAAATAGTTTTAAAATATTCATGATTTAACAATAGACATTTCGTTAAAATGTAGATATAATTAGGCTTCTGGGAATAAGAACTAGAAAGTAATTACAAATTGTAAAATGCATTCTTGTTAACAAGTGACAGTTTTGCTGGACCAGAAAATATTACTATAAATAAACTCTAATATACACAGCTTATCTCCAAGCAAATCTACAGTAACAGACTGTCAAGAACCTCTGATATTTATAGATATAGTGAGAACAGCAGTAAACAGCAAATCTCAATTGTAATTCAAAATCTATTACTAGCTGAGTAGTATTACTCAAGTAATCTCCTTCCCAAACCTGTGTTTTGAGTTCTGTTAAATAAATCTGTATAGTGCTCTATTAAAAAAGAAAAGATAAAATATGTGAATATGTAACTGTCATCTTTGGTTTTTCATTGTGACAAGTATCCTCCCCTCCTTCCCATGTCTGAACTACCTGGAACCCCTCAGCACTAATATAAACTCATGTTGTCCAATTTACACAGGTCTTTCAGAATTTATTCTTATTCCATAGCTTATTTTCCTCATAATTGCTGTCCTGTACGTTTATCCTTTTCTTCAATCCTTCAATCCCATGTGTTTTATCTACTTTTCAACTGATAGTCTTCATTACCTGAAAGAAATCATGATTTTTCAGAATGAACTTCCTTACTACAATTGACTACATTTGAACTTTTTCCATTTTCCAAACTACCTTTTTTCTGAATCTTCTTATTCTTTTCATTATAGACAAAACTGTATACTCAGACCTCCCATCCTTCATAAGTTAGGACCTTAACACCCTAAATATTAACTTTCTACCACTCCTGAGACATCTTGTACCCTCACAGTAATCTCATTTCTAATTTCTCTGCCATTTCAAGCTCCTTTTTATTCTTTAACACAAGCCATTCCCTCTTGAGTGGCAGGGGTTATGTGAGCCTCCCTTATCTAACTTGTATTTTACTCCTTTGTATATCCAAAATTCCAAATCAGCATTTCTACCCTTCATACCATTTTTTCTCCTTACCTAACTGGACTGTTAACTTTTAGGAAATAATATTAGTAGGAAATAATGACTTTGCTTTCACCATGTGATTAACACTAGTTTTTAAATCACCAATAATTTCCTATTTAAAAAAATTTTTCCTTGTATTTTTCTCTGGGTATTTGATCCTTTTTAGCAACTTAAACTTTCCCTCCTTATTTTATCACAGGGAGTATTACTGATTTCCTTTTTATCTTTATGATTAATAAAGAGCACTTGCTAAGAACCAGGTATAGTTCTACTCAGTTAATACAATATCCCTATGAAATAGATTATTATTACTAGTCCCATGTTATAGGTAAAGAAGTTGAGGTACAGAGAAGCAAAACAACTCACTCAAAGGTACATAGCTGGTCAAATAAAGAGCCAGGAATTGAACCTGGGCAGTCCTGCTCCAGATCCTATGCACTTAACTATACTAGACTATAATGCCTATGACATACTTTTTCTGGTAACTGCTTCTTTATCTCATTTTTTGTTTTTCTCTTCTCCTACTATGAAGATGGTAAGTGAAATTATCGCCTTGAATGTAATTAAGGATCTGTATTTTCAGTTTTACATTCTCACCTGTACTTCTATAAAAGACTACTTCAAGAGAAAAGCATACTACTTACAACTTATTCAATCTGTCTGCAACACATGAAAATATTATCTCAAACAGGCACCTAACTAAAATTCACTTACTGCTTTCTAGGCTTCACCATTCTGCTTGGCTCAAAGCCATATATAATAATTTTTCATTCTTTTCTCACCATTTTGGAACTACAATAAATCAGTCTCAAAGCCTTAGAGATTTTACTTCGAAATATCTTTCAACTTCAGGTATTTGTCTCAACTTCACTACCAAAAGAGATTAGGTGTTTGTCATCTTCTTAAAATATTGCATAGTCTCTTAACTTTACCCTGACCCAAGACATTCTATTTTAAATGAGGTTCTCTTCTTGGATAAACTTATTCCAGACACTGAAAAGTCCCCAAAGAGAGACATCTATTGGATTTCGTTTTATCAGCATTGCTCAAAATTGGAGGCCATATAGCCCAGCGTTAAGATCAATTACCAGTTACATTTCCTTGGGTAAGTTACTCAATTCCTTTAAACATCAGCTTCCATAAGTATAACATGGATTCTGTACTCTTTCCCTGCTTCATAGGTTTTTGTGAAGATGGATAAAACGTGAGACTACATGTAAAGTGCATAGCACAACGGCTGGCACAGAAACAATAAACACCATAGATAGCATTATTATAATATTACTCATCCTTCATTCTTGACCACCAAACCTTTATTTATTTAGCCTGACAAAGCTTAACATTCCTTAGATTTGTGAGTGTTACATGAAAGAAGTTTAGAAAATATTATCTTACAAACCTTCAAACCTAAAGATCTGCATAGGAGATCACTCAGCTAATTGTCATAGTTCTCTTCTCCAACCAATAGCTAAACCTACAGGCAGCCTAAGAGTCGGTCTGGATTTTTATCACAGAAGGTAACAAAATGCAGAGGTGCCTCCTTTTGTTCTAACTTTCCAGAGAAATTAAAAGAGCTCTTTTGGGAAATATTAGGAAGTATCCATAGTCTACAGAATGCCCCTCGACCAGACACCCAAGGCTCTTTATTATCTGGTCCCACCCTATCTATCTAACATTAATTTCCTCTAAACTCCAACCCAAATGTTTCATTTCCATCACAAAAGTCTCCTTACTATTCAACCATTATATCTTTCTCCTCAAATCCATATTGTTTCACATGCCTAAAATAACTTTTTCTTTCTTCTCCTTTAATTAGGAAATTCCTATATAATCTTCAAGGCCCGGTTCAAATCTTCACCCATTTTATAAGACCAAATGTCACTCCTGCCTACATTTGTTTCACACGCCTCTGAACTTTTATAGTACATTGTTTATATTGTACTTTAGGTATATAATATGGTTTGACATTTTTATAAGTTATTTTAATCATTTATGATCTCTCCCAAACTAGTTTTAGAGAGCAAGGGCTATAATTTAATATATCCCGCAATTCAGGAAGAAGGAATTTAATAAATTCATGACAGAATGGATGAATAGTGAACACATTATGTGCTATTTTTGCCAATTTTTCATGACAGAAGTAAAATTCTTTGACGGAGTTAAGATTTCTTATATCTTCATTTGATTTTTTTAAATATAAGAGAATGCTCTAAATGCCTATAGTTGCTTTGCTCTTAATGTGGCTTTTCTTAAAAATACATTTGAGCCAAAAGGGAAAAAAAACTGCTGAAAATCTGTAACAGACAAAAGAAGTTAACAAATGCTAACTATATTACTGATTTGCGGTTCCTACCTTGTTTTAGGGTTTATTGTATTGACTCATTATGTACAGACAACTATATTTAGAGAAGGATTTGAGGGACTTAAAAGAAGAAGTTTCAATAATCCTAGGAGGGGAAAAAAGTATCATGCTCAAAATACAAAAAGGTGGAAATGGGTAAATGTGTATTAAATAATCTGGGCTAAAGACGTGCTCCAGAAATGAGTTCAGAACTTCTACAAACAGGGTTTAAATTATTTGAAGATCACTGAATGTCTCTGTTATTTGTGTGTCCTAAAGATAAAAAATAGTATGTTCCATGCTATAATTAATGTTTAACTTTGGTTTATTGGCTCTTGTTGTATATCAGTTTCCTAGTATACTGACTTGTAAAATAAGCACAGTGATATTAGGTACTTAATAATAATAATAATAATAATAATAATAACCTTAATAATCCTAATAAGGTTATAGAACAGAGACTACAATATTTTGATTATTCAATACCTGTTAATTATTATTACTATTATCATTTGAATATAAAAGTATTGGAATCCCTCTATTAGCAAATAAATATTTTTAAAATAAAACAATAACAACAAAAGACATTTGTGAGGGAACAACATCTAATATCTGAAGTTGGATGTAAGGCTGTCATGCTAGATTTCATCATTCCACTATATGAAAGACCTGCAAGATCAGTTTGCACTATTTTCCTAAGAAACTATATTTGTTTGAGCACTCATTCACTCAATAAGGATAGGTTTCATTTGGGCAGAATATTCTGGTTCATGCAATTTATTCAGTTACCAACGGTACCTAGATTACATAATTCAGAATATAATATTCTGTTAGAGGTCCATAACATATGGTTTGAAATTAGAACTTTTAAAGCAACTTTTATTTGTTTAGAACTAACTTTGATTTCCTATTTTAAGTCCAAGTTACATACAAATTATACATTTTTAGGAGGCAAGACCTTAAAATTATCAATCATAACAATAGACATGCAGTAATAAACATTAAGAAAATCTATAATTTCATATTCAACATGAATTCATTTCTATGCAGAAGTTATATTTTCTAGCTCTCTCATTTTTTAAAATCCTAATTTTATTCTTTGTACAATTTAACTAAAGGAAATTCTAAAAAGATGTTTTAAAGAAATTGTTTTTAAAATTAACTTCAGGACTAAATAAAGCCCAAAGCAGAGATTAATGTTATCAGTTAAAGGAAAGACCACCATTTAAAAGAAATCTTACTGTGATTCTATGTATTATAATCTACAACATATATAAATATCATATGAAATGTTTTTATATATTCTAGAGCAGTTTATTTTGGACATATTATTTGATAATGGATAACCAGCATTTTCAGAAATAAAATTGTGGTCATTTAAATTTATATGCTTTACTTATTATTTGGAGAATAACCCAACAAAAAATCTTACATTGTTAAAATAGAAAACTTAGAACATAAAAAACTCTGTTGATCAATAATATGCTGGAAATATTTTTGATCTTTTTTCCAGATTTTTCAAGTAAAATTTTCAATTTTTACATTTAAAATGAAAGGGTTTAAGGGTTAAATATATTGTCCTACTGGATTTAGTGTACCTGTCTGATAATTTTTTAAAATGATACTCTAATTGCATACATTATTGATTACATGAAAATATTAAAATCAACAATAATTTTAGTTCCATCAATATCTACAAGGCTTACAAATGAATGCAAATACACAAAAGTCAATCAAGCACTATTTTCTTTAACACTTATCTTGAATCTAAATAACATTATCTGAACAAGGCAAGTAAAAATAAACCAAACGTTTTCAAATTCTGGTTTTCATCAATCTGTAATGGTACTAGATATGTGGTAGTCTTCAAATTGCATATTGCATAGAGAAACTCAAAATTTTAACAATGATTCGTATTCCATTATTTGATGGTACTACCTATTGTTATAAAAATAATAAATAATTCATATCATTGTCCTAAACATACCACCAATGATATCATCCTACTCAAACTACGTTGTATATTTTACTTTTTAAAAAATCAAGATGTTCACTCATCTCTAAATTTTTGAAGGTTTCTCACAGAAGTTATAAAAGAAAAGAGAGAGGTAATAGGCTGGAGGAAGGCAGAAAGTCAAAAAATCCTACACTTTAGGGCCAATTCTGTAAGTTCTTAGGCCTGGGTGATCTTAACCCAGAAGTCTTTAACTAAACTCATAGGTTTAGAATCTGACCACCTCTAGAGTCCTGGGGTCAGTTTTAAAAATATTTCTTGTATTCACTTAGCATAGATAAACTAAACATTTCAAAACTATAAATGGCTGTGAAGAATAAAAAAACCTATTGATGTTTAGAGCTGTAAATTATTTACATTCTGCCATGCATAAATTAAAATATACTTCCTTGAAAAGTTGTGAAGGGTATACAAATTGAACCATTTGACAGTGACAAAGAGTATAAAATGGAATGATTTTATATGGAATAACAGCTATCTGATGTAAACATGGAAAAAAAATTTTTAATGGCAATTAATAGAAAATTGAATGTTAGCCTGTAATTTGAAAATATATTACCTAATTATTAATTCCTATGTTTGCGTATGATTAGCAGGCTTATTTTTATCTATATATTGGTAAAATTATAATATATTCATAACACTGTTTAGTATAAAATTTTTTCTCAATTCAGAAACATGAAATTAATAAGATTTTGAGCTACATTTCAAATTTATTACAATGAATATAAAATTCTGTAAATTAAATATTCTGTGAATTAATGAAGAATAATACATTTCTTTTGAAGCATAGTCTACTGATAATATGATCACAAATGAAGTACTTAATTATAAAAGGGCAAATGCAGAAACAATAATCATAATCATAAGGTATTAAAAATTTTTGAGAATTTAAGAGTTTATGGGGAAGAATTCACCTAATTCAACATTAAAGAATGTCATTTTTCTCCTACATCATGTCAACCATTATTCAACCTTAAAAACTCACACTTTTATCAAGTAAAATTTTTGTTACAGAAAAATCTCACACATTAAAAATGAACATTGGCCCTTCATGACATATATATAAATACTACATGTTATACAGAACATAAGAGCTGTTTTGTAACAAAGGACTATTTGCTAGGTACAAAAATCTACTTATACATATTTGTTTATAAAAAAATGTTGAGTATAACAGATTAACAAAACAGGAGTTTATATGCATAATAACTATACTAAAGACTACAAATATCATTAAAATATGGTATTTGAAATTTTGAGGATATAGTTTCATTTCAGTTTGTATACTTTATTTAAAAATTGAATGTAATTTTAAATAGATTAAATTCCTATAAATCAATCATATTTGTGCCTATACATTTTTTAAAAGGCAATCACAAAAGAAATGAGCCACATAATTGCTCCTCAGTGTAACATGTTTTAGTGTTAATCATTTTTTAATGAGATATTCAATTAATCAATAAATCAACTGATCAATCTAAGGAAGAGACTCTGATAGTCTTTAAGTAAATAAAATGACAACTTTGTTATGTATTAAGCATGCTTAGGAAAAGAAAAACTTTATATGCTAAGATGTTAAAGCTTCTTTTATAAGGAATTCATACTATGCTGTGGATATTTCTCTTTGATTTCCCAACTAAACACTCACTTGTTTGATGCGATCTGGATTAACGGTGGTCTGGGGTTGTAGAATGCTGACTGGTTCTGTCTTGGCCACATTTTGGGGCATTTCTCGAATTTTTTCTGCAATGAATCCATGAACTGCATTCAGTGCTTCAACTGTTCCCTGGATCAAGCATACTCGTTCAGTAGTACCTGTGGATAAAAGATTAATTTTCAGAAAACTTTCCTTCTTATTTTATTATTTTTTTCAAAAAAGCTATGAAATAGGATGATACAGTAAGGCCAATAAAATAATGTAAGATGTAGAACTCTTAATTAATTAGAAATGTTCATTTGAACCAAACAGAGTGAATGCATACATAAATGTTCCTTTCTACCATTTTTTAACCCATTCTTTTCTAATTGTCTCAAAAAGGGCCTTGGGTTTTCCAGTAGAGCCAGAGATCTTAAGAAGTTCTGAGCATATCATAAAAAATACTTGCTGAGCACTTATAAAAGGGCTTAGGGTTAAAAACTGGTAATACATAGATGAAGATCGATGGATCCAGCTTTTGGAGAGGATATCTTATGGGTGAAAAACTAAACTAACATCAGGCCAGACAATTATACAATTGTATGAAATGAAAAATAATGGACGTACCTATATGGATGGCACAAATGGATGATCTAGAGTGAAGAGAGCATTTAAATTGGTGGGTAGAGGAGGTCTTGGAAAGTTTACATAGTAGGTAAATTTCTTCATTTCTACCACCCTCTATTCACTTTCCCAGTTCTTCTTTTAATCATAGCAACAACACTACCCGATATTTTATATTCGTTAATTTTTAACTTTGTCACTAGAATGCAAGCTCTCAAAGGATAGTAAATTAGCTTGTTTTGTTTTGTGCTGTAGTTTCCCCAAAGGCTTTAACAGTCCCTGGTACATAACAGGTGCACAATAAATATTTATTAGATAAATGAGTCAACACTGTCTTTATTATGTAATTTTAATAATAAGACAGAATATCAGAGTTAAGAACAAAATTTTAAAAAGCTTATGAGGTGCCTGGGTAATTCAGTTAAGCATCTGACTCAATTTTGGCTCAGGTCATGACCTCAGGGTCGTTAAATCAAGTCCCGTGTCAGGCTCCATGCTCAGCGTGGAGTTTGCGTGTCCCTCTCCCTCTCTCTCTCAAATAAATAAATAAATAAATAAAATCTTAAAAAATAGTTTATGAAATTTGAAATTTATGGATAATTGATAAAGATTAATTAATAGTGTTCATTTCACATCTAGTAAATAAAATGTAGATATATGTGAGACATGACTAAAATGAAATTGGTTGGGTCTAATACACAGGTCCTATAACTCATTTTATACACTCTAGATAAACTTTAAGGCAAAAAAAAAAAAAAGATTAGTTTTCAGACTATTCTGAGCCTCATTACAGCAGCTTGATATTAAATTCAACATCCCAACATAACACATAATCTTACTTCTCAGAAGTATTTCTTTACTAAACAGTTATCAAAAAAACCCAAAATGATTATTTTTAAATTTATAAAATATTTGTTTTTTAATTAATATGAAAACTCCCAAATATTTAACAGATTTCTTTTTGGTATTACAGTTTAAAAATTCTAAGCTACTCTATAAAACATTTTTAAAGTACATTTGGAAGGAAAAATTTGCGAAGCTACAAACATTAAAAAGATCATAAGGAGTTTATATTGCTTTAAGGATTAATTGCCTCAATAAACTATTTTTCTAGTAGTTTAGAATTTTTAAAAGAACAGTAAAAGATTATCATTCTTACTTCTACAAAAAAGACTTAGATCACAAGAATTTAAAGAGTAATATTATATGGATACACCTAAATTCAATCTTCATATTTTAAACAATAAAGATTCAAGTCAATGAAAAACTAAGTTTCTTAAGTTGTACAAAATATTTCAGTAGAGAGCAAGTATGTCTTTCATCTGTAAAGATGAAGAGAATCTGAAAAATATAATGCGAGTTTGAAGGTTTAATATTTCCTGTTTCTCCTAATCAGCTTTTCTTCATCCTTGTCTACCTTGATGTATCTCTGTGGTTCTTGGGTAAAACGATCTAGTTTATAGGGATATTCTGGGGAAGTCTTTACAAGGTTGTATTAATTATCCAATAAATGACAAGAAAGTATAATAATAATTGATCAATGTAGCTCATGCAATATGTTCTCATCTAAGTCAGGAAACAAAATAAAACAGATCAGATTACATTCCTGCTTTTGGAGACAAACACAGAGTGCTCTTTTGGGGATGCCAAAACAGGAAATCAGCTCAACCTCAATAGGGATTGTGAAACAACAACAACAACATGGCACTAAGTAACTGAAGAGATTATATAATCCATGTTGCTTTTAAAATTCTAATTTAATTCAGTACATATCATGTCAGACAAAGTAACCCCAACAGAGTGACAACACTCTTTAGAGTATATAGACCAACAGGTAGTAAATGGAAATCACTGAGCCATAAAGAAATACAATTGTCTAAAACTGAATTTCATAGAGCATATAGGAGATAATTTGGAGATAGTTTATAGGTTCAAGCTTGCAGTATGTATTCTTTGAGAATTAAATTATATCACTATCATTAGAACTACTCCCACAAAAAAAAAAAAAAGGGAAAAAAGGAGATTGTACATCCACCAATGGGAATTGCTGCAATCCTCAGAAGAGATGCTGTCAAATTCTTCTACTGAACTCTAATGGCCTTTTTCCTCAGATAACACAAAACTATAATTTTTAGGAGAAAGTCACAAAGAGAGAAAACTGTCAGGTATATGACCAAACTGTGTAACAAAAATGCACCTATAAATCATAAAAGTTGCTGTTTTTGTCATTTTAAAGCCTTTTAGTCTCCATTAGTGTCTAAACTAAACTGCCAGTTATTTATCATTTTATTTGTTTAGCAGTAGCATTTACTTCTCTTTGAAACAGACTAGCAACAGAAGCTGAAAAACAATTACATAAAAGTATATGCCCACATTTTTTATAATGTAAAGATACAGATGTATAAGACACATTAATTTAAAAATGCACTTTTGAGGAAGAAATTAGAAAAACTCTAACAAGTAGGGTCAATGTCAAATATAGAAAGTGAAACTTAAAATGGCTTCAGTTTTGATTTCACATACAATATCAAATATTGAAAATGCATGCTTCTAAAATTAGGTACAATTATCAAACAGATTCTATAGCAAAATTCTGATAGAAATTTAATAAAATATATTCACTCTGTGCTACTCTAACCTTGAATAAGTAAGTCACTTAGACTGTTCCTGCTCCTACCTGAGGTATTCTAATCACTTATGCAGTGGATTCTATTCCTTCTTATCTACCAAGTTTGCCATTTCTCCATGTATTGGAGTTCTTTCTTACATCATAATTTTTCCTTTTCTATTAGATCATCTCCATCAGCAGAAATATGTTATAATTTATTCAATTTTTAAAGACCCCCCCTTTATGGCAGAACTAAAAACTTACCCTTTGGCAAAGTAAATGAAATAACTGATTTAGGCAAAGATCATCAAATCATAAGATGAAAAGTTAATGAATAATTTTCAATGGAAACATGAGGCAGTCACCAATTGACTTCCCTGATCACCATTAGCATAAGTAAGAATACGAAAGTGAACCATGTGCCTCTTGATGTGATGAAATATGACACACAGGGCACTGATTATGAAGTATGTTTCCCAAAGTAGATGAAGCTAAATCTAATCAAACATTTACACTACATTATAGTTTGAAATAATATTGAAAACAGAAAAATAAATGAAACGACACCATGAGGAAGCCAAGATACAAATCAAGAATGTAAGACCGTCTACAGGTCAATTGATCTAGCTTCATCAATAAAAGAAGGACCATTCTCTATCAAATGTAAATTAGAATCTGACTGGATCTAGAATCAAAAAACTTTTACTTTAAATAATTATAGCAGTATGATAAGAACTAGGTATTAGTATCAAGGAATTACTGTTAATTTTAACAGGTTCGTGATTATGGCATCAGGTTGCATAAAAAACTATTTTTTCCTTTTTTTTAGCTGCATACTGAAATATATACAGCTAAAATGACTGCAATTCACTTCAAAATATTTCTGCAGCAACAACAAAAATGAGTAAATAAAATAAGTCAACAAAAATCTTGATATTGCTGATATATGTGAAGGGCATAAGGGGGTTCACTGTACTATTCTTTTATTGTATGTTTGGAATTTTTAAAATATAAGAAAAACATCTCAAAAGCTTCCTTGGCCTCATACCCCTCTCTCCAGTTACTGCTCAATTTCCTTATCCCTCAAAATTCCTTGAATGAGTTTTATGTATCTATCTATAGATATATTCTCTTTCTACTTCTTCACCACTTCCTTTTTTCTTGAATCTACTCTAATATGGCTTTCATTCCTCACCCCATGCAAACCATTCATAACAGCTGTACCTGGGTAAATCCAATCTTCATGTCTTTATGTTGTTTGACCCATCAGCAGCATTTGACACAGTTGACCATTTGGTTCTAAAAACATTTCACTTAGCTTTCAGGATATCACACACTCCTGGTCCTCATTTCATTCAATTCATTCATTCATTTGACAAAAACCTATTAAGTCCCTACTTAAGGTTAGGTACTGTACTAGAAGCTGAGTGACCACACAAATCTTCCTTTTTTCATGGGAGTTCATATTCTAGTTCATGTAGATACTATACATAAAACAAAATATATAGAGAGAATACAAAATGAATTCATGCTATGGAGAAAATTTGAGAACAATAATAGCATGAGCAAAGATAAAAATTGAAGTAAAATACGAAAGGGACCTTGTGTGTATGTTCACTACTGTATCCTCAAGTATCTAGAATAGTGCCCGGTATACTGCAGATGTTTAAGAAGTATTTTTTGAATAAATGAAAAAGTGACTCTAAATGTTCTTATCTGTAGATTGATTTTAAGAACTATTTATTCATAAAATGTCTATCAAGCCAGTTACCTTCTTTGGGTTTATAAGATCAGTCAATGTGTATAAAACAGATATATCTGGGGAAATAATTTCAAAAAATATAGTAAGTTATAAATTATCATATCCATTAGAATGAATCTAGTCTAGAATAATGGGCATATACTAGTGATCTGATCCACATATTTCCAATTGTCAACTATAATGAAAATTAGTGAACATTTTGTTTGGGTGTAAGAAAATCTATTAGTTTATAGTCTTATGGAGAATATAACCTAGTATCTTTAGATAAGAATGCAAATATATAATTCTTTAGGAAATAACAGTATCAATCTAAAGTAAGGGAACTGGTTGGATGAATGACAGTGAAACATCTCAAAATGAAAAATCAATATAAAATAAAGTAGAATATTAGTAATTCTAGGATAGCCTATTGACAATGATTTTGGCCTTGAAAAGGACTGAGAAAGTGGAAGTGCCAGTTAACTTTGCAATAGGCAAAAACTGAGATTTAGAACAAAACATGACATATTTTGATAATTTTTACAGTAAGATAACAGCTTCTTATTAGCACTGAGAAATTACTTATTCTGGGCAGCATATATTCTAAATAAAGATTCATTTTTTTCAATATAACATTAGTTTCTACCATTTTAAGAAGTATCTCCCAATTTATTATATATTTTCAAATATATTTAACATTTCCATAATAACTTGGACTCAACTATATAGTTCTGGGCAGTAATAAAGTGGTAATCCCAAGATTTATGTAAGTCAATTTATCTTAAATGAACAACAAAAAATATTTTAAAAAGGCAAAAATAGACTCATAAATATAGAAAACAAACTGATGGTTGCCAGAGGGGTATGGGGTGGGGAATGGGTGAAATAGGTGAAGGGGCTTAAAAGTTACAAACTTCCAGTTATAAAATAAATAAATCATAGAGATGAAATGTATAACATAGGGAACATGGTCAATACTATTATAATAACACTGTATATGACAGAGGGTGTCTACACTTATTGGAATGAGCACTGGGTATTGAACAGAATTGTTGAATCACTATGTTGTACACCTGAAACTAATATAACATATTATGTCATCTATACTTCAATAATGAAACTGAAACAGAGAGTATCATTTTTTTAAATGAATAAAGCCATGAGAGACTATGGACTCTGAGAAACAAACTGAGGGTTCTAGAGGGGAGGTGTGTGGGGGGATGGGTTAGCCTGATGATGGGTATTAAAGAGGGCATGTACTGCGTGGAGGACTGGGTGTTATACACAAACAATGAATCATGGAACACTACATCAAAAACTAATGATGTAATGTATGGTGATTAATATAACATAATAAAAAAAACCTAATGATGTAATGTATGGTGATTAGCATAATAATAAAAAAGAAAAATAAATGAATAAAGCCATTTTCAAGGAGTATTTCACTATTCTCAATCTATAATCATGGTAATTTAATTACTCGCATGTTTTTGTGGTTTAAAAAAAGCAGAAGCATTAGCTCGTTAGCTTTCCTTCAGTTTAACTATTAAAAATATACTACAGATTACCCATCATTTGTAATAACATGCTATACAAATTTCAGGTTAGACAGAACAAAATGTAAATTATTTTAAAAGATGAAAATAACAGTAATAGTAATGATAAATTTAACAGATTAAAACTGTTGAAAGATTTTAATACTTGAAAATACATGCTTTTAATATGCTACCTTTCAACAGATAATGTTACCATGTCTTTAATATGTATCCTCTACAATGATCCATTTATAAGAAACATCTATTCCTATTAATGCCTTTATAAATAGTTGATTTACACACATTCCATATTTATTGCTGTAATTATATCAGGAAAAGTCCCATTTAAGGGTATTTAAGGTAATTATACCAGCAAAAGCCCCATTTAAGGATATTTAAGGCCTGGTAGGTGTAGAAATATGGTATTACATTCTTTCAGGGGAAAATATATACTTTAGTCATTTCAAGAAATGAAGCCATTCAAAGGTCTCCTCTGAAGTTCACAACCATACATCTTTTCCTTTGGCTTGCTTTCTTTTCCATGTCCCTATACTCATTGGGAAGAGCTAACTTAAAATTTTAAGCAATTTTACAATACGTATCTCAGAATATCATTGTAAGCTGAGTGCTTTAAATGTTGATTATACTTAGTTAAATTAACAAACCATCTTATGATTTATATAAAATATGTATGTCATAATACATGCATTTAATATATTATTAATATAATTGTACATTATGTGTTATATACTATCTCATTTAATACTCACAATAACCAAGGTAAATATTATCTGCTTTAAAGCAGTTGGGCCAAGGACACATAACTAACAAATGCAGAGAGACGCAGGTTTTGTCAAATACTATATTCTTTCCATTACAACATATACCTTCTGAAAATGTAATGTTAGCCAGCTACCAAATTACACCCGTTTAAGAAAGTCACATGTTTCAGCTTGATGATGGAAAAATAATTTTCACCCAAGTCTGATAATTTTTTATATACACTGAGTTAGTATCACTTCACAGATTTATTCCAAATCTGGCATAAAATGAAATAAAGGATTGACCTTTCTTACAGAGAACAGACAACCACAGGAGATGGGTTAACAATTGTGTGGACTGTTAGCAAATTTTTTAAAACAAGTTTTCAAATCAACAAAAGCACTTAGGGAAATTTCTATTAAAAGTAAGTTCAATTTGTAATTGCAGCTTTTATTACCACTGTACAGTTATGCACATTTGATAATACTTCCTCCTACCTTACAATTTCTAAGGAAAAAATATACCATTTCAAGAAGAGGCTTTTTTTAAAAAGGAAATCATAGGAGTTGATATCTTATGCTACAAAGTAATAATTGCTTTTCTTCTCCAGGTAATTAACTCTCCACACAATCATGTCTCTACTTCTAAGCTGTAAAAATTTGAAAAGGGCCATTATAACAAGCTTTAGTCACAAGGTAGCAAAGCTTTGATTCTGTTTGCAGAGCACGCTTTAACACTGATATATACTCAGTCAAGCCAAATAATGAAAGTATACTTTTAAGAAAAATCTGAAAATACTCATTCTTCAAAGAACTTAAGATGAGAGAATGAATGGGAATTAGAGTACATGTCCAGCTTCTTATTTACTCATTCTCTGTCCCATCCAGGCAAATGGCATGGTCATTTACTTTTAAATAGCCATTCCCATAAAGTAGCATCAGGAGCATAGGAGATACTAACTTTTGAAGAACCCCAAGGTTTGAAAGCAGACATCTGAAAATTCTAAGTAACAATTGCAATTGTTCTCATATATATTGTAATTCATTTGCAGTTTTTAAATTCTGAGGCCATGCAAAAGGTCCTACCAACAGTTTATAATGACGACTAGTTGTTCATTCATCCCACAATCCTAGTTTGGTCAGTATTATTACCTTTTAACTTCCATCACAGATTATAGGAATATAAAACTGCCATGACTAAGTTTTATTAAAAGTTTAATTATGTTTTTATATGTATATGTAAAATAGACTTCCTGACTTTCCTTCCACTACCAATTACTGTTACCATTTTTGACATTGATTTTGTATTCTTAAATTTTTGCTGTCAGACAAATTGCACTTAGAATTTTTCTAGTTATTCCTTATGTACTAACAGGAATTCACTTGCAGAAGTCTGCAGACCATATTTGGAAGCTGGAAAAACAGCTTGCAACAAACATGTGATATCAAACTAAGCGTAGAAACTCAGAAGTGTAACCAGTGGGAGCATGCATAGCTAATCAAAGTCATCTGAAGGTAAGGAAAGAAACATACCACTGGATATGCAGCATCCTAAAAAATCTGAGAAGTGCTGCTGACGTAAGCTGAGAGCAACAAGATGAACATCTCTCTCTGTTGACAGTCCTGTTCCTAACATATAAATTATCACTTTGAGGTCCAATATAGATTAACGCATTACCAAAGTATAAGCAGAGACTTTATTCCATATTTTCTTTAAAAATAGAGTTATTTTGAAAAAGACTCCCATCTTTATCAGGAGCTTATAAATCAAATACAAAGACAAGGCCCACATTTGCATAGGTTTTAAGAGGTAGCAAATTATTCAAGTTAGTGAAAGATAACAAATGTCACACTGTTGCTCACATGCACTATATCAAATGATTGTAGAGGAAGGAGAAAGAATTGTGACCCATTAACTTGCTGGGGGGAGGAATATGGGAAGGTAAATTTGTAAAGTTTGGGAAAATGATAAAAATTTCAGGAGTATATGGAATCTTCATTAAAGAGGATTATTTCCTTAAAAAGGTATTAATTTTGAGCACAGTTTTAACTTGTGTTGAGATGATACAAAACAGCAAAATATTTTACAATTGTGGTAAATTACATATAACATAAAATTTGCCATTGAAACCACTTTTAATTATGCAATTCAGTGGCATTAATTATATTCACAAGGTTGTACAAATATCTCCATGTATTTCCAAATTTTTTTATCATTTCAAACAGAAAGTGTGTAACCATTAAGAAATAAATCCCCATCTCTTCCTCCCGACATTCCTTAGTAACCTCTAATCTACTTTGTTTTTATGAACTTATATTTCATATAAGTAGAATCATACAGTATTTGCCCTTTCCTATTTTCCTTTTTTCACTTCACATATTTTTTTTTTTCAGTTATGTTGTAGCATATATCAAAACTTCATTCCTTTCTAGGGCTAAATAATTTTCCCATGTGTCTATATATCACATTGTTCATCCGTTCATCTGTTGATGGACACTTGGGCTGTTTCCATCTTTTGACCACTGTGAATAATGCTGCAATTAACATTAAAGTACAGGTATCTGCTTGGGTCTATGTCTTCAGTTCTTCCGGGTATATATCTAGGAGTGGAATTGCTGGGCAATATGGTAATTCTATATGTAGATTTTTGAGAAAGAGCTTAACTATCCACAAGTGCTGCACCATTTTACATTCCCACCATCAATGTATAAGGACTCTGATTTCCCCATCTCCTCACTAACACCTATTCTTCCTTTATTTTTAGTAACTAGCCATCACTTGTATAATTGATTTGCATTCCCCTAATGATTAATAATGTTGAGTATGTTTTCATTGTTTATTGACAATTCGTATATTCTCTGTGGAGATATGTCTATTCATCCCCTCTTCCCATAATTTGGTTTTTGTCTTTTTGTTGTAGAGTTTTAGTTCTTTATATATCCTAGAAACCTTTATATTTGATTTACAAATACCTTCATGTATATAGGTTTATTTCTGGACTGTCAATTACATTCCATTGGTCTTTATGTCTATCCCTATGTAAGCATCACAATGTTCTGATTACTGTAGCTTTGTAGTAATGTTTGAAATTGGGAAAAGTGAATCCCCAACTTTGTACTTTTTCAAGATTGTTTTAGATATTCAAGGCCCCTTGAAATTCCACATGAATTTGAAGACTGTGTTTTCCATTTGTGTAAAAAAAGGCTGTTGGAATTTTAATAGAGAGTTAATTGAATTTGTAGATTGCTTTAGGTAGTATTGGCATCTTAATATTAAGTTTTTGTACCAATGAACACTGGATGATTTTCCACTTATTTAGGTCTTTGGTCTTTCATCTCCTTGGTTAAACTTATTCCTAGGTATTTTATTCTTTTAGATGCTGTTGCACATGAAATTGCTTTTTTAATTTCCTTTTGGGATTACTCATTGCTGGTGTACACAAATACATTGATTTTTGTGTGCTGATCTTTACACCCTATAAATCTGCTGTATTTGTTTATTAGTTCTGGTAGTTTTTTATAGATTCTTTGGAGTTCCTATATATATAATATATATGCATATATATTATATACATAGGATCATGTCATCTGTGAAAGAGATAGTTTTACTTCCTCCTTTCCAATCTGGATGCCTTTTAAAATCTTTCCCTGTTCAATCACTCTGGCTAGAACTACCAGTACAGTGTTGAATAACAGTGCTGAAAGCAGGTATCCTTGTCTTGTTCTTGATCTTAGGATTAAAGGTTTCAGAATTTCACTATTAGATGTAATGTTAGCTGTGGATTCCACAAATGCCTTTTATCATGTTGAAAAAAATGGCCATATTTTATTAAGAAAGAAAATACAAACTTACCAGTAAGACATCCTGCCAATCTATACTCTCTCACCGTGCATGATAGTTTTGCTATGACCATAATTTTGAGAATAAGTAGAAAAATCTCTTTTTTAAATAAATGATGCAGCATGCCACAGCCTCCACATATTTGGAGGCTGAAGGTGAGGCTCAGAAGTTTTTCAAAGCTTTTCACTCAATTGCTAAAAATTACTTTTGTATTCTCTGTTGTGAAAAGACAATGGAGTATGTTGTCAATTCATTTTTTCAGCAGAGTATTAAAGAATTATAAACTAAAGAATATCAGAATTTATTAGAGTTACAAGGACTAAAGGTGAGATATGCAAATAGATAATACATCTAACACCAGTTTGACTAGCTCAAAACAGGTAGCTACTGTTCTGATGAGTTTCTGTGATATCATGAAATAAAATTAATTGACTTACCTATTATATTCTTAGTTTCAAAAATATGTCCTAGAAAATGGCAAAACTGTTTTTCTATAAGAATAATTTTCTGTAATTCCAATTCCTGTTTCATATAAGCCTGTCTCGTACCTTTGTCTCTGTTACTCTGAACTACTAAAAGGTTACGAATAAGGTCTGTCAACTGGAGAAATCTCAGGCTAGATATTACCTGCATGTAACAGAGTGATTCCTTGTCAAGATATATTCATGCACTATCATAGGAATACACAAGTCTCCATAGACTTAAACCTCCTGACCCTTTGGATAGTCCTCTTGACTTCTAATCCACTTGAAGACAGATCCTTGGACTCCCAGTCACCCACTGGCTTCTGATCCATGTGAGGACAGATGACTGGCTTTCTTTCCTCTGGCCTCCTTTCTTTTAGAAGGGGTTCAGGTCTTTGGTTTCCTGTTCACTTTCTATGTAGTTTCTGGCCTCCTGCCTTTACTCATTAACCTGCCCCTGTAAATAAGTCCTGGAGTTTCCTTCAGTTAGTTCATTTGAGTCAACTGTTCCCCTGTCCAGTGGTTACCACACCTCAGTATCTCACTACCCCTGCTCCTCTCCCATTAAAGAACACTACATCATTTAAGGAGCAGAAAAGAATGATCAGTGGTATCAGACCTTTAAAATAATAAACAGGACTAAACTTTAACTGTTCGTCTTCCTATAAGAGATTTCCATTCCTCATATTCCTATATATCCACATTACCAGCAGAAGTCTCTCTAGTCATCACATCAGATTTTTATGTTAATAGTCTTCTCTATGTCTCTAAATTTGACCCAATTCCCTACCTTTCTCTGTCCCCTAAACCTCTTTATTGTGCCCTCTGTTACTTCAGTTTCAACACATGCTCCATATCCAAAACCCCTTTTATGAATGTTCCTTTTAGTTTCACCCCTTCATTATATTTGTCTGTTCCTTTAGTTCTTTATGTACCACGGAACACTCTCAACTGGGGCAGTTTTCATTCTGTCATAACCCAGGTTACTCGGGGTCACAAACTATTTAGGTATTTTCCTTGCTTCACTTGGCCACTCCCTCGCCGTCTTTGCCATTATATCTTCTCTCAAAGTTTTTGGAAACAAAGGCTGAACAGGAGTACAGGTATAGAGGTAGATAGTAAATCAGATGCTAAAGTTTTCAGTCAATAAGGCAGAATGATAGGGATGTTGGTAAATTACAGCAATGAAGACAAATAATAAATGGTATAGTATTATGGTATTTTATCTTTCCTCTCCATACCATAGCCTCAGTTAACCATTTCTGCCTTATGCAAACACTTTCTTCCTTTGGCTTTCTGGCTGCTATACTCTTGCTACATTAACTACTTAGTTCCATGGTTGTAAATATCATAAAAATATATTTTGAATTTACTCTCTACTGACACCTCCCTAGTCTAAGCCATCATTGTCTCTAAACAGGACAGGCTGCTTCACTTCTTGCATCTCTATAAATCCACTCCTTGTTCAAAATAATTTCTTGAATATGCCAATTATATGTAATTTACCAGTTTAAAATCAGTGTATTCTCATCTTAGAGTTAAATCCAAATTTTACTCTGGCTTTCAAAACCCATCATGATTTGGCCTCCGCTTAGTTCTCACTCCTCATCTCATATTACTCTCCCTCTCTTTTTCTTCACTCCAGGGAGTTGGGTCTTTTTTAGTCACTGGAACATGCCAAGGCTTGTTCTCGCTTAGGCCTTTTTTTCCTACTGACTTCTACCTTAGGAGCATAATTCTCTGTCTTTTCTTACATTGGCCCCTTTCTCACAGTAAGACTATGGTTCAGTGACACCTCATCAGAGAGGTCTCACTTAACAACCACACAATAGCTCACTCTCATTCACTTTAAGTTCTTTACTTTCTCCATGATTCTTACCGCTTTCTGAAATTCTTGTTTGTTGTAATTTGTTTACTTCATTGTTGCCTTTCTCAATTAGAACAAAAGGTCAAAGAGAACAGAAACCCTGACTGTTTTGTTCTCAGATATATCCCCAGCTCAAAACTTAGCAGACTGTTAATAAAGAATTATTCATTTAATGAGTTAAAGTTATGGCCTTGGATAAACCACATTACAGTAAGATTTTATTGATCCATATTGATTACATTAAACTCTATTATAAATACCAAAAGAAGAGGGAAAATGTATATAGAGAGAAGTATTAAACAAATGAACTACCAACAGAACCATGTACAACAAAGGACCATTATTAGACGATTTTCTATTTACTAAGGGTCATTATCATACATGATATCCTACTAAAATCTACAAATGAATATATCCACCATACATTTCTATTTCAAAAGATATGTTCTTTCTAACCATTCTTTTAGAAACATCAGGGGATCAATGGATAGGAACTCAGCTCAATGTCTTATGATTATTCCTTCTAAGGTACACCCATTTCCACAGAATAATTTTATAAAGGGTTTTCCCAAGGAAAAAAATCCAAGTAAACCAATTCTCAGTGAACCAATTAAACCTAATAATTGTAATGATAAAATATCAAATCCTGACCACAAATTAAGGCTTATAATACTGCTACATATCAAAGTGTGACATTTTTAAGTTTGGCACCTACTAGAATACCAAAACTACCCACTGCTAGGAAAAAAAAAATAAATGTCTTTTTCAATTAAATTATCTGACCAAAGTCTGCTAGTTTATATTAGAGCTAAATCAAAGTTTTAATGTATTGATCATGACCACTTCTATGTAAAAATTTGAGAACATCTAACTTTAAATAAGAGTTCATTTCTATTTAATAAATGAAAAAGAAAGTGGTATTATGGGATATTTCTAAAGGGCATAAAAACATTATTTATTTATTCAATGAGTCTCTAACAGACCCAATGGAACCATTATTTTATAGGCATCTATAATCAACTCAAATATTCTGAAAATAAAATAAATGCCCACTTATTAACCTTAATAGTAAAATAATTTTATTAGAGTAGAACTATCTTTAGTCTTTTTCTTTTGTTGAATCAAAATTATAGGCATCTGCATATGTTATAAGCAAATACAGTGTATTACATCAAGGTGAAATATCACAGAAACACAAATGAACACAACACAAGCTTGACATTAGGAGTAAATTTGTCTGAATACTTTATAAAGAGCCTTATTTCTGAATAAGACCTATAAAAGAACCCTGACGGGTTAAACCTGGGAATATTGTTAAATTTTCTGTGAACTGATTTAAAGGAATAAACATTTTGGAAATTTACCCACAGTCTTCTTATAAATTGTTCTGGCATATTTAAAATTAGAGACCAACAACCTAGAACTATACATAAAACAATGTGAATGTGCTAGACATAACAGACTGGTTTTTCTTCTGTGTCCAATTTCTAATAACATAGGGGACAAAGTCCCTACTGATAGGAAACTTTGAAGCTATAGGCTACTATTCTTTTTTTTTTTTTTAAAGATTTATTTATTTGACAGAGAGAGACACAGCGAGAGAGGGAACACAAGCAGGGGGGTAGGAGAGGGAGAAGCAGGCTCCCCACTGAGCAGGGAGCCCGATGCGGGGCTCGATCCCAGGACCCTGAGATCATGACCTGAGCCGAAGGCAGATGCTTAACGACTGAGCCACCCAGGCGCCCCTATAGGCTACTATTCTTTACCTGTAATTCAAAAAAAGGAAAATAACAAAGTGATATAGAAAATTCATGGGTACAATAGTATGTAGCTGCAAAAAAATTTACAAAGACTTTGAGTACACTTAGTCTGGAGAAAAATATACATGACTTTATGCACTCCTTTGTTCCTCAGATACCATTTTAGCATAAAAGGTGTACACAACTAATCTATTCCAAGCTTGTTGAAAATTTGCTCTTTTATGAAAATCCAGTTAGGGCTTCCTTTCTATTATACAGTTGTATGGCTATGGTATAGAGAAACAAATTCAATATGTGTGACTTATAAAATGTTACAAACATAGTAGAATACTACCTTATTAGTCACAGTCAATTCCAACATGGTCTCAAAGTTCAGACCTAGAGTTTTCAAAGCCACGGTATTTGGTAATATTATAGTACTATGGTTAATACTATGTAACAACTACACCACATAATTATCAATGTCTGCTTGACTATTTCCCTAGTAATTTCATGTATTTTCAAGTAAGTACGTCTCTGTTTTTAACTTTTTTCTTAGATGTTCTGCTTCAGTCATCCTTTTACCTCAGTAAGCCCTATTTCTCTCTTAAATCTCTGACCAGTTATCAGTTTCCCAAAGTGTTACTGCGTTTCCATAGTCTAGGTTAAGTGCTCTCCTTATGTGTATCCACAGGACTCTGTACTTGCCCAAAATAGCAATTATCATGGATTATTATAGTTGCCTATTCACTTGTCTGTCCAGCCCATGAGAATGTGAGCTCTTTGTTGATACGTTTATATTGCTCACCCTTACGCCCAAAGCATCCAGGCATACATGTATGTGTGTCAAATACTTAATAAATATTCATGATCTAATGAGTGACTAAATGGAGGTATAAATAGATGGCAGGTATTAGCTCAGTAAAGCTTTACTGAGTGGGTCTCAATCTGAGTTCTAAGTGATATGAAGGAAGAGTTCGCCAGCAGATATGAAATAAGAAAGGCCCATTCTAGGAAGAGAGAACTACATGTGTTAAGGTAAGGAAGTTTGAGAACAAAAGGTTTGTCAGAACCATGATGTCCCATGTAAGTATCTCCACAGAGTTGGGAAAAACGTCCAAGTGAAATATGAAAAGAGATGAAGACGGAAAGAAAGGAAGAACCCAGATCATACAAAGTATTTGTAAGAAAAACAGATATTATTATGAGTTGAGTAATATGACTGCATTGGTAAAAGTTTTTAAGTTGCCACCTCAAGAAAATTCAGGAATTGTGAGAAGTAGTTCTTAAAAGAAAAAAAACATAATTGTGTTATACAATCACCTTTTTAAAAGATAAGTTGAAGAAGAAGATCAAGATTTTTTAAAGCATTAAAACCCCCAAATGCTAGTCTAGCACTTCTCTAAGTAAATTTTATATAACACTTATGCTCCATGAAAAAAAGGAATTTCTGGTCCAATACTTTTGAAGGGAAAAACTGAATATAATAACCTCCTCTCTGAATGATTCATAATACATATTAGCATATTAAAAAATATGAAGTCCTACAATAAGGAAACCCATTTAACTTTTTATAAATAAATTTATTTATCCATGACAGCTTTTTGCATGTAACACCTGTTAACATCCTCCCCAAGTAAGCAATATTTTGCAGATGTTATAAATCAAATTCATATTTGAAGGGCTCACCTTATAATTTTAAAAGTAGCCATCCACTATTATTTGTAAAACATAAAGCCAAGATGTTAAAAAAGGAAGGTATAATATCATCTTAAGATTGGAAATAATTTCCATTACCACTGTCCAGATATTGCTAAGATAGTATTATTTTGCTAGTCATATCTAGGGCCAGAGAAAATAAAGAGGCTGCATAATGACATCTAGCTGTACAAGTGCTAGGAAAGAGGGGCTACATGTTGGTTTAATTGCATATGAACAGGTATACAAATCCGATATGCAAATACATGTATGTGTACAACACAATGTTAAGGGCTGATGAATGCCAACTGTTAAGATTATTTTAATGAAAAACTTATTGGAAGTATGTCTAACTGAAGTGATCAAAAGATTTGTTTTGAATTTTGACATAATTTTTAAGTATAGGGAAAGAATGGTCAGATTAGTGTAGCTTCTTGTTAATACAGCTAGGAAATTCATTTTTAATTATTATCTTACTAAGAAAAAGACACAGGTATTGGTAAACAATCAGGTACTATCTTTTTTTGTATTGAGAGTTCTTCATTCTCATTTTCAGTAAACTTCAAGCAAAACTGATACTATATTTGATACAACAGATTTTAAAGTTTAGTAATTATTTGAGCAGAACAAAATATTCACTATGCTGTTATAAAAATTTCGTCTATTAAAATAACCAAATCTTAACTTGAACTGTTTATTTATTATGAATTCAAAGTTTTCAGTCATTCTTTTCTCATTTATAAAAATGAAAATAAGGGAAAAACTCACATGGCCTAGAAGTTTATATCATTAAGTTTTACAAGAGCTATGTGAAAATATTTCAGATTACAACAAAATGAGAAATTTCAAATAATTGTATTAGTTGCTCAGAGTAATAGTATCAACTAAATCAACTTCATCAATACTGCTAATATGATGAAAATGGTTTGTTTTTACTGTTATTCAACTTTAACAGAAACCAACTAGTTTCTTCTTTCTTTTTTTCTCTTTCATCATTTCCTATTTCTCTTATACAGCCTGCTGTTCATCTGAATTTTATTTGCTTTGCTAATCATGGATATTATATGAATTGTGTTCCATCTTAGAACATGAGCCTTTCTATATTTGTAAATTTCTTGCTAACATGTCATGGAATGTAAAACCTATGGGACTTTGGGACCCTAATTGAAGCCTGTGGTGCTAAAGATGCAGCTGTTCATTTGTAAGTAATCATCCCTGCTATTAAAGCCATAGTAGAGCAAAAAAAAATTAATTCATTCTATACCACTTTTCATTGTATTTACAAGTACACAACAATCAGCACTACATAGTATTAGATTTTTTTTAACTTGCTAAGACCATATTTTCAAAAGAAGACAGTAATTTAAAATATCATTTACCCAAGTATAAATTTTTTTACAAGCTATGCATATAATTGATTTTGAAAGTAATATGTTTCTAGAAATTAAAAAAAAATGACAATGTACAGTTAACTATATTGCAGAAACTGGAGAGTTAAAAATTTAAAAATTTACTGTGCAGCAAAGTTCAAATATAAGCAATTATATTTTGTTAATTAAATGGCTCTGACAACTATACTTTCCTAGTAAATTCTAAAAAATCTCATCATTTCACCTTACTTGAAATATGATATATACAATGATAATACTGTCTTCAAGTTTTGTGTTACTGTTCTTACAATGACATTTTAGAATCAGAGATACATCATTTAGTTCATGTTCTTCCTAGCAGTTATTCCCCTTAACTGAACATCAATCAAGGATTATAAATCATATTTCTTGCTATGTCTGCTTAGTCTCCCTTAGTGTCTCATCAACAATGTATAAAAGTCCCAGTTTCCATACATTCTCTCCAAAACAGTTTAACATATAATTTATTACTTCTGTAGATATGAAACAAAATTAGAAGTCTAAGATCAAACTGGGGGAATCTGCAACATATGTGATAAATATTGGATTGATATCTGGTACTAATTCCTTAATATATGAAGTATTTTGAAAATCCTTAGGAAAAGATAAATATCAACCAGAAAAAAATGAACAAAGTACACAAATGGCCGTTTCATTTACTCTCTTGTAACACACACACATACATATGCACGCACACTCAGACATACGCAAATATATCCTCCTATCGTGATCATGCCACAGAAAGGGAAGCCACAGGAAGGAGTGAGGAAAGTCTGATTTGCTAATCAAATGAAAAAATATTCAGTTCACTGTATTCAAAAAAGCAAATCAATCACATCCTACTATATAGCTCTAATTGGCAAATAATTATAAAGGTTTGGTATGGATATGTAGAAATGGGTACTCTAGCATAAATAATACTGCTGGAATTAGAGGCTGATACACTCTTTCTGGAAGGCAGTTTAGCAACATGAATCAAGAGTATTAAAAGCTAGTAATCTCATTTACAAATTTTTAAATCTACATGTAACAACTGGAAAACTACACAGATACAAATACAAAGTTGTTCATGACAGCATTTTTCTAATGGCAAGAAAATTAAAGTTCAACAACAGAAATTTGGTTAAATAAATTGTGATTAATCATGATAAACCATAATTAAATTTATAATGAAGATATTTATTTACTGGTATGGAAAGAGGTTCAAGATGAATTAAATGAGAAAAAATAAATCAGACAACATAATAGCAGGGGCAAACCAAAACATGGAGTGCCCTGGGCATGTTTGGTACCTCTTTAATAACATGTTTTAATAAGTTGTTCAACATTTAGTGAGAGTAATCTTTATAGTGGAATTAAGGGATTGTATAACATGAAATTTTCTATACCAGAACTTTCTGGAAGGCATACTAGCCATTTAATACCTAGATAAAAGTGTAAGTTAATCATTACTATAAACAACTCATTACTCACATACTAGGCATAACTCACTTGTAGAATGTCAGCTGGCTTTTCTAATGTCAGGTCAATGTCAACTAACTACCTCATGGTCCATAACACAGCCTATAACTGTACCATGCAGCTTACATGTGGACATTACAAAAATATTCAAAAGATTTTATTTCCATTAAATAGGTATTTATTTTAGTGGTAGTGTACTGCTTACAGTTTTTATACACATTATTTATATACACATATGGAAACCCAAGTTAACAAAAAACTTATTTCTAATTTTTTTCAGTGATGTTTGCCTATTAAACAAAGGTAGATATAGCTTAAGGAGAAACACTTCAGCATCCTGTTCTTCCTAGTCTCAAAATCATAGAAAGTTATCTTATTGGACCAGAGTTTATGAAAAATTCCTAAGTAAGGAAGATGGCCATTCTTACTAAAGCAGGTCCTCTTCATCATATGTACATACACCTTTTCACTCTAGTACTACATTGTTTTTGTAAAATACTTATGCTATTCATTATTTGTTCAATTCTTTCTTTTCCCTTAAGGACAATGGTCTTGTGTGACTTTTTACTGCTGTATCTCCAGTGCTTTGAAGTGTGCCCTATACACACAGTCAGTATCCAACAAATAACTGCCCAATGAGCAAATGACAATGAATGGAGTAGAAAAAGTAAAACACATTCCCAAACTCACAGAAAACAGAAGCTATTCAAACTCTTAGGCAGCAAAGAGAAGGGAGGGTTAGTAGAGCAAGAGCTAGCATAGTTCTTTGAAATATGTGTAGGAGGGAATTAATCCCTTGCATTCTCTCTTCCTCTCCTTGTCCCAAGTGGTAGAAAAATGGGCTTCTGATCCTAGGTGGTAACAGTGACTACAGAAACTGTGGATGGAGAGGCAGGGAGTGCTTGACTAGACATGCTCAAGTAAAACAGATGACATACTGAAGGAAGGTCTGCAGTAAGTCCTATTCAGAGAGGCTAACACGCAAGCTCATATGTGAAGTATAGAACCCAGGCATCACTACATATTTGAGAAAAATAACAGCTGAACAGTGTTTATACAAAATTTATGAATGAGCTGAACAGTAAACTGAACATAGCTTTAATTCACTTCTACCAAGCACAATCTCATTTTATTAAAAAAATATATAAAATACACACATATATATGCATGAGAAAAAGTATGAAATAATATACTGGATACCAAATTTAAAAGTAATTATCTCTGAACAGTATGATTTGGTTTAATTTTTTCTTATTTTACTCAACTGCATTTTAAAAATTTCCTATAATATTCATGTCTTTTTGAGATTCATAATACATATTAATAAAATGACACAATTGTAAATAATTAAAACATACTGTTAGAAATATTTTATTCAATTTTATAGTTTATAATTCATTTAGAAAAATAATCAAGTTTAAACAACCTTTTAAAAATCTTTTTCCTTGTTTCATTTGTATTAAAATATTTTTTAAAATCTTAAAAATTGTAGACATCTGGTGAAATTCAAAAAAAAATTTGAAATCAGTTGTACATAAAAATAGATGCCCATCTAAAACATACTAGCCCGGGTAATCAAATAATATTAATAAATATTAATAAAAACCAACAACACTATCAGAATAAAATACGTTAGAGAGAAAATAATGTTTACATTACAGTAATTACAGCCTTCTAAAAAATGCCAAGTTACTTATCATTTCTCAGAAAACAAATTATCATTCTTAGAAATCTCATTCTCGGGCTAATGCTGTGTTACTAATACCTGAATAAACTCTACTCTTTCATTAGCTACACATTTTTCCAGGTCAGGAATTTATGGTATTTTTGAATTAGTCTAGGTAATCTTTGAGAGCTTAAAACGACTTCAGTATGCCTTAGAAGAATAATTTGGATCTGGAGTTCATAAAGGGAAGTAAATTCAACATCAGTAAGATAGACTTGGGGAAGAAATTTCCTTTAAGAAATCCAAGAACTTTTCATGTTAGCCTAAGAAAGGTCGCTATATTGCTGAATTATTTTTATTTTTATTTTTTTAAAGATTTTATTTGACAGAGACACAGCGAGAGAGAGAACACAAGCAGGGGGAGTGGGAGAGGGAGAAGCAGGCAGGGGGCCCGATGCGGGGCTTCATTGCTGAATTTAAATCATAGTCCCCTTTCATCTCTCATGAGTCCTCTAGTCGTCACTGATAAAAAAAAAAAAAAAAATCTTGACCCGTTGCTGACCTTGAACCTGAATGGTCTCTGCAGATAGATAAGCAACTGTCCTTTAAGGACTGTCAACATATCATATTTGGTATTAGACAGATATTAGATATCAAATAAAATAAAAATCTGGTATATGTTAATCAGTCAATAGTTACCTGAAATTTCCTGAATTTCATTTTTTCCTAATCCAAAGATTGTTCATATAAAAAGATTACTTTTAGATTAGATTTACATCACCCATCATCAGGGAAATACAAATCAAAACCATGATGAGATATCACCTCACACCTGTCAGAATGGCTAAAATAACAACACAAGAGGGGCACCTGGGTGGCTCAGTTGGTTAAGCATCTGACTCCTGATTTCCGCTCAGGTCATGATCCCAGGGTTCTGAGATGGAGCCCCATGTTGGACTCAGCACTAGGCTTGGAGCCTGCTTGGGATTCTCTCACTCCTTCTCCCTCTGCCCCATCCCAACCCTTCTCCCTCTCTTAAAAAAAAAAAAAATTAACAACACAAGAAACAACAGGTCTTGGCAAGGACATGGAGAAAGGGGAACCCTCTTACATTGTTGGTGGGAATGCAAACCTGTGCAGCCACTCTGGAGAACAGTTTGGAGGTTCCTCAAGGTTAAAAGTAGAACTACTCTACAATCCAGCAATTGCGCTACTAGGTATTTACCCAAGGATACAAAAATACAGAAGGGGTATATGCACTCCAATGTTTATAGCAGCATTATCAACAATAGCCAAGCTATGGAGAGACAACAACAGAGACAACAAACATGTCCATCGACTGATGAATAAAGATGTGATATATATACACGATGGAATATTATTCAGCCGTCAAAAAGAATGAAATCTTGCTATTTGTAAGAACATGGATGGAGCTGGACTGTATTTTGCTAAGTGAAATAAGTCAGTCAGAGAAAGAAAAATACCATATGATCTCACTCATACGTGGAATTTGAGAAAGAAAACAGATGAACATATCGTAAGAGGGAAAGAAAAAAAGGAGAGAGGGAAACAAACGATGAGACAAACTGAGGATTGATGGAGGAAGGTGGGTGGGGGATAGATTAGATGGGTGATGGGCATTAAGGAGGACATTTATTGTGATGAGCACTGGGTGTTGTAAGTGATGAATCACTGAATTCTACTCCAGAAACCAATATTGCACTGTATGTTAACAAAATTTAAATAAAAAAACCCCGAAAACCAAAATTCTACATGCAAAAAAAAAAAAAAAGATTACTTGACATGTTGCAAGAGATTATCTGTATATATCAGTGATATGTGAGGCCTTAGAGTTCCAAGTTAGTGTTGTGACGAATGTCTGAACTAGCAGTTCCCAATGTCTTAACTGAAGGACATCCTGATTGCTATGTGATAAAATGAATACCATTAGACATATGAAATCCCTTAAATATTGATTTATCATAAGTTATATCTGTTTTAATGTTATAATAAACAAGAGCTTAGCACAATTTCCAAACTTTAAGAAGCCTATTTAACACTCAAATAAGGGGCACACCTACTTAACTGGAATGACTGCAAAAGAATACCTCAGTGGAATATACATATTTTATCAACTTGAAAAAATAGATTAATGGCAAAACTAAGCTCTAAAAGGCATGTCTGATGATTTCTGAAAATCTTGTCAGAGTGGTTAACAGATCTGAATTGCTAACTGAAGCGTTTCCTGCTATGCAGTCTTTTGTTCACATTAGGCTGCTACTTTTTATAGTATTGTGGGTAAAGAGAGCCATCCCAGCTTGATTCAAATTTTTAAAGAGCGTTTTTTATGAAGTTGTCCAAAATAAATTTTGAAAGTAATAGTAAAATAACAGATGCTATAAAAATCTTTGATTAACCATCATATTTCATTATTTTTATTGAATTTCATGAATTCTATCCTTTGGAAACATACATTTTTAAGCAGCTTTGATTCACCTCATAGTAAAATCACACTATATTCTTTGCTTTGTCAGGTCAAACTAATATTCTAAATAATCATGCAACATATTCAACAAGAATATGTTTTCTGCTGTTTTCCATTACACTACAGCCACATGAGCATCATGCTAATCTCTACAGAAGACCTAGAAATAAAACCAACACATAAATGTGTACTACCATAAATGTACTACCTTAACAATACCACACAAAACATCTGTGATGAAAATCCATTCCTTTGATGAAGGAATTCCTAGTGAAAGGAATAAAATTCTATGCAAAACAAGACCTAATAGTTATGTGTTCATATTTAATAATACGTTAATTAATAACTAATAGGGTACTCACTGGCAAGAAATAAGGTTACTGTTTGGTTTCTCTTACAAAGATGAATATAGCATTCTTACCTTCTTTCTAAAAATAATATTTTACTTTTCTTAATTGAACATAAAGTGAAATATTCTTAAGGACTTAGTATATAATTGTCCTAAGTATTTGCAAATTGTATGTTACAAAAATTTCTGTTGAATCTTGGTGCTCATCAAACACAAGTAGGATATAGGATTATTATAGTCTTAGATCAAACCAGCAATTAGAGCCTTTCTAACCACAAATCTTTTCACATCATTGTGAATATTTATTCCCCGGATACAAGGAAACTTCTGAGAGATCTCAGTTAATAATATAAAATTATCTATGCATGCAAATAAAAAATGAAGAGTAAAGTGAACTAATAATAAAAGGAAAGTTAAAAATTATAGAGGCCAAAGACACATATTTTCTTTTAAAAAGCTCCCACATACTTGGCAGAAAGAAATAAAAAATATTGGAAGAGAGGATGAGTAGTATTTAAAAGAAAAAATGAATTAAGGATAAAGTGAAAACATCTAAATCAAGAGTCAGCATGAAGAAAGTCTTCCACTGCTTTATCTGAACATGAACAATCTAATGGCAAAATGGTGGACATAAAGGTTTCAAACACATTTCACTAAAAGTCTTTCTTGCTGCTCAATTAAACATAAAATATAAGACTAGATGTCAGTTACAGATTTATTTCACATTTTCATTAATAAGATTGTAAATCATTTTGACAAAATTACAGTTTAATTTTTTTACTACTTATAATATATGAAGTATAGTTGACATACAATATTATATTAATTTCAGGCACACAACATAATGATTGAACAATTCATACATTACTCAATGCTCACCATGATAAGTGTATTTTTTAAATAAATGTAATTTTCAAACAGCATTTCACATTGATATATAATTATAAATAGGACAAACCACATTATCATTGGTTCAGTGATTAAACAGATTATATAAGAAAATAATATTTTCAGAATAGAAAGTCTATAAGAAAACATCATACTATGTTGTACATGTACTTTTAATTAAGTTGATAATGTCCTCTTTAAGAAAAAAGTCTCAAGAAACTAGCATCCAGCATGGTATCTGGCACATTTAAAATGTTCAACCAGTACTGTTAAATAAATCAAGAAGTAAAGAAAATTTCTCACTAGGATTTTTTATCTAACAGAAATTTTTTTAAAGATTTTATTTATTTATTTGACAGAGAGAGAGAGCACAAGCAGGGGCAGTGGCAGGCAGAGGGAGAGGGAGAAGCAAACTCCTCGAGGAGCAGGACCCTGGGATCACGACCTGAGCCAGAGGCAGACGCTTGCTTAACTGACTGAGCCACCTCCTAAGTGCCCTACCAGAATGTTTTCTAATACCAAAAATTCTGAGCAACATGCATAGCTAAGTTCCCCAGATGTACAGAAAGTATGGTAAACTAGTATCCTTAATACTCAAAAAAAGGTTATTTTACATTATTTGATGAAGTCGTAGAAAATAAACTTAGGAAACAAATACACATCTATTTGTATACTTTCTTAGTCACATAAAAATCAATAACTAAAACATAATAAATCTACTCTGATTACACCTTCAAGTACATCTTATATTTTAATTCATTCATACTAAGTTTATAGATAGGGTATTAATCTATTTAAACAAGAGTGTCCCAAATTATACTGATAGGTTTTTTAAGTGTGTGTGGGAGAGAGAAAGGAGGAAAGGAAGAAGATAAAGACTGAGAGTTTGACTGACAGAAGCTTTCATGGTTTAGCAGTGTAGTAAATATGGGACAGGTGTAAACATCATTAAACAGAATTGTTTATTGGCTTTCTGTACATTTAACTCAGTAATGCACATCATGAATTCTCGGGGGAAATACAATACTAGCATTTTTCAAACTTGCTTGACTAAAGAACACCTTTCCATGGAGGATTTCATTCTGTTCCAACTTCTGTTCCACAGACTATATTCTTGGCTATATAATGTAAAGTCATTTAAAAAAGAATACACTGGGGGCGCCTGGGTGGCTCAGTTGGTTAAGCATCCAATTCTTGATTTCAGCTCAGGTCATGATCTCAAGGTCGTGAGATCAAGCCCTGTGTCAGGGAGCCTGCTTAAGATTCAATTTCTCTCTCTCTCTCAAAAAAAAAAAAAAAAAAAAGAAAGAATACACTGAACTTTAAACCTGAATATATACTTTACTTCATAACATTGGGAAACCACTTATTCCAGAATTCCACAAAATATTTAGTTAAGACTTAAGGTCAAGGTTATGAGCTAATAAGCAAAGTCAGTTCTATTATTTGTGTTATTTAGGAATGCTTTTCATACTTTTTCATAGAAGTACTTCTAACTATAAAGGAGCAAAAAGCAAAAACTGGGATACTGGGGGAGAAAGTGATTCTGAGGAAAAACAGGCTAAAGCAGAGGTCAGCGGACTGTAGCCTGCAGGCCAAATTCAGCTCACTGCCTGTTTTTTTGAATAAAGATTAACTGAGACAAAATTACATTCATTTCTAGTTACCTTTGACAGTTGTAATGTGATATTAAAATATCTGATTTTCTATTGGTACTGATATTACAGTACCTCTAATAATACTGTGGCTTGTGGTCTAAATTTATAATTGACAGAAATCCTAAATTTCAGATAGAGGTCAATGAAAATAAAGATGCATTTTTTTTTACAGACCAGGTTAAAAAACCTTTGTTTTAGAAGGTTGTGAAAAGGGGCACCTGAGTGGCTCAGTCGGATAAGCGACTGCCTTCGGCTCAGGTCATGATCCTGGAGTCCCGGGATCGAGTCCCGCATCGGGCTCCCTGCTCGGCGGGGAGTCTGCTTCTCCCTCTGACCCTCCCCCCTCTCATGTGCTCTCTCTCTCTCTCATTCTGTTTCAAATAAATAAATAAAATCTTTAAAAAAAAAAAAAAAGAAGGTTGTGAAAAGATAGATGACACTTTGACTAGGACATCAAAACAGCAAGAAAAATGTAAAGCTACAAAATAAAATATGCCCAACTTTTAAAAATAAAAACTAAAATAAAAAAATAAAAACAGACTTAAAATCAAATGATATTTTGCACAAAATTTATGAGATGATGTATAGCCATTAGTGCAAGTTCTAAGATTTCTCACTCTGCAATATTCCCTTAAATTTAAATAAAGCTAGTATTTTGTGTGCAACAATTGATTCTTCCAATTGCAAATGACTGATTTGTGCTCAGAAGTCATGGAAAATTTGCATGAGGCAACGCAAATTTTGCTTGCCACCATATCTCATTCACCATAACGGCTATCAGATGAGCAAAATAAATATAGGCAGTTAATATACCTTGACATATAAGCATTATGAATGTTTATGCAGGGGATAAACTACATAGATAATGACATTTTCGAAAGTGAAAATAAATAGCATGTATTAAGAAATTAAATTATTAAATTTCCAGTGTTTTAAATTATGTAATATTAATTACATAAAATGATACCATAGTCAAACATCATACTGTTTAACTAAATGTATTAAAAGCTTTCAAGATTATAAAGAGCTATAGTATGCACACAATATGACATAATAATAAATGTATTTATCCAATAGCAAAGTTCTTAAAATTGTGGTTTTACTTTTTCTAGATATGTCATGATTTATGAAGCAGAATAATATGTATGTGTAGTTCTCGTCAGCAGATTTTATTTGAAAAGCATCAAATAAACTCTTTACTTCCAATTTACAAACTATTAGATGATAATTGAAATTTTAAATACAAAATAATTTATACTTTCTCCTTCCAGGATGATTTTACCTACAACTAATTTTCAAGTGCATAAAAATACTTTTAAAATGTCTAATATTTAATGTAATGTCCACCAGTCAGTAAAGTCTACTGCTTTCTACATCCAGAAAAGTATATACAAAGGCTAAACATTACAGATTGGTCTAAACTTTCCATCTGTAAAACCAAAAAAGGACACTGGGAACTTTAATATAATATTGTGTTGCACTTTGCCTTCTGTATTTTAACAATTAACAGAAACTGATCCTATATGCTCTTACAAGAGTGATTTAGCATTTAGTAAGAAGGACATTTTACTTTTACGTTTTAAAACACAATAGATTCAAATTACTTCTGGTGAAGTCTAATGAAAGATGTTCGATTTAAAGATTTTATTTAAGGAATTTGCTAGAAAACTAACAGAGCAAGTAATTTTCTAGAAATAAGACAGTATAAAAAGGTCTTAAATGTTACCATTGGCATTAATTTTTTTGGAACAAAGCAGAACACACTTGATTAACCATTTGACAAAACTTTAAAAAAATTATTAACATATTAAAATAAGGAATCTGATTTTTAAAAATCATCTGGAAATATGCATGAGAAAACCTGTTGTCATGGGAACAGCCAGTGTAAATGGCAATAAATTCAGAAGAAAATGTCAGTGCTTCTGAACAATGAATGAACACAAAATGCTGCTTGTGAAATAAAACACCAACAATGGAAGAAAAGTACACTGTTATTTAAGATATTTTAGAATTTTCATCTCCCTTCTATAAATGTTACTTGTTAATAGGAAGTCAGGTAAAAATACTGATACTCGTACTGAAACAAATGAAAAGTATTCTCAAACATTAATTGGGGAACCAGAAATGACACTATTATTAAAAGAAACTACAAATTCATCAGTTCTTGTGCTTGATAAGTTCAAATCTGAAACTATGAGACTGTTCATAATATGTCAATATATAAATTACACTTAAGTTACACTTAATATAGACACAACAGAAAGCATTTGCCACTAGTAAATCTTTTGGAAGAGCTAATGCCATTAATGAAATAGTATAATATGATATCATTGCATTGCTTTAAGCCAAAATATCCTAATAATTTATTAATGTAATATTCAATACAGAATTAAAATGTTTAAAAGATAGCTCTAAAGTAATATTAATGTCAATCATTTATTTTTAAAATTCTAAGCAAAATAGCTTTAAACTTAAAAATTCATGGAATCAGGATCAGTTGCACATTAAATATCTAAACAAATTATATTATACCAAAATCATATAGCTAAAAGTTTATGTCATCAGTTTAAACATAGGCAAAAACATATAGATCTGGCTCTTACATTATCTGAATTTTGTCACTATTAAGATAAATAAATACAAGTTTTATATATCACCTCTTTAAACACAGTTTTTCATGCATGATATCCATGAGGGAAAACTGGTATATATGTTCACAGTTATGATGTACATGTACTCTCCAGATGAATATTTTACATAAGTACAACAAAATATTTAGGTCAAATAAAATAATGTAATTCTCCAACAGACAAGCATTGACTTGCTAATATAATATTAAAGAGTTAAAATGCTTAAAATTATGACATTATATATTTATAAATAGATAATGTTTAAGATTCATTCTTTCATTCTGAATAAAGGAAATGTGTGTATTCTTGTGACTGCTGGTGTTAAGTAGTACCTTGCCTTTTTCTTTCAAAAGAGTATCAAATCATGAGCACTGGGTGACGAATCAGATTGCTGAATCACTGTATCATACACTTGAAACTAATATAACCCTGTATGTTAACTAACTGGAATTTATATTAAAACTTAAAAAAAGACTATCAAATTAAAATCAAAGTTTCCATGTTACTAATCCTTCTACTTATATCTAATAACTTCCCCCTTTATCTTTACCATCTACTTAACTCTTCTTTCCAATGTCTCTACAAACTTAAATAAAAGTTTATTTAAAAGATTTATTCATTTGTTTATTTAAAAGATTTATTTATTTTAGAGAGAGAGAGAGAGACAGCACATGCTGATGCACAGTGGGGAGGGGCAGAGGGAGAGGGAGAAACTCGAGCAAACTCTGCGCTGAGCACAGAGCCAGATGCCTCCTTGGTCTCACCACCCGGAGATCAGGACCTGAGCCAAAAACAAGAGCCAGGCATTTTATGCACTGGGCCACTCAAGCGCCCACCCCCCCCCCTTTTAAAGATTTATTTATTTACAAACTTTTAAATAGTACTCTTCAAATGGCCAATGAAGAGTAAAAATGGACAATATTTGTTACCTTCAAGCTATGAAAACAATCTCAAGAGAAACTCTCATTTTATTCCTCATGTCGGTGTTAGGTATTATTTTGAAAACTGGCTGGTTCACAGGGCCTCTCATTAGGGTTCCAGTTCACACAGACTACGTATGATGTGTTAACTGGAACTATGTATTGTAAGGTCTGAGCTTGTATTTATTTAAAGTAAAAATTGTCCAAGTCTAAATGTTGCTAAAATCAGGTGTTGCTCCTCAAGAAATTTCCTGAAACACTGACTACAGAGAGTATTTCTTTATTATATGTACATTACTCAAAGTTGATGATAATTGCACATTATCTACTTTCTCTCCTATGTTTGTTAGATGAAGTCAATTGCCAGGCAAACTCAATTTTTTATAATTTACTCATCAAATCTGTAAACAGAAACCCTAAGTTGCTAACTAACAAATGATTGGGCTCAAAGATTAGGCATACAAACTTTTATGTTACTAATCTATATAGTTATCAGCATGCATTTATACTTCGATCACAGTTATTTTACATTTTTATAATAATATGAGATCACGAACATGCATCTTCTATTAAAAGCATGATAAAGAATGAATGACAAAAGAAAAAACAAGTGTTGGTTAAGTTATTTACTTTCCGATAATTATTGCAATGCTTTATCTGTAAAGAAAAACAGATCATGGCTGTTCTTTGGAACACTTTACAAAGTCTGTGTATTTCTCTTCTCACATTTATAAATGTCTACAAGTTATATTATTTGCTATTTTAACGCTTAGAGATATGTATATATGTGTACATAAAATGAAAAGCCATCAATGTATATCTTAAATTTTCAAAAATGTATCCATGTAACCAGCATCTGGACCAAGAAATAGAGCATTAAAAGTTGTCCCACTGCACCCTGTTCCAGCACTACTTGCTCTCTCCCAAACTAACCATTGACTATCCCTGACTGCTATTATCAGAGATTAGTTGTTTGATTTTGAGCTATATATAAATGGAATCATAAAGCATTAACTTTTTTATGCCTGGTTCCTTTGTCTCAATATTGCATTTGTAAGATTCAGTCGCATTGCATTTGTAGTTAACTCATTCTTATTGCTCTATGTATCCCACTGTGTGAGTTTAATAGAATATATTTTTACACTCTACTGTTGATGAACATTTAAGTACTTACTTTCTAGTTCAGGGCTATTGCTAATAGTGTTATTGTGAATGTTTTTGTATATTTTTTGGTGAACATAGGTACACATTTCTGTTGGTATGTTGTAAGAATGGAATTGCTAGGACATATTATAAGTCTATGTTCAGCTTTATGAGATACCCTCAAATGATTTTCCAACGTGTTGTACCAACTGACACAGTTTATGAGACTTATAGTTAATCCATATGCTTGTCAGTCTTTTTCACCTTAGTCATTCTGGTGGGGGTACAGTGGTATCATAACTAATGGATTTGTCCTCTTTTAAGGAGTTTATTGACCATTAGGATATTCTCTTTTATGAAATTCCTATTCAATAGTTTGGCCCATTTTTTACTAGGTTATAGCTTTTTCTTTTTGATTTAAAAGCATTTTATGCATACTCTAAATATAAGTCCTCATCAGATATATATATATATATATATATATATATATATTGCAAATATATGTCCTCCTTTTTTGGCTTGTCTGTTTATTCTGTTAATGATATCTATTGATGAACAGAAATTCTTAATTTTAGTAATGGTCCAAATATATCATTTTCTCCTTTATGGTTAGAGCTTATGTTCTACTTCAGAAACATTTACATACTTTAAGGTCACAAAGATGTCCTGTGTTTTTTCCCAACACCCTTATTTTCTTATCATTGACATTTCTATTACCAATCTATTTGTAATTGATTTTTGACAATAGTGTGAGGTGGGAGCCAACATATATATTTTTTCGTATTTGGTTACTCAGTTAACCTAGACTATATTTTCACAACTGCACTACAGGTTCACCTTTGTCACAAATGAACTATATATAACTATATAGTTGGAGTTTGTACCTGGTCTCTTTATTGAACGGATTTTTCTATTCTATTGGGCCATCCCTGCAGCAATACCACACTGTCTCAATGGGTCTGGGTATCTGGCAATGTAAGTCATTTAACTGTGTCTGTCTTTACTATGTTTTTAAAAAATGAAGCCCACATCATTTTCCTGGTCAGAGTCCTTGTGTATTTAGAATAAAATCCAAACTCCTTACTAGGGCTTACAGTGCCACCCATGTTCTGGCCACTGCCTACTTTTCTGATTTTATATCCTATATCTTAACCTCCCCTCCGCCGCGCCCCCTACCCCCCACCGTTTGCCCCATATGCTGCAGCTACGCTGGCCTTCTTGCAAACCCTAGCTTTTTTTTGCTAGAATGCTCCTTCCCCAACACCATCATCTTTGTATGGCTTATTTCTTCACAAATATCAGTCCTGAGACAGATCTTTGCTATCCAGTTTACCTACAAAGCTTCCTTCTCCTTCTCAAATAACGTTAGTGATTTAGTTGTTTATTGGTTTTCTTGGCCATTAGAATGTAAGTTTCATAGGAGCAGGGATTTTCACAGGACCTGGTTTTTTTTTGTTTTTTGTTTTTTGTTTTTGCTTTTAACGATTTTATTTATTTATTTTTGCAAGAGAGAGCAAGAATGAGGGGTGGGAGAGGCAGAGGGAGAAGCAGACTCCCTGATGAGCAGGGAGCCCAATGCAGGACTTAATCCCAGGACCTTGGGATCATGACCAAAGCCGAAGGCAGATGCGTAACCGACTGAGCCACCCAGGTGCCCTACAGGTCCTGTTTTTTTTGCTTCATTTCAAGTACCTGGGTATGTAAGTGCTCATTAAATATTTGTTTAATGTAATTATTAATTAATAAAGGCTGTATACTATGGTTGAAAGAAAACAAAATTATAAGTTGAAAAGACTAAATGGAATATGTACCTCAGAATACTGATTAAAATAATTTAACAATTGTAATTAATTTTATTATAAATACCAAATTTACTGCTTGTCACTTTCCAGCTAAAATTGAAAGGCTACTTTTACCATTAATAATACATGTCTGAAAAATGTACTCATAAATAGGTTATATATACCATCTTGTATAGTTGTTTGTAAATCACTAGTCCATTTCAACAGGTATATCCTTTGAACTCAAATAAGTTTACAAACTATTAACAGTTTCCTCTTCCTCAGTTTCAGAATAAAGATACTATGCATTTTTTTTTTTTAATTCTCAGGAAATGTCTGTTGAAACAAATATGCAAAATCTGAGCTGGAAACAGGATTGGAAAAACACCCACTATTCTGATGAAATGCCACTTATAAATGAGATTATACAGTTAAATGCACTCCCAGGTTTTAATCGCTATCATAAACAAAGCATAAATCCAATACTGTATTTATGTTAAATAACTTATTTCAAAGTAATAATAAATCATGATATTTTGTAATGAAATATTCTTAAACATGCTTATTCTAAAGTGAAGAAATATTTTATAGAAAGATATTTTACTTCTGAAAAGATTTTTCATTAGTGTATCACTTTAGTTGTAGTGAATAGAGTAAGAATTTTTGAAAACTCCATACTAGTTATTTAACTAAATGTGGACATTTACAAAATCTTAAAATATTACCACAAATAAAATTATAATTTTCCCAAATAACAAATACCATAAATGATAACAAACATTAAAAATCATTAATGATGTTTTGTGAAATAAAATAATTGGTAGTTTTTAAAAATGTTTTTATGATAAAAATTAAGTAACTGAGTTTTTCTTTGTAATTTCAAATTCTAACTGCAAAATATAGTCTAAAAGTTCTAAAACATAGATACCTAAATCCAAATCCACAAGTATTAGCTGAAAATAAAATTTAAAAATAATTGAGTCAGGTAGAAACCATACCTCTCCAAAAATTACTTCCAATAAATAATAATTAGACAAGAAATAAAATGTATAATCTATAAAAAAATACCTATAAAGTTGTATTATTATCCTAGACAGAAAGACTAAATTCCATTCAACTTAGAAATTAAAAAAAAAAAAAATCCTACTGGAGCTGATTTTGGAAACTGAAAAGGTGATTTTAATGCTCATTAAGAAATAAGGCATAATTTCATATTTTTTGAAAAGGGACACAGAAAAGAGTATACATTATCCTGTCAAGTCTAAATCTATAATTAGAATATTTTGTTATTTACCTACCACCATCACTACCAACATAAATGGGTCAGAAGAAAAAAGGCCTGAAACATACTCTGGAAAATAAATTGTGTATATGATAAGGTGTTATAAACAAACGGGAACTCAGATTATTCCTGTAAAAATGAAACTGGAAAAGCTATTTGAGAAAGAAAAAAAGTGGATTTGCAACTTATACCACAGAAAACCTTACATTCCAGGTATATTCAAGAGCTAAAAGTCTGCCTTTTTAGAAAGTTATTTGACAATACAAGTTAGGAGCTTTAAGTTTTCATAGTATTTGGCTCTCTACTCCTTCTTATGAGAATCTCTACAAAGAAATATTCAGAAATGCAAATGTTTATGGGGGAAGGAGTTCATAAGCAATGTAACAAAATATTCTGAACAACTTTAATTTTCAACAATAGGTCAATAGTTGAAAAATTAATATTATGCAGCTTATGAAATGTGAATAAAAAAAGTAATTTCCTTTGAGAATCACAATTATTTACAGAGAAAAGGATAAAGAGAGAACGTTTCTGACACACACACACACAAAAAACAGTTAAAACTTTACCAGTATTTGTGTATTATAGATTTTTGCTTTCCTTTCTATAGTCTTCTGTTGTCCAAAGTGTCTATAAATAAGTACACTTACAAAGGACTATAATAATTATGGTAAAGGCATTTTAAATTAAAGGAGCTGCCATTATTCTTATAAATTAGATTGCAGATATCAGCTTATTTTACACAGCTCTCTCTCATTAATAACCACCTGTTTTTACCACTTTTTGACATAACAAATTATCTGAAATTTCACTATATTTCTTGCTTTAGAGTAAACATACTGGTATAAAAAGATTAAATCTCATCTTTTTAATTATATTTGGAAATAAGGACTTCTGCTAAGATTTCTCAGTTGTAAAATGTGAGTACTAGATTTCATATTTTTTCATATTCTATTGAAATCTAACATTTTGTATTTTTAGAGTTGTCTATGGAAAGAAACAGGTATGTTCAATGCTGAAATAAATACTATCAAAATTTTGTAATAGATAAATTAACAACAAGAAAACATTTTCTCCCTTAAAGATATTACCTTATTTTTAAACTAAATGATTTACTCATCTTTTCATGTAAAGTATTCTAATACTGTATTTAGAGCATAATATAGTTCATCCAACATAACTATATAATGTAGAATTTAAAAAGTAAAAGATATTGTCAAGGCCTAAGCCATCAGATAAGAATTTTTAAGTTACATTTCTACATGAACTAATCATATTACAATCTGTGAACCTTCTGAAGGATCAGAAAAGACAGCATGAATGAAAGCAGATGCGAGTATAGAGAGCAAGTGAAGATAAACAGTGAGAAGATCATTAAGATAGTAGCAAATGATGTGCATTAGAGAATAAATAGGACAGATCAAGGATAGGTAGAATAGGATGAGTTTATAAGGGGCTCTGAAATTCAGACAAAGGATTTTGGATTTGATGTATGAGTTCTGAGATCAATGATGCCATTCAGATTTGTTTTAGAAAAATTAGGCTGTTAACATATATGCAAAAAAAAAAAAAAAAGGAAAAACAAGGCCAAATAACTAAATGAGGATGAGGAATCATAACAAACTCCCAAAATGATGGACTAAAATATGTCTTCCTTATAGGTACTTTGAATTGTTTTTCTAGTGATGGTAACAGAGTTGTATGACTCAGTTTCTCTCCCCCTGGATTCCTAGAGAATAATGAGATGTAATGGTAAAACCACAGCCAGTATTAGAGAATCATCCTATGGCTAAGAAAAACAAAACTATATGACCTTGAGAGGAACAAATAATTATCTGGAAAACAACACAGGAAAACATATTTTCTAAAACAAGTAACAGAAGGGGAAATATTTTTCTTAATTTACATCCCCATCAGCATGATCTTGGAAAGAAAAATATTATGGTAAACCTTATGAATTAATGAATGGGTTAAATTTCTCTTAATATGCATATGTAGTCAATTCTCACTATTTGCTGTAGTTATTATCCACACAGTCACCACAAACATTAAACTAGCAAACAATGAACTAGAACTGTTCAGGCAAATACAGGCTTAGGTTTCTGAGAGCCTCTGGTCACACATTTTCATCAACCTTCAATATATAACTGTGTTTTATCGGTGTTTCTGCTTAGGAAACTTTATTTAGTATATATTGTTGATTCATAAACATTGAACTTGGAGCCAATGGCCCTGTAAGTCATGCCTGAATAAAGATTACCCATCACACGTATTCTTTCTGCAAAGCACATCGCAGCGCTCCTGCACTGAGAAACACTAGACAGTTTAGACAGCACTCAGCACCATGCTTGAGGACATTTTAAACAGTGTAATCACCAGCAAAAGCACAAAATTGTGAAAGGCATAGCACTAAACTGTGAAAAGTACACTTGTTTAGAATATGAGAGCTGAAACAAGAAGGCAAAGCATTGCCTTGTTTGACGTAAGCTGTGAATGTGTGTGCCAGGTGACCTAAATTTTTCAGCACTCCATGCAAGTCTGCAAATGATATTGAAAGCCCTGTGAGTATTAATACTGGGTTTACAAATAAATTTAACAGGTGGGCAAATTTGCAAATATGGAATCCATGAATAAAGAGCATCGACTGTATTTAATGGAATGAGACTTGTCTGACTTGAACTTAATTCTTATTCTTTAAATAATTAGATACATAATCAGGAACAAGAACAAATTTTCTCATCCAAAAAAACAGAAAAGCCTTCCAAATTTATCTCTAGACCCTTCCAGCTCAAACACTGTATAACTCTTTGATGTAAAATTCAATTCCCTTAATGAAATTTTCAAACATGCTCTGCCAATGGCAAGGTTAGAGCTCTCTGGTATAGAACCCTAAAGTCTAACATTAGATTTGGTAAATTTAATGCATATCCAAAAATAAACAAACGGAAGAAAGTTTGATCCCAAAGTAGTTCTGAGAAAAGTAGTCAAAAATACTAATTTTCCAAAGAATAGGATTTGAAATTCAATGTCCATTTGAGATAGTTCAGTATTTCAGGTCACAAGCTGAAAAATGTGTACAGAAAAAATGACATGCCTTCTAAATTTCCTAGTAGTAGAATTAGTTTCAAAACTGCCAAGATTGTATATTACTTGCCTTATAATCAGTTTACTGGACTTATTATTCTAACACATAAAACCCATAAATTATCCATAAACTCAAAGTAATGTTGTTAGCAAAATTAGTATCAATAAAAAGTAAAAAATGATATAAGGATTTAAAAATTATTTAACCAATTGCTTTTATGGAACAGAAAGAAACAAAACAGACTCATGACCTACCTCTCAAAAGATGTTTTCCTTTGGTTTGGGCTGCACACATTTCATTTTGTTTGTTGGCATTAAATGGTATGAGAGTACTAGTAGATTGTTGCTTCTCCATGTGTATCAGATTTGACTGTTTTGTTTTTAAGTAACCAGTGTTTGCATATTTCATTCTCTATAAATCCTGATTTTTCTTTTTATTTTACTCTTTATCATTCTCTTAAAAGGTAAATAATCAAAGATATAGTATGGAAATACTTATTTAAAAAACTAGTAAGTGAAAGTAGGCATGTTAGAGCAGGGGTTGGCAAATTTTTTCTGTAATGAGTTAGAGTAAATATTTTAGGCTTTGCAGGCCAAGAGGTAAGATCAAGAATATTATGCAGGTACTACATAACCAGAGAGAAAACAGATTTCCACAATTCTGTATTGACAAAATTCAAATTATAACAATATTGCTACTACTAACAACAGCAACAGCAGTGGAGAACAACATACAGATACAATAAAATTCTTTGTTGGGAGGGAGGGGAATAGCATTTTTCTTAATTAGGTTTAAAGTCAGGGTTCCTATCAAATCACTTGCAAATGTTCATCTGTTAATGTCAATCTAGAATAAGATTTTACATAGTTCATTTTGGAAAATGAAATGTCTTTTCACACAGATAGGTACTGCCAAATACTGATATCAATTCAGTAGCATATGATATTTGGGGGGCATATTCATTACTTAGGCAGCATTTATAGAATTCTAATAGATTTTTCTCTTAAAATTTGCTTTTAGCATGTCTTCAGTTACAGATTAATCATTGCCAATTGAGGATTAAGTGGAAGCTCAATTGCAGTTAAATAGATTTTGAAATATAGAAATCTACTCTACATTGCATTGAGGTCTGAAAGATGTTGCAGGAAGTATGGTTTGAACTCAGAAAATACATCTGCTGAAATCTGTGTGAGAATGAAGATATCACTTCTTATTTTAATTGTTGGTAACACAGAGAAGACATAGTTATGATCCAAAAACTTAGTTACTGTAGGAATGACTTTACTGCAATTTTATGTCTTGCACAGAAGTGTTGTTTTGCCATGTAATCTTGTGTTGAATTCATTACAAACATTATCAAGTCTACATCAAAAGCTAGTTTTCACAGCTATTTAATGTCAGTAACAGTGGTTGAGGGTCAAGTCATTTCTCTCAGTCAGAAAAATTTCCACATTGGTCTGAACTCAATAAACCTCAATGAACTTTATCACTGCTAAGTTATTGAACTGCTCTGTGGTAGGACAAATCAGGACAGTCATCTTTTATGTCTGATAAAAGATCATAGAATGGACAATGATGAAGTCTATGAGGGTGAAGGAATTCGACCACTGAAATTACTGGCTTGATAGCACATGATAGATTCAGATATATTCTACAAGGTATTTGCTGATTTAATAATATTATGAATAAGCACAGGTTTTCAACACATCTCCACAAGCCTTGTATATTTGTATACATATTTTTACTACCATCAGTAATAATACATCTTATCATACTCCGCTTAAAGTTGTTACGAATTGATGTTATCTCAACTTCTTTGAAAATAGTCTCACAGACTATTAACAGAAGTTTACTCATCAACCACATTAATTCCTTGAATAAAAATTGGAATTAACTCCTTGAATAAAGTTTATTTTCTCTGGACACGTTTTAATTTACTTACCATTGAGAAATGCTTTCTTTGCTTGACTAACAAATTAGCTACTCATAAACTTATTTTGGTTGCAACTTCATTTCATTTTTAATTTTTGTAAATAAGATATTCCATTTAAAATTTTTCTAACTGTTGCTTTTTAGTGTTGGGAATGTTGTAATGAGTGCATAATCTGTTAAGGTTGACATTTACTCTTTTAACACAGCTATTGTGTTATTGCATAATAACACAATGCTATGTGACCTAATTTGTAACAAAATAATCCACACCCCATAGTGCCTTAAAAGTACAACCCTTGAAGTTCACATTTCTCTTCTTTTCTTGTTTTGACACTATGGATATGCATCAGTCAAAATAAATAAGTAAAACGCTGTGGTACCACAAACACTGCTGAGTTATTACAGTGTTGCTGTGATTTGTAGTGCATGGAGAAGCAGTGAGAAGTGAGGAGAGTGCCGTATGTGTAGCGCGAAAACAGCCACAGACAAGGCAGTGTGGTTATGTTCTAATAAATTTGTATTTAAAACACTGGAATTTGAATTTCATGTAATTTTCAAGTTTCTTGAAATACACTTTAAAATGGTTTTTTGAACCTCTTAAGTTTTGTGGGGTTTTTTTAAGATTTATTTATTTATTTTAGGGGGGGTATGGAGAGGCAGAGGAAGAGGGAGAGTCCCAAGCAGACTCCACGCTCAGTGTGGAGCCCAAGGTGGGGCTTGATCTCTTGACCCTGACGTCATGACCTGAGCCCAAAAGGAGAGTCAGATGCTCAACTGACTGCACCACCCAGGCACCCCAACCACTTAAGATTTTAAAACCATTCTTAGCTTGTAAGCTGGGGAAAATAATACGGTGGGCCAGATTTGACTCACAGATCAAAGTCTACCAACCCCTGCTATAAATAAAACAGTCTCCAAAAAAAGGCTTTCTGAAACCTAGTGATCACAGTTTAATTAGTTTGAACATGGTGGAAAGCAATCTGTGGATCTGGTGCCTGTAGGATCAAATATCTCTGGAGAATAAAACAGACTGCTTTTACTGGTGACGATAAGTCACACTGCAGAGAAGACTTTCACCTGTATTTGTTGGTATTGTTAAAGGGGCTTATGAGTTCCTATACACTAACATATGTCCATCATAAAAATGACTCAAAGGACATGTGCCACTACGATTTCACTCAACATTAATATTAATAATATTAATCACTCAATATTAAAATGACATCACATATTTCACTTCTGTCAAATCACAGGAAGATGCAGAGGACCTTCTTTGGTCAACCTACTAAAGCAGCCAAAATGACCTAGTAGTCATAGGTCATCTTCTGGAGCAATAATAGAGAATATCTCAGAATATCCAATAAGTTCTTCAAGGTGTATTTAGAACACCTCTTCCCATGCAAAATGTGATGGAATCAATGAAGTGAAATGTTTTCTTTAATGTGGTTTTGTATATATATGGGAGACCCAAGAAGACATCCAAGAGAATAACTCAAGTAATCATTAATAAAAAGTGAAAATTTGAAGTTAGAGGAAGTATTTAAAAAAAAAACCATAAACAGAGAAATGAATCAATATTTTGACAGTGTAGAGGATATTTCACAATCTTAGTAGTACATTAATAATTATTTTAGCAGAAATATTACTACTGAAAATGTAATAAGCTGGTTAGTCCCATTTGTACTTGAAAGTATAATGCAAAAATAAAAGAACAACAACAAAAAATCATTTCACATATACATTTTTGGAAAGATAAAATGTTTACATAAGTTAATGCATACTTGATTTCAAAGTAACACATTTATAGGATTCTTGGTTTTGTTACAAATTTCAATTCCTTTACCAAAATACATCTGTCCCATGCTATGTAATGAGAAAAACATCTGTCTGTTTTACATTAGCAATTATTGTACTTTTATTATCAGCCAACTTGCTTTGTATTGGATGTCTCAGCTGCAAACATTAAAACAGATGGGGCCAATTCCTACAAGAGCTTTTTCCTGTAGTCAACAAATAACTTTGCTAACTTTTCTTCCATTTCCCATATAAAAAGGAAGTTTCTTAAGACTCAAATGCCCTACTATTATATTTATAATGAAGAAAAAAAAATAAACGAGATTCAGGAAAGGTCTTGTGACAGTCTTTGTAAAAACACTTCTGTCTTATCACACTTTTATTAAATGACTACGACATACTTCATATTATAGTTACGTCTGAAAGTTATTTGTGAAGTTATTAGAAAATGAAATCACATTCTCCCATCATAGTATCACTTCTGCTCATAATAATAAGTCCTCATAATCATAATAAGTCCTCATCTTCTCTTTCCTTTTCTTACTGCCTTAATGATTTGCATCTATCAGTAAATGTGTATCTGATTAACAATCACCTGGGATCAAAGTATACCTAATTCATAAAACTGTATTTCTCATAAACACCAAAACAAATCATCAATGGGAATATATATGTAAAACAACCAAAAGCTTTTTGTTAAAAAACACAGTTCCATGGGCTTCCACTTGTAGTAATTTCATATTTTTATTACTAGACTAACAAGCAGTAAGCAACCTCTAATATTCAAAGCTCTCTCTACAGTTCATTATAGCACATTCCTCTTACAAATCCCTCAGCCTTTTCATCTCTTAAATCTGCCTCCTTCTTTGTTTCTGCAGAATTTTTTGCCTCCACTCTTTTTCTGCTTTGTAGCCCATAAAGAAAAATGTTGATGTATTTGTTTTGGGGGGGCACTCAGGATTCATTTGAATATGACAGCATTATGGACAATAATATGCGTTCTTTAAATTCAGATTCTAAAATTCAAAGTGTTACTAAAGAAGTGTAAATTATAAGACAACATGCTTTCCACCTGGTAGTTTTAGTTTACATTTTAATATATATTGGAAGTTATACAATTCTTACTTTTTTTATTGTTTTTTAAGTTTAAGTTCAGTTTAAAAAAAAAACTGCATGCTGACTAACTTGTGATGTACTCAAGGGAAACCCTTTTAATATGCTAATAAATGAGTTAACTGACAGTATTAAGAAATCAACCCTAATATTGCTCAGTAAACAACTCAAATTTGAGAAATATTCGATATGAGAATATATTTTTAACCCTGCAAACTGGGTGGGGTTTATTGATGACTAACATGGCTCTGTTTTTCATCAATTACTAAATACCAAAAGTGTAACAAATTTGGATGAGTTACTTTTGTATTCAGTCATCCTTCTTACAATTGCAAAGCTGGTGTTGCTTAGAAACCCATATAAACACTCTGTGTCTTTTCAAGGGAGGAAATAAAAAAATTCTTGGCATAATTTTTAAACTGAGATAACTATAGAACTAGACCAAAAACACCTATATTTATTTAAAAATTCTAGTATGATTTACAAAATTCTTAGAGAAATAAAAAAAATATTTTCATTATTTAAAAATTTGTTACATTTTTTTTTCCAGTCAGCACTTACTGAGCATTTACTGCCTACACCATACTAAGAGCTTTATAGTCATGGATTTCTTTAGCCCTTGTGATAGTCCCACAAAGTTAATTTGTATCTGTCCCTCTCATAGTGAGGAGGGAAAAATTTGTTACATTTTTAAATTAGAAAATATGTATATGCTTACTCACTTTATTAGCAAATGAACCATATATAGTTACTCATATTCCTCCGTAATTAGCTACATTGTATCTGAAACACTAATATTAAATGGTGAAAATTATACGTTTAAGGTTTGCCCTGAATTTAGAATCTAGAGGAAGAGAACTAAAAGCTACTTGTCTTTGTTTTCTAACAATACCTTCTGTCTTCAAAAGACCTAAAATAATTTATGGACAAACCTACTTTCAAGACAGTGCTCTTGCAAATGCATAACATAGATTTTATGTTACTAAAGAAAAATCAGACAAATACCATATGATTTCACTCATATGTGGAATTTAAGAAACAAAACAAATGAGTAAAGGGAAAAGATGAGAGAGAGAGAAACTAAAAATGAGACTTAACTATAGAGAATGAACTAATGGTTACCAGAGGGAGGTGGGTGGGGGGATGAGTAAAATAGGTGGTGGGGATTAAGGAGTGCACTTGTGATGAGCACTGAGTGATGTATGGAATTGTTGAAACACTGTATTGTATACCTGAAACTAATATAACACTGTATGTTAACTATACTAGAATTAAAATAAAATAAAAAAAATATTTGTTTGCCTTAAAAAAATAAAGAAAATCAGACATACCAGCTACATAAAGTGGCTAGTCATGCCTAGGATGCGGCTATCCCAGATGCAGAGTCTGTATTAGAGCCTGAGAGATCTTGGGAAGGCTTCAGTGCTTTGAGGTTCCTAAGGATGCCTAGATCTGGTTCACACAGAAATCAGGTAATGTTAAAATCCAATGGAGGATACTGAGTGTTGCCAACTGTGCAGTCCTATAGAAAATTATTTAAAACTCAGCATGGAAAAGGGAATTCTGTTCACTGGGTAAAGACATGAGCTGTGATGCTTACCCTGGAAAACAGCCATCAATGTTTGTAACATTTTCAATGGCTCTGGGGTCTGGCAGTGGGACAATTAGATAATCAAATCCCAGTCTGTGTGGAGTTCAATACTATGGTTGCAGATTGTACAAGACCTACACTTCCTGTTCATGATCTATGAGGATGCCCTTGGGAAAGAACCCTTTGAGAAGGAACATTAATAAAATCCACAAGCTGATCAGATCTGCACTGTCCAGATAAGAAACACAGCCACCTGGATATACCATTGTCCAGAGCATAGTAATTCATCTACAATTGAAAACAGGTCCAAAACACAAAGCCTCGTGAATCTAGCACATGAGACTAAGGAAGCCTGGCAAATACGTCCAGACAGACAGGTTCACAGTCAAGTAGAAAAGGGAATTTTAATGCATATAGCCAGGGGCACCAGACCTGTCTAATCCTGCCAAGTGGGCTACATAGGTCTCCTCTCCTGTTGAGGATACTGTGGAGCACTGACTGTATTAGACACCTTTATGAGTCACCTACAGTTGAATCTAGACCTTACAGTGTGAGTAAGAAAAACGGTGAAGTGATGGCTGAAGAGACCAGTCATGCTGCAGAGACTGAATCACATGGCTGTGGAAGGAAAGCAACAACCTTTGATATGGAAAAGTGAACGACTTAGACAGCAGTGGTCCAGGGGTAGAGAGAAGAAATAATTTCCCTCCGCTCTTATCCATAGAGCATGCACTTTCACGGCCACCACTTTCAACTTCACCACTGTAGAACATTATGAACTCTCAGAAATTTCCCAGAAGCTACTGACTTCAGGAGTGAACAGGGAGTAGAATAAGATTAACTTTCTGGACACTATTATGACTCTAGTTAGCCTAATTCTATTACGTTGGTAACTTGTGGTCTCCTCTGCTACTCAAAAGACAAAAACCCTTTTGCATGTTTCTCAGATTATAGCTGATTATTCTAAACTCTCTGGGCCAAGTGGATTGAAAGTTACAGTGCCCTGGACTCCCTGCTGGCCAAAGTGGGGTATGTATGATTGCCAACACTTCTTGCTGCACTGGGATTAATGACATATTTAACCGGCTTGACTATGGATGAGGAGCCTGGCTGAGGTCTATCCTCCAAAAAGTGCTGATTACCCAATTGGAAGTCATATTTGATCTAATCCCCTACAAGGACAATTAAGTGAAGTGTCTGATGAAGTGGCTAATGCTCTTGAGATTTGTTATCTGAATATGGAAAGGTTGGGGGCAGGAGTTGTAGGGGAATGGCTCCATCATAATGCCCTGGAATCTGTGAATGTAACCTTACAGGCCACACAGGCAATGTTTTTAAATGCAGCTAATGTGCATCTTCCTAGAAAGTGTTGTGATTTTTTTGGAACATAGAAAATGGGAGGCTTAGGAGGAGCTGCTATGAGGCCATCCCCAACTCACCTCCCTATCCATCAGGAATGCTATCTTGAAAAAGTTTCTCATAGCTTCAGAGGTTCTGATGAGCTAGCTATAAGGTTTCCTACCTTACCCTGCCTGACCCTCAACCCCTTAGGGTATAGTTGCAGTCTAGAACTGGCTCCTCAGTAATGGGATATCCCATTACTCATATTGCAGTCATCCAGCATCTTTTGTTTTCATGTTGTCCTTTTATTGTGTGGGACAAGGACCTCGGAATGTAGTACCTTTGACTTCTCCTCCCTTTGTTGTCTATGTTAGTAATAAACTGGATCTAAAATTAGCTCATCTTGGGACACCTGGGTGGCTCAGTCAGTTAAGCGTCTGCCTTTGGCTCAGGTCATGAACCCAGAGTCCTGGGATAGAGCCATGTGTTGGGCTCTTTGCTCATTGGTGAGCTTCCCCCTCTGCCCCTCCCCCTGCTTGTGCTCTCTCTCTCTCTGTCAAGTAAATAAATAAAATCTTTAAAAAAAAATAAAATAAAATATAAAATAAAAGTAGGTCATTTTATGTTTACCAGTCGATTTTGTCAGTCAGGTGTTGGCCTTGCCCTTATCTGTCTGCTGCATGCTTGAAAGAAATATAAACTATGGTATATTCATTCTGTTAAATACTATACAGAAGTAAAAATGAATGAAATATCAACATGGAAAGATTTATCAGACATGCTGCTAAGATTTAAAAAAAAGCAAGTATACCATGTTTATTTCAGCTTTATATTTTAAAAAACCTTACAAATGCACATACCTATGTAATGTATTTGTTAGTAAAAGTATATTTAAAAATAACCAAAAAAAAAAAAATACATTGAATATTTAACAGTTATCTCTGGAAGAAGACCAAAGGAGTAGGTAAGACGGTATTGTCACTATTTATTCTACATAAATATTATTTGAACTTTTCAGAACAAAGTATTCATGAATTACCTATTTAATTAAAAGAGATGATTAAAATGATTCCGAGTATATATTTATTGGTACCCATTAAAAATTAAGCTCTCTGTTGGGGGGCAGAGGTACAAAAATATAAAACATAAAAAAGAATGACCACTATGTGTTAAGTAAATAAACATTAGAATCCACACCTACCTCATCTAAATATCATCCTCTCTAAACTTCCTTAAGTTTGAATATAATAACAATATTAGCAATAACAGCACCAACATTTACTGAATATTTTATCATTGACAAGAACAATGATAAGGTATTTAAATGTACAAATTCATTTAAGACAGAAGAAGCATCCTTTCATTTGTTGGATCGGTATAGCAGCTAGAATAGTATTTCTTACACAAACCAATATCAAATCTAACTTTAAAAAAATCTGTCTACTCATTTCTCTATATTCAAAGTCCATTAAATGTGTGGAGATAATACTTTCAGCCTTCTATTAAATATACTTATTGATCAAATTTGTTTTCATACCATGGTTAACTATTAACTCAAAACAGATCTCTAAAAAGTTAAATGATAAGACTTCTAGGAGAAAACACAGACGAAACTTGACATTTGCAAAAGTTTCTTAAGACACAAAAAGCAATAAATATAAAAGACATTTATAAACTGAACTTTATGAAAATTAAAAGTTTCTGCTCCTTGAAGGGCACAAATAAGTAAATGAAAAGATAAGCCATAATGTGGAAGAATATATTCACGGGCAAAAGAATTGAATAGACAGCTGACAAAAGAAAATATATCAAAGGTCAATGAGCACAAGAAAACCTACTAGGGAAGTGCAAATTAAGACCACAATGTGATATAACTATGTACAACTTATAATAGCTAAAATTTTAAAAGACTGACACTACCATGTACTGGTGAGGATATGGACCAACTGAAATGCTCATATATTGGCGGTAGGGATATAAAATGGCACAACCTCTTTAGAATACTGCCAGTTTCTTATGAAGTTTAATATTCCATACAATCCAGATATTTTATTCTTAAGTATTTACTCAAGAGAAATGAAAACATCTGTCTGCACAAAGACTTGAACTCAAATGTTCATAGCAATTTTATTCTAATAGTCAAAAACTGAAAGCAATTTAAATGTCCATCAACAGGTGAATGAAAAAAAAACCCACTACATATTCAGACAATAACTACTCCTCAACAATAAGAAGGAATAAATTATTTACGCATGCAATAGGAATGAATTTCAAAAATATTATGCAGAACAAAAGCAGACACAAGGCTACATAATGTAAGATTCAAGTTAAAACCCTAGCAAAGTCAAATAAATCTACAGTAACAGAAAATAGATCAGTGAGTATCAGTGGCAGGAGTGGGTGTAGGTGTGAGAGGGGTTGAGGCGGTGGGAAAGGGGAGGATGGTCTGGCAAAGGACACAATGACATTTTGGGCATGATGGAAATATACCATATTTTGACAGAGGTGGTAGTTACAAGGACTTATATTACTTATATAAATAAGGCACACAGGCAGAGACTTTTAAAACATGTCTTACAAGCCTTTCATATATTTTGAGGCAGAAGATATTTCATTTTGATGTCCATATCTCATGTGTGTATAGGTATCTGCTGAGAAATTACTTCAAACAAATTTTAATATTATATTTAAACTCCCTCACTATAGAATTCTTTATTTCATTTTTCTAGATAAAGATTTACAAAAAATATTACTAAATAAAATATGATTTTTTTAGATCACCCTTCATGCTATACCATTCAGAAATCTTAGGATGTCTATTTCTTTTCTCCTGGTTAACTACTGTATATACTGTTTGTAGTGGATAACTTTGGTTTCTAACAAAATATGTATGATTCAGACATTGATTTTCCTATTCTAACTTTTCACACTAGTGACAGCCTACCAACAATATAAGAAGCCTTTCAAATGAAATCAGAGCTACAGCTTCTGAAATAAAGATAAAGCAAACATTTTCTTCAACGCCAAATATACTTGGCAAAAGTTGAGTGCAGTTTTAACTTTTCTCTCATCTACTGTATGCAACCAGTAAGCAAGTCTTTGATGATCCTATTCTATTAGCATTTTTCATCTATATTCTTTTCTTCCTTTCCCTCTCAACTTACATCACTATTTCAGGAAGCACTTGTTTCTTTTGTGGTAATGTAATGGCTAACCTGTTTGTAACCATCCACTGGCTTCAGTAAAGTCCTCCATGTTGCCAGTGGACTAATCTTTTAAAAACATGAATCTGTTGATGTAAAATCCAGAATTAACATTAACAGACTATAGGAAAAAGTACAAAATCAAGAATAATCTACAATATAGATCCTAATTCCTATCCATTATTCCTTCCTGGCCAGACCTAAATTCTAGCTGTAATGATCTATTTGCAATTCTCTCAAACCTTCCTGTAGTCCCCTCTTTGTGGCCTTGGTTCCTGCTACCTGTGTTCTTGATGAAATCTTTATCAGAAGTTCTGTTTAAGTGTTAATTTCTTCTTTTTGATGTCTTTTGCTTCCCCCTAGCAAAATTAACTTTCTTCTCACTTCAGGATATGCTTCCTGAAATTAAGAATCCTATATTCTTTATTTTTGCATGTACAGAATCTAGCACAATGCTTAACACATAGTAAGAATGACTTTAAATGTTCCTTTAAAATCTTGGAAGAATGGACAACTCACTGGGAACCATGTAAATTTTCAAAATTGACTCCCAACAAAAATTAAATAACCAAAGAAACTTAGAAGTCTGTCAAAGAATTATAATCAAGTAAACTCTGAGCTCAGATTGCTTTATGTGATCTTTCAAGCTTTAAATGATTTTCAAACTTTTTTCATGCTACTTCAAACAATTTTCATGCTATAAAAACTATTCTAGTCAATAGAGAAAAATAGAACACCTTTAAATTAATTTTATTAAGTAGTATAACCCTGATATTCCAAATGGAAAAGCAAGTCAGACACAAAACCAACCACACATAAAATGAATCACATTTATTAATATAAACATTTAAAAAATCATAAAGTACTGGTAAATTAGATCCAGCACTATTGAAAAACTGATATACTATAGTCAAATATACATTAATCCAGAAATGCAAGTGTGGGTTAATATTTCGCTGTACCTAAATATAACATGAATATGTCAAAAGAGCAGGGAGCGGGGAGATAATGAACAATGAACAAATTATTGTCCTATGTTAAAAAAATACCTATCCTAAACCAACAGAAAATATGATAATTAAAAGGCAAGTATCTTGGGCATTTGCATTAAAAATTGAAAGTAGCAATAAGACAGAAATAGAAATAAGAGGCATAAAGTTACTGTAAAACAGAGAAAGTTATGATTACTTATGATTTTAAGACTGTTCAGAAAATGAACTAAATGCAACCATTCTTAATGTAATAGTTCAATAAAATAGAAAAAAGCAAAATAGGATTGAAATTTAATAATTTTCCTATATGTGGCAGGCTGAATAATGGCCTCTCAAATAATATCCATATACTAATTCCTAGAACCTGTGAATGTTCTCTTACTTGCAGATATAATTCAATTAAAGATCTTCAAATGGGGAGATTATCCTAGATTTTATCCAAGAGGGCTGTAAATATAAGCAAAAGGGTCCTTATATGGGGGGGGTGGACAAGAAGGTCAAAGGAGGAAGTAGATGTGATGACAGAAGCCAAGACTTTATAGCGATTCAAGGAAGGGGTCACAAGCCAAGGAAAACAGGCAGCCTCCAGAAGCTAGAACAAGCAAAGAACGGGATTCTCCCCTACAGCCTCCAAAAGGAACCAGCCCTGTCAACACTTTAACTTTAGCCCAGTAAAACTGATTTTGGACTTTTGGCATCTAAAACTGTAAGAGAACAAATCTGTGTTGGTTTAAGAAACAAAATTTGTGGTAATTGTCACATGACCACAGAAGACTAATACACTAACTACAATAACAGTTGAAAGAAAGAAAGAGAAAGAAAGAAAAAGAAAACAGCAAATAGGAATGACTTTAAATTAAATAACTAAGAATGATCTTAAATGAAATGTGTTGGACATCTACATAGAAAAAGCTTTCCTGAGACAGAAAAGAAAAAATAATATCAGTTCATATGTGAAATCCCAGATATTATACGACTATCTTGTGCAAATAAGTTAATAGTTTTTTCTTTATTCATTTTGTTTTTAACCAGTTAATAGTTTTAACACAATTTCACTTACACAGAAAACAGGAATACCTTATTTGGAAAGGATATTTGGTGAAATGATTTTAAATTCATAAGTAAAAAGAAATGGAATAATATACTAGAGTAGTTGTTAAAATAAAGAATAGAATCAGGGAATTATTACCCTAGTAGATAACTCAAAATAAAAAGATACTACAAAGCATTGATGAGTAACATAAGAATTAATGTAACAATGGACAAGAATAAATAACCCTTTCCCCCAAATCCCAGCAATACATAACAATTTAGCATGAAAACAGTATATGTGATTACTTATAATTTATATGGCTGGCATAGCTGGATTACTATTTAGAGAAATTACAGTGAGAACTTTTCCTCTCAAATATCTTAAAATAAATTCTATATAAATTAGAGAATCACAAAGTAAAAAATTAGATCAAACCATAAGTAATCATATATATTACCTCAGAATGAAGAAAGTTACTTTAAGTACAGACATGAAAAGGGAAAATATGATAGATTTGATCATAAAAAAATACTTAATTTTGTATGTGAAAAACAGCATAATTATTTTACATAACTTTTGGGGGGGGGCACAGATGGGGAGGAATGGGCCAAGATTTTAAATGCACATAATTACTGGGAACCGGATAACTGGGATGAGAAAGACACACCCATACACTACTACTAGGAGTGTAAACTTATTTAAATTTTCTTAAGTAAAATTTGGCACTGAATCTTTAGTTTTTTTTCTAATTTTTAAAAAAGATTTTATTTATTTATGGGGGATAGGGGCAGAGGGAGAGGAAGAAGCAGACTCCCCACTGAGCAGAAAGCCTGATTGGCGGGGGGGGGGGGGGGGGGGCCGGGGGGGGCCTGAATCCCAAGACCCTGAGATCATGACCTGAGCCAAAGGCAGATGTTTAACTGACTGAACCACCCAGGCGCCCCCTGAATCTTTAAATGTCTTAAAATATTGCATGTACTCCTATGACCCAGTAAATCCATTATTCTGTGTTTAATAATTTATAAGAGAATAATCATAAATGAACACAAAAACTTAAATACAAGACTATGTATTGTTATTTATATCAAAAAAGATTGAAACAAATATAAGAGACTGATTAAATATATTATAACAAATGCCTAAGATGGACTATTCTACAGACCTTAAAAAAATTACACTTGTGGGGGCGCCTGGGTGGCTCAGTTGGTTGAGCGACTGCCTTTGGCTCAGGTCATGATCCCAGGGTCCTGGGATCGAGTCCCACAACGGGCTCCCAGCTCAGCGGGAAGCCTGCTTCTCCCTCTCCCACTCCCCCTGCTTGTGTTCCTGCTCTCACTGTCTCTGTCTCTGTCTCTGTCAAATAAATTAAAAAATAAATAAATAAATAAAATCTTTAAAAAAAAAAAATTACACTTGTGAACAATGAAGAATATGTATCATCTAAATAATGCATAGGGTACAATATTAAGTGAAAAAAAGATGAAAAGCTCTATATATAGTATGATCTTTATTTTATAATTAGATGTGCAATAAGATTAGAAGAAAGCACAGAAACACACTTATAAGACCTATTTTTATCTTATTTTCCTTAATTCATGAAAATAAATGATAACTTTATATTCAGAAACATTTTAATTAGAATACAGGAAAATGGAATATCTCCAGATTGGAAAGTTTTTCTTTTCCTTCTAAGAGTAATGAAAAGGTCAAAAACAAAAACAAAAACAAAAACAAAAACTTCATTGATTTGACTCTGTGAAAATAGAAAATTCTTAATATAAAAAGCGCCATGAACAAGAATGAAGGCAATTGACAAAAGGGGGAAATCACAAGCATATAGGACAAACACCTAATATACTTACATCATCCACATGACAATATATATTAATTACGTACTAATGCCCAACAATATTCTAGCCTCAGAGGGCACAGCAGTAAACAATTAAGAGTAGACACTTGCCCTCATGAATCTTTCATTCTCATTGGAAAGAACAGGTAATAAGTAAGTAAGGAATAACTTCAGACTAAGTTAAGTGGTAAGTGCTATGAAGACTAAAAAGCCTGGGGGCGGGGGGCGCGGGAAACAAACCCAACAGAGGCAGTAATGTGGCAGATGTGAAAGGTGTGAGAAGGTATGTTATGTCAGGAACAGCTCCTCTAAGGATGTAACATTTGAGCTGAAACATGAATGACAAGACAGTCAACCGTGTGAAGACTGGCTGAAGAGGGATTCAGAAAATGGAGAATCACAAGTACAAATTCCATGAGGCAAGAAAGAGGTTAGCTTGTTTGAGAAATAGCTGAAGTGTCTAGAGCATAAGGGACATGGGTGAAACTAACATAAGATAAATTTAAAACTCTCAAGGCCAAATAAAGTTGGGATGTTTAGACCTCTATAGTTAATGTGACCTTTCAAATCAATAGGGAAAATAACATCTCAAAATAAACAAGGCTAGAAACAATTCACAATTGGAAAAACACAACCTGTTAATATACACATAAAATTTCAATCTAGCTAGTAAGAAAGATATAATTTTCTACCTTTCAAATTGACATGCCATCACAAATCATTATTTATATACAATGACAGTGAGGTGAAAAAATGATGAAACATTAATGTTATTTATGCTAGCAAAAAGTAAGGAAAATAGTCAAAAATAGAGTGTAATTTAAGCAAATTATGGTACATATTTACCATGGAAAAGTCTAAGTCCATTAAATTATATCTTCAAAAAATATTTCATGTTCAATTATGTCTGGTATTGTTGATTACAACATTTCTAATCCATTCACAAATTCTGTCTCCTCTAAAACATCCTACCTGTCATTATTCCTACTGCCAAAAGCCCTAATCCTAGACACCATAATTTCTGGGACTACTGCAATAAACTTCCTAATAATTACTTCTCCTAGACCCTAACTCTTTTTCCCTGTTTATCTTCCACACAACAAGAAGAGTGATGTCCTCGGTGCTAATCATCATAAAACTCCAGTATCCAATGTGTTCACGTTGTAACTATAATACAATTCCAACTTCCTACCTTGGCCCACTTGATCTGGTCCCTGAATTATTTCAAAGACCTCACCTCCTGCCATACTCTCACCCACCTCCCCGCCCAACAACGTTCAACACACACAACATTTCTTTCTGTTCTTTCAACATGCCAAACTCACTCAGATCCAAAGACCTTTGTCCTTGCTATTCCTGATGCTTGGAATGTGATTTTCTTCCTCCTAATCATTTAGAGTTCAACTCAAATTCCCATCTTTGATGTTTCCTCTCACTATCCTAGCTAAAGTATACTCCACCTCAACATTTTTTGTCATATGCATTTATTTCCTTCCCAGTACTTATGCTTATCTAAAATTATGTATTTATTCAGTGTTTCTCTGCCTCTTCAGCAACAAGAATAAAAGCTCCATAAGAGCAAAGACTTTCTGCATTCCCACATGTAGAACAGTGCCTAGCACATAGTATCACTAAAAAAACACTTACTGAATGAAGAGTAAAAATAACGGAGTATTATACAAATAACAGAATGTTAATTATATTTAACTTACTAAGTGACATGCAAACCATGAATACCATATAATATATAGGGTATAAAAGCAACATATGCTATAATCAATATACATATAAATCTGGAAAATAGATAAAAAATCTATGTAGGCTTCAAATTTTATTCTTACATAGCAAAAATAAAATTAAACTGATTTGAAAATTTATTGTTTCAAAGGAATAATTGAGATATGAGAATATAAAAAGGTGAATTTATAAAATTTAAAGTTCTTATGTACACATGTGTATGTGTAACGACAGATGATAGATCTGGATAAAGGTGTGTATATATATATATATATATATAAATAAATAAAAATATACACACACACTAAAAGAAATAGGAGAGGAATGAGGAAAAAAACAGGAACATATTGATCAAAATAATCAAAATTATAAACTGAAAATAGTATTTTTGAGAACACATTTAAAAGGTCATCTTATTTCTGTATAAGACTAACATTCACTCCAATAATTTTGCAAAACACTCTAAAAAATCAGAATAAGCATATATTCAAATTCAATAAAGTCCGAAATGACAGCACCTTCATAGTGTAAATTTCCAGAAACCAGTGATTATCTTCAAAGACTACAATGAGAAGAGGCAGAAGGGAAAAATAAGTTCTCTAGCACAGGAAACACTAAAATAGCCTGTAACAGAGTTATTCCTCTTAGGAGGCCACTGTAGCCTCTCACTAGGATAAATCAGATCCACCTGTGGGACTAGTAGTTAGGTTGAAGACTTTTGCAAGATTGCAAAAGAAGCTTACTTCCCATTTGCATTATATACCTCTAAAAGAGCTACAAAGGGACTAATGTAAAAAGCGAAGTAACCAAGACTTTGGTTAAAATTACATTCTCAAGATGGCATATTACCATATCTTTTAAATGGGATCAGAGAGAAAAAAGACTGAACTTTGTACAGTTATAGCAAGAGCCTACAAACCATTATATATACTAGCATACTGCCAGGAAAATCTGTTTTCCACATAATTAGGACCAAGCAAAGTGTTCTTAATAGATTATTCAGAATTCACTTAAAGCACTTTTCCCGGTAGTGTTAACACTAATAGGAGTATCATCAAGTTGGACTAATGTGTGATTAATTTTAACTGTGGCATTGCTCTCTGTTTTAGCAATCCATTCAAAAATTTCAAGGCTTAAATACAAGGAATCAACTACTTCACAATTAGTTGACTGAACCTAGAAAGGATTTACTGAGACTGTACTCCATGGAAAGCAGAAAGGTGAATAAAATGTGGTTCCCATCTTCAAGAAAAATTTAATATAAACAGAAAAACAAATCTAGTACACGAATCTTGGCAAGTGATAATGAACTAGAGTTTATCAATGGATATAGAATGAAGTATACTGATTCCAGATACATATTAAAAGCAAAATAATTAAGATCTAGAAATAAATAGGATGACATTCAAATCAAAGGAGAGGAGAGAGTGGTATTATTTTGACCCTGGGTGAAAAGGTATATGGTGAAGTTCTAAGCAAGAATGATTGAATTGGGAGGCAGAATGAGAATTGAGAATTAAAGATTTATTTTGTTTTCAGACATGCTGAATCTGTCATAACCTGCAGCACAGGGGAAAAACGTGGAGCTAGAATTTCAGAGAGAAGCATAAAAAAGAAATATCAATTAATGACCAATTTCCATTGCTTAAAGATTTATGTATTTATTCCAGAGAGAAAGCGAGAGAGAGGGGCAGAGAGAGAATCTCAAGCAGACTCCCTGAGGCTGAGCAAAGAGCCTGATGCCCACACCGGGCTGAATCCCAGGACCCTGAGCCAAAATCACAAGTCAGCCATTTAACCAACTGAGCCACCCAGGTGTCCCTGGCCAATTTCCTTATTATGTGCATCTATATCTGTAATATAAGGTATTTTGCATAGGAACACTACCTAGGTTTAAAAGTATAAAATGAAGAACTAGGTTTTGAAGGATTTTACTGTTTATAATATTTTTTATTCTTGAAGATTTTATTTATTTATTTGACAGAGAGACACAGTGAGAGAGGGAACACAAGCAGGGGGAGGGGGAGAAGCAGGCTTCCCACGGAGCAAGGAGCCCAATGTGGGGCTCGATCCCAGGACCCTGGGATCATGGCCTGAGCCGAAGGCAGACACTTAATGACTGAGCCACCCAGACGCCCCTATAATATTTTTTTTAACATTTTACTTGACCCACTAAAAGAGGGTACAAAAAATAAAAAGTCCTATACAAAACCACAATTGAAAAATAGAAAAGCCACTTAACAGGAAAAGAAAATGGAATAGCAAATATTTAAAAGCGAACTACATTTAAGATGGTATATTTTGAAAAACTGTATTTTTTTAACATTAATTTTCCTATTTGATAACTGGTCCATACCAGATGCTTCCTGAAAATTCTCCTGGATTTTAAGTTTTCCCAAGTATGCTCACAAAAACTTAGAAAAATAGAACTTTGTTCTTCCTAATATCAAACTTCTGTCATATAGCAATATTCACCTTAAACTAAGTGAAAAATACAATAATAATTAATTTTACTAATTTGGTAAGGTAAATAGAGTATCTGAATAACTACAGTGGTTAGGGAGTGGGGTAACTAACAGGAATAAACAGTGTTTCTTGATACCTAAAACTGAGAATCAATCACTTGGCCATCTTTTATAGTTTGTTCCTTCTTATGAAAACATGCACAAAAATCTACTGGTAAAAGCAATATGACTTCAGACAAATAATCACACAGATTACAATTCCTGGCATCCATACTTCTTGAAATTCAACTAATTCTGAAATCTGCCATATTTACTTTTTTTTTTTTCAACCTGAACCTGCTTGGAATACCTGGTTATCCTTACTTACCATAGTTATATCCATCAACTGTAATAAAACAAGGAAGAAAAATAAAGAATGCAGGGAGAAACAGAGAAAATTGAGCCAAAAACAGAACTAAAACCTAAAATGAACATGTCTAAGAATAGGTAAAGAGCAATGCCACCGGGATGAAAAAAAAAATCAGAGGCATAAAATATAATTCTTGCCCCCCTCAAATATTTTTTGAAATATGGACAGGAATAATTAAGAATGTAAGTATTAATTATTCAACAATAATTTTACAAACTTCAATCTCAGTGTTTGGAAGAGATTTATTCATTTAGCAAATAATGCATGGAGCACATAATAGAGACTAGGTGGTAAGGGGTCACCAATAAGTCAGTGGCTGTCTCAAAAATGCTCACAATCTAGTAAGAGTGACAAATGTCTAGGTAATACAATAACAATTTACACAAAGTATTTGTGAGAACACAGTAGAGAGGTATTTATTCTAACTGCAAAGAGCAATAAAGACTTCACCTAAATTGGGCATCAAAGACTGGGAAGTATTCCACCATGAGGAAAAAGTATAAAGGACATTCCAAACTTACAGAATAGCCTAACACAGGCATGGAAATACAGAAATGGATGAACATTCATAGAAATTTATAGAAATGCAAGCTGCCATTATGGCCTCAGTTTAGGTGGTGTTAACAGGATATTGAAATGGGAATTTTCTTGTTTTCTCTGTTTCAGTTAGGACCCAAAGCTGAGAACAACACATTCCAAGTACTAGAACTGAGGTAACAGATCATCTATGCAACATTTGGAAAAATGTGGCCAAAAATTGCTCAGGCATTGTTTGGTCCATCATTCACATAAAAAAATATAAGTATATATTGGAGGATAGGAGCTTATATTGTTTGAGGAAGAAATAAAGAGCGATTCACTCAGTTTGCCCTATGTCCTTTAGAATACAGGACATTTAAGGAATGACACAGGAACTGGACTTTGGCCTAAAAATAAACTAAAGGCAAGAGGTTAAGATGCCTTTAGTCTGGGACTATTACCTTAGAAATGGCCAACACTTCTGATTTTATGAAGTAAAGAATTATATTTTCCAATGGGACAGGTAAGGACTCCTGGGAAAGGAACTAGCATTGAACCATTTTTAAAGGAATTCTACAAAGACTGCAAAGGAAACAAGGTAATTCCAGAAGAAAGAGGTTCAAAGCAGTCTAGAAAGTCAGAAACTAAGGACAGTGTCAAAAGAAGACAAGCAAAGGAAGTATCAACTGCATCCAGGAATTACAACTGGGGAGTCTTTGATAAACTCAGAAAAGCAAAAGAATGTTAGATTTCCAACATACCCTTACTACCAATTAGTTCTCTATTTCTAACCTCAGACTTTGGAAGACCCAGGAGTAGTACAAGGAATAGGAGAAAAACTAAGGCAAAAAGAAATTAATACAAATGTCTACTACTTGACATGCCCCTACTCAGGCTTTTAAGCCTTCTTTGAACAAAGTTGACATAAGAAAAAAATTTCACATTGGGTGAGAGTTTGGAATTTTAATTTCTTAGCCTTTTTTTAAAATTTACCTGAAAAGTAAGTGTGTTTTGAAATGCCAGGGAGTGAGCAAAGAAAGAATTAAAGAGAGAATGCAAAGAACAAGAGAAAGAGAAGAGGAAGAGGAAGAAGAGCAAGAGCAGAGAAAAAAACACTTGAGCAGCATGTATCAAGGGGCAGAAAAGAAAATATTCAGGGTGGGATTTCAGGTACAGAGACAGGGAAGAATAAAGTAACTTTCCACTTGTACCCTAGTGAGTTCACCTCCTAATAAATGCATTAGGAGTGATAAATGGTGAGCAAAGTAGTCGATTATAAAAGGCCATAATTTTTTTAAAAAGATTTACTTATTTTAGAGAGAGAGTGGGGGGAGGGACGGAGGGAGAGAGAGAATCTCAAGCAGACTCCCCCCTGAGTGCTGAGCCCCATGTAGGGCTCCCATCTCCCTGCCCTGGGATCATGACCTGAGCCAAAATCGGGAGTCTGATCCTTAACAGACTAAGCCACCCAAGTGCCCCAAAAGGCCATAATTTTGATATGATTATTGTGGAGTTTAAAATCTTTTCTATAAATATAGAAGAATTAAAGATATTTTTTAAGGAGTACAAATCGTATGTTGTGAATTTGTTTAGGGGGACCTTAACATCTATTTGTAAAATGTTCACTCTGTTTCCTCCTGAGTTGCAGAAACTCTGTTAAGTACTGGGTAAAAGAAGTTGAAGGCAGACTCCACTCTCAACAAGTTTACAAAGGAAACAGGCACAAAGGCAGTTACAATACATGAGATATCTGCTAGAACAGGAATAAGCAAAGCCTATAGGACCATATAGAAGGGTCATCTAACAGAAGTATAAGGGATAAAGGAGGAGTAAGAAACATTTTAGTTAAGGAGAAATCTAAAAAGTGAGACCTGAAGGATGAGGTTGAATTATACAGATGATAGCGACCTATGGATAAAGGGGTGTGTGAGTGGTTGGAAAGACTGATGCAGGCAGGCAAAGGCCCAAAGAAAGCGTGATATATTCTGGGAATGGCAAAGCGTTGAGTATCACTTAATCAGTATATGCAGTTTGCAAGGAAAGAAATGAGGTTGAGGACATAAGTGGGGGGCCAGATCACATGGGCAGAATTTAGATTTTTATCATAAGATAAAAATGAGGTCCACTGAAGTTTTAGTAACACTCATTTTTTATATCCTGCATATCTGGCATATGCAAAGCACTCTTTCACATGTTTTATTGGTTTTCCTCACAACAACCCTGTGAGGTAGGTGTAATGATTTCTTATTAACAGATTAAAAAAAAAAACCCTTACAGCTGTTAAGCAATTTATACCTTATTAAATAGCTACAAAGTGGCAGTCAGGATTCCAGGCCATGCTTCAGAAAATATGTTAGGAACATTACACACACACACACACACACACACACACACTCACTTCACCTACACACATAGAAATTTCAGAGTTAAAGGCAAATTTTAAGTAATAAATGTTTGTTAACTTAGTATTAAAGATAAAGAGATTTGTGGCATAAGTAGTCCTTTATACACACTTACACTTTTAAAATTTTAAACTAATTTTATATAGGAAATATCTGCAGAATTCATAAAAAAATGGCAGGAATTAGTTCATATATAAAACAAGAATAACAAACATTGAGGTAATTACATGAATATCTCATCTTCATATAACTGGCCTGAGGTTATTTGAAAAAAAACTTCACATTTATTTAAATTCAAACTGCAAATATTGTTCTATGGATATAAATTATGTTTTGGATGATAGAAAATAACAACTGAATACTAAAGTTTATTAAATAAAGTAACTCAAATATTAACCATTTAGTATAAAAAGAATTGTCCACCTAATGTTAAATTGCAAAATCATCTCCCCATTATTCACAATAAAACATTTGAAAGTGTTTCATTTCCCTATCACATGACAAGAATCTGTTCAGACAAATTTGACAAGACAAATAGTTTTTAAGAAATCTGTTTGGGATGAATATAGAAATATGTCCCAAATTGAAAAGATAAGAGTGTATATTTTATAAAACTAAGCAGAGTAATTGAAAATTTTAAAATATGGATTGAAAGTCTATATGAAAATGTATGTTCTTTAAAATAGTTTAAATTAAGTAAAATCTACCCCTAAAATACATTTCCTTATATTTTATTTTCTCATCAATTTCACTATTTCTTCAGTTGGTGCTACATTTCTTTTTAAAGTCTCCAACTGAAAGCTAGATGTTGCCAGAACATTACTGCTAGAGGTCTAAGTACACACTATTAAGTATTAAAAATTCATTTTATCTATGTATTTGTTTCATTTTTCCTATTTCAGACAGAAGATTATACTAGGGGAAGATGAAAAAATACAGATTTCAGATTTAATTACTCTTGATTTAGTATTTCTGAATTCCAAAATTATTAAAAGAATATAAATTATATAATAAGCCCAACCACAATTCTGGTCCTCCAGAATAAGATGGAGAGCCCTCCCTGAGAATACAACCAAATAGAGATATTAAGTATCTATAAGATACTTTATGCAATGAAGATAATTTCTAAATAAACTAAAGAAATGCTCCAAATATACAGTTTAAATGACATACCAACATTTTCCTTTATTTTTGATTATACAAGTAGTACATGTTCATTAAATTCATATAATACACAAGTATATTCAATAAAAATGAAGTTTCCATCTAATTCCTTTTTCCAAATAACATACGTTGGAAGTATATTAAATATAAGATTCATATGGTTAAAAATTGAATCTATAAGTTGTTAAACTTACATCACCCACAAAAGGTCTAATATATAACAATTCTGTATAACTGAAAAATATATACTCAGATATGCACAACAGGTATGTTTTGCACTTTTTCATCAAAACAGTATATAAAGCATATGGTCTATTCTGTCAAATATAATAACTTCAGTTAATAAGATAGATGGATTAAGCAATACTTACAATTACACTGTAGAAAATGCAAAAGAACCAATTATAGCAAATCAAATATTACATATACTGATAAAATACCTTCTTGCTAGATATACATAAGTAGATTATGTCTAAACTATAGTCTTTAAAATATCAAAGTTTACTTCTTTAGTGCTTTAACTGCTGAATGGAGTATCGAGTCTAAGTAAGGAGGAAAATCTCATTAAAAAGTTAGATTTCGGTAATATTTAACTGCATTCCACTTTGAATGTAAATAAAGCCTAGTTTTTTAAAAATTTATCAGATGAATAGGATATTGAGAATTTTATTTATTCTCAAAAAAATTTATTTCAAAACAGTAGGGTAACTCCACTATAAAATTAGAGATAGTTAAAAATCTTGGTAGGAAATCAGACCTCTTCTTTTGACTCTAAAATACCATCACTTGGCATTTAATTAACACAAGTAATATTCTAACTAGAACAAAGTTACTTGCACCAAAATATCTTTTACATAATGTAAGGTACAATTCTGAATACACAGAATTCTGCCTCTGAGTTAAACAGAAAACACATAAAGAAAGGGTCTGTAGAAATAATTTCTTCCACCCACCTCATTTTACAAGTAAGTAAACTGTGGCCCAGAGAGGCTTTTATCTGCTTTCACTGAGAATCTATAGGCATAGAGATGTACACAAATATCATTCAAATTATGATATAATTTAAAGTTACCTAAAACAAATGACACTGTATTTCATATAATTAAGACTGTGAAGACTAGGAGATCCTAATTTCTTGCCATAGAAATGTCTACAGATGCACACACACACACACACACACACAAAAGGATAGTGAGTCATACTATTGACTAGAAAAGCAAAACAATGAAATATAACAATCCATATAATATTGTTTAACAATAGACAACAGCAGTTTCTAATGTTATTTTCCTATTCTATAAGGCATAAACATGCCAAACTGTTACTAAAGATAGCACTCTATAAAATGCTTTTACAAAGGGAAAAAGAAAATCATTAAAAAATGAAATGGGAGAGAAGACTAAAATATATTAAGTGAAAGTTCAAATATTTACTGTTTCTTCTCTCCCAAGTTTTGTTTCAATATGTTTAAAAAAATTCTTTTCTTTAGTGCTTCTAAAACAAAGAATCAAAACTAGGTTCATTATAAATTGGTTTTGTCACAAAGCTTTCACCCAAGAATGAAAGTATTAAGGCTAAGACATAAAACACTGTAAGCAAAGCTAATTAGGATGTTCCTATTGAATTTTAAGTTGATTTGCTACTTTAAGAACACAGCTCTAAAATCTTAGATAATACTGGTTTGGTTATTTGAAAGTATTTAAAAATAAACTGATTATTTTAAGCTTCATTAAAAGTGAAGTATTTATAAAAGCACTTTAGTTTCATATGCTTTTAAAATAAAATATTGCCAAGGAGTGCATCCATTTGTTTGTTATTCAATTCAGTACCAATCACAAATTAGATGACCTTAAAATAAAATTTAGAGCCAGGGAGAGCAGCACTAAGTTTAACTGACCTCAATACATTTTTAAATGATGCTTCCCAGTTATTTGTTACTCTCTTATTGGGTTTTCCAGTCTAGGACGGATACACAAGAAACTTACAGTCTATGTAGTACTCCTAGTCAGTTTCACTCTGCAGATGGCACAGTGGAGAAATACCTTCTGTACAGGACCATGTACAATTTCTTCTGCAGCTGTCAGCACCTAGGGGAAAGGGCGCTGTTAAACAGTTGCTGCGTTCCACCTCAGAAGTGGCTGCAATTCGGTGGTGGGTGAAGTGACTCCTGTACATATATACAGGGATGAAAAGTACTATAGAAAATGAAAATATTTAACAACAAAAGTGGCTGTCCAAAAACTGTGCCACAGCAAAACAGAATACATCATTCAGTCACAAGAGCCCCACACAGATGGGCTACCATTCATTTAAAAATTCGATGCTAAGAATGATTGAAGAAAAAAGTAGAAATACAGTTTTCAATTCACAACGTAACTATAAGTCAATGTTAAAACACATACGTTGAAAAATTAACCCCAAACATTGTCTACTGATTTATAACATTATTTCTACAGTAATTTACCTAATAAAACCAGGCAAATATATACAATAAAATTCTTCACTATGGTCAGCTAATTTAATGTTTTTTTTTAGATGATGATTCAAAGGGGAAAAAACAAAATAGATGAGGTATCAGAACTGAAGTATAAGTGACATGAAATACCTTAAAAATGTAAGGAAACCCATTCTGAAATTCTAAATCACTTTATATAAAAAAAAATTTATGAAATAACTAGTCTTCCAACAACTAGCAATGGTTAAATTTATTTTTCATATACTGGAGCCTTAAAAGTGAACTCATACAAAATGACACCTTTTCTTCTCCAGAGTCACACAGAGTTATAATCTAAACACAGTCTTCATCCTTAACCCAGATATTAATGAGTTAACTAAGTAGACAATTACTTGAATTCATTAATACAGAAAAATATTACCATCTTACTTTTACTACAACACCACCCTTTGTACATAATTTGTATTTGATGGAATTAGAAGATCAAATTAAAAAATTATTCTCTGAGAAATATCACTGAATCAATCACAAGGCTGGAAGGCACTATCTTTCTAATTTTTTTTTTTTTATCTTGAGGCTCAGCTATTATGTTTATACTATTCCAAAGAAGTAACAGTTTACATTACTTCAAAATATTCACATTTAGATTCCTGAAACAGTTTGAGGGTGCTTTGAAGCAAAGCCCAACAAATCTGACAATTAAAAAGCATCCCATCCATCAAATTTCTGAATCTCACTTGCCAAGACAGAATTTATGTATTTATTTTGGCATATACTCAGTAGAGTTAGAGATAGTTGACAATTTCCTTTCAGCTTCCTTAAATTCTTTCTAGAATAAGGCATAGTGTAAATAAATATTACTTCCCTTAAGTGACAAGCAGTAGTAGAGGAAGAAAAAAGTATAGCATCTGTCAGTCTCTTTATTAAAAGAAGACATAGATCAAAGATTCCTAATCCGGAGTGCAAGTACAGGATTTAGGTAATCTAGGAATTCTGCAAAACTGCATGCTAAAATAAAGACGTCTTATATGGGTCCACAAACACATTTTTCTAGGGCAAGTGGGCCATAAACTTTTGTGAGGTTCTCAAAAGGTTCTGTGACTTCCCTCCAAAATTTAAGAACTACTGATAAGTGAAATGAAGACACCCAATTGAGTAGGCAGCAGTAATCATTTAAATTAAATGTCTAACTCTGAGCAGCTGTTTCTTCTTTTGTACTATGAGTAACAGATACAGGGATATTTCAACAACTAAATGAAGTAATCCACATAAATACATGGTACAAAACCTGACCTATTATTATCAGTAATAGTAATAATTGTTCAAAAAAGCTATCTCAAACAACTAAAACTTCCTTATAGGGTCCCCTCTTTGTTTATTGCTACGTAACTTCATATTAGTTTTATTTAGCTGTGTCTTCTACTTTTATTTAGCTCTATCTTCTAAAAGAGACCAATATCACAAGCTATATATTTCTATATTATTTTAGATACAAAAATGCTAAATACAAGTTTTGGAACACTGCTATGTATTCCTATAGTCTACATTTCCCACAAAGTCACACTGGTCCTTTCTATGACTTTGTACTTACTTTGAACAGGCTCAGATAAGGAAAACATTTAGCTCCAATTGTTTATATGAAATAATTTCATTTCCTTTATCAGTCTCTCCTCTCATTCTCACAATATACAAACGGGGCGCCTGGTGGCTTAGTCGGTTAAGTGTCTGCCTTCAGCTCAGGTCATGATCCCAGAGTCCTGGGATAGAGCCCTGCATAGGGTTCCTTGCTCAGTGGGGAGCCTGCTTCTCCCTCTGCCTGCCGCTCCCCCAGCTTTGCTCTCTCTCTTGCTCTCTCTGTCAAATAAATAAATAAAATATTTAAAAAAAACCCTAAATTTGACGAACCTATTAAGGGATCACATTTTCTGAAGAGGTTCTACAAGTAATACTCTCACTTTCATAAATCATTTTCCCTATTCCTTTCAATGTGTCTTTCTGAGGGTAAACGATTCAATATACATTCATACATGTATATCCTTTAAAAAAATCTGTGAGTTATGACATCTGTAGGTTATCCATACCCTTAAAATAAATTCACAATATTATAAAGAGCATTACAAAATAGTGTTTATGGTGTTCTTCAAGATTGTGGCAACTTTTAAATACTCATCAAAAATGACAAATGAACTTTTACCATGAATTAAAGATTCTCAGTGAAGAAATTGAAAGGTTTGCTTATGTATTTACAAATTAGCAGGATACAATGCAACTAAGTAGTTAGTTCCCAATCATTTCAAATGGAAAAAACCTTTTCTAGAGTCTTCTCACATAGGAGTTAGATTTTATGTATTCACACACTAATAAAATATATAGCAGTAAGACAAAAAGGAAAAAGCCTTTAAATAAAGGTATAGGAGTAAGAGAGAAGCATATTAAAGCATTCAGGGCAACACAAAGAATAGGAGTAGAATATACAGTATATGTAGAGATCAGTGAGGAGAAGGACAATAGGCACAGGCCCAATTAGGCTAAAGAATTTTAGAATATTTTATTCCAAAGGGTGGCATCTTCAGAAGCATTTTACAAAAATCACGCTAGCAGCAGCATGGAAGATGAACTGAGGTATAGATGGTTCAACTGGGATGACAACAATGGGAATATATAATTAGGAATAACAAAAAAATATATATATAAAACAAAAGTGTGCTACTATGTAAAAACACTGAAGAGTAAAAATTGTGAGATAAGTCCAAGCTATTTCTAAAGTTTGAGTATAGAAACTAGCATTCCTTCATTCCTTTATTCACTCAACAAAAAAATTGTCTACTAGGAGTCAGGTTCTATTTAAGACAGTAAGTAAAGCACTGAACAAAGGAGTCAATAACTTGCCCTTTCAAAGATTACTGGCTAATGAAGGAGACAGATGATAAATAAACTATTAGATTATAATAAAATGTATGGAAATGCTTCAGGTATAAACCAAAAAAAAAAAAAAAAAACAACCAAGTAATAGGAACAGACTGACAAACTATTTTAACAGAGTAGTCAGAGATAACCTAAGGAAGCAGCATTATGTGAACAAAGAATGAAATGACATGAGTCCACAGACTATCTGGGATAAGAACACTACACAGAAAAGAACAATTAGAGCAAAGTTCTGAGACAGGAACAAGTGATCAAAATTTTAACCTGTGTCAGATCATATAGAACCTTGTAGACCATACATAAGGCCTTTTAGGCTTTTAGGACTATTAGGAGAAAAAAAAAAAAAGCTCTTATAGAAAGTGACTGTAGTATTTTGACTGGGGGAGTGATAGAACCTGTTTAATCTTTTGTAAGGATCACAGGAGCTGCAGTGGTGGAACTGATGGTAGCCAGCAAGAATGGAAATGCACAGTGCCCTCTTATCCACAGTTTCACTTTCTGCAGTTTCAAGTACCCTTGGTCAACTGCTGTCCAGAAGCATATGATCCTCCTTCCAACATATCAGAAAGTTAACAGTAGCCTAACGCTACATCACGATGCCTGTCCCTAACCTTATCTCGTCACATAGGTGTTTTATCATCTCACATCACAAGAGGGTTGAGCTCAGTACAATAAAATATTTTGAGACAGACCACATTCACATAATTTTTATTATAGCATACCATTTTAATTGCACAATTTTATTATTAGTTATTGTTGTTAATCTCTTACTGTGTCTAATTTCTAAATTAAACTTTGTCATAGCTGTGTATGTATAGGAAAAAGCAGTATACATAGGGTTCAGTTACTATCTGTGGTTTCAGGCATCCACTAGGGGTCATAGAAGATATTCTCCTTGTTGGTACTACTGTACTAGCAAGACTATGGTAAAATTTACATAACAATATGAGGTGGGATTGGTAATTAGAACTCAAGACTAAGTACAAAAAAATCATCAATCACATACTTAACATTCAGAACTCAGACCAAACATGTGAGAACCAACTACTCCTCCATAACTGAAACGTTTACTTTCCTCAGTTCCTTTTTACCCCAGAACCGCCTACCCTTGTCTCATTTTGAGTGAGTCAACCAACTTGAGGGTTTGCTTCACTGTCTTAATGTAGTTGGACTGTGTTGTTGTCAAAAAATCCAAATCTAGTAAGAGGAGGTCCAAAAGACTGGCAAGAGGGAAGACTGTTATCTCTCAGTTGGACTTCTGCTTGCATTTGCACTTGCTTACCATCCCATGCCCATTCCCTTTCCCCAGGTTTATTTGAGGAGAGGGGAGAAAAAAACCCTCAAATTTGGAAAGCAGGGTAGAGCAAACCAGAGTCACTATCTGTAATAGCAAAGAGTGTCATGACTGTGAAAGTAGCTGAGCTTGAGCCTCCAGACAATGGGGATCCCAGCAGACAGAAGCTGTGAGTACACTGGAGATGTAGAAACTGAGAAAGAGTAGAGGACAAGCCAGAACTGGATAGTGTGACACTCCAAAGATATCTTACCCCCAAAGCAAGTTTTACACATGTGCTGCATCAGAAAGCGAGGCTTTGTCTCTTTTTCCCCATAGAAGGCATACGGTCTAGTCAGTGTTCAGCAGAGGGGCAGAAATAGAAAAATAGAAAAACAAAAGTTCTCCCCTTTCCATCTCTCTCCTCTAGTATCAGAACCCAGGAGGATAAAAAGGAATTTAAATGAAAAAGCAGATTACTCTCCACTCACTGGAGTGAACAGACTGAATGACTAGATATAACTCTTTCTATACTCCAATCTCCCAGAAAAGCCTAAGTGGCACTGAGTAGAAGGGGGGAAAATCTGAGTTTTAAACTGGGCTATGAGGTTAAAATTCAAACTAGTCAGATGAAACTGACTTCAGCAGATTAAAGTCAGATTAAACTGATTTTCTAAAGTGTCCAAAAAGCTATGACATTTTCTTGAGATGAGTAAAGAAACAAAGTGACTTGACCAATCATAAACAAAGGTGCTACTGGAGAAAAATCAAACAGTTCCATGTTTCCATCCCGACTTAATTCTCCATCTCAATTCATATTGTATTATGAAATGCTTAGCACCAATGAGCTAGTAAGTGATTTTGACTTTTTAGTTCTCTAAAATATCTGCCAATATCAGGCTAAATGACTGCATTATCAGTCCTACTTCTTATTCTTAAGAACACCTGGTAATGACATAACTATAGGCATTTTATAAGGACTTCCTTAGATTTTCCCCTTATATAAAAGTTAAATACTTCAAACATTTATAAATAATTTTAGATCTTATTACAAAAACTAACAAATACCAGGTTATATAGAAGCTAAAAAGTAAACTCTCCTAAATAAGACCCCAAATTTAAAAGCTTGGAGAACAAAAAGGCTCTAGTGAAGGAAAAAGCAAAAAACAAAAGAAAAAAAATTAGAATGTTTATTGTTGTAAAGGAATACTTTCAACATTCACAGTGGAGCAATCTAAAACACAATTTTAGAGAATATTCTGTTCTGACTCATAGCTTAATAACTTAGGACTTTCCCTCAAACTGAATCATGTTCTTTCCAGTCATTTAGTATTTAATATATAATGGGAATTCCCTAAAAACTCAGATATATCCTTTAAAATAAATTAAGGAATATGAGCATTTTACATGACTAAATTATACATAACCTCATCTCTGTTTAAATTTCACATTTTTAGAGAATTCAGGATCCTATTACATTGATGTTATAACACTTTATGTAAAGTTCCCATTTATTTTATAGTCATTCATCATCCTAAATTATGCCATGTATATTCAACATATATTTTATCAGTCAGTCCTTCTCAGAGATACAACATAATGAAAAGAAAATAATGTGAGTCAAAATTACAAAACTAAGTTGTATATTTGTACCTTTTTTCTAGTTTATTTTTTAACAGGATATAAGAATACATATTGTTATAAATTAAATTGCAAAGTAAGGAAAATCATATAAACTCAAGTCATCCAAACTCACACGTTAATTCACTGTTAGTAAATATTAGCCAGACTGTCAACACAATATTAAGGGGGAAGAACATAGTTGGAAGACTGATACTACCTAACTTCAAGACTTACTAAAAAGCCACAGTAATCAGGACCGTGTGGTCAAAGAACAAATGGATCAATGGAAGAGAACAGAAATAAATGCAAACAGATATAATCAACTGATCTTTGACAAAGGAGCAAACAAAATTCAATGAAGAAAGGATAGCATTTTCAACAAAGGATGCTGGCACACCTGGACACACACAGGCAAAAAAAAAGATTCTGGATGTAGATAATAAAACTTTCATAAAAATTAGCTCAAAGTGAATCAAGACAAAGCAATAAAACTCCTAGAATATAACATAGGAGAAAATCTTGGTGACTTTGGGATTGACAATGACTTTTTAGATACAACACCAAAACCATAATCCATAGAAGAAAAAAACTAAATTGGAATTCATTAAAATTAAAAACTTCTTCTCTGCAAAAAAAAAGTTAACAGAATTAAAAAACAAGCCACAGGTGGAAGGAAGTGTGCAAAACACACATCCAAATATACAAAAAAAAACAAATATACAAAGAACTTTTAAAATCCACCAATGAGTAAACAACAAAAAAATGGGCAAAAGATCTTAACAGATATCTCACCAAAGATATCTTACATATGGCATGTAAGCATATGAAAAGATGTTAAACATCGGATGTATATTAGCTGTTAGGGCTGCCATAACAATGTACCACAAACCAGATGGCTTAAGCAATAGAAATTAATTATCTCATAATTTTGGAGGCTAGAAGTCCAAAATCAAGGTGTTAGCAGGATTGGTTCCTTCTAAGGGCTGTGAGGGAAGGATCAGATTCCAGGCCTCTTTTATAGATGGCAGTCTTCATATTTCCATGGAATTCTTCCTGTATGCTTATCTCTGCATCCAAATTTTCCCTTTTTATAAGGACACCAGACATATTGGATTAGGACCCATGGCAATAACTTCACTTTAACTTTATTAATTCTGTGAAGACCCTATCTCCAAATAAGATCACATTTCAAGGTACTGGGGTTCAGGACTTCAAAATATGAATTTGGGTTGGGGGACATAATTCAACTCAGAACAGTATGTCATTAGGGAATTACAAATTAAAAAAAACAATGAGATACTACTACACACCTATTAGAATGGCTAAAATCCGAAACACAGATATCAGCAAATGCTAACAAGGATGTAGAGCAACAGAAACTCTTATTCATTGCTAGTGGAATGAAAAGTGGTTCAGTCATTCTGGAAAACATTTGGCAGTTTCTTTCAAACTAAACATACTCTTAGCACATGAGCTAGCAATCACACTCTTTGGTATTTACACAAATGGGTTAAAAACTCAGGTCCACACAAAAATCTACACACAAATACTTATAGCAGCTTTCTTCATAACTGCCAAAGCTTAGAAGCAACCAAGATGTTCTTCAACAGGTGAATGAATTAACAAACTGTGGTATATCCATATTACAGAACATAATTCAGTGATATAAAGAAATGAGCTATCATAGCATCAAAAGACAAAAAAAAAATCTTAAATGCATATTACAAAATGAAAAAAAAGCCAATCTGTATGATTTCAAATATATGACATTCTGGAAAAGGCAAAACTATAAAAGCCAGTAAAACAATCAGTGATTGCCAGAAATGCATGGGGAGGGAGGGATGAATAGGTGGAACACAGAGGGTATTTAGGGCAGTTAAATTGTTCTGTATGATACTGTAATAGTGGATACAGATCACTATATATTTGTAAAAACACAAAGTGAATTCTAATGGAAACTATGAACTTCAGTTACTAATGTATCAATACTGGTACATAAATTGTAACAACTGTATCCCATTAATGCAAGCTGTTAATAATAGGAGAAACAGTATTCTGGGGGTACAGGAAAGGTAGGGGCAAAAAAGGGTAAATGGCAACTCCTGACTTTCTACTCAATATTCTGCAAACCTAAAACTGCTCTAAAGTATGAAGTCTGATAATTAAAAAAAGAAAAGTGGCTGTTATATTAAGACGATTTAGAAGTGAAAGGTTTAGGATAATTACATGGAAATAGAAATAGGCCTAAAAATCTATCATGCAAATGATGACAATATTTTTTCAGCAATTGTCATGGAAGTAAATTATGCAAGAGATACATTATATCTAATTTTAAAACATGTGACGAGTGCAATGCAGGTAGAGAAACAATGGTAACATTGTTATGATGGCTGATATGCAAATGAGCTTATCAAGGTAAAACTTTTTTGTTCCTCATTTTTCCACTGACATTCTTTTGTAAGGCTATTTTTTTATAGTCTTACCAAAAAACATTCTCATTCTGAAGCTTCTTTTTCAAGTTACTGCACTTGAAATGGAGCACAGTGAAGGAGCATAAGCATTTCATGTATTTAAAGTAAGAAATAAATTTAAACATACGGCTAACCAAACTTGCTTTCATCACACGCAAGTAACATTTCCAGTTTGTAGGATCTCCGCACATATTAAGCTATATGTTTATAAAGGTAACTTATGCCACAAAACTCAATAGAATTGTAATCTATATATAGGAAAGCTGTATCTGGGAAACAAGGTTTAAATAGGCCAAGACATTTTGTTAGATTTAATGTGCTATTTTAATTTCAGAAACCCAGATAATGCCATGGATATAACAGTATCAAGAGTTTGAGGTTATTATTTTTAAAAATATCCATGCTATACTTACTTTAATCATTCTAAAATTTCCTAGCTTACCTGATGATACGAGGATGAAACTAGGTGATATTGTCTCAGCAAATTGAAATAGAAAACTTCTGACTAAAAGAATGCAAGAATAAGTTTTTCCTCCCTGCCTACATATTTCACGTCTTACTTGGACACAAGAGAAAATTTATATGGACAAGGGAATTTTAAATTAACTGTGACATGAATTTTCACCAAGAGGGAATTAGTTCTCTACCCTTTAAAATTTTTTTTAAAAAAGTTATTTTTCTAAAGTGTATAGATCTGTAGATCTATCTATACCTCTATGCAATCATTATTCTATTTATTTTTAAATACTCTTCAGTAACATATGACTCTAATGCATCTTTCATAAAATGAGAAATAACCATCAAGTTTAGGAAAATATAAAATATGCTGGTAGCTGTATTAAAGAGAATAATTAGATAAAATTTGGTTTGGATCCAACAATGTGGAATTAATCTTACTCTCATCATTTATTAAATACTCTACTGGTTCCCATAATTCTGGGAAGGATACTGAATACCCATTTTTAAAAATATGGGATAACTATAAATTTAATACCATTTTTATATGATGTAAACAGGTTTATATTTGAGGCTGTCTTATTATCAATTGCTATTGACATTTCCAAATCTAAAAATCCATGAATGATATTCAAGAGAGATCATATACCAAATGTATACTTTATAGTCATACTAAAAATGAATATACTTTATCATGACTCTAAGACCATCCCCTAATTTAAAGATGCCAAAAATGTACATGAATCTCTCAGAACTCCTTATATGTCTATAATGTGTTTTATCATATTTAATAATACATGTCCTTAAATAATAATGTCCTCAAATAAAAAAGAATGAATATTAGTTTCCTTTATCACAAAGTTATAGGAATATAATATTGAAATCATTCATTGTGATAATTAGTAAAACTTTATTGAAGAATAAATTTGTTATCTATGCCAGATAAAGACACAGCACAGAGACTATCAACAAAGTGATAATCTATAACTTCCTGAGGTTTTTGGAGATAAAAATCAAGCAATAGCAGTATTTACCCAATTCATAGAAAAATGAGAATAAGGGATAAAATTGCCTCATTTTGAGATTTTATCTAATTTTTAGTACTTGGTAACTCTCTGCTAGTTGCCTATCCTAGAATATTCTATTAGTATAACATGGTAGTTATGAGAGACCTTTGGGGCAGACTGTGAGCAAATCCCATCTCTGCCTCTAGTTTTACAGGCAAAATATATATAAATATATTTGCACATGTATGTATATATTTACATATGTATACACACCTTTCAAGTATATATGTATATATTAAGTAACATAATCAATGGGTCTCTATATATTTATGGATATGTATATATGCACACACACACATAAACTTATGTATGTTCCATACATACATATATGCTTTGGGCAAATCACTTTATCTCACAGGATTATTATATGAACTAATTCAGTTGATATACAGAAAGCATGCAGTTATAACTGTCCCTGGCTCGTAGTAAGTTCATATAATTATTAGCTATTATTTATTATCATTGCTGCTGCTCTACTAATGTTAAGTTTAATATCCCAGTGTTCCCAATGTTCTAAAGACTATGATTTACACATATTACATCACTCGAACAAGGTAAGTAAGTTTGGAGACTACTGCCACTAAAACAGAAAAAAAGCATGGACTTTTGAAATATACTTGGGATTTTTAGACGGAGTAAAGGAAGAATTGCGAGCAGGGAGTATCTCTTGTCACAAAATACTTTGAACTTCCTTAATTTTAAAATCTATTTGCATGTCATATGAGATTTGTGAGTAGAGATAATAGAGTTGCATCCTACCCCAAACCTTCTTTATTCTTTAACAGCAGCAGCCGACACAGGAGAATAATTTCCTGCTTTGCTGTGCTGACGGTACATCACCTAGATTCAGAAATTATATCCTCAGCAGGAAGACAATAGGTTTCTGTCTATACTGAAGAAATAGAAGGATAGAAAAATTACACAAATAGAAATGATTTATTATTATTATAAAAGAAAAACCAAACTATATTTTAGTTTTAGCTGGTGACACTCTAAGTAGAATTAAGTTTATTTCAAAGTTCAAGTGTTTGACCATAATATTCTTTAAAAATAAAAGTTTTATTTATTCATAATCTTTAAATCCTGCAAACAAACATATTTCTACTTTTCCTGAAATTTTTAAACAAAGAAAAAGTTTTAATACAATCAACTTAAACTTCTTGGTCCTCTGATTTTATTTAGTTATACCTAGTGTGTAGAACACTGTGTCCTAGTTCAGACAGTAAATTAAAAAAAAAAATTTTTAAATACCTCAGAAAAATGGTGGTAAATGATAATAGTTTATATTAATTTTGTGTCACCAGAAAAATTACTCTTCATTCAATAAGTAACTTCTATATGTACATTTGTGAATGTATCTATATGCAGCATATTTATAAACTAAGTTTTCCTCTAAATAGTCCAGTGACTTGCCTTATTTAAAGTGATTTTTAGGATGTATGTTAGTTTCAGTAACTCTAAATGTCATGAAGTCTACAGTAGTGTAGACTTCTGGTCTATAACAATAAAGGAGCAGTCTCAGTTTCTAGAAGTAAGTTCCCAGATTTAAATCTTTCTGCCATTTACTAGTCATGTGGTATTAGGCAAATTACTTATCATTTTGTCCCCTCACCTATAAAATGAGGATAATAATAGTATCTTTCTAATGGGATTTGTTTGAAGATTAAATGAAAATCTACATTAAAATACTTAGAACAAGTCTAGCACATTGTAAAGCATTTGATAAACGTTAGTTGTTATTATTAATAATAATATTACTATTATGGTTAAATATGGCAGACTCAGCACACTCCCTTCTGAAATTCCATTAACAAAAAAAAGTGCAAAACAAAAGGACAAAGAAAAAGGCAGAGAAGACAACAGCAAACAAGAAATTAAACATGCTTCCGAAAAATGAAAACCTCAGGCAGGAGACTAGTGATTCAGCACAGGAGAGGAAGCTGAAAACTAAGTGGCAGAAAAAGAGGATAATACAATCAAGATAATTTGCCTAATGGAACCCCAGAAAGGCAGAGGTAATTTTAGCAGTGATGAATACTGAGGGATTCTCTAGAAGTCTATACAGAGAACATTTTCACACACAGGCTAACTACCCTATTCCACATGTCTTTCACTTCTTCAATAGGATCAGAGGGTTGAAATGTTTGGAACAGAGATGTTCCTGACTTAGAACTAACAAGCACAACATAGATAAGAATCAAGAAACAAGGGTCAACTGGATCTGAACTGGTTCCTACATGTTAGTAGGTAGATGTAAACCATCCAGAAAGAATATTTACAGATTCACTGGGGAACATTTAAGACCCCAGAGAATAGACATATAGATACCACAATCTGGTATCTCCAAGAAAAATTCTGGCTCTTTGCTTAATCATCCTCATGAAGCCATCTAGGCAACAATTCTTGTCCCCAGACACACAGCTTCCAACCAAATCTGCAGTACCTCATTAAGGCAAGCCTTTCAAAGAAAAGTCTCCAACATCAAAGACTAAAATCAATATAAATAAAATACTCAAAGGAAATACAATACAAAGAGCAAAAGAACTCTTAAAAAATATTATCCTCATAGACATAAAAAATGGGTGATAGACACTGGGGAGGGTATGTGCTCTGGTAAGCGCTGTGAATTGTGCAAGACTGTTGAATCTCAGATCTGTACCTCTGAAACAAATAATGCAATATATGTTAAGAAAAAAAAAAAAAGAAGAAGAAGAAGGTAGCGGGAGGGGAAGAATGAAGCGGGGGAAATCGGAGGGGTAGACGAACCATGAAAGACGATGGACTCTGAAAAACAAACAGGGTTCTAGAGGGGAGGGGGGTGGGAGGATGGGTTAGCCTGGTGGTGGGTATTGAGGAGGGCACATTCTGCATGGAGCACTGGGTGTTATGCACAAACAATGAATCATGGAACACTTCATCTAAAACTAATGATGTAATGTATGAGGATTAACATAAGAATAAAAAAAAGAAAAAAAAAGAAAAAAATGATAATTACAGCCACAAAATAAGAACAATGTGCTATGTAAAAAAGAAAAGAAAAGAAAAAGAATAATCAGAGAAACAGTAAGAACATTTAGAAAATAAAAATAACTGAAATAAAATATTCAATTAAACAGAATGTCTAGAAAATGTCCTACTAAGTAGAATATAAAGAAATGAGAAAACAAAAAAAGAGAAAAGAGAATGGGAGCAATGCCTTCATAATTCTAAGGAAAAATTATTTTACAGATGACAATTATTTACATAAGCTAATATCCAATCAAAAGTGATGACGGAATGAAGATATTTTCAAGTAAGCAAACTTTTATGGCTCCTTTATCAGGAAGCACCTGAAAAATAAAACATACCTTCTGTAAAAAAAAAAAAAGAGGGAGAGAGAGAGAGGAAAAAGGGGGAGGAGGAGCATGGGATTGAGGAAATAAAGGATCTAGCACGGGAGAACAGCTAGAGAAAGTCTCAAGACGTTCACTATGTACTAGGAGTAGAAAGCAACCAATCTAGATTGAGAACATACCATTATGTAAAGAAAGGACTCCACAAAAAAAGACAAATTTGATATAATCATATTTGAGCACTGAAAGAAATTACTGATATGCATAAAACATGTTGAAACATTTAGGGGGAAAATAGTAAGTACACAAAAAATGATCAAATAAAAACAACATTAACTACTAACTGCAGAAAAAAGAAAAAGTTGTAGGAGAAAGGAGACAATTCTAATGCATCACTTCACTCAAAAAGGAGCAATATTTATAATATAATAGTGCTAATTTCATGCAAAATTATTGGGTAAGTATGTTGAGAAAATGGAGTGATTACTGTGTAAGTATATGAGAGAATGAAGTGACATAAATGTAAGAATAATCTCCAAATAATCAAAAGGGAAGTTAATACTGAAAAAATTTGGTAAATCAATAAAGAACAGTTTAAAAGTATTATTTTAAAATATGGAAATGAAATAAGAAACAGCTCCAAGAGTGCAAAGTGACTGTCTCTGGGGCATAGGACTGTGGAAGGTGGCAATCAGTGAAACAGGGGAGTGCATTACCTGGTTTTAAGTCTTTTAATACTATTTTACTTTTTAACTTTGTGCACATATTGTTTCTGTTTTTAAAATCAACATAAGAAAGTAAATTAGATAAACTGCCTATTACAAAGTGGAATAATATAGGATTGATGGCAATTTCTAAGTTTTAACATAGTAATATCTAAATTATCCAGCACCAGCACAGTTTCACATAAAAAAAATCCAGACATGAATTGAAGCTTATACCTTCAAGTGACAAAACTTTCCTTTTTTCACAATTTGTTAAAGGGATTTTTTTTTTAATTACCACACATATTCTTGAGTGATCAAGTATCATTCCTCACCTTCTTGATGATTAGGTGTTATTGTGCATACCAATTATCATACTTGCACCAGGACCTCTAGGGTAGACAGAATACTCTGTCCTGCATTATACAGCCCCAGGTCTGTCTTCTTTATAATTTTAAAATAAGAGTTTAAAAAAAAGAATAAAAGAGAATAAAATATAGAATAATGATTTTAGTTAATAAAATTGATTAGAACTTAAAAAAAATACTTAGAATGCAAAATCAAATTATCATAAAAAATTAGCAAGCACATTGTACTTACTAACTGCCAATGTCCTAAGCACTTTTCTATACATTTCAACTCTGTGAGGTAGGAAGTATTAATTTCCCCATTTTACAGATATGAAAATGAAGGCACAGAGAGGCAAAGTGACTTGAGAAGTTAATAAGTGAATGAGTTGAGATTTGAATCGAGGCAATTTGATCCCAGAGGCTGTTATCATTACTGCTATGTTCTAACTTAGCATTATAAATCTATTGAACACAATATATTGTCTTTGACTATGTGGAAAACACTTCAGAATTTTGTAAGCTCTAAAGAATATAACTATAAACTATTATTATGATCATATTACAGATATATGAAAGTGTGTTCAAAATGAATATAATGCCTGGGGTGCCTGGCTGCCTCAGTCAGAAGAGCATGCAGCTCTTGATCTCAGGGTCGTAAGTTCAAGCCCCACATTGGGTTCAGAGATTACTAAAAAATATATATAAATAAACTTAAAAAACTAATGTAATGCCAGATACCAAAAATATTCACCTTATAAATTTAAAATAAAAATTTCACCCACAAAAATTTTAAATTGACAAAACAATATATGTAAACTAAATATTTCCATCCATTGTTTGTCATTTGCTATTCTGCCCCTAAAAATAGTAGTACCACTATTATATTTGGTAAAGTCAATGAAATATAAGCAGTATAACACAGAAGAAGAAAAACATTACCTTTAAAAGAATCACAATATGAAAAGCTTATTAAATTTACCTATCTAATAACAATATTATAATGCATTGATTCTGAGACACATTTTCTTCCACATTTGTTTTCTTTCTTGGTACATAAAGTAATGGTTTATCTTACAAGCAGTGGTACTTTAGACCTAATTAAATATGGTAACTAACATTACAATACGTCAAGCACTATTCCAATTGCTTTATAAGTATTTACTAATGTAATCCTCACAACAATTCGGGAGGTAGGTATTACTACTATTCCTATTTTACATATGAGAAAACACAAACCCATATTAAGTAAATTGTTGGAGCTTACACCGGCTAATGAATGGAAGACAGAAAATTCCAAATTCAGTAGGAAATCCAGTTCCAGAGACTAGGTTTTTAAAATATTTAATAGTACTGTCACATCACTATACATAATTTGTCCCTTTCTCTAAGACCTGCTAACTTCTAATGCTTTTTTCTTCTCTAAAATTGCAACTGCTTTTAAGTAGAGCACTTTCTGTAAACAGAACCTACTGTTTCTTTGGTTGTGTAAGAATAAAGACTAAAATTAAAAGTAGAACTATTTGGTTGCCAGTGAATGAGGAGCATAAATGGGACAATTAGTCAGCATTCATTCTTCAATTCCCTGCTCAGCTGCTTCTCACCCTTTCTGTTGTAATCCCTTGGGATATAAACCCTCAATATACTTTCAGTTCTGATGGAAGATGTTTAAGCAGTGAACTGGCATACATGTGATGTAGAATAATAATTCTTTTCTAAAAACAAAAGTTCCAAAGTTTTCCCTACACAATTTCAAATTCATGCTTGAAGAAATGATATACTATAGCTACTTTATTTAATAGAGTATTGAAGGAGGAAATGTCACAAAATTTTAATTACAATTAACTTTACCAATAATTTTTATGTGGATCCAAATCATTCTTTTTGGTAAATAAGGAGAATCTCAAGCACTACTAATTAAGGTAAAAATCAAGAAGCCATTCTTACACAATTTCATAACCATTTGCTGCTTTATACTAAGACAATACCAGTTACTGAGGGCTTAGACTGCATTCTGATAAAGGTTTTACATACACCATCACTCAGTATAGCTCCGTGCAACAATACTACCATATTCATGTATATACTGGGAAACCGTAAAACAGAGAGATCAAGCAACTTTCTCAAAGATCACAGAGTTGGCAAATGATAAGGCAGAAATTCACACTCACTTCTGCCTTATTTCAAAGCCTTTGTTACTTCATATACTGAATAAGTAAGTTACTTAAATGGGTGAAAATTGTAACAAAAAACTGACAGTAACTTATCCTATTAGTATGTAATAATATAAACAATATGGTAAAAGATTATTTTAGTTACTAAAATATGTCCAACATGTATGGTTTAGTGTTTCTGTCAGATAAGAATGTTAAACCTTTCATACACATAATGTTATATGTCATTTACACCTCAACAAAAAAATTACATTAATGCACAATATGTATTTATGTATCGAAGCCCTTTTTGACAGAGTTATTTAAAAACCCTCACAATGAAATTTACTTGAAGGTTTTTGCATTACACATGAGATATGCAAGGTTGATTTCAGGCAGCGACTGTGTTTTCTTCATCACAGTATTTTTAAAAAAGTTAAACCTGGGGCGCCTGGGTGGCTCAGTTGTTAAGCGTCTGCCTTCGGCTCAGGTCAGGATCCCGGGGTCCTGGGATCGAGCCCTGCATCGGGCTCCCTGCTCAGCGGGAAGCCTGCTTCTCCCTCTCCCACTCCCCCTGCTTGTGTTCCCTCTCTCGCTGTGTCTCTCTGTCAAATAAATAAATAAAATCTTTAAAAATAATAAAAAAAAGTTAAACCTTTAAGTCCTATACCCGAATTTTAAATACATTTATGGAAAATTTTCTAAAACATATCACACATATCCCCAACTTCTTAAAATGTGAGGTACAGGGTGCCTGGGTGGCTCAGTTGGTTAAGCAACTGCCTTCGGCTCAGGTCATGATCCTGGAGTCCCGGGATGGAGTCCCACATCGGGCTCCCTGCTCAGCAGGGAGTCTGCCTCTCTCTCTGACCCTCCCCCCTCTCATGCTCTCTATCTCATTCTCTCTCTCAAATAAATAAATAAAATCTTTAAAAAAAAATGTGAGGTACACAATTTAAACATTTCCTGATGCATTAGGGTCATCACTGTGAGCGTCAGTAATTATACTGTGTGGCAAAGTAGTTAGTGTAAATAGTAAAAAATAAAACTTTTAGCTACTAAAATAATAAGCTTTTAGCTACTAAAATCAGTTGGAGTTCTGCAACTCTGTTAAGAAGTCCATGCTGAGAGAATTCACTTCTGTCTTTGGTCTCTCTGTTTTGAAAAAAACACAACAGTTGTTTGACTTTGCTCTCCATCCATACCAATTGTACCTAGACTCTTTTACTTTTGTAATAACGGAATGTTATCCTTTTTAATATCTAGGTTGCTATTTGACTTATCCTCTACCCCCAAAGCAGATGAGGTGCAACTATCCTGTGACTGGGAGTTTTACTACTTTATAGTGCTACCCTTGAAGTCTGTTAAGCACCCTTCCCCCTTCCAGGATTACAAAGACATTCTATTTTCTGTCCTCCAGTGGCTTCATTCTGTGCTGCTGTATCTGCTGTTGTCCTAGCACAATAGTGATTGCATACCAGCTCCCACAGTCCACCACTCTCTCCGCTCTTCCTTTCCCCCACCTTTTTTCTTTCTTGTCTACCTATTCGATATCTATCTTATTACTTCTTGGCTTCCACATATAAAAGACCAAAAATTCAGTGTGATATGAGCCCAAGACATGATAAGAGACTGGATAGACAGGAAAGAGAAAAGGCAGATCATGCTCATTCATTCTTGTAATCTAGCATTGAATACTCTTTATAGTAAGGACCAAATGATATTGTGTAGAAATGAACTAACTACATAATAAAAACAAATCACTAACAAATGAAATTAATTAACTTAGAACCAGGACCACCACATTATCTCTTTACTAGTTTTCTTTTTACTTTTATTTAATCCCTGATTGGTGCTGAAAATTTGACAGAAGAAAAAAGGAGTGTAACAATGCAAACTGAGGGTAAAGGTCTTAAATAAAGACATTACAAAATGGGCATCCATATAGAAAAAAAAACATAACTCAGAAAGTGATCTATGATTGTTATAGGGCATTTAAATGAGAAGAAAGGAAACGGGATACAACTGAAAAACTGGTAAAAAAAAAAAAACATGTTGCATGGTGGATAAACATACAGATAAAAATATAATTTGAATAAAACTACATGAATTACATGAATGGCAAAACATTGTTTCAGAGTCATTGTGAAATAAAAAACTAAAAATGTTATAAGGAGTACATAAAACAGCTTAGCAAAATCTTAAAAATACCATGATTAAGGAATTTAAACAGAGCTTAAGGTTAGACACAGGATACATAACAGATTTGCAATTTCTAAGAAAATATCATACCTATTTTGAAGGCTCTTAACAGAACTATTCTATATTATCAGCTTCAAATTCCAGGTCTAACTCATTGTCATCAGAATGAGAATTACCATTAAAATCAACTATATGCAGAGTGCTATATACATGTGCTATCTAGTCTGGCTCCAATGGTGATAACTAACTACCCAGGGAAAGTGATTTAACTTTTGTGCTTCCGTTCTCTATTTATAAGAATAGACCCTACTTCATAAAGTTATTGGGCAGAACAAATAATATATACATAGTGTGTTGAATATGGCCTTGTAAATAGTAAATGTTCAATGAATGTCAGTTATATTATTACTCTTGTTATTATTTTGCTATACTTTGTCCTTATCATCTAATATTTCTCCTCTTAACTAATAAGAAAGTTAATCCCATATTACCAATATAACCAATACTATGGAAATAAAAATTATAGTACTGAAAGTAAAAAATAGATACTGAGAAAGAGGACCCACCGTATTTATTCTTTCTTACTCAGTATTTCTTATTGACGCTAGTAATTTCCATTATCAATAAAAATTATAAGAAAATAGAAATTATCATAATAAGAGATGAGAAAAGCGAAAAGAATAAACCCATTTACATACTTTTTTTAAAGGGCTAAATGCTACTTTTAAAAATCTTCCGTAAGAGGGACGCCTGGGTGGCTCAGTCGTTAAGCGTCTGCCTTTGGCTCAGGTTGTGATCCCAGGGTCCTGGGATCGAGCCCCACATCGGGCTCCCTGCACCGCGGGGAAGCCTGCTTCTCCCTCTCCTACTCCCCCTGCTTGTGTTCCCTCTTTCGCTATGTCTCTGTCAAATAAATAAATAAAATCTTTAAAAAAAAAAAATCTTCCCTAAGAAACCAATCCAATCCTTAGATAAATATCCTATTTGTCTTTTCCCTCTCCCAAAAGTAGAACCTGGTATATATCTTCAACAGTACTTAGAAATATCTCTCACATAGGATGAGCTCAATAACTAGGAAATGAAAAAAAAAATCTGTTTAATTTCCTATAAAAACACTTTCCTTCAATTCAGTTCACTTCTAATAAACTTCACAAAAGATGCTAAGTTATTATTTAAAAACCAATGAAGTCTATATATTTTTGATTTAAATTTTAAAATCTAATTTAAAATAATATACAGAATAATCAATTTAAATATAACTTACAAAGAATGCCTTCAGTAAAATTTATTTACAGTTTCTCTTATTTGGATTATCCTATGACATTCATAGGTCTTGCTTGATTTGAATAGTTTGCTAGTGGTTAGAGTAACCTAATCCGGACAACTGTTAATAAGATCACTTCTATTTTGTAGATGGTTATTTTATACCTGTTTCATTTCCACTCTTCTGCTTCATTAACTTTCCATTTTCTCAAATCTATTAAATCTGAAGTAGCTACCTCAAAATGCAAAACATCTGATAGCATTTTAAGCAATTTTTTTCTTGCTCAGGATGAACTAGTAATGCTTTCTTTTTATTTAAGTTTTCCATTTGATAATCAATACAGCTCTCTGCACCACTGTGTATTTAATGAGAAAAGCTTAACAAATACTGTATTATGTTTATTTCTGCCTGTATGTGTAACACCCGAAAAGTTTCTTGATATTTACTATGTGACACATCTTAACAAAAATACTCATAGGACTGCTAAAGGAGAAAGTCAAGGAAAATGTGGCAAAAAGGAAAGGATCTGCTGGGATGTCAGAAAAAAACTAAGCAGATAATACTGAAATAACGGGAGAGTTTTAGGGAAAATAGAACAGATTCCTTTTTTTTTTTTTTTTTTTTTTGGTAAGGGAATCACAGTGCACTATACCTGTTTTTGACACATATTGCTAACTCTGCAGTACAGTAACTGTTATATTTTCTTTCTCAAATCCCTTGCAGATAATAATTCAGGATTCCATTTCCTCATATACGACACCAATGATCAACAAAATAAATGTTATTTAGAACAAATATTTGTAGGTGAAGAATTTACATGTAGGCAGTGCTGTACAATGTAGAGCATGGACTCTGGAGTCAGACCAATCAATCTGTGTACAGAGTAATCTTCTTCAGTTACCAGTTGCTTGACTTAGGGCAGGCAACCTCATTTCTGAAATGGTTATAATACACGTAGACTACCAGAGTACCTGGGAGAAACAGGTAAGATAATCTTGTAAAAAAAAAAAATCTAGCATACTTTTATGTTTGGCTATATAATACGTTAGATAACCAGACCAGTCTTTCTGCCTGAAACATCTAAATATATTGGGAAAAAATATTAACACATTATTCAATGGCATTTGTTAGCTGGCAAGAAAGTAATAAATATTGAAGTCAAGAACTAAATGAATGCAGGAACCCAGAGGAATAAGTAGAGCATTTGAGAGAATATTTACCTTGAATACATTTGATGAACCAATGTAATCTGAGCTTCTGGGTTTTTGTTTTGTTTTGTTTTGTTTTGTTTGTTTGTTTATCTTCCTGAATATAAAGATTAGGATAAAAAGCATAGAGTATGTTCAAGGTGGGCAGCCTACTAAGAGGGTCCCCAATAACCCTGACACCAATGTGCCATGCCATCATTTTAAGTGTTAAACAGAAACATCTTTTCACTATGACAACTCCCCCAACATACACACTTGGAAAGAGGGAAATAAAAATCTCTAGGAATTCATAACTACAAGTCCACCCTCAAGCAGGTTTTCAGCCTGAATTTATACCTTATGAGCAAGTTTCCGTCTGAATTCAGTTTCAAGTTGTTCCAACTAGCAGTGACCACAGGATCTTATAAAAATACATTGTGTACATTCAGCCACTCTGAAGGGTACCACCTTTATCCAAGTTTTCAAAAAATTCCCAGATAAACGGTTAAGAAAAATTAACAACAAAAAATTCACAAAGTGCACAAGGAAGCATGGCTACATGAGAGAGAATCAGCAGAAACAAGAGACAGCAGAATTATCACAGAGAATTTAAAATAAGTATTCAGTCTTGCAAACATATCAGCAAAGAGATCTGAAAAAGAATCAAAGAGCTCTTCTCAAAATGAAAAATAACTGAAGTTAAAGAACTGAGCAAAGTATTTTACATATAGAATATCATACAACATTTTAATTCATTTCTTCTCCATTTTCTGCCCCAAAATACAAACATTTTGATTAAATGAGCAAGAAATCTGAATTATTTAAAAGCCTGAATTATAGTTTGCATTTGCATGCAGTTTATTAAATCACATTTCTTGACAACAAACCAGACGATTAAAATATTAACAAAGACCGAGAAGTGGATAAGAATGATATATTTGAGTGTTAAAGAATATTTCCAATGTAATTTCTAAAAATTCCATGTGCCTCGCAATCTTACTTGCTTTATCTAGAAAATTCTGTTTATCATGGAAAGTAACTGAATAAGCCTCAGATCTAGATATACAAACTATCAGAAAGTTCAAAGTGACAAAAATGAAGATGTAAAACTTGCCCATTATTAATAACAAATAATTACCACACCCAATTTCAATTACTGTAATACTTGGGAGCATAGCCTGAAGCAATTTTCTAGTTGAAAAGAATTAGTCCCAGATTGTTTCAAATCTTTCCTTTTTTAATAGTATACTATTTCTTTGTGTGGATCTTCCCTTTCAACATATAAGCCCAAATAATTTTGAAGTTCTGATTCAATACATACTTAAACAAGAGTCCAGTGTTTTCATTACTTAATGACTTTATACCTTCCATTCTTGGTTCTTCACCTTAAAGGATCTACAGAAGTAAATGCCAGAAAAGATAACAGGAGGAAATACTTTTCTACCTCACTAAAATATACAAATTATTCTTTCTTTTTTTTTTTTAAGATTTTATTTATTTATTTGAGAGAGAGAGTAAAAGAGAGCACAAGTGGGAAGGAGAGGAGAAGCAACTCCCCGCTGAGCAAGAAGCCTGATACGGAACACGATCCCAGGATCCTGGGATCATGACCTGGGCCAAGAGTAGACACTTAACCGACCGAGCCACCCAGGTGCCCCTCAATGTATCATTTATGTTCTCCCTTGTTTAATCCTCCTAAATTCTGTGAAATTGTTCCTTTCACAGATTATAAATATGCATAACAAAAGTATTGTGTACTATCCACCTATATGTAGAACTGGATGGGTCACAGAATTTGTTATTTCCCTTCCTCTCTATCAACCCACAGGCTTGACTTACAGACTGGTGAAGCAGAAAGCAATGACTAGTGATGTGTTATTTTGGTTTAGAGACCAATATGGATAAAAGCTTTGGGTACATATGTAATAGAATGATTAGTGATACCTTTCCTATTGCCTGCAATTTGGAAACTAGGACTCAAAGAAGGGAACAAGGAGGAAATAAGTATCCTTCCATTCTAAAGAGATAGAAAACAACTGAGGTCAAACAGTTTCTCTTTTGGGAGTACCCTGCCTCTGTGGTGTTGCAAAACAAGGGAATAATCTCTACATACTGAGGGTACTCAAAAGAAGAGACTACCTTTTCACTTAAGAACCCATGTTAAAATATTAGGGATAAACTGTAAATAAAGATGATATGATCTTCATTGTCATTGAGCTAGTAGTCTACAGTGCTAGACAAGATTTGCAATTACAATGAATATAGAGAAGTACAGAATGCTTCATGAGCACAAAAGAAGGGTCCCTTAACTAGATTTACATGGTCAGGAAAGACTTCCTAGATGATGAAATATACAAGTTGGAACCTTAATGGTACATAGTAATACTGGTGTGTGTGTGTGTGTGTGTGTGTTTCATTTAATATAAAGGGATGAATACAGAAAGAAAATCAACCATCTCTGGAAAGAAGAGTAAAAGGCCAAATCATATGAACCATATTAAGGAACTTGTATGTTGAGGATAAGGTAATTTATAGAAAGATTTTAAATAAGGTTTAAATAACCAGATTTGTTTTGAAATACACGAAATTTATGATGAGAGTTCTATAAATAAAAGTTCAAAACATTTTGAGCTAACCATATGGACTTAAGAACGAACTAAATGAAAGTTATAATTAAAGTCAGAGGCATCTATAGGGGCAAGGGCAAAATCTAATGTAACTACTATATTGATGGAATGATTTAAAAGAGAAACTCATCGGGGCGCCTGGGTGCTTCAGTTGTTTAAGCGTCTGCCTTCGGCTCAGGTCATGATCCCAGGGTCCTGGGATCGAGCCCCCCACATTGGGCTCCCTGCTCCGCGGGAAGCCTGCTTCTCCCTCTCCCACTCCCCCTTCTTGTGTTCCCTCTCTCGCTGTGTCCCTCTCTGTCAAATAAATAAATAAAATCTTTAAAAAAAAAAAAAGAGAGAGAAACTCATCAAAATGCTTAAGAAGGTACAGTTAGAAAGAAAAAAGAGAAATGAGATCTTACAATGTCAAGAAAGTCAAAGGAAGAAAAGTAAAAAGAGAGTGCTTATCAACATGGAATGCTCCAGAAAATTAAAAGGATGACTAGATGACTGAAAAAATTAGTCCAGTGAGTTGAAGAGCCAAAAGATAACAAAACTTTAAGAGAACTGAGTAACTTCAGGAGTAGAAGAATGCTGAGAAAATTGAAACTCAACATACAGATTATGCTTTCAAGAAATCTGCAGAGGGGAGGGAAGCAGTAACCGTAAGAGAATTATCAGAATCAAAGAAAGGATTTAGTCTTTTGTAATTTAAGATAAATAAGAACTGAACATATTCCTAAGCCAAAAAGAAGGATCTAATGAAAAAATAAAAAGATCCGAAGAATGAGATAATATAACAAGAGTCTAAAAGGGTAAAAAGAAACAAGATAAAATATAGCCTCAAAAGATGAAGAGAATTTCCTCTCAAGAGACAAATGTAGGCAAAGATTAAAGGCAAAGTTATAGAGTTATGTGAAGTATAAAAGAATTTGATGGAGGTCCTTGAAGATGATCTAAGGAACCTGAAGCAAGTTCGTTTACAGAGTATGAAGGTGTTGGGGTGAATTTCTAGGTTGACAAAGATGAAAAGTTTGAAAAGTAGGCACAGGATAGAAAGCTAAACAGAGATAGCTGAAAGGATAAAAACAAGAGTTGGCTCATTTGGAAATATATGTTAGACTGAACGGCAGAAACAATTGGTCCAATTTTAGTCTTTTATGCAGGGATGCTCAGCAACTCCAGAGCAAAAGTACATAAAGTGGATGACAATAAAAGTGTGAGGCTGAGCGACATCACTTATATCTTAAATACTGACAGTTCAAGAAAACAAGGATTGCACATTTTTAAAGATTTTCAAGAACAGAAATGGATACCATAAAATTGGAAAAGGTAAAACAGCAATGATATGATTTGTGTAGAGTGTAGCACATTCACTGCTTCCTTGGAAATGTCATCCAGTTTTAATTTCAAATGATTTCATTCTGTTAGTTTCCACACACATCCTTCTCTTTAACAGAGTCTTAATATAAAACTATATTTTGCAGCAAATAACTTTGGGTTACAGCTTTAAACAGAGCCACCGGAATAAGTGGTTACTTAAAACTGAAAAATATAGTTACTTAATAACTTCAAAATTTTTAAGTTAACCAGCTACTCCAAATATAATGGCTTTTTATATTAAAAAATCCTAACTGTATTGTCAAATATCTTCTAGGTAAATTCTAGCTAAATATTTCTCTGAAAACTGCAAATACCCCCTACCATTTTGGAGTTCTGATCATCCATGTAGGTTTGAATATATAATAACTAGTGATTTAGAAAGTTGTTTTAACATATTGTAAATGTAATCTGATTTAAAATAAATAAAAGTCCAAATTATTTGACATACACAAAATGCCCTCTAGCCCTTGCCTGACACTCCAGCTTCATGGTTTATCTTCTCTCTTAAGAAGAGATTTGGTCTTAAATATCTCTGTACATAGCAAAATGCCCACTACATAACCCACACTTAATAAATACTTGCTAGCGGGCGCCTGGGTGGCTCAGTTGGTTAAGCGGCTGCCTTCAGCTCAGGTCATGATCCTGGAGTCCCTGGATCGAGTCCTGCATCGGGCTCTCTGCTCGGCAGGGAGCCTGCTTCTCCCTCTGACCACCCCCCCTCTCATGTGCTCTCTCTCTCATTCTCTCTGTCTCAAATAAATAAATAAAATCTTTAAAAATAAATAAGTAAATAAATACTTGCTAGCTAAATACATGGATAAATAAATAAATCTTTACTTTAGATCTTTAACTTAGTTAACACCAAATTTAAAGAAATAACATGAAAAATTATGATATAGGAATTACGTTAAAGATTCCAAAGTTATATTTCCTACTTATATGTAACTTACTAAATATAACCATAACCATAGTTTAAATATGCTTTATTTGCAAACCTTAAAACTATTTTGCAAGGATGAAAATTAAAAGCATGATTTGAGTATGTTGAAACCAATCATGTAATAACACTTTAAAAATAAAATTTCAATTAAAAAAACTTTAAAAACTAGTCAATTATGGGAAAATTGTTTTCACTGAAAGGATTTTTTGACATCATAATAGGATACGGTAAAAAGAAAATGGGATTTTGAATCAGGAAAATCTGTATAAAATCTCTATCAGCTGTGTGAAAATAGTATAATATAGATATTTCCAAACAGTATGTAAGAATGATGTGCAAACTCACATCTCACATAAATGAACACTAATACTAAGGGCTGATTTAAGAAAGAAACATGTAATTAATAAGCATGCAGAAATCAAATGTTTTAAGTCACAAATCTTAAGGCATAATTTTGAGTCACAGAATTAAATTTCAATGTTTAACTTCAAAATGAAATCAAATTCATACACACGTTCTTGCCCCCTTGTAATCCAGGAGGCCACAACCACCAGCTTTCCTTTCTTATGATAGTGACTAAACGAACTTCCTCTATTGAATATATATTGACAGGTATCCAGATTGATTTTGACTTATTTTGGCAGATTATTTCCAGAGATCAAATATATTTTGCCAGTAAGACATACCAATGAAATGTATAATTAGAAAATAAGTCAAAATTATTATGTAATTATTTATTAAAAATATTTTGGTGCTATAAAAACTCAATTATTTTTTCTCCTTGTGTGTGAAATAATGCAATTTCCTTTAATAACTTAGTTCAGAATGAAAAATATAAAATAGTAAAGTAAAAACTAATTGATTTAAATTAGTAAGAGAAATGAAGTCCATTAACTAGAATAATTTTTCATGGACGGTAAAAATGAGGAAATTCCTAGTTGAGAAGCATAAAAGTATCTCAAAATATTTTATAGGAAAACAATTACCACTCAGATTATTTTTTTAGGTGTGTAACTTCTTTAAGGTATAACCCTCAAAGGAGATGAAGTTTTGATTTAGCACAATATTCCAAGTAGTTCAGTATACATTCACAATGTGTATATATATCACCTAACAGTTTGCATTTTAAGCTAACTGTGCCCTCAAGGATCAATACATTTCAATCTGATACAATCCAATGAACTGGAATTAGAGTTTTCTTAATTCTACTGGTTCATATTTATTCTTTGAAAATTAATTCTTGCAGGTATATAAAATATTTATGTTACTATAATGGATATACTGATACTGATATTCCTTAGAATACAGATTCTTTCCTATAGACTTCCTTATAACATAAAATTAAACATGAATCTAGATTTCCCATTGCTTTATCTTTTGAAATTATAAACAATTTGAGTCTGGTCAATCCAGTAACTAGGACAAGCTACATTCTGCCACTCTCCAGAGTTTTAACAATGAATCCATAGCTAACCACATCTTTAGTTGATTCTGTACCTGGCTAATCAGAGCAGAATGCATTTTTTCAACATTTATTTGTTTTTAATATGTGCTTTTCGCTTTCATATATTGAACAAAATTAGAATCACGATGGATTAAATGTAAAGTTTGATAGAAAGAAAGAAAAGTAAGGATGACTCCAAGATTTTTGGCCTTAGAATCTGTAAGGATGAAGTTGCAATTAAGATGGAGAAGATCGTGGGAGAAGTAGATTTAGGTATTTGAAAGACCATAATATTTAATTCTAACATATTTATTAGGCATACAAGTGATATCAAGTAGGTAACTGCATCATTAGTCTACAGATCAGGTGAAAGGTCCAGAATGGATATAAACATTTGGTAGTCATGGAAAAACAGATGGTTATTTAATGCCATGACACTGAATAGGATCACCAAGGGAGTAAATATGTATAGAAAAAAGTAGAGAGCAATCCAAGGACTGAGCTCAGGAAAATAAGAAACCAGCCAAGGAAACTTGAGGCTGCAATCAGTGAGGCAGAGGTGTGCTGGAAGCAAAATGAAATGCTTCAGAGAAGACAGTGATCACTGTCAACTGCTGTTGACTGGTAAGGTGATAATGTAAGAAAGAAAAGAAAGAATTGCTAAAACATTCTGAGTAGCTAAGAGGGAATGAAATCTAGAATAAAAGTGAAGGATTAGGCTTTTCTAGGAGCAGGGACAGTTTATCAGAATAAGAGAAAATACAGATTACGAAGGTACTGATATAGTTAGGTAGATAGATCTGGTGGTAGGAGCTCATGAAATTTCTTTTAATTACCTTTATTTTCTCAGTTACACAGGACATCAGATCATCAATCAGGATGACAGAGGAAGTTTTAGAATTAATACTTAAATTCATCATATATTGTGTAGCCTGCTACCTTAGTTCCAAAGAAGAGTGAAAATGTTCTAAGTGACAAGGAAGTTGGGGCTATTTTCAGCTTTCACAAACTCTCAAATTTCTCTAATTCCTAAAACCATACCCTAATATAATCAGAGATAAGCCTCAGTCATCTCTACCCTAGACTAATTCAGCTTCCTCTTCTATGAACTGCCAACTTTCAATATTACTCTCAATCTAATCAGACTTCAAACACTCCGAATATCTCTACATGTCCTAAGTATCTAAGAATAAATCCATCCCTCTAAAGATTAGGCCCACAATATTTAATTATTCTGGAATTAAATGACCTTTAATAAAGTTTCTCACTTTATTTTTTCCTAGAACATTTTATATTCTTACATATTCAAAGGTGTAATATTCTAAATACATAATTGAATTTACTCTAGATATTCACTAAGATATTATATTTTCCACAAAGCAATAAGAATCAATCTAATTTAATTACATTTATTGTCCTCAAAGGCACATTACACTCAAAAAAAATCATATCTACAGTTGTTCTTGCTATGGCATTAAATAAACCTTAAATTTTTAATACATATAATATTTAATATAAGGCATTTGAATACATTAAGTTTATACACTAATTATAACAAAATAAACATATCATAAAAAAACTTTCACCATAATGGTAATCAAGAATTTTTGTGATGAGTCATGAATACTTGTTAAGGAATGGAAAGTAATAAACCATGACCCCAAAACATACTCTTAGTTTACCACTAAATTTTATTGGATCTTTCAAGGAAGTTGCAGGAACATGAACTAAAGTGTTCTACAGAAACAATTAAAAAAATTTTAAGCTTAAAAAAAGCTGAAAAATAAGTCTCATGAATTATCACCTATATTAAACATCTAGTTTCATCATTTAATAAACTATGACTTTTTTTGACTAATAGGGAAAGGATTTTCTGAAGTCTTCGTATCTTGAAAAAATCATGACAGCAGTATTTAATATTCTATACGCCACTTGATTTCTTATTAAAACTCTGATCAATATTTTTAATGTTTTATATTTGAATGTACAAAGATGAAGAAAGATTAATAAATTATGTTAATTTTCAAGAGCCTTAAATGCAAAGAAGCCCATACGCTTCATATGAGATTATAATATGCTTCAATATTATAAATTCATATCCCTAGTTTTCAGGTTGATGATATGGGTAAAAAACAAACAATAAAGCTCTGTATATCTTCAGGGGTATGACAGAACACATTTTTAAGCTATACACATAAAAATATTCACATAAAATACCTACATAGTTGCAACTGGAAGGACACCTTAGAGAATCAAGAAGTTCTACATTCCATTAATCAACAGAAATGATGTGTTAAAAACTCATTCCTATATGTAACATTGAATATCACTTGTAATTATCTATTAAAATATGAATATTGTGTGAAAATTGAATATATATAAAAATTGAACTGAATATATAAAATATAAAAAGTCATAAATGAATATATACCAAGTTATTTATATTAATTATCTTAAAGGGGTGGGATGAGAAATTAGCTTTAACTTTCTTTGTATTGCCTGCATTTTAATAACAATCAGTTATTATGAAAAAAATTTTTTTGAAAGAAAAAATCCTTATAGCAATGTTTTCCTTTTTAGGGCCATATTTTTGTAATTTATTTTACATTAAAATGTCTGCTGTATATTTAATGTTATTAAATGTAACAAACATGGGAAGGAGGAGATTTAAAAAGATAGTGTCATAAAATGCTTATTATTATGTCAAGTATTATGTGACGTACTTTTATATCTTCCCTTTTGTGGTGCCTGGACCAACAACTTATAACCATGTGAGGGGTACTAATATCTCCATCACACAGATGAGAAAATTAGAGAAAATTATAGGTCCAAGAAGATTAAATGATTTGACAAAAATCATACAGCTATTAAGTGTCAGAGACCAGATTCAAACTCTGCTCTGCTACCACATGTTCCCTCAGGGTCTCTATCCTACATACCCAGAAGGCATTAAAAAACACTGAACTGATTGGATAATTTCTTAATAAACTTCACTATGTAATGTCCACAACATATTTTCCTCACAAAAATTTTGATTATAGTAACTATTGTCATAGATATTTGACTACGCCTTCCTAACCTTGTGTATAATTTAACAAATCTCTAGATTGGTTATGTGATTTAAAAAGTGAAAGCAAAATTGTACAATGCTTAACTAAGAATATTTAAATAACTTCACATAAATAATCTCATAAAATGAAATTTCAAACTATCTTAGAGATCTTATATCAATACAAAGATGGAAAAGTACGTAAAATTCAATGTTTACAGAGGTCTGGTCAGGACAGAAAACTTGTTTTTATGTCTCCATTTTGCTTGATTACTATAGTTTTTCTTTTGATGGCAAATTCAAATTTGTAAGATTTCCCTATTAGATGAATGGGGAAAAATTATTAAGCCATCAAAAATATGTTATTTCCAGTGATGGACCAATGTGGCAGTTGGGTGAATCTTACTTAAATTTTGAATACTGTATTTCTTAACTCTTTATGTCATAACTAATATGACATAAAGAGTTATAGAATAATAGTAAACAAACAGGTTCATCATTAACTTGTTATCAAATCATTTTGACTTTCACTGTCTTATTTTTCCTGAACTGTAAAACAGAGATAAAAATTCTTGCTAAAAACAAGAACCTACCCTGAGATTTTAAGAATTGAAATAAGTGATAGAATGAAGTCTAACTAAGCCATGATTAATAAGCTACTTTTATGTACTACTTACTTTTATTAAGTAAGTTTTAGTTATATGGGTTTAGACTTTTAAAAACAAGACCATCATTTTCCCATTAACGATAATATAGTTTAAATACTCACATAAAGAAATTCAGAGCCAGGCTCTTTAAAAGATACTGCATTTAGATAACTGTTACTTGAAACATTTCCACAATTCCAAATTTCTTCAAAATTTTCCTCAAGCAGAATTGCATTTGTCCTGCATATTTTGAGTGACCAAAAAAAGTACATATTCCCTACCTATATTATTTATCCCTTAAATTACCTAAATTATCCCCATCACATTGCATTTTCTACTTATTTTTATTTTTTATTTTTTTTACTTTCTACTTATTTTTAATGCAGTCTGCTAAGTTATTTGAAGGCCCTTCAGAAATATCTTTGATAAAATCAATATTTAAAAAAATAAAAACATCATGCTCAGAAAGCTGGAATATGATTTCAAAGTTGAGTATTTTGTCATAAAGGGGCAATATTTATTGCAGTTTGCTTCAAATGGCTTCACTGCCAAGACTCTAGAGAACCTCAAAGCTTTTCCTATCAACATATGTACATTTCCTAAAAATAAAAACACTGTTTTTGATTCTTAACTATTCACTAAACCATTTTTGTCATATAAATATATTAGCATTATTACTCTTTAACAAAAATACAACATAAGGATTGCTATTCACATTCATAATCATTTGCCAAACTACATAATATTTGCAATATTTTCATTAACTTTCACAAACCTCAGAGAGTAGGTTACTAACACAGATCCCATGTAGATCATTTCAACAGTGAAAAGATTTTTACAAGGGCTGAAAACAGGGATTTACAAAGTAAAGAGTCTGTCAGCATCCTAAGCCCACCAGCATGAAACTATGTAATAAAAGTAGCAGCCTTCCACTGTAAAATTACTAATCTTAGTAATACAGTACATTAAACATGCCATTTGAGATATATGCCAACCTAAACTGCCACATATGGCATATCTAGCTTATTATCACAGTTTGTGTTTTCATATCCAGAGTCATTCTAGTTCTTAAACAAGATGTCAAATACACCAGTGTAGCTAAAAATGTGATAAAGCTTTCAGAGGAACATACCTTTCCTTAAACAAAATAGGTATATTCTTCAGAAGAAATTTAAAATATTACTGTAAAGAAAATCTGGCTGGAAATTTCTAGTTTAGAAGATATGCGCAAATACAAAATAGAACATCATTTTAAAGGCAGAACTCATAAAAGATGTGAAATTTAAATAAATGTTACTTTGAAACAATTCACAAACCCAAAATTTCTTCAAAATTTTTCTCAAAGAGTATTGTACTGTCTCTGCAAAAAAATGTGTGCAGTTGTCTTACTTATATTATTTATCTCTTTTAAGAACAAGTCATGTCATACCATGATATGGTATCAGTTTGAAGGCAATGAGACTTTGCTTGTGCTTCCTTTTTGTATTGAATTCAACTTTGAGTTATACAACTGGTATTATTGAATTATGAATAGCACTTAAATAAAGATTACACAGTGAATATTTTTATTTCAAATTCCCATCTGGTGCTTAATGTCACTTCAGCTGTTCAATTTTTTAATGTTTCTCTACACAACTAGCCAATAATTTCACAGATCAGTATAAAATGCTAGATAGATTTTTAATCTCATTTTCTAAATGGAAAAACAGTGCCATACTTTTCAGTCTTTTTTTAATTAATCTGATTTTGATAGAGTACTGACTAAGACTGATTCCTATATGAAATAAATATTTATCAGTGATGGAGAATCCTGCTGAATCTCAATAATCAAATGAAATTCCAAATAAAATAATTATATAACAGATAAACACTAACAATGAATAAGAAGTTTCAATTTTCATTTTCACTGACCTAATGCATACCAATATCTCTTATGATATTTAGTGTTCAAATGACATCAAATTCACACATAAAGAAAGTACACATTGTATAAATCACAAATTTTCATCAAACTAAAACTGAATATATCTGTTCACATGCCAAGAGAGCTAAGAAGGCCTACATATTCATGTAATTTAAGAAATGACAAAAGTTTTATCAGATATAGGATTCTAAACAGCTATGATTCCAAAGCAAACCAGTAAAAGAAACTATTCAAGTCACTAACTTTAAATGCACCTGCAGAGACATATCAAAGTGAACAAATGTCAAAAACAGATCTCTATCCATACTGGTCCTGAATACAGCAACATTCTTCACTGGCAGTTGTCCTTCACTAGGTCCCCATACCTTTTTTCTTCTACCTTTGGCACATAATTGATTCATAAAAGACAACCATCATATTTCTTTTTTTTTTTTAAAGATTTTATTTATTTATTTGACAGAGACACAGCAAGAGAGGGAACACAAGCAGGGGGAGAGGGAGAAGCAGGCTTTCCGCTGAGCAGGGAGCCCAATGCGGGGCTCGATCCTAGGACCTGAGACCATGACCTGAGCCGAAGGCAGACGCTTAACGACTGAGCCACCCAGCCGCCCCAGCCATCATATTTCTTAACAACTCTTTTTTCTGAATTCCTGCTTGCCTCACCTTTCCCTGAGTCTTTTCCTTCCTAAAAAATTAGTCTTCTTTTTAATCCTACTTATATTGCCTAAGCAGAAAATCACATTTCTCAAGCTATTGCTCAGATAATTAAGATAATTCTCCAAAGTATAAGAATCGCTATTTACACTTAAACAAATAGGTACATAAATTTTAATTACAGTATATGTTAAGAAAAAAAAAAAAAGAAGAAGATAGCAGGAGGGGAAGAATGAAGGGGGGAATCAGAGGGGTAGACAAACCATGAGAGATGATGGACTCTGAAAAACAAACTGAGGGTTCTAGAGGGGAGGGGGGAGGATGGGTTAGCCTGGTGATGGGTATTAAAGAGGGCACGTTCTGCATGGAGCACTGGGTGTTATGCACAAACAATGAATCACGGAACACAACATCTAAAACTAATGATGTAATGTATGGGGATTAACATAACAATAAAAAATTTTTTAAAAAAAGAAAAATTTTAATTACAGTACCACTGCCAGTCATTTTATAGATGCAACACATATTTCTTCTTTAAAATAATTCTTGCTAATAAATGTATCCAAGATTAGTATTTTTCAAACTTTTATCTTTTTCACATGTAATACCTTTTCTCTTATCTGTACAAATATCTATAGTATCTCCTTATCCCCATTCCCCCACCCCCAGCAATATCCACTTTTTATCCCAGTAATAAACTACTTTTGGATCCCTGAATATAACAGAAATTTTTCATATCTACATGGATATATATTTTGTCTCTCAGCCTCAAATGACCTTCCACTCTTGTCCATCCAGCCAGTTACAATTCAACCCTCAAACCCCCCCTCCTCTTTGAAGTCTTTTTTGAAGTCCACCCTCTCCTCTGAAGATCTGGTCACAGACAGACATAGTTTCAACTTCTAGACATAATTCTATCATTATACATTTATTAAACTTTATTATAACCAGGTATTTATGTTTCTTGTTTCTTATTGCTTCCTTGCTTGAGAATAAGATCTTCAGGGCATTGTATACCTAGTTCTAACCACAAAAGAAGCACATAAACATTCATCAGAATGTCAAAATCTGGCCATGGTAGTAGCAGGGGAAGCAGCCAGGTAAAGGAACACTACAGTAGAATTATTTTAACTATTCTCCAGCAGCTTTTAAAAAAATAGAATTTATAGGGGCGCCTGGGTGGCTCAGTCGTTACGCGTCTGCCTTCAGCTCGGGTCATGATCCCAGGGTCCTGGGATCGAGTCCCACATTGGGCTCCCTGCTCCGTGGGAAGCCTGCTTTCCCCCGCTCCCACTCCCCCTGCTTGTGTTCCCTCTCTCGCTGTCTCTCTCTCTCTCAAATAAATAATAAAATCTTTAAAAAATAAAAAAAATAAAAAATAAAAAAAAATAGAATTTATAAAAATGTAGGGGGCTAAGCATAAGACTAAATAGATTTATCTACCAAATCTTAGATGTTTTCATTGGTTTATTGTAGCAGAATTCAATGTACTAATACAAGAAAAAACATTAGTATTTTGTGCATTTCTCTAAATTTTAACTGTTTAAAAAGTATTTAAAGGGGCACCTGGGTGGCTCAGTTGTTAAGCATCTGCCTTCGGCTCAGGTCATGATCCCAGGTCCTGGGATCAAGCCCCGCATCGGGCTCTCTGCTCAGCGAGGAGCCCGCTTCTCCCTCTCCCTCTGCCTGCCTGCCTGCCTACTTGTGATCTCTTTCTCTCTGTCAAATAAATAAATAAAATCTTAAAAAAAAAATTAAGGGTGCCTGGGTGGCTCAGTCATTAAGCATCTGCCTTCGGCTCGGGTCATGATCCCGGGGTCCTGGGATCGAGGCCCGCATCGGGCTCCCTGCTCTGCAGAAAGCCTGCTTCTCCCTCTCCACTCCCCCTGCTTGTGTTCCCTCTCTCGCTGTGTCTCTCTCTGCCAAATAAATAAATAAAATATTTTTTAGAAAAAGTATTTAAAGACTAAAGAAGCCTGAATTTAGTAACTTTCCTAAAATTTTAGTTTCAAATAAAGTAACACATACTAACACCTTGATATTAAAGTCAGTCCAACTCTAAATGACTATGTAGCTGGTATATACTTCTTCCCTTCACTAATAAGAAAATTAAAATAGTCCAGCTTCTAAAATCATAATGTATTTATACATATTAACTTCACCACTATAGGTGGTGAAAAAGACATTAAAATACATTAAAAAAAATTTATTAATCATATTTTTTAAAATGTAACTTCAGTTACATTTATTCTGACTTAAGCAACATGAGCTTAATTAATATTTATTAATAAAAGTAATTCAAAATACCTACATTATAAGATTTTACAGTTATGTCACATTATAGTTTATTTACTGGCACATGGCTACTTGTGCAAGTAAGGAACAGTCTTCTGGCTGATGACTTTTCTTGAGATACCCTGAAAATCAAAGATTACTAAATATCAATTAAGCTCAAGTTGCTTAAATCAGAATATTTTAAAAGTTATCCTCATTTTTGGAGATGGCTTGAAGTATCCTCCACAATACTGGATTTTGAGTTTCCCTCACCCAGGACGCCATGCTCAATACAAAGCAAAACTCCCTTCTCACACTCCCCTCTTCTTCCTTAATACCTGGCCCATACTTGTTTCAACACTTCTATGACCATTTCTGGTTTGTTTCAATATCTGAACTCATTAGTTCACTTATCTAAAATATAAACGTTATATACACACACACCCCCAATCAAGGTAAATTAGAAATATAATGAAAAACTAAAGATAAAACGCCTTCTCCGTCCATTGTATGGATATTGCATGAGCATGTCACAGAAGAAGCCTCAAATCAGTCATTTATTCATTCATACATACATTCATTTAAATTTATACCACCTATGTTTACAGTATTGAGCTGTACACTGAACATTTAACAACAGGCATGAAGGATGACATAAATTCTTTCATACCAATGGAGCTTAATTTAATTACTCAATGTAAGTAAAGACCATCACAAAAGATTTTTTGTTTTAGTTTAAAGCTGTGAAAAAAAAGTATCCTCAGAAATCACTTTAAGTACTTTTATAATTATGTTAGAAAGTAGTCCTTAAGCTTACAATAAATACAATGCAAACATCATCAGAACTCTAATTAACTGAGAAGCAGACCAATTTAACGAAATGGATACAAAAGAGAAAATAGTGACGTTTTAAAATTAGTAACTATTGTATAGTATATCTTCATTTTTACTTAGATTGCCTTACAACTAGCCTGTTGCTTATTTTTAGCCATAGTATTTTGTGCTTTTTAAACCAAGTGTTATGAATACCCAGCCAAATATGTAATACTTAAGGAAATTTTTATAAAAGTCATAAAAATATGGAAAATACATATATCCTTGAAAACAGAATTTGAATTAGAACATCTACACATTTTTTTTAAAATCAAGGTCAATAATCTGTTAAACCAAAATAAAGAAATTTAAAAGAACTGAGCTAAGGAACAATGAAAGCAAGCAAAAAAAAAAAAAAGAAAGAAAAAAGAAAACAAACTTTGCAAATGAAGAAAAATAATGAAGTGTAGAAATCAAATCACCCTGAAAGTATTGACATCTTCAAACTATAATTACGGAAAAACAGAAAATGACCAGGCTATATTCTAACCAAATATAACCATCTCTCTCTCTTTTTTTTTTAATGTGTGGTAATGCTAAAGAGAACTTGTCTTTGGCCCTTCGGTACAGCAAATCAACAACAACAAAAAATTGTCCTAAAATACGTAATGTGCTCTCAATTTAATTTTCAAAATGGGGGAGGGGGCACACGCATTTTAAAACTAGGAAAGAGAAAAAAGTAAAGATCTATTTCCTCCGAGGGTCATATCCAAAAATGGGGGAAGGGAAAAAAAAAAGTGGAGCAAAACAAGAAAAGAATGAAGTACCTACTAAACTTGACCACAAATTCAGAATACATATTTAAAAGTACAGGATTAAGTTACATCACTTAATCTGCGGGTATCTTGGTTTTCTCAACAGTTACAGATTCTGGAAGAGATCAGATCTAAGATCCATTCCTTTCATCTAGTTCCACAATTCCATGATTTTTCCAATCTCTTCAAATGGAAAGCCTCTTTGCTACTTCTAAGTGTCCTCATTAAGTCTTTGACAGAGATGCCATTTAACGGGAAAAAACTTAAAACTTAAGACAGCAACAATTAAAGCACAACTTTTTAGGGAAAAGTAAAACATGCCCATATTCCTTTAACAAAGAAAAAGATGCTTTGTAATACCTCTAAGTCTTGGTGACCAAAGAGCTGCTTACACCTGGGCTCATAGGAAGCATCTGATAAATACACATAATAATTAACAAGAGAAAAGCTTCCAGACAGATTTCACACTAGGTTTTTTTTTTAAAAAGCACTTTCATGATTTTTTTTAAAAAACATAAATTAGTCTTAGAAAAATAAAAACAGTTATACAAAGAATAATTAAGACTAAACACGTGAATGAACAGTCTCCAAGTAAACTCATTGCTTCCAATACTAACCTCTTTAAAAATAAATTATTTCAAGAATGAATACAACCAAAATTGAGAAGTTACAATTGTTCTAAAATATTGAGTAATATATAACAAAAACGTGTACCACATTCCCACTATGTTCAGTGTTAACAAAATGTACCCAATTCCTTTCTTTCTGCCCTTCCCCCCAAACTACCGGATCTTAAAAAAGTCACTGAATCTAATTCCTAGAGCAGCAAATTATTAACAATTTAAATGAAAACAACTTTCTTCTTTAAGATAAGAATGATTTTTAAAAATTGAATCAACTGAGAGTCAGCATTTATTATATCCTAGAGGAAATGCAGGATTTGAAGACTTATTTAATTAATAAGTACATTATGTGAAAATTTCTCCTGCAAAGGAATTACGGAGTCTTCAGTGGAAAACTCATCTCAAAAACCTTTAAAACAGAAACATTATTCTTCAAAACTTCAAAAAGTGGTTCAGTTTCACAAGGAGAGTAAAAAACACTACAGTCTAAAATTTAAAAATTACTGAGTTCAGAATAAAATTCATTGTAAATTACAAATCCACTGAACATCAGTAAGACATAGAATAGGTCTTGAAATGAGAAAAAATATATGAATTTTAAGTATCAAGTATTAAATAAAATTAGTTTAAGAATGGTAAAAAAAAAAAAAAAGGTTTATTTTCCACACCAAATAATCTTACCTGAATCATTTTGCTGTTAAAAAACTCAAGATACTGATTTCATTTTTCATCTGGTCCTGTCAACGATGCTATCTATGACAGGCCCTGCAGGAAGCAGCAAAAGATCAATGATGGAGTGTAGCTATGATGTGTTTTCATGATCAAGTTTTGTTATGGAAAAGGATATCCATATAGTAGCTTGAAAGTCAGGGAATATTGAAAATATCTCAAAAACTTTGTCAGTGTAAATAATATTCCTTTTTTGTACTTTGTAGTCCTAAATGTTTATATTCAATTATCTTCTTTATCAAAAATTTAAAAATGATGATACAGTATATATGTGAAATTTTAAAGAATCATCTCTATATTGATAAGAAAACAATTATCCAAGGTGTCAAAAATGAAAAATGTTTAAGAGTGTGGGAATGATTCTCTTAACTTCTAGAGATGTTTATTTTAATCTTATTTCCCATGAGTACTATAATTATAAATTATTAACTATTCATAATTTAATTAAAATAAACTTTAACAGACTTCTTGCAAACAGTAACTTCAGAATCAAATAGTTACTGGCAATACTGGTAAAAATTCTTTCAAGAAAAGCATATAGGTTACAAAAAAATCTGTACAAACTCCAAAACTTAAGTACTCTTTGGTAATTGACAGGTTATATTCAATAAAGACCAAAAAATTCAAATTAGTAAAACTAATAGAAAAGTCAAAACTACAAAACTCCTTCACAAGATTCCAAATGATATTTTTAAATCAGAATTGTTTTAAAATAGTATAGCAATTTACCAGATTTAATTTAAAGACATTTTTTACCTTAGGAATTAGTTTCCTTTCAAGGGCAATTAATAAAACAGCAATGTGATAAGACCCCTACAATAAGTAGAAACACTATTAGAAGACAAGAAACTTCTATGTATGTCTTGGAAGCATTCTGAAGTCAGTCTTCCAATAGATTAAGAAATTTAAAATAAGAGAAATAAATGACAGATTGAGTTTTTTAGAGTTTTTATGCTATACCTGTCTTATTTGTTGAAACACTTCAAAGCACTGGGCAGAGTTTGCTTGCTAAAGCCTCTAACATGCTAAAAAGATACAACTTAATTTTACATGGGTTATTTCTCCTATAAGAATAAACAAATGTTAAGCTAAGATAATACTAATAAAAAAATTACAATGTACCTCCACTTATTTTTGCTCACTCCTGATTTGAAAATGTACTTGTGGAACAGGGAAATTTAAATACTTCCGACTTGTTTGGTTTTTTCCTACTTCTATACAACATCTCTCTTTTTTTTTTTTTTTTTTTTTTTTTGCGGGTTCTATCACATTCATAGAAATCATTTTAGTTTTAAATATCTCCATATAAAAAAGTGGAAAGCCGATGATGCCATCTTTTAAGAACAAGATGAAGAAAATGGAAATTTCACCAACCCAAGCATTAGGAAGTACTGAAAAGTACTGCTGCATTTCTTGCATGTTGTGTTTTATACCATGACACTTCAGTCTCTGAGGGTCAGGTTAATTAAGCTCCACAGCAGCTGCAGTGCAATGTGAGACACACAACTGCTGTGGTTCCCACCAGTCCAGTCCAATTACCTGTACTATTCCAGTACTGGACAAGTGACAACCAACCTCTTCTCTCTAGTCACTTGCTCCCACTGGTCTACTGATAAATGTTAGAACAAACTAACCTCTTTTTGGAAAGGACTGCAAGCTGAATGCACCTGCTGCGGGCTGCAATGATGAGTCCCAGAGAGATGTTTGTCAGTCAGATCTCTGCAGATGTTGTTTAACTTTATGCTAGAGATGTATCCAAAGATGGAAACGAGATGGCAATCAAGCACAAATCTCCCACCCTTGTCCCCCCAATTTTATTTTGAAAAGCTGCACTTGCTCATAAAAGTGGCTTAAAACAACTCTGCTCAACTGAAAACAACCAAGACTAAATTCTATGGTTAAAAAATAGTTTATTAGGTACTGAATTTTAGGTAACAAGTGGCATAATTGTGTTCAGTAGTGTTATTCGTGTTATTGAAAAGCTTAAAAATTCTCTTAAGCCAGAGCAAAGCAAAACAGAACAAAATAGCTAAAAAATAGACAAGTTTTCAAGATGGGTGGTTTATTGGTCAGGTTTTTAGTGATACCACATACTCCTTAGAGTTCCCAAGACGCAGATTGTTCTTCCTCTTGTATATTAGACAAAACATCTTCCATACATAAATACTGAACTATTTCACCAATTGTGTTCACTATTTCTAAACTAGTCCTGAAATCTTTTGGGGATGATATTTGCAAGGCGATATTGTTAGATGTAATGGATTTCCTTACAACGTCACAAATTTAAATGAGCTATTTTTCTAAAATCCAGAAGGCTTCAAATAGCAAATATCAAAGTGACATTATACATTATAATTCATGAAAACACCAACAGTGTAAATGATGTTCCACAACTTACTAAATCAGTGATAGAAGACATAACATCAGAATGAAATAAAAAAGAATCAAATAAATTGAATACCTAAGAATTCTAATGCTAATTCAATTTTTCTAAAAATCCCATGCTACAAAATATTTGCTTACATGATTAAGTATCAAAATTGTATCTTTTGGACTCTACAATTTTAACATATATTGTGCTATGCCAGTAACATTCCTTCATATGTTAAGATTTTCTATTGCTTAAAATGAGAAACAAAATATTAAATATACAGCAAATTTTCGGAGACATTAATGTCTAAGTGAAAGATTATGGTTCCTCCTCCAACTAAGGGTATAGAGAGACAAAATATAAAGTAACCCACAAAACAGGTAATATGACAAATATTACAAGTTTAAGATTTAAAGAAAAACACATTATGTGTCAGAAACTCTTTGATCACACTAAAATCAAAGATATAGCATAGTGTAATGATAACCATCATATTAAACTCAACAATCCTAGAAATTACGCTACTTTATTTTTCCTTTTTACAACTCTATTTACCTACTAATTTTGCCTTGAAATATATATCAATAAATTTCTAAGGTGCTTTGCATCTAGATCAAAGTGTTTAGACTGCAACTTTTAATAGCTGTAACTAAAATATTCCCGTTATACTACCAATATCATAATACTCTTCCTTCAACAATGTAAACAAAAGAAGTGATCTATTTTAAAACTTTATCAACTCATCTGATTTCCAAAAAATGATCATTCTTATGCTATACAGTTCCGATCCTAGAGGTTAAATTGGCCATTGAATTCTTCCCAGGTCAAAATTAAGGTAGTATTGGGTATTTCCTTCACTAAAAGAAAAATTCAGTCACAGTCTGCTTTTTCATGAGCTTTAAAATTTTAACATATAAATGGCTTGTGATTTAAAAAAACAAAACAAAAAACATCACCTAAGTTGGACAATGCTAAGATTACGATAAATCTAGGAATATAAATTCGAATTTTAACTTAAGGACCATAAAAGGAAATACTTCACATCAAATGTGATCCAGTTTTCTAACCATAAATATGAAAACAGTGTAAGATAGAGACTAATATATGCTAAGATTACAGTGAAGTATTTTTGTTTGATTGATATAATGAATATCTCTATTCATACAATGGAATACAATGGAATAACAATAGGTACATTATGAATTCTAAAATCTAAGGCACATATGAAAAAATATATTTTATAAATCCTTTACTATTCCTAACCAATACATATTCAATAAGTTTTTTGGATTATCTACCTGAGCCATGCATTACTTTTAATAAAAAATCAATCTATTTATTAACAAAACTAAATACATCTTCAGATGCCAAATAAAAGAATAAGAGAACACTATCGCCATTCTGAAAATGCATTCAGTAATATATTCTCCAAAATGAGAAAGCTGTTTTTTTACTACAAGGCAACAACTTTAGGTAACCTATTTATAAAAAAGATACATAAATAAATAAGCTGGCTTAATCAAGTAAGAAAAAAAGATATATTCATAAATCACAGGTAATAAGTATTATTCTGTAAGATTTAGATTTTTAAAAAGATAAATGAATTACAAAGCACAGTAAAAAATAAAGCATGTCTACTTGTAGATCTTTTCTTTCTGATTACAGTAATTTAAAAATGCACTTTACAATCCTCATCATACAATTTCCCAAAATTATTTTATTTATTATGACATGCTGAAATACACAATACAATATACAGTTCTACAAATTCTAAATCATACCAATTAATGTGCATAAAATATTTTCTTGATTTCAACCATAAGTATCAAAAATTACTCAAAAAAGCAAGGTTGCTTAAGATATTTTAAAGACCCAAGCTGAGCAAAAAACAAACAAACAAAAAATCCAAAAACGCACAAATATGATAAATATGAGTAGACTATATTGGCTACAATAAAAACAATGGACATACATTTGAGTTGAAATTTGTTAAAATATCCCCAAAGTGTGTCTGTACCCTGCATTATATATCCTAAAGAAAATCTGTCTTAGATACATCAGTATTTTAACTAAACCTTCTGAACACAATTACATTCTGTTTCAAAACTTAGGTGATTTGAGAAAACCCATTAGGTTATACAACTAAAGTACACTTTTCCCCCAAATACACTGTCTTACCAAATGAGAAACAGAAAAATTCTTCATGAAATAAACATCAGGCATATTCATTCTAATCAAGTAGGAGTCATAAATACATATATGAAACACAAAAATGGGCTTCCAAATAAATTATTGCATAATCCTACAAGAAAGTACTTGTAACACGGCGATATAAATCATAGTTTTATAATTTACTTTGTCTGAGATGAGCAGGTAAGTATCCCTTAAATATATCTGAGTACGAGAAGTTGAAAGTAGCTCAGAGGCTGTTATATTGAAGAATACCAGGACCTCAGATAATTCCACAGGCTGTTGTCAAGTGTGAACAGAAAGACTATTAGAATTGAAGTCTATCAGAAGAAGAGAGATGTATCTGTCTGAACAGGTAATAACCTAGTTAATATCACATTTAAATAAAAAGTGTTCAGAATTAATACAGCTTCTTATTAATTACAAGGCTTTATTTTATCCTTAAAATTGATTCCAGTGTGTGCTTGGTTTCCACCTGTTACAGGCAGAGAGTATATGCCTTCTTTTATCCAGACATTTCAAATCGCATTTGATAGGTTACGTCACTACACACACAAAATTTTGTTCAACGCATTCCAGTTTTCCATTTTTTTCCAACGGATATTCTTGCTCTGTATGAATAACGTGTCTCAGAACTATAAATAAAATAAGCAATTTCAATGTAATAAGAAAAATACGCATAACTAAGTGGACTAAAAACAAAAGATCTAATTCTCGGTGCACCCTTTCCAACCCACTGAAAATAAACTATATTCAAATGAAAAGGCATTTAATTTACTATTTAGAATATCCTTGATAAACACCAATTTTCTGTAACATCCCTGCACATCTGATACCACCTCATGTTTAATGCAAAAAAGCTATTTCATTTTCATCTATTGACAGTGAATTTAATTTACCATTGCAGCTCTTTTCCTAGAACTATCACGTTATTAATTCTGCAATCAAGCTCTTTTGAGTGCTTTTATTTGTACTAAGGTTTTCACAATTCCACACTGATTTTTTTATCATAATATATCTTTTAAACATACAAATGTGAATATGTTAGTAAACTTTCTTAATGCATAAGGAAAGTTTCAGAGACAAGGAAAGCCATCTACAAAACTACACTCACAGGAGCAAACTTTCGAAGGACAGAATATCTAATAAATTACATTTTAGTTTAATATTTGTAGTGTTTACCAAATATACTACATTTATCTTATATAACTAAATGATATTGTCAACCATTCTAAAACTTTCTCTAGCATAATGGTCCATTTTCCACCACCAATCAATTGGCTATGAAAAAGAAATCCTCTGTTAAAGAACTCTTACTGAAATTACATCATTGAAAGTAAATAAGCTCTTCTTTTCTACCAGGAAAAAAAAAAAAAAAGCAGTATCAGTCCCCTCAGCACTGAATAAATATTTTTTATGGCCATAAAGCAAACTAATAAAAAAAAAAAAAAGGCAGAAGCTACACCTGGGTAAAAGCAAATCAGTTCATGTTTTACCTAAGAGATACACTATTCAATTATGCAGATTTTCCAGTTAAACTTAAAACCCACATACTGAGTAGCAAAATGATAAAAAAGAAAAAGATAAAACACGCAGAACTATATGACACTTGAAATAAAAAACACACACTGAAAAGTAAAAAAAAAAAAAATTATACCACCTAGGAAACTTGTCATTTTCCAGTAGGTTATAGTACCACACAACTGTTAACATATTTTAATCGAATACAGCTCTTCATAACAAATTTTGAAGTATTACTTTCCTTCTTACATAATAATATATTTCCTTGTCACAATTACATTAAAAACGCAGTATTTTAAAAATCTGAAGAGGCAGCACTTGTCCTCTTTACTTCACTCCAGGGCCAACAAACAAAGCAGTGAAGCAGAAAGAGGTACATAATGGATTTAGAAGTAAATGGTCCATTCTTTAAGAAGCCTTCCTACCCCCTCTTCTGAATTCACTCTAGACTAATTGTCATTACAATGATGTCTGAAAACTTCAAAAGAACCCTATTTCCTGATGCCAGCTGTCCATGTTTCTATCTTTAAATTTTAGAGTTTCTTCCTAATTAGAAAGAAGTATTTAGAAATACCCAAAAGATTCATCTCGTAATTATTCTAAATCAGACACAGTATATCAATTATTGAAACAAAACATAACACCAACAGTAGAAATATACTTTAAAATTTTCCACAAATACAATAGATAAATGAAGTTTATACTATTAAGAATTTCTTTCCATACAACATACAGCACAGGTAGATCTTCTCTTTCTTTCCTTGGGGATTTATCAAACAATCCCTTCACCATTGCACCTACCTGGGTAAAAATCTTTGGACTTAGACAGCTTGATGGTGGCTCCAGTTTCTTTTTGCAACTGAACAATTGTCTGTCCTCCCTTCCCAATTATAGATCCAGCAGCATAACTAGGTATGAGAACCTTTAGAAAATACTGGCCGTCTTCTGAAAAATGCAAAGAAATATACTTGGTTAACATGATAATTTTAAACTTTGTATCCCCTCTCCACCCTCAAGAGGGAAAAACAGCAATTAAAACATTGGGCATATAGCTGCAGGAAATATGGGGTTAAATTTTTTTAAAGAACAAAAATAAACCAATTACAATGAAAAATAAATAGGTACAAAATGTTTCCCATTTTGTAGGATTTATACTTTCAAACTTGGAATTAAAAACTAAACATGTTCTATCATTTTGCAGCACTGTAGAAACTGATGACTAAATTCCAGTTGTTATTCCAAACATGGAAGTCTTCCAATTCTATCTGTGGTTACTATGGTAAAATGAAATGAACTGACCCTTTAACAAAACTTCAGAGATTTATATGATGACAAACCTTCGCTTAACATATTGCAAAATAAATAAGTAAAAGGACTGTAAATAGTGATGAGCTATATTTGTTTGACATTAGCAAACATCTAAGGACTACAATTAGCCATTGCCTATATTCTACTTAAAGTATACAAAACAAACACTTCTCCCACCAAATAATCCACCCAAACTGTAGGGTGTATTCCAAGCCTGCAATAACTGCCAGGAAATAACTCAAAGTGATGTGAACTGGCAAATCTAACTAATCCTGGTGTATTTCTTTAGCACTTCTTAGTCTACCATGATCTCGTTTAAGCTCATTAGTTAAAGGACGTTAAGAAGAATTCTGCCAATACTAAAAAGCTTAGGAGTCATTTATATCAAATACACTTAAAAGTGACCAAACAGATTATGTTACTACTCCAAAACAGCCACAATTTTTAAAGCGGAGGGGGTGGATGACCCAAGAAAGAGTGAAATGAAATGTTTTAGAAAATAAAGCCAACTCCATAAACTTTAATTTCCGACAAACTGATCAAGTCTTAAATAGGAAACACCCCGGTAAATCCAGCTTCCTCATGTGAATAAACGTTCCAAATTTTGCGGGTGTGCCATTCGCAAGACTCCCATCCGTCTCTAATGTACATGCTGTAGATAAATTCACCTCTGCCTCGATGCATTGGGTGCATTGTTAAGATGACTCCAGTGCAAATGAAGAAGCGATACCGGTCCCGTTATAACTCATCTTCCCAGGAAGCGCAGGATGTTAAACTAACAAGTCACAGTACCAGACACCCCCACCCTCGTATGCACACCTCTGAAGACAAATCAATGAGATATTTGCCACGACAATATAAGTGCGGTAAGAGCATGCACTCATCAAGATTTTGCATACTACTTGTGGCCCCAAGCAAGGGGATGAAGAGAGAAAAACTCTCCTGTGCCCCAATCATTTGCTATCCGCTACCCAAGTGCCATTTATTTATTTATTTTATCAGACTGTTAAATGCAGCGCGCATCTTCGGGCGGCCATCACCTCACTCGGGGGTCATCCTCCTCCTCTTTAACGGACCCCCTTGCCCAGGTCTAGGATATTTAAATGGTCAGTCTTTCGACCGATTAAATGGAAAGATAGGTCTATTCCGAAAAACCGGTCGCCATTTTGATGAATGATAAACAGAGAAATGGAAATGTGTCCGGGACGGCGAGGTGCGGGGCAGGTGCAGGGGAGGGGGCGCGGGGCAGGGGCGCGGGAGCCGCCGGGTTCGGGCTGGAGGTGTCCGGGCCGCGGGAGGGAGGGAGGCCGGCGGGAGGGAGGGAGGTAGGGGCGGGCGGCGGGGGATGGGGCCAGCTGGGAGGTGGAAGCGATACCCACCGCCCGTATTGGTCCTCTTGGTGCTGCCGGCTTCAGGGGGGGCTTCCAGCGGCCTTTTCCGCGAGTCCGGCGGGTCCAGGTCTATGGGAACCCCAGTGTGGGTCCCGTTCTGCTGGATGGGAGCTGCCGCCATCATGTTTGCAGTTCCTGCCGCTGCTACGGGGAGAAGGTTCTCCCTTTTGTTTTGGCTTTTTTTCTTTTTTTTTTTTGCGTTTGGGGTTTCTTAAGGTTGTTGTTGTTGGTTTTTTTTTTTTTTTTTTTTTAATCGGATCAATAGAAATCTCTTTAGGAAAAAAAAGCAATGTTGCTGGTTTGTTCTCACTGGGGAGGGGGCAGGGCTGAGGAGCAGCTGCAGTGCAGTGTCAGAAAGGAGACAGGGGAATGGAGGGGGTGTGAGAGACGGAGGGTGAAAGAAGGAGAAGAAAGGAGAGAGGGGGAGAGAGTGAAGGGAGAGGGGCGAGTGAATGAGCGGGAGGAGGGGAGCGGGGAGGACGGGCAGAGGGAGTGGGAGAGCGCGAGGGCTGGCGGGGCGCGGGGAGAAGCCGAGGAGGAGGGGAGAGTGAGGGAAAGAGTGAATGAGCAGGAGGAGGGGAAGGAGGTGGATGCGGAGAGAGGAGCGAGCGGCGGAGGAGGGCAGGAGCCGGGAAGGAGCGCGGCAATCCCCGCGCCGCGCTAGCGCTGCGCTCGCTCCCGCCGCTGGTGCTGCCGCCGCCGCTGCTGCCGGAGCGGTTCTGCCGTTGCCTGGGCTGCTCGGCGATGCTGCTGCTGCCGCCCGGTCTCGCTCATTATTTCTCCCGCTTGTAGGGGGGGCTGGCGGGGAGGGAGGGGGATGGCTGCGAGGGGAGGGTAGAGAGGGGTTGAGTTCGTAGACTCCCACACACTTCGCGCTCGGGTCCCTGCCTCTCAGCAGCGCCGCCGCCGCAGCTGCCGCCTCCCAGCGCCGATACCTCAGCCTGCGGGGGCGGAGGGGGCCCCGCCGGAGGCGGGGGAGGGTGTGTGTGTGTGTGTGTGTGTGTGCGCGCGCGCGCGCGTGTGTATATGAGTGTGTATGCGCGTGCGTGTGTGAGCGCGGGCTAAGCGCGTACCCGGGGGCGCGCGCCGGCGACGGGGGCGGGGACGGGGGCTGAGGCGCTCCTGTGGGTAGGGAGGGGTGAAAGGTCTCGGGTCCCCGGCAACACGGCTCAGGCAAACTCAAGCGGCTTGTCGCAGAAACCAAGGGGTCTAAGAAACGCGCTAGGCTAGAAGGCGGGAAGCAGAGATTACTGACAGCCGTGCCAGCCAATAAAATGGGAATATGAGAAAGGTCCTTCAGGCCCCTTCCCAATCAGGAAACTTAGGTATGAGAGGGAATGAAGGGGCGGGGTGGGATCTCGGTCAAGCCGGGGCTGGAGCGGCGACAGTTGTGACTAGTCTGAGAAGGGCATTCGAGTGGCCGTTGACAACGGGTGAGACAGCGTCAAGGCTGAAGGAGGAACCTTAACTTTATGCTTCCAGGACTTCTAGCTAGGTACATTAGTTTTTATTTTTTAAAGAGTTAGGTAAAAGACAGCATCTCAACTCATCGGCGGTTTTCTACGGGTTGTTTCATCAAAAGAGTATTTTTTAGTGGCACTAACATCGTTAGGGAACTTGTAGTGTCACTCGCTGCCTTTAATCCTTTCGGGAACAAGCCAGGATATAAATACATAAAGCTAGGTATATGGGTCTTCCCTTCACGAGGCGCTGATAGGCAGATTAAAGACAGGCAACAGCTGAGTGAGTGTACACAAAACTAATTATTGAAGAAAGTATGAATATAGGAATAAAACTAGTTGCAATGTGCACGGCTCACGATTATACAGATCTTGGATATATAGGGAATCTGAACCTCAAGTGTACAACGCTACAGAAAAAAAATAACAGCCAACGATGGACTCTGAAAGTCTGAAAAGACTCAGTTTACAGATCAGTAAACTGACTCAGTGAAGTATTTCGCTCAAGGTCATCTACCAAGTTAGTTGTTTAATTAATCAGTGTGCTAGGAATTAGGGATAGTGGAAAAACATGGGCTTTGGAGCCTGAAATCTTGGTTTCAAGTCCTTGCAGTCATGTTCTGAAAGTGTCTTGGGCAAATCCTTTAACATGTTGGCTATTTATTAAGTGCTTACCGTGTGACAAGCAATCCATTTTACATGTGATGCTCTTTACGTGTAGTATATCATACAGTTATTACGGCCCCTATTTTATGAGGCAGTTTAGGTTTAGAGATATTAATAATTCAAAGTCACATAGGTATAAATATCGTCTCAATAATTCAAACTCAGGTCTTCCTGATTCCAAAGTCTGTCCTCTTGAATATTGCAGTACTCTAGAGCTTCAGTTCCTTCGCACTTAAAACAGGGACTGAAACTCTACTTCCCATAAGTCTTAGGGTCAAATGAGATAATGTATTGTAGGATGTGAAATGTGTTGTAAGATGTGGAAAGGTATAAACATATTCGCTAGATTTCTAGAACAAAGATGCTTCTTCCTTGTACTTTTCACTATAGCACTTCAACCTGAATGATGGTTTCAGTAAAAGCTAGCATAATAAAGAACTTCACTGTAATTCCATGATATTCTAACCAAGGATACCTGCATATCTGAGGCAATAACCAAAGAGAATAGAATAAAATTTAATTCCTGACAGAGAAGGGATTGGAAAAGAATACTAACCCTTCTCATCGCGTCCTTTATTGCAAGGAACATCTAGGAGGTATTGGGATTTCTGGTGCTTTTTAAATGATGAAAGATAGATTATAGTCCACTGAACAAGGAAAAAAAATAACATTTAGTTTAGGAATAAAAGTTCATCTGGAGTATGAAAAACACTTTGCTTCAAATCAGAGAAGAAGGTATGCTGAGACCTCAAAGAAAGGGAAAGCAGGTAAGTTAGTACATATTGGTAAAAGTCTGTGAACCTTTAAAAAGTCCAGAATTTTTATCTGATATATGATGTAATAGGAAACCATGATATGGCCTTCATGACCAAAATAAAGAGGATTTATACACGGAATTGGATTAAAAAAAAAACACAAGGGAGCTGTGATGAAAGAAAATCAGGGTTTGGAATAAGTATGTGGTAGTCAAGATAGAAAAAGCTGATGGTAGACATTGTGCAATCAAAGTATTCTGTGAAGTGTACCAAAAATATGCAAGGATGTTTTCAAATGAAAAATTAGAAAAGGGCTGGGATTTGCTACTAGATTGTTTTAAAACAGTAAAAGAGAGGGGACAAAGATAATTCAAAAATGAAGATAGCTCAAAGCTATATTGTATTAAAGCTTGGACAAAGTATTCAGCATAATGTAGTTTTGAATTGGGGAAAGCCTGAAAAATGGAAACGCTTGTTAACAAATTTCTAAAAATAAATAAAATATTTCTAAAATATTTTAGAAAATATCTGTCATTGCCATGTATGTTAAATTGAAAATGAGCTTTCTAAGTTAAATTGCCTTACTGAGACATAAGCTTCCTGAGAGTCATGTCACTGCATTCTTATTTATTTGACCCTTCTCTTATTTCCTTCTTCAGACTTAATATTTAAATACTATCTACTACTCCATGGGGCCTAGGAGTAGAAGGTATGATTTTAAATGTGGAGAGCATGCTTACCAATAATTTATTTAACTCTGATATGCCAGGAATTTCAAAGACTATCCTAAGACCTGGTCAGACATCAAAGGGTCAGTTAGCTATGATCTGATTTGGTCAATGAAGGTTATCAGAGAGTACATTTTATTCTCCATTCCCTATTATGTTTTATTGTTTTTTAAAAAAGCATACTCCATTTCACACTGTGTGTACCTCTATCATTCTGATTAAATAGACATAAACGTTTTAAGTCTTATTCTGCATTTTTACCAGCTAATAAAAGTGAAAAAATTTTTAAAAAGCAACTCCCAGTTTATAGTATGCTATACCTCTTATGATACAAATAAACGTTTGAATGAACTTTTTAAAAAATATAATAGAAATATTTGACCTTTTAATTCTCTGAAAAGAAATATTTTTTAATTAACCAAGCAATTGGCAGTGCAAATTTAATATTTTCTAACACCATAAGATACAAGAGAATGTGTGTGCTTTTCCTTACTTAATTAGTTGATGAGTTATGAACATAAGCAACTCCGATAAAAATGATATTAATCTGAAGAACAAAATCCCAGGTCTTTATTGGCTTTCAGTAGAGGTTCTTTTCTTTCCTAAGTTTTAGTCAGAGTAACATGGACATAAGGTAATCTATTTTCAGTAGTAATGATTGGCTTTCTAGGGAAAACACAGATAGTCGATGTCCACAAATATTCCTAAACCCATTTGTCTCCTTCCTCCTGCCTTTCCTACAATGAGTCCTATTATCTATAGAACATAATACTCCCTCTACTTGAGTGTCTCTTCAGCCTATGCTTTAGGAAACTTTTCTGAGTTTGTGTTCTACCAAAATCAGATCCTGACTTAAGTATTAAAGTGCAAATAGTGTATTTTAGAAAGTGATTTCAGGAAACAGTAGGGATTTGGGGAAGTGAGACAGGGAATGGAAGGAAGGCAATGAAGGGTGAATTACCAAGCAAGTTTCATTGTGAGCAGAGCTTAATCTTACTGGGATTCCTGAGAAACCATTTAAAACAGTAACTTCAGAATTAGCCCACTCAAAGTGTGAGAAGACTCAGGTATATATGCACCAACTCCCTTCAGTTATGGATGGTGTTCTTTTGCTAGGGTGCATTAATTCAATGCATGCATGCTGGCTAGTCTTCCAATTGCCAGAGCTGCATCTTTTTCTGACGACTTTCTCTGACAGCTGGTCTATTCTGCCCCTACACAGGCTGGAAATGCTAGGGAATTAACACTCTGCTATGGACACATCCCCCACCATTGTGAAAAATCAGGCCAGTCTGTTCTGAAATGGTAGGGTAAGGAGAAAAGGGTGGGGCATTAACAGTTTGTTACAAATATCAACATAGTTGTATGAAAAAGGAAAATGAGAATTATAATAATAATAATCTGTTACTGCAAGCTATTGTTGGAAAGATCAAATAAATATGAAAGAATTTGGAAAACCTGAAGTACTAAAAAAATTAAGATTTTATAACTTTCTCAATCCAAATATTGTAACTATTGATTGTAAGAATAATTTTTTTCTGTTTTTTAAAAAACACATTTCTAATTTTTTAAGATATAGACATGAAGAATCAATGTACATATTCTGATTATTTTTTCATCCTATGTGGCACAAAGAAAATAGGAGCAAATATATACCAGAAGAGTTTATAACCTAATCTCACATCTTGGGTTTGTATGACAAGTTCTATAAATAGACATATTGATAAGAAATCTTTTCCAAGATTGCACTTCTTAGAAAAATTTATTAAACTTCTCAAAAATTCAAACAGTTTTTATGTTTATGTATTTAATCACATAAATTCATTGTTGGTGAATATGTTTATGAAACAGTCTATGAAAGCTCACCCTAATTTATATGGAAACATAAATGTGTTATTAGCATTATTCCAAAAAGTTCCCAAGCCTTACTATCCCAGTAGATAAAGAGATATGTTAATATTAGAAAGAATCCTAAATTCTTTGGCACTGAGTATATTTCCTTAGTTTGTAATAGATCAGTGAGTTTTCTAGCATTTTTCTAAATATTATGAAATACATCTTTTGGCACTTACCTTAAAGACAATAAATCTGAACACTTTACACAGTGCAATGAAAAGAAACTTGTGATAATTGGTACATGGTCATGTAAAAGGTAAACATTAGGAGAAGCTGCCTGAGGGGTATAGGGGAATTTTTATCTTTGGAACTCTTCTTTAAGTCTAAATTATTTCAAAATAAAAACTTGAAAATAAAAAGAACCTTGAACTGATAATCTGGTTGTGACTCTTCTACCTACTAACTTTGTGGCCTAGAATAACTCATTTACCTGCTCTGAGTTTCATTTTCTTAATCTATAAAATGGGAGAGTTGGTAGGTGTTCTTTACATATCTAAAAACAAATTTCTATCTCAGTATGCTTATGACCATAGAATCTTACAAAAGAAAATTGTCAACATCAAAGTAAATACTGTATGCATTAACATGTATTTTTAAATCTGTTAATGATACACATTATACACTGTTGGCATAATGGAAAATGATATGCACCATAGGCACAATGGAAAATGATATACCAAGGAAAACAATCTTGATACTGTAAAGAATGTATTTGATATATTTATTCTCTGTTTTTGTATTTTGAAAGCAATCATTCGTTGAAATCTATAGTTAAAAATATTTTGTTGGGATGACAATTCAAAATGTGACAGTTTCAGCTTTTAAACCATTTGGATATGAAAAATTGCTGGGGTAAAAACAGTGAATGATAAAGATGATAAAATGATAAAGATAGAGAAAAAATTAAGAAAAAAAACTTCAAAAGTAGATTAAAGAAGCTATAATTAACTAGTATTCATATGTTATATCAACTAAGTTGAAATCATTTATCTCTTGCATCCATAAAATATCTTCATCTACATATACTTTATTCTGATAATGCCTAAAGTTATCCTGAGTCTCCATTTGGTCTGGTCCTGGCTTAGGCCATATGCCCAGAGCAATTATCAATACCTTCAAAAGTGTCCCAATTTGAACAGTAAATTATATGGTCACCCTAATATTACTCAAGAGTCTTGACTTTTGTTTTAGCTTGCCAGTTATAAACCATAAAATATTTTTTGTTCATCAGATTCTTTTATATGGCAATTTCCCCATATGTAATAATAGAAATGTTTATTATTGTTCACTCTTGTATTACATTGTGGTATAATAAATTAGTATGTCCCCACATCCTCTATTCTTCATGATGTTTATTCCCTACCTATACTTTTCTTAGCTAGAGCTAAGCCAAAGCTCAAGAACAGAGGTAGAAAGTAGTAGGATAGAATTTAAAAATTTATTTTTTCACATTTTACTGTGGAAACAATCATTTTGATCAGATGATTCTTCATTACTGTGCCAAGGTGAAGTGAATTGAAGAAATGATAAATGAGACATTATAAATATAATGAAATAGATCTTCAAATGATAAACCATCAGACCCACAAACAGAATCATGGATTATTCAGATTCCTATGTGTTTACTTCCTGCTGTTCAAATAAGCCTCAGTCCTTGAATTCCAGACAAGGTTTTAACGGCTCTAGTCAAGGCTTCTTTCTAATGTAGTCTGCTATTTCCACTGTTTATTACAGGTCAAATAATAAAAAGTTCCATTTGTGTTATAATAATGTTACATGTATTTATAAGTACAAGAAGAAATTGGTATCCTTGTATATTAAAAAAAATACATTACCATACTCTACCTTGCTAGATTCTGCCTTGCTGTTTAATCTTTTGGTTTCACTAGGTAAGCATTTCTATGGTAGGTCAGGAGTGTCTAATTGACTTCATGTAATTCTAAATTATTTTATCCATGTTTCATTTCATATAATTGAGAATGTATAGGGCTTACTTATTAAAACCTACATTTTACATATGGATGTTTTTATGCATATGGTATAGAAAGAAGAGGGATGTGTGTGTGTATGTGTCTGTGTGATAGAAGGAGATAAAAAGAGACTGGGTATAACAAGTCTACCTAATGTCTGTAGTGGGGGTAGAAACTTTAGTAAATGCATAATTTGCCTTTATTTAACCTTTTCTTCTCAGGGTCAAATATTTGTAGGCTTTAAGAAAATTTTTTTTTCTTAAATTTCCATTCTTATAATGGAAAATTCTTATTCAAAAGGAGATAATACAGTATAATGGATCCCAGGTACTGTATACCCACCTTCAATATTGTAAACTCCTGATCAATCTTGTTTCAATTTAACCTCTTTCTCAGAGTAATTCTGAAGAAAATTCTATCAATACATTTTTATTCTGAAAACATTATGGCCTTAAAAAATTCAAAATACCATTATTATATTGAAAATAATTGACAAAAACTCCTTAATATTATCAAATATCTGGTCTGTGTTCACATTTCTCAATGGTCTTTAAATTTTCTCAATGGTCTTATAACATTTTTTACATTTTGTTAAACCTCTACCCAAATAAATACATTACAATGGGTTCATATATTACTTAAATCTCTTTTAATCTATATCAGTCAAGCTTCAACCCGAGAAGCAGACCAGTAGGATATATATTTTTAAAATCTATATTTTACACACAGACACACAAATATATAGTGATAGTGATATTAAGGGAATTGGCTCACACAACTGTGGCCTCTGGCAAGCAAGTCTAAAGTCCACAGATGGATGCTAGGGGAAGAAAGATACTGGGGGATGGGAGAGCAATTGCAGGCCCAATTGTGCTGTAAGTCTCTGATTTTCAGAGACCTAGTTGCTTTGATGGCTACCACCTGATTAGTAAGCCAGGCCCACCTATGGTAATCTCCCTTTTGGTTAACTGAAAATTGAAACCTTAAATATATCTCCAGAATCCCTTCACATCAGGCCCTAGACTATCGCTTGATTGAATAACTCTGAGAAGTTGTATATATGCTGCAAAGTGGCTGCTGCTTCCTCTCTGTCCTCCAACTCGCACAAAAGAATATCTCTTGTAGACTACCCTAACTAGAAACTTACTAGCAAGGAATTCTGAGAAATGTAGTTCAACCTAACTAGGTCGACCCATCACAAAGCCATCACAGCCCACCCTTTTTCTCCTTGACACCCATACACAGCTTCTTAAAGCATTTTCAATCACCAAGGAAATACAATAGCAAAATCATACTTATAATAAAAATAATGATATACAGAATGAACTATTCCACATGAGACTAAAAACATGCTAGCCCTTTCCTCAGGACAGGATACAAAACCTTTGGGTGATGTTTCCACTCCCCCTGTGATATCCTGTAAATTAAATATGGAAATATAATAGTAACTGTTATTAACACATCTTATATTACATGATAAAAGAGACATATGAGTAATTAATATATATACATAATATAAACATTCACGTGAAAATAAATATTCGTAACGATTATAGTCTTCACTTCATCATATGGTCACATCATCACAGTTGGTATTTCTACTCTTCCACAACTTTCATTTCCTTTCCCCCTCTACCTTTTCAGTATTCCCTTTGCCCTCAGCAAGCACCTCACCTGGTTGTGGGTCTTTGCCAAGTGGGATGACCCAAATCTTAATTTCTGAAGGATCTGGGCTATTAGAAATCCTACCTGAATTGAGTTGTAGTTTTCCATTGACTTTAATCAAAGGAACTTGAGAATGAAAGAGATGCCCTAGGGGATCTGTATTTCAAACAAAATCTTTAACTTCATTGTATAATAGCACCCAATTTTCCTTGATAGCCAGGATCAGTCACTGCAGCCAGCTCAGTAACTCCTTTCCCATCCTATTGATTCACAGGCTTGAGCTGCCCAAAGTGGCCAGATGGCAGTCTCAACTTCTAGTTCAATGGAATCTTTATTGTGTTATCTGGTGGATGCATTCCTTGCTTTGAAATTTAAGACCTCTAGACCAAGGGCAATAGTGAGAGGAGCCACTCCCATTTCCAGGCCTTGGATTTATAATTTAAGGATCTATAAATCCTGGTTATGGAAGAAATAGCACTAGATGCTAAGTCTGATTTAGAGCATGGACCACAACCTGGGGGGCGTTGCCCCAGTCTCACAAGGTATTGCCAACTCGCTGATACCATGACTGAGTTTTCAAAGGGCAGTCCACAGTCCTATCAAGCCAGCTGCTTCAGAGTGATGGAGGACATAAGACCAGTGAATTCCATGAGTATGAGCTCATTGTCACATGATATAAAAATCTTATAATATAGCAGTAGACTTTCTCAAGGTCTCCTTCTTGGATTTGTAAATTGATTGCTTCAGGTCCAGAATTTGATTGAGGTGCCATGACTCTCTATTTTGGTGGTTCAAGTCAGACTTCTGGTCACTAGACTTAGAATTTCCACCTATATGGATCAAGTGAGAATTCAGTAGGCTTCCCATCTCAGATACTATAGTTTTCATCTCTAGCAATTAAGTTTAGGTCTTTTTTTTATATCTTCCAAGTATCCACTTAATATGTTGAATAAATCCTATAGATTCTTGAACATATGGAAGACAGTTACAATTATTATTTTAATATCTTTGTTTATTTGCTATATTATGTGTCATTTCTGATATGGTTTTGATTGTTTTTTTCTCTTCAATATGAATATATTGTCCTGCTTTTCTACATGTCTGGTAATTTTTATGGGATGTCAGGCATTATTTATTTTACCTTATATGCTGGGTATTTTTGTGTTACTACAAATATGCTTGAGCTTTGTCCTTGAATGTAGTTGTTGGAAACAGTCCAGTATTTTGTGGTCGTGCTTTATGAGGTGGAATCAGATCATCTAATCTAGTGCTAATCTTGTCCCACAACTGAGGCAAAACCCTCTTTTTTTTTTTTTAAAGATATTATTTATTTATTTGAGAGAGAGAATGAGAGAGAGAGAGAGAGCATGAGAGAGGGAGGGTCAGAGGGAGAAGCAGACCCCCTGCTGAGCAGGGAGCCCGATGCGGGACTCGATCCAGGGACTCCAGGATCATGACCTGAGCCGAAGGCAGCCGCTCAACCACCTGAGCCACCCAGGCGCCCGAGGCAAAATCCTCTTAATACTCTAGCTGATGCACAGTGAATTATGAGGTTTTCCATTGTAGGTAGAGGGAGTAGGAACTATTCCTAGCTCTGCGTGAGCACCAGGCACTGTTACCTCATTTCCTTAGGTTGTTCCCTCCAGTGCATCTGCTGATTGGTACTCAGCTGAAGACCCAAGGAAACCCTTTTCTATTTATTTCCAAATGTCTATTTCTGTGGAGTTCTTTTTCTCAGTCCTCTGCTACTCTATGAATTTTAGCCACCCTGTTGGGTTGTTCCTCAAAAAGCTAAACAAAGAAATCTCATATGATCCAGATATTCCACTCCTAGATATGTAGTTATCCAAAAGAAAACAGGGCTTAAACAAATACTTTTACATGAGTTCTAATAAAAAGCTAGGAAGTAGAAGCAAACCAAATCTCCAGCTAATGAAGGGATAAAAAAATGTGGTATAGTCATGTAACATATACTGTATACCATTCCACAATGGAATATTATTTAAGCACAATATGGATGAACCCCAAACACATTATACTAAAAATATAATATGCATGTTGTTTATTGAACATAAAGTGTATGCTTATTGAACATAAAGTATATGGCCTACATGCTAAATGAGAATGTATTTATCATATTTATGTGGATATTCTACAATGATAGAATAAAGAATACTATACACACATACACCAGCCCACACACAATATGCTTCTGTTTAGCTTGTAATTCCTGTCAAAAATATTATTTAAGGAAAAGTATATTACATTTCCTTTCAGACTTATGCACTTCACAGTGGGTATAGCCTTTATAATCTAATTTGAAAAAATGTCTGTTCAAGTCTTTTGCCCATTTTATTTTTTTATTTTTTATTTTTTTTTTTAAAGATTTTATTTATTTATTCATGAGAGACAGAGAGAGAGAGGCAGAGGGAGAAGCAGGCTCCCAAGGAGCAGAGAGCCCGATGCGGGACTCGATCCCAGGACCCTGGGATCATGACCTGAGCCGAAGGCAGACGCTTAACCATCTGAGCCACCCAGGCGCCCTCTTTTGCCCATTTTAAATTTTTGTTGAGTTGTAGGAGTTCTTCGTATATTCTGGATACTAGTCCCTTACCATATATATGATTTACAAACATTTTCTCTCATTTTGTAAGTTGTCTTTTCAGTTTATTGATACTGTCCTTCAATTTGCAAAAGTGTTCAATTTTGATGAAATCCAACTTACCTATTTTTTTCTTTTCTTCTGCTTATTGGTGTCATATCTAAGATTCAATTGCAAAATTTGAAGTCATGAAGATTTACTCCTATGTTTTCTTCTGAGAGTTTTATTGTTTTATGTCTTATATTTAGGCCATTAATTCATTTTGAGTTAATTTTGTATGTAGTGTCAGGTAGGGCTCCAACTTCATTCTTTTACATGTGGAAATCCAGTTGTTCCAGCACAGTGTTTTTTTTTTATGATTTTTATTTATTTATTTATTTGACAGAGAGAGACACAGCGAGAGAGAAAGAGCACAAGCAGGGGGAGTGGGAGAGGGAGAAGCAGGCTTCCCACCGAGCAGGGAGCCTGATGTGGGGCTCGATCCCAGGACCCTGGGATCATGACCTGAGCCGAAGGCAGACGCTTAATGACTGAGCCACCCAGGCGCCCCTGTTCCAGCACAGTGTTAACTATTCTTGTCATGTTTCATGGAAAGCATGAAAAGCCAGAGGGTCACAGTTATAACTTTCTAATTACCTAAATATTAGCAATACTTTCTTTCTTAATTAAAATTTAGGAAAGTTTATTTATTGGTAGCTGAGGAGGAAGATAGAGTAGGAGAATAAAGATAAGGAAGTAGATGGTAAGATTCTCTTTTAGATTGAACAGCATTATCAATATCCATATCAATGCTATATTTCAGAGCCTCCAAAATGACTCTCTATACCCTCCATTTTCCAGAAGCCCTATTATCCCACATGAGGGAAAAGCCTGTGGTGCTGAGGGATAAATATTTCATTCCAATCTTTCCCATTCTACATTTTCATCTCTTTGTTCCACTAGCTCTTCTTACAGTGCTAAGCCAAAATGAATGGTACTACCATCACGCTAAACTTCATGAACACTCAGATTTCCTTTAAGCCTAGGCTTTGGTCTCACAGAACATTTTGCCCCTTAAACTGAGGAAAACTGGACTTTTTCTAATAGAACTTTTTTGGAAACTAAGGAAAGAATCAGAAAGTGTAGAAAAATAAAAGTTTAATGTGTATCCTGTATACTGACAACTGAATTTTATCTGTAAATTGGCTTAGTTGGTATATGTTTATGGAACACCACGGCTTGCTCCCCTTTTTCTTACTTCAAATATGTCATGGTTGCATGTTTATCCAGGTGTTGTTAGCTGGAGATAGATTTTAAATATCCTCACAGCTAGGTAATAAATTTCTCAATTTAATATTCAGGTTTATTTCCAGCTCTCTGTCCCCCAGCTTGTACCCTACAGTCCCAAGCTATAATTTTTATGCTTCAACCAACCCTTTGAGCCAAGACGTGGTCCCATATTTCCCTAATTTCAAAGACTGCAATTACTTATTTTATTAACACAACCTTCCACCCCACCCCTGGCCCAATCATCATATGTCTTTGTCTGAATCATTTTTACTGACTGGCTGTAAAGCTAGTCCTTTCTTAAATGAAATTGTGTTCCTTTACCTGGATTGGTGTGTTAGGAATTTATTGTGCTATTATCTGCTTTGTATCACCTTGGATACTCTAGGATACTCTAAGGACAAGAGAGATTTTTCCTATCAGAAGATAGCCAGGGCTTAGTATTCTGAATCTGAAATTTCTGCCTTAAGTGGGAGGACGTAAAGGTTTCTGTGTTTCAGGTCCCTAATACAACACTTGGATAACTGGCAAGAGAGCTCTTTCAAAAGAAGGAGAGAGATGTTAGTACTGAGAGTTGAGAAGGAGAAAGTGACTATCTGAAAGACAAGGAGAGTTATAAAATGTCAGAGTCCTCTTGCATGCAGCTCTCTTAACGAAGAATGATTAAGTGATGCTGCGAAACACTAACCACTTAGCACTGCAGCCTACAGGGCAGTGCTATAGGTCTTTGCAGCTGAGCCTGCACTCAATGAGTGGTGTCAACATGGCAAGCTAATTGAGCCTGTCAGTAGATTGGTGTCCAGCATACAGCAGAAGATGAACTGCAGTAACAATATCATGAAGCATACGGAGATAATAACTGCCATAGCCTAAAGACCAGCCTACATCCCCCTATCTCCAATTCTGGACAGGTACCAACTATAAATCCTCCAGATCCTTGGATATTCTTAGAAAGAAAATCGCTCCTTCCATTAAATACAACAAATATAATCTTGTACAACTCTAGATGGTGGGGATTTGGAATATAATTTGGTTTGTTTTAGAACAAATAAAGCATGCTACTTAGTATATGGAGCAAATTCATACTGGCTACATTAATACCCAGTCCTGGTCTCTCAAGCGGCTCTGTGGTTCTGATAGAAAATGCCATCATTCCCTGCTGGAATCTGTCTTGAGTCCTGTCAGCTCTTCTGACAGTTAGAAGCAGAGTTCTCATCTTTTACAGTTTCTAAAACCCTTTATATATTGAACTGGCCACTAAATTCCTATTTTTCTGTCAATGAGAAATCTCTGAGTTCCCAGCTTATTTGTGAAACAGAGATAAATGACAGATACTAAGTTTAATTACTACTGAGGGTCAGGACACCAGCTCTGTCCACTGCCACAAGTCTTTTTGAAATTCCCCCAGATGCTCACAAATGGCACCCATCCAGAATTCTTTTCCAAGTTAAAACTGGAAAACTGTTTTTTGCCAACCATAAAGATATTAGTGAATGTCCACTAAAAATAAGACTAAGCTTATTTAGTTAGACCTCCTAGTAAATTTACCCAGGTTTTTATTTGACAGAGAGAGACACAGCAAGAGAGGGAACAAGCAGGTGGGGTGGGAGAAGGAGAAGCAGGCTTCCCGCAGAGCTAGGGAGCCCAATGCAGGGCTCAATCCCAGGACCCTGGGATCATGACTTGAGCTGAAGACAGACACTCAATGACTAAGCCACCCAGGTGCCCCTGTATATTTTAACTTAACTACATATGCTACATTTCCTCACATGCTCTCTTTGTGCTTCAGTCTTCTCACAATCTCAGTTTGGAATATTAAATGTTACTTCTTAACTTTATGGTATTTGAAAGGATTTTCAGTTCTGCTGTTAATGATCTGTAATATTGGACAAGTACTTCCCCTTTCTGGATCTTACTCATCCATAACATAAAGGATTTTATTAAATTATTTTTAAGAATCCTTATAGTTCTGACTTTCTGTAAGGGTAAATTGAAAACACTATGAAATATGATTAAGAAGTCAAGGGAAAGCATCTTTATTTTCTAAGGAGTTAGTTAAGTTTAAATCTATTACTTTTTGGGAGAATATTCACTTATAGATTTGTAATATATTACTGGTAGCCAAAAGTAGAAGAATAAAATCTTCAGAAATAGATATTTTCAAAAAATGTATAAATGTTTAAGTGGCTTTACATATTATGTGTGAGCCTGAATTCTTTACATGGTTTTAAATAGTGACTGTATTCTTTGGTCATATAGAATTATATGTGTTCCTGTAATTCATACAAAATGAATTTTGAAATTTGAAATAATTGAGCTTGATTTATATAGTTGAGAGGTTACAGGCTGACTGCCTTGTTTTATTTTGCCAGCACTATATTTCCATGTGGGAGCCAACATTTAAAGTAAATAGACTTCTGAATCATTGAACACTACATCTGAAACTAATTATGTACTATATGTTGGCTAATTGAATTTAAATTAAAAAAATAGATTTCATGTTGTAAAAAATATATGCTTTGCAGTGTCATTTTGAAAAATCACATATTCTGGCAACTCTGGTCCCACATTTCCATGTAGCGATGATTGGCCAATGCTAAATAGCAATTTTCCCTTTAGGTAGGATATGGGCTTGGGGCCTTGCCCTAGTTCCCATCACTCATACTGGATCACTTCACTCATTATGTTACTTGCCTGGGATTTCATCTAATATGTTTACTCCCATTTGTTAGGACTCATAATATTGAATTCAAATAAACTTTTCCTCTGAATTTATAACCAAGAATTTGGATTTCTTTTTTTTTTTTTTAAGATTTTATTTATTTATTTGAGAGAGAGAATGAGAGAGAGCACATGAGAGGGGGGAGGGTCCGAGGGAGAAGCAGACTCCCTGCCGAGCAGGGAGCCCGATGCGGGACTCGATCCAGGGACTCCAGGATCATGACCTGAGCCGAAGGCAGTCGCCCAACCAACTGAGCCACCCAGGCGCCCAAGAATTTGGATTTCTTGTCACCCAAATTTAGTATGATTTCTTCTGAAGTGAATGAATGTCAACCTGTGATTGGCATAATGTCCAAATAGACAGGCATTGAGTTATATATTCTTCACAGATATAATACAGAAAGATATTAGCATTATAATTTTTCGATTTGAATTTGAATGCCAATTAAATGACATAATATCTTCATTATAACTTTGTAAGCAACATTAAATCATAATTATGTTTCTTCAGATATCCCACCCTGACACACAGAAACCTGTTCAGATATCCAAACACTGAAAATAAAAGTTAAGCTATACACACATTTATAATATAGGTTGTGGTTTTAAGTAGAATCCTTTTTCCAATAAATATAAAATCCTTTTATAAAATGGAAGGAAAGAGCCTTTTATTAATATAAATTCACTATATGAATTAAATTTATAACATTTATTTTAAAATTAATTATGGAGAAAAATTAAACCATTTGGTGTGATATAAAGATTTGAAATTAGAGGTTGTAAATAACAGGCTTAGCATCTGATTTATTTATTTGGTGGCAGAGTAGCAAGACAATCATGATTTACACAGACAAGTTGCAACTGGCATTAATAGATTTTTTTAAAAATACATCTTTCCTGCTAATATTATAATTCTTTTTTAATATGAAATTTATAGCTTTACACATTTATAATTTTATGAATTTACAGCTTTATAAATTTATAACTCAGAAATCCCAGAAAAAGCTTTTTACTAAAGCAAACGCCAAAAAAAAGTTAATATGACAACACAAATGCAAGTATTGCTGGTCACCAATGTATTAAAATTTAGTGAATGACACATTTTATTAAGATGACTGTGAAATGATAAAAATATTTAAAAGCTCAAAAGTTCAAATCAAGTATATGCAGAATTTCAGCTCTTATGGAAAATAATAGGAGGCATACAGTTTTCAAAATATTGTTCAATAACCAATTGGCACAAGATAAAAATACTTAGAGGATTAGTAAACATTTTACTTAAAACTGGGATCATTTTTCTTTTCCTTTTCCTCCTTTCCTAAAATATATTTAATTCTGAAAGAGAAATCTGGAACCAGTTGAAGTAAGAAATTATCTTGATGCCTCAGCCATATTTGTGTTCTTTCCACTAGGAAGTTTCAAATGAATGGTAGAATAGGAAATAATGTGTTGTGTCTATAGAAGTTTATGTAGAAGGAAATAAAAGAGACTTCAAGGTAGATATTCCAAGCTTTTTAGAATAGCATTGTTCAAAAATTGCAAAAGTATCTTTGGTTTGATATTATAGCACATACCTTCCAGCCTCTAGAATAGTCCACTTGGCATAGATAATTCGTTTTTCTGGGCTTCATTGCTTGTTTGTTTGTTCTGTTTTATTTTGTCTTAAGAATTTGGTGGTGATGCTGGAGATAATGAGAAATCTTGTAATGTTCCTAAACAGATGTGCAAATATGAAAATCACTTCACTATGGTATCTTATAAGGCTGTTTCCTTTTTGTAGTTCTGATTAAAATACCATCAAAAAGTAACATTGATCTGGCCAGTAGATGCAGCACAGGTTGTTTTAGAGTGCTTCACAGAATATATGTTAGATATTTAAATTCATTTGTACTATGAGGTTATGAAATCCAAGGCTTATGTCCAGCTAGGTCACGATTGCATTTTCATTTCTTAGCAAAATACATGGTCAAAATATGTGTGTGAGAAATATGTTTTAAATGAGTCACTGCTACTATTTAATTACCTATCGATTTCATCTATAGTATGTGAGAACTCAAAAGTTTTGGGGTATACATTCACTGTAATAAAGACAGATGCAAAGTACTCAGGGGGAGTCAAATTTGTAAGGTTTATGTTACATTTAAGCCAGCTACATTATGATGGGAAGCCCTTATTTTACTATTTTAATATCAGTCCTTGTCATTATCTCAAAGCTAAATCTACACAGCCTCCACATTTGCTAAGTGGATAGATTTAGTACTATTTACTATTTTGTTCCATAGTCCATATAGTATGAGAAACTATATTCACACAGATGCTACTACTTTTGTAATTAAAAAGGATGAAAGATGAAGTTAAAAAAATTTTTTTTTAGGTAGTATACTTAGTACACAATTTAAATTTCAAAAATAGCAGTTATTGTTGTTGAAACAAATTTCCAGGCCCAAGATAATCCCTCTTCTGCTTCTCTCTGGAGTGCTATGTGAGCAAACTGAAACTGAAGTAACTTCTGTGTTCCTATAAATGCTCTGCTTGACCAGAAACGCAGTATATCCAGTCAGCCAATCCCCAAATGCCAAGCCAACTCTGAATCTTCTTCCGCTAAACAAGGTTGAGTATGTGGCCCCAGCCAACCAGATATTTTCCATTTTTCTCTAGTTTTTCATTCTTTAACCAATAAAAGCTTCCCGCCTTTCACCCCTTTTGCAGTTCTCTGAAATGCACCAACTATTCGATAGTTTGTATTACTTAAATTGTCTTTTTTTTTTTTTTAAGATTTTATTTATTTGCGAGAGAGAGAATGAGAGACAGAGAGCATGAGAGGGAGGAGGGTCATAGGGAGAAGCAGACTCCCTGCCGAGCAGGGAGCCCGATGCGGGACTTGATCTCGGGACTCCAGGATCATGACCTGAGCCGAAGGCAGTCGCTTAACCAACTGAGCCACCCAGGCGCCCCTTAAATTGTCTTTAATCAGTTTTAACACTGTCAAAATAGTGAGAAGCACTAAATTATCATATGTATGTGAGATTTCAAAATCAAGAGATTATCATATAAACGAATTGCTAATATACTTTATGAATTTTCTAATCAGTAACCTTGTATTAGTATTTAAATACCACTACTAGTTAAGTGTATCACAGTATGGTCCTTAAAAAGAAGACAATGAAACCACTGCAAGGCTCTACCCGCCGGTATTCCCCAAACAAGAAATTGCCTCAACACAAGTACACAACTCCCAGGACTTTCAGAGTCCTGCCTTGTCCTCAATAATATCCCCAGAGCTAACACTTCATCTGTGAGGAAAAGGTGAATTGATTTCTTATTTTAGCATATGAAAGGAGTCAACAGAATGTCCATTGCCGCCGCCTTTGTGCTGTTTGGGCCATTTTTGTCCCTATTTATTATACTCCCCTCATTGTCCCATTTTACTTGCTTCCTCTATATTTTCTAGCCTGACCTCCTCCCTTTTTGACTCCATTTTTTTCCCAGACACCCACAGAGGCACAAATAACAACTGAGTGCCTCAAATCCTCCCCTACTACCTTTATCTTAGTTACAACTATACTTGAACTAAGTATTAACTAGAAAGGAAGGAAATTATTACTAGATTGAATATAAATAAATGTTAATGCATACGTATATATATGTACATATATAATGTATGTGGGTATTATTTGCTAATATTAAGAATATTTGTGTTTATATTCATAAATTATATTGGCCTGTAATTTTCAGTTATATCTATAATAGATGTCTATAATATCTTTAGTTTTAGTATCAGGGTAATACCAGCCTCATAAAATATGTTGGAAGTATACCTACTTTTTCTGTGTTTTGAAAGAGTTTGAATATGGTTGGTGTACTTTCATCCTTAAATGTTTGATAGAATTCATCTCTAAAGCTGTCTAAGACTGGAGGTTTCTTTGTAAAAGATTGTTAATTAACTTCTCTGGGAGATCTAGAGCTGTTCAGACTTTTGAAATTTACTGTTATATTACATTTAGAATTTCAAGGAGTTTGCCCATTTTGTTTATGTTGCTGAATTTATTGACATGAAATTGTTCATAATATTTGCTTACTGTCCTGTTTTGTTTTTTTATTAATGATTTTTATTTACTTATTTGAGAGAGAGAGAGAGAGCGCGCGCGCAAGCACAAGTGGGGGGCGGGTGGTGGGCAGAGGGAGAAGCAGATTCCCCACTGAGCAGAGAGCCCAACACTGGGCTAGATTTCAGAACCCTAGGGTCATGACCTGAGCTGAAGGCAGATGCTTAACTGACTGAGCCCCCCAGGCACCCCTGTTTACTGTCCTGTTAATATCTTTAGGATCTATGGTGGTATTCCTCTTTCATTGTTGGTATTAATAACTTGTGTCTTCTTTATTTTTTCTTTTGTTTCTATAGATTTATCAATTTTATTGATCTTTCCAAAATATAGATTTTCACTTACTTTTTATATTGTTTGACTATTTTCTGTTTCACTGAGTTTCATTTTTATTTTTATTGTCTCCATTTTTTATATTTAGTTTGGATTTAATTGGCCCTATTTCCTAGCTCCTTACAGTGGAAACTTAGGCCACTGATTGCCCAAAAAAGTTTGAGAGGAAGAGATGTGTGACACCTCTGGTAGAACCACTGCATATATGCTATGAGTGCCTTCCCTTTTCCCCTCTGCTATGAGATTGGAAATGATCCATGCTGGGGAATAGAGCATTAGCCAATCCTCAAATGACATGAATGTGAGGGGAAAATAACCCTTATTGTCACAAGATTTGGAGTTGTTTGTAACCCCCCAGGATAACCTAATCCAGTTTCTCAGTATCAACACTGTTAACAATGGGATAGGATAATTCTTTGATGTTGGGGGAGGGCTCTCCAGTGAATTGCAGGATTTTTTAACCAGCAACCTTGGTCTCTACCCACTTGATGCCAGAAGCACCCTCTTTCCTATTGTGATAAACATAATTGTCTCCAGACATTGTCAGATGTCTTCTAGGTGGCAAAATCTACTCCCCTCCCTACCTCTCACCCCGCTGGCTAAAAGCCACCTGGCTGACTCATATACATACACATATGGAAGTAACAAAGTAAAAATGGAGCTATACACTAAAATCAGTTCTAGGTGGATTAAAGACATATATATGAGAGACAAAGCTATGAAACATTTAGGAGATAATACAGTAGAATATCTTTATTTCTTCAGGTAGGAGAAGATTTCCTAAATAAGACATGAAAAACATAATAGAATAAAGGATTAATAAATTTGCCTAATTTTTAAAAATATCTGCTCATGAAAACACACCTTAAAGAGACGGAAAACATAAGCCACAGAGTTTTAGGAAATGTTTGCAACATATAAAACCAATAAATAATTAATATCCAGAACATGTAAATATTACTCCAAACCACTATTTAAAAATTTTTGGAAAAATGTTTCTGTGGTTGATGTCAAAGAGATTATGGCCTGTGTTTTCTTTTAGGAATTTTATGGTTTCAGGTTTCATATTTATAAATATGAAACAATACACTATTGTTGTATATGGTATAAAAAAGTGGTCTAATTTCATTCTTTTCCACATAGCGATCCAGTTTCCCCAACCCCACTTGTTTAAGGGACTGTCTTTTTGGGGTGCCTGGGTGGCTCAGATGGTTAAGCATCTGCCTTTGGCTCAGGTCATGATCCCAGAGTCCTGGGATCGAGTCCTGCATCGGGCTCCTTGCTCAGCTGGGAGCCTGCTTCTCCCTCTCCCTCTACTGCTCCTCCTGCTTGTGCTCTCTCTCTGTGTCAAATAAATAAATAAAATCTTAAAAAATAAAAGAGACTGTCTTTTTCTCATTGTATATTCTTTGTTTGTCATAGATTGATTAACCATACATGCATGGGTTTATTTCTGGACTCTCCACTCTGTTCCATTGATCTATGGGTCTATTTTCTGCCAGTGCCATACTGTTTTAATTACTACAGCTTTGCAGTATATCTTGAAATCTGGGATTGTGATACCTCCAGTTTTGTCCTTTTTCAAGATTGCTTTGGCTATTTAGAGTCTTCTGTGGCTCTATGCAAATTTTACGATTATTTGTTATAGGTCTGTGAAAAATACTGTTGGTTTTTGATAGGGATTGCACTAAATCTGTAGATTGCTTTGGGTAGTATGGACATTTTAGCAATATTTGTTCTCCTAATCCATGAGCATGGAATGTCTTTCCATTTATTTTGTGTCATCTTCAATTTCTTTCATCACTGTTTTATGGTTTTTAGAGTACAGGTTTTCACCTCCTTGATTAAATTTATTCCTAGGTATTTTATTCTTCTTGCTGAAATTGTAAATGGGATTGTTAATTTCTCTTTCCACTACTTCATTATTAGTGTATAGAAATGCAACAGATTTCTGTATGTTAATATTTCTATATATGTCTCCTAAGGCAAGGGAAGCTAAAGCAAAATTAAGCTATTGGGACTACCTCAAAATAAAAAGATTTTGCACAATGAAGGAAACCATCAATAAAACAAAAAGAAAACTAACTGAATTGGAGAAGATATTTGCAAATAACATATCCAATAAAGGCTTAGTATCCAAAATATACAAAGAATTTACACAACTCAAAAACAAATATCCAAATAACCCAATTAAAAAATGAGCAGAGGACATGAATAGACATTTCCCAAAGAAGACATACAGATGGCCAACAGACAAATGAAAAGATGCTCAACATCACTAATCATCAGAGAAATGCAAATTAAAACAATGAGATATCACTTCACACCTGTCAGAATGGCTAAAATAAAAAACACAAGATATAACAAGTGTTGGCGAGTATATAGAGAAAAAAGAACCCTCATGCATTATCGATTGGAGTGCAAACTGGTGCAGCCATTGTGGAAAACAGTATGAAGTTTCCTCAAAAAATTAAAAATATAATTACCATATGATTCACCAATTCCACACTGGGTATTTACCCAAAGAATATGAAAAAAATAATTTGAAAAGATTTATGCACCCCTATGTTTATTGCAGAATTACTTAACAATAGCCAAGATATGTAAGAAACCTAAGTGTCCACTGATAGATAGATGGATAAAGAAGATATAATATATATATATATATTTATATACATATGTGTGTGTACACACACACGCACACACACACAGAATATTACTCAGACATAAAAAAGAATGAAATCTTGCCATTTGCAACAACATGGATGGATTTGCATGTTGCCATTTACAACAACATGGATTTTAGAAAATATTATGCTAAGTGAAATAAGTCAGAGAAAAACAAATACCAAATGATTTCATTAATATGTGGAATTTAAGAAACAAAGCAAAGAATGAAAGGGACAAATGAAAAAACACTCTTAAATATAGAAAATAAACTGGTTGTTATCAGAGGGGAGGTGGGTGCAGAGTTGGGTGAAATAAGTGAAGGGGATTAGTGCATTTATCGTAATGAGCACTGACTAATGTATAGAATTGTTGAATCATATTGTACACTTGAATCTAATATACACTGTGTGTTAATTATAATTGAATAAAAAACAAAAATAATTGAACTACTTAATAGAAAAATGGACAAAATAACAAGGATAATTTTACAAAAGAAGAATTTTGTATAAATACAAGCCATATATCTAGTTGTGAAATGCTCAATCTCATTACTAATCAGAAGATGCAAATTAAAACTGCAGTGAGATAGTTCTATCCATCAGATTAAAAAAGTCTTAAGGTCTGACAATATCACATTTGGAAGGATATGAAGCAAGAGAATTCTCATCCTGTCTTGTAGGTGTGTTAATTGGAGAAGTCACCTTAAGAATAGTTTGTAGTCATCATTAATAGACATTCAGACTGTTCATAGATATTTGTTATTCTCTTCCCAGGTTTATGCTAAAATTGTACCGCCCCCTTGAAGTTAATGGCTATATGGCCAGTATCATTTCCAAGTGGGAGACTTTAAGACCTGAGTGAGTGACCAAGTTTTTCCTCTTCTTCCATGGCTACTTCCTTCCCTTGAAGGAAGGTGATGTGGAAGAGAGACTCTCCCTACCCAGCCTGCATCTAAGATGAAAACATAATGCCAGCAACAAATAAACCTTTGATATTTAAGCCACTAAGATTCTGGATATTGTTTTAGCCCATTACGATTGCTATAGTATCACTAAGGATTTTGAACATGTTTGTATTAATTAGCCAGCAATTCTAGTTGTTGGCATTTGCCCTATTGATTTTGTGCACAAATAAGTCATTTAGACGAATGTTTTAAAGAACATTGCAGTTGTACCAAAAAAACTGGAAAAATGGAGTATCTATCAACTATAAAAGAATAAACTGTAGTATATTTATGCAGTGGAATCCTATAGAGAAAATTAATGAAACACACATAGCCAAATACATCAACATAGATAAACCTCAAAGTATATTGGTCAGTCTAGGTATGCCTGGTGGCTCAGCCAGTTAAGTGGCTGTCTTCAGCTCAGGTCATGATCCTAAGGTCCTGGGATTGAGTCCCACATTGGGCTCCTTGCTCAGTGGGGAGCCTACTTCTCCCTTTGCCTGCTGCTCCCCCTGCTTGTGCTCAATCTCTCTCTCTGATTTGAAAAAAAAAAAAACAAAAAACCTTAAAGTGTGTTGGTCAGTCTAAGAAGCAAGTCAGAATAGATATAGTAAGATTCCATTTATGTTAAATGCAGTGTGAAGAGTTCATGGAAGTTATGTATTGTATTAGAACCATGCATAGGTTATAAAAATATAAAGATAACTTAGGAAATGAGTAATACAAAATTCAGGATACTGGTTTTTCTCTGGGTAGTGGAGGAGAAAGCAAAATGTACTTAATGAAGTGCAATGGATTTTAACTGGTAATACTCTTTTTTTTTTTTAAAGATTTTATTTATTTATTTATTTATTTGAGAGAGAGAGAATGAGTGAGAGCAAGCACATGAGAGGGGGAAGGGTCAGAGGGAGAAGCAGACTCCCTGCCGAGCAGGGAGCCCGATGCGGGACTCGATCCCGGGACTCCAGGATCATGACCTGAGCCAAAGGCAGTCGCTTAACCAACTGAGCCACCCAGGCGCCCTTAACTGGTAATATTCTATTTTTTTTTTTTTTGGTAATATTCTATTTTTTAACCTGAGTGATATAAATATGGGTGTTCAAGTTATTATTACATTGTAACCTATCCTTATACATTTTATATACTCTTCTCCATATATACTATATTTCAAAGACAAAACGATTTTTAAAGTTATCAGTAATGATCCTGACACACAATGACCCCAAGATAGGTTGAATCATATTTTGATAAGTGGCTTATATAACTCCTTAAGAAAAGTCTGATTTTGTTGTCCAAGGACACAGATGGAGATGAAATTGATTATATCCTAATTGTGCTTTGATTTTTGCAAGATGTTGGGAAATTAACTTAGTAGCTCTATTTCCATTTTTATGTTTATAGAGTAGCAGTGATATACCAGTTTATTTGAAGATTAATATTTACAAAACACCTTGTACCTGCAATAGTACTATATACTGTATTAAAATAATATATTAAAAATACACCGTAGCTTCCGACTAATGGAGGTTTTTTAGTGAATAATGGATATATCGGCAATCTAGATCATCACTGACTTGGTTATAAGTGATGATAAGAAACATTTAGCTTAATGGAAGAGACAAAAATTGATGGCAATTAGATAGATTTTTGAAAGCTAAAAGTTTAAACACATAACAAACTATGAAAACACTTTAATAGTGCTTTTTGTATGATGGAAAAAACTTTCAGAGGCATACAAATCCATAGGAAGAGTGTTTTCAATGGAGTACAAAAATGCAATCTTCCTACTTGGATGTTAGCAGTGAATGTCAAAATACCATACTGCTGATTTTTGGTTTTAACTCTTGAAGATGACAGGTAACCATCCATACAACATTAGTTTTTCAAATGGTCATGAAAAAAAATACTGTCACCACCAAAAGCACAGATAAATGACCAGCTGTCCTTTTTTAAAAGTGTACAGTGCTTTCTTCAAAGATAGGTCATTAAAGAGAGGGGATTAAGTCAGGCATGAATGAAACAGGGGTTAGAGCACTGACTCCAATATGGGTGACCACAGATATAATGTCTAAGGAACATGACAATATCAGGGAGGATCTGAGTTAGCAACAATATCTATAGGGTGTGATGTGATGGATGGAAGCGCTCTAGTAGTATCTAGAAAATGGCCATACAATAATAAGGCCCTGTCTCTACAAAAAGTTGCAGATTAGAATTGGGGAGACTGAAAGGCTGAATAGGGCTTGCTAGCAGGGAGGTAGAATGTAAATCTGAACACAGATTAGACTAATAATCATAAAGAAAAGATATACAATGTAACTATTCTAGGGGGTTCTTACTAAGAACATTATATTTTCATTCTAAATCCTTCTTAACTAGGAACGGAAATTTGAATAGTCTGCCAGACTTATGTGATTCCCAATTTTTATACCATATAGAGTTAAATTTTCAAGGTGAAGGATTTCTGAACCTACAATTAGCCAGACCAAAGAGGAAAAGACTGGTTATAAAAGCCATCCTGTTCACTAAGCTACTTATATAGATAGTGAAAACTTCTTATTTAATAATATCAAACTATATTGAAAAATATAATTTGCATGGGACTACTTCTAACTTAATTTAAAATTGTGATGGGTATTTTCTACTTGCCCTTCTAGTTTTATTTTCACTCCTTCAGAATCTTCTCTGTGCTCCCAGAAGGTTGATATCTAGGGATTTATTTGATAGGTGATCTTATCCTCCTACTTCTGGAAGGAATTGTCCAGTGGGAAGCTCCAGCAATAGGTTGGAGGGCAGGAGGGAAATGAGATTGGGTATTCATTCCCTACATTAGCTAGTCTTCAAAGGTATCCCCCAACAATTTCTCCCTTCCTTGTACATACATGCCACTCTTCATATCAAGAGTTGGAGCTTATTGCTGCTTTCCTTGAAACTGGGCTGGCCTATGACTAGCTTCTACAAATAGAAATAGCAGAAGGACAATTTGAGACTTCCAAATTCAGACCAAAGAGAACTGGAAGCTTCTAATTGCTGCCTCCTGGAACTCAGCCACCATGCTATGAGAAGCCCAAGATAGATGGAGGAATCACAAAAATGAGAACCAAGGCACTCTAGTTATATTGGGCACCAGTTGACATCCATATGAGTGTGTAGCCAGTCTCCAATATGGCACCCAATTAAGGTTGTTTCCTGTTATTCATATTCTTATGTAGTCCCCTCCCACATTGTACCACTACTGGTTTGTATGACCAACTGAATACCACAGAAGTGATCTGTCACTTCCAACATTATAAACTGTGCTGTGTTTTTCATATTGGTGGTCCTTTCAGAGATCACTCACTTGGAAAAGCCAGCTGCCATTTCAGCCTATGGAGAGGCCTTTGTGGTGAGAAACTGAAACCTGTCTACAAACACATTAAGTAGATCTACCAGATTTCAGATAACTGTAATTCAGCCAACAACTTGACTGTAACCTCAGGAGAGACCCTGAGTCAGAACCACCCAGCTAAGCTGCTCCCAGATTCCTGACCCACAAAAACTGGGCAATAATAATTTTTATTGTATTAAATGCTAAGTTTTGGAGTAATAGATTACATAGCAATAAATAACTAATACATCTGTCTTAGTCATATAGGTTAAATTGAACCCTCAGATGATTATAGCCCCAGCTGACCGAAGGAGCAGAAGAGACCATCTGACCCAATTTAGTATATACAATCATTAAAGATGATAAAATGGTTGTTATTTTAAACCATTAAATTTTGGGATGGTTTGTTTTGTGGTAATAGATAACCAAAACCAGAAATTCGTACCTAGAAGTGAGGTGCTGCTGTAACAAAAAACCTAAAACATGTGGCATTGGCTTTGGGACCGGGTAGTGGGTTTATGTCAGAACGGTCACAGAGATAGTCAATGGAGACTATAAGACAGTGAAGAAATTGCTATTTGAGCCTGGAATAAAGGTGAGTTTCTGCCCTGTTATGTAGAAAGAGAATGTTTGACAATGCTGTAATTGTGGTAATAAAAGAGATAGAAAACATATCTAATGACCTTGTGTATTTGGCTCAGGAGGTTTCCAGATAGAAAATTGTAAGGGTCAACTGGTTTCTTTAGGTATATATGACAATTAATGGGGTGAAATGAACTAGGGAAGAAACCATTTAATTTTCAAGCAGTATCTAGAGTACAAGTCAGCAAACATTTTCTTTAATGGGCCAGATAGTAAGTATTTCAGGTTTTTTAGGCTGTATGGTATCTGTAGCAACTATTCAACTCTGCAGTTGTAGCACGAAAGTGGACACAGACAATTTGTAAGTGAATGGGTGTGGCTGTGCTCAAAAAAAAAAAATTGACAAAGCAGGTGACAGCCTGCATTTGACCTGTGGGCCATGGGTGACCAACCTCTGATCTAGAAGAAACACTTTCAAATAAGGATTTGCTGGGTTGGTACATAGATTATTCTCATACTCATCTCTTCCAGCCCATATGAGATTTTCAGAGCAAATTAAAACCTGGGGGCAAAGATCAAATCCAGACTGCTGCCAGAAAACAGCCACAGCATGAAGATCAGTTCAATAGTGCAGTTGAAAGAATGTTTAACCTTCAGAGAGATTAAGGATTTGTCCCTTAGACCCTCTCACCTAGACAATGGGGCTTTTAAGAATCTTAAGGGCTTGCCTTGTTGACTTTCTCAGCTAGATAGTAAAGTTTTTAAGAATCTTCAGATAGTGCTTCATAGGCTCATTCAGCTAGAAAAAAGGAATTTCAAATATCTTAAAGGTATTGTCCCTACAGCATTCTGATTTTAAGGCCAAAGTAGAGAGGGGTATGTTTTTAAAAATCTATCATAAAATATTTTATAGGTACATAGAAAATCCAAAGATTTTAATGGAAATTTTAAGAGCTTGGACTAAAAGGGACAGAGGTAGTTCAAAATGGAAAAGGACCTCAGAGTTATTAATATCATATGAATAGGACACAGCTGAGAAAATTACTTAGCAGCAACACATTCCACTTCTTATGGAAAAGTAAGGATGACAGGAGGCAGAACCATAAAGAACCATCTTCAGGGAGCAGAGATGGTCTCTAATCAAGAAACATTCTCTATCCCTGGAGACGGAGGAAATGGTGACATGTCTTGCTAGATTTCAGAATTGCTATGGGCCAGTAACTGCTATGTGCCTTAGGTTTTACACTGTTAGAGTGAAGGTTTTTACCATGTGCTTTCCTCATTGTTGTATATTAGGTGTGTATGGGGCAGATAATGATTGTGTTGGTGTTTCAATTTTTAGTTCACAGGTGCTCCTGAGAAGCTTGAGGAGTCTACCTCATCTACATTTGTTTCTGGTAGAGGTGACAAGAGTTTTGGCTATGAGCTGATGCAATAAGGGAATGGGAATTTGTGGCAGTATTGGGAGGTGTTAAGTGTACTTTGTACATGAATTGTTACAGCCAGAAGATAGAATCTGGAGTGTCTTTCCAAATCCTTCCTCATGGCCTGGCCATGAAATTGGTAAAATTACTGTTTTGAGACCTACAAGCCTAGGCTTTATGAGGATTGATAGTATGACAGATATATAAGATGAGCTGCTCAGATCCTACTTTAGAGAAGAACTTGCTATTCAGCAGTGAGGAATAAAGACAGCAGACAGACATCAAATGCAGTTCCTTCAGCATCTATCTCAGCTATAGAGACCTGCCTCACCTGAGGTCATGCCTTTCCTTGGAGACTAAACAAAGAGAGGGTATAAAGGTCTGGACATTTTGCCCTGATGTGCTACAGATTTGCAGGTTAACCAGTTGCATCACAGTTGGATTTTTTCCTTTGCCTAATCCTGCTACTTCCATATTTCCCCCCTCAGGACCAACAACAAACATCCTGTACCCCCAAATTCTCAGAATCTTCTTCTGGAGGGTTCAACCTATGACATGTGGGTTGTACTACCTACCCCTTAAAATCCAGTAGCCATGTTGTAAGAAGCCATATCTATATGGAAAGGCCAGATGGAGAATATTCTAGTGGATGAATCCAGCTGAGTGTCTTGTTAATAGCCATTACCAACCGGAAACTATGTGAATGAGCCATCTTAAAACTTTCCAGCCCAGTTGAACTTCCAAATGATTTTAGCCCTTCCTGACATCATGTGGATTAGAAGAACCACCCAGTGAAACCATGGAAATATGAACAATAGTAAAATAGTTTTTTTAAACCACTAAGTTTTGGGGTGGTGTGTAATGCAGCAATAATGCATTGAAACATTTCCCAGCTCTGTCTTTGCTAGATACAAGTTGTGCTTCCCTATTGAGGGCTACATTTCCCTGTCAAATTTCCCCTGCAGCTCCATTCTCTGGATTCTGGATTCTGTGGTAACACCTCTATCTTGCTATCCCCAGATTATTGTGCATCTATTGTGAAAGTCCGTATAAAGTCACTATAAAAAGGGAAAATATCTCCCAAATTTTATAAAATCAAGCAGATATGATTTCTAAATATAGGAGGTTTAGGGGCACCTGGATGGCTCAGTCGGTAGAGCATGCAACTCTTGATCTTGGGGTTGTGAGTTTGAGCCCCACATTCGGTGTAAAGATTACTTTAAAAAATTGAAAAATAAGGGTGCCTCAGTGACTCAGTCTGTTAAGTGTCCAACTCTTGGTTTCAGCTCAGGTCATGATCTCAGGGTCATGGGATTGAACTGCCATCAGGCTCCCTGCTCAGCGCGGAGTCTACTTGAGATTCTATCCCTCTCCCTTTGCCCCTCTCCCTGCTTGTGCCTGCATATGCTCTCTCTCTCTAAAATAAATAAATAAAATCTTTAAAAATATTAATTAATAAATAAATATAGGAGTTTTAAGTAGAAATCCTCTAACATAGCTCTTTTTCCTTCCTTCTTTCAAAATTATCTTATCTCTGAAAAGAGGTACTTTGGCTTACCCCTGCTTATAAACAATAGGCAAGAGATAAGGTCTGTTAATCTCATTTTCTTTCCATAAAAGGAAAAACATATGTTAAATGTCTGTATCAAAAGGTCTTAGTCCTTAAGTAGGACATGTTCCTAGGGTTCTGCCATAACCAGCAGTGTTTGACAGCCTGATATACTTTGAATAGGCTTTGAAAAATGTGGCCTTAAACAAAAGCAAATAATGTTTAATGGTGACTTTTTAGGAACTTGTTAGGTGGATAAGTTTGGAGAAAGAAAGCTTTTTAAAGATTTTCAATATATTTTTATTGATCTATTTATTTATTATTTTTTAAGTAAACTCTACCCCTTGACGTGGGGCTCGAACTCATGACCCTGAGATCACGAGTCACATGCTGCACTGACTGAGCCAGCCAGGGACCCCTCAATATATTTTTAAATAGTTCCATAAAATAAACAAAAATTTTCTATCTTATATTTAGTCTCCTACCCTTTATTAACAAGCTAAAATCAAATTGGTCTCCTAATTGTTACACTAAGCTGAATATCAGGAGTTTGGTAAATAAATTGCTTCTTAAGTAACTACTATCAATGGAAGATTATTATATTTGTGCCATTTAATTCTAGGTATTTTGTAAACTTTTCGAGTATTTTTGGTAATATTTGACTCATTTTTTTTTTTTAAGAATTTATTTATTTATTGGACAGAGAGAGACACAGCAAGAGAGGGAACACAAGCAGGGGGAGTGGAAGAGGGAGAAGCAGGCTTCCTGCAGAGCAGGGAGCCCGATGTGGGGCTCAATCCCAGGACCCTGGGATCGACCTGAGCCAAAGGCAGACGCTTAATGACTGAGCCACCCAGGCGCCCCTGACTCAGATTTTTTATTTTTTGTGTTTTTTTTTTTTAAGATTTATTTATTTATTTGAGAGAGCAAGAATGAGAGAGAGAGAGAGAGAGTACATGAGATGGGGGAGGGTTAGAGGGAGAAGCAGGCTCCTCGCCGAGCAGGGAGCCCGATGCGGGACTCGATCCCAGGACTCCAGGATCATGACCTGAGCTGAAGGCAGTCGCTCAACCAACTGAGCCACCCAGGCGCCCCAGATTTTTTAAATTAATTTTAAATTAAATTTTTTAAATTTAAATTAACCCTTTATCCGAGTTTGCCCAGACAGACTCAGTTTATGCCCATTGTCTCATCACTACTATTATCATTATTATTGTTCTTTCTTATTCACAAGACTGTACGTTGGATGATAAATTACCCAGTTACCTTATCTCAAGTGGTAGTTATTTCTAAGACAAAAATATGCATACTTATATCAGAAAAATAATATTAAATATTTTAAAGGCTATTTTGTTGTTGTTTTTTCCAAATAACAGGGTCAGAGTATCTTTAAATTAATTTGAAATCTTTAAAGAGGTTAACATGAATTTTAAAAAGAATCTATGTAATTTTAGACTGAACTGGTTGAAAATGCACTTTTTCAAGTTGAGATAAGCTTAATAGTAAAATTATGTTCCATAAATTGACTTTTATAATTTTTGTCTATGGAATATTTTCCTAGTACTTGAAGAAGACAAATGAGGTTTGAAACCACAAAGTAAATTAAGGGTTTTCTTGATCAGCAGTTACATAAATTAGAGGGAATGTCAGTTTTATATTAATATTTAATAATAAGTTGATTAAACTTTGATTGAAAGCCTGTTTGTTTACATATTATGTAAATTGATTTTGAAATAAAGTTTATAGATTTAGATGATGTTTACATTATTTCAGTTTCTAAGTTTATATGTGCCACATAAATTTTGGTTCTATATGACAGCCCCTAAATAAGTTTAAATTTGGGAAAAAATAGCAAAATAGTAGAATGAGAGATTAGGAAGTTTTTCAGAATTAAAGTTTAATCTTTTTTATTCCATCAGCTTCATTCTTTTGTAATATAAAACGAAAGAGATCATATTTACTGATGTGAACAAAAATCCCTGTGATGGTTGTTGTCTCTTTTGGAATCATGTTTCCCAGCATTACCCTTACTCAGATCTATCTTTGATCTTCGCTTTGTGAGTCGTCTCCATATGAACCTTATCACTCAGTCTTCCTTACCCTGAATATGAGATATGGGACTGGTATCCAAAATATACAAATAATTCTTAAAGCTCAAACAAAGGAAAACAAATAACTAATTTTAAAAATGGGCACTACATCAAAAACTAATGATATACTGTATGGTGACTAACATAACATAATAATAAAAAAAAGAAAACAATATAACAGATAACCATGCTGGGGTGGGGGGGTGGGCAAAAGATTTGGACACCTCACCAAAGAACATATATGATGGCAAATAAGCATATGGAAAGATGCTCCATTTCATATGCTATCAGAGTAATGCAAATTAAAACAACAATGAGATACCAGTACACCTATTAGAATGGTCAAAATCCAAAGCACTGACAACACTAAATACTGTGAAGATGGAACAACAGGAACTCTCATTCATTGCTGGTGGAAATGTAAAGTGATACCCACTTTCAAAGACATATTAGCAGTTTTTTTTTTTTTTTTAACAAAGCTAAATATAGTCTTGCTACATATAACAGTTCCATTCCTAGGTATTTACCTAACTGATTTGAAAACTTACATCCACAAAAATCTTCAAGTGTTTTTAGTAGGTTTACTCATAATTATAAAAAACTGGAAGTGACAAAGTTATCCTTCAACAGGTGAATGATAAACAAATTGTGGTACATCCGTACAATGGAATATTATTTGGTGGTAAGGGAAATGAGCTATCAACCCAGGTAAAGACATGAGGCATCCTTAAATACATATTGCTAAGTGAAAGAAGATAGTCTGAAAGGTTACACACATTAAGATTCCAATTATACAACATTATTAAAATGGCATATAAAGATTAAAACTATACAGACAATTTAAAAAATCTAGTGGTTACTGGAGGTTTGGGAGGAGGGGGAGAAGGTTCTAATAAGTGAAAATAGATTTTTATTTGAGGTACTGAAATTATCCTGTGTGATACTGTATTGGTGAATACATAATAGTAACATCTGTCAAAAACCTATAGAATTTTATCACACAGAGTGGCCTTCATGTATGCAAATATTTTAAAAATTATCTAGAAGGTTGGAGAATCCCAATTTGGAATACAGTCTATGATGAAAGAATCTGACTGTATTACAAGTGTATTAAAAAAAAGAAAAACTTCACAAAGAAGGAGGTAGGGAGGAAAGGTGCTAAAGTAAATAGCTGGAAATGAGTGGAGCCTGTAATGTTTAAGGCAAAAAACTGTAATTTTAGCTGTTTTCCATGAAAGTATGAGTTAACAATGCTGATAAAGCTATAATATATATACACAAATTGAACAACTTAATAAATGAATAGAAGATGGTGGAAGCCAGGTTTCTCACTGTTAAGTGGAGGTTAGAAATAAGCAAGGGAAAGAGTTAGAATGATCCATATGGTAAAAGATCAGAGCCAGAAACATCAGGATGAACTCATGTTTAGCTTAATATAGATATAAATGGTTACATGCAGAAATATTTATAGAGGGGCGCTGGGTGGTTCAGTCGTTAAGCGTCTGCCTTCGGCTCAGGTCATGATCCCAGGGTCCTGGGATCAAGCCCCACATCAGGCTCCCTGCTCAGCGGGAAGCCTGCTTCTCCCTCTCCCACTCCCTCTGCTTATGTTCCCTCTCTCGCTGTGTCTCTCTCTGTCAAGTAAATGGATAAAATCTTAAAAAAAAAAGAGAAATATTTATAGATATGTGTATATACACAGGTTAGTATATACAATTATATGTTCTTAATCTGTCAATTGAGAGGTACTGGAAACAATGATGCCCCAGTAACAACAAGGATATTTAGCGCCCAGACTTTGGTTTCAAATACTATCTCCAATAAGAGGAACCAGGGCTTCTTGGATAAATGATTGATTCTAGGACTGGATCAGGAATTATTTAAGATGAGTCTGGAGCATTATGTAGTACTAGGAAGTAAGGAAGTGTTCCTCCAAAATTCATATATTGAAATCTAATCCTCAGTGTGATGGTATTTAGAGGCAGGGCCTTTGGGAGTTTATTAGGACATGAGGGTGAAGCCCTCATAAATGGGATTAGTGCACTTGTAAAAAGAGGCAAGAGAGGCAGCAGCTCACTTGATCTCTCTCTGCCATGTGAGAACACAATGATAAGTTGGCAGTCTATAATCCAGAAGAGGTTCCTCACCAGAACCCAACAGTGCTGGTAAGCTGATCTTAGACTTCCAGCCTCGAGAATTGTGAGTAAAATATTTATTTTATAAACTACCTAGCCTATGGTAGCCTTTCTTGTAGCAGCCTGAACTAAGGGAGTGCTCAAAACAAAACTAACAAAACAAAAACCTACACTGATGAGGTATGTTGAAAGGATAAAAGAGGCAACTGAAAGAATTGCAAATGGCCAAAACTGGAAAAGTTTGAGCAATAAAATAAATATAGGATTAGATTATAATCCAAAATATAAGATAAATTCCCATGGGTCCATGATGATATAAATGATTGGATAGATAAATAAATAAATAATAAATAAATAAATAAATAAATAAATTTTGTAGAAGAATTGTAAATAACTTATGTAGATACCCTGCTTTCCTGGAAGGGGGACTATAAATCCCCACTCCTTATGTGGAGGATATGTATAGTGACTTTTTTCCTAAGAAGACAATATGGAAAGGGGGAATAATGAGATGAGAAAACCTGACAAATACTACTTCAGCCAAGTGATCAAGGTCAACATCAACATCAGTATTATGTTATAAATCAAGTTCATAGTAAGTGCCCTTGATATGATGTAATAAAATGGCAGTTTACCTCTACGGTTTTCCTTGCTAAAACCCATAACCCCAGTCTTGCTATGAGGAAAAAAAAAAACCCCACAAATTACCTGACATGTATTCTTCAAATACATGTATCCTGGATGGGATCTTGGAATAGAAAAAGAATATAAGGTAATAACTAAGGAAACTGGAATAAACTATGAACTTTAATTATAATGGTTCAACACTGGTTCGTCACTCGTAACAAATGTATCATACAGATTTTTAAAAAAATTTTATTATGTTAGTCACCATACAATACATCATTGGTGTTTGATGTGGTGATCCACGATCCATTGTTTTCGTATAATACCCAGTGCTCCGTGCAGTAGTATCATACAGATGTTAATGAGGAAACTGCATGCAGGGTAAAAATAAACTCTGTATTATCATCTCAGCTTTTTTTTTTTTTTACTGTAAATCTAAGACTGTTCTAAAAAAAAGCTCTATTTTGAAAAAAAGTAGTGTAAAGTCTAACACATAGTAGGTGCAAGGTTAGGAAAGGAATACCTTCATACATTCAAGAATTGGGCTCTTGAGAATAGAATAAAATGTTACAGCTTAAAAGAACCCAAAGGACCATCTTGTTCAACTTCTATATAAAGAAGGAAGATGAGAACAAGAAATGTTAAGTGACTTGCACAGTGTCATGGAGTAATGGAAAAGTAGGTGCTTTCCACAAACAGTATTGCTCAGCTAACGAGACCCCACATTTTTGGAATATTTGTCTGTATATCTGTATAACAAACTATCCTTTCTAATTTGAGCAATTTCAACATATTGAAAGGGAAAAGTTGGGACCCATAGGCAATTCAGTTAGGGACCTTTAAGACAATCTGGTTGTACAACAGCAGATTTTAGAAAAGAAGACCCTCCCAATGTAAACTAATCATTAAATAATTGCAAACTGAAGGAGCTTTTAGGATGGAATTAAAAATATATGGAAGCATGATTTCAGATAATCCCTGAATGAGGAAAAAAAGGCATTGGAAAAACACATATTCTACATGTTGCAATGTTCTGTTTAGACCTTGGAAACTGTCATTTGGTGGAGTTACTATAGGACTCATTAGAAGAACTGAGGAAAAAAAAAACAAAGCTTTTCTCTGATAAGTACCTATAGTTAGTGAAAGGTTTTTCCTTCATAAATCCAAAGTTTGGAATGATTATGGAGCAGGAGAAATTCCTAACACATGAATGGGTTTCCTCACCAATAAATTCATGGTTGAGCTAAGCCCAATCAGGGTTTACAGATGAGGGTATCTGTGGTCTTAAGGTGTTGTTATTTAGTTAAATGTTTTATGTTACAAATCTTTATTAAGTTTTGGTCATTAAAATTATGTAGTCTTTTTAATAGTTTATAACAGGAAAAGATCAATTAAGTCTAGGAACTTTGGTCCATTTCATCACACCTTTTCCATCCAGGTTAGAAATAGGTCTAAATGTTTAAAAAAGTATCTTCCTAAGTAGATGTCACTTTTCAAACAATGATAAAAATAAAAATTGCAAAGGAACTAACCAATTTTCACCATGCTTATCTAATAAATTGACCCTCTTATGCAACATGAACAGAATTGATGCATGGGTCATCAGTATCTTGTAGAAATATAATTGGTAGGGATGGTAAATTCTAGTTACCCCATATTTTTCTGATAGCTGACATATGCTTACACAGATGATGGCAGTTATTAAATATTGCATGCAGATTCATATATATGATAGAGCAATGTTAGAGATTATTTGGGAATAGAAGAATGCTTTAAAAAGAAGATCAACAATTCAAAACGTGCTGTTGAAGCAAAGGTTCAACAAATTTAGAACTAGGTCATAAGTCTAAATGTCTAACAAAAGAAACGCATGTCAATTCATGTTTTCAAACTAAGAATTTTTTAAAGTTCTCTCATGTAGAAGTTACTTTTACTCTCCAATTTTGATCATTGAAACTATTTATTTGTACTCTGAATGCACCTATAAGCTAAACATGTATTACAGTTTACATAGCTTAATTATTAAAGTAACTTTACATAGCTCATAATGTTTTTAAGGAATGAAAGCCAAAAGACTGTAAGCCATATTTATAACATACCATTACACTTCTGTCACATAGATGGTCATCCAGATAAGCAACATACAAACAAAATTGTCTTTTATAGACGGAAAGAACTCAATATATAGGAAATCAAAATGCTTTCCAGTTGGTTATCAAGGAAATTTCCTTCATCTTCTGCTTTTTATACTATTAGGTAAATCTTTGTATAAATGCTATCTTTTCTAGATGCTTTTCACAACTAATTCAAAATCTCCTTGTCAAACTATTTATTCTGTAACGATAAAAATTTTCAAATACATTAACTGTACACAGAAAAAAAAATCTAGGGGCGCCTGGGTGGCTCAGTTGGTTGAGCAACTGCCTTCAGCTCAGGTCATAGTCCTGGAGTCCCGGGATCGAGTCCCACATCGGGCTCCCTGCTCGGCGGGGAGTCTGCTTCTCCCTCTGACCCTCCCCCATCTCGTGCTCTCTCTCTGTCTCATTCTCTCTCTCAAATAAATAAATAAAATCTTTAAAAAAAAAAAAAAGAAAAAAAAATCTAGAAATACTGATCTGCTGTCCTGCCACCTTGCATTGTGAAGATAAGCAGTTTTCTGCTAAGACTGCTAGTGCCCAGCTCGCAGAAGGCACAGCTGCCTTGAAGGTGCTGCAGGCGGTCGAGGGTTTCTGGGTGACCTTTTCGTTGAAGGTGTACAGCTGAGAAGTGGCCACGTCTGGGCCCCCCAATATCAATTACGAGGGTGGCTACTTCAAGACCTGCCTCAAGTTCCCTATCGACTGCCTTTTCTCTCCTTCGACCTTTTGGTTCCTGACCAAGATGTGGCATCCCGACATCTATGTGACGGGGCACGTTTGCACCTCCATCCTCCACCGTCGGCCCCCAGAACGGGGAGCCACCTTCAGGGCGGTGGAACCCCACCCAGAACGTCAGGATTGTCCTCCTAAGGGTCACTTCCCTCTTCATCGAGCCCAGCCCCTTGTTATCGGCCATCGTGGATGCCTCGGTAGTGTACCGGAAGTAGAAAGAGCAAAGGCAAGGACCCGGATTACACAGACCCGGAAGCAAGTCCGGCGACCGAGGTAGATGCAGAGCCCGACTGCGCAAAGCTGCCTGCTGTGCTGGCCAAGTACCTCCTGAACGCCGAGGCCCCCACGTCCCATGAGGGCTTGGAGGAGTATATGAGGGCCGCGAGACCCAAGCCAGGGCCAACTCCAGCTGCAAGGAATCCTGACGCGGCGGCCCCCGCCGAATAACCTTGCCAGTTTTACCACCCCAGGCCTAGTGTGCGGGCTCTGGGGGCACCCCCTGATGTGGAGACTACCTCACGGAAGGTTTGTACTGCCCCTCTCCTTGGGTTGTTTGTTTTAGCTCCCACTTTTCCTTTTCCGTATTGGCTCTGGGTTTTCCTCTGCTTCGAGGGGAGGGGCCATCCACTGTTTGGCCCCTCGGAGTCCTGCTTGTGTTGGGCGCCTGCGTCGGGCCTGCCCAGGCGGGTGGGTCTATGGGCGAACTGTGACGGCCCGAAGACCCAGACCCTGGTTCTGTCTGCAGCTCGGGCTGGCAGGAGCCGGAAACTTTGGGTTCCCAGCTCGTGAGTGGACGGATTAATTTGTGGTCATCCTTTCTGTGGTTTGTTTGGAACCTAAATAAAATGACTTTATGAGGAAAAACATAAAGGTCACCTCTACCGGTGGAACTTCGGAGAATAGCTCAGTGGGAGGTCATGGCCTGTAGTTTCAAATGTATATGGCCAGGGTCAAGGAAATTATACTTTATTTACCAATATTCTTAATTTGTCTTGTTGATTAGACCACAGTCTACTAAATTAGAGGAATTGTCAGTGTTGTTGCTTAGTTATAATGGATTTTCATTTTTAGTAATTCCTCAAGTAGAAAAGCAAAACTTTTACTTTGTTGTTGTTGGTATTTTTCTTATTAAAGCAAAGGGACTGTCAGTGTCTCTTCTTGAACCCTGATTATTTTACATTATTTTCCCTTTACCCATTTTGTTTTGATTTTTCTCTACTTAACTGCCTTTTCTCATTCCAAAGTTAGCTCTTTTAAACTTGAATATCTTCTTCTGAAATTCTTTCTGGCAATCTGCCAATGTTTTCAGCACTGATACCTGTCAGCTTTCAGGATTGTTCAGCCTTTTGGGTTGTTTCTCTTTGAATTCATTTTTCCTTCCCCTTCTAATAGTTCTGTATTATAAATTTCAGCTTGATTTTTACTGTGGAAGGAGCCATATTCCCTACCTAGAAGATAAATTAGAGAATTCCTTCATCCCGGAGAAGCCAGAAAGATCAAAGTATGGTCACAGGAGTTTGATCATCACCTGAATTTGGGGGCAAACTGAGCAGAAAGGAGCTTCCTGGTTCCATTAAATTTTATTCTTGCGCATTCAGTGAACCAAGAAGATGATTTTAAATTTATTCAACTAGGCTTTTTATTATTTGCAAAACCTCCAATTTAAAGTATTGATTAAAGGTTCTCTTAATTTACCCACAAACCACAAGATAGAATTTTGCAGTAGCAGTAGCAACAATGGGAACTCAGAAATTCCCAGATTGTTTTGATGATAAGGTCCAAGCACTTGGCATGTGGTCCATTCCTTCTAGACCCCCAGGACTATGTTATATTTACTGAGTATTTTTATATGATTCCCAGAAATAGCTAAGGTAGGATGTGCTGTCATGAAGTCCTAGCATGTGTAATATCCAGTTTGTTCTTTGCCATCGTCTCATGGGATCTAAATCAGTTATTATATCCTTCTTTATAATTTATTATGGTGTTAAAGAACACAGTTCCATTAGATAATATATTTTTTATGTCTGAAGAACATTTTCTCTTGTTGAATATTTAAAGGCAGCATGACATGGTGCAAAAGCTACTGGACCAAGTATTAAGGGGTTGGGGTTCTTAGCCCTGTTATGTTTTGGCTCATTTGTTTTTACCATACTTTTGTGTTATTTAGGCTGCTTTTGTTGTAAGAATAGAAACCCATCCTAGCTTATATAGGCAGAAAATAATTTCTAGGGAGGGAGATATAAGGATATCTTACTTAAAAGAAAGTCTGAAAAATCTAAACTATAAGAATCAGGGCAGCTTTTTGAATTACAGTAGTAACAACAAATAGACTGTTTCATCAGGTGTTACTGCTGATCATCTTTGTTCCTTCCTACCCACTCCCACTCTCACAAATTTCAGAGAAGATCAATCTTATTAGTTTAAACTGAAGAATATGGAAGAAAACAGATCCTCTTGATTATTCTAACCAGATTATATCTGATGGGAAAAGAGCATTTCTCTAGAAGCAAAATTCAGGTGTTGTTAATGGAGGAAGAAAAAAGATGTTGACAAAATAACAAAATCCAAAAGAATGTAGCAAAATAGCAAATTGTTTATTCAATCTTTATGCTTCCAAAGGTATCACCCCATATTGCTATAGTGAGTTTTATATGAAATATTAAGGAGACAGCATAATAATAGTTCAATTTCATAGCTATCTTTGGACTGGGGCCTCTTTCCAATCTGTGTTGTGGACCAGTTCCTTATTCTATCTTTACTAGGCTATTGTTGTAGCTTCCTAACTGACTGTATGGCATCTAGTGTTTAAAAAAAAAAAATTTATTGTTATGTTAATCACCATACATTACATCATTAGTTTTTGAGGTAGTGTTCCATGATTCATTGTTTGTGTATAACACCTAGTGCTCCATGCAATTGTATGGCATCTAGTTTTACTCATCATCCTTCTAATTGCTCCTCCATAACTGTTAGGAGTATCTTTCTAGAATACAGTTTTGTTTTTTGGAAACTGTAGTAGCTTTAGTACTGTTTAAAAGATACTTAATACCCATTCTTATCACCATGTTGGGCAGAATTAGATGCCCATTTTACTTAGCTTTTATAGCACTTTGTACATACCTTACTTAGAGATCTTGATTCACTGAATAATTGTTGTGAAAAAAGGTTAAACTACTTAAAACAGAAAATACAATAAATTATCAGAGAAACACACGTAATCCTATCTATCTGTCTTGTTACTTCTGTTTTCTAAAGGCAATTCGTATCTATTAAAAAAGATCCCTATAGCTCCCTCTCACCCACAGAGCTTGATAGGGGAAGAATAAAAACCTGCATGTGTTTAAAGGAAAAAGACCCAATTTAAAAACCTCTGTAGATTCTTAAGTTCTGCTAAGGAGTTCATACCTGGAGTGAACAGTCTTTCATTTAACAGGTCACCTTAGTGAATTTGTATGTATGCAAAACTGGCATGAAACTAATTTCTCTGCATTATGAAGTGGCAGGTTATGGGGATTTTGAATATTCTGATGGTAACACTAGGGAACGGGGTTTAGGGAGCCAAGAAGTAATATGAAGAGGAAATAGAAAGATTTTGAAGGAAAGGTTATGTAAACATGGAACTCTTTCTGTGTTGAGGAACCTAAGTAAAAAAACCCAAAAAACAAAAAAAAACCCCCAAAAAACAGCCAGTGAGATTTCCTCAGGATAGGAATTGCCAAGGGCTTGTAAGAATGGTTGCAAATTAAGTCATTCGCTCTTCTGTGCATTTATAATGGGCATTGTGCCTGTCTTTTTTTTTTTTTTTAAAGATTTTATTTATTTATTTAATTGACAGGGAGAGAGAGAGAGAGCATGAGAGGGAACACAAGCAGGGGCAGTGGGAGAGGAAGAAGCAGGCTTCCGGCTGAGCAGAGAGCCCGATGTGGGGCTCGATCCCAGGACCCTGGGATCATGACCTGAGCTGAAGGCAGTCGCTTAACCAACTGAACCACCCAGGCGCCCCTGTGCCTGTCTTTATATCTCTTCCACTCTTACCTGATTATGTAGCAACCCTTTGGTTTAGGTAGGATTAACCTTCTTCTACCTCCAATAGTGACAGCAAATTGGTCTAAACAATTAGGTAATCCCATAATACCATTTAGATGGTGATTAGTTTGTAAGTGAAGTAGGCTTAATCTAGTTAACGTTTTCTGACATTTTTCTGAGACACAGGGGTTGGTTTAGGAAAGATCTATTCAGCAGAGCCTCAAGACTTTTTCTTATGGTTGTGAGAATTGCCCTGCCTGTCCTACTGCATGTGGAGACATAGTTCCAATTTCTGATGGCAGTTATCGTTTGATCATGTGGGAAGTCATCCTTAGGAAGACAGTGACTGTAACAGAGATGGAAAAATGGAAAGAAAAAAATGAGTCTTTGATGACTTACTTGATTTAGTCACTAAGATCAAATGACCTATATAAACTGATCTTGAAGCCTTCCAAACCTCTGGTCTAGATTTCTAGTTAGATGACCCAGTGAATCTCATTTATTGAATAAAACCGAAGTCTTGATTCTCCCCCTTGCAAGGAAACTTCTCCCATAGCATTACTAATTTTATTTATTCATTTATTGATTTATTAAATTGAGTAATTGATATACTATATTGTATTAGTTTCAAGTGTACAACAGAGTGATTCAATATTTATATGCACTATGAAATGGTCACCATAGTAAATGCATTTACCAGCTGTCACCATGCAAAATTGTTACAGTATTATTGACTATATTCTCTGCTGTATATTACATCTGTATCTCTTTTTATTTTATAATTGGAAGATTGTACCTCTTAATACCCTTCACCTATTTCGTCCATCCCCCTGCCTTACCTCCTTTCTGGCAACCATCAGTTTGTTTTCTGCATCTATCAGTCTGTTTTGTTTTGTATGTTCATTTGTTTTGATTTTTTAGATTCCATAAATGAAAAAAAAAATGGTATTTGTCTTTCTCTGACTTACTTCACTTTGTATAACATCCTCTAGGTCCATCCATGTTGTCACAAATGGCAAGATTTCATTTTTTTATGACTAAACAATATTCCATTATGTGTGTGTGTGTATATATATATATATATATATATACACCACATCTTCTTTATCCATTCATCTATCAATGGACATTTAGGTTGTTTCCATGTCTTGGCAATTTTAATAATATTCATGAACATACGGTGCATATGTCTTTTCAAATTAGTATTTTTATTTTCTTCAGATAAATACTCAGCAGTGGAATTGGTGGATCGTATGATAGTTCTATTTTTAACTTTTTTTAGGAACCTCCATATTGTTTTCCATAGTGGCTGCACCAATATACCTCCCAACCAACAGTATATGAGGGCCCCCTTTTCTCCACAGCCTTGCCAACACTTGTTATTTCTTGTCTTTTTGATAATAGCCATTTTGACAGGTGTAAGATGATACCTCATTGTGGCATTTACCTGATGATTAGGGATGTTGAGCATCTCTTCATGTGCCTGTTGGCCATCTGTATGTCTTCTCTGGAAAAATGTCTCTTCAGGTTCTCTCCCCATTTTTTTTACTCAGATTGTTTTTTTGTTTGTTTATTTATTTTGATACTGACTTTTATGAGTTTTTTGTATATTTTGGATGTTAACCCCTTTTTGGCTCTGTCATTTGTGAATATCTTCTCTCATTTAGTTGGTTGCCTTTTTGTTTTATTGATGGTTTTCTTTGCTGTGTGAAAGTTTTTTGGTTTGATACAGTCCCATTTGTTTATTTTTGCTTTTGTTGTTTTTGTCTGAGGAGACAAATCCAAAAAATATCAGTAAGGCTAAGGTCAAAGGGTTTACCGCCTATATTTTCTTTTAGGAGTTTTATGACTTCAAGTGTTAGATTTCAGTCTTTAATTCATTTTGAATTTATTTTTGTATATAGTATAAGAAAGTGGTTCACTTTCATTCTTTTGCATATAGCTCTCCAGTTTTCCCAACACCATTTATCGAAGAGACTATCTTTTCCTCATTGTATATTCTTGCCTCCTTTGTTGTAGATTAATTTACCATAAAATTGTGGGTTTATTTCTGGGCTCCATATTCTGTTCCATTGATCTATGTGTCTGTTTTTGTGCCAGTGCTATACTGATTTGATTACTATAGCATTATGGTATAGTTTGAAATCCAGGAGCATGATACCTCTAGCTTTAATCTTTCTCAAGATTGCTTTGGCAATGGACATTTTAATAATAGTCTCCCAATCCATGAGCATGGTATATCTTTCCATTTATTTATGTTGTCTTCAGTTTTTTTCACCAATGTCTTACAGTTATTAGGGTATAGGTTTTTCACCTCCTTGGTTAAATTTATTCCTAGATATTTAATTCTTTTTGATACATTTGTAAGTGGGATTGTTTTCTTAATTTTCTCTGTGATAGTTTATTACTGGTGTATAGAGACAAGGGATTTCTGTATGTTGATTTTGTTGCTAATTTTTCTATTGATTTAACTTTTTTTTTCTAATTCTGTTAAATGGTGCCTTTGTCTTCCTACTTCTTCCCCTTTTCCTCTTACAACCCACATGTAATCCGTTAGCAAATTTTGTCAGCTTTTCCATCAAAATATATCCAGAATCTCACCATTTCATTATTTCTGTTATTACTGCCCTAATCTAAACCCACATTATCTTTCTTCTGGATTATAACCATAGCCTCCCAAATGCCTGTCTGCTTCTATTCTTGCCATCCTTTTCTATATTCAGTAAAAGTATAATTGTAAGCTAAACCAAGCCAGTCTTCAGTCATAAACTTCCACTATCAATAAAAGCCCAAGTCCATTCATTGGCCTAAAAGGCTCTCTCTGATATGGACCTCAGTTATATTCCGGACCTTATATTACTACTTCCTGGTCTGTCACACTGGCTTCTTGCTTTTCTTCAAACCTGCCTTGTTCAGTGTCTCTGTGTTGCTGTTTCCTCTGCTTAGAACTCCTGTCTTTCAGTTGTTCCCATGGCTCACTTCCTCAGTTCCTTCAAGTTTCTCTTCAAATGTCACCTTTCAATGAGTTCTTCCTTGACTCCCCTATTTAAAAGATGAACTAAAATAAATAAATAAATAAATAAATAAATAAATAAATAAATAAATAATGAGCTATGCGTTGTGCCCTTCTCTCCCCTAATTTTATTGCTAGTATGATCACTGCATATACATATTTATTTATTTGCTTGCTTATCTTTGTCCCCCAAGAAAAATTCATCTCCCCAAGAGCAGGGATTTTTACTATTTTTTCATTACTAATTCCCCAATGCCTGGATCAGTAATATACTGTTTATTGAATTAATGAATAGTTTAGTACTATTTGAGTTTAATTTTTTCTTTTATTGATTGCAACCAACAGATCCTAAGAACTGTAGTTCTCACTTAATACCCATTCACTGTTCCCAACTTTTTAGAAAGTAAGATAAATATAAGGTCTTGCGTTTATGGGTACTTTGGGAAAGATGAAACATGAAAGTGACAATTCATCAAAAGCAGGAAATTGCAGCAAAAGTTCTGGAGGAGAAATATGAACTTTCTGAGAAGCCAATAAATGGGAAAGAAGGCTATGATTTCCAACATACACATGATAAGAGCTTAAGTGAGTTCATTTAGATATGAAGGGGAGTATAGTAGCTCATGGCTGAAGGAGTTGCTATTTTGGGTTATATTATTTGCACTTATGTTTTTTCTTTTGTACTGTGGGCTTTTGGTGAACAAGATCCTTCCATTTATCATTGCTCCAGAACACAGAGAAGGCATTCAACAGATAGCTGTTGCATAAATGAAATGGCATTGGAGAAGAGATCTAGAGTTAGTAATGCCAGTAACTAAATGTTAGATTTGTTATTTAGTCTGCCTTTGCTAGGCCTTGGTACTTTTATCTATAAAATGAAAGTGCTGGACTTCATAATTAAGTCCTTCCCAACTATAAAATATTCTATAATTTTATCTGCTTATGTATGAGTGGGGACTTACATATACTTTCATCTAGTAGAAATAAAGATATACTCCTTAAAAATTTCCTTTGCGAATATATTTTGGTTAATATAGCTGCCATCAATTTGGCTTATAAAATAGTGTTTTCAATGATCTTTTAGCATGATAGATTAACTTTTATGTTCAGAAAGCCATTTCCTCTGAATGCTGCTGAATTCACACTTCACTAATGGCAAGGATCCGATTAGAACTAATTTCATAGTGATTCTTTGACATTTTCAAACATAGAACTGTGTGCTCTTCTGAATAAAAGTGAGAACATACCATAAATTGTAAAAGTTACTATTAAAGTTCAGTCTAATATTGGATAGGAGTTTTGAAATGAAAAGTGCCTCTTGTAAAATAATAGCTTTCCGTAAGTTTCCCTGTCTCTCCATTTCTTTTACTTTCAGCTGCCGTAGTCTCCATATCTAGATCTACTGGAACTCTTATCTCTAGGCTTTGGTCTATCTCCCCAGCCATTTGGTCAGTTTCTCAGCTTCACTGTTTGATAGAACTTAAAATTAGAGAAGCTGATAGTGTCTAACGGAGAGCATAGACCAACAAATCAGCCCACCAAGTGAGATTCAAGGCAGAAACTTAAACCTGTGGACAAAGTGAGCATAAGAAAGAACAGAGACTTCCTATCATTTCCAGATGACATAGGCACTAGCAGTTTATCCTCTAGTAAAAAAGCAATGGATCTGAAAGATAACAAGGAAACTTGGGGGAGCAACAGAGCATCTTGACATTTGTGACATTTGTCACTAGAATCCATTACCTAGGAACTAAACTTTATTTCAAATCTACTTAAATTGGTGGAATTGGTGCTACTAGAAGACTTCTACCCTTGGTTGGAGCTAATTCAGAAACTAAGTGATGGTCTTGTTCTACAATTGGGACCCATAAGTGGAAGACACTAGAGATAGTGAAGGCAGAAGGAAGAAAGAAGGGGTTAAAAATGCCTTCATTTTTAGGGAAAGGAATCAGGAAGATCCACAAAAGAACAAAGAGAAAACCCAGATGAGAATACCTTGTTGAGGCTAAGGAAGGAAATGGTTTAATAAAGAGTATAGTTAGTTATATAGTGAATTTTCATCTTATCTATGGATCTATTTATGATTCTTACTTCATGACATAAGTTGAAAATGATGTAAAGTCAAAATTATTTTACAAAAGTGCCATATAGATGTTGACACATAGTTTTTCTATAAAAATTCAACACAGGTAATTTTTTTTCTTCCACAAATTGAAATAGATCCATCCCTCCCTCCTTCTTCCCACCCTCCCTCTTTCCTCCCTTCCTCCCTTCTTCCCTCCTTTGTTTCCTCCCTCCCTTCCTTCCTTCCTTCCTTCCTTCCTTCCTTCCTTCCTTCCTTCCTTCCCTCCCTCCCTCCCTCCCTCCCTCCCAGCACCATAGACATAGTTGAATTTCATGTAAGAACCATGTTGCATGTAGAAGATAATTTTCAACACTGGACTTACACTTAGTGAGCAAGTAGCTCACACTGTGTGAAATCTACTGAGATCATGGTGGGTTGATATAGCCCATCTGATGTTTGTTTTGGAGCAGAGGCTCATTGTCTGGAATAATACATAAATCACCTGTTCATGTTACATTTTCTTTGTCTTTGGCAACTTTCGAAATTTCAGAAGTTCAGTGATTTATGATGTGAATATTCTTTTATGCTGTAAAGAGGTCAGGAAGAATAGAGACTGGGAAAAGATCATTTTAGTGCCTATTGAGGGGGTTATAAGTAATCTCTGAGTGAAATTTTCAGACCATATTGAGGAATGGGAGCCAAATTTCAAAGACAGTTAAGAGCAAGCTTCTGGTTGTGTTAGAGAAAGAGGTAATTATTGATGGAGATTATTGAGAGCGATGTTTCTCAAATCTTCAATGTGCATAAGAAGTATCTGGAGAGTTTAGGTAAAGATGACAATTCTGGGCCTCATTTCAGAAATTTTGATTCAGTAATATCAAAGTAGAGACCAGAAAAGAGAACTTTAAATAAGTAAAAGATGTTTTAAGTGCTGGTATCCTCAGATCACATGTTGAACTTCTCAGGTCTTGGGGGTGGAGAGGAGAGAGAAAGACCAAGATCATTTACTGGGATTAGCTGTGACAAGGAAGGGGGTGAGTTTTTTCTAAGGAGTAAGGAGGATAAAGAATGAATATCAAGGAAGAGCTGAGCTAAGGTAGAATGAAGATAATAGTTTTAATTTGAAGACTGTAAGGTGATCTTTCAGCAGACAAGGACAGGGAGAGGAGAGCAGCCAGAAGAAGCTTGAAAAACATGGAAAAGGTTTGAAATAGCTCTTAAAGCTGAGTGACTATGGCAAGACTCTGGATCTCTTTGGGACGTCATAATTTCATTGTTAAATGATGAGATTGGGCATCATGAACTTTGAGGCCCTTTCCAACTATGAACATTTCTATGATTTTTTTTTTTTTAATCTTACTTATCTATTCCAGATGGTGGGGGGTGGGAGGGACAAGCAGACTCTGTACTGATGCAGAGCCCGACTTGGGGACCCTGAAATCATGACCTGAGCCAAAACCAAGATTCAGACGCTAAGCCACCCAGGCACCCCAACACTTCTGTGATTCTTCTACAGAAGTAGTCTCAAACATTTATCAGCATATCATCTCTGAGGAATATGATGTACCCTTATCTGTAACGGTGATTACTACAAGTATTTTCCCCAGGTTGGGCAAGTACTCCAAAGATAGTATATGTTCATCTTAAAGAAAATGGTTTCAACTATAATCTTTCTCCTCCTAACCTTCTTCCTGACATTAAGAATTATTTTCATAGGGAATAAACAGTAAAATAAAGACAGAATTGCTAAATAGCAGTGATTAGCCAGTTTAAATTTAGGCAGTAAAATTTTTAGGAAATTGAGTCTTCATGGTTCTATGACTTTGTCCTATTTCAAGAAGCAAATCAATTAGTAACTTGGTGGACAAAGGCAAAAATTTACCTCCAAATTTGTTTCTTTGTTTTCTGTTTATACTCCTGTTTTTTCATTATGGACTCTTTTTATTTGTTTGTTTGTTTTTTCCTGTCTACTTAGCTTTCCACTCAAGTAGTTCATCTTATTCACATTACCCAATAGGAAACAGGTTTTATACAATGCATGATATCCTTCTTGCACAGAGATAAAGAAGTTCAGACAAGCTTTTGGGGGACAGCTAGGATAAAGAATTGTAGTCCATTCTACTCTTAGCCAGGGTATGGAACGTGACCCCTCTCAGATCTGAAGCCAAAGAGCAGGCTGAAATGTGCAAATACAAAGCTAACATTTATTGAATGTTTATTGTGAGTCACGATACTACTATCAAAAGACAGTACCCAGAAAGGTGCCCTTGGACATAAAATGTATGATGATTAATTTTATATGTCAACTTGGGTAGGCCATGGTACCCAATTTTTTTAAATCAAATACCTGTTTAGATGTTGCTATGAAGGCATTTTTTAGATGTGATTAACATTTAAATCAGTAGACTTTGAGTAAAGCAAATCACTTTTATAATGTGGGTGGGCCTTATCCAATCAGTCGAAGGCCTTAAGAGAAAAGACTGAGGTCCCCTAAAGAAAAAGGAATTCTGCTTCCAGATTGCCTTTGAACTCAGGAGTGCAATATCAACTCTTGCCAGAATTCCCAGCCTGACAGCCCACCCTGTGAATTTCAGACTTATTAGCCTCTGTATTGCATGAGCCAATTGCTTAACATCCCTCTTTCACTCACTCTTTTCCATGTGTACATACATACATAAACACACACACACAGTTTCTGTTTTCCTGGAGAACCATAATACAAAAGGAAATTAGTGAACTTTGGTTCCTCCTAATGGTTCAGGGCTTTACCTATTTGGGATTAAGAATATAGTTAAGATTCAGTGAACAGTACAGTCTCTACCCAGGAAAATGTGTATACATGCACATACCTATAAAATTTTGCATACATATACAAGGTGCCCAGGGCTAAGAACTCTTCTTCTGGTTTAGATGTCAAATTGATTTGCTTCTAAGTAAAATGCAGTGAGACCTTCTAGGTCAGAGGTCTCATTGAATTTCACTTGGATCATAGGTAAGAATCAAAGGCCAAAAATATGGTGAGCAGATAAGAATATGATTTGTGTTCCAAAGGGAGAAAAAAAAATGCTTCTATTGATATGCTTTTGAAGGACACTAAAATGGCAAAATGCATGTATGTCCAGAAGCACTTTGCTTGCCAGTATAGGGTATGAAGCCAGAAATTTAATGGGCAGAGAGGGCCCCTGTATGACAACTGATTTGGCACAATGATTTTACCAAATATACCCAGAAACCCAACTGCTGGAGGGAAAACAGGAAATAGGTAGAAAGGAGAGAATTCCAGACAGGTACTTATTTTTAATCCCAAACTATAAATGGAGGATTATTTAAATTCCTACCAGAATTTAGAATATGCTTATTCCTTATTATTAAGTGGAAAATTATTCCTTTCCAGATGGTGTCATGGATATTTTACAGAATTTTAGGGAGTTGATGTTCAATGTGCTACTTTCTCAAAGTAATGATCTGTGACCCATAAATAAGAACAAAAAGTGGCTGCTAGGGATTAGTACAAAGAGGACTCAGATTCTATGAAAGTTAGTAAAAATTTAATAGAAAATAACTTCAACTATAAAACAAAGCAGCACAATCTATCAAGGATGTTGTATGCTGAATTTAAAACATCAGAGACCATTAGTTAACTTGCTTTTGCCAGGTTAACTCATTTTTCACGTGTATCAGAAAAAGCTTGTTTGTCATCTCTATGCATATATTTGAAACTTTTCATTGAATCATTGCAATATAATTTAATGCTACACTGGTACCAAAAAGGTTCAGACCTCTGCATGCCAAGAATTGTAAACTGTGAAAGGGAGAAAGCTATTATAGCATGTGTGCATGTCTTTGCACTCAATTTAATGCCAGGCGAGGATCAGGCATATCTGTGAGTGCAGGATCAAATCATAGGGTAATATTTTGTTGTGGACTGGTGAATAATGATATAACAAACTCTGTGTATAATACAGTGTGATGATTAATCTTATGTGTCAACTTGACTGGGCCATAGGGTGCCTGGATATTTGGTCAACCATTATCCTGAGTGTTTCTGTGAGGGTGTTTTTGAATGTGATTACATTTATATGGGCAGACTGAGGAAAGCAGATCACCCTCTGTAATGTGAGTGGATATCATTCATTTAGTTGAAAGCCTGACTGAAACAGGTTCTTCCTGGGTCTCTAGCCTGCCTGCCTTCACACTGGAACTATACTATTTGCTCTCCTGGGTCTTTAGCTTCCCAGCTTACCCTGTAGATACCGGAACTTGTCAGTCTCCATAATCACTGAGCCAATTCCTTGTAATCTCTTTCTCTCACATGTCTATAAGTCATCCTGTTGATTACATTTTTTGGAGAACTCTGACTAATACACATAGTGTTAAAATAGTTTTAGCACTTATTTTAAATTTTGGATTCTTCTGTGATTGTTTATGATAGTGTTATTATAAGCTTTGTATTCTTTCATAACTTTTTTATTTTTTCAAATAAAATATAATTACTCTTAAAACTAAAACTACATCAAAAACTAATGATGTAATGTATAATGATTAACAGAACATAATAAAAAAAACAAAAAAACTAAAATTATTGGTAAAAAATGAAAAAAAAGGAAAGAAATAAGATGAAATAACATGTACTATATTAAACATTATGCCATTATATAAAACATTATTCCAGAAATTCTTCTACAAAATCACTAGAAATTTAAAGAAAAAACAAGACAAGAGAGTTAAAATTATTTTTGTTGGGGATCATTTTTATGGCAATAAAAATTACTCAAATCCTCAGTGTGTTTATGCAGTGAAATTTTGAAAGGAGTTCTACAGCCTCTGCCAAGTTGCAACATTATTTGAAACAAAACAAAGTAAGCATAAAACAGAGCTTTGAAATTCTTTCAGAATAAGTGAAACAGCTTAATGTTATCAAAAATGTATGTAAACACAGTTTGAATCTGATGCTGAAAATGAACTTATTAAATGACATTCTATTATATTGCAACAATTGTATTAGATTAGCAGGCAGCTAGGAAAATACAATTAGTGCATTGTCTGAAAATAAAGCTAAAAGACTACAGGAATGTGCATACAAGTTACTTGACTAATTAGTTCATAAGCTGACATACATGAAAATCTTTACAATTCACTTGGACAAGAGAAAAAATATTTCACAGCTCCCCATTTGCTTGTTTTTATACTGTGTGTGACTATTAAGGACATAAATCACTTGCCATAGAAAGAAGACATTTTTTTGAAACTTTGAGGGAAAATTTAACAAAAATTAGCATGTTATCCAAATTAAAAAAAATGACACAACTGAATATTTCATTATGAAGCTTTAAATTTGTCTTTCAAAATTAACGTGACTAATTATATGCCATACTTTAAAACTAATCCATTTGTAAATATAATCTCACTTAATATCTTATGGGGTAGGTCTGATTAGTATGTCTAATTTTCATCTCAAGAAAAAGGTTTAAAGAGGTCAAGGTCAGGGGCACCTGGGTGACAGTCCTTAAGTGCCCGCCTTTGGCTCAGGTCATGATCCCAGGGTCCTGGGATCGAGCCCCACATCAGGCTCCCTGCCTGCTTCTCCCTCCCCATTCTCCCTGCTTGTGTTCCCTCTCTTGCTGTGTCTCTCTCTGTCAAATAAATAAATAAAATCTTAAAAAAAAAAAAAAGGTCAAGGTCAAATAGTAATTACATGGGGGAGGCAGAACTCTAATCTCAGGTCTTTCAGACTTCAAAAATTATACTCTTAACCACTATTATAACTTGTAATAATTCAACTTTGATATAATTTCCTATGAATCCTCTTTCATGTTTGTGGATCAGTTATGATCAAATGGGTCATGAGTTTGCAAGGCATACCATTCAAAACTATTGCTTTTAGAAACTATTTTTCTGTGTGAATCAGGATTTTCTTATAAATACAAACCAAAATAAAATTTCAAAATATATTTAAATACTTTCATCTACATTATGATTTGATTTGAAAAAATCACATATTTTATATAAAACAAACATTTATAGTTATGTCGAATTCTGTATTATCTAATTTTCATGACAAAAACAGGTATACAACCAAAAATCATTTCAAGTTCAGGTCTTCAGATTGAATCTTATATTCTTATCAATAAACCATGTTGTTTACAGATAACATTATCTCAATACATCGAAAATATTTAAATAACCAAAATTTTAAAAAGAAACCAAAGAAAATTAGTAGTGTTTTCAAGAAAAAGTGAACTCCTGTCCACCAATAAAAATATATGAATTATTCATTAGTCAGTGATTTACTAAGTTATCAAAAGTAAAGATCTTTCTTTTTGGTTTTTATTTATTTTAATTGTCATATATATATACACTGTATTTCAGTTTTGCTGAAATCATAGATAAAACTTAAAAAAATTTCAAATAGAATATTTTTATGAAATTATCTTTACATCTATTATGATGCATGTGTCATTTTTCTGTAGGACTAAATCAATCTCTGTTTCAAAAATCGCTTTTTTTTCTGAAATCTGTTCTTTCACAATAATAGTATCTGGAATTTTATACTTTTGAAAGAAATTATTTTCTTGTTTTCCAATCAGACAGCATAGGACATTTTATAAATTCATAAAACCTGTTTTTTTTTTTAAATCAGTGACAGGTTATCAAAATAAAGCAATTCTTAACTAGTAGTATGTATCAAATTCAAACAGCAAAATAAGTGCAACAATTACTTTTTTATCTTCTTAATACTGCATGGCCAATTTCACATTCAACTATGTTAGAATTATCTGTGACCAAAATATGCAGAGCATCAATTTGCAGTGCCTTGTAAATATAGCCCTACATGTTGTGGGATTAATATTTTTCATGCACCGCAAATCAGAACAAACATATTTTCTTCAGCCATGTCAGACCTTGACACTGTCATATTCACATGCCCTTCACAACCAAGACCAAGAAATTCAGTTTGCAAAAAGACTGATTTGATAATGACAGAAGCTGACAAGCACCAGCTTTAGATATCATTTTAGAAAAGATTCCAAATTTATGATCTCTGTGAGAAACATGTCTTGAAATACACAAATCAGTGAATCCAAAATTACATTTTTTGGGTGATACAATGGTAATGTATGCAGCTTCTTTGCAATAATAAAGAAGATGAATACAGTTTCCTCTTTCCTTGCCTTAATAGTTAACAATTTAGGTGTTCGGTAGTATTTACTATAGCTTAAGTATTTATTAATAATAAGAGGTTTAGTAAAGAAATCTGCTTTGAGGAAGGAAAGGGGGGGGATCAGCGGATATCTTGGGGCCAGATGACTTAATGGCTGGATGACTTTTGACAAGTTTGTTAAACCTGAGTGGTAGTTTTTTCCATCTCAATTGGGTATATTAAGAACTACCTCACATATTTTTGTGAGTATTAAATTTTAAATCTATGTAAAATTGCTGGTACAGTCTGGCTGGCAGTAGGTACTCAAAAAACTTTCCTTTCCTGCTCTCATTTTATCAGTGTTTTCTCTTAAAAAAAGATCTAGAAATGTGCCTGTCCAGTATGGTAACCATGAGCCACATGATGCAAATTGAACACTTAAAATGTACCTATTCTGAATTGAGATGTAGTACACACCAGATTTTGAAGACTATTAAAAAAAAAAGAGCAAAATACCTCATTTTAGTTATTTATATTTATTACATGTTGAAATTAATATATTTTAGATATATTAGTATGCATAAAATATATTATTAAGTTTTACCTGTTTCTTTTTTTAATGTATACAGAAGTTTTAAACTGCATATGTACTTGGGCCTCACATTCTGTATTGAACAGCACTGATCTAGCAATGAGAAGATAAGAAATTCAAGGTTCTAATAGAATTCCTAATTGGTATAAGAGAAGGAAGGTTTTTCTCTGTTTTAATACCTTAGGGTCCTTGTAGAAAGGAATCATATTGTATTAAAATCTTGTAAAAAGCAAATTATACCAGATAGCAAACATTTTTGATTAGTGTCCTTAGAGTTACAAGGTGAAAGGAGTTTTTCCTGATTTGTCTACTATAATTTTAAAAATTGGAATAAAGTAAACAAAATTATGTTGTAATCCCTCTTTTCTCTGCCTTGCACATAATGACTGCATCGGCAACACTCAAGCACATATTCCTTACAGCTAATGGAGCCAAGTGTCTTCCTGAACTACCTAAGATTTATTGAGGTCTCATCCAGCCAAATTCCTTAACCTAGAGAAGCCTTAGCCAATTTCTCAGAAGGTAGAGAGAGTGACAAGAGGAACTGTTAATAAGTAGTCTGACCAACTTCACACTATAATAAGTATACTTTCTAAAAGGCAAGTCTGATCGTGTCTTTTCCCTTAAAATTTTCCTTTGAAATCTTTAGTAGGTTTTAAGAGAAAGTTAGAAGGCTCCTTTCTTGAACAGAATTTTCCATTGTTACATTTAAAGCTGTTTTCTCTCCCTGTCTCTGTAAATATGTAGAGCACTGTGGGGATAAGGGTTCCTCTCTACTGCATGTTTGCTATAGGGTATGCATTCTAGCCACACCTGGCCTAGGCACACCTCTCCTGGATAATGAGAGCTCAGGAAAAATATTTGTTTTGTTTTTTCTCTGCTTCTAAGTTTTTCTCAAAAAAACACTCTTGTTCTTTGCATCTGTCTCTCTAGAGTTAATATTATAGTGGATAAGCAGATAATAAATAAGATAGGTATTTTAAGTATATAGAATATTAGATAGTGTCAACTGCTAAGGAAAAACAAATATTGAAGGAGAATGGGGATAGATGCATTACAGAGGTTTGGATTTTGGATGGAATGGCCACAGAAGACCTCATAGAGAAAGTGACATTTGAGAAAAGATATGAAGGAAGTGCTATTACTCTGTGGCCTCATCCTGTGCCCTTGTAATTAAGAATACCTCTTACGAGAAGCTTCAACCTTTTCTCCATAGTCTCAGTATGAGCAAATACAGGAAAATGCTAAACAGGGCAGAAGACTTGTGGATGAGGCCTGCCAGAGGTCCGGGAAAGTGCACATGACCCCTTTGAGACAAAGGGAACACTTTTACTTCTCCATGTATTTTATCTTCAAGCATGATTGTGGTCTTTGGCTCAGGATTTTTCAAAACATGGCTCTACTCTAGGTTCAGTAGATGGCTATGAGATTAGTAAGTAATAACCAATAGCAAGAAAAAAAAGTAGAAGAAAAATATTTGTTGTGGTAAGGATAGGAATTATTTCAAACACATGTACACACACTCAGCTATGTGTTTGCTGGGCAATGATATACAATGCATTTCTTTTTTCTTATTTAAAAAAAATTTTTTTAAAGATTTTATTTATTTGACAGAGAGAGACACAGCAAAAGAAGGACACAAGCAAGGGGAGAGGAAGAGGGAGAAGCAGGCTCCCCGCTGAGCAGGGAGACCAATGTGGGGCTCGATCCCAGGACCCCGGGATCATGACCTGAGCCGAAGGCAGATGCTTAACCACTGAGCCACCCAGGTGCCCATACAATGTATTTCTTACTATGGATCATGGATAAAAGAATCTGAAAAATACTGTGCTAAGTACAAGAGAACTTCTGAAATGGTGTCTCCTAAAGAGGGGGTTAAGACAATGAACAAGGTGGGGTGCCTGGGTGGCTCAGTTAGTTAAGCGTCTCCTTCAGCTCAGGTCATGATCCCAGGGTCCTGAGATCAAGTCCCGCGTCCTGGGATCAAGCCCCACATTGATGGGGCTCCCTGCTCAGCGGGGAGCCTGCTTCTCCCTCTCTCTCTGCCCCTCCCCCCTGCTTGGGCACGTGCTCTCTCCCTCTCTCTCAAAAAAAAAAAAAAAAAAAAGACAATGAATGAGGCCAGTAGGAAGGTGTAATGGGCTCTGGGAAAAATGAAAACAGGGTTAAATGAAGATAATCCGGCACCCACTTACCCCTACTTATTCAATTAGAGATTAAAAACTACATTTAATGGCTTGTGTTTCTTGTCCTTTTTATTTAATGTCCCTCATGTGTGCATATGTGCACACGTACCATTGTGTATATTTTTGTGTATGTTTGTGGTTTATTATAGTGGCCACTGAGAAAGACTCTGAGGAGAAAGATAAAGGTCTATATAATTTTCATAGGAAGTTAGGAAGGTTGGGGAGACTGTGCTTCGGTGTAGCTGACATGAACAGAATCCTGAAAGTTGGAATGGTGGTGGAAACTACCAAATGGAGATGGCTGAGTCTGTGGGAGCTTCTGCAAAGATGTAAGGAAATGAAGAACACAGGGAGCTAGTAGAGACCATGGGAAGGTTTGAGGGCTGAACTATAGAGAGGCTCAAATAGGTCCCCAAACCTACACTGGCATTTTCTAAGATTCAATCTTGGCCCTGTGTTCTCTCTACACTTCCTGCCTCATTAAGTGTATCTCTTCTGATTCTTCAGTTATTATTTAAATGCAAATAATTCTTAAATCTATATCCATTGGCATGGTTTCTCCTGAATTCCAGTCTAGTATCTACAAATGCTTGCTGAGCAGTTTTTTGAAAATGTCTTTAACTATGTTTTCTGGCTCCTGGCCTGAGAGCTTAAACTGCATTCAGGGCTATCCATATATATCTGAAGAGCTGGCTGGTCAAGTCCCTTGAGAGTATCTGTGAATGAGAAAATAAAGCATCTTTTGGTCTTTCCTAAAAACATAAATAATGGAAAGTCACATTCCACCAGGTTGGTTAAAAAAATAAGATAAAGACCTCTACAGACCAGGTGGTGAGCCACACTAACACACATCAAGAAGGGTTGCCTGTAGTAGAAGGCGCCATCCATTACACGTAGCACAGGAGAGGAAGGGGAAGGGAAACTTGAGAAGATTTCCTGATAGAAGAAAGGAAGGCTAGTTTCTTTAAATCAGTGGAGTGTGTGGGCATGTGTGTTTTCTCAAAAGCAATACCAAACTATTTTTATGTATTTCCTGTGACCCTATTTTACTTATAAATTGATGTCTTTTGAAGAAACATGAACTACTTTTAGATTAATGCAGTTTCAAAGATGTTGAAATTTCCCTCATTTATTAGCTTTTGTCTTTCCCATTGAATCTACTGATGCCCTTCAATTGAGGAAGTTACATTTATAGTCTTATTATCATTTCCCATTGAGTAGAGCTTGGAATTACATCAAACTGTCATACGTAGAATCTGGAGCTCCAACTGTAATTTTCTTTTGTAGCCAAGACCTGAAATCCAGTGATCCATGTGTATGACCTAGGTGCCAATCTAAGTAGGTTTTCCCTCAGTATTATTGGAGATCTAATCCTGAATTACAAGGAAGGTTCAGCAAGGCCATCAGGGAGCCCTTGAGCCAAAATCACCTGTCAGGGAGTCCCACATTTTCCAGTGACAGACTTGCTTCAGTATCCCTTTGAGGCTCAGTGGTTGATTGGGAGCAGCCCTTGGGAGACGTACCTTTAGCACAAACACACAGTTAGATTTCAGCACAGCATCAGGAGTGCTTGGTCAATTAGGCTTTCTATAGTTGGTCTTTGAGGTACATTCTCATGGCCTCTAGTCACTACTGCTTTTCTCTGCTCAATCCAGTCTTATGCAATATTTTTCTCAGGTACATCTGATGAGAATGGAGCCTAAAACAAAATCCTGTTCCACTAAGAATGTCATTCCAGATTGTTATGTATAATATATTTTTAGTGCAACCATTCAAACCATTAGCAAATTATAATGGAATTGAATAATTTTTTTCTCTTGTTCATGAATATATCATTCAAGGTTATATCTAATTGATAATTTGCTTAAATTGGAATATGTGTCTAGAAATCACGTGGTACATAAATGGGCTAAATCTGTCAACAAAAAAATAAAATGAGACATGCATGATTTGTGTTTAGTGAACCCATGTTAATTCCTAATGATCATTTGTTTCCATTTGTTCATAAACCATATTTTAATAATAATTTCTGCAACTTTCTGTGGAATTAATTTCAGACTCTCCAGTATAGAATTCTTTGATTTTTTCCCATTTTTTAATTTTTTTGACTTATTTTTTTATTCAAGTATAATTAACACACAGTGTTATATTAGTTTCAGGTGTACAATATAACAATTTAACAATTCTATACATTACTCAGTGCTTATCATGGTAAGTGTACTCTTAATCCCCTTCACTGTTTCACCCATCCTGCCACCCACCTCCCCAAAGCAACCACCAGTTTAGTATATTTAGGAGTCTGTTTTTTTGTTTGTTTTGTTTTTTAGATTCCACGTATGAGTGAAATCATATATTTGTCTTTCTCTGACTTATTTCATTTAGCATTATACCCTCTAGATATATCCATGTTGCAGATGGCCAAGATTTCATTCTTTTTTATGGCTGAGTCCTTAATTTTTAATTTAAAAAGAAATTATAATATTTTTTCCTTCTCTAGTATTTTGGTTATCTCTTTCTGATTATTCACAATGCCTCAAGAAATAGTCCAGTGGTACAGACATTTTATTTGAAAGTTCCTATCTTAACCTGGGATATAATTTGTCTGGGACAAAAGATGTAAAGCATTTAGGGAAATAATTGCTTTCTTACAGTCTTAACATTTCTTGGGTTTCAATTTCCTCTCACCAACATTATTTTTGCTATCCTTGACAGAGAAGATGGAAATAAAATAAAAGTTGAGTGGTATAGCTTTTTCTTTGTCATATGTTATAAAAATGTTACTACTCTAAAGCAACATGTTCATTTTCTCTGAACAAAACTTCAAAACCTTACTTTGTGTGTCTTTAGAATTTTTGTCAAGCCTCACTGCATTCTTGTTATTGGCCTTTTAAAAATCAATTTTATACTTCTTAGCCACTTACATATTTGTTGTTGGTTACCCCCCTTTCTTCTCTCTTTTGTACATGTTCTTTTTTATAGATGAGTTCAGCTACCTTTTGTCCTTTTCACAATCCAGTGATTAGTGTGGCCATGAGATGTGAATTATGATCATCAATTCTGTGTTCCTGGGTTCTTATGGAAAATTAGGAGACAGAGAGAGAAAGAAAGAGAAAGAGAGAGAGAGAGAGAGATCTTTGTCATTAAAATCTGTTATGTCAGTCTATTTCTGCATATCTCTCTTCATCCTAATTTTTCTTCATTTAAAAAATCATATTCTTTATGGAAATAACCTCAGATTTCTTTGGCCATCTTAAAAACAAAGTTTTTGTGTTTTTTTCACATTTTATGTAACTTTTTCCAATAATGCAGATTTTGATTATAGTTCTAAAATTGGACTGGATTTTGTTCATTATCCAATGAAATGGAATTATGAAATTCCAAATGGCATAAAGACAATATTTTTATGATAGTAATTAAATGGAAAACCACATAGAATTCCATATTGCTCAGGAAGATCTGGATTTAATAAAATGGAGGCACACTGAAGAGGATTTAGATATATCACTTATTATTTCCCTTATACAGGTAAGAAGTCAAGGCTCAGAAAATTTAGAGACTAATTTGTCCATGAGAGTAGGGCGACCTTTAAACTCTTTAGGAATTTGTTTCCTGAAAGTCAGCAGTCAGCCTTGGGAACATTTCTTAATTCTAAGCCGTTTGTACATTTGTTCCTTTTTGGTTTTCTATAGTTCCCAAGGTTTTTTTTTTTTTTTTTAAGACTTTTATTTATTTGACAGAGAGAGACACAGCAAGAGAGGGAACATAAGCAGGGGGAGTGGGAGAGGGAGAAGCAGGCTTCCCGCCAAGCAGAGAGCCTGATGTGGGGCTCGATCCCAGGACCCTGGGACCATGACCTGAGCTGAAGGCAGACGCTTAATAACTGAGCCACCCAGGTGCCCCCCAAAGGTTTTTTTTTTTACTACATATGTTTCTACTAGGGTTCTTCCCATTGGAAGGTAGAGAGTTCTAGAGTCAGGACTGTGGTTGAATGGATGGCACTTATGTAAGTTATATAAACTTTCTAAATATTTTTCTGGACTGGAGGATCAAATGTGTTGGTAAGAATATTAATATGTATAAAGCACTTTAAACACACATAAGCTGTTTTTATTGGATTATACAGGGAATGTAGGCTCTATCTGAACCATGTTGCTAGCATACAAAAATGTTGAAGAAGATTTTTAAACTAAAAAGTGGAAAAACCAGTGTATTTACAAGTCCTGAAATTTCCATTGTCTCAGGTAGCCAAGAATCAAGTATGAGAATTTAAAGAATAAAAAGGGGGGAATGATTGAATAATTGACCTGCTGATTAGAGTAACTGATAGATATGGAAAATGATTAACCCTGTATTTAAAAACTTGTAAAAGGTAGTTTATCATTTTTTTTTTCTTTCTCTTTCTTTTTTCATCCTACCTTGATCTTTATAAACAATGGTAGGTTGCTTAGTGTAGAGAAAAGGCCAACAAATGCCCACTGGGGATCATGGAGAAAGGATAAAAGGTATTTTATTTATATTACAACCTAAATCATATAAGAATTTAAAACAGCAGAGATGAATACAGTGGATATGAAATGGCTGTACCTTTCATTCATTAATTTTATTTTTAACAGAATTGTAGTCATTCAGTTGTGTTCCACTGTCAAATAGCATTTTAGCATACCATTCTTTGATCCAGAAGTTAAAGTAATGTATTGCATGTAAATTGTGGAACTAAGTCAAAATTATTATTTAACACCTACTGAACACACTTAATATAATATGTAGTGCTATTTACAGGATCATAAAAATGACTTACCTACAGTTCAACAAAATTTCATATGAGACAACACACCTTTCTGCATTATGGATAGACAAAAAAGTAAAACCCCAAACACATTAAATCTGCTTAGATTTTCTTTAAAGCTCATTAATGTAGTCTTAAACTAGTGTTGTATAAGAGTTAAAATTCAACATTAAAGAAAGTGCTCTGTTACAAGTTTTATCCTTGTGAAGTTCATTAAATCTCCTTAATGCATCTGTTATAAGTCCTCTACATCAGGCAGAAATTAGTATAAGGAGTTTTAAATCATGTTCGTCCTCTTAAAATGGTTTAAAATATGCTTATGTACAGTTACTAAGCACAATCAAGTATTTTTATTATAATAAGTAATTTGAAAAATTCCCATTGTAAATCATGTAAAAACATTCTTGCTGAAAACAGAACTTACCATGAGCTTGAAAATGTATGCTTTTCAAATTCTTAGTCCTATATTCTGATGTAGGTTTTTAATGAGGTCTATTTCAATAGATCAGAATTACCTTAGCCCTGTCCAAGGTTACGCAGTTTAACAGAGTACAGCATTTTGTACTCAGCAAATTTTACAAGGTGGAATGAAAACATGTTTGTAGATTAATGATGTAGTATTCTTTATGATTAAATTTTCAAATAAAGAGTTGCAGCATCAAGTAGTGGAAATAACACTGGGGCTGGATTTAGAAGAACTGAATCAGAGCTCATTAAGTGGGTTGAGTAAACTTGGGAAGTCAGTTGTTCTCTGTGAGGCTGTTTTTCTCCTCAGTCTAAAGGGAGGATAAAATCCAACTCATAGCATTACTGAGAGGCGACTTTGTGAAATCCCACAGTTCAGTGTCACTTTTCTTCTAGTCGATAAATATTTTTTTTATTTTTATAAGAAACGGAAATTTCATACTCTAGTAATATATATTCAGTGCCTTAATTATCACATGACTTTAATGTTTAGCTAGACATATTAAGAGGTCTAATTTACTCATTAAATGACCATATGAATTTAGTTTTGGAAGGACTACTGCATTTATTTGGCAGAATGATCCTGATTTTATTGTTTGACTTGGTGAGAAAAAGGGTGCATGGCCACTTTATATATATACAGTTAGGTTCAGTACATAAAACTATACAGTTTATAGAACCTCTAAAATTTAGATGTTTATCATTTCAGCTAAGAAAAAAAAAATGTTAACCTGGATTTTTTTTTTTTTTTCTTTCTAGCAAATCGAAGGCAGTTCAGCAACTCTATTACTGTAAGTATCTGCCTTTGGGGTTGCTTGGGGAATTGGTAGAAATCATATGGAAAAACCTAGCTTGGAAGTGACCTCTAGGTTTCATTTCCCAAGTTGCTGGAGGAGGAAGGTATTTAAAAAGCAGTGTATTTAAGCTCCAGGAGATTAGGGTGTGGGTACGAGCCAAGATGTTGGTTGCTGCTTGATGAGGTGACTTATTTGTGGAGTGGGACTGACAACTGTGTTGGAAGCTAGGTGATCTCAGCTGGAGGCACTGTGCTGTAATGGTAGACATGTGTGGCAAGATTAATGGGAAACCAGGCTTAACAGAGTGTTGAAGTGTTAAAGAGGGAACTTAAAGACCTTGTCCATCTGGATTGACCTTCAGGTTGAAACTAGGTAGAGCCAAGTGCCTACATGCTATTTGCCTTGAAGTGCTCCTCGGTCACATGGAAATAGATTTTTTGTTTGTTTCTGATGTGAATCAGCTTTTCAACATGAAATGTTAACACAAACATCTAGCCTCGGGTTTAAAATGTATTCAGCACACAAAGTCTTGAAAATATTTCATGCTTCAAATAATTTTCCCTAGCCTCTGAGATATCTTGCACTAAAAGTGTCTTTTTGTTGAAATATTTTCTAAAATATTAGTTTCCACTTTTACTTTTCTGCTCCCAGGACAACTGCTCCTCTGAACCACAACTGCTCCTTTATTTTATTTTTTTTCTGGTTCTGAAATAACCCATCCTACAGCCATAAACAACTTGCCTTGATGGCTAGCCAAGACTCTGTCCTGCCACAAACCTCCTCCTACTTTTTCATTTCTTACCCCAAGGAGCAATAAACATGAATCCTGACCCACCAGTGGAGCTGAGAAGAGAACACTGAGAAGAAATACACTGCAGCTAAACAGGTAGAAATAAAAACAATGCCTCACTTTGATAATATTAGAAGTGCTGGGAAGACAGTCTCTGAGAGAAAGGATAAATAATCTACATAATGAAGAATTAGTTAGCAGTGTTATGTAAATATTGTAGCAGCATCAATGAGGAGGTAAGCAGAAGTATTTTAAAACACTATATTATACAATACACTGTGCACTGTTTCCTGGTGATAAGGTTTTTAAAGCATCTTTATAAGCTTTTCTTCTCTGTTGTGACAGGATTATTTTTGCACCTTTGGAAAGCAACTGAAAAAGGAAGCTTGGAAAAAATCCTGCCTAACAAAGCAGCCATACTCAAATAGCTTAAATTATGAGAAAGAACTGATTTATGATACAAGAATAGATAAGATATAAGAGTAAAACATAAAAAATGATATCCTCGTTTTTTTCAATGCTGTGTATTCTTGTTGTGTAGTGAAATGCTAAAATGGCAAAGGATTAAATTGTTTTTGATTATTATGCCCCTGAATTTTAAATAGTCACTGAAACAGATATTTTATATAATAACATCCAGAAACAATAACACATATAAGGATAAAGTTAGGTAAATGGAAAATGTAATGTACAAATTATCCAAAAGGAAATCATACTAGTTTAAAGAAATGTTTTAGCCACTGGCATCAATATATTGGCTCCCCACTATTTTTCAGAAGAAGTTGGCATACATTTTCTCCTTGCTACACCCCTGAAAACCTCAGTTTTAGAATGATGAAATATTTAAATCTTTTGGAACTGTCCAGATTTTAGATATTTCTTCAGACAGTGTTGACTCCTGATTTGACCATGATGCACAAATCACTGAAATTCACAAATTCTAAATCTCATTATAGATATCGGTTTAAGAAATGTTAATGTTTCAATTTAGTGAAATGGTAGAAAGGTAGATACCAGAAAAAAACAAAGAAATGGAAATGTTTCAGATAATAAAAGAATTGAATAATTCTTTTGATTGTCTAGCAGTATTAGTATCATTTGTAGGCTCTCCACAGAGAATGTTTAATTGAAGGATGCCTTTCTCCCTATATTCTTCCTATTGCCATTAGTTGTTGTATACTCAAGAAAGGCAAACACATTTTAATATTAGTTATATTTCACAGTGCAGAGTACTAACCACTATATGATCACCGCGAGCTACTGGGGACCTAATATTAGTTATATTTCAATCAAGAGGCCACCAGCGCAGGGATATGTCTGGGAATAGAAGCCAGAAGGCCATATATGCTGAAAGAAAGTAGATAAACATAAATACAATGAAAATCTTTAGGTTGAAATCAGGTTAAAAAGGAGAGTAAATACAGAAATGCAGGCACAGGCTAGAATGTAGGAGTTGCATCCAGGTAACAAAAGAAGTTGAACAGGAAACAGATGAGAACAGAATGCATTTAACAGTGGCCGTCAGGTGTCCAGAAATGAATCAAACCTCTGGGGGCCTAGGATAGCAAGGTCAAGGTCAAGGACTTACAGAAAAAATATTCTTCCATATTGGAAAAATCCTGCCTTATATGTTATTTATGATCCCAGACCTAAGAGATGTTAAATTCAGTTCAGTTTTTGAATAACCAGGATGTGTAAAGTCAGTCTCTCCATGTGCGCTCCTAGTTGATTGCAGTTGGTATTCTCTCTTATTTCATTGTGACTAAAAGCACTGTAAAAGACTGTACATGGTGAGAAGCATTATCCTTCTAAAATCTCCTATCTTCCCCTACTACCAAACTCTTTACCAAACTTCGTTACAGTATAAATACATGAGTAGTTAATGCACTGCAGGAAAATCAGGGTGGAAAGACATTAGAGGGTATTTGTGAGCTGTGTTAGTGGTGACATAGTTGGAACTTGAGATGCCACTGAGGAACCTGAGTTTTACTGAGGTTGGATATGGAAATGGTACTGGGAACAAGTTCTGTACGTTTGTTTTCCTGAGTTATGAATTAGGCTTTTGGAGACATTTATGAGGAGCAGTATTCTTCAGGTCTTTGGGAAATCATTGAATTTAAGGTTAATTTTACTTTACAACTTCTCTTGTCATATTCAGCGAGATGTAATTGAACGGACACTATCGGAAGCCTGTTGCATCAACATTTCTGTGAAAGAAAAACTCCAGGGAACTCAGTCTGACAATTGCTATTTTAAAGAAGATGAGGGTTTTGTTAATGTGTAGATATTTACTATAATGTTGAGTTTTGAATTATCAGACAAGGCAAGGAATGTTAATTAATTTGGGCAAACTTCCATACCTCCAAGATATCCAATTGTGGAAAACAAAATTTTATAATTATTTAATATTTCACTTTGGTTTCATCTCAGAAGTAAAGTAAAACCATTTTGTTTATTTATGTGGAGAACATTTTTAATGCAAATACACTGTTAATACTTTGAAATCTAATCCATAGTCACTTGTCATGTAAACAATCATTCAGAGCTCTACAGACTAATTATAGCCTCAAAGTGAAAAAATTTTTTTAAAAATAATCTAAACAGACCAGTGCAAAAAGGTGTTCATCTTGACAGGAGGGTATGTTAATAAAGGACAATGTTAGCCACATTTTGTTTTCAAGAAAATGCTTTTTTTAAAGATTTTATTTATTTGAGAGAGAGAGTGAGAGAGAGATAGCACACAAGGGAAGTGGGCAGAGGGAGAGGGAGAAACAGGCTCCCTGCTGAGCAGGGAGCCCTATGTGGGGGCTTGATTCCAGGACTCCAGATCATGACCTGAGCCAAAGGCAGCGGTAAACTGAGCCACCCGGGTGCCCCTCAAGAAAATGCTTTCTGAAGTACCTGGTGTCATCTGATTGACATCTTCATTATCAGATTTTAGATTATTTTAAGAAATAACTTATTTCTGGACTTCCCAATAAAAATATAATTTTAGTCCTAGGACTTTTGTTCTTAAAACAGCTTTTTTTCTTTTTCAAGATTTTATTTATTTATTTGAGAGAGAGAGAGAGAGCACATGAGAGGGGGGGAGGGTCAGAGGGAGAAGCAGACTTCCTGCTGAGCAGGGAGCCCGATGCGGGACTCGATCCCGGGACTCCAGGATCATGACCTGAGCCGAAGGCAGTCGCTTAACCAACTGAGCCACCCAGGTGCCCTTAAAACAGCTTTTTAAAAATTAAACGTATTAATAAAAATCAACCAAATTAAATATATTAATAAAATTGTTATCTTCTTAATTTCCCTCCCCACCCCTTTTTTCCATTTCTGCCCTCTTCATTTGGGGGCATTTTCCTTTCTACGCTAAGTGAAATTAATAAGTTTGGCCTAGAGATGGGTACATGATGCAAGCAGGGTCAATCAGATTACTTCATTGGAATTTTATGTAGTGGCTCCGGGAAATAAATATTCTCTTCTTCCTCCGATGTGGCTAAAATAGGATTTGTGAGCATGGAATCAACTGCAGGCCATGTCCATGTCTCCCACTACTTGGAAGAATCAAATCCTCAATAGGAAAAAAATGAGGGAAAAAAACAAACAGATAAAGATGGGGAGAGCAAAAGAAATAGTGGGAGACAGAAGTAGAAAGAAAGCATTAAGATGGGGGACACAGGAAGAAGGAAGAGGAGACCTAATCCTAACCTAATCTGGTTTACCCCATTCTTCTCAGGAAACAGTATAAATTTCCCAACTCCTTTTATTTTCCGTAGGCTAATTTGAGTTATGGTGGTACCGTGGTGTAATGGTGAGCACTCTGGACTCTGAATCCAGACTAGTTTGAGTTGGGATTCTGTCATTTGAAATTGAAAATGTCCCAACTAATATACTGTTCAAGTAGATTTTTTTTCCTGGTATGAAGTATGCCTAAGTTTCACTAACTTTCCAAGTTTTTGGCATTTATTTATTTATTTATTTTTAAGTATTTATTTATTTGACAGAGAGAGAGAGAGCACAAGCAGGGGAAGTGGCAGGCAGAGGGAGAAGCAGGCTTCCCGCTGAGCAGGGAACCCGATGCGGGGCTCGATCCCAGGACCCTGGGATCATGACGTGAGCTGAAGGCAGCCACTTAACCGACTGAGCCACCCAGGTGCCCCAAGTTTTTGGCATTTAATTTAAAAACTCTTAAGCGAACTCGTTGGCTTAACTTTAAGATATGTGCTTTTCAGAAGTTAATTTAAGCAAATAATGGTATATAATATTGATAATATTTCAGATTTACCGCCTTAAGGTCATTGTTATGGAATTTTTGGAATTGAACTAATTAAATACATTAAACCAATGATTTTCATTCAGATACTTTCTGTGGTCTCAATTCATTTAAGGATTTGTTTGTTATAATGTTGAACTTTGCAAGGAAGAAATTAAAAGTCAAATATGTTTAGGATGCTAAATATCATGTTATTTAAAAAACTACCCTAAGAAACCCTGAATTGTGTACCCTATGTTGAAGCTCAATTTTAATTTTAATTATTTAAATGTGCTTCTTTGCTTCTAGCAAATTAAAACATACATATTTGGAATTCAAGTACATTTTTAAAAATGGGTTTTATGTTTAGAGCATGTTAGGTTCATAGCAAAATTAAGCAGAAGTTACAGAGATTTCCCATATATTCTCTGCCTCCACATATGCCCAGCTTCTCCTACTATCAAAATCCTGCTCCAGTATGATACATTTGTTACAATTGAAGAACCTACACTGACATATAACTATCACCCAAAGTCCATAGTTTACAGTAGGGTTCACTCTTGGTGTTGCACAATCTGTGGGTTTGGACAAATGTATAAAGACATACATTCTCCACTATAGAATGATTCACGTAGTTTCATTGCTCTAAAAATTCTTTGTGCTCCATCTATCTAACCCTACCTACCCCCAGTCCTTGGCAACTGTTGAGCTCTTTTACTGTCTCTGCAGTTTTGTCTTTTCCAGAATGTGATATAGTTGGCTATATTATACAGTATATTGGCTATGTCGTATAAGTACAGTAAAAGGCTATGTCATACAGTATATAGCCTTTTCAGTTGGCTTCTTTCACTTAATAATACACATTTAAGTTTCCTTTATGTCTTTTCATAGGTTGACAGCCCACTTCTTTTTAGTGTTGATTCCATTGTTTGGATATGCCACCAGTTTATCCATTCACCTACTGAAGGGCATCTTGATTGTTTCCAGGTTTTGACAATTAAGAATAAGGCTGCTATAGGGGCGCCTGGGTGGCTCAGTTGTTAAGCGTCTGCCTTCGGCTCAGGTCATGATCCCGGGATCCCCTGCTCCTCAGGAAGCCTGCTTCTCCCTCTCCCACTCCCCCTGCTTGTGTTCCTGCCCTTGCTATCTCTCTCTCTCTCTGTCAAATAAATAAATAAAATCTTAAAAAAAAAAAAAGAATAAGGCTGCTATAAAACACTTGTGTGCACATGTATGCATAGACACAAACTTTCTACTCTTTTCAGAACACACCAAAGAGCATAATTGCTGGTCATATGGTAGGAGTGTGTTTAGTTTTGTAAGAAACTGCTAATTTGTCTTTTAAAGTGACTATACCATTCTGCATTCCTACCAGCAGTAAATGAGAATTCCTGTTACTCCACACCTTGCCAGCATTTGGTGTTGTGTTTTAGATTTTGCCCATTCTAACAGGTGTGTAATATCTCATTGTTACTTTAATTTGCAATTTCCTAATGGCATATGATGTTGAGCATCATTTCATATGCTTATTTTCCATCTGTGTATCTTTTTTGGTGAAGTATCTGTTCAGATCCTTTGCCTATTTTTTTAATTGCCTATTTTTAAATTGTAATGTCTTGTTTTAATTTGCAATTTCCTAATGACATTATGTTAAGTTTCTTTTCATTTGCTTATTTACCATCTGTGTATCTTTTTTGGTGAAGTGTCTGTTCACATCTTTTGCCTATTTTTTAATTGGGTTGCTCATTTTCTTATTGTTGAATTCAAATACTTCTTAGAAGTAAAATAATTTATTCTTAGAATGTGTTATTTCTTAAAATAGAACTATAAAAATGCAATATATTCTAATCAGGAACATTGTTAGTAGGGATATATATATATATATATATATATACACACACACACACATATACACATACACACACACCCTTGGGAATATTCTTTTTCTCCTAAGGGTTTTATGTGAATTTGTCCTTTTTTTTTTTTTTAAAAGATTTTCTTTATTTGTTTGAGAGAGAGAATGAGAGAGAGAGCACATGAGAGGGGGGAGGGTCAGAGGGAGAAGCAAACTCCTTGCCGAACAGGGAGCCCTATGCGGGACTCGATCCGGGGATTCCAGGATCATGACCTGAGCCGAAGGCAGTCACTTAACCAACTGAGCCACCCAGGCGCCCCTGAATTTGTCCTTTTAAGCAATAATCACTTTAATACCAATTACTCATTTAGGTACTTTACTGTTTTCAAGGTAGGTCTACGTTAGGGTACCATGAAATTAAATGAGATGACTTGGTTTTATCAGAAGTTATTCACCTCATTTTCTTAAAAATAAAGAAGCAGAGGTTCAGGGTTATATTGTTTACCCAGAGTTCCAAAGCTGGTTTGCAGAGATAGGACTTCAACTCAGACCTCTGACTCAAAGTCTCACTGCTAGAAGAGGTTTAGAGATGTTAGCTTTTTTTTTTTTTTTTCCTTTTTCAAGGAGGGAGACTATGTGAGGGATATGTGTTTATGTTAGTGCTGTGAATAGGCTTTGTTCACTGAATATGTAATAGAAAATTTGAAGATCAACAAAACATTACTCACTGCTTACTAAAAACGCGTAATTTTATTTTCCACACGGAGAATGTTTTGTCTTAGTTTTGCACATGAGGCCTATGATTGTACACGTTATCTACCCAGGTATGCCAATCATTTAACCAGTTCTTTCTTAGTTTGTCTGAAAAGTCTGCTCTTTCACAAACTTCATTTGTAACAATCTTTAAATTTCTGTAGTGGCACATCAATCTGTTTATTGACTTCTAGGCCAGTATCACATCATTCTAATTATTATAACTTCAAAATGCATGTTAAAAATGGTATGAGTCTATGGGTGCCTGGGTGGCTCAGTCGTTGAGCGTCTGCCTTCGGCTCAGGTCATGATCCCGGGGTCCTGGGATCGAGTCCCACATCGGGCTCCCTGCTCAGCGGGAAGCCTGCTTCTCGCCCTCCCACTCTCCCTGCTGTGTTCCTGCTCTCGTTGTCTCTGTCTCTGTCGAATAAATAAATAAAATCTTTAAAAAAAAAAATGGTATGAGTCTATATCATATAGAAATATGACATCAATATCCTGTAGAATAAAGAAGTAATTTTAAATCCTCTGGTATTTGCCTCCATACAGAATAGTGTGTTTCTATGGCTATTTATTTTTTACAAAATTTTAGGTAAATTTTCGTTGGCTTCCTGCTGTGAATTGATAGCACTACTTAAGCAAAACAACAGTCCTGGCACTGCAGTATTTATTTTGCTTAACATGTTATTCCATGAATTCTGAACATAGTTCTGAAAAAAAAAATCAAACTGGTAAAAGTGTCCCGATTTTATAAAATAAAATTTATCGGTGAAAATTAAACACTTTAAGTAGAGAAAATTTATAACTATTATAGAATGCATCTCTGTTCACTATGTTTCTATGACTTTGATTTTAGCTCTCTCTTCTCCTCCCCCTCCAGTGATGTCCTCAGAGTTAATTTGGGTGTGGCTAGAGTTTTGGGGAGAATCTCAGGAGCTTCAGCAATGTTGAGTTGTCCTGAATAGAACTCTGCAGGTCTTCAGCTCAAGGAAAACCCACTGCTTTATCTAGTAGCTCTAACTAGCAGCAGTTTTGATTTCTATTTCAAATAGCCCAGGAGGGTTGGTGTTCTTGGTCTAAAAACTTTCATTCTCCCTGGGGAGATTAGATTAGTTCTCTTCAGAGGGCTTCACCCAGCATGTTCATGTACAGCCTTTTTAGTAAAGGAAGGAGTCAGGGGAGTTGCAGGAGCTGAGTAGTCAAAAAGGACTGGCGTGGCTAAGACAGTGTTAGGAATGGTGGATGGAAAGTCAGAGAAGAGGGCAAGAGTAAGTACTGCTCAGAAAGCTGAGAGGCATGAATAAAGCCACTGATCAATGTATGAAATAATGTATCTTGGTGCTTGACAAGAGTATGGAAATCCAAAAATGGATTTTGTTATTACTACTATGAAGATGAGGAATTAGTTTTCTTACAAATTTTTCTTCTACAATATGTACTTTCCCCCCCTCATTCTCAATTTAGAAGTTTTATGGAGTCAACATTCAGAATTTACATCATTAGGACCATAAATATTATTCATGGCTAAGCCACATTGTGTTCTATACATTTATTTTCTTGTACAACTTTTTGTCCCCTAGGGTTAATGTTTTCTATTGCTGTTTCTTATTTCTATCTATGTTTTCTATTGCATCTTCAAGGCCAGCAAGAGGCAGAGCCAGTCTGCTAGCAACACAGAGTCTTATAAAGTATAATGTAATGACAGGAGTGACATCCCAACATCTTTTGATGAGAAGCAGGTTACAGGTCCTACCTAAACCCAGGGGGAGGAAATTACATACACAAAGATATAAATACCAGAAGGCAGGGATGGGGACCATCTTAAAGTCTGCTACATAATGATCTCTTTGTTTTATTCTTTTCCTAGCACACATTTAGTCCCATCCTAGCCAACAGAGTAAAGAACACTTCTACCCCTTTAAATACATTAGTCCTCCTACTACCCCTTTTTGAGCCTTCTGACTTCTTGCTCCAATTTGGACTGTTGCTTCGGGGTCTGCTGCACAGCTGTTATCCTAGGATTTTCATTTACCATCATGCATGGGATTCCCTTTGCATAATTCCTGTTTTGGATTGTCTTTTTCCTGGACCCTATGCCTTTTTCTTTCTGTTTTTATACTGTATCTTAGAAATCTTCTTTGGGGGAAATTATGCTAGGAATTTTGACATTAACTCTATCTCTGTCTCTACCTACTTCTATCCATCTCTCTCTTGGTGTTGTATTCCCTAAAGGTTTGGAGAGTTTTTTTGCTTCTGAGTGGAAATACAAATTTTGTACAGCAAAATGTACTGAGCTGCATAGAAAAGGCAAAAACAAGCAAAAGGGTAGGTGCATAAACATAGCTATTTTTACATCTTGTATGACTAAACATGACAATTTTGACTTTCCATTTGTTGTGATATTTTGGCTAGGTAACAAATTATAGGTTGGAAATAATTTTGCCTTAGAATTTTGAAGGCATTGCTCTAGTGTTTTCAGTTATCCATATTACCACTGCTGAGCATGATTTTATTCTGAAGTCTGAGTCCTTGTATGGGACCTTGTTATACCTATAAGCTTTTAGTATTTTCTATTTTTTTTTATTTTGAAATTTTACAACATTGTGCTTTGTTCATCTTTTTTCAGTGTTTATTTTTTAACTCAGAAACTTAGTTTTTTCAGTTCTAAATCATTTTTTTGTATTGTTTCTTTAAAAATTCTTTTCATTTTTTTAAATCTGTTTTCTCTTTGTGGAACTCCTATGACAGGGAGGTTAGATCTCCTGAATTGATCTTCTGATTGTCTTAAAATTTTTTTTCTTATTTTCCATTTCTTTGTCTTTTTGTTTAATTATCCGGGAGATTAGCTTGACTTTATCTTCCAGCTCTAATATTAAATTTTAAAAATTTCTGCTATGGGGCACCTGGGTGGCTCAGTCGTTAAGCGTCTGCCTTCGGCTCAGGTCATGGTCCCAGGGTCCTGGGATCAAGCCCCGCATCGGGCTCCCTGCTCGGCGGGAAGCCTGCTTCTCCCTCTCCCACTCCCCCTGCTTGTGTTCCCTCTCTTGCTGTCTCTCTCTGTCAAATAAATAAATAAAATCTTTAAAAAAAAAAATTTCTGCTATGATAGTGGTAATTTCTAGCAACTCTTAATTTTTGTTGACCTCCTGTTTTTTTCTCATATCCTCCTAATATTATTTTCTTGATTCAATGTTTTTATGATCTTTCTGATGTCATTAATTGCTTATATTTTTTAAGTTTATTTCTTCCTTAAACTTCCTTTTGCCTTTGTTTGATTTAGTTTGTTTTTCATATTTTAGGCTTTTTGAATATCTAGTGATCCTAAGCTGATAATTTTAGGAGTGAGGCACTAAATAGCTGTTTGAAAATTGTGTGTATGGCTGAGACTTATTAGCTAGCTGCAGTGTAGGGTTATTGAGTGAGAACTAGACTCTGTCATTGGGAATCTATAGCATCTATATGTCTTTTCTCTTGGGTTGATTATTTTTTAGAGCTAAAGCCTCCCTTTTCCTTTCTGGGTGTTTGGCTGGCTGTCAACAGATTAGGACCACAGGGTCTCTTTGTTCAGAATGCAGGATGTCATTAATTCCTTTGCTTTGAGTATCACCATATATTGGCCTATAATTTTGCCTGATGCCCCTAGGTCTATAGATCTGTTGTTCAAATTCTCTATAAGTTAACTTGATCTATTACTCCTCTTAGGTAAGGGAGAAACAATTTCAGAAAGAAGGAGGGGAGCCAGTTTTGAACTTTTGAAGCAAATTATCTACCAGACATTTGCTTTTAGCCTCATCTTTCATTCTGGCTTTCAGAGATAATCTGGTGCTTTATAATCATGAGCTCCCCCCAGGATTTTATTACCAAAATAAGATTTTCTATCAAGATGAGAATCAAGTTGATTCTCACTGGTGTCATCCCTCTGCAGACAGTTTTCACCTCTTTTTCCATCTATAAATGTGTCATAGCTTTTATTATTGGTTAATAAATCAAGGGTCCCTACTCCTCACCACAGACTCCCTTGAAAATAAAATTAAAAAATAAGGCAGAGTAGATTATATTATATTCTAGCCACCTGTCCCATCTGAATTCCTCAGAATATACTTGGATTAATTTTAGGGTTTAGACAAGTGAGTACTGCTGACTGTCCAGATTTAACATTATATTTATTGGTCAAAAATAATTTTTTATGTAGTTTCTAGATGTTTTTCTTAAGAATTCTTAAACAACTCTTAGATTTATGGTGCTAGATTCTCTTTGAGCATAGACTTTTACCATAAGGTGCCATCATGTTGCAAACTGTTATTTTATTTTTAATTTTAATTGCTTAAAATGAACTGCCTGGTTACTTAATATTTAAGTTTCCCAGAAAAAGACCTTAGAGAATTAGTTGTTTTTCACTCAGTGGAGTAAGAGAAAGGATTAGCCAAATAATCCAGTATCTGTGACATATACTGTAGGGTCTACAAATATTGATCAACTTGAATTGATAGTTATAGGCTTCCCTAAACTCAGGAAACAGCATTTCTCATCTATTTCACCTGCAGTAATTCTTTCCAAAAATAATTTTTTGCAGCACAGAGCAGCTTCCTCAGAGGATCCAGCTGAGGTTGGTTGCTTCCTGTCTAGTTAAAGTCTTGGGCATGCTCTCTTCAGAGCAATCTCATTAATCTTTAATTCCTATGATAGTGACATTGAGCTTTGAAGACACAGTATTCATTCCATTGTTACTTTAGCTCACATGTCTAAGATTTTACTTTGTTTAATATAGGTATATATAAATTTTAGACCACTCTCTTAAGGCTTATCTTGCTTAGATGATTTTATAGCTAATCTACACAATCTGTAATTTTAAAAACCTATAATATTCTTTGAATAATCATTAAATCATTAATAATCAGTACTCTTCTGTTTTTACTATTATTAATAATTGCCAGGGACGCCTGGGTGGCTCAGTTGGTTAAGCATCTGCCTTGGGCTCAGGTCATGATCCCAGCGTCCTGGAATAGTGTCCTGAATTGGGCTCCTTGCTCAGCAGGGAGCCTGCTACTCCCTTTGCCTGCTGCTCCCCCTGCTTGTGCTCTCTCTCTCTCTGACAAATAAATAAAATCTTAAAAAAAATAAAAAAAATAATTGCCAGACCTATTTAAATATAAAGTTTTGTATCATGTATAGCTTTTAATTTGTCTTTATTTTCTAATATCCAAGTAAAGACACAAAATAACCAGTTTGGATCCTGGAATAGTTAGGGAGTCAATAAAATTTAAGATTTCAACTGATCTTCCAGAGATAAATAAGGTTAAATCAGACACAGCCAATATAACACAAGTGATATTCAAAAGACCCTAGGATGGACATTGCTAGTTGCCTATCCACTAACTATTCTCCCATTGTTTAATGACAGAATCTAATCAAATTAAATACTTATCTTTTCAGTTGGGATAATATGACATAATTCTGACCAAAGAGATACATTCAGAAGTTGCTATGTATGGAAGAAGAGGCTTCTGAGGAAGTGCTTTATTTTAAAAGGGTTAGGACTCCTTCTTCTTTGACTCTTTTTGTCTTTTGCCCTTTATTCTTCCATTTTTATTTTTGCCTAGAACACACATACACTTGGTGGTGGAATAGCCACACTTTGATTTGAGAAAAGACCCTAGAACCATGAACAGTTAAAAAATATCTGCAGTGTTTTTTTTTAAGATTTTATTTATTTATTTGACAGAGACAGAGACAGCAAGAGCAGGAACACAATCAGGGGGTGTGGGAGGGGGAGAAGCAGGCTTCCCGCTGAGCAGGGAGCCCAATGTGGGACTCGATCCCAGGACTCTGGGATCATGACCTGAGCCGAAGGCAGCTGCTTAAGGACTGAGCCACCCAGGCGCCCTGCAGTGTGTTTTAAAACACCTCTCGAAATGCATTACTGAGGGGCAGACACACCCCTTATCTTAAAAAAGCACTTTTTTCTTGTAGTAAGCAGTTACCACTTTTAAGAACATTTTTATTATGTGTGTTTTTAAACACTTCCCTAAATGCATTACCGAAGAACTATCATATCAATTCCCTGAAATAACACACTTCTCAAAGTATTCTTCATGTACAACTCTTATAAGCGGCTGAATACCGTGTGTTTTTAAATACTACTCTAAATTCATTAGGGAATGGCAAACACATCCCTTAACGTAAAACAAACAAACAAAAAAAACAAAAACAAAAACAAAAAAACCTAACACTTTTCTCATGGTAGAAGGTGGGAATTCTTTTAAAAACATCATTATTACAGATCATGAACACTTTCTTGAGCAGCTAAATCAACCCTGGATTACCTTTTTATGTACCTTAACTACATGAGAAAAATCATTCCATATTTTGGTAAGTCACCCTAGTCAGATTTTCACTGAATCCTGCTGACTATAATTCCTGAGTTATTCTCCTCAGTCTCTGAGGAGACCACTTTGCATGTTGCTTACATTCTATACTGTTGAGTGACAAAGGCTTCTGTGCCAAACTAGGTTTTAGTGAAAATGCTTAGTTTTCACTAATACCTGTCTCTCTTGAAAAAACAGTGGTTTTGATCCCTTTTATCTTACCAAAACTTGGTATTAGTTGAGAATCCTATTTGGCTACAAGAGAAAAGTGAATTTCCTGCCATAATGCATTCTGTTCTCTGTGGTGTGTGGAAAATTCAGAGCTGTAGATGGACAGTTCTTCTTTTTTTTTTTTTTTAAAGATTTTATTTATTTATTTGAGACAGAGAGAATGAGAAAGAGAGAGCACATGAGAGGGGGGGAGGGTCAGAGGCAGAAGCAGGCTCCCTGCCGAGCAGGGAGCCCGATGCGGGACTCGATCCCGGGACTCCAGGATCATGACCTGAGCCGAAGGCAGTCGCTTAACCAACTGAGCCACCCAGGCGCCCCTGGACAGTTCTTCTTACACTGAGAAAAATCATAGGGGGTATGTATGTAAGAGGACATACATGTCTCACCACTCGCCAAATTAGGGCAATCATCCAGTCATCACTCTTCCAGTCCTTGGCATTCTCTTCCAGTGGTAGACCTCAAGTACATCCATTTCCATATGATTAAATTGATGTTTAAAAACCAGCTAATTATGCATGAATATAAGGTATATGACAATTTAATATTTTTATCAATTTCCATGAGTTGTACTACCTTTTTTAGGTACACTTGAAAAGTCTAACAGACTTTAATGATGATATTTCAGAGTAAGATATACATTGATAATAAGCCAGTTATACCAAACTTAGAAGTGTGAATGCATTTCAGGAAATGGCAGCACTAAATGAATCCATGCTGTCACAGTTAACTTGGCATGGTCTATATGGAATTACATCCACAATATCATTTATTCAGATTAATCAAGATGCAATTACGGGTGTATTGGTTCATGACTTTATGTTTCTGTATTTTTTAGAATTGTTCTATTGGTGGATTTTGCTAGTATTTTTTAGAATTGTTCTGTTGGTGGATTTTGCTATTGCTAATGTATTACGTACCTCAATGGGAGAACACACTTAATAGGTTTATAGTCAAACTGGCATTTTTATTTTATTTTATTTTATTTTATTTTATTTTTATTTATTTCTAGAGAGAGAGTGAATGTGTGTGGCAGGGAGGGGCAGAGGGAGAGAGAGAATCTCAAGCAGGCTCCTCGCTCAGTGTGGAGCCTGACATGGGGCTCAATCTCACGACCCTGACTGAGATCATGATCTGAGCCAAAATCAAGAGTCATGCACTTGGGGCTCCTGGGTGGTTCAGTCGGTAAAGTGTTTGACTCGATTTCAGCTCAAGTCATGATCTCTGGGTGGTGAGATGGAATCCCACAACAGGCTCTGCACCGAGCATAGAGGAGCCTGCTTGATATTCTCTCTATCCTCTGCCTCTGCGTTTCCCACCCTCCTGCTTACACTCTCTCTCTCTCTTAAAAAAAGAGAGTTGGATGCTCAACTGACTGAGCCACCCAGGTGCCCCCAAATGGCATTTTAATACAACCTATGCTGTAACCTATGATTGCTTATTCTTTGCAAAATAACCAATGCATCTTCAGATAATAGAATGTAATAGCACTAAAAAAGACCTTTGTGAAGTAAACAAAAGAGATTAGAAAGTGCAGTAAAGGGGCTAAGCATTTATTTGCATGAGAGTAAATTCTGCCATACTGGCTGATCAGTACTATGAAGAATCATAACTGTATAGCTGTACTAAATAAAGTTTTGCTGTAGTCATTCAAATTCACTTAATATTTTAAAAAACATTTTCTCATCCCTTTTGCTAAGACCCTTTAAATTAGGGGCGCCTGGGTGGCTCAGTTGGTTAAGTGACTGCCTTCGACTCAGGTCATGATCCTGGAGTCCCGGGATCGAGTCCCGCATCGGGCTCCCTGCTCAGCGGGGAGTCTGCTTCTCCCTCTGACCCTCCCGACCCTCCCCCCTCTCATGTGCTCTCTCTCTCTCAAATAAATAAATAAAAATCTTTAAAAAAAAAAATAAAAAAAAAAATTCTAAATTTGTACCCTTCAATTTATGATCAGTGTATCTGACTGTATTTTCACTCATTAATTTTACCTTTAAAAACAGACTTGATTCCTCTTCTAGCAGAATAACTAGTGGCAAGATTACTCTCCTGCTGTAAAAAGCTACAACACTGGATGAAATCCATGATGCACCGTTTTCGGGGATTAGACTACAGGCAGTACCAATCTTTGAAAAAAGGGAAACCTGCAAGGTGCACTCCCGGTTCACTGTGTCTTTCTGCCTGAAGCACTTTCACTATTAAAAGAGCAGAGACAGATCCTGAGCACAGCCTGTGTCAGGTAGACATCAGAGTTGAGACTGCTCAAGTGGCTGGAGTTTGTTAGAGGAAGAGCTTTATGGAGGGGAGCTCCAGAAGTCAGCATGAGGGTCTCTATGAGGACATTGCTGCTCCTGTGCAGGGCAGGACTATGTTGCCTAGCTGAGAACATCTGCTGCAGGACTGATAGGTGAAGGGAGATAACCGAGGTCACACAGTGCCGGGGATTGTTGTCTACATGACCTGGTAGAGTGGAGAGAGACCTTGGGAAACACCTCATCCATTTAGCTGGTACTCCAGAAAGGCCATATTTTAGGAATAACCACTAGATAATAAAGTAAGGACTACATTCCAGGACTAAGGATAAAGCCAAAACAGACCGTCTTTAACAAACAAAGAACAAACCCTTTATGATCAAGAAGACCTGCGAGTAGTTTAAATGCCAGCCAGATCAGGACTGGACACCCTTTAAAGAAAGGTAGTATAATGCAAATGATTCAGTCCAAACTCATGAGTGAGGAAAGTAGCTGTGGGAGGAGGGGTCAGGACTTGAACAAAGAAGTGGCCTTGTGTTAAATACCTGTCCAGAGGAAGAAGGTGATTGAAGGGTGTGACACAACAGGGGTTGGAACCCTCATGAGGAAGGTGACTGATTTGGAAGTGGCCCACATCAGCCATCCTGGACTGATGGAGATTTAAGATCCTATCACACAGTTGATCAAACTTGAATGGGGCTTCTAGGTGAAAGACATGGCAGTTCTTGCAGCTTTTTGTACAGTTAATTGTTTTCTAATGAAAAAAACTAGTATTGAAACAATATGAAACCACAACTGTTTGGATAATGTTAGATCTGATGCAATGCAATGGGATAATTTATTCCAGCTCTCATGTTTTCTTCCCCCCATGCCATCGTGTTATAAAATAGCTGTGTGCCTTTGTTCTGGGTGAGCATGAATTTTAATATTTAGGTCTTAGAAATATATCAGTGTTGTGTAGGTGTGAGAACCTGACAAATAAACACAGATATAAATATTTGTTCTAAATAATGGGTTACTAGGGGCGCCTGGGTGGCTCAGTCAGTTAAGCAACTGCCTTCAGCTCAGGTCATGATCCCAGGGTCCTGGGATCGAGCCTCGCATCGGGCTCCCTGCTCAGCGGGAAGCCTGCTTCTCCCTCTGCCCCTCACCCTGCTTGTGTTCCCTCTCTCACTGTGTCTGTCAAATAAATAAACAAAATCTTTAAAAAAAATTTTTAAATAATGGGTTACTAAATCCAATAATTTATTCAGGTCTAGAACTTGGAAGCCAATAAACTTGCAATCAAAATGAAGGCACATTTAATGACCAACAATATGAGAAATGCACATGTATTCAAATCCATAGTAGGTTGATACCCAGGCGCTTATCCATGTACTGTAAACAAAGCTGGCAAATACGAGGGGGGTTTTTCTTAGAGGTTTCTAAGCCCTTGGGAGGTGTTCCAAAACTTGACTCAAGTCACTGGCAGGAAGTACAAGCTCTTGAAAACTACTTGCTGCTGCTCCAATGGCCATTTTAGGTTATTGGAGCTTATCCAGAATAATCTCCTGAAGTGACCTATGAGATACATGGGGCCCTGTTGTGCCTTTTCTGAGCATTTGTGCAGCTTTCTCCTTACAAAAAATCTTGTGCCACTTGACAATGTGGAGGCACTGATGATGGCTGTGGTGGTGTGTATGTATGTGGGCAGGGACTTTGTAGGATGTGGGGAACAGTGTAATTTGATTAGAATCACTGAGGAATTGATTTGCCTTTACTGGAACCTAGCAGATAGAAATTGGGTATCAAGTCTTTCCTTGTTGAATTCTTCATCTCTTTATGTGCTGAAACCGTAGGGCACTGTTCAAAAAAATCATATGAAGACTGCCACTAATATTGTTTAAGGGGCAAAGTAACTGAAAAATTTCTGGGGAAGCAACACATTTTGGTGATAATATGTAGAAGACAGAAGATAGAAGAAAAGATAGAAGAAAGAAGATAAGAAAAAGAAGAAAATAGGATCAATAAATGGTACTAAAATTTTTAGTTTCAATACTTTGGAACATGTATATTATTTTCGTTTTAAATCCAAAATTTATATCATGAATTCTTAAAATAATTATAATTTTTGGGGCGCCTGGGTGGCTCAGATGGTTAAGCGTCTGCCTTCGGCTCAGGTCATGATCCCAGGGTCCTGGGATCGAGTCCCGCATCAGGCTCCCTGCTCCGCGGGGAGCCTGCTTCTCCCTTTGCTTCTCTCTCTCTGTCTCTCATGAATAAATAAATAAAATCTTAAAAAAAATTAAATTAAAATAATTATAATTTTTATTCGGTATACTCTATGTAATTCATAGCTATCATGAAGGCAATACTTATATTTGTGAAGGGATAACTATAGTTTGTAAGTAAACAATGATACCCTAGTTACCCTGGTGGGCTTCAAGTCATCTTTTGATTCTTTTTCTTTATTTTAACTTCAGGGGCAATAAATTGTGTTATTCATTATCACTGGTTCATGATACATTTACATTATCATTTTTGCCTTCATCTAAAAAAAGTTGTTTTTGAATAAAGACTATGGCTATCCTGCTGTTTCTCTAAATCACCTCAGTTTATGGCCAGGATTCTCTGATTCCTGTCTTCCTTTATGCTAAGTCAAGATGTATGGTACTGTATACATAATCCTAATAGTCCAGACCAAACAGCACGTGACTATAAGGAAAGATAGTACTTTCTTTTTATACCCAAAGTGTAATGGGATGCATCCCCATTGTACTGACTGCTTGCTAATAGCATCCTCAAAATGTCTCCCATTTATTTCTGAGTTTCCTTTAGGCGCAGTATCTCATGGGCCCTAAATTAGCTATCAGAAGAATTTATCATGACACAGTGTCCTTATTCTCTGCTTCTTCTACTTCAGTTCTCACTTTTCAGCTGTTTTCTACAGAGTTACTTGCAGAGATTTCACTGTTGCCAATACCCAGCATAAGAGCACCAGAGCACAGGTATAAAGCCAAAGTTACTGTTTCAGTTGATTCCAAACTTCTAATCCTCAAGACACCTGAGCAGTTCGTAGTTCCATGTGAAGTATGGTGTGATGGTTAATTTTATGTGCCAACTTGACCCAGCCATGAGATGCTCAGATATCTTGTTAAACATTATTTCTGTGTATATCTGTGAGGGTGTTTCTAGAAGATATTAGCATTTGAATTGGTGGACTTAGAATAAAGCAAATTCACTGAAGGTCTGGTTAGAAAAAAATGGCAGAGGAAGGTTGAATTTACTACTTGAGTATCTGACTATTTGAGCCAGGACATTGCTCTTTTCCTGTGCTTGGTGCTTCTGATTCTTAGGCCTTCAGACTCAGACTGGAATCTACACCACTGGCTCTCTGGCTCTGGGCCTTTGAACTACACGACCAGTTTTCCTGGCTCACCAGTCAGATGGTAGAATGGGACTTCTCTGCCTCTGTAACCCTATGAACCAATTCCTTATAATAAAATTCATCATATCTATCTATCTATCTCTATATATAGATATGTAAAATTTTATTTTATTTTATATATAGTTAAATACATGTATTTACATATATTTAATGATATAAACATATTTAAGTATATATATTTTTAATATTCCCTATTGTTTCTGTTTTTTTCCTGGAGAACCTCGATTAATACATATGGGAACTGGTTTCTTTCCCTACTCTGTGCTCCACCCTGATACCTGGGTCCAAAGCAGTTTTACTTGTGGCCAGCACCTAAAGATATTGTCAGGTTCTACCTCAATCTCTCTGTCCTTAGAAGTTCCAAGGTAATCCCAGAGAGTAGATTGGAAGTAAATCCCATGTCATCCCCTCTCTGTCCTCCTCTGTTCTAACACCCTGACTCCAGTCAAAGTTTCTGCATCCTTTTCCAGTCACAAAATAAAAAAAAATAGTCTATGCTTGTTAATGCATATAAATGAATACCAGTACCTAAGAGCACAGGGAGTCTTTATACTAGTAGCTTCTAGCTATTAGTGTAGCTTCTACCTTCTAGCTATTCAACTAGCTATTCAGTTTCAGCTCAACTAGCTAAAAAATGCTGTTACAATTTTTTTTTCAAAGTCTGATTTAGCAATTCACAACCTAAAGCAAAGTTTAATATATAGAGCAAGATAAAAGAACTCTAATTGGTCATTTTTAGGGAAAACGTAATGCCCTGACAATACATCCAGAAGAACATAGGGTTCCTGTATCTCTATGCAGGATTATACCTCAACAGGAGTTATGAGAGTAAAGTAAATAATGAGTACAGTTAGTTTCTGGCCAGTATTGAGAGCACATGTGTAACTTAGAGCAAGGTTGTAAGGATTTATTCCCCTCAGCAGAGAGCATGGGCCTGCCTTGTATTACTTTTGAGGCTTGCTGGCCATGCTAATAGCTTCTGCAATGAGAAAAAACCCAATTGGTGCAGATATCATTTTCTTGAGATTAGAAGGAAACACCTTGACACATAATGGTAGACATCATATATAGTGTGGGCAATGGCAAAATGCCTTGGATAGCATAAGCAACACTGTCATACCATTACCACTGATCACTTCAGGAGTCTAAGCTAGAGAGAGAAAGATGGCCAGTACTACCTGGGGGTTGAGAAGAGCTTGTCAGTGAACACAGTGCTGTCTCTTTCCTGATGATTCTTTGACCCCAGGAGGAGGTTTTTGGCTTTACATAGTTTCCTGTAGGTAAGATTTTACTTATGACATTGCTAAGAACAAGAAGCCACATCAAGTTGGAGACACTTGGCATGGCCTTCTTGAAGTTTTTCAGTGCGTTTGTGGTTGAAGCCACAGAAGAAAATGGAAACAGGGTCTTTAACAAATGACATCATACCCATCATATTTGCTGACATTTTTAATACCCTGAAGTAGAAGGAATTTACAACTGTGTCATTTTCCTTTCAGTGTAAAACTAGATGACACTACTATTATTTTTCTGTGCAACCAAACCCTGGTTTTCTGATTTATGTACACACTAAAACTATCAAAAAGAATGTTCTAATTTTTGAGTTACTTTTATAAATGTCAGTGGCCATAGATACTTCCAAAATGGTGAGAATTTTCTTCAGCGAGAAAGCCTTTGGCTAGGGGCAAAAAACATCTTAGCTTATTGTACCTCAATGAGGCATCAACAGTCTTGGCTACCATCTAGATTTCCTACTTGGAAGAAGTCACATCATTTTGATTTTTCATTGCTTTTGACATGAAGATACACTGGTATCAAAGTCCTGGTCAGCAGTCTTGAAAAGAATTTTGTTTATTGTTATGAATGATACCAGTTTCTTCAAAGTCAGATTATTTATTTATTTATTTTTTTCCAAAGCCAGATTTTTAAATCATTGTCTTTTAAGAAATTCTGTCACAAATTCAAGCATAAAGTTTTTGAGTACCAAAAGCTTGCTCCCTTTTTAAGTGTTTGACTTAACTTTAAATAGAAGTTTTATTTATTTTGAGAGAACAAGAAAGCCCAAGTCACAAAGAAAGTTGACAGGGAAAAATATATTTGTGGATTGGCTCAGTGGCACATGATTTGGGATTTGGACCAATAAAAAAAAGGCAGATCTTCTGATTTAAGGCTCTTACATTGCCTGTGAATGATGTTGAAAAGAAGAATGGTGTTGGCCAGGTTTTCATACTGCGAGAGGTAGACAGAGTTGACAAATATAGTTTACAAACTTTCTAATTCCAGGCATAGTGCTTATAGAGCCTGGAGTTGAGACTGACAGTCTTGTCATTTTATCCATTGGCAGAAATCTTTGAATATATCAAAGTACTGAAAAACTTCTTTGAAAGTTACTCCTGCTTCGATGACCTTAACATCAAAATATGGATTTATTTTATTTTCTTGCTGAAATAGAAAGGATCAGTGATGCAGTACTTGCCAAAGGTGACCTTATTGACTGGAGGAAATGATGTGACTAGAATTTCTTCAAAGGGTCTTAGAGAGTGTTTTGTTTCTTCACACAATCCTATCCTTAACTGGCAAAGAGAATAATGGTTATTCTAATTCTGGATAATATGGCAGTGCCGTCTCATATAGTGAGCTAGGTTTTTTCACTTCCTCCTGCTCCCAAACTACAACAAAGTCATAAATCTGTTGAATGTCCAAGATATTGCTGTGTTAAAATAAACTAAAACTTTTAAATCACGTTTCTTACTGAAATTTGCTGTTGAGCCAGATTAGATTAGTGTTCTTTTTATTTCCACAATGCAATTCATTTGTCTTTTATTTGAGAAAGTGACTTAATTTTTTCCTGAAAAATTAGATGGAGAAAGAATTAATTATTCATAAATTTAAAAAATTCTGCTTATGTGAGTAAAACCAGTTCTGAATAAAATAAAATAAAATTTATGCAAAAGTTATGTATATGTTCTCATGTTCTGAGAAAGGGACTCTGAGGAAGGGACTCTGGCTTGCATAAATGTTGCCAAGGAATCTAGTCATCCTCAGAAAATGAAAAACTACTACACCCCTAGAACGAAAAACTGCTCAACTAAATTATCTCTAAGAAGTTTTTAGCTTTAATATTGTGTAACTCTGTTTCAGAATACAGGATAGAATCAGACTTCAGTAGGAACTTAATCTTTATTTGGTCCAATACCAAAACAAATATTTAAGTATTGTATCATTAGGATTGCTCTAACAAAATGCCACAGACTAGGTGGCTTAAGTAACAGAAATTTATATTCTCACAGTTTGGAATCTAGAAGCTTAAGTTCAAGGGTTGGTTTCATTCTAAGAGGTCTCTCTTTGGCTTGCAAATGGCCGCCTTCTTGTTGTGTCCCAACATGGTCTTTTTTCTGTGTTTGCTTCTTGCTGTTTCCTAGCATGGTCCTTCTCCGGGTGTCTTTCTTTGCGTCTAAATTTCTTCTTATGATACCAGTAATATTGGATTAGGGCCCACCTCATTTTAACTTAACCATTTTTTTAATGACCTTCTTTCCAAATACATTCACATTCCCAGGTACTGGGGGTTAGGACCTAAACTTATGAATTTTGTGAGGATTCAGTTCAACTCATAACAAATGTCTTCTCATTGAAAGGGAGGATGGCTTGGTGGAGAGGGGAGAGAATTTAGGTCAGTCTCCAGTCATGGACTTCTTTGGATAGGAGAGAAGAGAAGTTCACATATGATATTAATAAGGATGCTAGAGATACAAAACTAGGTCAAAGAAAAGTGATAGGAGTGAAGAAAATAGAGGCCTTCAAGGAGGTTTTATTGGTCATGTCAAATGATGAGAGGTCAGATAAGCTAAATGTAACAATTATTCACTCTCTGAGAAAAGTTGTAATAAGAAGAACATGAACAGTATGGAAAATAACTTCAAAGCAACTTGGTTTTCCCTTTATTTGTCTAATATTATGGAGGAAATTTATAATCACATTTTTTTAAAGATTTTATTTATTTATTTGACAGACACAGCGAGAGAGGGAACACATATAATCACATTCTTGTTTTATCTATTTCTCTCAGCATAGCCACTCTTGTGGCACCTTTTAAAAAAGTGTTCTCCCCAATTTCTTCCACCGTCTTTAGCTTTTCACCTTTTATCCTGTACTCCTACCTCTTTCTTCCTGATCCTCCATCATAAAATCCCAAAGAAACCCATCTGGCAAGAAAGAACCTTCTTTAGAGGGAAGGTAAGAGAAACAGAGAGGACAAAACCAGAAACCTTTGGTTGGGGAGGGGAAAAGCCTAATAATTCTCATCCGTTAATTGTTTTGGATTTGTCACATGAAGAGTATAGATTTTGGAAATGTAGGATTTGTTACTGACCTTCCCAACAATGGTTTTAGTGAATGGAATTGGAGGCTATGTTAGAATGGGTAGAACCATGTTGGAATTGAGGCTGTGAAAAAGAGCACATATTACTCCTTTAAGATGTTAGCTCTGAAGGGATGCATAAATAGAGCAATAGCCAGAGAGAAGCTAGAGGAACATTCAGAGTAAAAAGTTTATGATTAGAAAAATTTAAGCAGATTTGGATTCTAAAGAAAAGAGTCCATTGAGAAGGAGAGGGTATAGGTTTAGGTAGGAAAGAGAAGACTTGATGGATCACAGTTCCTTAGGAGATAAGAAATAGCTAATCTGGGAAGATCTGAATTACAGATACATTTCTTAGCAGGACATTGAAGCGCTTAATGCCTAGTTGACTATATTTTTCAGGGAAGTAGAAAGAAAGGTTTCTCTAGAGGTAAGAACTGTGAAGATTTGGAATATTTGGGGAGACCAATAAGAGAGGGAATCAAAAAGTTTTGTCTCTGAAGAATTTTAATTTTGAAAGTAGAAAAGGAAATGACTTCAACAATCTTAGTGCAAGAGTTACTTCTCTGGTCCTGTAACTAGCAGTTAATGATTTTTGAGTAAGAACTATGAAGAAGCTGAACTACATTTTCATCATGAGGATGTATTTTCAATGTATAGCTTCTTAAATTAAGCTGTTTCAGTTTGAAAAGCAAGGAGGTATCCTAAGGCTCAGGAGATCTCCCCCTCTGCCCCCCCTTTTCCATTGTTGCAAACTACCAAACGTGGTAACATTAGCTGCCATAACAATTGTGAGAACTTCTCATTTCCTTCAAGTGTAGGCAAATGGAGGATGTGTGCTGTATTTTATTTTTATGGTCCTACTTTCAGGCAGTGTCAGCTGTTTTTAGATTGACAATAAAAATCCTTATTGCTGGGAGAATTATATTTCACAAGTTTCTTCTCTCAGTTTTTCCATTTTCCTTTATAGAGCTGTTTGGCAAGGACAGGGAGAGAGCGAGAGCGAGAGTGAAAGCAAGAGAGAGCTGGGGGGGAGGGAGAGTTGAACAGCTCCATTAGAATTTAAGCATCCAGTGTCTTTAGTGGAGAGTGGGACACAAGCTGCAGATGCAGACAAATTTTTTATTCTTTTTATTGATTCCTCAGTGTTGCAAGAAATATGGTTAAAGAGTAGTTTGTTTTCACAACTACTTCTGATATCAGAGTAATGCTATTCTGTAAAATTCAAGCACGTGGATATGATTTTTTGATACATGATTTCTTTATCTTTTGGCATTAAGGGTACTATCAGATATAAATAAGTCTTTACCCACTTTCAGGCTTTTTGGAATCTCAAGCAATACATTTGAAATATCAGTATTCTATATCATTCTTCTATCAGTTGGTCTATCCATTAGCACCTATTTCTTGAATGCATCCTGTATACTAGGTCTTATGCTGGGTGCTTAAGATACAGAGCTGAATGCATACATCTGTTCTTCTTCCCATGGTGCTTTCAGTCTAGCCACCATTTCCTCCAAAGGATAGCTTTGCATATTACATGTTTGTGCTCAGATTTGATATATGGAGTTAACCTGGGGAAGCAAGTCAAAAGAGTCCTCTATGTCTCAACAAAGAACCAGCCCAGTGTTCTAGGTGAAAGATTAGGGCAATAATAATTAAAATGGCTACACTTATAAAATTGTGTGCGAAGAGGAAGATGCTGTTCTTGGTACTTTATATACATCGATTCCCTAATGAACACTATGAGGTAGCTATTACAGTTTTTACAAATGAGTTAAATAAGTTGCCAAAAGTAATTTCAAGTGGTAAAGAGAGATTTCATCCCAGGTACTCTGACTGCAGACACTATGCTCTTTATATTACTTTGGTATATTAAACACATACAATTAGAGAATGAAAAAATTACAAGTAGGAGGGCAGTGGTTCTCAACTGGGAGAGGCTTTGCTTTTTACAGGACATTTGACAGCATTTGGAGACATTTTTCGTTGTTATAACTGGAGGAATGCTAATATATCTAGTGGGTGAAGGCCAGGGATGCTTCTAAATATCCCACAATGCACAGGACAGCCTCCCATAACTAACAGTTATCTGATTAAAAATGTAAATAGTTCCAAGATTGACAAACCCTTCCTGAGAGAGTGCAACTTGGAAACGAGGCCCCAGAGAAGGAATGTGACCTCCCAGAATCACCAGATTAATTTAAGGTCTTCTGAGTCCCAATCCAGTTTCCCCCTTTTTTTTCCTATTGCTGGTTAGGTTGCACCATGGTGCATCTCAAGGTTTCTGGGTGCTGGGTTCTTTGCAAGTGTTCAGTGAGTGCTGTGCTTCACTTCATGCAGGGAGAGGGCGGGGCTAGTCATCAGTAGAATCTGAAAGTTCACATTTTTCCTCACACATTTCTTTCTTCCTTTTCTGTTCCCTTCTGGTCACCTGCAGTTCCTCACATACATGCTTTCCTATTGTCATTGGCTTCCCAGTGCCCTGTATGTATGCCCTATTTTCTCTGTAGTGTTCCCAATCCAAAATTACCTTTTCTTTCTTCAGTCCCTTTCATCAAAAATCTCTCCGTGAATTTTAACTATTGGGAAGATATCTGAGTAAACATAATTAACCTAAGTTGAAATGTTTGGTAATCACCCCCACACCACCCCCTTATCCTTTCCTGGAATGTTTACTTTCAACCTAATGGTTATTTGAATTAGTGTGGGGAAAACAGTATAGTTGGGAAGCTTTCTTGTTGTCCTTTGAATTATACTGTGATTATGTCATCCATAGGTAACATTTGTGTCGGAAGTAAGCACTGATAGCCTTGTTAGTTCTCCCAGGTCTGAGGGAGTAAGCACCTCTGCTTTCCTTTCCAGTCTCTCCCCAAGCCAAAAATGTTTTGTGTCCCAGGAAACCATTCTGATCAGTATGCAATAACCAATTTAGAAAGAGCACTTGTAATCTATTACAGACTAAATGTTTATGTCCTGCCCTTGGCCCCCAAATTTATATGTTGAAGCCCATTCCCCAGTGTGATGCTATTTAGAGGTGGTGCCTTTGGGAGGTTTTTAGATCCTGATGAGGTCATGAGTGTAGGGCTGTCTTGATGGGTTTAATGTCCTTATAAGAAGAGGAAGAGACAGGAGCTCTTGTCCTATCAGAAAATTCATCTGCTTATACCTTGATCTTGGACTTACCAGTTTTCAGAAATGTGAGAAATAAATATGTGTTGTTTAAACCACCCACTCTATGGCATTTTGTTTGTAGCAGACCGAGCTAAGACATAATCCAAGAGGTTTAATCACCTTAAACAATACCTAGTGCTCCCTTCTAGACAAATCAGGAGACCGAGTCACAGGTGTTGCCCTGGTGTATGGATCTGGGTAAGTTGTGAAGTACTTTGAGTCTCCTCTGCTCTACTGCATGAGCCACACATGATTTATTTCATTTCTAAATACCCCCCACAGGTCATCCTGTGACTAGGTAAACATTGGCCTTTCTGACTCCCTGGGCTATATGTCCAAGTGAGGCAAAGCTCTAGCAGAGAAGACTCTTGTTTTGGCAGCTACCTCTCATTGAGTCCATTAGATCACAGAGTTAAATCCTGTGACATCTGGGCAAGATTAGGGTAACTGAGTCGTTAGCAAGGTGAAACTAAAATTTACCTTTAGCACCCCTCTTGCCCCAGTTATGCCTAAATATCTGGTAGTATTCCTAGTACTTTATTTTTTAATCCAGTTTTGTTTTATTTATTTATAAATTTCAACTTTGTTATGTGTATTAACTTATTATTTTGATTGTATGCCATGATCATCTAAATTCTCACAGGTAAAAGTCTTAGAGGGAATATGAGTTTAATATTAAAAAAAGATTTTATTTAGTTATTTGAGAGAGAGAGAGCATAAGCAGTGGGGAGGAGCAGAGGGAGAAGCAGACTCTCCACTGAGCAGGGAGTCTGACACGGGGCTCCATCCCAGGACTGATGGGCTCCATCCCAGGACTCTGTGATCATGACCTTACCCAACTGAGCCACCCAGGCATCCCTACTTTTTTTTTTTTAATTGAGTATCTGCATTTGGGCCTTAGAGTGGTTTTCCTGCAGGCAGAGAAATCATTTGTGTTCTGTGATGCTGATATGAAGGCAGAGAGGTATAAAGATAAAAAGAACTGTCTACAAAAGCAAAAGAGTGACACCAATAAACATTAACAGGCTGAAGTTGCAGCTTCAGGTGCTTAATAAATATTTGTCTTTGAATGACATGCACAATTGGTAGATGTAATGTGTTCTATACTCCTTTGAATGCCATGTCAATTATAATTCCAATTTTACAAGGTATTCTATTTTATTGTGAGCTTGAAGAAATCAGGCTTGAGCCTCAGTTTCTTCTTGTGTTTTATAATGTTTTTCTTTTTATTAAAAAATTGTATATTACATTATTTGACATTCTTTGCTATCTATCAGCAACATGAGGTTTTGCTAACATAATAGGGAACTCTGTAATCATCATATAAAAAAATGCAAAGTTGGATTAATGATGATCTCTAGGATTTATATTATGGTTGTTTTACCCTCTTGTTTGACTCTTTTTTTCTTAGCTGTTTTCAAATGGAAGAGTGTTATAGCTCAGTGTAATCTTATATATTAATGCATGTTAATGGGGGACAAACCCAAACCTTTCTATCATTCCTTGGATGCAGGTTGAGGTAGCATAGTAACCTGAGCTTTAGTACTAGTTCTGTTGTTAACTGTGAACCTTGGAGCAGGCAATTTTATCTCTGCTTCTTGATTCCATGTATACAATACGATATCTTGTTTCTTTTTATTTTTTACCTTATCTGTTTAGAAAGGTAAATATATGCTCATTGTATAAAATGCAAATGTGAAAAGGTGTAATAAAAGAAAGAAAAATAAAAATTGACACACATATACACACATTTGCAAATACATATGTATTTACAAACATATGATAAATGTATATATAAATTTTATTTTTCTTAAAAAGAACTAGAGACATATCAATGAATAAGGCATCTCCACTTTTAAAGGATAGTGACCATCCCATTTAATGAACTCTGTTTCACTGATGAAACATTTAGGTTCATTTTTGTTTTGTTTTGTTTTTGTTTGTTTTTGCTATTGCAAACAACACTACTATGAATATATCTTTACATCCATATTATAATCTGTATTTAGAATGAACTCCTAGGACTAGGCTTGTTGGATCAAAGAATATTTATATATAACATTTGACTCCTGCCATCATGTTGTTCCCCACAAAGATGTTCATGTTCTGCACTATCAGCAACTGTTTCCCCACACTATTGGTAATATGTTTACCTTTGTCAGTCTTTTTTTTTTTACATTGGAAAAAATTTTCTAGTTTTTATTTTTTATTTTTTTATCATTATGTTATGTTAATAACCATACATCATTAGTTTTTGATGTAGTGTTCCATGATTCATTGTTATTAGTTTTTGATGTAGTGTTTTTGATGTAGTGTTCCATGATTCATTGTTAACCTTTGTCAGTCTTACTATGACAAGTCACATCTCACCATTACTTGTTATTACACTGTTTTGCAGTATTTTGAAAATACACGGTGATATAGTTATGACAATTATAATTTTTATCATTTTCTTTTATTTTTTTCATCATGATAAGTGCACACTTTAATCCCCATCCCCTATTTCCCTTATACCTCTACTCACCTCCCTCTGGAACCATCAGTTTGTTCTCTGTAGTCTGTTTCTTGGTTTGTCTTTTTTTTCCTCCCCTTTTGCTTGTTTGTTTTGTTGCTTAAATTCCACCTATAAGTGAAATCATACGGTATTTGTCTTTTCTGACTGGCTTATTTCGCTTAGAATTAAACTCTCTAGCTCTATCCACGTCACTGCAAATGGCAATAGTTCATTCCTTTTTATGGCTGAGTAATATTCATATATATATACCACTACTTCTTTATCCATTTATCAGTCAGTGGGCACTTGGGCTCTTTCCATAATTCAGCTATTGTAGATAATGCTGCTATAAACATCAGGGGACATGTATCCCTTTGAATTAGTATTTTTGTACTCTTTGGGTAAATACCTACTAGTGTAATTGCTGCATCATAGGGCAGTTCTATTTTTAACTTTTTGAGGAACCTCCATACTGTTTTCCACAGTGGCCGCACCAGTTTGCATTCCCACCAACAGTGCAAGAGGGTTTCCCTTTCTCCACATCCTCTCCAATACCGGTTTGTTTTTGTGTTGTTGACTTTAGCCATTCTGACAGGTAAGAGGTGATATCTCATTGTAGTCTTCATTTGCACCTCCCTGATGGTAGTGAGTGGAGCATCTTTTCATGTGTCTGTTGGCTATCTGTATGTCTTCTTTGGAGAAATGTCTGTTCATGTCTTCTGCCCATTTTTTAATTGGATTTACTTGTTTTTTGGATGTTGAGTTTGAGAAGTTCTTTAATAGATTTTGGATACTAACCCTTTTCAGATATGTCATTTGCAAATATCTTCTCCCATTCAGTAGGTTGTCTTTTAGTTTTGTTGATTGTTTCCTTGCCCTGCAGAAGCTTTTTATTTTGATGTAGTCCCAAGAGCTTATTTTTGCTTTTGTTTCCCTTGCTTCAGGAGACATATCTAGAAAGAAGTTGCTGTTGCTGATGTCAAAGAGATGACTGCCTGTGCTCTCTTCCAGGATTTTTATGGTTTCGGGACTCACATTTAGGTCTTTAATCCATTTTGAGTTTATCTTTGTGTATGATGTAAGAAGGTAGTCCAGTTTCATTCTTTTGTGTGTTGCTGTCCAGTTTTCCCAACACCATTTGTTGAAGAGACTGTCCTTTTCCCACTGCATATTCTTTCCTGCTCTATCAAAGATTCGTTGACCACAGAGCTGTGGGTTTATTTCTGGGTGATAATTATAATTTTTAACTGCTGTTAATAATGAGACTAATCTTAGCCAAAATAGTTGGGACAGAATTGGGTTTTTTTTGTTTGTTTCTTGTAGATTACTTTCAAAGGTGTTGCCTTTTTATCCTTTCCAGGGATTAAAAAATGAATTTGCTTCCTTCTGTATGTAGCATACAAGTTCAAGGTCTTTTCCAAAATGCATTTTCACTTTGCCTCTTGGTGTCATAGCACCACATGATTAGGTTGTATTCCTGTAGAGATAATGTCATACAATCTGTACCCTGATCTGTGGAAAAACTAGATATTGCTTGGTTAAGTACCTTTTTTTTTTATTTGTTAGACTATAAAAGCATAATATAAAATGTTCATTTCAGCTTTAACAATATCTAATTAGTGACATTTCCTTCACCAAAGTTCCTTTCTTTTTATTGGCTCTAGACAAACTGTTTTTTATGTCCTACAAAATGCCTCATCTTTTTTATTTCTTTAAACTTCATTATCTTTTTGATGACACAGTAATTTTCTTTCCATCTTTTATCTCCCTTTAGCTGACACCTTCACTTTGTCTTTCTTTACAACTATGCAAGCTTTTATCCATTTGTTCTGGTAGCTTCTAATGGAAAATTCAATTTCTATGAAGTATATGCTATTATTTTTAGAAGTACTTAATTAAGTTCTCTAAAGGTTAGGTGAGCAGATTAAACAAAAAAATGTATAAATGCGACATGACAGTTTCCTCATGGGAATCCACCAGGAAGGATTTGGGGTGAGTAGTGAAATTAAACCGACATCCTATTACATTAAATGGACATCCTATTTTTCATTAATGTCTTCTCAACATTAAGGTTCAGGGAATCTGTTGTATGCTCTTTAAATTTGAGATTCAGAAAGTTTCATGCATAGTGAACTAAAGCAGACAGTATAAGTAACCAGGAAAAAAAGAAAGGAACGAAGACTGAAAAATGATAATCAGGATTCAGAACTCATGATAACATATTGGTTTTACAAAGAATAATTATTTTGCAAATAATTCTTCAGAAATATGATGCTCATCAAAAAACACATTTGATCTGTACAATTAGTTATTCAGATTCACTAACCACCTTGCTACTGTAGAAAGCATATTGGATGGGGAGCTAAGAATATGGTATAAGTCATTATTCATCTGTATTGTTTCTTCAGAGGTACAGTTCTGTAATAGTCATCTTTTTCACTGTTTGATCCATCTCTTTCTTTCCAATCAGAGTTATACCACTTTGGTAAGAGAAGACAATTAGGTAAGTTGCTTCCATTTGCAAATATAATCTCATGCCTTCCGGAAATTCTTACTAAATTTAAACCAAAAGAGAATAGAAAGGAAAGAAGAAACAGGTGCATGATCTCCTTTGGTTACGTTGGCACTACTTAATATATTCTGGAAAGCTTGGACCTTTTGGAATAAAAATAGTGACCTAACTAAGTGAAGTGGGAAGGAGGGAGCATGATTGAAAATTGAAATGGTTTGAAACCAAACAGGGGAATGTTTACTGAGACTGTCCCCACCAATGATAAAATGTGGGAGAGGAATTACAGCATGGCTCTTAAGAGTTTGGACTCTAAAGTTAAAAACACCTTGTTTTGAACATGGCTCTTTCATTTACTAGTTGAGTCTGCCTGCCTGAGCTCCAGCATCCTCACCTGTAAAATGCAGATAATAATAGCAGTGATCTCATAGGGATACTGACAGAATAAAAGGAAGTAACACATTTTGTGCTGTTAGTAAATTGCTAATAGTAAATTGCTTAGCATAGTGACAAAAACATAATAGTATTTCTAATAACAAACATTCATTGATCACTAGACGTCAGTCACTCTTAAAATGGCTTTCCATGTACTAACTCATTAATTAATGACAGCCTTTCCAATCTTTATACTTATTATTAGGAATTATTAGGAATTCCTAATATTATTATTAGGAATATTATTAATATATATAATAAAATATATAATAATTTATTATAGTGGTTCCCAAACTTCATCTTTTTATATATATATTAAATGCATATCTATGTATATGTATGTGTGTGTATATATCTGTAGATATATAAATATTTGCAAGATATTAAAAGTAAAGAAGATCTGCACCCAAAGCTCTGTGGTCAATGAATCTTCGACAGAGCAGGAAAGAATATGCAGTGGGAAAAGGACAGTCTCTTCAACAAACGGTGTTGGGAAAACTGGACAGCAACACACAAAAGAATGAAACTGGACTACCTTCTTACATCATACACAAAGATAAACTCAAAATGGATTAAAGACCTAAATGTGAGTCCCGAAACCATAAAAATCCTGGAAGAGAGCACAGGCAGTCATCTCTTTGACATCAGCAACAGCAACTTCTTTCTAGATATGTCTCCTGAAGCAAGGGAAACAAAAGCAAAAATAAGCTCTTGGGACTACATCAAAATAAAAAGCTTCTGCAGGGCAAGGAAACAATCAACAAAACTAAAAGACAACCTACTGAATGGGAGAAGATATTTGCAAATGACATATCTGAAAAGGGTTAGTATCCAAAATCTATTAAAGAACTTCTCAAACTCAACATCCAAAAAACAAGTAAATCCAATTAAAAAATGGGCAGAAGACATGAACAGACATTTCTCCAAAGAAGACATACAGATAGCCAACAGACACATGAAAAGATGCTCCACTCACTACCATCAGGGAGGTGCAAATGAAGACTACAATGAGATATCACCTCTTACCTGTCAGAATGGCTAAAGTCAACAACACAAAAACAAACCGGTATTGGAGAGGATGTGGAGAAAGGGAAACCCTCTTGCACTGTTGGTGGGAATGCAAACTGGTGCGGCCACTGTGGAAAACAGTATGGAGGTTCCTCAAAAAGTTAAAAATAGAACTGCCCTATGATGCAGCAATTACACTAGTAGGTATTTACCCAAAGAGTACAAAAATACTAATTCAAAGGGATACATGTCCCCTGATGTTTATAGCAGCATTATCTACAATAGCTGAATTATGGAAAGAGCCCAAGTGCCCACTGACTGATAAATGGATAAAGAAGTAGTGGTATATATATATGAATATTACTCAGCCATAAAAAGGAATGAACTATTGCCATTTGCAGTGACGTGGATAGAGCTAGAGAGTTTAATTCTAAGCGAAATAAGCCAGTCAGAAAAGACAAATACCGGGGTGCCTGGGTGGCTCAGTTGGTTAAGGGACTGCTTTCGGCTCAGGTCATGATCCTGGAGTCCCGGGATCGAGTCCCGCATCGGGCTCCCTGCTCAGCAGGGAGTCTGCTTCTCCCTCTGACCCTCCCCCTCTTATGTGCTCTCTCTCTCTCATTCTCTCTGTCTCAAATAAATAAATAAAATCTTAAAAAAAAAAAAAAAAGAAAAGACAAATACCGTATGATTTCACTTATAGGTGGAATTTAAGCAACAAAACAAACAAGCAAAAGGGGAGGAAAAAAAAGACAAACCAAGAAACAGACTATAGAGAACAAACTCATGGTTACCAGAGGGGAGGTGGGTGGGAAGGATGGGTAAAATACATGATGGCAGTTAAGAAGTGCATTTGTTGTGATGAGCACAAGGTGTGGTATGGAATTGCTAAATCACCAAATTGTACACCTAAAACTAATGTTACATTGTATGTTAACTAAGTGAAATTTAAATAAAACTTATAGAAAATAGTAAAAAAGATCTCAAGTTCCCTAAAATAATAAATACAGAGGTTATCATACATCAGTTTCTCAGTGTATTCATTTTCATATTTGGACATCTTTATATAATATATAATATCTTTATACTAAAGTAGATTTGAAGTAAGCATCTTTAATTGTTACACTATGCCTACAATTTTTACTATCTTATCAAATACAACTTTTCTCTCAATATCTTTCAAGTGAAGGTCACATTTTAAGATTTTATTTTTGAACCAAGACATAGAAGTACTCTTGAAGGGACATCAAATGTCTATAGAGGCACTTAACTGTGCTCATTATTTCTTATTATTTCTATCATACTGCCTCTGTGAACTAGATATTATTATTCATATTTATAAGAGGAAAAACTGAGGCTTAGGTATTACAAATAATTTGCCATAATATGAGGTGGACAAGTGATGAAGTCAGTATTTGACTAAAGTATGTTTTATCTTATTTTATTTAAATGTTTATTTATTTTAGAGCGAGAGAGAGAGAGAGAGAGTGTGTGTGTATACATGGGCAAGGGGCCGAGAGAGAGGGAGAGAAAGAATCTCAAGCAGAGTTCCCACTGAGTGGGGAGCCCAAAGCAGGGCTGGATCTCATGACCCTGAGATCATGACCTGAGCCGAAATCAAGAGTCAGATGCTCAATTGACTGAGCCACCTAGGTGCCCCAATTATGTTTTATTTTAAATCTCATTATTTTATCACTATCAGTGCCTCTTTAATACTTACACTGAAACATCCTCAGAGCAGAGAACACTATACCTTTGAGTTCCAACAGCATTGTCTAAAGAAGTGTAGTACAAACAAATATTTTCTGGAGTCACTTGTATATCTTCAAATGAAGCAAATTTTGTATTCTACCCATAACATTAACCTGTTAATTTTAAATAAAAACAATTATTTCCCTTAGCTACTGTTATAGACTGAATTGTGTCCCTTCAAAATTCCTATGTTGAGGTCCTAATCACTACCTCAGAATGTGACTGTATTTTGGAGATAGGGTCTTTAAAGAGGTAGTTAAGGTTAAATGAAGTCCTTGGGGGTAGGCCCTTATCCAATATGACGTAATCCTTACAAAAAGAGGAGATTAGGACACAGACAGATACCCAGAAGGAAGACCATGTAGAGATATTGGAAAAACATATTGGTTATCTCAAGTCAAGGAGAAACCAATTAGAAGAAACCAATCCTGCTGATACTGATGCCTGATCTCAGACTCTACCTCCAGAATTATGAGGAAGTAGATTTCTGTTGTTAAGCCACCTAGTCTGTGATATTTTGTTAGGGCAGCCCTGGCAAATTCATACATATAACTACCATCCAGTAAAAATGATTCTCATGAAAGATATACTTTATTTATAGTAGCTTCATATATCTGCAGTTATATCACTGTATACTCACTCCCAGGAGGTTGAGTAAGAATTATACTTGTTGCCTTCCTTGGAATGAAGACTTGGTGTGGAAGCAAAAGGATTATAATATTTTGAGGCATGATATGTATTAGGTTAATTATCTGTACTAACTTATTGGTAGTAATGAATTCCTGGTTCAGAAATTCAGACTATCATCACCAGGACTATGAATTTATTTTAAAGCAGATGCCTTGATGCCTGTTTAAAACTTGAGTATATGTTCAGTGCTGCTGTCAGCCCCTTTAGATTAGACCAAAGCCATAAAACTGAAGTGATAGTGAGGACAATGCAATATCCCTAATCAGAAAAGAATGTTATCATTATGTATAGAATACCAGAACCTTTATTCACTTAATTTACAAACAATCCATGAAAACATCTGTATGCTTATTGTAGTTACTGCCAAATAATCAAAACAAAACATTTCACCCAATGGCTAAATTTTATTTTTTTTTCTGGGCTAACTTCAATGACCATATGTGCCGGCCTCATGTTGGAGTAGTCTGAATATGATGGAAACATATACAAAGGAATCTGTTAAATGGAAAGATACCGGATATAAGTAATAGCAGTGAATTGGAATGATATTCAGTGTTACTAACGTGAGTCAAATATTAGAACAACAAATATGAGCAGTATTCCATTTGGATATTTTTAGTAAGCATTTCACAAAATATAGACATAAATTGGGCAGTACTTCTCCCAAACAGAGTGAAAACCTTACTTTACTGCAGACTCGGGAAATTACTCAGAATATAAATATAACAATTCATCTATTGACTTTGTATCCTAGGAAATATCAAGAAGAATTGTCTGATATAAATGCAGACCTTGGGCTTGCTAAAAATCAATATTTATCTCTCAGGTCAGTCAATTTATTGATATTCATCTCAACGAGAAGTCAGTATGTATGTATATCACTGTGGACTAAATTTCAATATAGAAATGTTTAAATCTTGAATTTAGTTTTGCCTCCCTGAGAATCCTTCCCCTCCAGCCCCCCGATTTTACATGGTTTATATAAGGTCCAAAGGAAAAAAGAGTTTAAGTCTATTAAATATTTTAGACTTTTTATCTGTCATACCATTTAGCAAGACCGAAGAGTGTTGCCTGTAAATGATGTAAAATGATAACATCTGAAGTAAACTCTCACCAACTTAATTTCTCAGTGAAATTTTCATAGGGTGCATAGAAAATTTTCAAAGCTATGAATTATAATTAAAGATTTTCCAAAGAAATGATGTCATAATTTTAAACTCAGTAATGCGAAGAAGTATGGTAAGTAGAGGTAAAAACTCCTAAAATACTTCTTTTATGTGGCAATCATCAATTGGTAATTGTTGTAATGTAGAAAAATACACATTACATATGAATATAGAATTCAAGCTAATATTACAAGCTAATGAAAAGGAGCAAATTTGCACTACATCTGCTTCATATATTTGTTGTTTGAGCTAGTAACTTTTACTTTGAAGCTAATAACTACCTTCATTACAGAAACTGGTGCCTGTCTTTAAATATATTTGATTTATTTCTCCAAGTATACTTAAATTGTACTTATTTTTATTTTTATAGTAGGGAATCAAGTACACTGAATATTTTTATATTATAATTAATATATGTCTTGCTTAAACCACACATGATAATAATACATAATCGACATAATCATATCTGATTCATTATTTACCTATTTATATTTTTCTTTGCCATGGACAATGGCTTCGGTTCAATTGTTAGCTGTAAAATACCCACCAAAATTCTACTATTCTACTCTTTTCTATGGAATTATGTTAGCTGTTAGAAAATCAGAATATAAGGTTTATAAAAGCAGATTCATTCTTCAGAGACCTTACATACTTTGTATACCAGTAATCATGAATGTCAGGGCCCTCAAGTGAGACCAGTAAATTTGACATTCACTTGCATATTTCAAGTCCTTTGGCAGTGAAGACATCCCCCAAGTAGAGTCAGGTCCTAAAGTTTCTCTTCCTTCTCTAAGGCCTGAAGCTAATCCGTGGCTATTGCCTTACTTCTCCCACCTTCTGCAGTTTGGCAATCTGATTAAGTAAAAGGAAATCAGCCCTCCTGACTTAACTATCAGACTTACATTTCTCTTTTTATTTTATTGATTTTGATCACTAGTTTAGCCAAACTTGGTCTTTTACTGCTTCCACTTCACCTCAAATTCTGAAATCTGTATAATCTCACCATAGTTTTCCAACTCCTCTTTGAATGTTTTAGCATAGATGTTTTTATCAGTCTTAGAGCCTAATTATAATTAACCTTCCCATATTATATCAGCAGGCAGAGCTAAGAACCTTTTCCTGACACTCCAGACAATATTATAGCGATACCTACATGACAGATATTATACAAATTAACTATAATTAGTTGTCCTTTCAGTATAAAGTCATTTCCTTAAGGTTATAAATTTGGCTAATTTAGCTTTAGATTGTATCCTCTACATAAACTACTTTGATGAAAATTAGTTAAAACATGTAACACTCATTTAAAGGTCTTTTATATTTTTTTGTTGACTGGGGCACCTGGGTGGCTCAGTTGGTTAAGCATGTGACTCTTGATTTTGGCTCAGGTCATGATTCTCAGGGTTGTGAGATTGAGTCCCAGGTTGGGCTATACGCTGGGCATGGAGCCTGCTTAAGAGTTTCTCTCTCCCTCTGTCACTCCGCCCTGCTCTCTCCCTCTCTAAAAATAAATAAATAAATAAATAAATAAAGTTGATTTCTTTAAATGGAATTTATTACTTTTTAGTTGATTAAGTTTTTTTATAGAAACAATCTTAGACTTCAAGCAAAGAATTTTCTGTTATCTTTTTTTTCAGCGCAGAAATTCCAAGTATATGATGTATGATAAAGCACTTCAAATGTTAACTAGTTGAATTGACTGGGAATAAATACATTTTGGATGACAGCTTTTAGAAAATTAAGTAATATTCATGCTTTCAAAATTTAGGGATTTTTATATCTTCATTCAACTGTCAGTTTTTCAGAATACTTCCCCTGCCTCCACATTAGAATAATTACTTGTATCAGTCTATTTTCTTGCTTCCTGCTACTTCCTTTCAATGAAATTATCACACTTTGTAATCATATATTTATTTATATTTATATACAAATATAGTTATTTGAAAATATAAAATATATTTTCATTTATATTTTTATTTGCTCAGCATTTGCCTTCTGTACTAGTTTGCAAGCTCGAAGAGCCCAGGAATCATGTATATTTTGTTCATCAGTGTACGTCCAGGGTAGTGGGGTATCTGGCATATAGTCAGTTTTAAATAAATGTTTGTTGAAGGAATTAACTAAGAATTATAGTGAAGTAGAAGAAAGAAGAAAGCAGAGGGGAAGAAGAAGGGTGAGGAGAGCTGGAGGAAGAAGAAAATGTGATTAATTTTTATGGGTTCTTATTGTGCACCAGCTATTTCATCTTCATAGCAGACCTATCAGATCAGTGTCATTGAAGAAAAAGAGGCACAGAAGGTTAAGTAACATGTTTGTGCTTATGGTCAAACGCAATTCTGAATAGGACGACTGTGGCATTTTCCCTAGCTGCTCATCTCACTGACATCATCTTTTTCTGTGGCTGTTGGTGTTTGTGAAAATAGGCTTACATAAAAGTAATGGTATGGTGTGTAGTTCACTGAGCCATGTGTAGCAACTGGATTTTTCAGGCACTAAATAGATTCAGTTTATCTTAATTAAGAGGTATTTCCTAAGGAAACCTAATTGTAGTGGTAGTAATTGTTTTCTCTTGGGGTCCATTTATCTTCTGGGTCTGTGAGCTATACCCTTACCTATCCAGTTATGTCAGACGTTCCACCCAAAGTTTTCTGGTTTCATGATTGTTGTGTGAACCATTATGATATAAAGTTATTAAATCCATGTAGTATCTTAAGCCTTAGGGTTGTTCTGTGCTTCAGTAGTAAAGAAACAGGCCAACATACTGCTCTCAACTTCCTTCCCTCCCAATAAACTGATTTGTTCTGGACTTCCATATTATTTGTCCTTGCTTTACAGAAAAAGTGTTCCTAGTTTCCAAGGCTAGTTCCTTTGCCCTTGTTTGAATTCATTCTTACTGATTGAATTCATTACTATCCTCAGTTCCATAGTTGTTGTCCATAATTTATCACTCAATTTATAACTAATTTCTTTATCTTCACTAGATTTTCTTTGGTCAATGAATATATCAAAGTCTCCCATATTTCAAATGTAAACAAATAACAAAAACTCTTTCTCAGGCCTTGTTTCTCTGCCAAATTGACACATTGTATCTCTTCTTAACTTTATTAAGTTTTTGAAAGACTGTTTTAAATTGCTGTCTCCATTTCTTAACCATCCATTAAAAGGCTTTTTTTTATGGCTTCTTTCTTCCACATTTTACTGAAACTGCTTTTTCAGAGCTCATCAGTAATGTATTGTTTGCCATTTCTAGTCACTCTTCGTAGGCCTCAACTTCCCCAACTTTTCTGCTGTATTTAACCACTGTTGGCTTCTCTTCATTCTTTAACCTTTCTGCTCTATTGATTTCCTGATATTGTTCCTTACCTAGTTTTATCATAGTTCTTATATTCTGGTCAGAGGTAAGAAAGATTATATTTTCTTCTTAATTTTAAGAATTATAATTTTCCGTGTATTATCTTTTTCCTTAATTGTCTGTATTACCGTTTCTGCTTCCTTTGACTAACCTTCAAACCTTCAAACTAACCTTTCCCTAATTTTCTGGTCTCAGACTTTTTATTGTTTAACACATATTGTTTAATATCCTGCTTTTGGCTTCTGGGTAGTAACAATCAGCTTTATGTTTTTCCTGAAATTCTAACTCTAATTCCCAAGAATTTGCATGATGTCTCAAAGCCAAATTAAACTTAATCCAGTAGAGCTGGTACTTCATCTTCCCAGTCACTCATACAAGGAAGCTCAGTTATCTTTGACTCTTTCCTTGCCCTCGCCCACACCACTGGTAAATTACTCAGTTTTGTTTGTTCTGTCTACACAGTGGTGCTTCATCAGTTTGCCAGTTATTTTCAGTTGTTCCTCTCATACTGCACGTAGTGACATCATCTCACACACACAGTATTCCAGTAACTTTCCAATTGGTATCTGTCTTTAGCCTTTCAATATACTACTCCACCTTTTATACTCAATACAGAATTTAGATGACTGCCTGTTGCCTATAAAATATAGTCACATTTCCTAAAATGGCATTCTCAGGCTGCTAGACCGATTTCAGTCTGCTTGTACAGACCACCTCCCAATGCATTCTTCCATTAAGCTTAGCTTTTAGTCATTTTTCTAAGTATGCCGTATACTTTCATGCCTTCATGCTCTTGGTCCTGATGAACTTGGAATATCTTTTCCCTACTTTCTCTCCTGTCATTGAAAACGAGTTAATCCTCAGAGGGTTACATTAGTTTATTCCATTTTGCATTATGATTGGTTGTCTCCATTTCTATTTTGTAAATATTTGTAAAACAGAAATAATTTTATTTCCACTTGTTTCATTCACTTCTCCATTACCACCTGTGTAATACACAAACTCTTTTGCTCTCTTGTTGGTACATAGACAGTTTTGATGAAAAATTTCTGGAGTATTACTATGAAGTTATGAGACTTCATAGACTCAGGAAAATCAGTTTGGCACTTTAATATCTCTTTTTCATGCAGGACTCATTTTACATAGAACAAAGTATAATTTGCCAAAAAAGGCAGGGTTAGTCATTAAAACGGCTCTATTCATTAGCTCTCTTTTTGAGATTCTGTATAAAGTGCTTGATATTCACATGTAAACTGGCCTTCACTGCTCAGGGCTCTTTACCTAGATCCTTCACCAAGAGCATTTCTTTCAGAATGTACAGCCTGCAGCTGATTTCCTTGAAAAACTTAACTACCAAATCTCTGAAACATAGCAAGTGGTTGCCATTGCTGCCTTTTTTTTTTTGCTAGTGAGTGGTGAAGGTAGTGAGTGTAGGGTATTTGGAAAGGCAACAATGGAAAGATTATTGAACAGAATATTTACCAAATGTCAGAAAAGCTTTTGCAAGTATAAAGCTAAAAGTGAATCAAATTCAAACCAACTTATAAATCCAACAGAGCTGTTCCTAATAAAACTTCATATGTATCACCTGAAAATATGTTTATCCAAAAAGCCTTTGAAATTTTTAATTTATTTCTTCACATATTTTCTTAAAACAGTAAATAGAAAAATTTGAAAATATAGATGAATAGAAAACTAAAAAAATCTGTTTTTTTAGTCATCAGAAAGTAAAATTCTTTTGTTTTTTTAAAAATTTCAGTTAGTTAACATATAGTGTCATGTTAGTTTTAGATGCACAATATAGTGATTTAACACTTCCATACAACACTTGGTGCTCATCATGATAAGTGCGTTCCTTAATCCCTATCACCTATTTCACCCATCTTCCCACCCATCTCCCTCCTGGTAACCATCAGTTAGTTCTCTATAGTTAGGAATCTGTTTCTTGGTTTGCTTCCCTGTTTTTTCTTTTTTTTTTTTAATTCCACATATGAGTGAAATCATATGGTATTTGTCTTTCTCTGACTGACTTATTTCACTTAGCACAATACACTCTAGTTCCATCCATGTTGTTACAAACGGCAATATTTCATTCTTTTTTATGACTGAGTAACACTCCATTTTATATATATACACACACATATTATATACACACACCACTTATATATACCGTTACTCAGAAGTAATCCATTCATCAGTCAGTGAGCACTTGGGCTCTTTCCATAATTTGGCTATTGTAGATAATGCTGCTATAAACATCGGGGTACATGTATCCCTTTGAATTAGTATTTTTGTATTCTTTGGGTAAATACCTAGTAGTACAATTGAAAAGTAAAACTTTATATATCTGCACACATGCATTTTTTTAAACAAACATGGGAGCTTACACTGAATTTGCATTTTTAGTTAACATGTTTTTAACATCTTCCTGCAGCATTAAATGCAATATTATTTTTAATCATTGCATATTAATCTAATTACAGTGATTTACTCTAGTATTTAGTGGATCCACAAATGGTCAGTTATCTAAAATTGCTCTCATGTAAATTGTCTTGTAAAAATTTTGGCTGAGAACTTAGTAGAGTGTATTTGGGAGGACAAGAGCAGCACGGAAAGAGGGAAGATTTGAGAGGGCACGCTAAATCCTGGTCCTCCCAGGGCATATTTCTAGCTCCAATATCCTTGACTCACACTTCTACCAAAAAAGAAAAAAAATACAAATATATTCAGCCTGAACATTCAACTGATTTAAAGTCCTTTGATGGCTCAAAGAACAGTTGCAGACATCAGAAATGAAATCTCAATCTATGCTGGTTTAAAGTTGAATAACTGTATTTCATTATTCATATCAATAATATTTTATTCATTACACATACCAAAGAGATCAGAGTTCATTCATTCTTTTTTTTTATAGGATTTTTTTTTTTTAATTTATTTGAGAGAGAGAGAATGAGAGACAGAGAGCACGAGAGGGAAGAGGGCAGAGGGAGAAGCAGACCCCCTGCCGAGCAGGGAGCCCGATGCGGGACCCGATCCCGGGACTCCAGGATCATGACCTGAGCCGAAGGCAGTCGCTTAACCAACTGAGCCACCCAGGCGCCCCAGAGTTCATTCATTCTTTCATTCATTAAACACAGCTATGACAGCCTTGCTGTGACTCTAGAATGGGAGGAAAGAGAGAAATGAATGTCATCACTTTTAGTGTGTGAAGTAGGAAATGGAAGCAATTTGGGTGGTCAAGTGACTCAGTGCAAGTAACTCTTACAGTTTCTCTTTGAGTGCCCAACTGGTCAGAATTGCTTGCTGGGCCTGCTGTTTATCTAATCAGGCTGTTCTGCTTCGTGTTCTCCAAATTGCCTGTGTGTCCTGCCTCCACACCTTTGGTCTTGTTCTTTCTTTGAAGAAAAGGGGAACTACATGCTGGCAATGAAGACTCAAGTACTTTTTAAATTTTCCCTTGTTTTCTTTCTTGAGAAATTTTTCAAACTATATTCCAAGGTTTGCTCTTTGCATGGAATAGATATTTATAGGGGAAATAAAACAACTTCGATGCTTTTAAAAAAATCTAATGACCCTTGTTGATCCTTATTTAAATAATTTTGATGGGTTTCACAATGGTAGGATTTAAATACATTCATGTGAGAGTGACAAGGGGGCTCCTCAGGCTAGATTTGGCCCCTGTCTTACACATTCCTGGGACTTCATACTACTCATTTGTAGAATTATCCCAATTATAATTTAAATAATTATTTGTTTGAGTCATCTATCCACCCATAGATTGTAAGCTTCTTGAAGACAGAGACCATGTTGATCTTATTTAGTTCTATATTCCAGAGTGAAAAATAGTTTAGGGCACAAAGTAGGAGCTACAAAATATAGGTTGAATGAATAAATAATTGAATAGATCCTTAAGAGCAGGATAGAATATGTAGTATTTTTCTAGATATATCTGACCAAGGAACCCTTCTTTTGTGGATTATCTATTAATATTTCATCCTATTTATTTTTCTGCTTATATCCTGTGCAGGCACTTCAAGTGCATAAGGTTCATATTAAGGATATCATCTTGTATATAGTATCTAGTTGTCCTCTTTTGTTCTGTATGTCAAAAATGTCATCACCATTGTTGTAGGAGTCTACATTAAAACCGGAGGATAATCCTTAATTTTTTTTTACTCTCATCTACGTTCCATCAGCTCCCAACCCTTTCTGCTTCTACTCTTTTTTAACCCTATTTTTAAGGCCCTATTCCAAGCCACGAAAATTTATCTTGACTGTAGTCTCATCACTGGTTTGCCTTTTTACCCCACAATCACTTACTGCATCATAACAGCCAGAGTTTTTGTTGTATTCGTATCTTATTTAAAATATTTTTGTGACTTTAAAAAACTTGTGTAAATCTTTGCTTACCTCTTGATTTTGTCATTTTATTCTAAGTCACTCTACACTCTATTTGTATTGAATGTTTTGGGTCCCCCAAACCAGCATGATTTTAGCTTCTGATTTCATCATATAAGGCCTCACATATGTGCACTGCATGGTGCCAAGACTGTGCTGTGAGTGGAGCCCCCTAGAGTTGTGCAGCATGACTTCCCTACCTGATCACTAACCTTCCCCCCTCACACCATATCATGGAACCCTTTCTGACCCTTTTCCTTGTTTCTTATTCTTCTTATGTTCTGACTAGACATCCTGACTTCTGGGGTGTCTATCATGACCACTCAATGATTGTTGGGCTCCCTTGCTTTGCGTCTCCAGAGCCTCCCTATTTTTCTTCTGCCACAGCACTTCTCACAGTCTTCTAACTAATTATCTTGTTTTCTTTCTTTCTCTCTCTGCTTTTCTTTCTTTCTCTTTTACTTTTTCTTTCTTTCTTTCTCTCTCTTTTTTTCTAACTAGACTGAAAGAACTGTGGAAGCAGGACCTCTTGCATTCCATTATAGTTGGTTATTCACCATCTGGCCAGTGTTTAACAGGGCCTGTATCCTCCTCAGGGTCTTTGTCTTTGCTATTTATCCTGCCTACAGTGCTCTTTCCTAGGTGTCCTCCAAACTCTCTCCTTCACCTCCTTCAGATGTTTACTCATGTATTACCTTCTTAGGTTTCTGACTACGTTATGGTATCTCTTCTCCTGTCCTGGCTTATCTTCCTTTTTAATTTTATTTTGCCTCTCTTATGGACTGAATATTGTGTCCCTCCAGAATTCACATGCTGAAATCCTAACCCTCAGTGTGATGGTATTAGGAGGTGGAGCCTTTGGGAGGTAATTAGGTCATGATGGTGGAACCCTCATGAATGGGATTAGTACCCTTATAAGAAGCGATACAGGAGAGATCACCTGTGTTTTTCTGCCTTGTGAAGATACATTGAAATGATGGCCATCTGTAAATCAGGAAGAGGGTCTTTGCCAAGAACTCGACCATGCTGGCACCCTAATCTCAGACTTCCAGCCTCCAGAACTATGAGAAATCAATATTTGTTGTTTAAGACATCCAGTCTACAGGATTCTGTTATAGCAGTTGGAACTGACCAAGATAGTTTCTCTATGAGCTCTATGGAGCTCACTATGGGGAAAGCTGAAGTGTCAGGGGTCCGAGTAGCCAACTATGACAATAAGCCAAAATGAAAGGAACGGCTACACCTTTAATCACTGTCTGCTATAGTGTAAGCAAGAAGCTAAACTGGTGAAAACGTGGGCTCCCTCTCCTTCCATTTTCCCTAGGGACAAACTCACTGGTCGAGAGTTAGGGAGCTCTGCACAGATGTGGGGGTTGTTTCACTGCTGAGCAAGCACTGAACAAAAGGTTCCTGCAGTTTTGTGGACCCGAAAGATGATGGAAGAGAGAAAAAGACTAGGAGTGAAAAAGTACTGAATACTGATTCAGAGTGGAGAAAAGTGTCTTCGAGCATAGTTCCATCCCCCAAAAGGAGTTGTAGGCAGAGTAACCTGGAGGGAGCCTCAGATGAAGACCCCTGATAAACAAACCTTGAAATGAAGGTGCTTGGGCTTAGTATGTGGATGAGAATAAGAGCATGGCTGACCAAGGGGGCCTGAGACTTTGACTGTAACTCCCTTCAGACTGCAGTGCACTGGCTGTACACCAGGTCTGATATGGGGAGGGCAGCTTTTCTCCATGAGACCTGCCAGATAAAGCCTTTGTAATTGCTGAAGATCAGGCTTAAAAAATCACACCTAGGTTTTTAAGCAGGAGCCAGACTCCTCAATATTCCTAGAAGTTATCACTTTTAACATGCTATATATTTTATTTATTTTCTGTATCTTTCCATGAGAATATTAGCTTCGTAAGGGCAGGCAAATTTTCTTGATTGCTACTATATTGCTAATGTATAGAAAATGATAAGTAACTAGTATTAGTTTAATGAATTAATGATTTTTTTCATATCTGCATTTTTGCTCTCATAATTAAACTGTAAATTTCCTTGGGGATTGAGACCTTGCCACATATTTTTTAAGTATATCCTACTTCTCATTTAAATTAGATAGTTTAACTGTTAAAAATTTGTTTGTAATTTTTGCCCTTCATCTTAACACTTTAGAGTTATAATGGCTGAGTCTAATCCCCTCTTTATTTTAAAGTTTGAAATGTTTTAAAACAGGTTCTATATATCTATCTCCCCAGCTTTTCTCTCTTCCAAGTTAAATATCTCTATTTACCTTAATCATTTATCATATGACAGTGGAGTTGAGATGGTTAATTTTATGTGTCAACTTGCCTAGGGCATGGCACTCAAATATATTTAGTGAAACACTAATCTAGATGTTGCTTAAAGATATTTTTTAGATGATATTAACATTTAAATCAGTGGACTTTGAGTAAGGTAGATTGTCCTCTATAATGTGGGTGGGCTTCATCCAGTCATTTGAAGGCCTTAAGAAAAAGACTGACATTACTCAGGAAGAGGGAATTCTACCAGCAGACTATCTTCAGACTTGAATTTCAACATAAACTCTTCCCTGGGTCTCCAGCTTGTCAGCACCCTCTATAGATTTTGCCAATCTCCACAATTGCATGATTGCATGAGCTGATTTCTTTCTCTCTCAAGATATGTAGATACATAGATATATATAGATATAAATATAAATATATACACCCTGTTTGTTCTGTTTTTCTGGAGAACTCTGACCAACACAAGAATACTGTCTTTTCACTGTCTTGTTTACTGTCTTCTGGAACCGCTTCAATTTATCAGTGTTCCACTTAATATATGGCTCCCAAGCAGACACAGTGCTCCAGATATGACCTGTGTAAGATACAGGGTATTATTGGCTTCCTTGCTAAATACTGTCTTTGTGTAAATGCTACATAAAGGTGCATGACATTTGTTGGCTTATATTAAATCTCTCATTGATTAAAAAATTGTCTAACCCTAGCATCTGTTTTGTTCCAGGAGTTGTGTTGGGAGCTGTAAATATGGACTTACAAGGTATGGTGCCATTCCTCAAAGGACATGGATATTTCTCTCCTATTTATGATATTTGCTATCCTGTGTTTGTGAGGTCAACTTTTTAAGCAGGAGTATTAGACTTCATACTTATCTTCTAGAATTCCTTTTTACTGAATTTGATCCGTTGTTCCAACATTTATAATGAAAAAAAACCCCTGATTTTTCAGTCATGATTATGTTATTCAATACTTAACTATTTCTCCAAATTAAAACACATCTTTTCTATATCCATATCCATTTTTTAACTCAAAATTGTGAATAAGGCTCACAACACGTTCAAAAATGAGCCATGTAATTGTCATGGTTTGAGAATAATTGTTCAACTAACACATATCCACATAATTTATAAACATCCTCTCCACATATATCTTGTCCAAAAAAACATCAACAGAATACTGCATTAAATACCTCATTGAAATGCAGATTCACTATGTCTATGTAATTTAATTAATTTGGTATAATTTATTCTTAGAATTTAAAGTGGCTCTTGGTGATTACCACTTCCTTTTCTAGGTGTTCATGAGCCATCTGTCTAATTATATGTCTTGGAATTTTGCTGGTAATTGATAGAATGCTTTAAGATGTGTAATTTTTGTATGTACATTTTAATTTTACATGGAATTTTCTGTATATCTTTTTTTTTTTTTTTTTTAGCATTCTTCCCAGTCACCATGATCATCCATTGGTGCTATAATTATATGGGGAACAGGGGTTGTCTTGTGGTACCCAAGGACAGGGATGCAATTGTATTTCAGATGAATTACATATTAGTCTATTTGAAGGGAACCCAGTAAGTTCTCTCCATCTGTTACCTTTATTTTTCTCTTCATGTCACTTTTTTTTTTTAGAGAATATTTCTATGTTTTCTGGTTCAGAAGTAGGTAATGGCTACTACCAATAACACTCAAATTTATATCCTCTCTGTTTCAGTAAGTAGCCTATTTTAGGTTGAAATCTCTTATTCTGTATTCCATGCAGAGAGTGTTTTTGTTTCTCTTGGTTAAGGTTTCCATATCTGGATTAGTGTTGTCAGGAGATGGAGTTACATTGTATGAACATGACTACCCTGTTAATATGTGGATGGCAGGAGGTAGAATGGAGTTTCCAGAGCTAGAGATGATGTACAAATAACCCAGTAGGTATCCAAATTACACTTGGTGTGTCATTTAGTTATTTAAGGATCAGAACTGGGCAGCCTGGACACAGGACACCTAGAATTGGAAAGCCAGTACCTGAGGCTACTCTCTGTCTTTCCTGGGATATCAGGTCTCTCATCTACTCTTTTCTGTATATGCATGCCTTACAGTATTGCTGCTTTCAGAATACTTGCACACTTGGGCTACTTCTGGCTTTTGCTTCTCCATGATGTCAGCATGCAAATGGCTCAGACTTGCCATGATGCTAATGTTCGTCTGCCTTAAAATGATTCTTCAATTCTACTACTTACCTTTATCTGACTAGTTACTATTTCTGAGTCTCTTAGTTTAGATTTTTATTTATTTATTTATTTATTTATTTATTTATTTATTTATTTATTTATTTATTTATTTATTTATTTATTTATTTATTTTATTCTTATGTTAATCCCCATACATTACATCATTAGTTTTAGATGTAGTGTTCCATGATTCATTGTTTGTGCATAACACCCAGTGCTTCATGCAGAATGTGCCCTCCTCAATACGCACCACCAGGCTAATCCATCCTCCCACCCCCCTCGCCTCTAGAACCCTCAGTTTGTTTTTCAGAGTCCATCGTCTCTCATGGTTCATCTACCCCTCCGATTTCCCCTGCTTCATTCTTCCCCTCCTGCTACCTTCTTCTTCTTCTTCTTTTTTTTTTTTTCTTAACATATATTGCATTATTTGTTTCAGAGGTACAGATCTGAGATTCAACAGTCTTGCACAATTCACAGGGCTTACCAGAGCACATACCCTCCCCAGTGTCTATCACCCAGTCACCCCCTCCCTCCCACCCTACCCCCGACTCCAGCAACCCTCAGTTTGTTTCCTGCAATTAAGAATTCCTCATATCAGTGAGATCATATGATACATGTCTTTCTCTGTTTGACTTATTTCACTCAGCATAATACCCTCCAGTTCCATCCACGTTGTTGCAAATGGCAAGATCTCATTCCTTTTGATGGCTGCATAATATTCCATTGTATGTATATATATATATATATATATATATATATATATATATATATACCACCTCTTCTTTATCCATTCATCTGTCGATGGACATCTAGGCTCTTTCCACACTTTGGCTATTGTGGACATTGCTGCTATAAACATCGGGGTGCACATACCCTTTCGGATCCCTACTTTTGTATCTTTGGGGTAAATACCCAGTAGTGCAATTGCTGGATCATATGGTAGCTCTATTTTCAACTTTTTGAGGAACCTCCATACTGTTTTCCAGAGTGACTGCACCAGCTTGCATTCCCACCAACAGTGTAGGAGGGTTCCCCTTTCTCCGCATCCCCACCAACATCTGTCGTTTCCTGACTTGTTAATTTTAGCCATTCTGACTCGTGTGAGGTGGTATCTCCCTGAGGTTTTGATTTGGATTTCCCTGATGCCGAGCGATATTGAGCACTTTTTCATGTGTCTGTTGGCCATTTGGATGTCTTCTTTGGAAAAATGTCTGTTCATGTCTTCTGCCCATTTCTTGATTGGATTCTTTGTTCTTTGGGTGATGAGTTTGATGAGTTCTTTATAGATTTTGGATACCAGCCCTTTATCTGATATGTCATTTGCAAATATCGTCTCCCATTCTGTCGGTTGTCTTTTGGTTTTGTTGACTGTTTCCTTTGCTTTGCAAAAGCTTTTTATCTTGATGAGGTCCCAATAGTTCATTTTTGCCCTTGCTTCCCTTGCCTTTGGCGATTTTTCTAGGAAGAAGTTGCTTCGGCTGAGGTCAAAGAGGTTGCTGCCTGTGTTCTCCTTTAGGATTTGGATGGACTCCTGTCTCACATTGAGGTCTTTCAACCATTTGGAGTCCATTTTTGTGTGTGGTGTAAGGAAATGGTCCAGTTTCATTCTTCTGCATGTGGCTATCCAATTTTCCCAACACCATTTGTTGAAGAGACTGTCTTTTTTCCATTGGACATTCTTTCCAGCTTTGTCAAAGATGAGTTGACCATAGAGTTGAGGGTCCATTTCTGGGCTCTCTATTGTGTTTCATTGATCTATGTGTCTGTTTTTGTGCCAGTACCATGCTGTCTTGATGATGACAGCTTTGTAATAGAGCTTGAAGTCCGGAATTCTGATGCCACCAGCTTTGCTTTTATTTTTCAACATTCCTCTGGCTATGCGGGGTCTTTTCTGGTTCCATACAAATTTTAGGATTATTTGTTCCATTTCTTTGAAAAAAGTGGATGGTATTTTGATGGGGATTGCATTGAATGTGTAGATTGCTCTAGGTAGCATTGATATCTTCACAATATTTGTTCTTCCAATCCATGAGCATGGAACGTTTTTCCATTTCTTTGTGTCTTCCTCAATTTCTTTCATGAGTATTTTATAGTTTTCTGAGTACAGATCCTTTGTCTCTTTGGTTAGATTTATTCCTAGGTATCTTATGGTTTTGGGTGCAATTGTAAATGGGATCGACTCCTTAATTTCTCTTTCTTCTGTCTTGTTGTTGGTGTATAGGAATGCCACTGATTTCTGTGCATTGATTTTATATCCTGCCACTTGACTGAATTCCTGTATGAGTTCTAGCAGTTTTGGGGTGGAGTCTTTTGGGTTTTCCACATAAAGTATATCATCTGCAAAGAGTGAGAGTTTGACTTCTTCTTTGCCAATTTGGATGCCTTTGATTTCTTTTTGTTGTCTGATTGCTGTGGCTAGGACTTCCAATACTATGTTGAATAGCAGTGGTGATAGTGGACATCCCTGCCGCGTTCCTGACCTTAGGGGGAAGGCTTGCAGTTTTTCCCATTGAGAATAATATTTGCTGTAGGTTTTTCATAGATGGCTTTTATGATATTGAGGTATGTACCCTCTATCCCAATACTCTGAAGAGTTTTGATCAAGAAAGGATGCTGTACTTTGTCAAATGCTTTTTCTGCATCTATTGAGAGGATGATATGATTCTTGTTCTTTCTTTTTTTAATGTATTGTATCACACTGATTGATTTGCGGATGTTGAACCAACCTTGCAGCCCAGGGATAAATCCCACTTGGTCATGGTGAATAATCCTTTTAATGTACTGTTGGATCCTATTGGCTAGTATTTTGGTGAGAATTTTTGCATCCATGTTCATCAGAGATATTGGTCTGTAATTCTCCTTTTTGATGGGGTCTTTGTCTGGTTTGGGGATCAAGGTAATGCTGGCCTCATAAAATGAGTTTGGAAGTTTTCCTTCCATTTCTATTTTTGGAACAGTTTCAGAAGAATAGGTATTAATTCTTCTTGAAATGTTTGGTAGAATTCCCCTCGGAAGCCATCTGGTCCTGGGCTTTTCTTTTTGGGAGATTCTTGATGACTGCTTCAATTTCCTTAGTGGTTATAGGTCTGTTCAGGTTTTCTATTTCTTCCTGCTTCAGTTTTGGTAGTTGATACATCTCTAGGAATGCATCCATTTCTTCCAGGTTATCTAATTTGCTGGCATAGAGTTGCTCATAATATGTTCTTATACTTGTTTGTATTTCTTGGTGTTGGTTGTGATCTCTCCTCTTTCATTCATGATTTTGTTGATTTGGGTCCTTTCTCTCTTCTTTTTGATAAGTCTGGCCAGGGGTTTATCAATCTTGTTAATTCTTTCAAAGAACCAGCTCCTAGTTTCGTTGATCTGTTCTACTGTTCTTTTAGTTTCTATGTCATTGATTTCTGCTCTGATCTTTATGATTTCTCTTCTCCTGCTGGGTTTAGACTTTATTTGCTGTTCTTTCTCCAGCTCCTTTAGGTGTAGGGTTAGGTTGTGTACTTGAGACCTTTCCTGTTTCCTGAGAAAGGCTTGTATTGCTATATACTTTCCTCTTAGGACTGCCTTTGCTGCATCCCAAAGATTTTGAACAGTTGTGTTTTCATTTTCATTGGTTTCCATGTATTTTTTTAATTCTTCTTTAATTTCCTGGTTGACCCATTCATTCTTCAGTAGGATGCTCTTTAGCCTCCATGTATTTGAGTTCTTTCTGACTTTCCTCTTGTGATTGAGTTCTATTTTCAAAGCATTGTGGTCTGAAAATAGGCAGGGAATGATCCCAATCTTTTGGTACTGGTTGAGACCTGATTTATGACCTAGGATGTGATCTATTCTGGAGAATGTTCCATGGGCAATGGAGAAGAATGTATATTCTGTTGCTTTGGGATGGAATGTTATGAATATGTCTGTGAAGTCCATTTGGTCCAGTGTGTCATTTAAAGTCTTTATTTCCTTGTTGATCTTTTGCTTAGACGATCTGTCCATTTCAGTGAGGGGGGTGTTAAAGTCCCCCACTATTATTGTATTGTTGTCGATGTGTTTCTTTGCTTTTGTTATTACTTGGCTTCTATAATTGGCTGCTCCCATGTTAGGGGCATAGATATTTACACTTGTTAGATCTTCTTGTTGGATAGACCCTTTAAGTAGGATATAATGTCCTTCCTCATCTCTTATTACAGTCTTTGGTTTAAAATCTAATTTGTCTGATATAAGGATTGCCACCTCAGCTTTCTTTTGGTGTCCATTAGCATGGTAAATGGTTTTCCACCCCCTCACTTTCAATCTGGGGTGTCTTTGGGTCTAAAATGAGTCTCTTGCAGACAGCATATCGATGGGTCTTATTTTTTAATCCAGTCTGATAGCCTGTGTCTTTTGATTGGGGCATTTAGCCCATTTACATTCAGGGTAACTATTGAAAGATAGGAATTTAGTGCCATTGTATTGCCTGTAAGGTGACTTTTACTGTATATTGTCTGTTTTCCTTTCTGTTCTATGTTGCTTTTAGGGTCTCTCTTTGCTTAGAGGATCCCTTTCAAGATTTCCTGTAGGGCTGGTTTTGTGTTCGCAAATTCCTTTAGTTTTTGTTTGTGCTGGAAGCTTTTTATCTCTCCTTCAATTTTCAATGACAGCCTAGCTGGATAGAGTATTCTTGGCTGCATATTTTTCTCATTTAGTGCTCTGAATATATCCTGCCAGTCCTTTCTGGCCTGCCAGGTCTCTGTGGATAGGTCTGTTGCCAATCTAATGTTTCTACCATTGTAGGTGACATATCTCTTCTCCCGAGCTGCTTTCAGGATTTTCTCTTTGTCTATGAGACTCGTAAGTTTTACTATTAGATGTTGGGGTGTTGACCTATTTTTATTGATTTTGTGAGGGGTTCTCTGTGCTTCCTGGATTTTCATGCCTGTTTCCTTCCCCAAATTAGGGAAGTTCTCTGCTCTAATTTGCTCCATTATACCTTCTGCTCCTCTCTCTCTCTCTTTCTTCTTCTTCTGGGATCCCAATTATTCTAATGTTGTTTCGTCTTATGGTATCGCTTATCTCTCGAATTCTGCCCTCCTGATCCAGTAGTTGTTTATCTCTCTTTTTCTCAGCTTCTTTATTTTCCATCATTTCATCTTCTATATTACTGATTCTCTCTTCTGCCTCATTTATTCTAGCAGTTAGCGCCCCCATTTTTTATTGCACCTCATTAATAGCCTTTTTGATTTCTACTTGGTTGGATTTTAGCTCTTTTACTTCTCCAGAAAGGGTTTCTCTAATAACTTCCATATTTTTTTCAAGCCCAGCTAGTATCTTTAAAGTGATGATTCTGAATTCTAGATCTGACATCGTACTAATGTCTGTATTGAGTAGGTCCCTGGCAGTTGGTACTACCTCTTGTTCTTTTTGTTGAGGTGATTTTTTTCCATCTTGTCATTTTGTGCAGAGGAGAATAGATTAATGAGAGAACAAAATGCTAGCAGATTAACAACGTCCCCAGAAAATATACTGTAAACAAATCAGAAAAGACCTGAAGCAGTGGAAAAAGGAATGGAAAGAGAGAAAAAAGAAAAAGAAAAAAAAGATAAAGATAAAAACAAACAAAAACAAACAAAAGAAAACAACAACAACAAAAAACCAGAATGTGATCAAATATGATCAGGCTGGTATATAGATCAGTGCCACACACTAGATTTGGGGTGTATTTTGGTGTTTTAGGAGAAAGTGCCTCCCAAAATTTTAAAGAAATAAAAACTTATATATGTACAAAAATAAGGGCTGATATGATGAAGAGATAGAATATGACTGTAAAGATGGAAATTATAAAAAATGTTATAAAAGGAATTGATAAGAAGTTGTTTGAAAAAAGAAAGAAGAGGATTTAAAAAAAGAAAAAAGAAAAAAAAGGGAGAGAATGTGATCAGGCAGGGGAGTAGAAAAAACCATATACTAGAGATTTAGGGTATATTTTAATCTGTTAGAAGAAACTATCTCAAAATTTTAAAGAGAGAACAACTTATATATATATGCCAAAAATGCGGGTAACTACTATGAAGGGATAGAATATGACTCTAAAAATGAAAAATAAAAATGTTTTTTAAAAAAGGGATTGATAAGATGTTCGTTGAAAAAAGGAAAAAGAAAAATTCAAAAAAAAAAAAGACAGTTAAAAAAAAATTAACTTTGATACACTAAAGAATCATGGTAAAAAAGCCATGAATTTTTTTTTTTTTTTTTTTTAAAGCCATGAATTCTATGTGCAGTATTCCCCTAGCACTGGAGTTCTGCAGTTCTCATTGATCAGTAAACTTGGTCTTTGCTGGCTGTTCTCGCTGATCTTCTGGGGAGGGGCCTGTTGCCGTGGTTCCCAAAGGTCTTTGCTGGATGCAGATTTGCCGCGCCCTTGCCCCCTCCCGGCTAAGTAATCTGCTCGGGTTTGCTCTCTGGGGCTTTTGTTCCCTGCGAGCTTTCCGTACAGCTTTGGAGGCGGAGAGTGAAAATGGCGGCCTCCCAGTCTCCGCCCCGGAGGAGCCAAGAACTCGGGGGCCCGCTCCTCAATGAGCCCCCAGAGAAAAGCCATCAGTCACTCCCGTCTCCCTGGTCTCCGGCCGCACTCTGTGCTCACCTGGCCTGTGACCACGCGTTTCTATCTCTGGCACCCGACCCCGGGTGGAGTCTCCAAACCCAGCAGATCCCTGTGGTGCACTCCCACGTGGCTCCTCCCAGGGGAGGAAGGTGAGTCTCCCCGGATCTGCCGCTTGTTGGGTCCCTGCTGGAGGAGCAGGGGCCCGACTGTGCCGCGGATCACGGTTTATGGCAACCCCGAGCTGAGAGCCCGCGCCTGGGCTCCGCCTCTGCCTCCGGCTTCCCTGCTCTGCCACACTCAGGCACCCCCGGTCTTTCTGTGACCCCGAGGGTCCTGAGACCACACTGTCCCGGAGGGTTCCAACCCCCACTTAGCCACCAGAGTGACGTCCCTCAGCGGAGCAGACTTCTAAAAGTTCCGATTTTGTGCTCCGCGGCTCTATCACTTGCCAGAAGCAGCCGAGGGAGGCCCGTCCCCCGCCGTCTATCCTCCCGAGTATCGAATATCGCCTCAGATTCACTTCTCCGCATGTCCTACCTTCCAGAAAGTGGTCGCTTTTCTGATGAGAGAGTTGTTGCTCTTCTTTTCTCTGATCTCCTGTTGAGTTTGTAGGTGTTCAGAATGGTTTGGTCCCTATCCAGCTGAATTCCTGAGAGGAGACGAAATCCAGGTCTCCTACTCCTCCACCATCTTGCTCCGCCCCCCCTTAGTTTAGATTCTTAAAGGGAATCTACTTAGTTACTAGTTGTCAGTGGATTGGCTGGTGTGTGTATGTGTTTGTGTGTGTGTTTTCTTATCTGCCCACTAAGAAGGGGACTGCTTTTGCTTATACAGAATGTAATGTATCAACAGACACTTAAACTTGTTTCGTATTATAGGTATATCCATGTGTCTTTTATTTGCATTTTTTAAAAAAGATTTTATTTATTTATTTGTCAGAGAAAACACAAGCAGGGAGAGCAGCAGGCAGAGGGAGAAGCAGGCTCCCTACTGAGCAAGGAGCCTGATGCGGGACTCGATCCCAGGACCCTGGGATCATGACCTGAGCCGAAGGCAGACACTTAATGGACCTAGCCACCCAGGTGTCCCTATTTATATTTGTTTTATCCTTACTAGTATAAAGATGTATTTCCATCATAGAGAATGTAAGCTTTAATTACTTATGCTTATTTGCTATTTTTTGATTAATATGAAATAATCAGCATCAAGTACTGGAATTAACCATTTTTCTTTTTTAAAAAATATCTTTCACATGGCCGACAGAACTTTTTATTATCTTTAGTTATCTTAATAACTCTATACTAGACTTTATATTTTTGGAGTCTCTGTAATCTCCTTGAGCCTCAGTTTCCTCATCAGTAAAATAGATATAGAGATACCTCTATGCAAATGATTTAGCATCTTTTATACACATAAAGATGTTCAAAATTGTAATCCTTTCCCTTTGTCCTCCTTACAGTGCATGCAGGTAAATGTATGTACCTATGTTAGTTTCCTTTATATACTGTTCCCTTTTGTTTCTACCTTGTTGTTGATGTTTATAATTTTCTTTCAGAATTTGTTTTTCAAGGCCTCCAATCCTTTTAAAAGACTTGAAGTTATGGAAACACTCAGATCTCCTCTCTGAAATTTTTGAAATCTGCTTTCTAAAGTCCAAGCTACCTGTCATACTGCACTGAGTGTTTCCTTTCTGGGCTATTTCAAGCACTAAGATGACAAGTTGTCTTTCTCCCAAGGTTCCTGTCACTTGAATTTCATGAACCAGTTCTTTCTTTCTGGTCAAAGTTAAATCCAGAATAATAGTCCCTCATTGCTTCATCAGCTAGCTGAGAGAGAAAATTTTTAGCAAAATGAGACTTCTAGCAGGTGCCTGGTTCATTGACATCTCAGCTAGAACCTGCCTATCTCCAGTTCATTCTCACATCAAAATCATTTATGCCTCTCACTCTTAATTGTCACTATGGTGTAGTGCACTGTTTCTCAAACTGTGGTTAGAGGATGAAATTTCATGGACCATGAGTATTCTGTAGAAATTTAAAATTTTGTGTGTTTTATTTTAATAATAATCTAATAACTTAATGTAATCACATTCTGGGTTCTTATTTCAATTACTATATTTGGATACATATTTATGATTTCATAGATGTCAAGTGATCACCTAATGTGACACTATTTAATATTGTTTTGCTGGTAAAATAAGTAGGGCTGCCATTAAGATAGCGTATCTTAATGTCAAAATGAGAACAATAATCTCTGTAAATTGTTGCTGAATTATTTTATCTAGTATAAATTCACAATTTATTTTTTTGCCAGTTAAATTTGCAATTAAAAGGTATTTTTTTTTGAAATATTAACTTTTAAAAAATTATAGTATAGTTAACATACAGTGTTATATTAGTTTCAGGTGTACAATATAGTGATTCAACAGTTCTATACATTACTCTGCTCATCATGATAAGTATGCTCTTCATCCCCTTCCCCTATTTCACTCACCCGTTTCTTTCATCAGTGTTTTATAGTTTTCAGAGGACAGGTCTTTCATCTTCTTGGTTAAGTTTATTCCTAGGTATTTTTTTATTTTTGATGCAATTATAAATGGGATTGTTTTTTAAATTTCTCTTTCTGCTACTTCATTATTGCTGTATAGATTTTTTACTGTATACGGCTTTCTGTATATTAATTTTTGTATCCTGCGACCTTACTGAATTCATTGATTAGGTCTAGTAATTTTTTGGTGTAGTCTTTAGGGTTTTCTATATATAGTATCGTGTCATCAGCAAATAGTGAAAATTTTACTTCCTTTCCATTTTGGATGCCTTTTATTTCTTTTTGTTGTCTGATTTCTGTGACTAGGACTTCCAGTACTGTGTTGAATAAAAGTGGTGAAAGTGGACATCTTGTCTTGATCCTGATCTTAGGGGAAAAGCTTTAAGTTTTTCATCATTGAGTATCATACTCAATGGGTTTTTCACATAAGGCCTCTATTATGTTGAGGTATGTTCCCTCTATACCTACTTTGTTGAGGGTTTTTATCAGTAATGGATGTTGTACTTTGTCAAGTGCTTTTTCTGTATCTACTGAAATGATATTTTTAAAATTCTTTCTCTTGTTGATGTGATGTATTCTGTTCATTGATTTGAAAATATTGAACCACCCTTGCATCCCAAGAATAAATCCCACTTAATTGTGGTGAATGATATTTTTAAATATATTGTTGGATTCGGTTTGCTAATATTTTGTTGAGGACTTTTGCATGTATGTTTATTAGAGATGTTGGCCTGTGGTTCTCTTTTTTTATAGTGCCTATATCTGGTTTTGGTATCAGGGTCATGCTGGCCTCATAGAATGAATTTGGAAGCATGCCTTCCTGTTCTATTTTCTCTCTCTCTTTTTTTTTTTTTTTTTTTTTTGAGAGAGAGTTGGGGGTGGGTAGCTGAGGCAGAGGGAGAGAGAGAGATTCTTAAGCTGGCTCCATGCCCAGCACAAGCATGGGGCTCAATCTCATGACCCTGTTATTACTGTTATGACTGAGCCACTTTTACCTTCAGTCTAGTTGTCTACAGTGGCTCTTTGCCTGTTTTGGGCAGGGTTTGGCTCCTGTGGTGTTAGTAGGCCAGTCTGGGGCCACCTTGGGCTTGAGTTGAGTCAAACCAGGTATTTATTTGCCAGATGCAGTAACACTGAATTGCAGGGCACTTTCCCTGTATTGTCCCCCTGAGAAGCTTTCATTGGTGGGAGGAGTCCCACAGTTAGATCACATGTCTGCTCCCAGCTCATTGCTGGGGTGACAATTGAACTGGAGAGTGTGGTTATCTTCCCCTCTCCCTGAGGCATGGATCACTTTGGAGTGGTGCTGGCCCCTGTCAGGGCTGCTTGCACACTGTCAGGCCTGTGGCAGTGCTTTGGATGGGTTTCTACCAAGTGCCTTTTGGAGGGGGCAGGTTTGCAGAAGAATGTGGGGGTGGGGCCTACAGTGCCAGCAAGGTCCATGCTTGTCTGCTCTCCAAGGGGACCTGCAGCCACCTGGAAGACTCTTGCAGAGGCTAAGTTGGAGGGGGTGGATTCACAGATGCACACAGGGTGGGGAGCTGGGGCATACTGTTAGCAAGCTAGGTGAGGAGTGTTGTGCTGAGCTGGTTCCTGCAGGTGCTTAAGTATCTAGGCTGGGGGCCAGGAAGGGAAATGTGTCCTGTCAGCTCTTTGGTTTGGAGAAGTCTCCTAAAGATATCTGACCGTCTAACACATGCTCTGAGATTAATAAATAAATCTCTTTACCTTCTCCTTTTTCAAACTGCTGCTTCTATGCTATATCTCTTTGGGGCTCTTTGTTTTGCTTCTCTTTAAGAGCAAGACTCAGTTTCCCAGGGCTCTCTAGTTCTCCCAGTGTTGAGCCTGCTGATTTTTAAATTTCCAAGTGCGGGTCATGATGAGCACTGGGTGTTATACCAACTAATGAATCATTGAATACTACATCAAAAACTAATGATGTACTATACGGTGGCTAACTGAACATAAAAAAAACAAACAAAAAACAAACAAACAAAAACTTCCAAGTGTTAAGCCCCACTGATTGTTGGGCCCCTCTGGTTTTCAAAGCTATAAATGTTCTGGGGATTCCTCTTTCCTTACCTGGGGTGCCTGGCCAGGGGATCAGCTCCTTTCCCTTTTCTGAGCCTGTCCCATGGACAGCCCCTTGGATCCATTTGGCTCCCGAGTGCAACTCTGCCCTTCTTACCCTCTTTGCTGTGGCCTCTTCTCTACATTTAGCTGTGGAGAGTCCATTCTGTCAGTCTTCAGTTCATTTTCTGGTTTATTTACACTGATGCCAGTGTTATCTAGTTGTATGCAGGGGAAGAGGTGAGTTTAGGATCCTCTGACTTTGCCAGCTTTCCCAGAAATCCCCTAGTAGTAAAAGAAATTTTTATTGAATAAAAATGTAGTTTCTTAGATTAAAACATTGACTTGACTTAATGCAAAAGACAGAACAGTAGAAGTTCAGTTGTTACTGGCTAATAAGAAAAGAATAGAAAAATAATGCATCCTCATCAAATGAGGGCCATTCTGTTCTGTGGGAATAATGGTATCATAGAGTTTGAAGAGAAAAAGTGAAGAAAGAGTTGAATCATTACATGGTACACATAAAATAGCCTGAGGCATAACAGTACATTTCATATCTACCTTGGTTTTATTTAAGAAAAACAAATATTCCATTTAGTAATGTTGAATATTGGTGGTGGTGAGGCCGAGGTGGATAAATGAAAGATTCAGGAAGAGAAAGAAGAGGAGAAGAAAGGAGAAAGAGAAAGAAAAAAGGAAGATGAGAAGAGAAAGAAAGAAAAAAGAAGTGAAAAATAGAATGCAAATCCCAATGAAGTTGAAATTAATAATATAATCTAAAAATAACTCTAAAACTACAACACTGTTATATTAACCAAGATAGTATATATATGTATTTGATTATTTTCTAATACTTTTTCAACACTTTTTTCTGTAATCGAATATAATATGGTATAGAATTTATTTTAAAGCCAGAAACATTTAGATTATGAGATAATAATTATATTTCATGGTATGAACAGATACTAGTTAAAAGTCCAAAAGAAACACACATCTGGTAATAAAGTTAAATGCAAAGGCAAAAATTTTAAAGCTGAATATGTGAAATTTATCATCAGAAAAGTAGGTTCTAAAAGATATCAATTTATACTTTATTCTAATACTGGAGTAATATACTTCAGAAATGTTGTTTAACCTTATAAGTAATCATGAATACAATTAAAATAAGATATATTTCATCTAAAGCACTGGAGAATGTAAAAGTAGAAAAAACGTAGTCCATTTAGAAGTTGACTGAAATAAAATAATACAATAATAAATATGAATGAGATAAATTTACTTATTAAGCAATTGGAGTATAGGTAAAATTTTTTTAAAAAACTGTATGTTGTTTACAGGAGATGCTTGAAAAAGTGATAAAAATATAATTACATTAAACAAGCGAATGTTAAAAAAAAACGTGAAATTGTATTAGTAATATAATATCAAGTAAGTTAGGTTATTTATTTTGCCTAAGTTTAAATCAGAGGAATCACTGAACTATGAATGAGCATTCTTACAAAGTGGCCTGATAAAGCATTAATATGTAAAAGATAACTAAAAGAAATTCAAACCAGAAAATCTATACTAGGGGCGCCTGGGTGGCTCAGTCATTAAGCGTCTGCCTTCGGCTCAGGTCATGATCCCGGGGTCCTGGGATCGAGCCCCGCATCGGGCTCCCGGCTCAGCGGAAAGCCTGCTTCTCCCTCTCCCACTCCCCCTGGTTGTGTTCCCTCTCTCTCTATGTCTCTATCTGTCAAAAAAATAAATAATATCTTTAAAAAAAAAAAAAAGAAAATCTATACTAAACATAAAGAAAGAATGTCTTTGATAAAAACTAGCACAAAAATCTTACACAAGTATAATAAACTAAACAAGAAATGTAAATACTATATTACAAGTGATTTCTCAAATTGGTGGAGAAAAATCCTGATTTTGGAAGTGTTAGCTACCTGAAAATAATATTAATCTATGTCTGTTTTTGGTGTGCTCTCAATATAAATTAAATTTAGGATGAATTAGTGATCTGCAGTGGTCAAATAATTTGGAGATACACGGAATACAATATTAGTCTCTAGGAGATCCACCGTAAGCATTATTTTAAAATTCCTACGCTTTTTTTCAGTAGTGAGGCTCACCTAATATAATTTAACATTATTTTCCAGACTTATTTGATCATGGAATATTTTCCCGTATAATAATATTGTTTTAACTTCCCATGAAACTAAAACTATACTGATAACAACCTGGGCAAGTGCTGTGCTGTAGAAAAAGTTGATAATTACTGTCACTCATTTTTTTTTTTTTTCCCTGGAAGAGGTAGATAATGAGATACAAAATGTCTAGATTTTAGAATGAATATTGCCTAAATTATTATTGTTTTGATGTGAAATGTCAGTACCTGAGAAAACCTGTTGGACCTAAGTCAGTTCCATGCATGGTCTCTTATAAAATCAGTACCATTTCTATATACCAAGAAGAAACAATTAGAACATTTGATAAACATCCTATTCATGATATTACTGGAATGAATTGAAGTTAATAAAAAATTTTGTGGGGCTCTATATTAAAATAAAGAAAATTTTGCAAAACTGTACTTAAAGACATTTTAAATATAACCTCACTAAATGTAGTGACATGAGTGGGAATAAATTTCTAGAATCCTATTCTAATTCTTCCTAGCTCACTTTCTTAGTTCAATCAAAAGTCCTCTTTTTAACATGAGGCATTTAAGGAAAAGATACTCAGCAGAGTAAGGCTAACATCCCTCAAGTTTTTACCACCAGAAGAGGATGATTCATCATTCATTGCAATCAGTCAGAGGAGTAAGGGTCTAATTATATTCTGAATTACTTTACCCCACTTAGGGACACAGTTCAATAATTCAAACCTTTTTTTTTTTTTTTTGTCTAAATTGTACTGCTTAGTAAAATTGGTCCTTGATTTATAATTTATTTTGAGCTCATACATTATATTTCTTGAAACTTCCATAAGCAATATGGTTTTTCTTTCTTTTTTTTTTTAAGATTATTTTATTTTATTTATTTGACAGACACAGCGAGAGAGGGAACACAAGCAGGGGGAGTGGGAGAGGGAGAAGCAGGCTTCCAGCTGAGTAGGGAGCCCAATGCGGGGCTCGATCCCAGGACCCTGGGATCATGACCTAAACCGAAGGCAGACGCCTAATGACTGAGCCACCCAGGCGCCCCTTTTGTTTCTTATTTTTAAAAGGAGAAAAATCATAGTAGTATATTGCAGAGGAACTCCATAATAAATAGAGTCTTGGGTGTCTGGGTGGCTCAGTCAGTTAAGCGTCTGCCTTAGGCTCAGGTCAAGATCCTAGGTCCTGCGATGGATCAAGCCCTGCATAGGGCTTCCTGCTCAGCGAGGAGTCTGCTTCTCCCTCTGCCTCTCCCCCTGGGTTGTGCTCTCTCTCTCTCTCTCAAATAAATAAATAAAATATTTAATAAAATAAAGTCATCATTGCCTCGTTATTTCACCAAAGTAAAACAACTTAAAAATTATGGATGATCAAATTCAAATATAAATTTTTGTGAGTAAAGCTTGTCAAAATGATTATATTCTATACTTTGAAGAATAATAACAGAAGAATAACCAAAGAAACATTGAAAAATAGGGGCGCCTAGGTGGCTAAGTCTGTTAAGCATCTGCCTTCAGCTCAGGTCATGATCCCATGGTCCTGGGATTGAGCCCCAGGGCAGGCTCCCTGCTCAGCGGGGAGCCTGCTTTTCCCTTTCCTTCCCGCTCATGCTCTGGGTGGCTATCTCTGTCTCTTTCAAATAAATAAATAAGTAAATAAATAAATAAATCTTAAAAAAACCCTGAAAAATAAAGGTATTTAAATTAATAATTAAAAATATGCAAACAGAAGCAGCATGTCAGTGAAAACAGTAGTGAATGATTTCATAGAACCATGTCTATAAAGAACTTACTATATAATAATAGTGACTTCTCAAGCAACATAGATTAAAGGATAAAATATTCAGTAAATAGTGGATCAACTTTCCATTTGGAAAACACCTTTTAACACCTCTTCTTATCATAAACATTAAAGTTAAATAAGTACAAATGACTTTCAATAAGAGTGCAGTCCATAATATAATATTGTCATTAGCTCACAGGCTATGTGTGTCTTACAAAGTTGACAGTTTGCTGTGTAGATAGCATGTGCCAAATAAATACACATGTGCACAGGGGTTGGGACATGGTGGTTGTGGTAGTATACACACTTTTACAGTTTTATACTGAAGTCATGTGCAAGCCTGCATCTCAAATATATGTATGTGAACCATAACCTTCCTAATCAATGATCCCATCATAAGACCTTCATTTACACACTTTATTGTGAAGGTCGTACAACAGACCAACTAACTTAGCTACAAAAATCCATCATTGGTGCTTCAGTGGTTTAACATTTTAGCATATGTAACAAACTTTATGTATTTAATTAAACAAGTAATTTAAACTTCACAAACTTTAATATCCCCATAAATACAGTGCAAATAGTAAAGTCTTTCCATTGGGATTAAATAAGTCTGCTTAGGTAAAATATACTGTCATGGAGTAGGCATTTAAAATATGAATTTTCTTCTGTTTCTCCCTTCCCTGAGTGGTTTTCCCGGAGTCTCCCTCTGAATGCCCAGTATAAAGTAAAGGATTACTATATCTGAGACTGTTCCATGCAAATAATGGTTCCATGCAAATAATAATTAATTTTTGATATGGGACAAGTGGAAATTAATTTGTAATCTTTTTCTCTTTAGATATTAACCTATTAAAATAATTAACCCAAAGAATTCACATAAACAGCTGTAATTTATACAGTACAGCAAGAGAGATCCACAAATCAAACACCCTAGTTTATCTGTGGCCCTAGCCCTGACCCTGAATGCTCTAGCTTACTGAGATGAATACGGTATGTACTGTATTGAAAGTTCAAGAGTCAGAAAATTTGCACTTAAATTTCAGTGTACTCAGTTTTGGTTTTGTTAACCCAGAACTGTGAAAAATACCTAATCACTATTGCTTAAAGGTCTTGTTTCAGTTCTTTGCAAGTGCTGTCTTCTGCAGTATTCGTCTAGCACTGTCACTCCCCTCAGTTTATCTGACTAAATCCTACTCAATCTTAAATTCTTAATTTAGATATTATTTCCCAGGAAGTCTTTTGTGATTCTGCCAAACCTAGGTAATATGCTTACCCCTTTCAGGTAGTTCCATAGCATATTGAGCTTCCCCCTCCCAAGACATTTCTCAAGTTTTATTGAAATTACTTTCCTCATATATCTGAACTACATACTAGACACAAGCTTCCTGAGAGCAGGGACCTTGTCTCCTTAACTGCTATGCATGTTTCATGGCACAATGCAGGTATTCAGTTAATATTTTTTGAATTGAGGCTCATTAGGAAAAGAAAAGGGAATCATATGGGTTTTAATCCATTATCAAATCTTGAAAGAGAAATATGTAAACCTAAATTATAAACTCATTTCAGCCCTTCAGAGCCTACTTTGATTTTTAAACTATTTTAACATATTAAATTCATTCTCTGTAGTGAGGATTGATGTTTAAAAGAAATCTAAGTGATACCTTGTGAAAAAATTTGCTAGTATGTAAATGTTTAATGGACAGTTTTATTACCAGCAAACTTACCAACTTGTGATATTTGGAATCAAATACTAGAATAGCTTACCATCACTTATAAATACTCAGGAGACTCCAGGAGTATTTAAGTTTTCATGCTTTTAGCAATAGAAATTAGCATAGTAGACTGAAACAAAACAAACCAGTAATGCACAGAGGTTGTGGGTAATCTGTCAAGAAGCCATGTGCTGGAAACAGTAGTGTTGAAAGGCTAATTGCAGTTTTTCAGATCTTTGCTGAGCAAAACCTTGTCTTTAAAGGAGATTTTATTGCTTGCAGAGCAAATGATTTTTAGCTTTCCAAAACATCAGTGTATTTGATTTCTGATCTAGAAAACAAATACCACTGTATTCAAACACATTTTAATAATTCAGTGATTGCAACAATTCAAGTAGGAATATTAAGGGGAATTAGAAGAACACCCTGTATTACCACTGAACTTTAGGTCCATGGATTAGCATTCGTAGTCACCTTGTGATTTATTCATGTAGGGAATAAAATTATTGAAATATTGAGCTAATTTTGCAAGTCTTTTTTTTTTTTTTTTGCCATTAGAGTTGACATAGCAGTTTTAGACATTTGCATATAAAAATTTCCTGTGAGCACTGAGTTTGTCTTACTGCAACTGTCCTGGGTGATTGTAGTTTGTGAAGGTAAGTGGTAAACTTACACGTTGATCTTTTTTTATACTTAGCCAGCACCCATACTCTTCATTTTATTCTTCTATACTGAAGCAAGTTGTTAATAAATATTGAGGCAAAATGATGAAATTAATGAATGCAGAACTGAAAGAAACTCTACCAAACACTAAATATTTATGGTTGTAACATTGATTAAAGAAGGAAATGACTAAGTGACCAGACAAGTTCAGCATCTCTCAGGTGCAATTGCAGGTGCATTAGCAATCTATTAATCATGAGAAGTATATTACTAAGTTATTATCTGTAAAAAATAATCCTATCATTTTCATTGTTCACCACTTTTATTGGTATTCAAAATTTACTGAATTTATGTTTTAGAGAGAAATGTGGTGTGTGGTTCTTGAAATAAAAAAATGCAACAGAAGATTTCGTTATGCCTTTAGAAGCTTGTAATGTAATTAGGAACATTTAAAATACTGAAACCAATTTTCTGTAATTTAAATTGCTATTAGTATGGATTATTGCAGATTACTGTAGTATTATGCCACTTAACAGCTGAAGAAAGGATAAGTAGAACAGAAACAGTCAGGTGGGATCAAGAATGAATGGCTTCCTAAAGAAAATGAGATTTACAGTATGTGTAGTAGACACTATACTTTCCATTGCAAGAAATAGAAAACTCAAGTCCAACCTGCTTAAAAAAATAAAAGAGGATTTATTGGCTCCTGTAACAGAAGAATCCAGAGGTAGATTTAGTTTCTGAAGAGGATTGATCCTGAAGTACACAATGTCAACAGGGTCTGGCTCCATTCCTTTTCAGTCTTTTGGCTCTGCCCTCCTCAGCGTGTTGGCATCCTATTCTGGCACCCTTCATTTGGTGCCTAAAATAATGATTTCAGAATTCCAGACCTTATACACTCATCCCTTTTTCCAGAGAATGAGTTTTCCTGGAATGTGGTCTGAAATTCTCAGAGTGCCTTTGAATCTGAACCAATTACTGTGACTGGGGAGGATGGAATGCATATGTTCCATCATTGCCATTGAGAAAGAGATTAAATTCCTCAGAAGCACTCGTATCTCAAATGGAAACATGAAGGAGGAGTGGGGAATAAGTGGTGAGAAGGCAACCAATGAACATTGGCTGGACTTGAATTTTAAAGAAATGAAGAGCATAGACTTATAGAGAAGATAGGGTAGGATTCCAAACAGAAGGAGTAATGTGGCAATCAGCAAGTTATGTTGGATCATGAAGGTTCATGAAGATTACCCTAACTCACATGTAAACAAATAGTGAGATATTGTTGAATTACATGATAGGAAGTTTGAGATGTTTTGAAGATTAGCTTAAGGATGTTAACTGTAGAAGTATATAACATGATGAATACCTTGGTGTATAAATTGCCTCAGCTGAAACTAATCTTTCTCTCACCCACCCTCCATGCACATGGCAGTCAGAAAAAAAAAAAAAAAAAAAAAAAAACTATGTAAAAAATACAAGTAAAATTACTAACATAAACCTTTTAGTTATGCGTGAGAAAAACAGTAGTCTTAGGGAAGGCTGAAGTTACCTGAGTGCAGATGTCATGTACTAAGAGATTGAGTATAGCTTTTCTTGGTATGAATTTGGACTGTACTGATAGTTATATGTGCAAGTTCCTCAACTTCCCCTAAAGAAAATGCCATGGAACTGATCTCACCTTAGCATAGCTCTGTATATTTTGGGTTGTTGATGTTTCACAAATGGTGACATATTAAAGATTGAATAATATAGCATTTGCTGATGTTAGATTTCATATTCCAGTGTCATCTTAAAACCAAACAAGAGTATACTCCTTGTGAAAGGTAGAAGGGCTTTGGTTGAAAGGAATGCATGTTTTCCCTCTCTACCATCTAAGAGGATCTCCTAAAACAGAGAATAAGATCCAATGAGACAGAATTGGGCTCTATTGAAGGAAAAAGAATGTCCTCTTGTAGCACTGGGATTGTTCCACTTTGGACTTGGAACTGTAGATATATTTAAAGTAATCCCAGTGTTGGGAGTAACTGGTTCTTTAACTCATTGTGACAACATTGGAGATGGATGGGGAGAAGGCCTGGGGAAGACTACTGAGGAAGACATTTAGCCTATTGGCTCTGAGAGTAGTGACACCTAGTAGTCCTTATAAGTAATTCACTATGTTATACTTGCCTTCCATTTTACCTGAACCTTTAGCAAAATATATTTTAAATGTGTAGTTTGGTCTTTGCTGAACTATAGTGAATTGGAATAGGCTTATACCAGCCTGGAATGGAATAAGCCAAGGGATTGTTCTGACTTTGCCATTGATGCCAGAGCAGCATGAATAGTGGTGGTTCCCCATTGTAGAGAGCTGTGAAAAATGGAGCCATTGTCTTAGGAGGATCAGTAGTGGCAATGACAGTGGTGAGGCTACCTGATGGGGAGACTAGGGGAATGAAATATACCTGTGTACAATAAGGTACTGCAGGAATATCACTGAGTAGAAGCAAGGGGACTCTCATAAGTAGCTGGGGACACTCTGATGGGGGTTATTAAACAAGAATGTAAATTTATAGTTTACTCAAAGCCTGGTGGGGCCAAGAACATTTTGCTAATATAAGGAGCCAGGGTAATAATGGTATAAGAACAGTAATGGAGGAACATCATTCAATACTATTAACCATGTACAGGGTTGATCAGAGGGCAAAAGTAAACTGAAGATCAGGAGGATCAGTGGAAGAATGAATGAGAAATATATCACTTAAATTAATTTTAAATTCCTCTGTTTCTAAAGAATCTGCAAGATTTAGGGTTGACTAAAATATGTGTTGTGTGTGGTGTAAGCTAACAGTAGTTGAAAACAAAGAGTTGATTCTAGAGAAGAAAAAGAAATGAGAGACTGGGCTGTAAGTTTCTAGTTATCTTTTTCATTTGTTGCCCACATATTTCAGTCTAGAGCTGGAAGTGCTATAAAGTCTTCTCTTCCAAGGACACTGCCATTATTCTTAAATACCCCCTTTCACATGACCTTTACTTTGCCTAGAAGTGGAGCTTGATCGAAAAAACAAAACTGAATGTTTCCTTATGCCAGCTGTGTTGTAATTCCTTTACACTATAGAAGTCACTTTAGGAGAGATATAGAATATCCAACACCATTTCTGTGCCCATTTGTATTTCTATATGTAGATGAATTCAGGCATCATAAATCATATTTCTAAATGTCAAGTTATATCTCTCTTAACATGAAATAAAAACCTAAATCAATAAATGATTCTCCTGGAATTATTATATATATATACTCTGAAAAGTTGTGTGTGTGTGTGTTTGTGTTTTAATGTGTGTGTTAAGTGTGTCATTATCTTTTTTAATAAGTACTGTGCTGAACTAAAGGACTGACTGAAGAGTTGGGTGGGCTTGCTATGACAAGAAAACAGCACTTTGACATGTGACGATATTTGAGGTTTAATATCAACAATTACTTTTGACAAATTTTGAATTGCTCATTAATTTACAGCTATCCATGTGCTTCATTAGCTAAAGTATATTTAGCTCCAATTTCAGGGATCATTTTCAGTTTTAGTAATTATAATCATTCTATGATTTAATTTTGATCATTTATCTGTGGGTCCACGTTACAGAAAAATGGATAAAATATTGTGTGTAATCATAGTAAAGTGACTTTTAAGTAATTTATTCACAATAGAAAATTAAAATATATTTCCAAATAGGAGAAATCCTTTTGTTATTAGTTTAAGAGTTTTACTTTTTAATTTGTATAAAAATATCTAATATATTAACCAAAAGCTATTTCAAATAACATTCTCCTTTCAAATTTTGCTTCTTTAGAAGATTTAGATATTTTTTACTAGAATATCTTTATTAAAGATATAATCTTAAATTTCTTTAAGTTGTTGAATGGTGTTAAGTTGATGATTTCCTATTTTCTCTAATGTTAGTGTGATAAAAGACCTTTCAAAGTATTTAAACTTTAAATTGTTTATTTGAACAGCTTGATGATATTTTAGACTCATAAATGTAGCTCTTTAAAAAACGAATTTGAAGGTTTATTTTGCTAAATCCTTTTGTATTTATTGTGTTTGATAGGAAAAAATCAATAAAAGCACACATTGTTTACAAGTTTCACGTAAAACTTGGTAGCATAGTTGCTTGTTTAGAGGTAAAGTTCTCTCCTTTTCCCTTCCCCTCTACTCCCCTCCCCCCCGACTTCTGTCTTCTCCCTTCTTCCCTCCCTCCTCTTTACATTATTTGAAAATCTCCACTGCTATTGGGAAATAAAAATGCTAGTCACAGTATTATAATATAGATGTGTCTATGATTTTATATTGTCAGGTGGAAATGATTAGAAGCATGGATGGCATTTTCCTTGAGGGCATGGGGCCTGTATATTTTATGTATTACATGCCCTGTGCTAACATAATAGAACATAATGAGCACCTTCATTATAAAATCCAGTAAAGTAACCATATAAAAATGATCCTGAGTCTCACTTTTGATTATGCTAGTGTATGCTCAGTTTAGGACTTTAGATCTCCTTGATTTAGGACTTTAGAGTTCCTTGATTTCTTTTATAAATTAGTTCATTTCATAGTCTTTTCGTTGGTCATTCAGTTTAGTTATATCAGTTATTTCTAGTAGTTTTCTTTTTTTTTATTAAATTTTTTATTCTTATGTTAATCCCCATACATTACATCATTAGTTTTAGATGAAATGTTCCATGATTCATTGTTTGTGCACAACACCCAGTGCTCCATGCAGAATGTGCCCTCCTCAATACCCACCACCAGGCTAACCCATCCTCCCACCCCCCTCCCCTCTAGAACCCTGTTTGTTTTTCAGAGTCCATCATCTCTCATGGTTCGTCCACCCCTCCGATTTCCCCCGCTTCATTCTTCCCCTCCCGCTACCTTCTTCTTCTTCTTCTTCTTCTTTTTTTCTTAACATATATTGCATTATTTGTTTCAGAGGTACAGACCTGAGATTCAACAGTCTTGCACAATTCACAGCGCCCACCAGAGCACATACCCTCCCCAGCGACCATCACCCAGTCACCCCATCCCTCCCACCCCACCCCCCACTCCAACAATCCTCAGCTTGATTCCTGCGACCAAGAATTCCTCATATCAGTGAGATCATATGATACATGTCTTTCTCTTATTGACTTACTTCACTCAACATAATACCCTCCAGTTCCATCCATGTCGTTGCAAATGGCAAGATCTCATTCCTTTTGAGGGCTGCATAATATTCCATTGTATATATATACCACATCTTCTTTATCCAGTCATCTGTCGATGGACATCTTGGCTCTTTCCACAGTTTGGCTATTGTGGACATTGCTGCTATAAACATCGGGGTGCACGTACCCCTTCGGATCCCTACTTTTGTATCTTTGGGGTAAATACCCAGTAGTGCAATTGCTGGATCATATGGTAGCTCTATTTTCAACTTTTTGAGGAATCTCCATACAGTTTTCCAGAGTGGCTACACCAGCTTGCATTCCCACCAACAGTGTAGGAGGGTTCCCCTTTCTCCGCATCCCCGCCAACATCTGTCATTTCCTGACTTGTTAATTTTAGCCATTCTGACTGGTGTGAGGTGGTATCTCATCGAGGTTTTGATTTGGATTTCCCTGATGCCAAGCGATGTTGAGCACTTTTTCATGTGTCTGTTGGCCATTTGGATGTCTTCTTTGGAAAAATGTCTGTTCATGTCTTCTGCCCATTTCTTGATTGGATTCTTTGTTCTTTGGGTGATGAGTTTGATGAGTTCTTTATAGATTTTGGATACCAGCCCTTTATCTGATATGTCATTTGCAAATATATTCTCCCATTCTGTCGGTTGTCTTTTGGTTTTGTTGACTGTTTCCTTTGCTTTGCAAAAGCTTTTTATCTTGATGAGGTCCCAATAGTTCATTTTTGCCCTTGCTTCCCTTGCCTTTGGCGATGTTTCTAGGAAGAAGTTGCTTCGGCTGAGGTCAAAGAGGTTGCTGCCTGTGTTCTCCTTTAGGATTTGGATGGACTCCTGTCTCACATTGAGGTCTTTCAACCATTTGGAGTCTATTTTTGTGTGTGGTGTAAGGAAATGGTCCAGTTTCATTCTTCTGCATGTGGCTATCCAATTTTCCCAACACCATTTGTTGAAGAGACTGTCTTTGTTCCATTGGATAGTCTTTCCTGCTTTGTCGAAGATGAGTTGACCATAGAGTTGAGGGTCCATTTCTGGGCTCTCTATTCTGTTCCATTGATCTATGTGTCTGTTTTTGTGCCAGTACCATGCCGTCTTGATGATGACAGCTTTGTAATAGAGCTTGAAGTCCGGAATTGTGATGCCGCCGGCTTTGCTTTTATTTTTCAACATTCCTCTGGCTATGCGGGGTCTTTTCTGGTTCCATACAAATTTTAGGATTATTTGTTCCATTTCTTTGAAAAAAGTGGATGGTATTTTGATGGGGATTGCATTGAATGTGTAGATTGCTCTAGGTAGCATTGACATCTTCACAATATTTGTTCTTCCAATCCATGAGCATGGAACGTTTTTCCATTTCTTTGTGTCTTCCTCAATTTCTTTCATGAGTATTTTATAGTTTTCTGAGTACAGATCTTTTGTCTCTTTGGTTAGATTTATTCCTAGGTATCTTATGGTTTTGGGTGCAATTGTAAATGGGATGGACTCCTTAATTTCTGTTTCTTCTGTCTTGTTGTTGGTGTATAGGAAAGCCACTGACTTCTGTGCATTGATTTTATATCCTGCCACTTGACTGAATTCCTGTATGAGTTCTAGCAGTTTTGGGGTGGAGTCTTTTGGGTTTTCCACATAACGTATCATATCATCTGCAAAGAGTGAGAGTTTGACTTCTTCTTTGCCAATTTGGATGCCTTTGATTTCTTTTTGTTGTCTGATTGCTGTGGCTAGGACTTCCAATACTATGTTGAATAGCAGTGGTGATAGTGGACATCCCTGCCGCGTTCCTGACCTTAGGGGGAAAGCTCTCAGTTTTTCCCCATTGAGAATAATATTTGCTGTAGGTTTTTCATAGATGGCTTTTATGATATTGAGGTATGTACCCTCTATCCCAATACTCTGAAGAGTTTTGATCAAGAAAGGATGCTGTACTTTGTTAAAAGCTTTTTCTGCATCTATTGAGAGGATCATATGATTCTTGTTCTTTCTTTTGTTAATGTATTGTATCACATTGATTGATTTGCGGATGTTGAACCAACCTTGCAGCCCAGGGATAAATCCCACTTGGTCATGGTGAATAATCCTTTTAATGTACTGTTGGATCCTATTGGCTAGTATTTTGGTGAGAATTTTTGCATCCATGTTCATCAGGGATATTGGTCTGTAGTTCTCCTTTTTGATGGGGTCTTTGTCTGGTTTTGGGATCAAGGTAATGCTGGCCTCATAAAATGAGTTTGGAAGTTTTCCTTCCGTTTCTATTTTTTGGAACGGTTTCAGAAGAATAGGTATTAATTCTTCTTGAAATGTTTGGTAGAATTCCCCTGGGAAGCCATCTGGCCCTGGGCTTTTGTTTTTTGGGAGATTTTTGATGACTGCTTCAATTTCCTTAGTGGTTATAGGTCTGTTCAGGTTTTCTATTTCATCCTGGTTCAGTTTTGGTAGTTGATACATCTCTAGGAATGCATCCATCTCTTCCAGGTTATCTAATTTGCTGGCATAGAGTTGCTCATAATATGTTCTTATAATTGTTTGTATTTCTTTGGTGTTGGTTGTGATCTCTCCTCTTTCATTCATGATTTTGTTGATTTGGGTCATTTCTCTTCTCTTTTTTAGAAGTCTGTCCAGGGGTTTATCAATCTTGTTAATTCTTTCAAAGAACCAGCTCCTAGTTTCGTTGATGTATTCTACTGTTCTTTTGGTTTCTATTTCATTGATTTCTGCTCTGATCTTTATGATTTCTCTTCTCCTGCTGGGTTTAGGCTTTATTTGCTGTTCTTTCTCCAGCTCCTTTAGGTGAAGGGTTAGGTTGTGTACTTGAGACCTTTCTTGTTTCTTGAGAAAGGCTTGTATTGCTATATACTTTCCTCTTAGGACTGCCTTTGCTGCATCCCAAAGATTTTGAACAGTTGTGTTTTCATTTTCATTAGTTTCCATGTATTTTTTTAATTCTTCTTTAATTTCCTGGTTGACCCATTCATTCTTCAGTAGGATGCTCCTTAGCCTCCATGTATTTGAGTTCTTTCCGACTTTCCTCTTGTGATTGAGTTCTATTTTCAAAGCATTGTGGTCTGAAAATAGGCAGGGAATGATCCCAATCTTTTGGTACCGGTTGAGACCTGATTTATGACCTAGGATGTGATCTATTCTGGAGAATGTTCCATGGGCACTAGAGAAGAATGTGTATTCTGTTGCTTTGGGGTGGAATGTTCTGAATATGTCTGTGAAGTCCATTTGGTCCAGTGTGTCATTTAAAGTCTTTATTTCCTGATTGATCTTTTGCTTACACGATCTGTCCATTTCAGTGAGGGGGGTGTTAAAGTCCCCCACTATTATTGTATTGTTGTCGATGTGTTTCTTTGCTTTTGTTATTAATTGCCTTATGTAATTGGCTGCTCCCATGTTAGGGGCATAGATATTTACAATTGTTAGGTCTTCTTGTTGGATAGATCCTTTAAGTATGATATAGTGTCCTCCCTCATCTCTTATTACAGTCTTTGGTTTAAAATCTAATTTGTCTGATATAAGGATTGCCACCCCAGCTTTCTTTTGGTGTCCATTAGCATGGTAAATGGTTTTCCACCCCCTCACTTTCAATCTGGGGGTGTCTTTGGGTCTAAAATGAGTCTCTTGCAGACAGCATATCGATGGGTCTAGTTTTTTAATCCAGTCTGATAGCCTGTGTCTTTTGATTGGGGCATTTAGCCCATTTACATTCAGGGTAACTATTGAAAGATAGGAATTTAGTGCCATTGTATTGCCTGTAAGGTGACTGTTACCATATACTGTCTGTGTTCCTTTCTGGTCTATGTTGCTTTTAGGGTCTCTCTTTGCTTAGAGGACCCCTTTCAAAATTTCCTGTAGGGCTGGTTTTGTGTTTGCAAATTCCTTTAGTTTTTGTTTGTCCTGGAAGCTTTTTATCTCTCCTTCAATTTTCAATGACAGCCTAGCTGGATAGAGTATTCTTGGCTGCATATTTTTCTCATTTAGTGCTCTGAATATATCCTGCCAGTCCTTTCTGGCCTGCCAGGTCTCTGTGGATAGGTCTGTTGCCAATCTAATGTTTCTACCCTTGTAGGTTACATATCTCTTCTCCCGAGCCGCTTTCAGGATTTTCTCTTTGTCTATGAGACTCGTAAGTTTTACTATTAGATGTCGGGGAGTTGACCTATTTTTATTGATTTTGAGAGGGGTTCTCTGTGCTTCCTGGATTTTCATGCCTGTTTCTTTCCCCAAATTAGGGAAGTTCTCTGCTATAATTTGCTCCATTATACCTTCTGGCCCTCTCTCTCTTTTTCTTCTTCTGGGATCCCAATTATTCTAATGTTGTTTCGTCTTATCGTATCGCTTCTCTCTTGAATTCTGCCCTCGTGATCCAGTAGTTGTTTATCTCTCTTTTTCTCAGCTTCTTTATTTTCCATCATTTGGTCTTCTATATTACTGATTCTCTCTTCCGCCTCATTTATCCTAGCAGTTAGCGCCCCCATTTTTTATTGCACCTCATTAATAGCCTTTTTGATTTCTACTTGGTTGGATTTTAGCTTTTACTTCTCCAGAAAGGGTTTCTCTAATAACTTCCATATTTTTTTCAAGCCCAGCTAGTATCTTTAAAGTGATGATTCTGAATTCTAGATCTGACATCGTACTAATGTCCGTATTGAGTAGGTCCCTGGCAGTCGGTACTACCTCTTGTTCTTTTTGTTGCGGTGATTTTTTCCATCTTGTCATTTTGTGCAGAGGAGAATAGATTAATGAGAGAACAAAATGCTAGCAGAATAACCCCGTCCCCAGAAAATATACTCTAAACAAATGAGAAAAGACCCGAAGCAGTGGGATAAGAAAGGGAAAGAGAGAAAAAAGAAAAAGAAAAAAAAAAAAGATAAAGATAAAAACAAAAACAAACAAAACAAAACAACAACAACAAAAGGAAAACCAGAATATGATCAAATATGATCTATATGGTATATAGATCAGTGCCACACACTAGATTTGGGGTGTATTTTGGTCTTTTAGAAGAAAGTGCCTCCCAAAATTTTAAAGAAAGAAAAACTTATATATGTACAAAAATAAGGGTTGATATGATGAAGGGATGGAATATGACTGTAAAAATGGAAATTATAAAAAATGTTATAAAAGGAATTGATAAGAAGTAGTTTGAGAAAAGAAAGAAGAGGATTTAAAAAAGAAGAAAGAAAAAGAAAAAAAAAAGGGAGAGGATGTGATCAGGCAGGGGAATAGAAAGCACCATATACTAGAGATTTAGGGTATATTTTAATCTGTTAGAAGAAACTATCTCAAAATTTTAAAGAGAGAACAACTTATATATATAAGCCAAAAATATGGGTAACTACTATGAAGGGATAGAATATGACTCTAAAAATGAAAAATAAAAATTTTTTTTTTTAAAGGGATTGATAAGATGTTGGTTGAAAAAGGGAAAAAAAATTCAAAAAGAAATAATAAGACAAAAAGACAGTTAAAAAAAATTAACTTTAAAAGACTAAAGAATCATGGTAAAAAAGCCGTGAATTCTATGTGCAGTAGTCCCCTGGTGCTGGAGTTCTGCCGTTCTCATTGATCGGTAAACTTGGTCTTGGCCGGCTGTTCTCGCTGATCTTCTGGGGAGGGGCCTGTTGCCGTGGTTTCCAAATGTCTCTGCCGGAGGCGGAAGTGCCCCGCCCTTGCCCCCTCCCGGCTAAGTAATCTGCTCGGGTTTGCTCCCCGGTGCTTTTGTTCCCTGCGAGCTTTCCGTACAGCTTTGGAGGCGGAGAGTGAAAATGGCGGCCTCCCAGTCTCTGCTCTGGAGGAGCCAAGAACTCGGGGCCTCGCTCCTCAGTGAGCCCCCAGAGAAAAGCTGTCAGTCACTCCCGTCTCCCTGGTCTCCGGCCGCACTCCGTGCTCACCCGGCCTGTGACCACGCGTTTCTATCTCTGGCACCCGACCCCGGGTGGAGTCTCCAAACCCAGCAGATCCCTGCGGTGCCCTCCCGCGTGGCTCCTCCCGGGGGAGGAAGGTGAGTCTCCCCGGATCTGCCGCTTGTTGGGTCTCTGCTGGAGGAGCAGGGGCCCGACTGTGCCCCGGATCATGGTTTATGGCAACCCCGAGCTGAGAGCCCGCGCCTGGGCTCCGCCTCTGCAGCCGGCTTCCCTGCTCCAATACCTGAGAGCTCTGCCACACTCAGGCACCCCCGGTCTTTCTGTGACCCCGAGGGTCCTGAGACCACACTGTTCTGGAGGGTTCCACCCCCCACTTAGCCACCAGAGTGACGTCCCTCGGCGGAGCAGACTTTTAAAAGTTCCAATTTTTGCTCCGCGGCTCTATCACTTGCCAGAAGCGGCCGCCGGAGGCCCCTCTGCCGCCGTCTATCCTCCCGAATATCGCCTCGGATTCACTTCTCCGCACGTCCTACCTTCCAGAAAGTGGTCGCTTTTCTGTTGAGAGAGTTGTTGCTCTTCTTTTCTTCCATCTCCTGTTGAGTTTGTAGGTGTTCAGAATGGTTTGATCCCTATCCAGCTGAATTCCTGAGAGGAGACGAAATCCAGGTCTCCTACTCCTCCGCCATCTTGCTCTGCCCCCCTATTTCTAGTAGTTTTCTATTAATATTTTGTTTCTTTTTAAAATATAACCTTGGAGTTTCCTGTACCTTAGCATCTGGAAACAAATTTTAAATGTTGAAGTGGTCTTTAGCTTTCCTTTTTTTTTTTTTTAATGGTAAAATTCAATTTTAAGTGGATTTTAGTTTCTTCCTGTGATAGAAGACCAGTTGCTTGTGAGAATACATCATTAAAAGGTTCTTTGAGTATCATATTTTCTTTTATATTAATTGTGGGATGAGATAGTGGGCACACTACCTGTGGATAGTTTAGAGGGAAGGGGAGAGTTATGTAGTCTTGTTGATCCTTCTTAGAGAGATAAGGCCTTTCTGTATTAAGCTTCTAAGTATTATGACTGACATTAACTATCCTAATGGTCTTCCATCAGATTTTGGTAAGAGTTTTTATTTTCCTAATTCTCATGTGATTCCAGATAAGGCATAATGGTTAGATATTAAAATACAAACTTATTTCCATAGATATCTGATAATGAATAGATGATTTACTTTCCAAAGCCTATTTTGTTCTTTGCTTTGGTGGAACAAACATCCAAGCCATGAGTTAGTGCAAAGTATAAAAATGTATTCATTATCCTTATGCTCTTAAAATGAAAGTATAATAGGGAATGATTTGGATTAAAAATCAGCTCACAAATTAAGGTAGTTGATGTGTTCATCACTTGCTTTATATGAAATCACTTTTCTAGTAATCTAGAAATTTGGGCCATGTTTGACAATCTGGATGCAAGTTTGATCGTCTAATTACACATTTAAAATATTAGAAACATTTTCACCTTTTTAAATATATTTTCACTTTCTTAAAATTTATTTAAGATATTTGTATTCAAAGTTTATTCAGAAGGTGTAGATTTAAAGATTGTCGGGTTATGGCCATTTGTTATTTCTTTAACTGGAAATTCCTAGTATAAGGAAAGTAATAATTGGGACATTTTCCCTTTAGAGCCAGAGTAAATAACACACACACGGTTATTTTAAAAGTGCCTTTGTACACCAAGACTGTCAAAAACTTGGCATTCAAATTTAGGGTCACTAGTATTGAAATCATTTAAAGAACATGAATTTCCAAAAGACTTAGAATTGCAAATGCTGAAGGAAGAACAGTTTCTATAATTCAGAATCAAGAGTGTTAACATTATCACAGCCAATATAATTATAAATAAGAAATTTTTGGAGATTTTATTTATGAGACCAGAATTCACAAAAGCAAGGATTGAAAATTCAGCTGTCAAAAGTTGGGAAGTTGGGAACCATGTGAATTCCCCTTATCTAAGCAGTAGTCACAATATGTACCTCCAAAGACTCAGTTAAATTTTTATTGACATTTTGGATTTATTGGCAATGTATATAAAACATTCAGAAACTTATCATGTGAAATTATAGATTTTACTTTCTTATTTCAGAGAGAGTGAGAGAGCACAAGCAGGGAGCAGAGGGAGAGGGAGAAGCAAGACTCCCTACTGACCCCAGGCTCGACCCCAGGACCCCAGGACCCCAGGACCCCGGGATCATGAACCTGAGCCAAAAGGAGCTGCTTAACTGACTGAGCCACCCAGGTGTCTCTCAAGTGTATTTTTAACACTTGGAAAAGAATCTATTTTTATAATATAAACATAATCTTTAAATATATTTAAGTAAATCTTATATATTCAAATAAATATATAAATATAATTTTTCTTTATTTTATCTGTGCTTATTAGCACCCAGGCCTTCCCACAACTTATTCTAGTGTATTGAATTTTTGTAGTTTTCTTCAAAATCTCTGAAATAGCATTTTAGTGCATGAGAAACAATAATTATTTCTTGGTTGATGTGGTTGATGTTGTGGAAAAAGAACTAAGTTTCAAATTTAGTTTTGCTTTGTTCATCTTATATTTTGATAATATGGTATATATTGTCACAAGATAAAAAAAGGAAGACAGTATGTGTCCAAATTTATACTTCTGATAGCCTTGCCTCTGTTTTGAGATAGTGCATTAGATTCTGTTAGTGTGTGCATGTTTACCATCAGGGAGGGGAGTTAGGTAATAGGGTTTCTATTTGGGGTGCAAGTGACTCCTTACACAATGCAGAGCACAAGTGAATATGAACTGGAGACGTGATTCTGATAGAACAGGTTATTTATCTAATTGCTTAAGAACTACTTGCAAATAGCAGTAAATGTATTGGACTTCTATTATTCTCTTTCAATATGGTCTTTCTTTTGACAAGGGTTGTGATAAATTCTAATCACATCACATTATTTGTACTTCCTTCAATATGCTGTGCACTTTGATTCTTTCTTGCTGTTCTATCCACTTTTCTTCCTGTCTCTAATAGTCAGTTATACATATTTCAAATTGATTTATCTTAGATAAAGTCATCCCTGATCCAGCTCTAGGCAGAATTAACCAAAATTTATTTAGTTATTTAAAAAATTATTTGCTTATGTGTCTGTCTTTACTTATAAATTATATTTATCATAAGGGCATTTTCTACCTCCAATTCCTTTCTAAAATACCTATGCCATTTTTTTTTTTTTTTTAAGATTTTATTTACTTGACGGAGACAGAGATAGCGAGAGCAGGAACACAAACGGGGGACTGGGAGAAGAAGCAGGCTTTCCGCCGAACAGGGAGCCCGACGTGGGACTCGATCCCAGGACCCTGGGATCATGACCTGAGCCAAAGGCAGGCGCTTAACGACTGAGCCACCCAGGCGCCCATACCTATGCCATTTTCTGTCTCCAGTCCCTCTTTTAAATATTTATTGAGTTGAATAAAATAATTTAATGTCTAGTAATTTTGTATTACTTTGTAACTCAAACATGTTTCTAATTTATTACTGTTTATTGCTTTCTATTCAGTTTTAATATTTTTCTATAGTAAATTCCATTTTTTTAATGTCCACTTGTACCTTTTTATTTCTGAATTTTTCTTCCTAAGTCTTGCCTCAAACCTTTGCCCTTAAACTTAAAAGAGGAAAATTTTCCTTTGCTACTCCATTATTAAAACAAACAGGGGCGCCTGGGTGGCTCAGTTGGTTAATCGTCTGACTCAGGATGTTGGCTCAGGTCATGATTTCATGTGTGGTGAGATTGAGCGCTGCATGGGGCTCTGCACTAAGTGCAGAGTCTGCTTGAGTGTCTCTCTCTCTCTCTGCTCCCTACCGTGCTCGCTGTCTCTCTCTAAATATAAATAAATAAATCTTTAAAAAAATTTTAAAAAGCAAGCAAACAAAACCCCCAAAACTCTTTCTTACTGAGGACCTGTAAACGTCCTTGTATTCATAGATACTCTATATTTCCAGTAAAAATTCAGTGTTAAGGAAGACTATTGGCCTCTCTTTTCTGTATGTTTGTACATTACAAAATAGGAAGACACTTTTTCTTTCATAGCTTCATGATCTAATCTCAGCTATAGTCCCCAAACCAGTTTGTTAGCAGCCTGCTGCTTAAACATAATGCCCTTGCCTCCCATTCATCTTAGTTGAAATAGAGTTATTGACAGAAATGATTTCTGGAGGGAAATTAAGAATGATAATTAATGTGGTGCCCCTTACAGTTACTAAATAGCATGTCTATCTTTATTTGTTTTGGGGGAAGACATAGTAACTCCATCCAATTTAAATGAATTGGTCTAAAATTTGGCACAGGGACTCTCAACTCAGAGACCTTATTATACAAGGATGATACTATGTTACATTTAAGTAACACCTGTTGAAAATTAACACTTAATAGGGTGCAATTACTTAACAATTTCCTCAAGAGGAAAACTGCCTTATCTTTTTAATTCAATTCTCTTTGCCTAGAAGAATTTGATGTATATTATTCAGTCTCTCTCTCTTAACAGAGGCAAAAATATTTATTCATTAGAAAGTAAGCACCTTTGGTTGTTGATCAATCCTGTTACACAGCAGAGACGTTTTTTCCCCATACGGACTTTTGTTTCAAATACTTGTTTGCATTTTATTTTGAGTGCATATGTCACATAATGAATTCTTTAGCCTCAAATACATCTGTTAGGGTTAAAGGACTAAATAAAATCAAATGTATTTATTTTAAAAATTATTTTTATTTTAGTTGACATACCCATACATATCTTTAAAAGGTCAGATAATACTTCAAAACTTGTAACAAGGCAATAACAATCTCTTAGCCCACTGTTTCCTTCTAAATTCCCCTCTTCAGGACTGATGGCATGGCCTTACCAGTTGCTTATGGATAGAGAGTATTGGATTAATTGGTGTTTATATGTTACTGGTTGTTAAATATTTTGAAATTGAACCATGCTCCTATCTATCCCCAATTCTCAGTCCCTAGAACCAATTACTTTCAATTCTTTTGTGAAGAATTAGTGATAAGTAAGAGAACCACATAAAGGAAAAATGAGGTCATTATTTACTCCAAAAAAACCCCAGAAAGTTACACAAGAAGGAAAATATAATTACAATAAACTTGGATCAGCAACTAACATCGTATATATAGTTACAATAATGTTAAATCTGAATATTGATTTACCTCAGACCTATCATGTAACTATATGGAGAGGATACAAGAAGGGGAAATGGTGTGGGGATGACATAAAAGTGGTAAGATAGCATAAGTCAGTTAATAGTGTCTAAAATTGATGAAGTAGCCGTATAAACATGTAACACATTATTTAGCAATATAAAAGCAAATAGCAAAAGAAACATCTAAAATATTTATTTCCTCTCTGCTCAGTTGGAAATACACGTTTTCCATTCTTTAGGTGATTACCCTAGAAATTGGAATTTGCATACTTAAATTCATGAATGCCCTAATATACTTAAAACTTTTTTCTCTCAGACAGTATAAGAACTGCAGAATGTTTTATTTTCATTAAATGCCCGATCATCAGACTTACATGTTATTGATTTGTGTATTTTAATTCTTTTTGCCCCTCAATATGTGTTTTTATTTTATTATGTTATGTTAATCACCATACATTACATCATTAGTTTTTGATACAGCGTTCCATGATTCATTGTTTGCATATAACACCGGTGCTCCATGCAGAACGTGCCCTCTTTAATACCCATCACCAGGCTAACCCATCCCCCCCCCCAGAACCCTCGGTGTGTTTCTCAGAGTCCATAGTCTGTCATGGTTCGTCTACCCCTCTGATATCCCCCCCTTCATTTTTCCCTTCCTACTATCTTCTTCTTCTTCTTCTTTTTTTTAACATATAATGTATTATTTGTTTCAGAGGTACAGGTCTGTGATTCAACAGTCTTACACAATTCACAGCGCTCACCATAGCACATATCCTCCCCAGTATCTATCATCCAGCCACACCATCCCTCCCAGCCCCCAACACTCCAGCAACCCTCACTTTGTTTCCTGATATTAAGAATTCCTCATATCAATGAGATCATATGATACACGTCTTTCTCTGATTGACTTATTTCGCTCAGCATAATACCCTCCAATTCCATCCACATCGTTGCAAATGGCAAGATCTCATTCCTTTTGATGGCTGCACAATATCCCATTGGGTATGTATACCACATCTTTATCCATTCATCTGTCGATAGACATTTAGGCTCTTTCCACAGTTTAGCTATTGTGGACATTGCTGCTATAAACATTGGGGTGCACGTACCCCTTCAGATCCCTACATTTGTATCTTTGGGGTAAGTACCCAGTGGTGCAATTGCTGGGTCTTATGGTAGCTCTATTTTCAACTTTCTAAGGAACCTCCATACTGTTTTCCAGAGTGGCTGCAGCAGCTTGCATTCCCACCAACAGTGTAGGAGGGTTCCCCTTTCTCTGTATGCCTGCCAACATCTGTCGTGTTAGTTTTAGCCGTTCTGACTGGTGTGAGGTGGTATCTCATTGAGGTTTTGATTTGGATTTCCCTGATGCCAAGCGATGTTGAGCACTTTTTCATGTGTCTGTTGGCCATTTGGATGTCTTCTTTGGAAAAATGTCTGTTCATGTCTTCTGCCCATTTCTTGATTGGATTCTTTGTTCTTTGGGTATTGAGTTTGATAAGTTCTTTATATATTTTAGATACTAGCCCTTTATCTGATACGTCATTTGCAAATATCTTCTCCCATTCTGTCGGTTGTCTTTTGGTTTTGTGGACTGTTTCTTTTGCTTTGCAAAAGCTTTTTATCTTGATGAAGTCCCAATAGTTCATTTTCACCCTTGCTTCCCTTGCCTTTGGTGATGTTTCTAGGAAGAAGTTGCTGCAGCTGAGGTTGAAGAGGTTGCTGCCTGTGTTCTCCTTTAGGATTTGGATGGACTCCTGTCTCACATTGAGGTCTTTCAACCATTTGGAGTCTATTTTTGTGTGTGGTGTAAGGAAATGGTCCAGTTTCATTCTTCTGCATGTGGCTGTCCCAATATTCCCAACACCATTTGTTGAAGAGACTGTCTTTTTTCCATTGGACATTCTTTCCTACTTTGTCGAAGATGAGTTGACCGTAGAGTTGAGGGTCCATTTCTGGGCTCTCTGTTGTGTTCCATGATCTATGTGTCTGTTTTTGTGCCAGTACCATGCTGTCTTGATAATGACAGCTTTGTAATAGAGCTTGAAGTCTGGAATTGTGATGCCACCAGCTTTGCTTTTCTTTTTCAACATTCCTCTGGCTATGCGGGGTCTTTTCTGGTTCCATACAAATTTTAGGATTATTTGTTCCATTTCTTTGAAAAAAGTGGATGGTATTTTGATGGGGATTGCATTGAATGTGTAGATTGCTCTAGGTAGCATTGACATCTTCACAATATTTGTTCTTCCAATCCATGAGCATGGAACGTTTTTCCATTTCTTTGTGTCTTCCTCAATTTCTTTCATGAGTATTTTATAGTTTTCTGAGTACAGATTCTTTGCCTCTGTGGTTAGATTTATTCCTAGGTATCTTATGGTTTTGGGTGCAATTGTAAATGGGATTGACTCCTTAATTTCTCTTTCTTCTGTCTTGTTGGTGTATAGGAATGCCACTGATTTCTGTGCATTGATTTTATATCCTGCCACTTGACTGAATTCCTGTATGAGTTCTAGCAATTTTGGGGTGGAGTCTTTTGGGTTTTCCACATAAAGTATCATATCATCTGCAAAGAGTGAGAATTTGATTCTTCTTTGCTGATTCAGATGCCTTTGATTTCTTTTTGTTGTCTGATTGCTGTGGCTAGGACTTCTAGTACTATGTTGAATAGCAGTGCTGTGTTCCTGACCTTAGGGGAAAAGCTTGCAGTTTTTCCCCATTGTGAATGATATTCGCTGTGGGGTTTTCATAGATGGCTTTTATGATATTGAGGTATGTGCACTCTGTCCCTATACTCTGAAGAGTTTTGGTCAAGAAAGGATGCTGTACTTTGTCAAATGCTTTTTCTGCCTCTATTGAGAGGATCATATGATTCTTGTTCTTTCTTTTATTAATGTATTGTATGTTGGACCAACTTTGCAACCCAGGGATAAATCCCACTTGATCGTGGTGAATAATCCTTTTAATGTAATGTTGGATCCTATTGGCTAGTATTTTGGTGAGAATTTTTGAATCCATGTTTATCAAGGATATTGGTCTGTAATTCTCCTTTTTGATGGGGTCTTTCTCTGGTGTTGGGATCAAGGTAATAGTGGCCTCAAAAAACGAGTTTGGAATTTTTCCTTCCGTTTCTATTTTTTGGAACAGTTTCAGAAGAATAGGTATTAATTCTTCTTAAAATGTTTGGTAGAATTCCCCTGGGAAGCCATCTGGCCCTGGGCTCTTGTTTGTTGGGAGATTTTTGATGACTGCTTCAATTTCCTTAGTGGTTATAGGTCTGTTCAGGTTTTCTATTTCTTCCTGGTTCAGTTTTGGTAGTTGATACATCTCTAGGAATGCATCCATTTCTTCCAGATTATCTAATTTGCTGGCATAGAGTTGCTCATAATATGTTCTTATACTTGTTTGTTTTTCTTTGGTGTTGGTGTAATCTCTCCTCTTTCATTCATGATTTTATTTATTTGGGTCCTTTCTCTTTTCTTTTTGGTAAGTCTGGCCACGGGTTTATCATGTTATTAATTCTTTCAAAGAACCAGCTCCTAGTTTCGTCGATCTGTTCTACTGTTTTTTTGGTTTCTGTGTCATTGATTTCTGCTCTGATCTTTATTCTTTCTCTTCTCCTGGTGGGCTTAGGCTTTATTTGCTGTTCCCTTTCCAGCTCCTTTAGGTGTAGGGTTAGGTTGTGTACTTGAGACCTTTCTTGTTTCTTGAGAAAGGCTTGTATTGCTATATACTTTCCTCTTAGGACTGCCTTTGCTGCATCCCAAAGATTTTGAACAGTTGTGTTTTCATTTTCATTGGTTTCCATGAATTTTTAAAATTCTTCTTTAATATACTGGTGACCCATTCATTCTTTATTAGGATGCTCTTTAGCCTCCATGTATTTGAGTTCTTTCCGACTTTCCTCTTGTGATTGAGTTCTAGTTTAAAAGCACTGTTGTCTGAAAATACGCAGGGAATGATCCCAATCTATTGGTACCAGTTGAGACCTGATTTGTGACCTAGGATGTGATCTATTCTGGAGAATGTTCCATGGGCACTACAGAAGAATATGTATTCTGTTGCTTTGGGATGGAATGTTCTTAATATATCTGTGAAGTCCATTTGGTCCAGTGTGTCATTTAAAGTCTTTATTTCCTTGTTGATCTTTTGCTTAGATGATCTGTCCTTTCAGTGAAGGGGGTGTTAAAATCCCCCACTATTATTGTATTGTTGTCGATGTATGTCTTTGCTCTTGTTATTAATTGGCTTATATAATTGGCTGCTCCCATGTTAGGTGCATAGATATTTACAATTGTTAGATCGTCTTGTTGGATAGACCCTTTAAGTAGGATATAGTGTCCTTGGTCATCTCTTATTACAGTCTTTGGTTACAATCTAATTTGTCTGATATAAGGATTGCCACCCCAGCTTTCTTTTGGTGTCCATTAGCATGGTAAATGGTTTTCCACCCCCTCACTTTCAATCTGGGCGTGTCTTTGGGTCTAAAATGAGTCTCTTGTGGACAGCATATTGATGGGTCTTGTTTTTTAATCCAGTCTGATAGCCTGTGTCTTTTGATTGGGGCATTTAGCCCATTTACATTCAGGGTAACTATTGAAAGATAGGAATTTAGTGCCATTGTATTGCCTGTAAGGTGACTGTTTCTGTATATTGTGTGTGTTCCTTTCTGGTCTATGTTACTTTGGTGCTCTCTCTTTGCTTAGAGGACCCCTTTCAAGATTTCTTCTAGGACTGGTTTTGTGTTTGCAAATTCCTTTAGTTTTTGTTTGTCCTGGAAGCTTTTTATCTCTCCTTCTATTTTCAATGACTGCCTAAGTGGATATAGTATTCTTGGCTGTATATTCTTCCCATTTATTGCTCTGAATATATCATGCCAGTCCTTTCTGGCCTGCCAGGTCTCTGTGGAAGGGCTGTTGGCAATCTAATGTTTCTACCATTGTAGGTTACAGATCTCTTGTCCTGTGCTGCTTTCAGGATTTTCTCTTTGTCTCTGAGACTCGTAAGTTTTACTATTAGATATCGGGGTGTTTACCTATATTTATTAGTTTTGTGAGGGGTTCTCTGTGCCTCCTGGATTTTGATGCCTATTTCCTTCCCCAAATTAGGGAAGTTCTCTGCTATAATTTGCTCCAATATACCTTCTGCCCCTCTCTCTCTTTCTTCTTCTGGGATCCCAATTATTCTAATATTGTTTCATCTTATGGTATCACTTATCTCTCAAATTCTGCCCTTGAGATCCAGTATTTGTTATCTCTCTTTTTCTCAGCTTCTTGATTTTCCATCATTTGGTCTTCTATATCACTAATCTTTCTTCTGCCTCATTTATCCTAGCAGTTAGAGCCTCCATTTTTGATTGAACCTCATTAATAGCCTTTTTGATTTTGACCTGGTTAGATTTTAGTTCTTTTTTTTCTCCAGAAAGCGTTTCTATAATATCCTCCATGCTTTTTTCAAGCCCAGCTAGTATCTTTAAATTCGTCATTCTTAACTCTAGTTCTGACATTTTACTAATGTCCGCATTGATTAGATCCCTGGCTGTTGGTACTGCCTCTTGTTCTTTTTTTGAGGTGATTTTTTCCGTCTTGTCTTTTTGTCCAGAGGAGAATAGATGAATGTAGAACAAAATGCTAACAGGGTAACAACAGCCCCAGAAAAATATCCACTAAACAAATCAGAAGACACCTGAAACCCGGGGAAAAGAAAGGGAAAGGAAGAAAAAAGAAAAAGAAAGAAAAAGAAAAAGATTAAAAAAACCCAATATGATCAAATATGATCAGGCTGGTATATAGATCTGTGCCACACACTAGATTTTGGTTGTATTTTGGTGTGTTAGAAGAAAGTGCCTCCCAAAATTTTAAAGAATGAAAAACTTATATATGTACAAAAATAAGAGTAGATACGATGAAGGGGTGGAATATGACTGTAAAGATGAAAATTATAAAAGAATTTATAAAGGAATTAAGAAGAGAAGTTGCTTGAAAAAAGAAAGAAGAGGAATTAAAAAAAAAGGGGGAGAGAATGTGATCAGGCAGGAGACTAGAACAAAGCCATACACTAGAGATTTAGGGTATATTTTGTTCTGTTAGAAGAAACTGTATCCCAAAATTTTAAAGAGAGAACAACTTATATATATATAAATATATATACACCAAAAATAAAGTTATCTACTATGAAGGGATAGAATATGACTCTAAAAATGAAAAATATAAAAGATTTTTTAAAAAGGCATTGATAAGATGTTGGTTGAAAGAGGGAAAAGGTAAAATTCAAAAAAAAAAAAAATAAATAAAAATTGACTTTGAAAGACTAAAGAGTCAGGGGGGAAAAAGCCAGCCATGAATTCTATAAACAGTATTGTACATAGAACATTGATCAGTAAACTTGGTCTTGGCTGGCTGTTCTTGCTGATCTTCTGGGGGCGGGGCTTGTTGCCGTGGTTCTCAAATGTCTTTGCTGGAGGCGGAATTGCCTCGCCCTTGCCAGGTGGGCTAGGTAATCTGCTCGGGTTTGCTCTCGGGAGCTTTTGTTCCCTGCAAGCTTTCCGTACAGCTGTGGAGGCCCAGAGTGAAAATGGTGGCCTCCCAATCTCCGCCTTGGAGGAGCTGAGAACTCAGTGCCCCACTCCTCAGTGTGCCCCAGAGAAAAGCAATCACTCCCGCCTCCCCGGTCTCCGGCTGCACTCTGTGCTCACCCGGCCTGTGACCAAGCGTTTCTGTCTCTGGCACCTGACCCCATTTGGAGTCTCCAAACCCAGCAGATCCCTGTGGTGTGCTCCCGCGCCGCTCCTCCCAGGGGTGGAAGAGGAGTCTTCCTTGCCTTGCCGCTTGTTGGGTCCCTGCTGGGAGAGCAGTGGTTTGACTGTGCTGTGGATCACGGTTTATGACAACCCCGAGCTGAGAGCCCACTCCTCGGCTGTCTCTGCATCTGGCTCCCCGGCTCCGATACCTGGGAGCTCTGCCGCAGTCAGGGACCCCCGGTCTTTTGACCCTGAGGGTCCTGAGACCACACTGTCCCGGCGAGGGTTTCACCCCCCGCTTAGCCACTGGAGTGACTTCTGTCAGCCGAGCAGACTTTTAAAAGTTCCGATTTTGTGCTCCGCCGCTCTATCACTTGCCACTACTGACTGATGGAGGCCCCCTCCCCTGCTGTCTATCTTCCCATATATCACCTCAGATTCACTTCTCCGCACGTTGTGTATTTTAATTTTTATTTTAGTTTTTAAGCACAGAAACATCTTTATCATTGTTTTATATGGCCATTGTTATTTTTCACTTGCTTTGGTCTTCATTTCAGAGATCACTGTCCTTCTGCCTATAGCACCTCCTTTAGAATCTTTTGATAATGCAGGTGTGTTTTGGCTGGGGTAAGAGATAGTGTCATGCTGGACATGGGAATCTTGTATGCAGAAGGAATCTTACATTGAAGCATTTTTAAGTAAAATAGAAGAGCTTTTCTGGTTAAATCTTGTTAGACACCTTGGATCTTAGTCCGTGATCTCTAATTATGTTTTGGCTTCAGTTTTCTCATCTGTAAATTGAAGCTACGGAACAAAATGGTCATTTTCTAGTCAACAGTTCTCAATTCTTTGACAAAGATCTCTTTAGTCTGTAATTATCATCTATCAATTTGCCAGTATCCATAAGCCGAATGATCTTTTTTTTTTGGTTCATATATAATTTTTTTATCCTCTGTCTCTCCAAAGCAATAACCACAGGGTAAAAAAGAGAAGGGACTAAATAACCAGGTTTGGGATGTGAAATTTTGCCAGTGATTTCTGCCCTTATTTCATACTTCATTATTTGTGCCTTTAGAAGGAAGGCAGTAAAACTAGGGTATTTCACTGAAGCCCTAGGTTTTGAGGGGCTCTCATAGTATGCCCAAGCAATACCAGTATGTCCCTCAACCATAAGGGGCAGCATTCATATCATATTCTATGTGTATAGTACCCCCTAGAATTCCAGGAACTTCAAAAAATTTATATCTTGACTTTTGCTACAGTTTGAATTATAGTCCTTGGAGTTATATAATGTGGCACAAGTCTCAAGTCCATCTGCCCAAGGTAAAGCCTTGCACAAGTTTTTTCTTAATGATGCTAAAAAGAAAGCTTCTAGAGGAGAAAGATGATAAAGAAGGAGTAATGTTTATGGGGAAAGAGAAACCAAGAGATTTTGATTCCTGTTTATAATTCTGGTTGTAAGAGAGAACAACTTCAGGCAAGCATGAGATACAAGCTTAATTATATAGCATGGTAGTCTCCTAAAGTCCTTATGGCAGCATCCCATCATGAAGTGTATAATACTTCATTGTGGGCATATAGTACTTGTTGCATCAGTCTTTTCATTTTTGTGAGTTCACCTAATCCCCAAAGTGGAAAAAAATACAACAAAATTTCTTGTCCTCCCTTTCCACCTCCTGCCTAAGAATTTTGTTTGTTTTGTCAAAACAGGAAAAAGCATTGTTGATGCAGCTGTGTCCTCACAGCAGATGATGCAAGTGAATCCATTTTTACTAGTAATTTCACTGAAGGGTATTTTTTTTTGAAGGATGGAAAGGCATTTTTACAATCAAGTTCTGTTTTAATTTTCTCCTGTGCTGTAAAGTTAGAAAACCAGGTATACTGAAAGGGTATGTTAATGACATCCTTCTTCCTAATTTTCTACCTATAAATATCTTCACAGTTGTGGGCTTTTGGAAATATATGGCAATTAAATGTCATTGATTTTACTACATTTTTTTCTGAAGATTTTTCATAATCTCCTTTGGAAAAAGGAGAAAGAATTTGATATGATATAAGGGAAAAGTAACTTTCAAATTCTTCCAGTCAAAGTTATTATTCCCAGCTCTTAATCCTTGTAGGGGAGTAAGGCACCTACTTTTCTACCAGCTTTCACTGTTGCCACCTACATTTCTATTCCTTTTCATCTTTAATGGTACCTCATCTGATTTATCATTTATCCATTCCTGAGATACCTTCAAGTTCTTAAATTTATGTAATATGTTTTGCTATCCATTTCTTCTAACTCTGTTTACCCATTTTCATGTGAACAATTAAACATAGTTAAAAAATCTCACTGGATTGCTGGTGAATTTAAAAATAAAAAATGCACAGTCTTATTCTGGCTAATATTGGTAAGTAAAATGAAACAGACATTTTTTTTTTTAAGACATTTTTTTAAGACATTTTTTTATTTATTTGAGAGAGAGAGAATGAGAGACAGAGAGCACGAGAGGGAAGAGGGTCAGAGGGAGAAGCAGACCCCCCGCTGAGCAGGGAGCCCGATGCGGGACTTGATCCGGGGACTCCAGGATCATGACCTGAGCCGAAGGCAGTCGCTTAACCAACTGAGCCACCCAGGCACCCAAAACAGACATATTTCATGATGTATGCATATTCAGTTTTTGCTAAGACAATATATGTTTGAATATGCAAGAGAGGAAATGTTTTCTGTTAGCTGTGTCCATTACTTAGTTTATTTGAAATGCAATACAGGCTCAATTATGTGTACAATTACCTAGATTTCCTTCATAACCTTCCCACTGGTTAAAACATTTTTTTTAGTCACATTTTTCTCAAACTACCCTTTAGTGGTTAAGTGTGTAGTGGAAATAAAATTGGAATATCTTTCACATTTATTATCCTTTTCTTTTTTAAATAACCTTCAAATTCATTTTTATTGTTTGAATACTATATATGATCCTGCCATTATGAAATTTTACTGCTTCACTCTTATTGAAATTAGTGCAGTCACTAATGAGATGACTAATATGCCATTTAATGATCGTAATCTAAATTATATTTCTATCCATGTTTTAAACATTTTAAAATATAAATTATGCACATGTTTTCTTTAAAAGTTTCAATATTGTTTATAAGGGGACACTAAAAAGTACCTTCTTTCATAATATATAAATATTTGTTAACTGTCTTCTGATCATTTATTTCCCCCTTCTCAGCTTCCAGTAGTCCTAAATTTCTGTTTGGTGGTCCTTAGCATTTTAGAGAAACTGCTTCCATCCTGACTCCAGCAACTGAGTAAGTAGGCTAAAATAAATATCTTATTCCATACCCCTAACTTAATTCAGGGATAGTATGTGATTTAAGCTGTTTCAATTACAATAAATAGCAGGTATTCTCCTGGGAGTACTGGGATTAAGAAGCTTAATCTCTCATTATTGTTAGTTGTTTTTTTTTTTAACAAGTAATATATAATATACAGAAGTATCTGATCTGAAGAGGTAGGGTAGATCACAATGAAGACCAGTACCACATGTATTAGGTCTCATTTGGTTATGATGCATAGCATCTCTCAAATATAGTTGCTATACCAACAAAGTTATAATGCTTGCTTTCTTATATGTCAGCTTCCATTCACTGCCGATCAGTGACAACTCTGTCTTTTTTCCATATGTCTTTTTCATTTGAGGATTTAGACAGAAGCAGCAGTCCCATTTGGGGCATGCAGTTCTCATGGTATAAATAAGAGCTAGTAAGTGAGCCCAACCACTCAAATGCTCAGAACTTATGCTCGGTCATGGCATACTTCACATCCACTCATCTTCCATTAGCCAAAGCAAATCACACAGCTAAACTCAAGATTAATTGGGCAGGGTAACTAGGATATTAATGAGTAAAGTCAATTTTCCTTTATGTCTAGCTGGTATAACTTTTTGGAATTTTGAACCTACCAAGAGATAATGGTTATTAAAAAAGTAAAGTACAGTTAAATGTTATTAAAAGTTAGATTTTAGTTTTAATTACTGGAAGAAGAATGATGTCATTTTAAATAATGATTTGTGTTTACCTTTAATGAGAGAAATATGCAGTAAGGAGTTCTGAAACATCCAGTGGAACTTCTCCAAGTTTATCAAATGTTTCTCCAGATGTATATAAGTGTCAGATTAAATTTACAAATTATTTTGCCTTATGTAGGTTTTTTAATTGAAGAATCACTCATTTTCTTCTTCAAAATTCCTGACATTTGGCAGTTGATAATCCTGTAGAGGAAAACTTACTTTCAGTAAATAATGTACTTGTTTTTCCAGTACAGCAATTGCCTTGCAGCTTCCAACATGTAGATGTGGTGGTGAATGGCACCTATTTAAAGAATGCTTTTATGTTTTTTTATCAACAGATTATGTGAATTAAAATTTTACTTTTTTTTAAAGATTTTATTTATTTGATGGAGAGAGAGAAAGTACAAGCAGGCAGAGTGGCAGGCAGAAGGAGAGGGAGAAGCAGACTCCCCACTGAGCAGAGAGCCCGATGTGGGGCTCGACCCCTGGACCCTGGGATTATAACCTGAGCCGAAGGCAGATGCTTAACACTGAGCCACTCAGGCACCGCCCCCCCCCTTTTTTTTTTTTTGGAGAGAGAGAGAGATTGAGCACAAGTGGGGGTTAGAGGCAGAGGGAGAGGGAGAAGCAGACCCCCTGCTGAGCAGAGAGCCCAATGTGGGACTTGATCCCAGGACCCTGGGATCATGACCTGAGCTGAAGGCAGACGCCTAACCGACTGAGCCACCCAGGTGCCCCTAAAATTTTATTTTTTTAAATCATATTTTTACTTTTAAAGTGAAAAGAGAAATTGCAATGCAAATCTAAAATTCTTAAGGCATATGCAAGTCCAGACTTAATCTCTTTCTTGTTTAAATATAATTTCCTGAAGCAAGCTCGCCAAATATCTGTCTGAAAATTGTGCCTGAAATTTTGTTATACAAATTAATGACTGTGGAGAAGATGATTTTATTGCTTTATGTATTAGTTTAAAAGGATAACATACAATCAGATGGTAGAAGGTTTGTAATTAGGTAAAAGGTAAAAAGTCATGTAACTAACCAGAAAGTGGAGGCATAAACAGAAGTTGATTCTGCTTAATTTATGATGATGAAGGTATCAGGTGGCTCACATAGCAACGTGAAGGATGAGAACTAGAACTGGGTAAGATCTAAGGAAGCCTGCATAGCCAAGGTCGTGCTACAGGAAGTGTTTGCTTAGGATATCGCCACTGTCATAATTGTCACTGGGCATGTGACACTGCTGGCCCTGATGCCATTGGACCCATTTGCTGAACTACACATCTTTGAATGTTTGCTTTATGCCATAGAACCTCTGATCCATTATCTTTATGTCACTCCTCCGAAGTTCACAACTACTAATTGGTTGCATTGTGTCACGTGCTTAATTCTAGCTGATACAAAGCATGTCAAGAGAGACACGTTTTCACATATTGTAGTTGTGGAAGGTAATTGCTTGACATACTGGATATTTGCACATTGGGCAGACAAGACAACATACTTGTCTACCACTGTCATTTATAATTTTATCACACAAAAATGGGATCATTAGCATTTTTGTTTCCTTCCAGTCATTTTTATTACAATCAGTACACCAAACAAAAAAAAAGTTTTCTTTAAAAACTCAGTTTGGTAAAACAAATCAAAGAGACAAACGGAGTTATCTGCAACATATATGACAGGCAAATGTTAATGATCTCAATATGTAAAGAAAATTTAAAATCAATGTCAAGTATTCCAATTAAAAAATAACAAAGGATCTGAATAAGCAATTCATAAAAGGGAATTAAAGTGGTTATTAAACATGTGAAAATATGTCAACATAACTGATATTGAAGGATATACATGCAAAACAATGATCTATCACATGTTGCTTGTCAGACTGGCAGATATTAAAAGATTAATAATATTGGTGTAGGTAAAGGCGTGAAGAAACCAAAATTCTTATAGTAAACCGGTATTTCCTAAAAGAAGGTTTGTTAATAAGAGTAAACCATAAAATATGAATGTATTAACACAGAAGTTCTTTCCTAGGGGTTTATCATAGGGAAAACATTAAATAAATGTCAAAGGACAGTAATTATAATATTGTCTACAACAAAGAGTTAGAAATGACCTAAATGCCAATAAAGAATTAGAGAGAGATAAAGACAGAAAGAAAGGTTTAGAAGTTTATTCCAAGAAAATATACAGTAGTTACTTCCATCTTGTGGGATGTTGAATGAATTTTATTTTCTTCTCTGTATATTTTCCTATTGCTTAAATATCCTTTATGAACATACATAATTTTTATAATTAAATAATAATCTTCAAATTTTATTTAGAATTTGGAAGAGATCATTAAAAGAAATAATCCTACATTCTAAATCTGGTTCTGTTTATGTTTCTGAGTCTTTCTGAAGTGAGAGGATAAGGATAGATAATGAACTACTTCCATGAACCTTGCAATCTCCACAATATTTACTCTACAGAATGCTTCAAATCCTAGTATGTCTTCTCCAGACGTAAAGTGTAACGGAATGAGGTAGAATTGAGTGAGGTGGTGTTCTGTTGGAAGTAACTCTCAACTATTTCTAGAGGAGCTTGTATAGTGGTGTGAAAGCAGATATGTTGGCCAGGTGGAGAATATTTGGTGCCTCTTGGGAATGCAACTCTTATAAATTTTTATAGGTGATATTAAATGGCTGCAGAGATCTGAAAACCAATGTCAGTGACAGTTTTTACTTTGAGACACTGCCAGAGGAAGAAGGGTAGAACCCATGATTCCAAAAGAATTTTAAGAGGCCTTAAGTGAGGGGAGGAAATCCAAACAGGTAATAAATATATAAAAAGATTCTAAACCTTATTAGTAATCATAAAAAATGTGATTTTATTTATTTTTTATTTTTTAAGTAATGTCTACACCCAGTGTGGGGCTTGAATTCATAATCCCAAGATCAAGAGTCCCATGCTCCACTGACTGAGCCAGCTAGGTGAGGTGCCCCAGAAAAATGTGATTTTAGATCACAGTGAGCTATCATAATTTATGCATCAAATTGTCAGAAGTTAAATTGTCAGAAATATGAAGTGTTGGTAAGAATATGAAGCAATGGGACCATTTTTACACTATTGGTGGTTTTAAGCTGGTTACAGCCACTGTGGAAAAGAGGTTTAACATAATCTAGGAACATAAAGATGTACACATCTTTTGATTTTTTACAGTTCCACTTCTGTTTGTATACTCTAGAAAAGAACCTTGTATGTGTATGTCATATTTTTTGTAGTAGCCTTACAAACCCCAAATGTCCATCAATCCAAATGTCCATCAATAGTAAAACTTTAATATTTTGGCATATTTATAAAATAGAATACTATATGATATATCCCCTAATATGGATGAACATATACATAAAATAAAGTGAGGGAAGTAAGTCAAAAGGATAGGTGCAATATGATTTAAATTTTATACAATTGAGAATCTGAAAAAAAAATTATTATTTAGGGATTCATAAATAGCAAAATAGAAAAACAAATTATTCATAGAAATCAGAATAATGGTTATTGCTAGTGGGAAGGAAGAGAAATGTAATTAGGGAGGGACACAGGTTACTAAGACACTGACAATATTCTATTTCTAAAACTGCCTTGGTTATAATTATTTTGTAATTGTATGCTTTATATACATTACTGAAATATATTTTTAAATTAAAAACATTTAAAATAAAGCTGTGGGGGAAAAACACAATAATTATTTCTATATACTCCTCTCAAGCAATTACCTCCCACAACTTTTCTTTATCTGGTACTGATGGTTCCTAGTAGATGTAAAAGGGTTGTGTGTTGGAGTGAAGGAAACTGCTTTAAGTTAGAGGAGAACGGTACAGCTAATATACTCTCAGTCCCTCAACTCATTTGAGAAATGGATAACTAAAATTCTCAGTCTCTAATATCAGAGAACACATGTGAGAGGCAAACAACAAGACTGAAGTTATAAAACCTTTGCCAGATAAAATCAAGAAAAGATATTGAGGGTATTTATTCTACTGTTGTTTGGTGGAGTGTTCTGTAAATGTCAATTTGATCCAATATGTTGATGACATTGTTTAGTTCTCCTATATCCTTACTGTATTTCTGTATATATATCATTGAGAGAGAAGTGTTGAAATCTCCAACTATAATTGTGGATTTATCTATCCTTTTAATTCTGTCAGTTTTTGTTTCATGTCTTTTGTAGTTCTGTTGTTAGGAGCATACACATGCAGGATTGGTGTATCTTCTCGGTGAACTAAAACTTTTATCATTATACAGTGTCCCTTTTTGTCCTTGGTAACTTCTTTGCTATTAAGATTACTTCATCTGATTTTAATATAGCCACTTTGATTAGTAGTTGATAGTTATCTTTATACATTCTTTTACTTTTAACCCACCTATATTATTATATCTGAAGTGAGTTTTTTATAGGCAGCATAGAGATGGGTCATGTTTATCCATTCTGACAATCTGTCTTTTAATTGCATACTTAGATCATTTAGATGTAATGTAATTTTTGATATGTTTGTACTTAGGTCTATCACTTTTTTGTTTTATGTTTATTCCTCCTGTTTTCATTCCTCCGCATTACCTTTCTTGCCTTCTTTTGGGTTATTTGAAATTTTTTAGCATTCATTTATCTTTTGTGATTTTGACTATATATCTCTGAATTGTTTTTTTAGTGGTTGCTCTAGTGATTATAAAATATTTACTTTTCATTTTACTTAGAATCCATATTTTATTACTTCAGTTGGAATATAGGCTCTTACTATATTATTGCCTCCCATGAAGGCTATAGATTGCTAATGTATCTACATAAATTCAGAATATCTTTATTTCACCTTCATTCCTGCAGGATATATTCAGTGGATATAGAAATCTGGGCTGACAGTTATTTTCTTTCAGAACTTTAAAACATGCCTTTGTTTTTTTATTTATTTTTTATTTTTTTATTTTTTGGTTTGCGTGGTTTCTGATAGAAAAATCCCCTCTATCTGAGTCATTGTTCCATTGATGTGTTGTTTTCTCTGGCTGCCTTCAGATTTTTTCTTTTGTCTTTACTGTATAATGGTTTGATTATGACATATATGGATATGGATTTCTTTGGGTTCATCCTGTTTTAGGCTCCTCAGCTTCTTAACTTGAGATGTTTTTGACAATTATTTCTTCAAATATTTTTTCAGCTCTGCACATTCTCCTCTCTGTAACTCTGATGACACCAGTGTTAAACATTTTTTTTATTGTCCCATAGTTTCTGTGGCTCTGCTCATTTTTTAAAACTTGATTGAATAATTTATGTTGATCAGTCTTCAGGTCTACTGACTCTTATCTGTCATCTCCATTCTTACTATTGAGTCCATTCACTGATTTTTTTCTTCAGTTATTATATTTTCAATTCTAAAGTTTCCATTTAATTCTTCTTTATATCTTCTGTTGCTTTGCCAAGACTTTCTATTTTAAAACTCATTTTAAGAGTGCTCAAGATTGCTAATTTAAGCATTTTATAAAGGAAAATCTCTGTGAGATTATTTCAGCATCTGTGTCATCTCGTTTTTGGCATCTATAGTTTGTCTTTTCCCTTATGAGTAGGGCTTTTCCTGGTTCTTCCTATGCGAATTAATTTTGGATTGCATTCTAGACATTTGGAATATTATAAGACTCTGGATCTTATTTAATCCTATTGAGAGTATTGAAACTTACGTTTTAGCAGAAAATCAACCTGCTAATGTTCAGGCCACATGTTCTGCTTTGCCTTCTCTGTGTTTCTAATAGCAGTTCAGTTTTTGAAGGTTTTGTAATGCTTCTTGGATATTTTTTGTGTTTGTACCATCCAGTGTTCATCTTGGAACTTAGAACTTGGATGGTGGTCTGCCCATTATTTAGGTCTCAGTTTTTGTTATTCTGATTAGGATAAGAGTCACCCTGTGCAGCTGGGAATGAGCCTTGATGTTCACAGACAACATTTTGGGTTGTTCTTTTAATCTTTTTTTTTTTTTTTTTTTTTTTTTTTTTTTTAGTTCAGGCCAGAAATTTGGTATTGCAGATACTCACTGCATCCTTCAGTTTTTGAGCCTACATTCAATACCAAGTGATGTGAGGACAGAAAGAAGAAAAAGGTAGTGAGGGTTAACCCCCACTCACTTGGAACCACAGCTTTACCAAACAGAGAGGAAAGTCCATCTCCTTCAGAATTTATTTATTTTTTATTTTTTAATTCCAGTATACTTATCATACAATGTTATATTAGTTTCAGGTGTGCAATATAGTGATTCAGCTATTATGTATGTTATTCAGTGCTCATCACAATAAGTGTACTCTTAATCCCCTTCACCTAAACCTCTCTATAGTTATGAGTCTCTTTTTTGGTTTGTCTCTTTTTCTTTGTTCATTTGTTTTGCTTCTTAAATTCCATATATGAATAAAATAATTATGGTATTTGTCTTTCTTTGACTTATTTCACTTAATATTATACCTTCTTCATCCATATTATTGCAAATGGCAAAATTTCATTCTTTTTTATGGCTGAGTAATATTCTATTGTATATATGTACCACTTCTTTATCTGTTCATCTATTGATGCACTCTTAGGTTGCTTCCATAATTTGCCTATTTTGAGTAATGTGATAAACATAGGGCTGTATATATCTTTTTGAATTAGTGTTTTCATATTCTTAAGGTAAATGCTAAATAGTAGAATTATTGCATCATATGGTTCTACTTTTAAATTTTTGAGGAAACTCTATACTGTTTTCGAGAGTGGTTGCACCAATTTGCATTCCGAACAACAGTGCAGAAGTGTTCCTTTTTCTCCACATCTTCACCAACACTTGTTTCTTGTGTTTTTGATTTTAGCCATTCTGACAGGTGTAAGGTGATAACTCATTGTGGTTTTGATTTGTATTTCCCTGAGGATGAGTGTTGTTGAACATCTTTTCATGTATCTGTTGGCCATCTCTGTGTCTTCTTTAGAGAAATGTCTGTTCATGTCTTCTCATTTTTAATTGGATTATTTGTTTTCTTTGGTGTTGAGTTATATCAGTTTTTTATATATTTTGGATAATAACTCTTTATCAGATATGTCATTTGCAAATATCTTCTCCTATTTGGTACATTGTCTTTTAGTTTTGTTTATTGTTTCCTTGCTGTGTGGGAACATTTTATTTTGATGTAGTCCCAATATTTATTTTTGCTTTTGTTTTCTTGCTTCCAGAGACATATCTAGAAAACTATTGCTATGGCTGATGTCAGAGAAATTACTGCTTGTGCTGTCCTCTAGGTATTTCATGGTTTCAGTTCTCACATATGGGTCAAATCCATTTTGAGTTTATTATGGTGTATAAGAAAGTGGTCCAGTTTCACTCTTTTGCATGTCGCTGTCCACTTTACCCAAACCATCTGTTGAAGATGAAATGACCATATAATCATGGGTTTATTTCTGGCTCTGTATTCTGTTCCATGGATCTATATGTCTGTTTTTGAGCCAGTACCATATCATTTTGATTACTACAGCCTTGTACTATATCTTGAAATCTGGGATTGTGATACCTCCCAGTTTTGTTCCTTTTAAAATTGCATTGACTATTTGGGGTCTGTTATGGTTCCATACAAATTTTAAGATTTTTTTTCTAGTTCTATGAAAAACGCTGTTGGTATATTGATAGTGATTGTATTAAATCTGTAAATTGCTTTGGGTAGTATAGATATTTTAACAATATTTATTCTTCCAATCTATGAGCATGGAATATCTTTCCATTTGTATGTGTAGTCTTCAATTTCTTTTATCAGTGTTAGTTTCCAGAGGACAGGTCTTTCACCTCCTTGGTTAAGTTTATTCCTAGGTATTTTCTTGTTATTGTTATTATTATTATTATTAATTTTTAGTATTTTGCGATTGTAAATGGAATTGATTTCTTAATTTCTCTTTCTGCTACTTCATTATTACTGTATAGAAATGCAACAGATTTCTATATATTGATTTTGTATCCTGTGACCTTACTGAATTCATTGATCAGGTCTAGTAATTTTTTTGGTGGAGTCTTTAGGGTTTTCTATAGTTTCATGACATCTGAGATAATGGAAGTTTTACTTCTTCCTTTCCAATTTGGATGCCTTTCATTTCTTTTTGTTGTCTTATTGCTGTGGCTTGGACTTCCAATACTATTGAATAAAAGTGGTAAAAATGGACATCCCTGTCTAGTTCCTGATCTTAGGGGAAAAGCTCTCAGTTTTTCACCTCTGAGCATGATGTTAACTGTGGGTTTTTCATATATGGCTTTTATTATGTTGAGGTATGTTTCCTCTAAGCCTACTTTGTTGAGGGTTTTTATCAGGAATGGATGTTGTACATTGTCAGATGCTTTTTCTGCATCTATTGAAATGATATATTTTTTTAATCCTTTCTCTTGTTGATGTGATGTATCTACGTTGATTGATTTGTGAATATTGAGCCACCCTTGCATCCCAGGAATAAATCCCACTTGATTGTAGTAAATGATTTTTTTTTTAATCTGTTGTTGAATTTGTTTGCTAATATTTTTTGTGGATTTTTGCATTTACCTTCATCAGAGATACTGGCCTGTACTTTTTGTTTGTTTTGTTTTGGCTTTTTTTGGTAGTGTTTTTATCTGATTTTGGTATCAGGATCATGCTGGCCTCACAGAATGAATTTGGAAAAATTCCTTCCTTTTCTATTTTTTGAAATAGTTTGACAAGAATAGGTATTAACTTTTCTTTAAATGTTTGGTAAATTTTCCCTGTGAAGCTGTCTGGTCCTGGACTTTAGTTTTGTTAGGTGTTTTGTTTTGTTTTGTTTTGTTTTGATTACTGATTCAATGTTATTGCTGGTAATCACTCTGTTCAAATTTTTCTATTTTTTTGTGATTCAGTTTTGAGAGATTATATGTTTCTAACAATTTATCCATTTCTTCTAGGTTGTCCAGTTTGTTGGCATATGATTTTTCATAACATTCTCTTATAATTCTTTATATTTCTGTGGTGTCAGTTGTTATTTCTCTGTCATTTCTGATTTTGAGTCCTTTCTTTCTCTGACTTTTTTTTTTTTTTTTTGATGAATCTAGCTAAAGGTTTTTCAGTTGTTGATCTTTTCAAAGAACTAGTTCTTGGTTTCAGTGCTCTATTCTATTGTTTTTGTTTGTTTGTTTTTAGTTACTATTTTATTTCTAGTTTAATCTTTATTATTTCATTCCTTCTACTGATTCTGGAATTTGTTCTTTTTCTGGCTCCTTTAGGTATAAGGTTAGATTGTTTATATGAGATTTTCTTGCTTCTTGAGGAGGCCTGTATTGCTATGAACTTCCCTCTTAGAACAGTGTTTGCCAAAGATTTGGGAACACTGTGTTTTCATTTTCAGTTGTCTCCATGTTTTTTTTTTTATTTCCTCTTTGATTTTTTGGCTGATGCATTTGTAGTTTAGTAGCATATTTCCTCCATGTATATTTGTGTTCTTTCCAGATTGTTTTTTGTAAATGATTTTCAGTTTCATAGTGTTGTGATTGGAAAAGATGCATGGAATGACTTCAGTCTTTTAAAATTTTTTGAGACTTATTTTGTGGCCTAACATGTGATGTATTCTGGAAAATGTTCCATGTGCACTTGAAAAGGATGTGTATTCTGCTGTTTTGGGATGGAATTTTCTGAATATATCTGTTACATTCACCTGGTCTGAGGTGTCATTCTTGTTGATATTTTGTTTGGATGATCTCATTTATGTTAGTGGGGTGTTAATGTTCCCTACTGTTATTTTATCACTATCAATTACTCCCTTTATGCTTGTTTTTAACTGCTTTAAATATTTGGGTGCTCCCACGTTGGTTCATAAATATTTACAATTGTTAAAATCATTTTGTTGTGTTATCCCCTTAATGATTATATAGTGCCCTCCTTTGTCTCTTGTTATAGTCTTTGTTTTAAAGCCTATTTTGTCCAATATAAGTATTGTTACCCTGGCTTTCTTTCCACATCCGTTTGCATGATAAATGCTTGTACATCCCTTCATTTTCAATCTGCATGTGTCTTTAGGTCTGAAATGAGTCTCTTGTAGGCAGCATATCGATGGGTCTTCCTTTTGTAGCCATTCTGTCACTGTATATCTTTTGATTAGAGTGTTTAGTCCATTTTCATTCAAAGTAATTAATGATAGGTATGTATTTATTGTCATTCCATTACTTGCTTTATGGTTCTTTTCGTGGGTCTTCTTTGTTCCTTTCTTTTCTTGCTCTTTTCTCTCATGGTTTGCTGGCTTTCTTTAGTGATATACTTATTTCCCTTTCTCTTTATTTTTTGCATTTCTTTTACCAGTATTTGATTTGTGGTTACTATTAGATTTATATATAATATCTTATCCATATAGCAGTTTATATTAAGTTGATGGTGGCTTAAGTTTGAAACCATTCTTTACTCCTCTCCCTGCCATGTTTTAGATATACATGTTAATACTTTACATCCTTTTATTTTGTGAATCCCTTGACTGATTTTTATAGATATAATTTTACTGCTTTTGTGCTTCCTACTTTTCTTACTTCTACTTATGGTCTTTCCTTTTCACTTAGAGTCCCTTTTAACATTTCTTGTTTAGTGGTGATGAATTCTTTTAGCTTTTGTTTATCTGGGAAACTCTTTGTCTCTCCCTTCATTCTGATTGATAGCCTTGTTGGATAGAGTATTCTTGGTTGCAGGTAATTTTCCCTCAGCACTTTGAATATCTCATGCCAGTCTCTTCTGATCTGCAAAATTTCTGCTGAAAAATCCACTGATAGCTCTGTGGGGTTACCCTTGTACGTAATTGGTTTGTTTTATTTTTTCTTGCTGATTTTACTTTATTTCATTTTTTAAAAAGATTTATTTATTTATTTTATATAGAGAAAGTGTGCATGCATTCCAGTGGGGGAGGGGCAGAGGGAGAGAATTTTCAAGCAGACTCCCTGCTGAACTGGAGCTTGATGTAGGACTCAGTCCCATGACCCATGAGATCATGACTTGAATCAAAATCAAGAGTTGGACGCTCAACTGACTTAGCCACCCAGGCGCCCCATTTTGCTGCTTTTAAAATTCTTTATCTTTACTTTTTGCCATTTTAGTTACTCTGTGTCTGGTGAGGACCTCCTTGGGTTGATTTGTTGGAGTCTCTCTGTGCTTCCTGGATCTGGGTTTCTGTTTCCTTCCCCAGATTCAGGAAGTTTTCAGCTTTATTTCTTCAAATAAATTGTCTACCCCCATTCTCTCTTCTTATTCTGGGATCCCTATAATGTGACTGTTACCATGCTTGATGGTGTTGCTGAGTTCTCTTGACCTATTTTAATTTTTTTATCATTTTTTTAAGATTTTATTTATTTATTTGATAGAGAGATACATAGCAAGAGAGGGAGAAGCAAGCTTCCTGCTGAGCAGAAAGCCCGATGTGGGGCTGGATCCCAGGACCCTGGGATCATGACCTGAGCCGAAGGCAGACGCTTAACGACTAAGCCACCCAGGCGCCCCTTTTTTATCATTTCTTTTTCTTCATCTCTGATTGGTTCTTTTTTATGTTTTTTCTCTTTTTGTTGAGGGTCTAACTGAGGTCCTCCATTCTTTTCTCAAGTCCAGTGAATATCTTTATGACCATTACTTTAAATTCTCTATCAGTCATATTAGTTATCTTTGTTTCATTTAGCTCTCTTGCTGTGATTTTGTCCTGTTCTTTCATTTGGGACATATTCCTCTGTTTCCTCAATTTCTCTAACTCCGTGTCTGTTTCTCTGTGTTAGGAAAGTCAGCTATATCTGCTGTTCTTATGAAGAAGAGGTCCTCTAGTCCCTTGCAGTGCAATGTTCCCTGTTCATCAGAACCCAGCACTATAGATGTGTCTCCTGTGTGTATTCCATGAACCCTACTATTGTGGCTGAGCTGGGTTTTTCAGTTTAATCTGCCTTGGCTCTCTTTGCCTGTTCTGGGTGGAGTTTCGTCCCTGTGTTGTTAATTTGCCAGGTATTTTTTATATTTAATTAAATGGAAGAATTCATACATAATAGTTGTGTTAGAAAATCTTGATTATTTTGTAGAAGTAAAAAACTGACATTGGTTTCTTGTTCTATAATAGACAACATCTCATATCCATTCATTATAAGAAAGCCGAATCATAGGCAGAGGAAAAGATTTTGTTTTTCCATTTTGGAAATATATATACCTTCACTTCATACATTTTATATATCCAGTGCAGAGGTACAAATTAAAGAAGAGTTGAGAAACACTGTATATTTGTGCCTTTGTATTAGAATCTTGTCAATTTACACTTGGGATTCATGTAGGGATCAGTGATGAGACTAAGTTAGTCTTAACTGTCTCAGTTTAAATAATTAAACAGCTTTGGGGTCCCTTAAGTTTTATGCTTAGCTCATCTCAAGGGTCTTCAAATTTATGGATCTATCTTCTAATTTTTGCAGCAAACATCTCATTAATACTGATTATACATTATTTGGTAAAGACACTTTATTATGAGTTATAGTTGCTTGGTTAGATAGAGAGTAACCTTGGTCTGATCTGGTATTTTTTATAAGTTCCTAAGTTACCATTGAAGGAAAAATTTGATCAAGTGCTCAGACATCTTTGAAGATAGAGGAATGGTTACAAACTAACTGCTAATTATTTTTTCCAATATTATTTTGTTTCTCTTGATTTTTTTTCTTTCAATGGGAACAGATTACCTTAAAATTCTTAATATTAGTACCTAATATTTCACTAATAATGGAGCTGATAAATAATAATTGTTTACTATTACTGACTTATAGGAAATCCTAAAAACAGAAACGGTAAAATATAGATTGCTTCCTACTATATTTAAAATAGCATAATACTGGCAAGTCAAGTGAAATAGACAGTCCTTATAGATCCAAATATATGTGGGGATTTAAAGGATACAAGTTTCATCTCATAATTAGTGTAGAATAATATATTCCTTAAATGACAGTGGGATAATTATCCAGTTGAGAACAAAGAATATGGCTTTTTAAGTTCTCTACACCAAAACAAGTTTCAGGTAAGTTAAACATTTACTTGTATACAATGAAATCACAAAGTATTGGAAAAAAATGATTTTTCTTTAATACTTATGTAGTGTGAAAGGCTTATCAAGTCATAATGTGAAACACAGAAGTAATTTTGAAAAGTTAAAAACTAAGCCATATGGCAGTTAAAAATTCTATATGGCAGCAACAACAAAGAAATGAAGCAAGGCAAATTTCAAACTTGGAGAAATGTGTCACAAATATAAAACCTCTGTAATTCAAAAACCTCTTAAAAAATCAGTTTAAAAAGGCACCTCGATAGGAAAATATGAAGACAGAATCTGACAATTTGTAGAAGTAATTTAAATGACTGTCAAGTATTAAAGTACAAATTCACTAGTTAAAAAAAACAACCCTTGAGGGGGCGGAGCAAGATGGTGGAGGAGTAGGAGACCTGGATTTCGTCTCCTCTCAGGAATTCAGCTGGATAGGGACCAAACCATTCTGAACACCTACAAACCCAACAGGAGATTGAAGAAAGGAATAGCAACAACTCTCTCATCAGAAAAGCGACCACTTTCTGGAAGGTAGGACGTGCGGAGAAGTGAATCCGAGGCGATATTCAGGAGGATAGATGGCGGGGGAGAGGCCTCCATCGGCCGCTTCTGGCAAGTGATAGAGCCGCGGAGCACAAAATCAGAACTTTTAAAAGTCTGCTCCGCCGAGGGACGTCACTCTGGTGGCTAAGCGGGGGGTGGAACCCTCCAGAACAGTGTGGTCTCAGGACCCTCGGGGTCACAGAAAGACCCGGGGTGCCTGAGTGTGACAGAGCTCCCAGGTAACGGAGCCGGGAAGCCGGCTGCAGAGGCGGAGCCCAGGCGTGGGCTCTCAGCTCGGGGTGGCCATAAACCGTGATCCGCGGCACAGTCGGGCCCCTGCTCTTCCAGCAGGGACCCAACAAGTGGCAGATCCAGGGAGACTCACCTTCCTCCCCCGGGAGGAGCTGCACGGGAGTGCACTGCAGGGATCTGCTGGGTTTGGAGACTCCAGACCGGGTCGGGTGCCGGAGATAGAAACACGCGGTCACAGGCCGGGCGAGCACGGAATGCGGCCGGAGACCGGGGAGATGGGAGTGACTGGAGGCTTTTCTCTGGGGGCTCAATGAGGAGTGGGGCCCGAGTTCTCGGCTCCTCTGGGGCAGAGATTGGGAGGCCGCCATTTTCACTCTCCGCCTCCAAAGCTGTACGGAAAGCTCGCAGGGAACAAAAGCCCCAGAGAGCAAACCCGAGCAGATTACTTAGCCGGGAGGGGGCAAGGGCGGGGCACTTCCGCCTCCGGCAGAGACATTTGGAAACCACGGCAACAGGCCCCTCCCCAGAAGATCAGCGAGAACAGCCGGCCAAGACCAAGTTTACCGATCAATGAGAACGGCAGAACTCCAGCGCTAGGGGACTACTGCACATAGAATTCACGGCTTTTTTACCATGATTCTTTACTTTTAAAGTTAATTTTTTTTAACTGTCTTTTTGTCTTTTTATTTCTTTTTGAATTTTTCTTTTTCCCTTTTTCAACCAACATCTTATCAATCCCTTTTTTTAAAAAAACATTTTTATTTTTCATTTTTAGAGTCATATTCTATCCCTTCATAGTAGTTACCCATATTTTTGGCTTATATATATAAGTTGTTCTCTTTTTAAAATTTTGAGATAGTTTCTTCTAACAGATTAAAATATACCCTAAATCTCTAGTATATGGTGCTTTCTATTCCCCTGCCTGATCACATCCTCTCCCTTTTTTTTTCTTTTTCTTTTTTTAAATCCTCTTCTTTTTTCAAACAACTTCTTATCAATTCCTTTTATAAAATTTTTTATAATTTCCATTTTTACAGTCATATTCCATCCCTTCATCATATCAACCCTTATTTTTGTACATATATAAGTTTTTCTTTCTTTAAAATTTTGGGAGGCACTTTCTTCTAAAAGACCAAAATACACCCCAAATCTAGTGTGTGGCACTGATCTATATACCATATAGATCATATTTGATCACATTCTGGTTTTGTTGTTGTTGTTGTTGTTTTGTTTTGTTTGTTTTTGTTTTTATCTTTATCTTTTTCTTTTTCTTTTTTCTCTCTTTCCCTTTCTTATCCCACTGCTTCAGGTCTTTTCTGATTTGTTTAGTGTATATTTTCTGGGGACGTGGTTACTCTGCTAGCATTTTGTTCTCTCATTAATCTATTCTCCTCTGCACAAAATGACAAGATGGAAAAAATCACCTCAACAAAAAGAACAAGAGGTAGTACCGACTGCCAGGGACCTACTCAATACGGACATTAGTACGATGTCAGATCTAGAATTCAGAATCATCACTTTAAAGATACTAGCTGGGCTTGAAAAAAATATGGAAGTTATTAGAGAAACCCTTTCTGGAGAAGTAAAAGAGCTAAAATCCAACCAAGTAGAAATCAAAAAGGCTATTAATGAGGTGCAATAAAAAATGGGGGCGCTAACTGCTAGAATAAATGAGGCAGAAGAGAGAATCAGTAATATAGAAGATGAAATGATGGAAAATAAAGAAGCTGAGAAAAAGAGAGATAAACAACTACTGGATCACGAGGGCAGAATTCGAGAGATAAGCGATACCATAAGACGAAACAACATTAGAATAATTGGGATCCCAGAAGAAGAAGCAAGAGAGAGAGGGCCAGAAGGTATAATGGAGCAAATTATAGCAGAGAACTTCCCTAATTTGGGGAAGGAAACAGGCATGAAAATCCAGGAAGCACAGAGAACCCCTCTCAAAATCAATAAAAATAGGTCAACTCCCCGACATCTAATAGTAAAACTTACGAGTCTCATAGACAAAGAGAAAATCCTGAAAGCAGCTCGGGAGAAGAGATATGTCACCTACAAGGGTAGAAACATTAGATTGGCAACAGACCTATCCACAGAGACCTGGCAGGCCAGAAAGGACTGGCAGGATATATTCAGAGCACTAAATGAGAAAAATATGCAGCCAAGAATACTCTATCCAGCTAGGCTGTCATTGAAAATTGAAGGAGAGATAAAAAGCTTCCAGGACAAACAAAAACTAAAGGAATTTGCAAACACAAAACCAGCCCTACAGGAAATCTTGAAAGGGGTCCTCTAAGCAAAGAGAGACCCTAGGAGCAACATAGACCAGAAAGGAACATAGACAATATACAGAAACAGTCACCTTACAGGCAATACAATGGCACTAAATTCCTATCTTTCAATAGTTACCCTGAATGTAAATGGGCTCAATGCCCCAATCAAAAGACACAGGCTAACAGACTGGATTAAAAAACTAGACCCATCGATATGCTGTCTGCAAGAGACTCATTTTAGACCCAAAGACACCCCCAGATTGAAAGTGAGGGGGTGGAAAACCATTTACCATGCTAATGGACACCAAAAGAAAGCTGGGGTGGCAATCCTTATATCAGACAAATTAGATTGTAACCAAAGACTGTAATAAGAGATGAGGAAGGACACTATATCATACTTAAAGGATCTATCCAACAAGAAGATCTAACAATTGTAAATATCTATGCCCCTAACATGGGAGCAGCCAATTATATAAGGCAATTAATAACAAAAGCAAAGAAACACATCGACAACAATACAATAATAGTGGGGGACTTTAACATCCCCCTCACTGAAATGGACAGATCATCTAAGCAAAAGATCAATAAGGAAATAAAGACTTTAAATGACACACTGGACCAAATGGACTTCACAGACATATTCAGAACATTCCACCCCAAGGCAACGGAATACACATTCTTCTGTAGTGCCCATGGAACATTCTCCAGAATAGATCACATCCTAGGTCATAAATCAGGTCTCAACTGGTACCAAAAGATTGGGATCATTCCCTGCCTATTTTCAGACCACAATGCTTTGAAACTAGAACTCAATCACAAGAGGAAAGTTGGAAAGAACTCAAATACATGGAGGCTAAAGAGCATCCTACTGAAGAATAAATGGGTCAACCAGGAAATTAAAGAAGAATTAAAAAAATACATGGAAACCAATGAAAATGAAAACACAACTGTTCAAAATCTTTGGGATGCAGCAAAGGCAGTCCTAAAAGGAAAGTATATAGCAATACAAGCCTTTCTCAAGAAAAAAGAAAGGTCTCAAGTACACAACCTAACTCTACACCTAAAGGAGCTGGAGAAAGAACAGCAAATAAAGCCTAAACCCAGGAGGAGAAGAGAAATAATAAAGATCAGAGCAGAAATCAATGACATAGAAACTAAAAGAATAGTAGAATAGATCAACGAAACTAGGAGCTGGTTCTTTGAAAGAATTAACAAGATTGATAAACCCCTGGCCAGTTTTATCAAAAAGAGAAGAGAAATGACCCAAATCAACAAAATCATGATTGAAAGAGGAGAGATCACAACCAACACCAAAGAAATACAAACAATTATAAGAACATATTATGAACAACTCTATGCCAGCAAATTAGATAACCTGGAAGAGATGCATGCATTCCTAGAGATGTATCAACTACCAAAACTGAACCAGGAAGAAATAGAAAACCTGAACAGACCTATAACCACTAAGGAAATTGAAGCAGTCATCAAAAATCTCCCAAAAAACCAAAGCCCAGGGCCAGATGGCTTCCCAGGGGAATTCTACCAAACATTTCAAGAAGAATTAATACCTATTCTTCTGAAACTGTTCCAAAAAATAGAAACGGAAGGAAAACTTCCAAACTAATTTTATGAGGCCAGCATTACCTTGATCCCAAAACCAGACAAAGACCCCATCAAAAAGGAGAACTACAGACCAATATCCCTGATGAACATGGATGCAAAAATTCTCACCAAAATACTAGCCAATAGGATCCAACAGTACATTAAAAGGATTATTCACCATGACCAAGTGGGATTTATCCCTGGGCTGCAAGGTTGGTTCAACATCCGCAAATCAATCAATGTGATACAATACATTAACAAAAGAAATTACAAGAATCATATGATGCAGAAAAAGCTTTTGACAAAGTACAGCATCCTTTCTTGATCAAAACTCTTCAGAGTATAGGGATCGAGGGTACATACCTCAATATCATAAAAGCCATCTATGAAAAACCTACAGTGAATATTATTCTCAATGGGGAAAAACTGAGAGCTTTCCCCCTAAGGTCAGGAACGCGGCAGGGATGTCCACTATCACCACTGCTATTCAACATAATATTGGAAGTCTTAGCCACAGCAATCAGACAACAAAAAGAAATCAAAGGCATCCAAATTGGCAAAGAGGAAATCAAACTCTCATTCTTTGCAGATGATATGATACTTTATGTGGAAAACCCAAAAGACTCCACCCCAAAACTGCTAGAACTCATACAGGAATTCAGTAAAGTGGCAGGATATAAAATCAATGCACAGAAGTCAGTGGCATTCCTATACACCAACAACAAGACAGAAGAAAGGGAAATTAAGGAGTCGATCTCATTTACAATTGCATCCAAAACCATAAGATACCTAGGAATAAATCTAACCAAAGAGACAAAGGATCTGTACTCAGAAAACTATAAAATACTCATGAAAGAAATTGAGGAAGACACAAAGAAATGGAAAAACGTTCCATGCTCATGGATTGGAAGAACAAATATTGTGAAGATGTCAATGCTACCTAGAGCAATCTACACATTCAATGCAATCCCCATCAAAATACCATCCACTTTTTTCAAAGAAATGGAACAAATAATCCTAAAATTTGTATGGAACCAGAAAAGACCCCGCATAGCCAGAGGAATGTTGAAAAAGAAAAGCAAAGCCGGCGGCATCACAATTCTGGACTTCAAGCTCTATTACAAAGCTGTCATCATCAAGACAGCATGGTACTGGCACAAAAACAGACACATAGATCAATGGAACACCTAAGCCGAAGGCAGACGTTTAACCAGCTGAGCCACCCAGGCACCCCTATTTTTATGAGGTATAATTAACATGTAGTGTTATATTAGTTTTAGGTATAGAATATAATCATCAAACAATTTTATACATTACTCAGTGATCATCATGGTTAGTGTACTCTTAATCTCCTTTATCTGTTTCACTCATTCCCCCTACCCACCTCTCCTTTGGCAGCCACCAGTTTGTTTTCTGTATTTAATAGCAATGTAATAGGATAGGCGGTAGCTACACTTGTGGTGAACATAGATAGTATAATGTATAAACTTGTCAAATTACTAAGTTGTATACCTGAAACTAACGTTGTGTATCAACTATATTCAATGTAAAAAAATGTTTAAAAAATCTGTTTTTTGTCTCTTTTTTCTTTGTTCGTTTTGTTTCTTAAATTTTACATACAAGTGAAATCATATGGTATTTGTTTTTCTGTCTTTAATGGATAGGGAGGCAAGTGGTTTAATTCTCAATCCCTTGAACTTGAATACTTCCAACATATCCAGGGTTCTTTCTCTCAAACAGTTCATTTGCCTGACCATGTTTATGTATTGGGTATTTTGCGTGGGATCCTTTCCCCTTTTAATCCTCATGGTCTTCGTTTCAATTATTATTTTCATCCCTCTAGGACTCCTCCATTTTCAACAGAATATAAGCATTCTCAGGTCTTTCCACTTTAGATTAGAAAAACACATCCATCTCATTTTCCTTCCTGAAACACCTATTTAAATGTTGCTCCAATTCTTTGTGTCTTCCTCAATTTCTTTCATGAGTATTTTATAGTTTTTGGAGCACAGATTTTTTGCCTCTTTGGTTAGATTTATTCCTAGGTATCTTATGGTTTTGGGTGCAATTGTAAATGGGATCAACTCCTTAATTTCTCTTTCTTCTGTCTTGGTGGTGGTGGTGGTTAGGAATGCCACTGATTTCTGTGCATTGATTTTATATCCTGCCACTTTACTGAATCCCTGTATGAGTTCTGGCAGTTTGGGGGTGGATTCATGAAGGAAGGTTAACTGTGATGGAAAAAAGAACAACAATATAGCTTCTAGTCATCTCTACTTCTTCATTGCTCATTCAGTCCTCTACTCATGTCAGTCTGGGGTTTGTTTTCACACCCTTGAAATTCTCGCTATGGAACAAAACGGCATCTAGGTTGTTAAGTTTGCTAGACCCTTCTCAATTCTTTTACAGATTTCTAAAGGGTGGTTCAGTTACATCTACAATACAACTGTTTTCATTCTGTTCCTAAGAATTTCTTTTATTCAATTGTATCAATAGCTTCAAACTTGTTTCCTTGCTACTAGTCTTGTGACCTCCAATATGTCCTACAGACTCTTGCCAGAGTCATCTCTGAAAACATGTTTGGTCATTTCAGTGCTGATTAAAAACCTCTGATGTTTTAATGATCAAATTTAAGCTCTCTGCCCAATAAAATTAGCCTTTCAGTATCTGGCCCTTTCCTCATATCCCTAGTCTCATCTTCTTTATACCACTTTATACACATGTGCCTAAATGTGCCAAGCTGTCAGTTCTGTATATTTGTATATCTTATTCACTCTGTCTAGAGTGTTCCTCTGCTTTTTCTATGCCTGGTTAACTTCTGAATATTGCTGTGAACTCAGGTCAACTTTCATCTCTTTTGCGTTGTCTTAATCTCTGTCTCTCCCTATAATCCATTGTAGGTAGTGCTTCTCTGGGCTTCTAAGGTATCTTGTGTGTAGTTCCATCACAGCATTCATTTCTGTATATTTGTTTATTTGTTTAAGTCTTTCTTTTAGAGAACAAGAATCATGCTTTTTGGTTTCTCTGTCTTTAGTCAATCCTTAGGACTTGCTCATATAGAGCAGGCATGACTCATAGAAGGAGATGGTATAATTATTTAAGTGAATGAATTAAAGGATGAGCTTATTGTTCTCTACTATGAAATTATGACTGATTTATTATTTATTATGATCTGCTTCTAGAGGGTCATCATAGTAAGGATTGATTTGTTAGTGTTCTAGTTTAAGACAAACTTTTGTCCTCAACTCAAATCTATTTTGTATATATACTACTTCTTAGTGAAACTGCCCCCAAGTTTACCATGCTCTGCTACTTAATAACCTACAGAAATCCTCAGTTGCAAGATGGCATTTCAGCTTCTGAGTTACTATATGCACGTTGTTTAATTAAACCTCTCTCATATTTTGCCCCAGCATGTATCTCTGGGCAGAGACAGAATTTATTTGGATGTATGATATATAATTTAGGATCAAATTTAGCGACATTTAACTAAAACTTAATAGTGTCTTAAAATGTTTAAAATGAGAGAAATGTATTTTTTTCTCTCATGTCAAAGAACTTGATTTATGAGCTGCTTAAGATAGATATGGTGATTCTACAAAATCAAGGACCCAGACTCTCTTTAGTTCATGACTTCCTTATCTCTAGGCATGGCCCTACATGGTTACTAGAGTTCTAGTTATCACCAATATCTTTTGGGCTGCAGAATGGAGGCAGGACCACAAGAAGAGCATGGCCCTACCATAAAGAAATCCTCCTGGAAGGTCTATAGGGTATTTCTTTTTATCTCATTGGTTATAAATTACCATGAAACGCAAAAAAGGTCTGTCCAACTTGATAAAAATTCCACTAATTATGTGGCTTGAGGTAGTTACTTTATCTCTTTAAAATCCATTTTCTTCATTTCTAAAATGTGATTAACAATGTTCATCTCATAGAAATTCTGTAGAAATTATAAGTATGCACTTGAAGCTCTAGTAGAGTAACAGTTACATAGCAGGTTTTCAATAAATAGTAGTTGCTATTATTATTTTTATTAGAGATGAGATTATTGAGACTCATTGATATTGGAGCTCCTCCAAAGCCCCACAGTTAGTAATAGTTAAACCAGTAATCTAGATCTGACTGAGACCTCTAGAATCAAGAGCCTCTATTTTCTGGTTCAACCTTCTGTGTCCTGAATTGTGATATCCTTTTGGTCTAAGTTTTTAGGATTATTGAAGATACTGTTGAAACAGAAAGTTCTAGTTTCTTTGGTTTGATTTATCCAAATACGTGCCTTGCTTTCCACTTCTTTTTGTGGATACTTGCCTGAAATCAACAGCATTAATTGAGTGTGTAATTCTGGAACCATCTAAGAAAGCTAAAATCATTTAAAATTAGTTGGGGTTTAGTAACTAGGTTGAACTTTGCCTTTGTCAAGCAGTTTCCAGCTGACTCACTGCAGCTGCAACAATTGACATCATTTTGTGCCTTTCATGCAAAGACTAATTTGGCAGGCAGCACTCCCAGTGGAGTGGGTTACAGAGCCTCAACGAATCTCAGGGTTGGAATGGACTTGAAAGGTCATGAAATCCAAACCTTAATGTAATGATTGAATTGGATTACATCAACCCCATCAAGCAGTTTTCTAACCTACGCTTGGACAAGTTCAGTGACAAAAAATAGTGAAGATGTCCACATGGGCTGTGTGTTAACACATTGTATAAACCCATTCTATATTTGAATAGCTCTGACTTCCTATATTGAAATGAAGCCTTTGCTCTTTAACCTGCTAGCCACTAGTACTAGTTCTTTTCCTTCTTTTTTTTTTCCACCAGTACTATCCCTAGTTTTATCCCTAGTATAATATAGTCCCTTTTGGAACTTTGCAGCCTTTCAAATGTTTGAGGACCGTGACCTTGCCTCATTCTTAGAATTTTCTCACTGCTAAAAACCTCTCATTCCTTTAACTTTTTCTCATCTAACATGGCTTTAATTTCCTTCACAATGCTGAGTTCACTGCTAAATTAGTTTTGATTTGGCTAGGTCTTCTTAAAGTGTTTCCCTCTTATCCCAGGAATAAATGAAATCCTGCAGCTATAAATTGGGGGAATTGCCTCATCAAACTGTCTTGGTATAAAGTAAGAAGGGAGTTGCTTAAAAATTATGGAGACTGGTGAGAGGTTAGAAAGTGATCAAATTGTTGAAGCTTTGCTGGCCCTCCTACAACTAAACCAACGTGACATTAATTTTGTACTATGAAAAGCTCAAAGGCAGGACAAAGTCATAGTGCTCTTTAAGCACAAAGTAGAGTAAGTTGGGTTATTTATTGTGATAGTTTAGACTCCCTCTGCTTTATTTTATTTGTATGGATCCCTTATTTTAGTGCTGAGTGATCTCATTAGAATAAGCAGGATGGGATACATGCATGGATAGATGGGCAGCTGTTTAGGGATATTGTCCTTCAGGGAGCATCTGGGTGGCTCAGTCAGTTGAGTGTCCAGTTCTTGGTTTCAGCTCAGGTCATGATCTCAGGGTCCTGGGATGGAGCCCTGGGTCTTGGGGCTCTGTGCTCAGTGGAGAGTCTGCTTCCCCTCTCCCTGTCCCTCTGCCTCTCCCCCTGCTCGTGTACTCTGTCTCTGTCTCTCTCAGATAAATAAAATCTTAAAAAAAAAGAAAAAAACAAGATTGTCTTTCAGTACATATAGATTTAAAGCAAACCCCTCAAAATCATTATTTCTGAATCTGATAAAGTTCAGAGTTCTGTTTAGAATTAAAGTGGCAGTTTCAAGTCATTTAATAACATACATATTTAGTAACTTCAGAAATCTGGCTCTGCTCTTAAAGAATGCTTAACTGAAGTAGGACTTGGTAATGTTTCATGTCTGTGACTAAATAGCTGTGTGTTATTTGAAAAAAAAATCACTCACCATCTCTGTTTATGAAATTGGTGAAAATTATCTCTTTTTGTTGTATAACAAATATGTAGTGAGGATAAAATGATATATTTTCTCTACTCCAACTAGTATTTATGATGATTTTCTTATTTTATTTAATATTCTGAGAACTGAAGATTCAGTGGGGAAAATGTTAGTCAAGGGCTATCCTTATATAGCTTATATTTTTATAATAAAACTTTACACCAGTTTATGGGCCTTGCAATACAAAGTACTTTAAGATAGTTTTTGAATCCCTAAATTTTTTTTTATATTGATGTTGTCATTTCCTTCTGATACACATTTAAAAAATACCCCTAGTTTTAAACTAGAATTTACTCCAAATTTTTAAAAATCACATAAAGCTTTTTTTTTCTACATGGAGAAAAATGACTTATGTTAAAGTTTTATTTATATCCTAGAGATTATTTTGCTTTGTTTTGTAGTCATTCTCAGTGCCTGACACTAATTACTGAAAATATTGCATCTTCCTCATATCCTATTCAGAAGATATGCTAACATGCTTAGAATATATCATAATTCAGAGCTATAGGGCAGCACTGGTTATGAAAGTCTTATGGATCTGGAGCCCTAATATTGCCAGAGTTGACCCATTTTTTACTTACTATATTGGAATAATTCTTATTGAAAAAGACGCACAAGTAAGTGATTTCCTTTTTTTTCTTTTTTCATAGATAATCTGGCAAATATAACAAAAAATCTGCAACTTACGAATTTCATATATACTTTATAAAAACAGAATTTTGTGTTGGAAGATGAAACTTCATTTTCATTGAATCATATTTTTATATATTTGCAACTTTGAGAGTTTTACAATCTTTTTATATAGCAGTATATAACATCCTTCTATTTATCTAAGTTCTAAAAATCATACACTGGTTAGAGATATTCTAAAATGGATATAGGAATTGGGTTAAAGTATATCTTAATTCTTACGTATTTTCTTTGACATGAATAAAAAGGGTATTGGTGTTAATTTCATGTTGTATTTAGCAGGATCATATTTGCATATATTACCTATTGTGTTTCCCCCAGGAATTTTTGCTGCCCCAAACTACACTACCCCTTGTCCTCCTTATGAGATATCCATTGCCTCAAAGAGATATATTACAGATTTTGAGCATCTGAAGCCTCAGTAGATATAAGAACATGGTACTTTTGACCATCAAAAACTTAATCCTGAAGAACTTTTGGGCATAAAATTTATTTCATAAACAATAAATATGAAAAACTGCAATATTAATTTAGAGAAAAATCTGTCCCTGCTTCCCTCCCTCCCAGATAAATAAAATTTCCATTGGCTTTTTAGAGAGCAGAGTGGGAGTAGATGAAGGAAGGGACACTTAGGGATGTATGTATGTGTGTTTAGAAAGGTGGCCTTTGCCTTGATTCTCTTCTGTACACTAGCCATACTACCAAGATGGATCTGGTCTTACCAAGATCAATGTGACAGTATCTTTACTGTCATTATTTATATATCTTTATATTATATATTATGTATCTTTACTGACAGTATTTTTCCTCAACCAAGAACAATGTGACAGTATCTTTATTGGTAATTGGTGTGTCTAGGGAGGTCAGTCAATGTGAGGCACCCTTAGAATTTCAAACGTTTTCGTGTCCAAGGATACAGACATAGCTAAGACAAAGCACAGTCCAAGAAGCCTTGTATTCAGGAATGTGGGATATCATTAATGGCTTGGACCAGAAAATGAATGAAGACAAGGTGGGGTCAGGAGTAGGGACCTGTCAGCAACTTGTATGGATTGAAAATTTACTATAGGATGGGATAATAACTATCAGTAGCTAACATTTTGTTTACTTGGCACGTGCCAGGTATTCTAAGCATTTTCTATGTACTATCTCACAGATTCCTCATGACAACCCTTTTATGTAGACTACACTTTATTATTTCCATTTTATTGAAGGCAAAACTAAAGTACAGAGAGATTAAGCCACTTGCCTGCCCTCTTAACCACACATCTACTGCTTATTCATGAGGGGATATACATGCTGGTGCATAGGTGACAGTGCCCTGGGATTAGATGCCTCCACAACAGACCCTTAAACCTGTATTACTCTAACTCTGCAGAGCGTTGACTCAAGCTAGTGTATGGTATTGAGGCCCTAAAATGATAGAAAACCATGAAATGACTGGAAAACTCCAAATAGGGTAACTCCGGGTAACCCCAGGTGGAATATCTCTAGATAGAAAATGTTAGGTTATCGGGGCACCTGAGTGGCTCAGTCATTAAGCGTCTGCCTTCGGCTCAGGTCATGATCCCAGGGTCCTGGGATCGATCCCAGCATCGGGCTCCCTGCTCCGCGGGAAGCCTGCTTCTCCCTCTCACACCCCCTCTGCTTGTGTTCCTTCTCTCACTGTCTCTCTCTGTCAAATAAATAAAATCTTCAAAAAAAAAAAAAAAGAAAATGTTAGGTTATGGAAAATTTAAGGTACATTTCTTATGCACCACCTGAGTTTGTGACCAGAGTTTTATCTCTATTATATATTTTTACAAAAGATGGGGCAGAAACACTAGCAGAAGGAAGTAAAACTAGTGACCCAGTAAATGTTCACAAACTCCAGCACCCTTTACAGGATCTCTTGGAAGAGAACATCTTTCAGTGTACTTTTTAGAGAATGCTCCCCACAGTATAGTGAAAATTTTACCATAGTTGGTTATATAAAAAGGCACTCACAGAAGTGTCTTGATAATTGTCATTTACAGTGGCTTCAGAACAATCTCTTCAACCATACCTTTATTATATCCTTGAATTTTGCATACTACCTGATATGTGAACTAAAGACTAAATGTCATTGAAATTAAAATCCAATTATATATCAGGTTATCATTTGGCTACAATTATCAATCCAGTTTTTCTGGGTTTCTTATAGGTTTGTTCTGTTTATAAACCTTAGTCATTTAATTTATTTTAGATTTCATTAGAAATACATTGCTATTTAGCAGATTGAAGGTTATAGGCCTAGTCTTTGAAAGTATAATAATCAGATGACTTTTGGGTTTTGCTAAATTTTAAGAATCTTAAAGATGTGGGTATATTTTGACATGATAGAATGTGCTTTGTTTGAATACATATGAATACATGAGAATATATAAATACATAAGGAAACATAAGATTATATAATAATTTACCTGTATGAATAATTGGATTTTTTTTAAACAAAGGATATACATATTAGAAGAGCAAATAAACTTTTAATAAGTGAGGATAAAATGATTTCTATTTTTTTTTTTACTTAACAAGGGCCAAAAAAAAAAAAAAAGATGAGTCCCTTATAAATCAGTAATGCTTTACCGTTTAATAAAAGTAAAGCCTCATTTTCAGCAGTTAGTAAAACAAAGACTTTGAGAATACAATTGCTATGTCTTCTAAGTTAAAGGAATGTTTATTAAAAGAATTATTTTGACGTGTTAAATTTATTATCCAGACTTTTTGACTTTCTGGATTATGAGTCAATTTCAGGGTGAGTAAAAATATTGTCAGTTCCAGAATATTCAGACTACTGGAGGGAACATAGCCCAAATGAATCATTCAAGCATTCCATCAAGACAAGTGTCCATTGTATGGTAATCTAGGCAAGGGTATAAACTGGAATGATAAGTATTGGTCAGAAATTTATCAACAAATCAAAGGTTTTGTTTGTTTGTTTTGTTAATGTTTAGCAAGGTATAGAGCTTGTGTTTCAGTTTGTTCCTGGAAATAAATTAATAGGTTGCACTGTCTCTTTCAGACTTCTAAATCAATTTCAACACTTTTTCTTTTAATTTACTATATTACTTGAGTTTTGTAGGAATCATTGTCTTTTTTTCAAAGCTCTTTTGGAGTGGTTTGGACACTTAAGATTCTACTTCATTAAGTCAGAAAACCAAAGGGCAGTTTTATTGTTATAAGACCCAAATTGCAACTCCACTTTGTCAACTTGGGTAACTCTTTGCTATAGCATCAGTAACATTCCTTTTTTTTTTTTTTTAAAGATTTTATTTATTTGTCAGAGAGCACGCGCAGTGCGTGCACATGCACACAAGCAGGGGGAGCGAGAGGCAGAGGGAGAAGCAGGCTCCCCGCTGAACAAGAAGCCCTTATGGGGGACTCCATCCCAGGACCCTGGGATCATGACCTGAGCTAGAGGCAAACGCTTAACCGACTGAGCCATCCAGGTGTCCCAACATTCTTGAAATATTTTTAGAGTATTACTAAAAAAGAGAAACATTTGATCTTTCACAAATGTGGCTTAACAGTGTTCTTCTAATGTCACCTTAGAAATGTTTTGCTTCTTGGTAATTTTGCAATGTAAACAAACGTTACAAAATATTGATATTTTTTTTCTAGTAAAATATTCTGTGTTAGAGTTTCAGATGTCATTTTAGGTCCTTTTCATGTCTATTTGAATAAAAACAGGGGATATTAAGAATAACTGCCTCATTTTTAGACTGGTCATATACATTCCTGAGGTCAAAACTATTTTTGCTCTGGTTCAAGATAATATTATCTATTCCTTTGCAGAGAACAAACACACACGGGAGGTTATTTAAATGAACTCCCCCCGCCTCCAATTGAGAAAATGAACAGGAATGTAGGATCTTTCATGGAAAGTAATGCAAGAATCTACAGACCTCAATTCATCATAGAAAACAGTGGCATTTTGCCAGTAGGATTATTTCTAGTAAAACAAATCAACAAACAAGTGAAGATACCCAGACAGTTGGGATTGGACATATTTTACTAGTAAATTTGTAACATCTGTGGACTATGAAAGTTCCCCTGATGTGGCATAATTTACAATTTAGAATATTTTCTTTTCTTTGTTAGGAGATTTATAATGGATTCTTTACCAGCGTACTTTACCAAGATCATCTGGACTTTTCTGCCCAGGTTCACTCAAATAACAAAAATAAATATATAGAACATATTTTATTTCATATAAAAGAATTGTGCAAAGAAATATGTTGGCAGGTAGCATGGCTCTGTCTCCTGATAGCTCTGATGCTATAGGTGAGGGTGTCAGTGACAGCAAAGGTATGCATGTGTGTGTATACACACAGGTATTTGTGTGATGTGCTTCTTCCCCTCCCTAAGCAGCATATGATTCTGAAAGGAAGTAGATTCTGAAATTTCTGTTAACACCATCTTTCCATTTCTGTATTTATTCATCTTAATCTTGGTCTAGGCCAACAGAAAATACCCTTTTTGGTGAATTTCTCTATGTTGCTGGAAAATAAGGGGAGAACTATTATCTATCTCATAGTATAGTGACACTCATACAATTGCTGTGCAATTTCCTTTATTAACAATAAATACTTAGGTGGGAAACTGACATGAAATGCTTTTCTATAGGACATATTAGAGTAAAATGTAAATTTTGGGGAAATACATCAAAATAAAAGTCTCTGGCAAGGTTGTCTATAGCTAAATTTCATATTCTGTGGTAATATTCATTGGAAGCAAAGAAATATTCAACCCTGTTTATAAAAGGGTCCATTTTCATTTGTTTATACAAATATTTTATAGTACTTATTATGTCCTAGTTAACTTTATTAGTTTTGGGAAAAATACAGAGACAAATAACATACTCTACAGCAGTCCCTATACTATAGTGGAGAAAAAGGGCAAATAAATAATATGTAATACTGCTATGCTGGAAGTGTGTGCAGTAGAAATATGGAGGCAGGAATGTTTCTCTATGACAAGATTTCTGATCACTAAAGTGATACTGGACTTAGGACTTAGAGGATGCAATATGTACATTAGGTGGAGAATATTGGAAAAGATATTTCATATAGGTGGACAATTTCATTTAAAAAAAAAAGCACCAAGTATGAGTATGCATGGTGTATTTAGGAAATGACAAACAGTTAAGAGGGGTGTTCTGGAGGAAAATGTCTATTTGGGCTATAAATGTTTTCTGGGGTCATCCATTCTACTTGTGGGTAGAATCGTTTTTGTAAAAACATATCTTGGTGATTGTTGAATTTCTCTCTCGCAGGCTCCTACTTTTAAATTAATGATACAATTGAGTCATTTAGGGGAAAGCACATCTCTTAATTAATAGTCATAAGGACTAAGGATATTTTATAAGGATAGAATACTAGAGACAAAGTGACTTAAAAAACCAGTTAAAAACAAAACATTTTGATAACTGCCATTTATTTGGACTCAATAGGTAGAAACTTATTATGGGATTCAATATGAATAGTGCAAATGGGGCATAAAGGCTTCACTGTGTATGTAGAATTGGAGATGCCTTCACTTTCCATTTGATGAAATTTAATTTCTCAAAATGGACTCTATATCTTTTTAATTCAGAGATTTTCAGCAAGTAGGAGGAAGATATCCTGTAATTTATGAACATAGTTTTTTTAATTATTTTTTTATTAGCTCTCAGCTTTAGCAACTGCTTATTTATTTTTTCAGCCATCTTGCTGCTGGTGATCCTTATAAGGCAAGCTGCCTTTCATTTTCATCTTCCTTAGCACAGCTGGTGCTTACACTACTCTGAACACCCATTGAGTCATTTCCTGCTGATAAATGTCTATATGTAGTCACGATTGTCACCTATGTATGTGATACAAAACTGTCCTCTTTTTAAGCCAAGATAGCATTTGTACCAGCCTCTAATCTCATGTACCACTTTCTCCCCTTTCAGAACCAAGCTGGCAATTCTCATCTTGAATAGCTTTAAAATTGCTCGTAGCAATCAATGACAACTGAGGCATCACTAAAGAATTTCTTTTATCTCCAAGCTCCAATTTAGATCTGTCATTAAGCTTGAGTAAGCTTGAACTGTCAGAACATTTTCCCTCATCACATGCTCTAAGCACAAAAAGTCAACTTCAAAATCAAATTTGTTCTATCTCTTACTATACTTTGTAATGGTTTCATGTGAACAATAAACTTCACTGAAATAGTACTGTCAATCTTTAGTAACTCAGATAACTGTGGCTTTAAAAAAGTAGTGACATGCTGCCAAAACTCAAGTATGACGTATGGTAAATCATTGCCTCACTTTCAGTTGCTTTTTGTTGAGCTTTAAGGGAGGAGCATTGTGATAATGGGGGAAAGAGCACTTGGCAGTGAGTAAGGAGATGTGGGATCTGTTTCCTCTTTTTGCATTAAAGATTGTGTAATCTTTGCCAAGTCACTTTCCTTCTCTAGCCCTTAATTTCCAGGTCTGTAACATTAGGTGGTTTTATTAAATGAATTCTATGGACCCACCCATTTCTAATATTTGGAATCTTAATAAATTTGACTTCCTGTCCTGTGGTATTCTTCTTCTTTGAGAAATGGATTAGAAACAGTTACCATTAAGAGCTGAAATTCATAAATTAATTAGGAGGTCCATAATCCAAACTTAATGCAAAAATGCTTCAGCTTTAGCTTCTGGACCAAAATGGGTCATTGTGTTTGGGTTCTGTTGCTGAACAGTAGCTGTCTTTTAAAGATCAGAGTTTCTATCTTGGAGATCTTTCCATTGACAGATTCTTCAGTCTCAGCCACATATTTAAATGTACTTTGATCTTTCTTTGTTTTGCAAATTTCATTTTGAGACAATCTGTGTGAACATTGGAGGTGCCAGACTGAGACTAAAGATCACAAAAATCTGGCAGAGGTACACATGCAAAGTGTCCAGCAGCTCAAAAATGTTTATAGAGTCCTTGTTCAAAATTAGAGTGTTTTTTAATAATTTTCAAAGCTCCAAATTGGCTTGTTGTGTTTCTTCTCTTACCCGTAAAGGAAAGAAGCTTGTTTCTTTCATTCATTCATTCACTCATTCATTCATTCATATTATTAGAGTGTAATTGACCTACAATATTGTATTAGTTTTAGGTGTATAACATAGTGATTCAACAATTTTATATATCACAGTGCTAACCAAAATTGTAGTTACCATCTGTCATCACACAAAGTTATTACAACATTATTGATTATGTTCTCTATATTATACTTTTTACCTCCATGACTTGTTTATTTTGTAACTGGAAGTTTGTATCTTTTTAATCCCAAGTAGGTTGTTTCTTAGTACCCATTTTTTAATTTTATTTTAATTTTATTTTTTTAAAAGATTTTTTTTATTTATTCATGAGAGACAGAGAGAGAGGCAGAGGCAGAGGGAGAAGCAGGCTCCCTGCTGAGCAAAGAGCCCGATGCAGAACTTGATCTCAGGACCCTGGGATCCTGACTTGAGCCGAAGGCAGACGCTTAAGCAACTGACCCACTCAGGTGTTCCAGTACCCTTTTTTTTTATAAGTACTATTGTTTTCGGAGTAAACTTTTTTCCTCATCTATCTTCCTGTAAAGATATGACCTAAATGGAAATATAATCCAGGTCATTATTCCATGATGCACTAGAATGAAAGAAGAATTTGATTATCTTTTTAACTCTCAAAAAACAAGGTGTTAATACAAAAGTATTCAAGCAGATAATCACTAAATCAAGGCTCCCATTCTGTGATTCTTCAGTTCTTTTTAGTGCCAGATCTTGATCATGGTAGTTCGGTAATTTAGCCCAGAATGCTTGGAGCTTTCTTATCACCCACCTTTCATTGTTTTCACTCTGATATTTCTTGGCCTGACTAATTGATTGAAGTTAGACTCTGATACGAATCTTCTTTGCAATTTTGGCCACATTAACCTTGCTCCTAATCAAAACGTGTAGTTCCTTAGGAATTCATTTGTTAATGGCTAACCAGTCTTTTAGGCTATTCTATCTTTAGTTGTTAATGGCTAACAGCAGTTTAGGAAAAGTCATCTCTGATAATAACAGCATTTTAACAGCAATGCCTTAACCAGGTGGATTGAGGATCTGAGGCACCTTGGCAGAGATTTAGGCACAGATTTGTGGTAAGTTCTAGCTTTTCATGATCTAGAATCTTTTGACACAGCTTGATGTCTGCTTACTTTTTCTCATGCTTATTGGTGTTTTAAAATTATATTTCTTTTAAAAATAAGCACCATACATTTCTCTTAGTTGCACACTAACCTACAGTATGATTTTTAGACCTGTGAGGCAATGTTAATTTGCAAAATTGTTTGGTAGCAAAAATAAAACTGTTTTTCCCATCTCTAATTTATGAACACCTTTCAGATTTAAGGACTGGACATAGGTAGATATTGCTCTATAGATCTTTTTTTTTTTTTTTTAAGATTTTATTTATTTATTCATGAGAGAGAGAGAGAGAGAGGCAGAGGCAGAGGGAGAAGCAGGCTCCCCGCAGAGCAGGGAGCCCGATGCGGGACTCAATCCCAGGACCCTGGGATCATGACCTGAGCTGAAGGCAGACGCTTAACCGACTGAGCCACCCAGGCATCCCTGCCCTATAGATCTTTTGCATTTATATGCCATTACTTTATTTTTGTAAGTGAATTTTACATTTCACAAAAAAGCATCTAACATTTATTTAATACATTTCTTAATATGTAATGCTAGGTTATGATTGCTTAATATTTAATTCTCATTTGTGATGAATTTTTCTACATATTTCATGTTATAACAAAAGATAAATTAAAATGTATATTTGCTTTATCTTATATGCCAAATAATTTACTACATTTCATCAATCTAAGATGACTTCAGTTGTTAGATGCACCATTATTATATATCACTAATAAAAAAAAAATTTACTCCAGTTGTGAAATGTCATTGAACATAAGTTTCATACACATGTAGAAATGTTAAAATATGAAAATATGTGCATCTTACAGTTAAGGAATTGTAATATTAGAATATATATAATTAGAATATAACTAAACAGTTATTATTTTGTCTGAAACATTCAGAATATATTTAAACATATCTCATTTGTTTTCACAAAATATAGTACTCATTAAGATAAAACTTAGGTTTCCTTTTATGTACTGGAAAAATTAAGTAAACTTGTGAAATAGAAAAAAATCCTTTAATCTGCTATGAACTCAAAACATTTCTTGTATTTTCTTAATTGCTGTTCCTGGAGTATTAGAAATATTTGAAATTGGATTCTGTACTGGAAATATTTCCAAATTTAGCTTTGGTTATACTGAGGCAGGCATATTTTTATATATATTATATGCAAGTGAGAATTTACTTCATTTGAATTTATATCTTTTATGATGGTAAATACACACATTAACATTCCAATTAGTATTCTTTCCTTGGCCTTTCAACATAGTATATATTACTGTATATTTACTTTGAGAATTTCTTTGTAATAACACAAATGATGTCAAGTATTTGTATTGGTTTGCAGTGGATCACTCTGCTGCCCCAGTTTATTTGCATAGTCATACATAGCTCCCAAACTGGAGACAAGAATTCAGTGACACAAAACAAATCTTTATAAAGTGAATCTAAATATGGGGAAAAACAGTATTTATCTACATGGGAATTTCTGAAATGTGTGTTATTATAAAAGTTAATTCCCCCTCTGAATAAATGATATTTGGTTTTCTTATTAGCATAGTAGTTTGAACAGCTGCACAAAACTCAAATAAAAATTTAAAAGTTTCAGATCCAAATTTTGTTTTCAGATTAACAGGTGCAGAAGATCCCAGGATATACAGTTTTGTCTGAAGAAAGCATTTTGTTTGGGATACATATCTATTAAGTTTGCTATGAATAATATGCAAATAGTAAGTACTTCTACAGGTATAAGTTTTCACAAATGTTAGATTAATATGATTAAGAGGGAAAAAAGCTAGCCCTCGTGAGTGGGCAATATGAATACTTGTAACAAGGAAGTCACTGATCACCAGAGAGCTGATCCAGGTGCTATCAAAGCAGAATTTCATATTTTTATGTGTATGAGTGTGTTTTAAAGAAAAGTTGATTCTTGAAGAGAATAAAGCTTCAGTGAATGTTGTTTGTCTTTTCTGTATAGAAAAGGGAGATCGAATCATTTGGGGAGTATAAAGGATTTGGCTCTAAAGAATTCCTTCTTGAATTTGACTATTGATTTTTGGCTTCTGTAAAACAGTTATAGTACTGTATGTGTAATTTGCTACAAAGGATCATTGCTTAGAGTAGGTAACAGCACAATAGCAGTATAACAGTGATATCTCTATTATGTATAATATGGTAAAATACATTTTATTTTATTTTTTGAGAGAGAGTGAGAGAGAGATGGGGGAGGGGCAGAAGGAGAGGGAGAGAGAGAATCTTGTAGGGTCCACACCGAGTGCAGAGCTGTTGCCAGGCTTGATCTCATGACCCTGGGATCATGACCTGAGCTGAAATCAAGAGTCCACTTAACCGAATGAGCCACCCAGATGCCCAAAATATATTTTAAATATAATTTATAAAATGTGTTAAATAGCTCACTTTAAATATTTAAATTAATTTTATCCTATGTTTATCTATAAATGTTTACATTTTGTGATTATTTAAGGTTTATTTAAAAGTTATGAATTGTACAAAACTTTGATTTTATTCTGGCTGCCTTTTTGTGCCTTTCCTCTTAAATGTTAGCAAAATTGACCAAGAAAAACATAAAACAATCCCCTGAATCAGTTGATTTTTCCTTCTTACACTGACCACCAATTTCCTAAGCATTTGGGGTAATCCTCTCTCTTCCTGTGTCTCCTCACATTGTTTTTCTCTCCTTGGCACTATTCTTAAGTAATTCATTCTTTCATTCTCTCATTCATCTTTTCAACAAATATTTATCAGTGATGCAACATGTCAGCCATAGGATACAGAGATGAACGAGGCAGACATAGATCTTGCTGTCATGGACTTTCTGTTTTGTGGCAAAGAGACAACTAAATAATTTAATTTCAGAGTACGTGAGAGATGCCATAAAAGGGAATTGTGCTATACTGTGCAAGCACATAATACAAGAGATACCTAACTAAGGTTGAAGAATTTGGGAAAAGCTTTATTTCTTGTTGACATCCCCATTATTTGATCCTTAATAAGTTTCTATTTAATTAGACATTTCTGATTATATTAGACTCCAATGGCTGCTATAACAAGTTATTGCTAATTTATTGGCTTATAACAACAGAACTTTATTTTCCTATAATTCTGGACGCCAGAAGTTCAAAATGGGTCCAAAAAACTGGGCCAAAACTAAGGTATCAGCAAGGTCATACTCCCTAGAGAGGTTCTATTGGAAAATCTGCTTTCTTGCCTTTTCTAGCTTCTAGAGATGCATTCCTTATATTCTTTGGCCCATGGCTCTTTCCTCCACCTTCAAGGCCAGAAACATGGTCACATCACCTCTCCTCTTCTGTTAGCAAACTCCCTCTGCCTCCTTCATATAAAGATGCTGGTGATTACATTTAGGGTCTATCTGGATACTGCAGTATAATCTCCCTAATTTAAAATTAACTTAATCACCTCTGTGAAGTTCCTTTTGCCATATAAAATATAAATATAGATACATACATATAAAAATATTCACAGGTTCCAGGGATTAGGACATGGATATTTTGGGGGGCTAATATTTAGCCTACTGCATTGGCCCATCAAAATTAGTATTTATAAGTAATTGTCTGAACATGTAATCCAAGAAAGGTCTTGTAAATTCTGTGATCAGATATTTTGTAACTTATTTTTGGAAAAGAAGACCATTCTTTATAAAGTACTAAATCTTTATGCTTTTAGTAAAGTAATGAAATTATATTTTATAATATTGTAAGGTGTTTTGTATGTAACTCAAGAAAGCTGGCCTACTTTGGCTTAACTATTGGAGGTATAGTGAAAGTATGTAGACAGGATTTGAACCTCTGAATCTCCTGCCTGTCTGATAAAGCAGTTGCAGCCCTCCTTGTCCATTCTAACCTGAGTCCCATGTGCATGAAAAGAAAAGTAATTAATTACTCATTTGGCTTTGAAATGCTCACGTCTCTATCTCTGGAGAACAAAGCTGTACTTCATATGTATCATAGGACTACTGTGTCCCAAATAGTGGGCAGGCTTAGGCAGCCTGTTCCTTAGTTCCTTCTGGATTCTTCTTCTAGCATTGTTGAGTGTGGAAAACAATGCCTCTTCTATTAGGAAAGGGGACCTATCAGGCACAGGGAATTCTAAAGAGAGTATTTCAAGAGAAAAGTGATTCAAGAGGGCCAAGAGTATGTTTACCTGGGTCCAGCTATCTTTAAAATGTCTTTATTCTTTCCAACAGAAACTTTACCTTTTAGTACAAAAGCCTACTCATGTTGATTCTGTTGACCATAGTTCTATTTTTTCCCTTCTAGTCCTAGGGGAAGAGTGGAATGAGGTGATGGGAAGAGAAAATTTTTAGGACTTTCAGATGATATGGTATGTACTCAAAACTTGTGATTGCCTAGGATTAAAGTAGAATATAAAGAAATGAAAGTCCAGATCACATGAAGGAACCCAACATTTTTGACTAGCAGCTGATGGCATAGAAAATTAGAGTGGAGATAATGCCTGAGATAAGTGAGCTGATAATTATTGAGTACCCATTATCTTCCAGAAAATCTGCTGGATTTTTTTCCTTCAATGGTTCTGTTTGGGTAGTAAATTCTCTTTACTGTAGAAGGAACTGAAGCTGAGAAAAGTAAACTGATTTTCCGAAGTATTTCACTTAGTAAATGGCAATGCTTGTATTTAAAGTCTAGTTTCTCGGAAGCCAAAATCCATTGTTGTTTTGATACCACACCTTTTCAGGGTGCCTGAGTTTATCACAAAACTACATGGAAGAGACTGGGAAAATAACTTAAAATGTCAAATCATTCTCCTATAAAGGATTTTGCTACAGCTGTGGAAATATGCCCTGAGGGTGTATGATAGAATGTGAACCAGATCCATGGAAAATACATCTTGACTCTGCTCTTTTGCTTTCCCTGCTGAATCCCTAGTAGGAAATGAATGTCTGTTTCTTTTCTGTAGATACTGATATTTTTCAGTGTTGATATTCACAGTGTTGTTTTTCCCCCCCATAGAATTATCTCATGTAAGTGATATTTCTTTTAAATTTGGGGTAAATTTTAATAAGATTATTTCTGACTTTGCTCTTCTAACTAATACAACCTGAGTAGGTATAAGTTAAATTAGTTTGGCTGCTCCCAAAATGTGATCAGCTATTAATAAGTGGTCTGCAGATTTTCTTTTTTTAACTGAAAGATTGGGATTCTCTTATTCCCTTCCTGAAAATTAGAAAAGCTCTTCTGATTTCATTTGCATGTTGAGATTTTCTATTATGACTTGTATTCAATTTAACACACTAAAATATGAAGCAAATCTGTTCATTTAATCTGCTGATGCCTGAGCCAGTATCTCTGCAGCAAGAGATATCATTCCTTCTTGTGTGCATGTGCTCAAGAGCAATTGTTTGACTATAGCTTTTATTAATATAAATCAACATCTACAAAAAAGCCTCCTTTATTCCTGCAATTCATATTTATATAAATAGAAAAGTAATGGATTTCGAAAAGAGTCCAATAGGTTTGAGCTTCTAGAATTATCCCAAGAGTATAGGCAGGATTGAAATATTTCAAGGTGTTTTGGAATGGGGTGTTGATAAAATATTTCCATGTTTGCCGAGTGCCTCTGAGCTGGCGGATTCATACTAATAAAGGCAGAAGCCAGGAATAGTTATAATACGCTTAATTAACTCTGAGCTTATTTAATGCTATGGTCCAGATGAACCCTAGATAGGGAGACATAATACATATAGCTCATTAAAAAATAATTTCAACTTCTCTAATCTATATTTGCATAAAGTTCAGGTCCTTGTCCTGAAGGTATTAATTATTTTCTAATATTATTGTTGAAAAATGGATTCCCATGAAAAAATGGTAATTAGAGGAATGCTAGCTAACATAATTCAATTTCACATAACATACTCATGCCAGTTATACCATACGATGCCTTTGTCTTGAGGAAACACCCTTTTAAAAGAGGTTTTTAATAATAATAATAATAATAGTAATAATAATAATAAACATTTGTATAAATGAGCTCCTGACTGAGAGCCATTAAAAAAATACAATAAACAAAATTAACCTATTTGTCTCTGTTTATATAAATTGGAAAGGTACTTGCTAGAGCCTTTGTGTTTCCATAGGGAATGGGTTATTTTTGCTTTGATCGTATTTTAGAACTCATTTTCTTAAGGATAGTACATGTTATTTTGAGAAAATGTACGCAGAGAATTAAAGAATCTGATTAACTCTTATATTTGATGAATCTCACATGACATGCTTCTGGAATTTTATGGTGAATTGCTAACAGTGAACAATTCTAGAAATCAACATTCTAGCAAAGAAGCTATAATAGCGTACTAAATAAGAAACAGCAACTTGAGCTGAATGTGCTATGGGAACTTTCTCTTCTAATTTTATGCATGGTATATATTTCTTAAAATATTTTCTCTATTCCATATGTATATATTAGGGCTATTTTATGTAAAGGCACAGGTCAGTAGCCCTATCCAATATCCTTAATATTTATAAACGAAGTAAGAAAAGCTGGAGAAGTGGACAGGAAAGAGATTACAAAGGAGTAGGAGAGGGGAAGCCCCACTCAACATTCACCTGCCTGTTCTTGGCACTGTGCTGTGTGCCTAACCCGTATTTACCTGATTGCATTGGATGATTATACTTTAACCCTATTGCCATTTGCCAGGTTGTAAATAGCAGACCAATCTAGGTGTGGTTTGTACTGTATCTTATTCCAAATATTTATTTACTTTTGTATTGCTGAGGCCTTTCTGGATTATACTGCTTAATTTATTTCTTGTTTTTTAGACTATGCAGAAAAAAAAAGACTTTAAAGAAAACAAATAGTATTTATTTGTATTTCCTTTAATTTCATATTTTGGACCTGTAGCTGCTTTCCATGTTTCCCCAATTACTTTAGGACCTCTGGCATAACTTTTTTTTTTTTTTTTTTGAGAGCGGCAGGGGAGGGGCAGAGGGAAAGGAAGAGAAAGAATCTCAAGCAGTCTCTACACTAAGTGCAGAGTTCGTCACAGCACTCCATCTCACAACCCTGAGATCGTGACCCGTCGAAATCAAGAGTCAGACGCTTAACCACCTGAGCCACCCAGATGCCCCATCTGGCCTAACTTTATTTCTTCTCCTTCCTGCTCTGGTTCTTGCTCCATATTTCAAGGTAATATATACTGCTAAAATAGTGCCTACACAATCCTTCCAAGGAACTTTGCTGCTGATATCGTGACAGTCTCGTAATGATAATCATACAAATTAAGTTATGCTGATGCTCAACTGAACTGAAGCTGCTCCACTGTGGCAAAACTAGTCACTATTGATGCTGAGGAAGCTCCATGTGGCCATCCTGCTTTATGTTCAGGGGCAGCAAAGCTCTTTCTGTCACTTTTGTGGTGTGCTGGATACATGTGTTCCATGATGTAGCTGCTTCATTCTCTTAATATCTGTGGAAATTTTGGTGAAAATATCTTTTGTTTTCTCCTGAAGCCAGTTGCCCTAGAATATAGATGTGAGACTAAGACTGGGCTGAAGAATAAAGTACCTTTTCATAATTGCCTCTTCTTTCTTACTTGAAACATCATTCTCAAATTGAGCTGGCATGCCTCATTTTTTGGGATAAAGGATTTTCTAGTGGGGAATCCAATGAAACATATTCTTGGTTTGCTCATGTAACTAGTTTTCTGGGAAGTTTTAATAACACCTCGTTTCTCTCCTAATATGTAGTTCACGTGCTATAAAGCTGATGTGCCATACCAGATCTTACAGTGTTATGCCAATTCCATTTAACTAATGTTATTGTTATCAGGATATGGGGCTAGGCCTTGTAGAAAATGGGGTATTTGAGTATGTTCTTACAGAATTTCTTTTGTGCATGTTGTTTAGAGATAGTTCACTTTAGCTCAGGACATTTCTGCCATTTTTAGATTAGGTATGTTATGTGATCCTTGACTTCCAGGGAGCAGCCCTGTAGTGTATGGATGGAGCAGAGTTTAGTCATCTGAGAGTTAATACTGCAACAAGATGCAGGAGGATGTCTAAGTGCTAAGACAGAGGTACGGAGAAAATATCTAAGGTCAAGGCTGTGTATACTTGAAGTCACAAAGATAGGAAGCAAAGAGTTAGAAGTACCCTTCTGACTAATATGAGGCTTTTGAGACAAGCAGGGAGGTTGTTGTCTGTAAAGCTCAGATAAGCAACTAATCAATATGGCAAAGGGTAGCTTATTAATAGTAACAGATAGGATTTTGCTGGACAGTGACACATATGAGACTGTCAATAGTGATGAATATGAGCCAATGCATGTTGAGAACAGAGGGAAGCTTCAGACAAGGTCTCCCTGGCAACAATCGAAGGGAGGTCCTTTATCTAAAGTAGTGAAGGCAGTTTGTGTTTGTTTGTTCCTTTTTTTCCTCCTGAACACAGACCTGTCTGATGAAAGTGCTATATGGTCTTTATAAAAAGAAAATTTAGGTATCTAAAATTTAGGCAGAGGCAAATCAACCTCAGATTAAGGATATGCATTTATCCACACCCAGAGATCAAATTTAGTCATGTAATAATGAAAGTATATTTACCAAATGGGGCTTTTAGAAGCTGGAGGGCCCAGAATGGAAGTTGTCTCTTCTGTAAGGGAAAACATGAGGCAGACAATAATCTTACTGTTGATAAAAACTTAAACCTCTTTTTATGAGTAGCATCTTCTCATCTATATTTAACACCAAAGAAAAAATAAACCCCTACCTTTTGTGTAGTGTGTGTTGGTGCTAGAAATATCTCAAAGCTTGCTTAGAAAATAAAATAAAATGTGTAAAAACGTCCACTATGTGCCAAGTATTGTGCTAAATAACACCTTAGGGATAGAGAAGGTGTGGAAGATACTTTGTAAAATGTATCTGTGCTTACATTCTAACCTTGGAGACAGGAAGATTGTATCATCCAAAGATGGTCACAACCATATTTCCCATCTATGTGCTTTTCTGTAATATGGTTTTGCCACTCTCTCATCAAGTTGTGGAGTTTGTTTCTCTGCTCCTTGAATCTGAGCAGGCTCCATATCTGCTTTGGCTAATAGTTTATGGTGAAAGAGATGCTGTGCATAGTTGGGGGTCAATGAATATCTGCTCAATCCTGTAGAAGGGTGATTCTGGGAGAAGTGAAAAAGTCACTTCTTTGAACATTTTAATTCTGTAAGGTGAGGCCTTCAAAGCAGGATTTATCAGTTGGTTGAAGTCTGAGAGTTAAAGAAGAGCAAATACTGGTTTGCAGATTTGGTAGAGACCATTTAATGTCATTTGTGTTTTGGTGTGAACATTGCTTTTTTTTATGCTAGTAGTTTAACATACTTGTTTTTATTTATCTTAGTGAACTAAGAGGACACTTTAGCATATCCAAGACAGAGATGATACTATTTTAATGTCACATTTCTCTGGTAGGCTAAGTACTACTTGGGGGTATTGACCCATGATGGAGAAAAATCAGAGTTAATAGTATCAACAGTTAAGATAAAGGAGGTAGAACAGATGAAAGTGATTTTGAGGATTTAGGGCTATGATCCTGATTATATTCCAGAGAAAAATAGACTTGTAAGTTTTTCCATTACAAACACATGTATCCTCTTTATCTTTCCCACTGCTTTATAAAGGTACTTCTGGGTGGTAAGAAACAAGCATGTTTGGATCTCCACTCCTGATAGGAGTTCATTGTAGGTTTACAGAAAAAGAAGGGAAGCCCAAGAAGCTGCTTCAGCAACCATATATCCAGGCCTTCAGAAGTTCTTTGTGCCTAGAACTTTTAATTATCCTGTTAGAGGCAAGGGTCCATTGCCCCCATTTTTAGTCACTGCTGTTCCATTTATTTGTGTCCATGTCTTGCTTTTCTATTTTTATCTCCTGGCTTTTGCTTACTCATGGTATCCTCTTTCTCATGGCTCTTGCTTATTTATTTGTGTGAGTCTCTTAAATTCCTTTACTCTCTGCTCCTTCTCTAATTGGGTTGGGTAGTCACTATCAATTTTAGTAAGACCTTATAATACTCAAGGTGGCCAGCTTTTGGTAGTTTATTCAGCAGGAGACAATGGGTATGGACAAAATTCAGTTTCATGGTCAGTTCTCCAGAAATCCACTATGTAGTTCATTAATTATTCTCAGGTGGTATATTCTGATTTTAAAATATGATAAAACTGAGTATCTACTGATGTGGAAATGTTTGGGTTCAAAGTAGATGGCCAAGGAAGAATTCTTGAAACATCTTAGGTGCAAAAAGATGGTTTTATTAAAGCCCCGGGGGCAGGACTCATGGGCACAAAGGGCTGCTCTGGGATTGTGAGGAGCAACTGATTATATACTATGTTGTTGGGTGAGATAAAGACAAGAGAAGTTTCCAAAAGGATTTTCATATGTTAAAGAATGCTCACAGGATCTTGGAGGCCTAGCTATTGTCAAGCTAAGATTATTTTTCTCTCTAGCAAAGCATTAACATTAAAATAGTTGGGAGTTCCTGGAGGAAAGTTATACTCTGCTGGCCTCAAGTATTTGTCAATGGACTGCAGGTTATAAGGAAATTTAGTTTTATCTGCATTTCCTTTTTGCCTTTTTTTCCCCTTCATCATTTACTATCTGGCAGGAAAGGTAGGAAGGAAAAGACTCTTTAAAGAGGTAAAATTCTGAAGTCACCATGTCACCTTTTTTTGCTTTGCTTAAGAGTCTGGCAATCCTTACACAGAAGCCCTGAATGGTATCTGAATTTATACTATTTAAATGAATGTGTACATTTTGTTGAAGTCAGTAAATATTTATTATGGTATACTATATTTATTAAATTTTATTTTAAATCTCTCACCTTTTGTGTGTGTCTCTTCATTGTTAACAATATTATTGAGAGATCAAAAGGGTTATCTCTGAGGGTAGAGTAAGATTTCTAATGATTGGCTAGTACTTTTCAAGGCAGGAATATTCTTATTTTAGCACTTGGCTCCTCTATTGTAAACTGTGCATTTGAAAGAATCAGGCCACAGCAGGGGAGAGTTGACATTCTTTCATTTTTTGGTGCATCAGGTATAGGAAGATGAAGGACAGCATCAACACTTCCATGCTGTCATTATTGATGAATTCAATACCATCTGGAGAGCTGGCTCTGGCAGTTACTCTGTAAGACTTGCTAACCAAAGCCCTTTTTTTATACATCTGGAGAGAGCTCTAAGAAGAAATTACTGATTGAAAAGGAGTGAGTGGCATATTTCCTGGAATATTTTTTAATAGGGTTGAGAAGGATTCAAGTTTAGTCTATTTTCTTCAATCCGTTTTATTTAATACCAGGAAAATATATTACATACATCCTGGGTACACGTGTAATAATATTTCCTTTCCAACTGGAGACTTTTCCTACCACCTGTCTCTGAACTTATTCAGACATCATATCTGTTACATACTAGAATCTGGGGTTAAAAAATGAGTAAGAAGTCATCTAAGTAAAGCTGAGAATAGTCTAAAAAAAGTGGAGACAAACGTAAGCAGATAAGTACGTTGATGTGCTATGCCTGATAAAGATGAACACAGAAAGTGGTGGAAACATAAAGAGTGGAGTGAGAAAAGGACTTAAAGTCATTTGGGAGCTTGTTTGGAGGTTCTAGGGGAGTGCAGCTACTCGTATACCCTTGACCGAAGAACGGTCCTCCTCTATCGGGGAAGGTCATCCTCTTCGACCAAGCGCGCAGCTTCGGGAGGGAAGCACATGGAGCGGTGAGGGAGGAAGGGGACAACCGCCTAGCCAGCCAGATCAGCCGAATCAACCCTGGCGATCAATGGGGTGACAGATGTCGCAGCCAGATCGCCCTCACATTCACTTAAAGACATTTGGGAGGGATTTCAGACAGTAGATGGATTTTGAACTGAGAACTGACAGATATATGGTCTTCATTCATTGAGCACTTATTAAATGCTATGTATTATACTGGGTGTTTAATGTATTACCCTTATCATATTCAGGAGCTGGTATTTTATTTTTATACAGATAGATTGTTATTGAGATAAAGAGACTATGTTAAAGAGTTTAGTTCATAAGCCTAAATCTACATAGCTAGTAAGTAATGTAGCCAGTATTCAAACTCAGCTCTTCTTCATTCCAAAGTCTGTGCTCTTAATGATTTCACTGTACCAGCTTGTGGTGATCATGGTGGTGGGGTGCGTCTGTGTGTCTGTTTGTCTTTGCTTATGTATGTATATTTGTGGGCATAAATGAAACATGGAAATCAAATGAGGTATATGAGTAGATGAGTCAGGCTTGTCAAAACAAGACTAAGTTATCCAACATTAACATTATTATAAATTAGGGGTAACTGAGTTATTAGAAGAAATAAGAAGAGGCTGTTTCATGAAGGGACTCACATTTCATGTCCCATTGGTAGTGAGGTATCTTTGAAGATGTTTAAATAGGATATTCCTATGACAATATTTGCTTAAGAAAGATAATTTGGGGGCATAACAGAATAGGAAGACAAGTAAATAATTTCAGCAGTTCAGGATAAAAGGTGAAGCATAAACTTAAGACTGAGGCAGTAGGAATAGAAAAGAAAAGATCGTAGATAAGAAAAATATTAAAGAGGTAGCAGTTTTAGGGCATGATAAACATTTGAAAATGTAGAGATCGGATGGGCAGGAAGAGAGCTGACTTTTTCTGGCTTAGTTGACATGTGCATGGTGGGATCAGTTACAGAGCATAGAGAATAAGGAATCAGGAGAAAAAAAATATATCGGTATTGGTGTGGTGGAGAAGAATGAAGAAATCAGTAATGAAAATATTGAGTTTGAGAAATCTGAAAAACATTTAGGAGCTGAAATAAAGTTCAGGGTTGGATAGGGAAGTGAACTGGAGGAAGGTGGTTGGGAATTTTCAACATATGGGTATTCTAGTGAGACCATGTAGAGATGCCTCCGAAGACCTGTGAAGTTCGGTTTGAATGGTTATTGATATAGGAGACGTAGAAGTCAGTTAATAGATACAAAAGTTGGTTTATTTTAGAAGTTAGTTAATCTATATAAAAGCTTATTTTCACAGGGTATCTAAGTACTTAGAAACAAATAAATTATGCCTCCCTCTGTGCTAGGGAGATAAACAAGATTAAGAGTACACTAATTTTGCAGTTAGCCCTTATTCTTCATCTGTCCTTACATATATATCCCTTTGCCTTGTGACTTTAAAGTTACTCTTATTAAAACATAGAGTTTATTTCTCTGCTCATTGATTCTAAGTTCAGCCATCGTAATTTGATTCAGCCAATGGGCCAAAGGTATGATGAATGAGGAGGCTTGAAAATGCACAAGTGCAGTGACATTTCTGCCTTCACCCCTCTGCCTTTGCCATAAGAACACAAAGAGCGTAGCCACCTGGATGATGGTGAGAGATGCACGAAGCACAATTGAGTTGCTCTAGCCAACATCCAGCTAATCCATATGTATAAGCCCCAAACTGGCAGCTGGCTGAGCCTCAGATGCGTAGGTATGCTCATGTGAAACTAGAATAGTTATCTGGTTGAGTCCAACCTAAACCATCTATTTATGAAGCTGTGAGCTAAATACATGTTTATTGCTATAGGCCACTGATGCTTTTTGTTTATTTGTTTCACAGCATTATGGTGGAAACAGATAACTGATATGGGCAGGAAAAGGTGAAATTGCTTTGTTATTAGATTCGTAGGGGTCATGGAGTCCTGAAAATAATCGTAATTCTCTACTTTCCTCAGCTTGACATAGTTATAGCCAAGAGTCATCATGAAGAGAAGAGCCATTGCCAAAATTTAATGATTTTGAATATATCAAATAGCAAAACAGATTCAGTATAGACTATGGGATAGTTTTGTTTAAAAAAAACCCACAGCTTTCTGTCAAAGGAGCATAGTCCCAGTATCATATTCAAACTCAAGGCTGATTATTATTTTTTGAAGGACTGCTTTCACGTGATTTTTAATGATTACAGGGATTAACACCACGTGTCTTCTCAACCATGCTGACTTTGTTCTCTCTAAGCACAGATATTATTTTTTGAAAACCAGAGCACATACGATGAACCCATACCTAGATATATTCCCAAGTTAACATACAATTTATAGTGTAATTTATGGGTATGGAAATAGTGGGGATTTCAGGACAGATAAAAAATAAGATGACAATGTGGTAGGTAGTGTAAAGTGGGGAGTGTTATGCTTAGATGTAGGTTGGTAAGCACTTTCCCCCCATATTGACCGTGCATTTTTTTTTAAGATTTTATTTATTTATTTGACAGAGAGAGAGACAGTGAGAGAGGGAACACAAGGGGGAGTGGGAGAGGGAGTGGGAGAGGGAGAAGCAGGCTTACCGCCGAGCAGGGAGCCCAATGTGGGGCTTGATCCCAGGACCCCGGGACCACGGCCCAGCGGAAGGCAGATGCTTAACAACTGACCCACCCAGGCACCTCGTGCATTTTTTATATGAAATTTTTTTTTTTGACCTGACTGGGGATTAAGCATATGTAACAGCCTTCCTGGTATAGACTCACAAATTTTTATGTGTTTTTTTTTTTTCCCTAAAAAAAACCCCTCAATACATACACATATTAAAAATAATTGGATATTGTAAGTCAAGGTAACATCTCACACATCTAGGCCTATGTTGACAGATATAGTCTCATCTTGATTCTTATTTTCCTGTATTCTCTCTTATATCCTCTTTTAACAAAAAGTCAAACTGGACAACAAAAACTAAATGCCTATTCATTGCTGTTTTAGTTTCCCTTCTCTCTCATTCTCTCTCCCTAGGCTTATTCTCCACTTCTCTCTTTCCCACAGTTAAAAATATAAAAAAACATAGAGTACCCAACATATTACAACTCAGATGTCGAAAAGCTTATTGAAACCTAACTGGAAAGAAAGCTTATGAAGTATTATTATGTTTTTTTTATGTCACTTCACCTTTCCCTCTGCTCTGAACTTCTAAGTTCCTCAATCATACTTTTTTCTTTAATCTTTCTTATTTTTGAAGTTTTTAAAGTATTTTAAAATATTTTTATTGATGTATAGTTGACACACAATGTTATGTTAGTTTCAGGTGTACATCATAGTGATTTGACTCTATACATTGCTCTGTGCTCACCACTGTGAGTGTGATTACCATCTGTCACCATGCAGCTTCACAGTACTATTGACTATATTGCCTATGCTGTTACTTTTCCTCTCTGTGGTTTATTTTGTAACTGGAAGTTGCACTTCTTAATAACCTTCACCTATTTTTGCCTATCCCTCCACACCCTCCCCTTTGGCAATTACCAGTTTGTTCTCTATATTTATGAGTCTGTTTCCATTTTTGCTTGTTTATTCATTTGTTTTGTTTTTTAGACTCCACATATGAGTGAAGCCATATGGTATTTGCCTTTCTCTGTCTGACTTGTTTCACTTAGCATAATATTCTCTAGGTCCGTCCTTGGTGACACAAATGGAAAGATCTCATTCTTTTCTATGGTTAAGTAATACCCCATTATATATATGTGTATACACACATACACTTCCCACATCTTCTTTATCCATTTATCTATCTATGGACCCTTTGGTTGCTTCCATATCTTGGCTATTGTAATGCTGCAATAAACATAGGGTTGCATATATCTTTTTAAATTGTTTTTTTTGTTTTGTTTTGGGTAAATATCCACTAGTAGAATTACTGAATTGTATAGTACTTTAATTTTTTAAGGAACCTTCATATTTTTTTCCATAGTGATTGCACCAGTTTACATTTCCACCAACATTATGTGAGGATTCCCTTTTCTCCACCTCTTCGCCAACACTTATTTCTTGTCTTTTTGATGCTAGCCATCCTAACTAGGTTGAGGTGATATCTCATAGTGGTTTTGATTTGCCATTCCCTGTTGATTAGTGATGTTGAGCATCATTTCATGTATCTGTTGGCTATCTATATGCCTTATATGGAAAAATGTTTATTCAGTTTCTCTGCCCAGTTTTTCATTGAGTTTTTTTTTTTTTAGTGTTGTGTAAGTTCTCTCAATCATACAGTCTTAACTCTTGCCATGTATTCAGCCACATACAATCCCTAATTCAGCTTTTCTCCTTTTACCTTTCCCTAGGTTCCTCATATGAATCTTCATGGTGTCAAGCACAATAATGTGAATGTAGAGTGTTCAGGAGTGAGGAGATGTGACCCCTAGAAGCATCATTAATCTCATGACCAAGCATTTTACAAGCTTATTTGCCCTTCCCCCTTGATATTAATGAGGAAAGCAGGGCTGAAATAGTTTAAATGATGTGTGTAAAGTCACAGGATTATTGGTTGACAAAGTAGGGGTTAGAATTTTGCTGTCTCTGGCCCAGAGCCTTATTATGGATAATAACCTGATGCATGTTAAAACCAAATCTGAAAACTTGAAAAATATTGTGGATATTCTTTCCTTTCTCTTCAGAACCTAGGACATATTATCAAGGATGGATAAAATAGGGGTGCCTGGGTGGCTCAGTCGTTGGGCATCTGCCTTCAGCTCAGGTCATGATCCCGGAGTCCTGGGATCTAGCCCCGCGTTGGGCTCCATGCTCCGCAGGAGGCCTGCTTCTCCCTCTCACTCCCAGTGCTTGTGTTCCCTCTCTGACTGTGTCTCTCTCTGTCAAATAAATAAATAAAATCTTAAAAAAAAAAAAAGAGGATAAAATAGAACTTGAGGTCTGTTGGATTCTCTTTACTGGTCGAGAGGAAAATAGTTTGGATATGCAGATATAGGTAGGAAGCAGCATCTGTTGTGTATGGGAGAAGGGGCTTTTGAATCTCAAACATTTGCTATAGGTATGGGTGTATGTACATGTTTGGAGGGAGAAGCGGCTATAGTGATATATGGGTGACCAAACAAGGATAATTTTGAGGGTCAGAGGGGATGCTAACTGGACATAATATTGAGACATAACAGGCATAAATTGGGACAGACCTGTGCAAACTGGAATATATGGTCATTCTAGGGATTGGGAACTAGTATTGATCAGGAAAGCCCTAATAGTTTGTTGGGATTGATAAGCATTAGGCCAGTAATTTTGCCTTTCTTCCCAAGCCCCTCATACCTGTCTTCTGGGAGAAAGATCCCATATGTAGCTATTGGTTATTGCTCAAATTCATACCTGACCTTTTTTCTTCTCTCAAGTAGGTTATGAAAGAACCTGTTTTCAACATTTAGTGACTATTCATTCCTGTAGTATAAAACCATGTCATTAATTTGATCATTATGCAGTTGATACAAGGTCTGCTTTTATTGATTACACAATTTCTTGTACCTTTGCAAATTTATCATATTTTCTGGACTTAAAGGCTTTCTCTAATATTCTCCCAAAAAATGAATTTCAACCTTTTCAAAATCCCTATTTTAACATTGTGGGTATCTGGATTCTTTTTCCTTTATTTCTTTTTTCTTTTTTATTTATTTGACAGAGAGAGACACAGTGAGAGGGGGAACACAAGCAGGGGGAGTGGGATAGGGAGAAGGAGGCTTCCCGCAGAGCAGGGAGCCCAATGCGGGGCTTGATCCCAGGACTCTGGAATCATGACCTGAGCCGAAAGCAGACACTTTACGTGAGCCACCCAGGCGCCCCATCATTGTGGGTATCTGGATTCTTGGTGATGGGAAACTAATAGTTATGTGCTGAATTGTATTCCCTCCAGGTTCAAATGCTAAAGCCCTAAACCCTCAGTATTTCAGAATGTAACTGTATTTGTAGATAAAGTCTTTAAAGAAGTGATTAAGTTAAAATGAGGCCTTTAGAGTAGGCCCTAATCCAATGACTAGGATCCTTATACCAAGAGGAAATTAGGACACATGGAGAGACACCAGAAGTGTGTGTGTGTGTGCACAGAGGAAACACCGTGTGAGAACAGTGAGAAGGTAGCCATCTGCATTCCAGCGAGAGAGATTTCAGAATCAAGATGACCCTACCAACACCTTGATCTTGGACCTCTAGCCTTCAAAACTGTGAGAAAATAATTTCTGTTGTTTATTTCATCCACTATGTGGTATTTTCTTATAGTGGCCTAGCAAACTAATCATACATTACTTTTTTTTTCTTTTTTTCTTTTACCAATTTGTGTACTCATTTCTGTAGATCCACAAACTCCTTCCTAGTCTAGTTTTTACTGGAACAATTCTTGCTGCTTCATCCTATGTTTATCCTTGCGATTTTTTTTTTTTTTTAAGATTTTATTTATTCATTTGACAGAAAGAGTGAGAGAGAACACAAGCAGGGAGAGCAGCAGAGGGGGGAGGGAAGCAAGTTCTCCGCTGACCAGGGAGCCCAATTGGGGGCTCAATCCGAGGACCCTGGGAAGATGACCTGAGCCGAAGGCAGTCACTTAATCGACTAAGCACCCAGCCACCCCTATCCTTGCAATGTTATTAAAGTATTCCCAGCAGGAGTAAAGCATTCAGCAAATTTATATATTCATATATTAAATAGTTCTTCTATGTATTATGGACCTGGCACTTTTCAAGCACAATGGTGGATTCCAAGATCCACCAGTAAGACTTTTAAATTATTAAAAATAACAATATCTAAAGATTAGGTATGGGGCGCCTGGGTGGCTCAGTTGGTTAAGCGGCTGCCTTCGGCTCAGGTCATGATCCCAGAGTCCTGGGATCGAGCCCCACATCGGGCTCCCTGCTCAGTGGAGAGCTTGCTTCTCCCTCTCCCTCTGCCTGCCTCTCTGCCTACTTGTGCTCTCTCTCTCTGTCAAATAAATAAATAAAATCTTAAAAAAAAAAAAAAAAGAATTTGTTTAAAAAAAAAAGATTAGGTATAAATATTAGAACTTTTTTTTTGACACCCATTATTTAGTAAACGAGAGTAATTTCATTATGGCACTAAATTTCAAGAGGAAAAAAAATCCATTTATGTAAAGCAACATTTAATTTAAAATTCGATTTTAAATATAGAAATTACTGAACTCATTTAATGATTTATGTATAAGAATTAGTCTGTAGGTAGTTTATTGTTTTATACTTTAAAAGTCAAAATTGGAGCCTCAAAGCCCCATTTCAGGAATTTTCTTATGGTGGGTGTTCCTTAAATGTCCTTTGTAAATGTGAGCATTCACCTGTCCATTGGCATAGCTATAATACCAAAACCTTGATGGGGTTATCATTGCCTTGGTGAAAATAATTATTGTATGAATATTTTTTCCCCATTTGCTCAAGATTACAAAATGAACCTTGTATCTGTCTGGTTTGGTAGTTTCGGGGATACAATGATTGTTTATTGTTGTGTTCTGCAAGAGGCAAACTATGAGCTAATCCTTTGGTAGTCTAGTCTAGTAGTACTTTAGCAGCCACTGGATAAAAGTGACTTTCTAAGTTAATGTTCTTTCTTATAAAGAAATGTCAGAAATTAAGATAAGGAGGGAGTTTGAGGTTGGAATTTTCCTCCCATAGGAACATATCGCTTAGCTCTTATGGGTTTAGCACACTTTTAATATTTTAATGAAGGCTTTTTATGTGCCTGTGCTACTTAATATTCCAAATTAAGGTCTATTCTCCTGATATGCACATGTAGCTCCCATTATGCACCATCAAGAGGAGTGTAGTAGAAAAGCCTCTATCTGCATGGAACAGCACATGCCTTAAGCACAGAAGGTCAACAATTGCACTTTGACTAAGCTGAGGCTACTTAATGAGAGCTTCATTGCTTCAGTAAAAAGTGTTTTACATTTTAGTCAAAGCACCAGAGTTGGATAATGATAAGTTTCAATATGTTCTCGTCAAAAATAATTTTATAGTTTTTCTAATGTCATTCTCCACTTCCAAAAGGACAACACATGCAATCCATGATGTGAGGGTTAACTCAGGAATTTCAGAAAAGCACAGATTTAAGCTTTAATGGGTAATATAGCTTGGTTAACTGCCACAGTCTTTCCATTTAGGTCTTAATGACTTTAATTCACTCATTTTTTTACTAATGGTGATCTACCAGTAGGAGGAAGAGAAGATAAAATCTACATGGAAAGTTTTCAGCTAACACTTGATTAAATGCAAAAATAACTAGGGATAATATTTATTTAAGGAAGAAAAAATCTTAGCAATATACTATAATATCTAAAGATGAACAAGAGAATGTGTTGGGTCAGAATACTGCTTGAGCAAATCTGATCCTTAGGAAACTCTGCATGCATTTTTATTTGCATTCCAGAGCAAACAACCAGAAATATATCTCTGCCTAATATTCTACCCATTTAATGATTTAGAGAGAACTGCTTCTATGCACTATTGTGAAAATGGAAAGTAAAATCACACACTGTATTTTAAAGTAATTAAGGAAGAGACATAAATGTCTGTCTCTCCCTTAAGAAATGTTGAATTGACATAGTCTCTAACTAGGTTTCATCTTGGAGAAAACTGATGAAGATGACAACATAATGATATATTTGAGTGGTTCTAAGCTAAATATTTAGAAATCAAATTACATCCCCATATCTACCACCATTGGTGCTTCATTATTCAAAGTTAAGGCACTGCTTATGAGGGCTAAAAAGGCCAAAAGTGAAAGGGACCTAGAAATTACAAAGCACATACCCTTGGTTTTAAAATGAGGAAGCTGGAGGCTCACAGGCTTATAATGAGTTATCACCTAGTAATACTTCACTGTGAATGATATTTATCAGATCCTTTATGAATAAGGCTATAAATATATTATTAGTGGAGAGATTGTTCAGAAGTCAAAAGAAACAACTACTGCCTTGGGATGTATTCCAGTTATCTATTCTTGTATAACAAACTACCACAAAATTTAGGGGTATAAAGCTACATTTATTATGTCATGGAATGATTCAGTGACAAGGAGTAGTTCAAGGGCTGAAGGCTCAGTTTGGGCCAGGGGGTCCCCTTTCAGGATTCTTCACTCACATGTTTGGCACCTAACTTAGGGTGACAGAAGAATGGGCTCAGCAAGGAATGTTCATCTGGGGATCTACATTACTTCACTCCAGCATGACAGTCATATAATTGTTAAACTTGTTACACAGTTGCTCAGGGCTTCTAGAGCATGTGTTCCAGTAAAGAAAATGGAAATTACATAATCTTTTATGACCTAGCTATAGAAGTTACATGGGCATATTATATTGCAGACACAACCTTGTCCAGATTCAACCTTGCCCAGATTCAAGGGGAATCACCTATCAATGAAACACATGTCAAAGACTTTGTGTTTTAAAACTGTGGGGTGGATGGAATGGAGAAAGAAGGCAATGAGATAGTTCAAACTTCAGATGAGCAGTGACATTAATCATAAGCTTTCTCTATTGCTATCTCTAGTTGTTAAATATAATTTTAAATTTAGAAGAAATAGAAGAAAAGGAAAAAATATCAAAGAGATGAGCTCTCTGTCTTTAAAATTTTGTTGTAGTTTTTCTTAATAATGTTCTCTCCATGGCTTATGTAGAAAGTTGTGATCTGGTATCTTTATGACAACCAGAGATAACAATAAGAAAATGATCATTTAGAGGGTAAGAATGGTGAAGATTTAGTTCATAGTGATTTCTTTAAAACTGTAACTCAAGATATCTTGCCTAGAGGTTTTAGAGTGATATAAATGAAAATTGGGCAGATATCCTTTTTGCCTATTGGGTTTGAAACTTCCTTTTAGCCTTGTCTTTCCATTTCTTTCTAATATAAACATGCAAGGTTATAAACCTCATAGTAGAACAAAGTAAATTGGCATAACTGTTTAAAGAAAATGAGTGATGAATGGGACAAAGGAATCAGTTTAATTAGTCGAGATGAATTCTTCAACCTAGTCAAGATTTCTTTTATTAATTGCTTGAGTGAGTTTGGTTGCTCCATTGGCAGTGTCTGCTGAGCTAGGAAGGATTCCTGGTAAGAGATTTGGACCTATAGCAAGAGCCACTTAAATGATCAGGAGAAGGCTTGAATAAACTTTGGGAGGTTAAATTTTTATGGTTCATATTAAGTAGGCCAAAGCCCTTGACACTGAAATGGGTCACATATTCTTTGAGTGAGAACAAACTAGGGAGCTGTGGATAGCCATCTTTTGTTAAGAATATGAAGAAGCAGTGAGAGGTAGAAATGAAATTGGGGATCGAGGAGAATAGTTGGAGAGAGAGAAAAAAGCAGAGGCTGCCAGAAATGTAGTGAATGTGCAGAGAACCAGAGATGAACAACCACCTGGTCCCACAGAGAAATAGACAGGGGACCCTCTGTCTTTCCAATGGCTTTCCAGTCTCTAGTTTTAGTTATTTCTTAAGTGTGGAGAGGAAAGTATCTGATAACTTTCATTTCAGTGAAACATTCATACACTAAAAATTAATTTGCCTCATTTAAAAAAATTAACTTGTTTTAGTTTGTACTCTTTGTTCCAAAATAGTACTAAGACTTGCATGCAAACCAAAATGCTGAACATTGTGGATGGAGATGTGTTTAATAAAGATAAATGAGACGCTGATCTTTTCCTAATGGAGACTACAAAATGAGAAAGGAAATAAGATATACACAATAACTTCACTATAGTGTGTAATATGTAAAATAGCTTAAAAGAGGGAAGCATGATTCATTCAACATTGATTTAGGCACTTGAGATATATTTGTGACCAAACATATTAAAATACATGCTATTATAGATCTTGCATCCCAGTAGGAAGAGATGGAAAAATAAACATTGTGTAAGTAAATTAAATAGCATATTAGAAGATGATAAGCACCATGGGTAAAAAAATAGAAGAGGTAGAGGTAATCAAGAGTGTGGGATGGGAGAGTTGTAATTTTAAATAGGATGGTCAGAGTAGGCTTTATGGAGAAGGTGGTATTTATGTAAAGACTTCATAGAGGTGAGGAAGTTGGTCATAAGAGTATCTTGATGAAGAACATTATAGACAGATAAACAGTCACTGAAAATGCCCCAGAGTGGAGTATGTCTGGTGTACATGAGGAATAGCAAAGAGACAAGTGAGGCTTATATAGAATGAACAATGGAAAAAGGAGTAACTGGTGAGGTTAGAGAGGTAATGGAAATAATGGTTAATGTAGATCTTTGCAAACTATTGCCTATTGTATCATGAATAATAAAAAAAACATTTAAAAAGCTTATTAATCAGGAAGATATTACAAAAATCCACACAAGGAAACAATGGTGGATAAGACCAGGTGATAGCAATCAAATTACTGGGAATTAGTTTGATTCTGGTTAAAGTTTAGCGGTAGAGCCAAAGGATTTTCTGATGCATTGGACAGGGTTTGCAAGAGAAAGAGAGATATGTAAAAGACTGCTCCAAGTTTTTGGTGTGAGCAACTGTAAGGATGGTGTTTTTACCCTCTGAGATAGGGAAGAGCAATTTTGGATGGAAGATCAGGAATACAGTTTTGGACATGTTATGTTTGAAAAGTCTATTAAACTTCCTGGTGGAATTATCAATTTGATTACATAGGTCTGGGACACTGAAAAGAAGACTGGGTAGGGTAAGTCAATTTCTGAGTCCTTGGCAAAGAAGTATTTTAAGCTATGAGATTGGATGACTCACCAAAGAAGTGAGTGCAGACAGTGAAGAGGAGGTGATCATAGATTGAACCTTGGAAAATCCAAAATTAGGAGGTCAATTCAAGGAGACAGTGCTTCATGTGCAAAATACAGAGAGATTGTTTTATGTAAAATAAAGAGATTAGTTCGAGTATGTAAAACTCATGACTGAAATAACATTTCAATTGAGTCCTGAGAACAGGAGGCATTTGGAGTGTGTAAAATGGGGGGGAGGAATAGGATGAGCAATATGTGAATGAGAAACAGCAAGTATTTCATTTTGACTGTTAGTAGCATATATCAAAGTTTAGCAGTAGGTTATGTAGATAACATAGACAGTATACTGCAGTGAGTAGAGAACTGTGGCAGGTCTTTGCACAGAATGACATGATGAGATGGTGCTTTAGGAAGAGTAATCTAGCAGCATAGTGTGGTTAGATTGAAAGGGGTTGGGTTTGGTTTCAGAGAAATGAGTTAGAGATTAAATGAGATGATATATAAGAAAGTGTGTGTGTGTGTGTGTGTGTGTGTGTGTGTGTGTGTGTGGTTCACTCATACTTTGTCACTGTGATGGTTAATTTTATGTGTCAGCTTGACTGGATCATGAGGTGCCCAGACATTTGCTCAAGCATTATTGTACTTGGTTTCTGGATGAGATTAGCATTTGAATTGGTAGGTTGTGTAAAACAGATTGCTCTCCCTAATGTGGGTGGGCCTCATCCAATCAGTTGAAAACAGAACAGAACCAAAGGCTGACCCTCCTACAAGTAAGGGGGAACTCGCTCTTTCTGACCATCTTTGAGCTATGACATTATTTTCTCAGGCCTTCAGACTTGAACTGGAACTCATGGCATCAGCTCTCGTTCATCTCGTTTCCCAACTGCAGATCTTGGGACTTATCAGCCTTCATAACTGTATGAACAAATCCCTTACAATAAGTTAGTCTCTCTTTCTCTCTCTCTCCTTCCCCATGCACACGTGTGCATGCACACACACACACACCCTATTGGTTCTGTCTAGAGAACTCTAACTAATAAACTTACAAAGGAATTGGGGGAATTATTAATCAGGTTGACTAAAGGCAAAAAAAGTTATTCTAGTTGAATGTGGCCTTGCACCAGGCCATAATTTTGTACCACCAGACAGTAACTTTTCCGTATCAAGGCTTATACTAAGAGCTGAGAACTACTAGTCTTTCATTCCTTAATTGCACAGAGCTTGCACTTAAAGGTACAGGCTCTGTTTTTATAGCTAAAAATACAACTTTAACTCATATTCTATTGTGCTAAACTACGTAGTCCTAAAATAAAAGAAGTGTTGATATCATTCAATGTGTGGCCTACATGATACCTGCTATTACTGACAGTTGTTTTTTTCCTAGATTATTGTGCCCCTCATCTATTTCATATCTGTGTTGTACTATGGTGTCACATAGGGTTTTATAGGTAACCTCTACCTTATTTATATTTTGTCTACTCCTCTACTACCCCTAAAATATAAGTGTCATTAATGCAGGTAAGTTATCTGTTTTGTTCATTACTATGTATCTATTGCCTAAAACAGGACCTGACACATAGGGAGTACTCAAAACATAATTGCTAATTGAATGATTGACTTAAATGAATGCATTGTGGGGGCTAGAGCTTTCAAATTAGATGCAGCCTGACAAAAGTTGTCATATTATGAAGCTATCTTTAACCCTAAACTATTTCCATTTTTGCATGATTGTATATTTCTCCTGGAGGTAACAGCCATGGTTCCATTTGAAAGTTTTATATCTACTTTGAGATCTTGGAAATTAAGAGAAGATTAATGTGTTTAAGTTATATGTTCCAAAGTAAAAACAAAATGGGTAGAAAGCAAGATGTATGAACTAAAAAATGAAATTCAGAAGTTTCAAGTGTGGGTGATTGGGGAAAATAGTCAAGCTGAAAGGGGAAATGTAATAGGAGAAGTCATTTTAACTAGGAACCTGAGAAGTTCAGCTTTGTGAATCTGACCTTTGAGATTTTGTAATGGTCTCAAAGTAGATTAAGCAAATAGGTAGCTACAAATGAGGATGATGAAATAAGTAGTAGGGGCACCTGGCTGGCTCAGTTGGTAGAGCATGTGACTCTTGATCTCAGGGCCATGAGTTCAAGTCCCATGTTGGGCATAGAACTTACTCAATTAAAAAAAAAGAAAAAGAAAGAAGGAAAGAAAAGAAGGAAAAAAGAAAAAAAAAGAAAGAAAAATAAGAAAAAGAAATAAGGTAGTAGATATAGACTTGCTGGTGGGCCACAGAAGTAATCTTGAAAGTCATGAAGTATAGTGAGGAATAGCTAAGAGAAAAGAAAAAAAAGTAATAAAAGAGGAAAGGATGGGGCAAAGGGATGAGGACACCATTTTGGAAGGTAGATTGGGGAAAAAGAGCCAGTAAGGAAGACAGGAGAAGAAATAGTTGTAGAAGGTCAGAGGGAAATCAGAAATGGGCATGGTCAGGCAGTGATAATCGGAGAGTCTCCAGTGGAGCTTAAAGGTCATGGAGAAGACATTCAAATGGCTAACAGACACATGAAAAAATGTTCATCATCATTAACCGTCAGGGAAATTCAAATCAAAACCACATTGAGATACCACCTTACACCAGTTAGAATCGCAAACAATGACAAGGCAAGAAACAACAAATGTTGGAGAAGTTGTGGAGAAAGGGGAACTCTCTTACACTGTTGGTGGGAATGCAAGCTGATACAGCCACTTTGGAAAACAGTGTGGCAGTTCCTCAAAAAATTAAAAATAGAGCTACCCTATGACCCAGCAATTGCACTACTGGATATTTACCCCAAAGACACAGATGTAGTGAAAAGAAGGGCCATATGCACCCTAATGTTCATAGCAGCAATGTCCACAATAGCCAAACTGTGGAAAGAGCTGAGATGCCCTTCAACAGATGAATGGATAAAGAAGATGTGGTCCATATATACAATGGAATAGTACTCAGCCATCAGAAAGGATGAATACCTGACTTTTACATCAACATGGATGGGACTGGAGGAGATTATGCTCAGTGAAATAAGTCAAGCAGAGAAAGTCAATTATCATATGGTTTCATTTATTTGTGGAACACAAGGAATAGCATGGAGGACATTAGGAGAAGGAAGGGAAAAATGAAGGGGGGGAAATCGGAGGGAAAGATGAACCATGAGAGACTATGGACTCTGAGAAACAAACAGGGTTTTAGAGGGGAGGGGGGTGGGGGGATTGTATTAAGGAGGGCACGTACTGCATGGAGCACTGGGTGTTATACGAAAACAATGGATCATGGATCACCACATCAAAAACTAATGATGTATTTTATGGTGACTTACATAATAAAACAAAAATAAAAAAAAATAAAGGTCATGGAAGAGGATAAAGAAAAAAATATATTTGAGTTGATGGGTAAGTTACTGTTGAACTTCAGAACAGTTTAAACGCTGTGGCAAGAATTAAAAGGGAATAAAGAACAAATGGCAAAGAGAAAATAATGAAAGGTGAAATAAATTAGTCTTTAGAAAAATTTGTCTATAAATAATGCTGGAGGTATGCACAAAAAAAGCATTCACTGAATCTCTAATTATTTTTTATTTTTAATTTTATTTCATTATAGTAAGAATATTTTTACATGAGATTGATGCTTTTAAATTTTTTAGGTACAATACAATTATAATGTCATAAAGTAGATCTCTAGAACTTATCTTGCTTAACTGAAACTTCATTTGAATTTTTGCTAAAATGTTTGGAATAGTTCATGGCTTTTTGACTTCTTGGTCTATTCTGTCTTCAGGAAGCCTGTTTCTCTGGCTTTCAAGCAGTGTTCTTCTCCTCAGTCCATTTATAGTATAGCAGTGCAGAATTCATCTGACTAGGCAGACTAAATGTATGAGAGTTAATTAAAGAAAATATTGATAAAAATGTGATTTGTTTTTGGAGCTCATCAACCAAAATGAATATTAATTCAAGGTCTTGCACAACAGCAGACCTACACATCTATCTCTTGGTGTATCAAATCATATTTATTTTTGAAATACTGTTCATAAGAGTTTTTTGGACTCAATGCAACTGCCTTTTTTTAAAATTCAGGTTTATTGAGGTATAAGAAATGGCATAAAAATTGTAAAATATTAAAAGTGTTGGGGCACCTGGGTGGCTCAGTCAGTTGAGTGTCTGGCTCTTGATTTGGGTCATGATATCAGGGTTGTGAGATCAGCCCTGTGTCTGGCTCCCTGCTCAGTGGGGAGTTTGCTTCACTCCCTATCCCTCTGGCTGTCCCCCTGCATGCATGCACTCTGTCTCTCTCAAATAAATAAATCTTAAAAAAAAAAGAGTGTACATTGTGGTGGTTTGATATACATATTTTTGTGAAAGGACTCCCCCGCTCCCCAGTCAGTGCAATTCTCTTAATGATATTATCCATAAACTTCTTTGTTATGTGAGAGAATATACTCATATTCTCAAAAATACAGCATTGTAGTGAGTTATCAAAGTATAATAGAGGCCAGAGCCACCAGTGGGTAACAGTTTTTGCAAGGTAACCTGTCATACATCTTATTTGCATAGAGAGGGGAATCTTCTTTTAGACTTTAACTATTCTAATATATTTTTCCATTAATATCATCAGAATATGTGTGAGCAAGTGTTTATTGTTCAAACTTTAATTTTTTTAGGACTAGTAACATTTTAAAGTAACATCTGGAAGGTATTTTTTAATATTAAATAAAAATATCAGAAAGAAACTTGCATATTTATGACATGAAGTGGAAGCTGAGGAAGTTTTACCTTCTTCCTACTGTAGTGAGTAATACTGTAAACTGAGCTTTCACTACTAAAATTGAGCAATTTCAAGAGCAATGTCACCCTATGGCTGACATATTCAACTTTTTTAGCTTTCTTCTTTGCTGTAAGTTTAATAAAACCATTCATATGACTTCCATCAAAAAACAATAGTGACCTCATCAAATTTTGGCATAGCAAGAATGTGAAGTGTTATTTTTTTTCATTGTTAGTATAGTAAATGAATGACAAAAATAGTAGATGTCATGACTGCTATTTCTTTGCTTTTGAGATTAGGAAATTCTCTTATAATTAGGTTATTTTAACTAAATTATTTATGTAAAAAGGTTCAAACAAGTGACTTCTGGAAATATAATCTTGATTCTTTATTAATGAAAAATGCTTTGGAAAGATATAGGATATTTATGTGAATCCTCAAGAATAACTTTAGTTTTTATCCTAATAAAATAAGCAGACAAATATTAAAGAGTATATCAACTTTGTTTTTTAGCCCTCAGAAATCTATGCATATCTATTAAATGAGAATTTTATATTGATGAAAAGATACCTCAAAAGCTGTAATATAAATCAATATTCTTATAGAAACCATGTTACCATATGAAATCACTTTCTTGATTGAAGAGTTGATGCTTAACTTCTAGAAGAAATGATCACGTATATAGCAAGTTGAAAATAATATGACCTATGCTTTAAACAGATGACCTTCTAAACAGCACACACATCATTTAAGTAGGGGGGTACAATTGCTGATCTTACACTTAGTTAATGAATTAAATAATTAATGGCAGTGGATATGCAGGTAAAGGAGAGAAGGTGGGGACAGCAGGAAATAGCCAGAGTTCCCCCAGTAGTGAAGGCCAGTATAGTTTCCATAAGAGAGCCAGGACTTGGCAAGGCTCCATGGCCAAGCATGTGGTTATGATATAATTTTTAAAATACTATTGATTGAAGCTTTAATATTTTAAATATTTTGACCCTTATCTGTACCCATTATATTATAACTATGTATGCATTTTGGAAAAATAATACATGGAATTTTTATTTGTATGCCTGCCTGCCCTTTATCTTCACTTAAATGCTTTAGATTTTTTCCATTTCTATTTTTTTAACTTGAAATATATATCTTAAAATTATTCCATATTGCTCTAAGTAATTAAGTTTATTGCTCCTATGTGGTGCTTAATATATTATGGTATATATTTTCTACCTTTTACTCTTGTTTTCCTGAGTATAACTGAATCTGAGAAGTGAGAATTTCTTTACCTCAGTGAATTCCTGGTCTGGTCTATAAACCTAAATAATTATTGAAGTTTATCTGAATCTGAGTTCTTTTCATGAAATATTGAAACAATAGGGACTATTTAAATGGATTTTTAAAAATATTTTATTTATTTATTTGACAGAGGGAGAAAGAACACAATCAGGGAAGAGCAGCAGACCCCCACACTGAGCAGGGAGCCAGATGCAGGGCTGGATCCCAGGACCCTGGGATCGTGACCTGATCTGAAGGCAGATGCTTAACTGACTGAGCCACCCAGGCGCCCCCGTTTAAATGGATTAAAAAATATATATATTTTGCAACACCTGATATTACAGACTTAGTTTTAAATTTACTGAAATGTATTTAAAGTCAAATATTTGTGTAAGATTTACAATTTTGTTAGGCTATAGATAGAAGCATTTCTAGGGGTGCTGGGGTGGCTCTGTCGGTTGGGCGACTGCCTCTTGATTTCAGCTCAGGTCATGATCTCAGGGTTCTGGGATCCAGCCCTGCCACTGGTTCCACAGTCAGTGGGAGTCTGCTTGAGATTCTCTCCCTCTGCCCCTCACTCACGCTCATGCTCACTCTCCTACTCTCTCTCTCAAATAGATAAATAAATCTTAAAGAGAAGCATATCTAAAGCCATGTTTGTCAGGATTGATGATGAACGTGATAGATTGACTCAACAAAAGATTTTAATGTAATCTATGTTTGGGAACCATTACATAGAATGTTATTTTTCAAAATCAGTGAAATATAAGCAAAAATTAGAGTGCTAGTATAGAGCCTAAGAGCACTGATCTTGATTAGTTAGATTCCAGAAACCCAAGTAGAGCCTGGGTTCATATCCTGGCTCTACCATTCACTGTCCCACCTGTGGTTAGGCTCTCTGTGCCCATTTTCTTTATCAGTAAAAATTCAAGACGTGTGTTAATTTTGTTAAAATTGTCTGACACATACTAAGCAATATATAAATATATATATATATATTGCTAAATATCATGACCAGTGCTGGTCCTGATGAACTGAATTGATATAATGACCAATTATATATAATTTGAAAAACAGAGCATTTCTTTCTTGGTAAATTATAATGTACACAAACTGCTTAAGCATGTGGAGATGTTGGGCAAAGAAAAGAAACCTATTTATCATTTCTTAGACAGTACTACTTGTTTACTTGTCCATAGAAGTCTTTTCATTTAAACCAGGTATAGTAGATTGAATTCTAAAATGGACCCTCAAGATTTCCTGCCCTGATCCGTGGGATCGTGAAGGATGAGATAGTATACCCCTGCTTATGTTATCTTACACTGAAAAAGAGTTTTCAGATGTAATTAAAGTTACTAATCAGCTGACTTTGAGTCAATCAAAAGGGAGAATATGGGGATGGGCCTAACCTAATCACATGAACCATTTAAGAGCAGAGTTTTCTCTCAGTGGTGTCAGAAGCAAAGTCATAGATGTTAAAGGCACAATAAGGATGTGATGTATTGTTACATTGCTGGCTTTGAAAATGGAGACAGCATGTGCAAGGACCCAAGTATAGCCTCTAGTTGCTGAAAGTAATGCCTGGCTAACAGCCAGCAAAGAAATAGGACCCTCAGTCATACAATAACAAAGGACTGAACTCTGCCAGTAAACTGAATTAGCTTAGAAATAGATTCTTCCCTAGAGCCTCCAGATAAAATCCCAGCCTGGCTGATACCTTGATTATGGCCTTGTGAGACCCTGAGCAGAGAATGCTGCCGTGCCTGTTTGGACTTCTGACATACAGAACTGTGAGATAATAAATAGATGCTATTTTCAGCTGCTAAATTTATGGTAAATTTGTTACACAGTAATATAAAACTAATATACCAGAACATACAACTATAAATCAAAACAAACTAACAATAAGAAAGTAACTATAATTTAAGCACAGAAGGAAAGGTATAAGGGAGGATTTTATGTTGATTTTTAAGTATAGTTACATCTTATTCGTACAAGCAATAAACATCAGTTTGTGGATGGGTAATGTTCTATATGATCACTATCTTGTCAAGACAACATCTTACAAAAAGCAGCAAAAGGGGAAGGCAAAAACAGATAATTGCTAACTCTTTTTCTTGGGCTTATGCTGTTTTTCGTGTCTGGAAAGATTTTTCCTCTATTTTATCAACTCAAAAAGAAACCCCATATCCTTAGCTCTCATACCCTAATCTACTCATCTGTCTGCCCAGCCCTAAGCAATCACTGTCACTATAGATTTACTTATTATTGACTTTCATATGGATGGAATTGTGTAATACATGGACTTTTGTGACTGGATTTTTTCATATAGCATAATGTTTTCAAGATTCATTTATGTTGCATGTATTAGAGGTAATATTCCATTGTATGGGTATACCACATTTGTTTATCTCTTTGTTGATTGACATTTGGGTTATTTCCATCTTTTGGCTTTTATGAATAATATTTCTATAAATACTGTGTACAGTTTTTGTATGGACGTCTGTTTTCATTTTTCTTGGGTATATATGTAGCAGTAGAATTTCTGGGTCATATGCTAACTCTGTGTTTAATCCATTGAGGAACTAACTGATTATTCTCCAAAGCAGTTGCACCATTATGTATGTCCACCAGCAGTGTATAAGGCTTATACTTTCTCCACATCCTCACTAACACTTATTATCTGACCTTAAATTTCACCCATCCTTGTAGGCCTGGCTCATATGCTATCACTTCTGTAGAGTCATTCCTGATTCATTAATAAACTATAGTAATTTGTTCTGTGAACTCCCAAAGGATTATATTTGTTTGTTTCTTAGGGCTCACTTCACACTCCTCATTGTATCATTGTTAGTGTAGGTCTTACTTGCCTACCAACTTCAGCATCTTTATTTTAGAATTTGTGTCTAATTTCCCAGTTTCATCCTTCAAAGCACAGCTGTTCTAGGTGGCCTGAAAATAAGAGGAGTTCAGAAAGTATTTACTAAGGGTTTTAGATTAAAAATGAACCAGATGACCTAGTTCAATTTAATGTAAGACCATTTCTGCCAGTGCAAGCCTAGAGAGCTTGTCTGGCTTAATCATACATGCACCAAGTTATTCAATTTCACATTTTGTGCTACCACTTATTAATTATGTACTCTTAAGGAGAGTTCTAAACTTTCTGAGATGTTTCTCTGTCCACAGATGTAATTTTAATATTGTATAAGGTTATTGTGAAGCATAAATATGATAATTTATGTGGAGCATGTAGTATTGTTCCTGGCACATACTTGATGCTCATTACATAATAGCAAAACTATTTTATAAATAATGCTGTATATAAAATGTAGTAATCCCTTCCTTGGCACATTTCCCTTGATAGAATTATGATATATAGATTTAATTCTAGTTACATTTTACCAAATTTCAATACTTTTTGGATTGAATAAATGTGGGTTGCAGGTCACTTAAAATTGTAGAATCAAAAACATTGGGTCTGGTTGTCCCATCTACAGCCTGCTGTAAGATGTATTGCACACATCTGTTGTCTTTTGCTTGTATTCTGTTGCTCACCTTGAAGTACACTCCATTTGTGTTAATATACTTCATAAAACACATTTTCCTTTGTGATGTGCATGTTACTGTCTGGTCCTTAAATTCCACTAGAAATACTGTATGATACTCAGTGATATAAAATTTCAATAATTCTGAATCTATCAAATGAGTGTGGAATGGAGAGGTACAATCACCTAGAGTAGGAACAAATGGATAATGACAATACCCCAAGAGAGTAAGATGTGTAGAGTCTTTAGAAGGCAAAAATTAAAGTGTGTATGCACTCTCAGGATGCTATTAGACAAAGAAAATGAGGTAATGAGGTTGCTGTTAGGCTTGCTGTTGAAAATTTTAGTTGTCACACTGGAAAGATCAGTGATAAGTGCATTCTTTTACTATTTATTTGAGTGGATATAAAGGTTTTTATAGATTTCTTCTAGTTTCTATATAATATCTAAATAGTTCATCTGTGAGTCCAAATCATATTTTTAAAAAAGCTTTACTGTTGTGTGGGAGGGATATTATGTGGAGAGGCTGCATTGTATTGGATAAAATATACTGAGAACCAAAAAAACTGTTTGTATCCAGATTCCGCTGCTTGCCAGTTATTAAAATCTCTTTGAGACCCAGTCTCTTTGTCTGCAAAACGGATAATAATATTTCTCATGTTTAGCTCAATTTTTAGCTCCATTTGTTTAGAGCACTAGCTAAGAAATGCTCAAATGGTTCCACTTTACAATCTTCAAAGTGCTCTACAACACAAAGACATATTATCATTAAGTACTTGGAACTGATCTTTGGTACCTTTGGGTGTCCTATCCCCATCAAAATCTACTAGCAAGTCTTTAAGCATTACAGTATTCCCTACCAGGAATCCCCTTCCCCAGGATTTACTACCTAAGTTGTCCTTCTTTGGAAGATCCTGAGTAAAATTATATTAACTTTCCATCTTGATGCAGATACGGCCATTCCGTAGTCCTCTGCGTTATGGTTTCAGTCCATTTACTTCCCTATTAAACATGCTGTTCTCTGTTCTAATCATTGTATCCGTTCAAGTTTTGTTCAGAAAAATGAAACCAAGCAAAAAGAGACTTACTACAGGGAATTAGGTGTTTATAGGGAACTGGGGATGTACTGGGAATTAGGTGTTTACATAGGAAACTAGATACTTACAGAAGTATTTTAAGGAGGTTGCCATTGGACTTTTTGTGACAAGATATATATATATAATAGACAAAAAGACAACAGATGTGTGCAATACATCTTACACTATAGCTATGATAAAGCTATGATAAAGACAGGACAAAACCCTGCTGTTGCCACTGCTACTACCTACTACCACTGCCACCTTATACCCAGATGGTTCGTGACAAGGCAGCAAGAACATTCGGTCTGTCAGAGCTTGCTTCCTAACCACCACTACCTCCCAAATATGTGAATGCGACTCATTCACTTCTAGAAACCTAGTTTCTGAGGGAGTCGAAGTTGTGTGATTTTTGCCTTCTAATCTCTCCAAGAGGAGAGTAAAATGAAGTATAGGAAACCAAGTCTAAGTAACCACCACAGTTTCTGTGTAGTTAATTTCATTTCTCTAGTTGTTCCTTAGTGGCCTTGGAACTTTTAACCCTCGAACCCCATGTCCCTATATACTCATGAGATACTGCAGTTCTGCCTTGGTCCTTTAAGAATTATGTGAGGGGAGACAAAGGAGCCACACCTTATGGAGCACTGTGGTTAATTAAGCTATCATTCCTTTAATTCTAAAGTTAAAAGTAACAGGAAGGAATTCTTGGATATACCTATTCTGAAGAAGCATGTTACCCTTACTGAGAAACTGAAAAACTCATTACAATATATGCTTCATCAATCAAGAGAAAAATGAATATACACTTATAAGTGGGGAAGTAGGGTCCTTGGGTTTTCTTTTAATTTCCCAGGTGAACAAAGATATATTTATTCAAGTACAGTGTTTGTCAGCAGGCAGTATGCATGGTATCAATTTCATTCCCCTGTCACTGTGAGACTGATAGAATCCCTATCTGTAGTTGGAGGGCATTTTGATATATATATTCTTACACACTTTTGGGCATTTACAAAGTGTCTTAACACTCTAGGATAAAATTCAGACCTTCTTTCAAAGATATAGAAAGAGTCCAAAAACTACTATGGTGCTCATGGAAAGGTACCTCAGATCGCCTGTTGTGTGGAGCATAATTAAAGACATGTCCAGCTGCCATCTCTCTGGATCTACCACCATGTCTACAATAAGGCCATGCTTCCCTAACATTTCTGAGTCAGTGATTAAGCACAGCCAGAATACTAATGTTGGCTTATTCGGATGGCAGATTGGATTCTTCTTGTGGGCAAATCTGGGTTGGTAATCCCCCACCTTTTTGGCTGAGATTTTCTTAGATTTGCATGGCAACCAATCCTCCTTGCTCCTCTTCTTTCACAGATGTCAGGACTACATTGCAATCTGAAGGTTTTCTTTGCCTACTGCTTCCTCCCCTTTATTCTTGGAAGGTGTTTCTCCGGGTCTCTTGAAAGACTGATTCCCATCTCAGTATTTGCTTCTCAGATGACCTGAACAAATACAGTGACTTTAAAGATTACAAATTAGAAATTGTTTTGAAGATGGTGGACATAGAATTTCCATCTTCAAAGAGAATAGGGGTGGGAGTAATTGATTAAATCTAAATAAGGGAAGTTACTTCAAGGAGAATTTTCAAATACAAAATCTCATAGGTCCTGAGATGGGATAATATTGGAAGACAAGTTAGAAATATACTTTTTAGAGAGCTTTGGGAAGAGAGTCAATAAATTTATTGACTTACTATATTTATAATATATAAATAATGCCTGAATCTATGAATATTCTCCCTGAGAATTGGATCCCTGTCGGTTTCAGCCATAAAATTGTGCTATTGAACTGTTACTATCCATCTCTAATACTAGTTTTGGGCAGTTTAGCCACATTGTAGGTTCAGTACAGTCAAGGTTGCTAATCATCATTTATGGCCTGTGTCTGTAATTAAATGTATTTTGGAGTTCAAATATGGAACAGAAGCTGATTACAATAGATAAACTATCTGAGCTTACTGTTGTTAGTGATTTAAATAAGAAAAAGTTACCTTTATTGTAGAAGGTGCTTCTTTCTTGTTGTGGTAGCCCTAGTATAGCAAACCTTCTTCTCCTTTTCCTTACTGACTCCCTAGTATTGCTCATCATTAATCAACATGTTTCTTTAATATGGAACCCTGGCAATTTTGCCCCCTCCCTAGGATCTGCCCCTGTATTGTAGCTCGCTTAAGAAAGCACTTCTCATTTTTTCAAAGGTCTACATTTTAGGGTGTAGGCAGAGTTCTGTAAAGAGATGAACACGATGTCCATAACATGTAAGAAGAACAAAGAAAAAAATTTTCAACTATTCACATTCGATATTTCATATTAGACTGTTATCTTCCTGCGACACTCATAATTTGTGAGCCTGTTCAGAATGTGTGATTATTTTTCAAAATGTTTGGTAACTCATTCTTTGCACAAAAATACCAGAAGCTTAGGTGGGAAATATTTTAAATAATTATATATTTGAAGTGCAATCACTAAAATAACTCAGATTTTAATATGTAAAATTTTCTATTAGATGGCAATATATATTTTATTATACTTCATATAATTTCAGCGATACATTATATATATAAAATATATATATATTTCTGTACTCTCTTAGTTCATCTTGAATCTCATCCTTGGTGTGTAATTGAGGCAGTTTTCCTTTAGTCTGAATTTTATGAACTTCTAGTAGCCTCAGCTTCAATAACTATTTTCTTAGGAAGGCTGTATTTGTATAAATATATTAAGTTTGATTTTTCACTGAAAGCAAGTATGACTACATTTATTATTCCCAGTTTGAAAATAAAACCTTAAATCATAATCTCTAGATAAAGGACTTTGCTTTCATGATCCTAAGTAAAAAGAAAATCTGTTTCACTGTTTACTTAACATTTGATGGTGATGCAATAAATAAAACATTAGCCAAAGAGTGACTGTGTCTTTCTCTGCTTTTCCTTTCTACAGGTTGTATTTCATGTGGATGTGGGTATGATGTGCCACAGCAACATGACATCTTGATTAGGTGAGTCTGTCAAGACTGCTTTAAAGAACATTCTCACTGCAGAGTTCCCAGGTCATGACACTGTATTGCTGGTATTCCTAGCCTAAATGCTAATGAAAATGGGATCTTTTTTGCTTTCTTGGTGATCTTTGGTAGAGAAAATTGAATTCCAGTTTCCATGGAAATACTATTTGTGGTTTGTTTTATTTTTTTTTATGGGACTTATATTAAAAGTGAAATCAGGGAAATACCTAAAAAGTCTATGGAGGTAAGGGCAAAGCAATATCAAAACAGAGGTTATATATCTTATTCTTCTTATAGAACAGCCATAGTAAGAGATTTAGAGAGCTCCACTAGTGGACATGTCTTATGTTGAAACAGTTAGTACATTATATATGCAAGAAATAATATCTTGATTAATATTCTTACCCAGTCTCTACATATGTAATTTTTCTGCTAATATATTTTGACACCAAATACGTAATTGTAAACATTCACTTCCAAAATTTTCTTGATTTGGATACAGTCACTCTTGCTGATTGATGTTTTATTTACTGCATGGCCACCAAATGTTAAGTAAACAGGGAAGCAATCTTATACTATAGCTGGTTAAGGTGCTGCAAGAGCAGGCAGGTGAACATCTGAACAAATGGCTTTTCCTGTCTCATTCATGACCCAGTGGGTAAGATCTTGATTCTCTTTGGCAAATAGAGGAAAATATCCCAGAGTTTTCAGATTCCTGTTAGTGTATGCTGCCATTTAGGTGTTGATAATAACTAATAAAGGGAGTTGTGCAGCTAGTCTGGTGTGGTAAAATGAATGTTGGCCTGTCAGGTAGCATCCCTTCATATGAATCATGTTTTTTGTCTGACCATGTGTGTGATCATGTGCAAAACATACCACTTTTTGCAGTTGTAGTCTCTTTATCTGTAAAATGAAGTGCTCCTATAAGGTGATCCTCAGCCTTAATAATAGGTTTGTGATTCTATGGATTTTTAATGAATGATTTTTTTTTTTTCTGCCTGATGAATGGTATTAGTGCCCTGGTTGCCCGAATGATCACACTGTATGCAATTGGACAAATCGATTATGAACATGATAAGCATTTAAAGTAATGTGATTTTCTCATGTCTGGAGTATTTCTAAATAAAACCAGAGGCTAATGAACTGCTTTGTTTGATTCAAGATGCTATAGTTGTTTTTCTCCTTTTGCTAAGTCTCTTTCCAGGAGGCATGGGTGTCGATTGAATAAAATATTAAGAACTCTTCCAATTTTATTATTTTCTGAAATATTACCTGATAAACACCATATATTGGTATTGAAAGAGATGGGAACTTTTCCTGATTTCTATTCCTCTTTTCTTTTTTTTTCTCCTAGAAAAACAATATTTCTTTCCTAGATTACCACATCTTTTTGTAGTGCAGAATAATTAAAATATTCAAAAGCAAATCGCTATCACCTTTTAAGAATGTTCAACCATATTTTAGTTGAACTTGCAGGTTTATGAAAATTTCCTTTTCAATTCATTCCTCATACAGCACTGAAATATTAATACTGACCACGGTGTGAATATGTTAGTTTTAGTAGGAGTAATTAGTCTTGCAAATAACTGAAAAAACTGCTGTAATATCTATGAGAATTTGAGAATCTTGTAACCTTTCTTCCTGTTGTAAGTGCATATTCAGGTTGCTGGAAATACTTTTTTTTGCTTTTATTAGCGTTATTATTTTTAGCGAAAAGACACATGTCTCAGGATATTTATACATTTACCTGGAAAATATAGAAGGAATCAGTGATATATGTGGTGCCAAGCACATTATATATCTTTAATGCTTACATATTTCAAATTATATACATATGCTCCCCAGGGTGATTAGATAGATCCTTTCTGGAGTTACTGTAACAAAGGCTTTATTTACCTAAAGGGACAAAGGGAACCATTTAGGAGAATGAGGCAATTAAGCAATTTATATAACATTCTGAAAACATTCAGTATTTCCCACCATTTGATTTTCACTTCTGGAAGCTGCTTTTCTCACACTAGCAGATTAGAGTAGTTAGATTCTCATACCCCCTCCCCTGTCATTCTTCTTTTCATCATGAAATTATATGTTCTTTTATAAAAACATTTTCTGAAAAATTAATACTTACATTGAATTATGCAAACTTAACAATATAGGATTTGAGGTGTTTTACTCCAAAGAATTAACATAAAATAATTTTTTAAAGTACACTTTTGTGAAAGGATTATTTCCTCCAAATTGTGTCTTGCAATTTCTGTCCATATTATCACTCCCATATATTCAGGATGAGAAATAAAACAAATGGAATGAAACAAAACCAAACAGAACAAAAGAAAGAAAATACTTGGGGAGAATAATCTATCATAAAACAAGAACAAAAGCTCTCAAGTCTACTGGTGGGGGGAAAAAGCAGGTGGGGAAAATAGATGAGTAAATATAATTTATGACTGATCCAAAAATCTCAGTATAGTCTAGAGTATCAGTCTGTAGAAATACAAAACGGTTGCCCAAACTGTTAACAAGTACTAATACTAACCAGATTTAAAGATGCAGTTCTCACTTCTAGTCCCTCTTCCCTACAAAAATAAATAGCAATAAAATTGAAGGCAACAGAAACAAGAAGTGAAGATCTGGGAAATGCACTAAATGGATTATCATTTTCTAACAATTGTTTATTAGACTGTATTTATTATGTGGTTATGCAGGAACAGCTTTTCCTTGCCTTCGTGTATGTTAGGTACTGTGTTATATTACCTTAGGCAGAATATCTAGCATCTAATAGGAATTCTAAACACCAAAGATAAGATGACAGTTTTATTATCTGTGGGTCTTAATAGCCCTGGCAAATAGCAAATAGCACCATTTCTTTCTCCCAGAGAGAAGAGAAATACAGATAGAAGAAGTTACTACACTTGATCTTAGCCAAAAGGCCGAGAAGCGATACAGATAGAAGAAGTTTAAGTGAATGAGTTACTGAGTGTGGTCACAGAATCTTTTCTAAGTAAGTAGCCTATTAGGGAGTTGGCAGTTGTCTAAAAAGAAAATGAGTTCTGATGAGGAAACCTGGATTTGTTTCTCAGCACTGACTTTGTGGGCATACATCCTTGAGTAAGTTACCAAACTTCTTTGTGTTTACTTAACAGTAAAATGAGAAGATAGGATTAAATGATCTCAAAACTCCTTTTCAGTTTAGGTTGTTTATGACATGATGTACATAAGACTTACTTAGGACTTAGTATGTATCAGACCCTGTAGGATACTATTACTTTAAGAGTTTTACATGGATTGTATAATTGTCAAACAACCCTGTGAAGTAGGTACTATTATTGGCTTTTTTGAGGAAACTAAACTTAGGGATTCAAGTATCAAACAATGCACATGTTTAGGAACAGCAGAATTGAATTTTTAAATGAGGCCATCTGACTCCAGAGTCCACCAGCTTAAGGACCATGCTATATCTCCCTAACATTATCCACAAGCCAGTCAAGACTTAGGAAGTCACAAGTGTGTGTGAAACCTGTATTCTTTCCAACTTTATTCTCCCAGAGAAGATAGTTATTTGCCCATCAGCCTGGCTTATGCTGCAGTGAAACGTTACTTCCCCTTTGGTTAACATTTTCTGTTCATGCTCACTCTTTAGTTATAATCTCGAGAGTAGCACATCTTCCAGTGGAATATTTCTACTGAGTATTTTCTAGAGACTGCCCATGCAGTCATTGAACGTGAATCAGAGGGAAGGTTTACGGAAATTATAAATGAACAGTCAAGGGAGAGTCTTTTGTAGCAAAATTATAGGAGTGTCTCCTTAGGTCAAAGTCAAAGTAAGGATGAATTAACTCCCGAAGCAATTTCGAAAAGGTGAAATTCAATGATATTGCAGTTGTTGGACCAGGTGTTAAAATGTTATTGGGTGTTAATTTAATTTTCATCCTGTCAACACTCATCTGAACTGTAACAGCTGCTAAACACGGTTCCACAAGAGCAAACCATCCACAGAGAGGAAGCAGATGCCTAATCAATAGGGCCAATAGAAATGTATGGCTCAGCTAAGCAACTTGCACAAGGGGGAATGAATCCCTTAGGGCTTTGTCTTACCTGAATGGAAAAGAACTTTAAAGATAGTGAGACTATTTAAGCAGTAAGAACAGAAGACTGAAAGTCCTAGGTTGCCTTCCTATTGTATTGACTTTCTTTCTTCCTTTCTTCCTTTTTCTTTCTTTCTTTCTTTCTTTTTCTTTCTTTCTTTCTTTCTTTCTTTCTTTCTTTCTTTCTTTCTTTCTTTCTTTCTTCTTTCTTTCTTCTTTCCTTCTTCTTTCTTTCTTTCTTTCTTTCTTTCTTTCTTTCTTTCTTTCTTTTTCTTTCTTTCTCTCTCTCTCTCTCCCTCTCTCCCTTTTTCCCTTCCTTCCTTCCTTCCTTCCTTCCTTCCTTCCTTCCTTCCTTCCTCTTTTAATCCTGCATGACCTTGGATTGACAATCCCTTGGTTTCTCAGTCCCCCCGAGGTTTCAGAGGTATTGAGGATGTTGTTTCAAATCTATTGCTATCTTTACTGCTATTATTATCTCAGAGCCCTTGCACAGTTCAGAGTAAAAACTGACTGCTTCTTTATAAAAGTTATATCAGGATAGAGATACTAATGATGATGTAATAATAGTTAATAGCTGTTCTTCATTGTATCCTAGGTGGATAGGAATAGATGACTTGTAACTGAGAAAGGCATTTTGAATTTAAATAATTTTTTGACTGCTATACTTGCTAACATGATAGGATATGTAATTTCCCCTACTGGAGATTTTCAAATAAAATGGTGGATTACTATGTTTATGCCAAGTGAAATCTTACCCTGAAATTGTGGTTTGACTATATTAACCTCTTCTAGTTAATTAATCTGCCATGCATTTAATAATTTTTTTGTAAGTTAGTATGCCTCATCAAAAATATCACCTTTGTTTAATGCATCTCAGACTAGGCTATAAATCCTATTGTTGGGAATTGTTTTTTTTTCTTTTTTTTTTTTTTTAATGAGTGAAAATGATTGGATTTAAAGGGATAGAATGCAGATTTTATGTAGTTATTAAAATGATTCATCTTTCAAACAGTTTGAATGTTGAGATAGACTTTTTTGGCCTATATGCAAACACTTGGCAATTGTTCTCCTTTTAGGGATCAGCAGGGAAAAGATTCACTATGGCTACTCATCTAATATGATCTCCTGAAGGAGAAATCTTTCATTTTCCTGAGCTTATTAAATGTCAAATAAAGCAAAACAACACAAAACAAAGAAACACCTGTCTTCTACATAGAATTTCACAGTGCTTATATTGTTCCTCTTCTTCTGCTTTCTATTTCTGTAGAAAGTAAAAGCTTTAAGAAGTATGCAGTGTGGGTTATTTTATCCTATATTGGAATGGTAGTACTGTGACCTTACTGAAAAAAAAGGTTAGTTTTGAGGAGATAAAATAATTGTGGCATTTGGGCTGATGAACTGGCCTTTTTAATATTTTGGAGATAAGGTGAGTTATGATTGGGGAGAATTCAAAAGACCATCAGAGGCACGTTGAGAATTTTGTTTTATGAAATTCTTATCCCAAACATAAATGCAAATAAGGTAGATAAAGAGAACTGAGCCAGGCTTTTAATAGAACAATAATTTTGAAATGGCTCTTTGGAGATCTTAGTAGAAAAACAAAAGGTAAAAGCAAGAATTATATTTCTTAGCATTTAACTGAAACTGGGGACAAGAGCCAATATTGGTTATGTTTAGTGTGACAACATACTACATTGTTCCAATTTTGTGTTAGGTATTTGAAAAGCCTGAAGTTTGGTGCAGGAATATGATATTAGAAATTCTTTCTTTCCTTCCTCTCCCCTCTCCCCTCTCATCTTCCTTCCTCCCTGCTCCTCACCCTTTTTCCTACTGGTAAGAAATGAATGTAGATGGAACACTTTGATGAATGGATTTTGTACAATTTCAGTGAACAAATATGTACTTAACAGGTTAAATTGGGTTTCTCAGTGTGTTCACACATTATCAGAGTTATTTATAATATAACCTGTATTCTTATGTCTGTGGATGAATTTCATTACACAATTTATATAAAATAGATAATAGATTAATGAATGTTATTATTTCCTTACTTTCACTAATTAGGTTATTATTAAATGAGATCAACTAAATTCTGAACCTTTTAATGGAAAATTGATGTAGCTTTTGTGAGCCCTAGAAATCTTATTTCTTCGTTCTATCACTGTAATATATAGAGAGATTCATCATCAAAATTTGATATTTAAATCAAATTAAAGGGTATGATCAGCCTTATAAATTTTATGAAAAAAATTAAAGTTCATAGAGAAATTAATGTTTTATCTATTCACTTACAACTAGAAGGCTTTCTAAAGATAAAACTGCTTACAGCTCTTCAGTCTTTTTTCAGTGATTTCAGTACAAAAATGAACAATTTCAGGTGCCACTTTATTTTGACTGTGCGGTCTAGTAACTAGTGTGATTTTTTTTTTTAAAGATTTTATTTATTTATTTGACAGAGACACAGCGAAAGAGGGAACACAAGCAGAGGGAGTGGGAGAGGGAGAAACAGGCTTCCCACAGAGCAGGGAGCCCGATGCAGGGCTCAATCCCAGGACCCTGGGATCATGACCTGAGCCGAAGGCAGACGCTTAACGACTGAGCCACCCAGGCACCCCAGTGTGATTGTTTGATAGAGCAGAGTAAGTAAAAAATGAGAGACAAAGGAGGAGATAGAGAGAATGCTAGTAACAGATTCTGTGAAAACCCCTGTAAGATTTAGACATGTTTTAATCTTAATTGGTTAGTTCACATTTCACTCAAGAATTTAGTGGGGAATATATTGATGTACATAACTTTGTTTATTTTCCTGTATATCTTTTATATAGGGTGTTAGGCTTATTATAAATTTTAAAGTTATAATAATATGACATCCTACTACTGTTATCATACAAATAAATACTCATTGCCTTTTTTCTATGGAATTTCGAAGAGTTTAGATACATAACCTAGTAAATGCATTGTCATATACTCATCCTTTAAGTCTCTGCTTAAGTTTTAGAGTGGTTTATCTTTTGTCTAGAATAGGGTAGGTCTCCACATTTCTAACACCTTTAATGAATTATTTAGTGTTTGTTGTCTTCCTCAGTGTACCTCTGTGTTTATCACCCTATCTGGTACATGATGTGTTGAATTAAATTTAACAGAATTTCTCAGATACTCCTTTATATTTATTTGAAAGAGCTTATCCGCATTTGCTAGTTGGAGGAAACCAGCAAAAAAAGATTAAGATTTGCTCATGATCTCATGATCTCTGGAATCGCTAGAATCCTCATTTACTGAGTTTTATTCTAATGCTCTTCTTAAGGTAATACTATAATCCTTAAACCTAAATGTAGCCTATGGCTAATGAAAGCTGAACACTAAGACATCTATCTGAGCATAGCCTAGAATTCAAAAATGTTGGATCTTACACTAATCCTGCTACTAATAAGTTTGGAAAAGTTTCTTATATAAGTACGAATATAAATAATCTTTGCAGAAGTTGTTTCTGTGTTTCATAACTCTAATAACATTATACTGAAGTTATTTTAAAGTATATTTTCAAGATATTTGGTGCAACATGGTCGTTTGAGAATTCCATGCTTTGCTTTTTCTCCAGAGCACTTAGCATTACTTTACATTTATATATTTTGTGTGTGTTTTTTTTCATTCCAAGTGGAAGCTCTGTGGAGGGAGGGACTTTGTTTAGGTTGTTCACTTCTGAACCCCCCTCTTAGAAAAGTGCCTGGAGCAGCACTGATGCCCAGTTAATATTAGATAAGTCAGTGAATGAATGGATCATTCTTGTGGGTGGTCAGCAATGACTCTACAGCTGCGCTTCAGTCTTGGTGAACTCTGACCTACTGTGAGCTTTCAGCTCTACTTTCTGGCAGTTGTTCTAGCAGTATCATTGCTTTGGTTTTAGTTTGGGCTTTGGTTGCTTCTTCATTTTTATCTTTTGTCCAGATGAATTAACTGGGATTCTATCGTGGCTAGACATCAACGTAGGATCTCCTTCCACTGTCATTCTAAGATTTTAAGGTTGTGGCATTTCTTGTTACTTATAAGGAATGGTTTTTGTAGGGTAGACAAGTCAAGGATGATAACTTGCTAAGGTGCTGTGCTCAGATTCAGAGATCTATGCTCAGGTGGGCTTGCTTGTGTAGGCCATCTACTGGTGAGGTTTACCTCAGCAGTGGATAAGTGAAATGATACAATACACAATATGTCAAATAAAATAATAGTATAATGCCAACTAATCTCAGAGAAAGGTAATTATTTTGTGGAACAGAAGGAGCCAGTATAAATGAAATAGCGCATTCTAAGCAGTAATTGTTACTCATTACTGTAATCTAATTTTGACTTTAAATTCCAAGCCTAAGTATCTTATCCTGGACCTTTTGATAGTATCAGATGGTCCTTGGCTTTCCTAAAAATTAAGACTCTTTCCGTGTACAAGTGTTGAAGATTTACTTTACTAGGTAGGCCAAATGACTGAAGAATCAATTTGTATGTTTTAAAATATAGGCAATATCACAAGAATAATGTAACTATGGCATGTTTCCAAGAAATGATTTGGGAATAGATTTTATTGGACAAAATATATTCATAATATGTGACTGCTCTGTAAATTTTGGCCTACAGTAGTAGAATATGTGTCCGTTTGTAGATTCAAGGAAGAGGAAAAATATAATTTGCTGCTATGCTGTGGTAATAATAAGTTCCTAGAGGGACATCAGGCTAAAAATAATTTATTGAAACTGCCCTCGATTTCTAAAGACATTTCTGAGTTGCATTTAGAACATAGCCATTGATTACAAAGTGTGATTTGAGAAGGCAAAAGAGGCCAATTTTCCTGCAAACAAATTAAGAGATGCATATTGACTGCAGGGAAGTATGTCATCACTGAGAAATCGAAAGCAATGGGACTTTAGGAAATCAATCAGCAGTCCAGTCAAATTAGATTTTTTTCTCATACTTTGTTGCTGGAACCCTATGTGGGATGGACATATTTTCAGCAGATATAAACTTTTTATTTTTATAGTAAACCCAGGTCAATAAAATGAATAGAGGGACAGGTTACAGGTTCTAACTCATTCACATTGCATATTTTCAGAACCCTAAAAAACCCCCAAAAGTTCCCTGAAATCCTATATAAATATACATTCTTATATAATAAATTTTGTCCCAGTGACCCATTTTTTTTAGCACTTTGGGTGCCCTATGAGAAGGTATGACTCTAATCTGAGACCAATAACCAGTTGCCACATTTATTTTAACATTTTGGGGAATGAGAAAAAAAAAACAGTATTTTTTTCAATACTATAGCATTACATTCTAGTCAGTTCTACATGGAGCTGTATGCTATAAGATTTCAAGTTTACTTTTTTTTTTCCCTGAAATAATGATAGGAAAATATTTTTAAAGATAAAAATTCAAATAATGCTGTTAGATCTCAAGCACAAAATGATTCATTTGAGCATATGTATTTGCTCACTGTGGTACTAAATGCTCTTTGTTTCTTAAGATAATAAAACAGAGTTGATAGTTAACAAGTGCACAATATGCCCCAAATTTCTTATCTTCAACAGGATGATAGACACTTTTCCAGAAACCTTTTAAAAAAGTATTTTTAAGGAGTTAAAACCTATCCTCCAAATATATCAAGTTAGGATGTATTAGGTGGTTGATAAAATGAGACTGAGATATGTATAGTAAGCCAGTTTTAAAATACCTAAGTTAAATCCAACTTGTTTCATTAAGCACTATGTGCAAAGCCCTGTGCTACCTGCACTAGAGTATCAAAATGCCTTTGATGCAGTTTCCATTTTCAAAGAGATTATACTCAATAATGTGTTCAATTGGAGCACCTGGGTGGCTCAGTCGTTAAGCATCTACCTTCGGCTCAGCTCATGATCCCAGGGTCCTGGGATTGAGCCCCACATTGGGCTCCCTGCTTGGCCGGGAAGCCTGCTTCTCCCTCTCCCACTCCCCCTGCTTGTGTTCCCTCTCTCGCTGTCTCTCTCTCTGTCAAATAAATAAATAAATAAAATCTTTAAAAAAAAAGTTCAATTAATACAATATAGACTCAGATTTGAGTGCATTTCTTACTAGAAAATGTCCATTTTCCTTCTATAACTAATCTAGGACAATAAAAGTAAAAATACTTTTAAATGTTTTTAGTTTTTTTTTATTTTAGAAGATATATTTAGGGATATTAAAAACAATAGCACATATTGTATATTTTATAATTACAAAAATAATGCATGCCAAGAGTAGAAAATTCAGACAGCATGAATTAGCTCGAAAAAGAACATAAAAAGGATTCATGATTCTACCACTTAATAATGAGCACTGCAACAGAGGTCAGCCCTGTTGACTGCTACTGGCAAAATATATTTCCAGTATTTTCTCCAGTTTTGTTTCAGGATTGCAGAATAAACATACTGCAGTCATCCTTTGCTACCTCAAACCTTAGTTAGCAATGACAGGTATAAAAGTAAATAAATGTATGTATATGTAATGTATAAATATGTATATATATATAGTATGTATCTAGTGTGTATGTATATATGTGTGTATATAATAGATATATATATAATTTATATTGTATATACATGTATATTGTATATATACTATATATTTATTAAATACTGTAAAGATTTATATATATACTCTGGTTTCTCTTCAAATCATATAAATCGTGGGACACCTGGGTGGCTCAGTTGGTTAAGCGTCCAACTCGATTTCAACACAGGTGATCATCTCAGGGTCATGAGATCCAGCCCCCCACGAATCAGGTTCCCCACTGGGCATGGAACCTGCTTAAGATTCTCTCTTTCTCCCTCTCCCTTTGCCCCTCCTCCTCCTCCTCAGTACTTTTGTAGTTTTCTTCATTTTAATCCTAGATATTTTGGACAAAGTTTATGTATAAGTATTTTCATATTTTCACTCTTTCTATTTTCTAAGATTCAAAGAAAAGTTACTAAGTTTTGCATATTAATTTTTTAACTATCTTCCTCCATTCCCTAATTAAATAATTTTTATTTGACTGTATTAGTTATAATTCTTCATGTACCCTCAGAATGTCTTCTGATTGCCAAGTTTTTTTTTTTTTCCAACATGCATCCTGACTCAAGCTGTATACATTTGCAATATCTGATTTTTAACCACACACTTCATCCTATTGACCCAGAGTGAAAATTGATACTCTTGTCTGAAGGACTGTTCCCTTGAGTATATTTAAACCAGACCGATCTCTGTGTTTAATCTGGGTTCATCAGGAACCATTAGCCTTGATTGGTTTGTTTTTCTCCCCCTCCATCTCAGGACTTGATTCTATTGAGTTAACAAATATTCTCCCCAGAGAATAGCTACCACAAGCCTGTTTCAAGTAATTCCAATCTCTCGCTTATAGAAATTGAACTGACCTTTTTTTTTTCTTTCTAGTTTTATTTGAAGAACTGCTGTAATGAATTCTGTATTTGTTCAAATCTTTGAAGATCTGTGAGGAAAAAACAGTTACTCAAATCTCTATCATGTTAGCATGCTATTTATCATACTTTCCAATCGTCATTGCTAAATTATGCAATCCAGTTGAAAAGAATAAGCATTATTTATTGAAGACTCATATGCTGATATCTAGTAAATCTCATAAATCATGATTTGACTAATTTGAGATTTATGGTATTTAAGAAAAGAGCTAGGTATATGTTTATTTTTGCAAAATATCAGAGAAATAGATTAGTAAGCATTTTAGTAATGTAAATAAGACTGAGGAAGAATTATTAGGAACAGACTTTATTTCTTTTAAAATATTGTAGCATAACACATTACTCAGAAAATAAGGTAATCTATTGAATTATTGAATTTGCTAGGGCACAAATTACATCTATGAGCCCCATCATAGCTCTTTTATAATAGTGCTTAATTAAGTTTTGCTGCTAATATGTGCAATCCGTCCCTGAGTACAGTAAAACTCTCATTCAGATTTTACTACTAGAATTCTGAGGTAGAAAAAGCTTTGTATTATCATTCAAAACATATAGTTCTAGCTCTGCTTTTGAATAACTGTGACTTACGACCTCAAGTAATTTACCTCTTCTGAGTTAATTGCTTATTACTTAAATGAAAAAAAAAGCACTGTGCATACCTCACAGAGTTACTTTGAGAGTTAAATGAGCTTGAGTCTGAAAGCCATCTTAAAAAATCATAAATCAACAAAATCCTAATACTCATTACTATGTACTAGAATACTTTTATTATAAATTCACAAGATGGTTTTGTCTTCAGTTTTTGAATTCTGTATGGTAAGGAGCACAGTGGCTTGTGCGAGCTTGTCTAAATTGCAATTTGTATGAAACAGCTTTGATAATTGCCTTGGCTACAAAATTCTTGAATAATTCTCAGTTTCACTTAAAATATTTGAATGAGTAAATAAATACCACTGATATCTTGGAAAAATAATAAGATTCCTCAGTTAAGCTCTCAAAACCTTTCCATTCTGTAAATTAAACTCATCACTTGTATTTAAGGGTAAATTCTGAGAAGCCCACATTTACTCCTATACGTTACAGCACAGATTTTACATGTGACAGGTTTTAAATTAGTGATGCTGGGATGCCTGAGTAGTGCAGTCAGTTGAGCATCCAACTCTTGGTTTCTGCTCAGGTCATGATCTCAGTGTTGTGAGATCAAGCCCTGAGTTGGGCTCCGTCCGAGTTTGGCATGGAGTCAGCTTGAGATTCTCTCTCCCTCTGCCCCTTCTGCTTGTGCTCGCTCGCTCTCTCAAATATAAATAAATAATCAGTCAATCAATTAATTAATTGCTGTTTTCCCATAAAATCAAAAAAGAAAACTACATAAAGCAAACTCAAAATACATCCTTACAAGAAATTTTATAGACAAGTAACAAAGTTTAAGACTTGCTTATTACACTGTCATTAAGTAATTATATTCAGAAAACTGTAACCTATTTTTTTAAGATTTTATTTATTAATTTGAGAGAGATCTTGAGAAAGAGAGAGAGAGAGTGAGGACAAGCTGGGGGAGAGGCAGAAGGAGAGAGAGAAGCAGGCTCACTGCTGAGCAGGGAGCCCAATGCAGGACTCCATCCCAGGACCCTGGGATCATGACGTGAGCCAAAGGCAGACACCTAACCAACTGAGCCACCCAGGTGCCCAGAAAACTATAACGTATTGTTGAAAACTAAATATGAAAAATATTAAAGTATTAAATATTAAGTATTATGTATTTAATAATATAACTCGTATACTGAGGCACTTTTCTTTTTCCAGATAGCTACTACATGAGAAGCACCCCTTGTTTAGGAGAGGATGGTCTCAAGAGAATAGCAGAACAAAGGCAAAAGCCTAATGTTCTCGCCTTTTCTATTTTAAAGGATACTATCCAGGTATAAGACTACAAAATTAGGGAAAGGGTACATACCACACAGAAGCAGGATTTTTTCCCCAGAACCCTTGCCAGAGTAGAGAAAGCTCTTTAGAGCTGAAAGGCACTTAGCAATCAAGATACTGTATGACTTTCTTACCCCTTCCTGTTCCACTTGAGGTGATTCTAAACTGACAGGGAGGAAGTAGAATCCCCTGATAAGTTTAGGGATTTCCAATTAGGTAGAAATTTGTGCTGCCACAGTTCTATGTGTCTTCTTGGCAGAAGAGAATATAATGAAATGGCTAAATGGGTTCTCCATGCACCAAGACTTACAGTATAGCCAGATTTTTTTTTTTTAATTATTATGTTATCTTAATCACCATACAATACATCATTAGTTTTTGATGTACTGTTCCATGATTCATTGTTTGCATATAACACGCAGTACTCCATGCAGTACGTGCCCTCTTTAATACCCATCACCAGGCTAACCAATCCCCCTACCCCCCTCTCCTCTGGAACTCTCAGTTTGTTTCTCAGAGTCCATAGTCTGTCATGGTTCGTCTCCCGCTCCGATATCCCTTCCCTTCCTGCTATCTTCTTCTTCTTCTTCTTCTTTTTTTTTTTTTTAAAGATTTTATTTATTTATTTATTATTTGAGAGAGAGAGGGTGAGAGACAGAGAGCACGAGAGGGGAGAGGATCAGAGGGAGAAGCAGACCCCCCGTTGAGCAGGGAGCCCAATGTGGGACTCGATCCAGGGACTCCAGGATCATGACCTGAGCTGAAGGCAGTCGCTCAACCAACTGAGCCACCCAGGCGCCCTTCTTCTTTTTTTTTTTAACATATAATGTATTAATTGTTTCAGAGGTAGAGGTCTGTGATTCAACAGTCTTACACAAGTCACAGCGCTCACCATAGCACATACCCTCCCCAATGTCTATCACCCAGCCACCCCATCCCTCCCACCCCCTACCACTCCAGCAACCCTCTGTTTCCTGAGATTAAGAATTCCTCATATTAGTGAGGTCATATGATACATGTCTTTCTCTGACTGACTTATTTCGCTCAGCATAATACCCTCCAGTTCCATCCACGTTGTTGCAAATGGCAAGATTTCATTCCTTTCGATGGCTGCATAATATTCCATTGTATATATATACCACATCTTATCCATTCATCTGTCAATGGACATCTAGGCTCTTTCCATAGTTTGGCTATTGTGGACATTGTGCTATAAACATCAGGGTGCACGTACCCCTTCGGATCCCTACATTTGTATCTTTGGGGTGAATACCCAGTAGTGCAATTGCTGGGTCATATGGTAGCTCTATTTTCAACTTTTTGAGGAACCTCCATACTGTTTTCTAGAGTGGCTGCACCAGCTTGCATTCCCACCAACAGTGTAGGAGGGTTCCCCTTTCTCCGCATCCCTGCCAACATCTGTTATTTCCTGTGTTGTTAATTTTAGCCATTCTGACTGGTGTGAGGTGGTATCTCATTGAGGTTTTGATTTGGATTTCCCTGATGCCCAGCAATGCTGAGCACTTTTTCATGTGTCTGTTGGCCATTTGGATGTCTTCTTTGGAAAAATGTCTGTTCATGTCTTCTGCCCATTTCTTGATTGGGTCATTTGTTCTTTGGGTGTTGAGTTTAATAAGCTCTTTATAGAGTTTGGATACTAGCCCTTTATCTGATATATCATTTGCAAACATCTTCTCCCATTCTGTCAGTTATCCTTTGGTTTTGTTGACTGTTTCCTTTGCTTTGCAAAAGCTTTTTATATTGATGAAGTCCCAGTAGTTCATTTTTACCCTTGCTTCCCTTGCCTTTGGCGATGTTTCTAGGAAGAAGTTGCTGCAGCTGAGGTTGAAGAGGTTGCAGCCTGTGTTCTCCTCTAGGATTTTGATGGATTCCTGTCTCACATTGAGGTCTTTCAACCATTTTGTGTCTCTTTTTGTGTGTGGTGTAAGGAAATGGTCCAGTTTCATTCTTCTGCATGTGGCTATCCAATTTTCCCAACACCATTTGTTGAAGAGACTGTCTTTTTTCCATGGGACATTCTTTCCTGCTTTGTCAAAGATGAGTTGACCATAGAGTTGAGGGTCCATGTCTGGGCTCTCTAATCTGTTCCGTTGATCTATGTGTCTGTTTTTGTGCCAGTACCATACTGTCTTGATGATGACAGCTTTGTTAATAGTACTTGAAGTCGGGAATTGTGATGCCACCAGCTTTGCTTTTCTTTTTCAACATTCCTCTGGCTATGCGGGGTCTTTTCTGGTTCCATACAAATTTTAGGATTATTTGCTCCATTTCTTTGAAAAAAGTGGATGGTATTTTGATGGGGATTGCATTGAATGTGTAGATTGCTGTAGGTAGCATTGACATCTTCACAATATTTGTTCTTCCAATCCATGAGCATGGAACGTTTTTCCATTTCTTTGTGTCTTCCTCAATTTCTTTCATGAGTATTTTATAGTTTTCTGAGTACAGATCCTTTGTCTCTGTGGTTAGATTTATTCCTAGGTATCTTATGGTTTTGGGTGCAATTGTAAATGGGATCAACTCCTTAATTTCTCTTTCTTCTGTCTTGTTGTTGGTGTATAGGAATGCCACTGACTTCTGTGCATTGATTTTATATCCTGTCACTTGACTGAATTCCTGTATGAGTTCTAGCAGTTTTGGCATGGAGTCTTTGGGGTTTTCCACATAAAGTATCATATCATCTGCAAAGAGTGAGAGTTTGACTTCTTCTTTGCCGATTTGGATGCCTTTTATTTCTTTTTGTTGTCTGATTGCTGTGGCTAGGACTTCTAATACTGTGTTGAATAGCAGTGGTGATAGTGGAGATCCCTGCCGTGTTCCTGACCTTAGGGGGAAAGCTCTCAGTTTTCCCCCATTGAGAATGATATTCGCTGTGGGTTTTTCATAGATGGCTTTTATGATATTGAGGTATATACCCTGTATCCCTATACTCTGAAGAGTTTTGATCAAGAAAGGATGCTGTACTTTGTCAAATGCTTTTTCTGCATCTATTGAGAGGATCATATGGTTCTTGTTCTTTCTTTTATTAATGTATTGTATCACATTGATTGATTTGCAGATGTTGAACCAACTTTGCAGCCCAGGGATAAATCCCACTTGATCGTGGTAAATAATCCTTTTAATGTACTGTTGGATCCTATTGGCTGGTACTTTGGTGAGAATTTTTGCATCCATGTTCATCAGGGATATTGGTCTGTAATTCTTCTTTTTTTAAATTTTTTTAAAGATTTTATTTATTTATTTGACAGAGAGATACACAGTGAGAGAGGGAACACAAGCAGGGGGTAGTGGGAGAGGGAGAAGCAGGCTCTCCACGGAGCAGGGAGCCCAATGCGGGGCTCGATCCCAGGACCCTGGGATCACGACCTGAGCCGAAGGCAGACACTTAACGACTGAGCCACCCAGGCACCCACTCTGTAATTCTTCTTTTTGATGGGGTCTTTGTCTGGTTTGGGGATCAAGGTAATGGTGGCCTCGTAAAAGGAGTTTGGAAGTTTTCCTTCCATTTCTATTTTTTGGAAGAGTTTCAGAAGAATAGGTATTCTTCTTTAAATGTTTGATAGAATTCCTCTGGGAAGCCATCTGGCCCTGGGCTTTTGTTTTTGGGGAGATTTTTGATTACTTTTTCAATTTCCTTAGTGGTTATAGGTCTGTTCAGTTTTTCTTTTTCTTCCTGGTTCAGTTTTGGTAGTTTATACATCTCTAGGAATGCATCCATTTCTTCCAGATTGTCTAATTTGCTGGCATATAGTTGTTCATAATATGTTCTTATAATTGTTTGTATTTTTTTTGTGTTGGTTATGATCTCTCCTCTTTCATTTATGATTTTATTTATTTGGGTCATTTCTCTTTTCTTTTTTGATAAGTCTGGCCAGGGGTTTATCAATCTTGTTAATTCTTTCAAAGAACCAGCTCCTAGTTTCGTTGATCTGTTCTACTGTCCTTTTGGTTTCTATTTCATTGATTTCTGCTCTGATCTTTATTATTTCTCTTCTCCTGGTGGGCTTAGGTTTTATTTGCTGTTTTGATTAGGTCCCTGGCAGTTGGTAATGCCTCTTGTTCTTTTTTTTGAGGTGATTTTTTCCATTTTGTAATTTTGTCCAGAGGAGAATAGATGAATGAGAAACAAAATGCTAACAGGGTAACAATGACCCCAGAAAAATTTACACTAAAAAAATCAGAAGAGAACTGAAGCTGGGAGAAAAGAAAGGGAAAGAAAGAAAAAAGAAAAGAAAAAGAAAAAGATAAAGATAAAAACAAACAAACAAACCAGAATATGATCAAATATGATCAGGCTGGTGCATAGATCAGTACCACACACTAGATTTTGGGCGTATTTTGGTCTGTTAGAAGAAAGTGCCTCCCAAAATTTTAAAGAAAGAAAAACTTATATATATACAAAAATAAGGGTTAAGGGCACCTGGGTGGCTCAGTTGGTCAGACGACTGCCTTCGGCTCAGGTCATGATCCTGGAGTTCTGGGATCGAGTCCCGTATTGGGCTCCCTGCTCAGTGGGGGTCTGTTTCTCCCTCTGACCTTCCTCCCTCTCATGCTCTCTGTCTCTCAATCTCTCTCTCTCAAATAAATAAATAATACTTAAAATAAAAATAAGGGTTAATACGATGAAGGGATGGAATATGACTATAAAGATGAAAATTATAAAAGATTTTATAAAAGGAATTGATAAGATAAGTAGTTGGTTGAAAAAAGAAAAGAGGAATTTAAAAAAAAAGGGAGCGAATGTGATCAGACAGGAGACTAGAACAAAGCCATACACTAGAGATTTAGGGTATATTTTGGTCTGTTAGAAGAAACTATCCCAAAATTTTAAAGAGAGAACAACTTATATATATATATACCAAAAATAAGGTTAACTACCATGAAGGGATAGAATATGACTCTAAAAATGAAAAATAAAAAGGATTTTAAAAAAAGGGATTGATAAGATGTTTGTTGAAAAACAGTAAAAGAAAAAGAAAAAAAAGATTAAAAAAAAATTAACTTTGAAAGACTAAAGAATCAGGGGGAAGAAAGCCATGAATTCTATGTGCAGTATTCCCCTAGTGCTGGAGTTTTGCCGTTCTCATTGATCGGTAAACTTGGTCTTGGCTGGCTGTTCTTGCTGATCTTCTGGGGGAGGGGCCTGTTGCCATGGTTCTCAAATGTCTCTGCCGGAGGCGGAATTGCCCCCCCTTACCGGGTCCGGGCTAAGTAATCTGCTCGGGTTTGCCCTCAGGAGCTTTTGTTCCTACAAGCTTTCTGTACAGCTTTGGAGGATGAGAGTGAAAATGCGGCCTCCTTATCTCTGCCCCGGAGGAGCCAAGAACTCGGGGCCCCACTCCTCAGTGTGCCCCCAAAGAAAAGCAGTCAATCACTCCCATCTCCTTGGTCTTCAACCACGCTCTGTGCTCAACTGGCCTGTGACTGAGCATTTCTATCTCTGGCACACGACCCTGTTTGGAGTCTCCAAACCCAGCAGACCCCTGCGATGCGCTCCTGCACCGCTCCTCCTGGGGGAGTAAGGGGGGTCTCTCTGGATCTGCTGCTTGTTGTGTCCCTACTGGAAGAACAGTGGCCCGACTGTGCCACAGATCACAGTTTATGGCAACCCTGAGCTGAGAGCCCATTCTTCGGCTCCGTCTTGACAGCCGGCTTCCCTGCTCCAATACCTGGGAGCTCTGCCACACTCAGGCACCCCTGGTCTTTCTGTGACCCCGAGGGTCCTGAGACCACCTTGTCCCAGTGAGGGTTCCACCCCTCGCTTAGCCACTGGAGCGACGTCCCTCAGCAGAGCCGACTTCTAAAAGTTCCGATCTTGTGTTCTGCCTCTCTATCACTTGCCAGTAGCGGCTGATGGAGGCCCCCTCCCCCCACAGTCTGTCTTCCCGAATATCGTCTCGGATTCACTTCTCTGCACGTCCTACCTTCCAGAAAGTGTTCATTTTTCTGTTCAGAGTGTTCCTGCTATTCTTTTCTTCGATCTCCTGTTGAGTCCATAGGTGTTTAGAATGGTTTGATCCCTATCCAGCTGAATTCCTGGGACCATACAAAATTTAGATCTCCTACTCCTCCGCCATCTTGCTCCTCCTGGCAGATGGTTTTTCTAAATGATGTTGGCATAACTTTGTGAGTTAGAAAAATTGGAGGAGACTCTCAGCAGCTTATGTGGCATGGATCATATGATGAGACGAGAACGGACACCTCACTTTTAATGATAGATTGGATAATAAACCTCAGTGGATATCACTATAGCAATAGTGATGGAGGATAAGTTGCCACCATCTCCCATTCTACCTCTCACCAAAATGACCTCAGTATTTATATATAATACCAGGAAGAAAAGGAAAGGTAGTAGGAATCCTTGAGTCTGCCTTGAATTGGCAAAATGGTATTTTTGTTTTATCTGGGACAGAATGGGATTAAGATTGAAACTAGGTTGAGTTCTAGAAAATAAAGAAAATTACTGTTTTGTACAGTTGAGTTTGACAATGTTGTACTTACTACCCTAGTCTTACTATTCTGTTGATTGAGCTCTCTTCCTAACATAGAATTCACCATAGTAACTCATTTTTATGTATGTAAAACACAAAACAGAAAGATGAGAAGCTGTTATCACCTAAACAAGTTTTTTCCTTTTCCTTTGACATAGGCTAAGTTTATCTGCAAGGGAGGGGTCTCAGTTCTTTGTAAAGCATCATGTTTGGATGCCAGGAATAATAGTTTCTTTTCCTCTCTGCCTTTTTATCCACTTGAAGATGATTTGAGGGAAGTTCTCAGTGTATCGCAGATAGGTAGAAAGAAACTTTGTTCTTTATTAAATCCTTTCTAGGTAATGAATTTTTGGTTCTAGGTAATTATTTTTTGTTACAAAATATTTTTAACCGATGGTGGCTCCTAAATTTCTCTCAAAGAGCTTAGGGAGCCAATCTGCCTGGAAGATGGGGAAGTGGCTGCATTTACAAAGACACATCATGTATTATTTGGACAGAAGTAATTGGAAAAATTAACAAGACTTACTCATCATCCCTCACCCAGTGGCATCCACAGATGAGAAAACATTTCATTATTAATTCTCCTGTGTGCTGCCTTCTGCAATTGCTTGTATATTTTATTTAATTGGTAATATATTCTGCTTCAAATTTGGTCAAGGATTAGGTAGAGAAGATGATTCTCAGTGGTTTTAGCCTGACCAAGGAAAAATGTCCATAGCAAGTTCTTGGATATGTTAGAGCTGAAATTATGTCTGGAAGCCTCAAAAATAAAAATAAAAGCTGGAACCTTTGATCTTTCATTTTTATTTTCAAGCTGTCTTAAATTATGTCACAGGAGGCATTCTAGATCTATTACTGCTCTTCGGTGTACTGTACATTCCCTAATCCAACTCTCAGACTTAATTCTTCACTTAAATAAGACATGAATGTATCAATGTATTTAATCTTAAAATGGCAAGATAGCAATCTCCTATCTCTGTGATGATTGTTTTATCTAACTCTGAAACTTGGAGAGAACTATATTGTAGGACCTAGAAACTATATGACTTAATAAAGTTGATGTAATTCTTTAGTAAAAATACTGAGGATTTTGGTCCCAGTAGTAGAAAGTTCACCAGCTTATTCCTTTAACAAATACCTACTTAACACATACAATGAAAAAGACACTTGTTCTAGACATAAGGATGTAGTCATTAAAACCGCCAATTCTTTTCTCTCAAAATCCTAGTAGAGTGAACCGACAACTAATAGGCTAATAAAAAAATAGCCCAAAATATGGTGAGTATTGTGAAAGCAACAACAAACAACAACAAGGTTTTCTAATGAGTGCCTGGGTGATTATTTTACAGTGGTTTTCAGGGAATGTTCTTCTGAGAAGTTGGTATTTAAGCTGAGTCCTAAATAATAATAAGAAGACAGCTATGCGAAGATTGTCTGGGAGAGTTTGGGAGACAAAGGACAGTTTTATGAATAGCAATTCTGGAATGTCAAAAGTCTACTAGATGAGAGTGATGGCAGCATGAGGGGAAATAAGTTTAGAGGGGTAGATGTGGGCTTATACTGTCTGTAGGTATCAGGGAAATCAGATTTTATTCCCACAGTGATAAGAACCTAGGGTAGGTTTTAATACAAGTGCATAAAGTGATTTGTTTGATAATTTAAAATACTACTCTCTCTGTATTATAATCTCAGTGATAAAATAATATATCTGAAATTTTCTTAAAAAACATTTGGAGAAGTATTGGGTGGGAGCAAATGAGGTTCAGATGAAACTAGATTAGCCATGATTTTTAGTTAAGTACATGAATTCATTATACAATTACTTCTACTTTATATGTATTTGAAAATTTTCATAATGCAAAGTCTTAAAATATATAAAAACCACAACTTTCCCCTCAGTGTAATAAGCAAGATAGTGTCCAGATTTAGATTTATCAATGATACCCCTCACAAAAGTAGAGAGTTAATAGGATAGGTTGTAAGACAGTGGTGGCCAGAAATATATACTGGATAATGGTGCAATTTATTGAGACAGTAAAGATAAATTAGAGGATTGCAGCTTGGAGAGGGCACTGGAAATTTAAGGTTCATTTTGGACATGGTAAGGGTGAGATGTTTATTAGACATCCAATTGGAGTTATCAAATAGCTTCAGTGTGTATATGAACAAGGAGTTCAGAGAGAGGGTAGTGCCATAGATGGCATTATTTGTTCACAGGAATTTGTCCCTTCTTTTCCCTTGTCATTTCTTCCTATAGGCAGGGCATGCTTTTTATACTGTTACTTTGGATTTGGCCACATGAATGGCTTTGGCCAATAGGATATGAATGGACTTGAAAGTTGCTGTGTTTGAGCAAAATCTCTAAATGTGCTAGTATGTTTTAGTTTGGTCCCTTTTTCTGCTCTCTACTGTGAGAGTAGCATTCTTTGATCTTCACACCTGGGATCTGAGATGAGATGAGATGACACTGCCTGGTCCTAGTCAAGCCCATCAGAGTTGTTAGCACTAGAGAAGCAGGCACAAGAAATAAATGTTGCTGAAAGCCATTGAGATAATTACAGATATGTGTTATCTCAGTAAAGTCACCTGATATAGTCAGAGATGGAGATAGAAATTTGGGAGTCATAGGCATATTGATTGTATTTAAAGCCATGGTACTAGGTGAGATGATCTAAGGGAAATGATGATCTTAAGTTTTTTTGGGGGGGGGGAATGGACTTGACAAAACAAGACAAAACAAAACAACTCCACAAAACCAAGAAGTTCTTAGAAATTTATAACTAAGAGGGCATTTATTTTTTGTTTCTATTATGTTTAGTTTAGTGGGATTTCAAAAATTGGCAAGTAGATACTTTAAGTCAACATTTGAAAAGTATTTTTTCATGATGTATATCAAGTCAAACAAAATGTGAAATGCCTTACTTTATTTTTTATTTTTTTTCAAAGATTTTATTTATTTATTTGACAGAGAGACACAGTGAGAGAGGGAACACAAGCAGGGGGAGTGGGAGAGAGAGAAGCAGGCTTCCCGCCGAGCAGGGAGCCCGATGCGGGGCTCGATCCCAGGACCCTGGGATCATGACCTGAGCCGAAGGCAGACGCTTAACGACTGAGCCACCCAGGTGCCCCGGAAATGCCTTACTTTAAATTACACATCGGGCGCCTGGGTGGCTTAGTTGGTTAAGCGACTGCCTTCGGCTCAGGTCATGATCCCGGAGTCCCGGGATCGAGTCCCACATCGGGCTCCCTGCTCAGCGGGGAGTCTGCTTCTCCCTCTAACCCTACCCCCTCTTGCGCTCTCTCTCTCTCAAATAAATGAATTAAAAAAATCTTAAAAAAAATAAATTACACATCACCACAAGACAGAAATTTCTGATAATTTTTCAAGTTTTCACAATGTAGTTGAAATTGGAGAAAGTTCACTTGAAATGAATTGATTGCTCTCTGCCTAAAATTAGGTCCCTAGCTTTAAAACATAACAAATATGATTTTAGATTATATTTTTCGGTGTAAGTTTCTATCACAAAATGTATTAGGCTTTGTTTTAATTAGATGAAATAAGGCATTTCTAAATTGGTGAGTCTCTTTAAAGTGCATATGAAATTATGCTGGTGGTAATTTGTTAAATTATTATGGAACTTTCACACTTCCACAATAATATGTTTCATTTGCTTTTGATTTAGGTTAAGTGTCCTGTTATAAACTACCCACTCCATCTCCATATCCTCTCTGCTCAGCAATTTCATGGACATCTACACACACTTGTATTTTCTCTAATGCTCAGGGTCCCAAACAAATTATAATCAAGATGGGGGTGGTAGGGTTAGTAGAAAACTATTGTTAAACCAAACACATCTCTTTTCAGTTTTCATGTTACATTATTTTCCTTTGAGTGGTTTTTCACCAATGGTTTTAGATGTTATTAATTAGTATGTCTCTTTAAGGCACTCCCTTTCCTTAATCATTTTTATAACAAATTTGGAGTTTCTTTTACTTGCTTGTTTCTATGCAGTTTAATAAAGTCCTAGAAATAATACTGAAATGTAGTCTTATACTCCTATAATCCATCCTATCTGAATTTATTTGTCTAGTGGTAGGATTTGCCTCAATCCTTTGTTCTCACATAAAAATTTTATCATTTCATTAAGGAGGGATTTTTGGGTGGCCTCATGAATTCTTTATTTTCAGTTATGTCACTGGTTAACAACAACAACAATTATTATAACTGCCATTTTTTTTTTTTTAGATTTTATTTATTTGACAGAGAGATATAGCGAGAGAGGGAACACAAGCAGCGGGAGTGGGAGAGGGAGAAGCAGGCTTCCCCCGCTGAGCCCGATGTGGGGCTTGAACCCAGGACCCTGGGATCATGACCTGAGCCGAAGGTAGACGCTTAATGACTGAGCCACCCAGGCGCCCCTATAACTGCCATTTTTAAGCTCTTACTGTGTTTCAGGTATCACTATAAAAATACTACATAACATATTTAATCTTCATACAACCAGCCTATGAGGTGGGTTTTGGTAATATACCCACTCAACAAATAAAGGAACAGGCTAAATAACTTGCCCAGTGTTATGCAGCTAGTAAATTATGGAGTCAGGATTAAATCTCTGCTCTGTCTAATGCTAAAGCCTTCATGCTTAACTCTGCTTTATATAGTTGCTATCAGAGCAGGTTAACAGCTCTATCCCATAATCTCCAAATCTCACTAGTTTAACAAAGTAAAAATTTATTTTTCACTCATGTCACAATTCAGTCAGATAATTGGCATGCAACCTTGTAGGCTTTCTATCTAGAGTTTTTGTTCTTCCTTAGAACCACAGTAGTGGTAGTCATTATTCATGTGACTATTAAATTTAAATGGATTAAAATGAAAAATTCAACTCCTCAGTTGCAGTAGCCACATTTCAACTGCTCAGGAGCCACATTTGGCTCATAACTGTTGGGGAGTGCAGATATAGAACATTTCTATCATCACAAAAATTCTGCTGGACATCTTTGTCTAGAACCTCTGATTCTTCCTCTGGAGCCTCTGTTTCAAGCCTCACTGTGGTTTGTCAGGGAGATTTTTTTGAGCCAGTCTGAAGTCTAGTATATTACTCCATTCTACTTTCCATTGGTTAGAATTCATACAAATGACTGCACCTAAATATAAGGGAAACCGGAAAATGTGGTTGACATATGTAACTAAGGGAAGGAGGGAAATGGCTGGTGAACAATCAGCCAGATTCTATATTAGTGTTGCTCTAAATCTCTCTTCTAAGCATTTGCTAAGCACTTATTAAATAGCAATCTCTAAGCATCTGAAGTGCATTTTAAAACCCTCACAAGAAATTGGGGGAAGATTAGATTATTGTTCAGATCATTGTCTTTGCCTTTCCCTTTAACACCTCTGGGGGAAGAGTTTTCTTCCACATCTCCTTGATGTTGGGCATGCCATATAATTTGCTTTGGTCAGTCAAATATGAGATGACGTGGCATTGTCATTGTGTATAGAACCTGGGTCTTAAGAAGCATCACATTTTTCCACTTAAACCCCTGGAAGCTTCAGAGCTCCACCATGAAGAAAACATGCCTCCAGGTAGCCATTGCTCATCCAACTCAGGCCCCAGAATGAGGCACATGGAGCTGACCTGGACTTAATCCACTCACCAAGTCACTTGCAAACCTTTGAGTTAGAAAATAATTCTTATTCTATGCCTGCCTGATTTTGTGGGTTTTGCTATGTAGCGAAAGCTAGTATAATTTTTGAAGAAGAAGCTATTGTAAAGAAATTGAAATCTAGACTGGCTAAGTGTCCTACATCACGTGGCTATTGAATAGCAGAACTGGGATTCAAACTAAGTCCCTCTGATTCTAATATACATATCTTTAATCATTATTCCATGCTACCTCTAAGTAAACATATTGTTTTCGGGTACAAAGAAACATTATTTAGAAAATAGGGCTGTGTATGCTTCTGTTAAATATTTCTGTTATTAGTTGTTTAATTTTCTCACTCTACTCTTTAAGCTCTCCATATTTATAAACTTAATTTATAATTTGTACACATACGTGCATGTAACAATGAACAAAATTTTGATGTTTTCTAAGGAACATAATTCTTGTTCTTTAGAATGAATTGTTAGATTGATTTCCAACAAGTTTCTCTTTTTGAAAAGTGGTGATCTCTTGGGTAGGTGATCCTAATGGGTCACATTGTGGCAAAGTTAAATGAATACAGTGCAGGAAATCAGGCAAGTATTCCTTGAAGTTGGGTTTGAACAATGATCTCAGAGAAGTAGCACCTTTTGGTGAGAGCTCAAGAGAGATGCTTTTGGGCGCCTGGGTGGCTCAGTTGGTTAAGCGACTGCCTTCAGCTCAGGTCATGATCCTGGAGTCCCAGGATCAAGTCCCACATCGGGCTCCTTGCTCCGCAGGGAGCCTGCTTCTCCCTCTGACCCTCCCCCCTCTCATGTGCTCTCTGTCTCTCTCATTCTCTCTGTCTCAGATAAATAAATAAAATCTTTAAAAAAAAAAAAAGAGAGATGCTTTTAAGAATGTTCATTTTTCCATTTGTGCAAAAGGGCTTTGTTATTACTTAAGCAGCATATGGCTGTGAAATGAGAGATGAGCTCTTGCTAAGCTGCCAAGAACACTTGTGGACACTGAAAATATGAAAAATAAATAAATGAGCAAGATGCAAGGAAATCTTATGGTTGAAAAAGTGTTAGTGTAGTTGTGAAGTGTTAGCATAGTTGAGAGGTGTTGGCTACTGACCTAGTTTGTTGCAGTTAGGATATGCAAAACATGTTCAAAGAGTATAAAAGGGGGGTTTAAAAACTCTAAAGTTATTATATTTCCCTTTGTGTATTTTTTTCTTTTCAGATGTTGTTGTTGTTAGGTAATATTATATGGCTTTTTAATCATTGTAGCCAGTATGAATTTAATGAAATGAAAATTGAATATTCCCCTAATATGACTACAACCTTGTTATTCAAAGTGTGATCCATGAACCAGGAGCATTAGGCATCCCCAAGGAAATTTTTAGAAATGTGTGATTACTGTTTACCCAAAACCAACTGAATCAAAATATTTATTTTAACAAGGTTTCAAGGTTTGATGAAAGATAATGACAGAGAAATTAAAAGTTATCGTCCAGAAGTCACCAAATTGCAATTATGTTATTAACCAGGCTAGTATTTTCTTTACACAATAGTCAGGAAAGGAATTATTTACTAAGGTCAAATGGAAAATAAGATGAGAAGAAATGCAAAAATATTAGCTCTTGTATTATGTAATAGATACTTGACTACCAGTTAATGTCCAGAGCACTGTGAAGAGAGGTTGTTGTTGTTGTTATTGGTATTGTTGTTTTTAATGGTCAAAATAGGGAAGAAAATGTAGCAATTCCATTATTATTCGGTTTACAATCCTATCAAGTTAGCATACATTTTTTTTAATATTTAATTTATTTGACAGAGAGAGACACAGCGAGAGAGGGAACACAAGCTGGGGGAGTGGGAGAGGGAGAAGCAGGCTTCCTGCCGAGCAGGGAGCCCGATGTGGCGCTTGATCCCAGGACCCTGGGACCATGACCTGAGCCGAAGGCAGATGCTTAAGGACTGAGCCACCCAGGCGCCCCAGCATACATTTTTTCTTAAGTACTGTGAAGTACATAAATAAGGGAAATATTATACACTTACTTCTTTTGACTTACGACCTTGGACAAAGCATTAAAATAAATAAAGTGAATAGCTTTGGAAATTAGAACAAAATTAACATGAGTATCAATAATGTGCTGATTGTCTTTCCTTTCTGTTGACTTTAGAAAAATTTGGGCCATAATATATTTATAAGAATATGACTTAGTTTTGATATTTGATGTCTTACTTCCATATCTTTGTAATAAGCCAAAAACATATTTATTCCAATAATGTTCAATTTAAGATTGATATGAATTTGCATAAATTATAATAGGGCTCATGTTTGTTGAAATATCTGTAATAAATATTCAGGTAAAAGTGCTTAAGATTGTAGAGATTACGATGAGGTCCTTGAAATATTTCCTTTTGGTGAGGATTTTTATAAGAGCAATTGGTATGTCCCTATTGAAATGGCTTTTAATTTATTTTTAAATTTATTACAATTAGTCAAAGGATTGGTTGCCAATTAACTTGCTAAGTTTTTCTCTTATTTTGATGGGTCAGTGTAAGGCATATGTGATTCTTGTTATTATAAAATGTTTTATTTGTGCCACAATGGGAAGCTCTATTTTGAGCCAACATCCTGGCTCAATGTGGTTCTTTAGCATTGCTTCTGCTGATATATTCTTGTTTCTGTGTTTTAGTTTATATGACCATTGGTAGTCAAACTAAAGAAGCTATCCCTGTATGGGCACACTGGGAAAGAAAGGAGTGTGACCTACTTATCTTTCCAAAATGAGAATATAGGTGGAAGCTTAGCAGCTTTTCAAAAGCCAGTCACTATTGGATGCTATTTGTCCAAACTTGGAGGCTGCCTACAATATCTGTTCAAAAATGTCTATTTCTGGGTCACCTGGATGGCTCAGTCGTTAAGTGTCTGCCTTCAGCTCAGGTCATGATCTCAGAGTCCTGGGATCGAGCCCCACATCGGGCTCCCTGCTCCGCGGGAAGCCTGCTTCTCCCTCTCCCACTACGACCCTGCTTGTGTTCCCTCTCTCGCCATGTCTCTCTGTCAAATAAATAAATAAAATCTTAAAAAAAAAAAAAGAAAATCTCTAAAAACAAACAAACAAAAAAACCCAACAAAACAAAACAAAAATGTCTATTTCTTAGTGTCAGAGGTCACCGTTCTTCTTTAGTGCTGTCAATTTAGTGCCTCCTGATGCCATGATTTCAAGGATATCAGGAAAGCACCTTTGTTTTCAAGGGGCTTTTCTACTGCTTACTAATAGATAGATGTGTTTTTTTTTTTCTTTCAATTATTTGACATTTATCTATTTTATTATTTTTTCTTTCCTTTATTTTTAATTTGTTTTTTAATTTAAATTCAATTAGCCAACATATAGCATCATTAGTTTCAGATGTAGAGTTCAGTAATTCATCAGTTATATATACATTTATCTGCTTTAATGAGACTTTCTATATCATTTAGAATGAACCTTAAAAATTTCAAATATAATTCTTAATATTCATATGTGTGTCCACTTAAAATATTTTGATTACTACAAATTTTGAGACATTGACCTCTGATCTGGGTAGCATTTTTTCTAACAAAAAAATGTGTGGCATAACTTGAGAGCTTAATTAATTGAATAGGCTAAATGCTAGTAGGAGGTTGAATGGTGGGCCCTAAAGCAAGTGACGGATGTCATTGGAAAGGCAGGGGAACATTTGAGACACACAGAGATACAAAGGAGAAATTAATATGAAAATGGAAGTAGAGGTTAGAATGGTATCTAAAAGCCAAGAGATACCAAGGATAGCTACCAGCCTCCAGAAACTGGTAGAGGCAAGGAAGAACACTCCTCCAGAATCTCAGGAGGGAATATGACCCTGCAGATACTGTGATTTTGGATTTCTGGCCTCTAGAATTGTGAGAGAATAAATTTCTTTTGTTTTAAGCTACCAAAATTGTGGTAATTTGTCAAGTTGATCTTAGGAAACTAATATGCTCCTATACCAAATTCCCAAACCTAATGACTTAGCAAAATGCATATTTATTGCTTATTTACATATCACAGTCTGTTGTGTTGGCAGGTGTGATTCTGCTTCATGCAGTCACTCACAGACCCATGTTCTGCCCATTGTGTGATTCTGCTACTCTCAAGAAATGGCTTCTAATATCTCTGCAAAAGAGAAGAAGGAACATAGACAATCTCATAGTTTTTTTTTTTTTTTTTTTTTTGCCATGTGTGGAAGTGGCACACATCACTTCTACTCACATATCTTTGTCAGGTTTCAGTCATATGACCCACACTCCTAGCCCCCAAACAAAAGGATGTGTGGAGAGTGTATCTTCCTGTGTGCTAAGGAAAAAGATGTATTTGGTGACTACATAGTATTTTCTCTGCCAGAGTCAGTCCCTACAGTATGAAGTATCTGTTTCACTGTTTCTTTAAAACATAGAAAACATTAATGACCTCTCCAGTGATGCAGACAACCCAGTTAATCAGTCACTGCCTCCAGTTCAAAGTCTAGAATCTCCAGGTGATGCACTATCTTTTCCACTGGGCCAGCATCCTATAAATTGAAAAGTGTTTATCTGACTCCCTTCTCTCAAAACCCAACAGTGAAATGATAACATTCTCATGTGAAAAGGTGAAGAATGGCCTCCACATAATAGACTCTGGAGTAGAGGAATACTGAAACCTGCTTTGTGAACAGGTGAAGGCCAACAATCCTCCAATGTTTTAGACCAGGCTCATGTTTTCTCTTTTTGTCAGTAAAATTCTGTCACAGATTTGTCTTTTGACCTTTTTGTTTCTTGTCAGTTCCATGTGCCAGTAGTCACATCTAAAGATCCTCCTCAGTTATGTTACTGATGGGAGAGTCTATCTTGTGTTAATGGAGGTCTCCATTCTTGGATTCCCCACAAAAAGATTAATGTGAGGAACTGTGCTTGAATAAAGGCAGCCAGAAGGAAAGTAGCAAACAGAAAACAGTTTATTAAAGGGAAAGTACACTGTGTACTTAAGGTGGGAGAGCGGACAGGTTCTACGAGGTGGAACCGGCCCCTAGATTGTTTTGGGATTAGATATTTGTTGGGTCTTTCTGGGCTAGGAAGAGCTGTGATGTACATTGGGGTGGTCTCTGATGGAACTGCTTCTAGTCATTTGGGAAACTCCTCCCACAGGTTGGGAGGGGGAGTTTTTTACCCTACAAGGTTTGTACCAGAAACATCATGGCACCCTTTCTCCACGGTGGGGTGTGTGTGTGTGTGTGTGTGTGTGTGTGTGTGTGTGTGTGTGGTTAATCACAATGCAAATGCATCATAATGATGCATTTGGTAGAAGATAATGATGCTGAGGTAGAAGAGGAGAGCACATGCTCTACACCTGTGACTCCAAGGTCTTGGAAGCCCCAAATTCAGGACGTTGTGCCTCTGGGCTTCTAAGAAGTGCCCTATTTATCACCATCCTTTCATCAAGCTCATGTCTCTGTCATCCGCCCCTGAAGGACTCGGAACTCTGCCTTGGGATGTTCCTTCTACTGCTCATATCTAGCTTCTTCCTAACAGCTACAGCTCACAAATTCTGTTATCCTTTCTTCATCTTCAAGCCTCTGACTCTCTGCTAATGCCAGCTCAGCTCTTGAGGCTATCAGGCTTTTTAGGAAGCTTGGATTACAAATCCAAATTTGGGCACAAGAATGAGTCACTCTGTTCCAAGACTTTTATGAACTCCTTCTCTTACTAGTTGGGGTCTAGAAGCATATTACAAGGCCCCGCACTTCTAGATTTTCATTCTCTTTTATTTTTGCTTGCAAACCTAGCCACTTTTTCTTAGTCCATCTCTTTATTAGAACCATTACCAAACAAACAGCAGAAACAACTGGCACATGTCATTAATGGTTTTTTTTCTAACCTGTTTCCCTAAAATAAGTTCGGCAGACACAGAGTATAGGTGACAGTTTTTGAAATGTGTTCAATACATAATATGGATCTCTAATTAGGCCTGTGATATCTGTTTCCTCATCATCTAGCATCTGACCCCTAAACCAATTCTATACATTTTATGCTTGTTAAGGCAGTACTCCACCTCAAATTTCTAGTTTCTATATTATTTAGAGTAAGATCTCTGCTGAAATAAACAACTTTGAAATTCAGTGGCTTATTAATAAGTAATCATGTCACAGTCATGCAAGTTGCTCTACTTAGTCAGTTAGGGACTCAAGCTCCTATCTTCAATAAAATGCTCCAGAAGACTACAGAGGAGAATAGTGAGAATGCAGGATTGTACAAGGGGTTTATAGTTGTGTTTAAAAGTGGTTTGGGGGCATCTGGGTGACTCAGTTGGTTAAGCATCTGCCTTCGGCTCAGGTCATGATCCCAGGGTCCTGGGATTGAGCCCTGCATTGGGCTCCCTGCTCAGCGGGGAGCTGCTTTTCCCTCTGCCTGCTGCTCCCCCTACTTGTGCTCTGTCTCTCTCTCTCTCTCTAATAAATAAAATCTTAAAAAAAAATAAAAGTGGTTTACATTAATTCTACTCTAAATCTACTAGTCAGAACTAAGAGATATAAACCCAACCTAAGAACAAGGCAGTCTCAGGATTGGGTCTTCCTGTATTCCCAGGAAAATGAAATGGTTTGGAAAATACATAGCATTTTTCAGATGTAGGCTTCAGTATAATCTCTTCTCTTTTCCCTCTAGCTAAATAGTCAAAGTTAGTTCCAAGTCAGAGAATAGGGGCTGGGAAGGGGTCATGATCCATTCATTCAGCTCTTCAGGGACCAGGCTGCAGCAGCATTATCATCTTCCAGGTCACTCTGACTTTGATATCCAGCCAATAGATAGTAAAGGAAATGGGAAGAAGGCATACCCATTTTTCAAATATCTGGGCCAAGAAGTAATACACATTGCTTCCATCCATTTTCTATTGTTTAGAATTGGCCCCATTTAGATACAAGTGGGGCCTGGAAGTGAAGTTCTGGAATGACAACCTGTTTCCTAGCAATGATCCTAGAAATTAAAGAAGGAAAATTTGAAAGAGAGACTGTCATAAAGGGCCAAAGTGCCTATAAATAAGAGAAGCTTCAAGACAGGGGAACAAAGTAAGGCTGAAAGGCTTACTCACTTTTATTTGTGCCTAGAATTTGTCTCGTGTGATTGATTCTTACAAAAGTAATATATTTTATCATCATTTTAAGTCTGTGATTGCCTGAATTTATGACACATTATTATCTTAAAGGATTTGTTTTAGTAACCTTTTTTATCTCATCACCTCATTGTTTAGGCGAATGGGTGTTTTGCCTTATCAATTAGCTATGGTTGTGACTTACCCTTTTGAATATCTGGATGTGAGTGCACAAGGCTATAGTGTGACCTTTCTAGGCCACACAGTGAATCATTTTTTTCTTTGTTTTTTTTTTAATGTAAATAACCATGATGAGTCTGTTTTAGGACTGAGAGCAAGATCCATGGCAGCAGTAAACACCAGCAATTTTTTAAAAGCAGTTTCCACTTAACAAAACCACAAGGTCAACCAACCCATAGTTGCAACTTCGTTGCTAAACTTTTCCACTTGGTATCTGAGGCAAGCAGAAATCTGACTCAATGGCCTTAGCTACTCCACCAGTTAAGTTGTACATTTACCAAGATTCAGCATGTGTGTTCCTAAACATGTTTATGCCAAGAGAACTTTTTTATGTTAATTATCTATTATAAGATATTATTTTGTATGCTGTTAAAACATTGTTAAAATAATGCTGTTAAATACTGTTAAAAAACATGATACAGAATTAGTTAAGAGTAAAATGACTGTAAAGGTTTGGAGAAAACATAAAATTATGAAAGCTAAATTATCTAAAGGAATCTGCACTTTACTTTCCAACTGTCTTTAATTTCTCATTCTACTTATAGGAATGGAATATTATAGAAAAAAAGAGAATAGCTTTGGTTTAATCAAGAAAAACGATGAGAAATTCCAACCAGGAACCCTGCCCCCCCACTCACCTAATAGCAGACACTGGGGGTGCTTGATGCTCCATTCACATCTTTTCTGTTTCCCTACAGTTTCAGTACAGAGTACCCAGCACCTTTGCAGAATCCCATACCAAGTATTTGCATTTCTCTGACTCTCTGCTTAAGGGCTACAGAATCGGTCCAGGGCCAAGGCCACCCATAGTGCTAGGGATTTAATACCCCCAGGTGCAACCTTGTTTCAGTGAGGCATGGGGATCAGTGAATAAAAATACAGCCAGAGTCTATCTCTTTTTAGATATATCACACAGTTTTCCAGAGGGTCCTCAGTATGATTGGATTTCAGTAGCCATGGCTAAAACTACACATTGTTGGTTTTCCTACCTTCTCTGAATCCATTTTACTGCATTCTACTTGTGCTTTCTGGGATCACTTTCCAAATAAGCCACCTGCACTTAATATTTAGATCAGTGCCTGCTGAACACAAACTAATATACCTACTGAAAGAAAAAGGTTGGTCGTATATGAAAATATTGTCACATTTGTACATATCTCAATCTTTCCATATCTGTTTATTTAATAAATTGCTTAAGATAATTTCTTACTTTAATTGACTTTTTTGATTAACTGGTCAACTTCTAGTACCCATTATTTTAGATAAGATTTCTTTTTTTTTTTTAAAGATTTTATTTATTTATTTTAGAGAGAGAGAATGAGAGACAGAGAGCATGAGAGGGAGGAGGGTCAGAGGGAGAAGCAGACTCCCTGCTGAGCAGGGAGCCCGATGCGGGACTCGATCCCGGGACTCCAGGATCATGACCTGAGCCGAAGGCAGTCGCTTAACCAACTGAGCCACCCAGGCGCCCTAGATAAGATTTCTATCAAAGTTTGTTTTATTTTGTTTTGAGATTCAGATTAGCGTAGTGACTAAAAACTCAGACTCTGGATGCTTCACTGCTTTGTGTATACCAGTTGAACATAGATCTTTTAATATCATGATATTTGGGGACAACAATCAGCTTTAACTTCCTGGAACATAGTTGATGAAATACACCTTTGTAAATGAATGTCAGGGCCAATTAATTACATCCATACAACAGGATACTATAGGATGTCACCTGAAAGACCTAAAATTCTTGTTTCCCCCCTGCACAATAAAACAACTTAAATTTATTTTCTGGTCAATGTGAGAATCAATATATTTGACTTCTTTTTGAACCCTAGATTTTGTAACTTATTGACATAGACCTTCATGATGTATTTTTACAGCTTTTTTTTTTTTTAAACTATGCATTAACAACATGGGACATCCACTTAGTTTAGGCCAGTGCTGAGCAGATTTAAAGCAAATTGTATATCACATGAACATCTACAGGATCCACAAAATTATTTCAAAATGATAATACCCCTGATTTCAAAGTTTCTCAAATGAAGAGAACCTTCTGGGATTAACATACAAAAAAACGCAGTTTATAAAGCCTAAAATTCACCATCTATTTTGCATGAAGCATTTGTAGCTCACTTTATTCAAGCACCAATAGAAAAGTGCTACAAGCATTAATCCAGGAGTGGTTTTACTGTATGGTAGAAATGTGCTAGAGAGAAAAAAAAATTAGGGGTGGAAAGATTAGCTTTCTTTCTTTTGGATTTCTTAGTCAGGATCTTTGTTAAGGAAAAGAATTTTAAAAGCCTTTGGACAGGGGCGTCTGAGTGGCTTAGTCGTTAAGCGTCTGCCTTCAGCTCAAGTCATGGTCTCAGGGTCCTGGGATCGAGCCCCGCTTCGGGCTTCCTGCTCAGCGGGAAGCCTGCTTCTCCCTCTCCCACTCCCCCTGCTTGTGTTCCCTCTCTCACTGTTTCTCTCTCTCTGTCAAATAAATAAATAAAATCTTTAATAAAAAAAAAGCCTTTGGACAAGAAAAGAGAGGAAGAATGACAGGACTGAGAAGGAGAAGTCGAACAGGGTTTCCTGAATGTTCCTGAGTGGAACAATTGGAGAGACCAGGGAAGTCGTGATAATTCAATGCAGTCACACAGTGTGTTTAAGTAAAGTTTCCTTTGCCTAAAATAAATGTAAAATTGAATTTAAATTCTAGACAGGTATTAGGTATAAAAAGACTTTTTATATTTACTTATTCTATGAAAGTGTAGAAAACCTTCTTATGCACCTGTAAAATTAAAGGAGCAGACCATACTTTCCCTATCTATTACACGTTGATATTCACATAAAAAGAGAAAAAAAATGTTCAGACTATCATGAAATATCCATTAATAGATTTTGACGGTCTTTGGGGTGGGATATTTGGGAACATAAAGGAAGTTTTTCTTCAGGAAGATTACAACCCAGAGTGGCTAAGTTATTTTCAAAATTTCATAATTCTGGGTCATTTTAGGCAAGTTACTTAAGCTAAACAATTGTTTTAAATTTAATAATAGTCAATTCTTCCACTGTTGGAAGCAGAGATGCTACAGCTTTTATAAAAGTTCCTGCCTTATTAACAGATGCTAATTATGAGTAATGGAAGTCAGATTAGTTTCCATTTCTCAAAGAGCTGTACTGTATTTGCAAAGAATTTTAAAGAAATTGCATTAATCTAAGTTTGTTTTAATTACAATTTGTTTTCATAACAGCCAACTGACAGGTGATACTTACTTACAGTTGCTTGAATTACATCCACGGGTAATGTTTTCATGTTTATAGTTGTATAAATTATTTTAGCTCAGTGATATATTTAGTCATAAAATAAAACATATAAATATTTTAAAAACAGACTGAAGGTGTTTATTCCCTAAATAGATTATTACCTATTGGGCATGCACTTAACATCTGTGATACTTCATATAAAATCCAAATTACCTTGAATACTCCCTGCTACATTTCCTGAAGAGTTTACATTTTCCTCTCGTGAATTGGGTTGCCATGTTTAGCAAATAAAAATAGACAATGCCACTATATTTTCCTACATTTTTCTCCCCATCCCACTGTTACCTCAATTATTATAAGGTATGCATTTTTACTTTTTAAAATGGTAGAAGCCAAACAAAAAAGGAAATTCCTTTTTCAGGTCAACTAATCATAGAGCTACTAAGGGACAGATGTGCCTCTTCCTTGCTTTAAAAATTGAGTTCATCATTAGACACACTATGAATGCTTCTAGATGAGGTTCTAGGTGCAGTGCAGTGGGGGAAGCAGAGAGAAGTCTAGCTATCAAGGGCAGGTTTTATGAGGGTGTATTGCATACTTAGGGCCAGGAATCTGAAAAGTTCTTTTTGTTTTTGTTTGTTGTTGTTGTTTTAAATTCCTTGAAAGGAATGTCTCATGGAAAGAAAAATGAAATCTTACGTTATAGGAGTTAGGGAGGAGGTATAGTTAAATATTGTGGGATAAATGATTTAATTTCCTTGAAGTTCAAATGGTGTCTCTGGGGATTCTAGGTATTTTTGTCAATCAGCATTTAATGATGATTCTGCACTAAACTGCAAGAATCATAGAAGACTTGATTTCTGCCAGGGGAGCCTAATTTCTAATCCTAATAGTATAAAATAAAATCTCAGTTCTTTGGTGAGTCTTGATTTCCTTATCTGTGATACTAGACTGGACCAGTCTACTCTTAACCAAACAGAGGAGGTAACATTTCTTACTCAATTGGGGTCTTAACATGACCGAGTTTTTAGATGAATTACATCAACATTTAATATCAACCTTCTTGTCTTTGGATTTTCTTCTTGTTTTTTCATGTCCTTGTTTCATCTACACACTCCAAGGTTTAACTTTGACAGGTGTTTGAATATAGAATTAAGAAAAATATTGTGAGATTCACTTTTCTCATAGAGTAGAAATTTGACATGTAATTTAATAGCTCTGATTATTGCTATAAACACCTCCTTCTCCTCTATCTTCCACTTCTCCTTCCTTTCTTCTTCCCTTTTTTAAATTCTTATACTCCTAAATAAGGGATTACCAGTAGTAGATCAGTAATTTTTACTACGTTTGCTAAATGCTTTATTTACTTACACTTTTTTACAAGTTTTCCCTGACCAATGGGAAACAAACTCAAATGGAGCTCCTGCTGTTGGAGTTTACTCTTTAGCTCATTAGATCTTTCTTTTGAAAATATTTTATTTTGATTCCTGGATATGTTTCAAAAGTATACCACATGAGAGAAATTGGAAAAGATGAACTGGATAGGCATGGAAAGTATAAATACATTACCTGCAGACCTGAGGTAGTGTAATAGTGTGTAATACTTTTACTCCAGATGTATATGCTATTGCTTAGTAATCTAGACATAAATAATTTTTAGAATACTTACAGTGGCCAGATAAAAGATCTTCCTTGACATTCTTTATTTCTAAAATTGTTTCATTATTTTAACCAGATGGTGTTTTTCCTACAAATACACTTCCTAGTCTCAGATGGCTGCTAACCAAAATCTCATTATTCCTTAGAAGATGGCTTAAGTCTCATTCTCCCTGAAGTTTGCTTCTGCAAGTGAAATCAGGAGTATGTTTTGTTTTGTTTTGCTTTAAGATAAGAAATTGATCTCTGCAGTCTATGTTGTGGCTGACGGCAGTGTCCTTACACATTGGGTCAGCGAGACACACTTCTATATCCATGTTGACACAAAGTTTTGAGAACTCATCTCTGAGCAGCATTCAGCATTCCCTGCAAGAGGAATGGATAATGTTTAATGATAAAAATAATGAAATCATGATGGGATCTGGATTACTTTAATGAATGAAAACAAAACAAGGCAAAATCTCTGGAAGAGAGATCTTAGTATTTTTCTGTTTGTTTCTAAGTTTCTATGACATTCAGGAAGTACTAGTATCACAGCCACTTCCTAGTGATAATTGCCCTCCCAGTAAATGTCCTTCCTTGACTTTATGAAAGTATAGATTATAAAGGTTTTTTATCAATTTAATTTAATTTCTTGAGATAAACAATGATAGAGAATCAAATTTTCTTTCCACATGCTTTTTCAGGTCTTCACTATTTATCAGAATCTCATTTTATTTGAGACACAAATAATTATATGGATGTTTTATTAGGAAACAAAGACAATCTATTATCATTTTTGGATTTCTTTATGAATGCAAAATTAAATAGAAAGCTGAAATTATAATCTTGGAATTCCGCCAACATTCTCCTCTTGAGGAAAATATTTGGGATCTGGGTTATCCATATTGGCTGTCTTTATTTTCACACTTGTTCCACAATTACTTTTCTGTCCACATTATTTTTCTTGAAATGACGTATGTTTAAAGACACTGTGTTTTACATAATGTTAAATGTTTCTTAGTAGCTAGCTTGCAGGTGAATGACTAAGTTCACCTGATGTCATTCACCTGAAAGCCTTTCTATTAAAATAGGCACTTTTAAATACAATGGACTACCTGTTTTCAAAAATTTACTGCATGACCACTGGGATATTCATGTTACGGAGGAAAGATTCTTGAATGCTATTGAAGTTTTATCAGTTTCTGTCTGACAAGAAATAGCTTGGATTGGCTATGAATGGAATGAGCCAATAACCTAGATAAACATCAGATAATATGTGAGTCCTTAAGACACTTTTCGAGATATGATAAAACATGTCAGGGGAACCTATCTCAGTAACCTTCGAACCACAGAGTATTAGTTTTGAAAGATTAATCTTAATAGATTTTGAATCAATTTATGCGATTCCCACACACACAATGAGACAGCAAGGAGCTTCTATCTATTCTATTTATATTCCCTGAAGGTTAACTTTCAAAATGTATGTGTACTTTGCATTTGGAGAGCAGTCAGATGATTTTTAAGACTAGAAAACAGATTAGATTTTGAGACTGAATTTCTTATCCCACAGGGAATTTACATTTAAGCAGAAAGTCAAGTTTTATGTATAAAAATGAAAGGAATTTAAAATTTTTACTTAATTTTTGAAGAATAAAGAATACAGACATTGCATTAGTTAAACCATAGGCGGAAGGATAATTCTTTAAAGTTTTAAATATATTTAAAAATGGCCTATGTTCCTAATTACATTGGGTGTACAGTTTAAAATACATGATTTTAAAAATCACAGAAAATATTCTGAGGCACATATTTTCATGGAAATTCTTGAACTAGTTTGTATGTTTTATGCATGAACACTCGCAGTGGCAAGCCAAAATGACTTATTGGAAAGGGTGCATTTCCCGTAAGCACCTGAGCACTTGGGTGATCTATGCTTTTGCTACAGCATTAGCTTAACTAGATGTGAGAGGGTTAGATATTTTGGGAAGTAGGGTCATTAGCATAATATGGGTTCTTCTGAAGCCAGGGGAATATAGGTGATCTAAACACAATCAACATCATGAAGCAGGAGCTGATGTTTGAGTCAGCTAACATTTTTTTTTTTTTTAATTTAGGCCACCTTGATAGAACGATTTTTTTTTCCTAAATATATGTAACCATGCTAAGCCCGTTATAAGAGTCTATAAGGAAAGTGATCATTATACCAGTAACTATGCCTTTGTTGACCCTATCCTGTGAATGTTTGTGATCTTACACATGTGCAGTTAAGGTAGCAAATAAGCCAGTTTAAAGAAAAGGCAAATTTACTGTTGCAGTATGAAGTCAGTCTTCTTAGTTGAAATTTCTTTCTAAGCGATGATCCTTAATGATGGTGAATTATATGTGTTGTCTTTTTTAAGAGAGAGGCTGTGGCAAGATAAGATGACAGCAACATGATTTATAAAATTTTCTTTCTGGAGCTTTTATAGTTAATAAGTAAACCTAATTATAACTCTCCCACAGTAAATTATGACAATATAAAGTTGATGACTGCTAAAACTCAGCAAGTTTGCAGTGTTTTCCAGTAGCTATTTCAGGCTACTTTATGAAGGGTGTGAAACAAAGATCAGTCAATCAAATCAGGATGACATTCATTTATAAGACTTTTGAGAAGACTAAAGATATGGCTGAAATTGTAGCTCAGTTATAAACCCAATTTAGAGAAATTATATGAATTTGTCTACTCTTTTTACTCCTTGTCTTCTAGGTCAGACATGGTTTTATGTATAAGTTCAAAGTTGCGATTTGCCATTTACAGAATTACATAGAAAATTACAAGAAAGAACAGAAAATCCTAGCTTTGTACTTCTTCCTGCTGACATTGCCACAAGAAAAATTTAATTTATGTCATTACCTTTAGATAATACTGCATGATTCCATCCCAGGCTCATATGAGAATTAATGATCAACATGGATATTGTATTTGAGGGAGGATTTCAAATGCTCCTTGAAGCCTCTCTCAGGTTTGTAAGTATTTGCTTTAGACAAAACTCAGATGTAGGCTAATCTTTTATATATATATACACATACATATATATATATATACACATACATATATATATATATACACAAACACACATATATATATTTACCTGCAAGATCTAATCTGTAATTGTACACAATTTTATTTCTAGGCCCATATCTCACATATCTTCTTGACGAATCATTTCCATTGCTCTCTTCTGGGCACATTCCAAGGTTTCCACAACTCTCTTAGTAGTGGAGACACACACAACAATAGTGATCATTTTATGAGCAAAGCTGAATGGAATCTCACTTGTTTTTCCCTCTGCTGTAAGACTCTGTGGGACTGTCAAGGAGAAAATAAATATTTGTTACTTTTGGTAAGGAAAAAGTATGTGTGACTCAGCAGCACATGGAGAGCAGATGTATTGAGTAAGAGCCTACTCCTGTGCATCAGACCTGTCACTGAGTGAGTCTATAAATAGAGAAAAATTAGGGGAGAAGAAGCTGCATCCCTGATTCTACTCAGGCTTATTGATTGGAACTAAAGTTTGGGTTTTGGATGTAACACTGATCCTGTCTGTATGGATGACTGGTCAACTCATGTTTAAGTAAGCCATGCAGCTAGAAAGCAACTGTCCCTAAAGTCCCACCACCATATACAAAGGCAGTCTGAACAATGAGAATCTTTTGGGTGTTGAAACACAGAAATTCAGTTGTGGATATCTTGCTCTAGAAATTACTAGGTTTGCCTGATTAAGTTGACCATCTCTGCCTTTTCCATTCTTGCAGGTGAGAGCTAAAATTTTACCTTGCCCATCCTGGACACATTGGACTTGCTCTGGCACTTTTCATAGGACATGGTACTGAGCTTCCAGTTTGCAAAGTAATTGCTTACAAAAGACATTTCTACTGGATAGAAATCTGCCCTAGCAAGTTGGCCACATTTTTTTCCCAGATCAATTGTTCAGTTTGGGAATTGACAAGAAAACTAGATTTGGATTGGTAACTCTAAGAATTTAAATGTGTAGAGTTCTGTTTCTGCATTAGTAAAAAAAAGAAAAAAGAGGAGTCCCTGGGTGGCTTAGTCAGTTAGGCATCTGCCTTCGGCTCAGGTCAAGATCCCCAGGTCCTGAGATGGAGCACAGTCGGGCTCCCTGCTCAGCAGAGAGCCTGCTTTTCCCTCTCTCTCCGCTGCTCCCCCTGCTTGTGTGATCTCTCTCTCTCTGTCAAATAAATAAATAAAATCTTAAAAAATAATAAATGTGTAGAGTTTATGAAAGGGCCACTGCTTAGACAATAAGTATCCTTTTTGTAGGTGCTGATTCCCTAAAAATAATACACTTCTGATTTTGCAATTTGACTGTTTTCAAGCTTGCATTAATACTTTGATACTTACAATAGGGGATTTTTTTCCTAATACTTGTAAAATGCAATGGGACATATATGTTCCTATGTCTTACAATTTTCTGGATAAATGTTCTATAAACATAAGAAGAAAGGCAGGGCAATTTGAGTGATCCTATGAGAAAAGCCTATTATGTTATCATATTTAAGTCTAGGAACCAGCTTTAGTCATCTTTGTATATGATAAAACACTACTATATACCCCAAACATAGTACATACTCTGTATTTTTGTCAGACTACATTAACAGTTCTCTCACAGGTAGCCACTACCAGAATGAAATTTTGGAACATTCTCCCAAAACCTAAGTTAAGGGTATTTTCCCTCCCAAGCTATCTCTTGGTCACTTCATGAAGATGTTCTCCTTAGTTGTAATTATAACCTATCAGGTTATAATAAGGTTGTCAAAAAACTGATAAGCCTGACTATTAAAAAGTCTATTTTTTTGTTTATTTAAGCAGATTACAAAATTTACCTTCATCAGTAAAGTAAAATTTTAACCCTGGGACTTGATATCATATAGCATATATTCCTTTATTTTGAAGTTGAAAATACAGTAATAGCTAAATGAAATAACTATGATCACTAGATTGTGATGGTACACACTCCTTTTCTAAAACCAGTCAGTAGCTAAGACACTGCTTTAGTATTTGTACTGCAATGAAGAATTGATAAGAAATTTTTCTATATTGTGCCATTTAGAAAATGCTGAATAACTCTCATTTAGGTAGGAGTCTCACTCAGCCACAGGGCAGTGTTTATTAGAATGTCATCCTTTCCTTTTGCTTTCCACTCCCTGTTTTTTCTTTTTCACTTGGTTGCCAGGACTGCTTATTCACTGAAAATTACTAACACTTTAACCTCTTGTTTGAGATTGCCTTACTGATAGACATGGGAAAGACAGATAATTTGCAGAATGACCTAACTAAACTGCACTGCAAGGAAATCTAGTGGCCAATCTTTGTCAACAGCGGACACCTGAGTTATCCTAGGAAGACGTTTTTGCTCCTTAGGCTCATGGATGATAGGCATTTTATAAGTTCTTTATCCAAATGCTGTAAAGTTAAGGTCAATAAACCTTTGGGTTAACTATAGTCAGGAATAATTTTATTCTCATTTTTTCCAGGAAAATAAAAAAAAAAATACTTACTCTTTATAACAGTAAGCTTTCCCTCTTATGTTTTACAGCCCCCCATTTTTCAGCCCCTCTCTAGTATCTTGAGTAAACTTCCAGTATCCCATCTCACTTCTTTTTCCTATCTTCCTCTATTTATCTTAGGCATCAAAGTCTCCTAAAATGAATATCTCTTTCCCATAATTTAATGTATTATTTCATTGGCCATACTTACAAATCCCCTATTTTCTTATTATATAGAAAAAGAATATAATATATAATACAATACAAAATAACTATCTATATACAAATTAATTACATACAGTGTGGAAACACTCTCCACTATAATTATTGCTCATTGACATAAAATATATGGTCCAAATCAGAAGTTTCACTTGCAATTTTAATGGTTGTTTTATTTTCCCTTAAGAATAGATACTCTTGGGGTACCTGGGTGGCTCAATTGGTTAAGCGACTGCCTTCGGCTCAGGTCATGATCCTGGAGTCCTGGGATCAAGTCCAGCACAGGGAGCCCGCTTCTCCCTCTGACCCTCCTCCCTCTCGTGCTCTCTGTCTCTCATTCTCTCTCTCTCAAATAAATAAATAATAATAAAAAATCTTTTAAAAAAAAAGAATAGATACTCTTGTTTTCCTCACTGCTTCATCCTTAATTCAGTTTTATTTTAAGGGCTTGATCTATTACTGAACCTTTCTGGCATATACACATGTGCTCTCTTCTACCCTAATATTTTGTAGTGTATAATGTGTATCATCACCAGTTCCCCATTTGTCATCTGTCTTGTCCCAAACCAAGTCTTGCCCATGTTAAAAATTCTATAACTGCCATCATCTTGGAAATGTCATGACATTCATGGATCAATAAAATCCTTTCCCAGAGAGGATGAGAAATATATGAAAAGAGCTTACTAAATTCAAACGGTTTCTTTTAAAGGTCCGATGGATGAGTAAGAGATTTGTATGAAAGTGATTTCAGGGAGGGGTTGTAGGATGAGAGTAGGATGACACTGACAAGGTAGGTTATAGTGGTGGGGAACTGGGTGGGGAGAGCGAGTTCAATTTGAGATGCCTTTAAGATTCCTTCATCCTAGAGATTCTTTTCCTTGGAGGAGTGCAAATGAAAGGGTGAAGAATTCAGGACTGCAAAGTGCAGAGTCTCCTCAGTGGCCATCACATCTCTGCAGTTTACTAGGCCCCACCAAGATATAATGAAGTGCTTTGTATGCGCTGTGTGTAAGAGAGAAAATCAGCTCACCAAATGCCTTTTTTTGGGGGGGTGGGTGATGACTTACAGTCAGGGGGCAGCTTTGTGAATTTGAGGGAACATAAGGATGCTGGAAGGAGCCCTGTGTGTCCAGGGAATTGGAAAGAAAACAAAAAAGGATTTTGATGTCCGTGCCCTCAATGTCACCCCGGAGCAAATAAGGAAAGGGAAGAATTGTGTGATAAAGGCTGTGACATCAGAAAAAATGAGCAAAGTAATTTTGCAGTTATAGTTAGAAAATCATTAAAGTCTGATGTTTAATAGGTAACTGAAATGAAGAAGGTAAGCAGAATGTCAAGGTCCTTTTAAAGAGCTTAAAGATTACAAAACAAATCAAAGGTTCTGGCAGCTTCTCAGACACTTGCAAGCTGGAGAATTCACAGAGCAACAAGGTGCATGGGGTTTCTCTCTTTTCCTTTCCTTGAACAAAAAGCAAATTTAAACAAAAAGGTACCGTGTATGTAACAACAATGCTGCCAGATGTACATGATGAGACCTTTAAGGGTTACGCATATTCTAAAATCAAACAAATATTTTAGTTTATTACTTTCTATAGATTTCAATAGGAAAAATTCAGATACATACGCTTTTTCAAAGCATTTTAAGAAGTCAAGATCAACCAAAAACACAAGACAGTCCTAAAATTCAACAAGATTTTCTCCACGAGGCAAAATTAATATTCTATAATTATGTTCCAAAGATTATAATACACATGCTCTTTTACTAATATATTATTGATTAATGATGTATTAAAAATTAATTTTCAGAGTGATGGAAGAAGTTAGAAAATTAGTAATTGGGATTAAAATTAACTTAATTTTTCAAGGTAACATAAATATAGATAGAAATTTTGCTTTTCTGTCACCGATTGAGTGGAAAAAGAACAATGAAATTATACTTAATTCTAATTTTAAGATAAAGCTGATAAAGGGCTACAAATTCATTTCTGTAGGTCTTTACCTAAAATTAATCCATCTAATACATCTGTACTAAATAGTTATCATTTTTCAGGTACTGTACTTGGATTGTGTTAATTTCTGAGTTAGAAAAACAAATCTATTTACAGAACAGAAAGGCTTTGTGGACCAGATATCATTGGATTTGTCATAAAAGATGAAGATAAATACCATATGACGTCACTTTATGTGGAATCTAAAAAAAAATGAAAATTTTTTCTAAGTTTAAGATGGCCATTTTCAGATTTTTTAATAAGAGTGATATGATTGAATGTCAGTCTAATCTGACAATAGTGTTGTACAATAGTTTGGAATGGGAGATTCTGAGACATGGAAGACAGATAAAAGGGGGTGATGAGAGGAAAGAGCATTTTAAGTGCATTGGCAAGTGTTAGGAGAAGTGTTAGGAGAGTATAGGGAGCCTGGGAACAATTTTGATTCGAGTAGTTTGATTGCTGTAGCAAAAAACATCCAGAGGAGAATGGGAGATCATATTTAAAAGTTAGATAAGGCTGGACCACTAGGAGCCTTGAATGATGTGCTACAAACTTTGAAACTCATTTCCTAGAAAGTTGAAATGGAATTATTGAAGGCTTTTCAGTAGGAAAATGACGTGATTAATTGATGTGTTTGTTGTCACGGAATATGATTGCTAAAGTATCATTAAAATGTGTATTGACTGCAAAAAGCACATCCAAAATACATTAGTATATTAATGAAATTGAATTATCTGAGGCTTAAATGTTTCTTTATTATTGCTCCATTAGTACAGAACTGAACATCAACTCTATTTCTGTGTATACAGATACGCACATGTTATGTATCAGTCCTCAATTTTAAGAGATATTATTGAAAATAATGTGATCAATATTTGCTTTATTCAAGTTTGAATACATGTAGGCATCTGGTTAGTGTGCAGATATTACTTCCTTTTCCAGTTGCCATTTATGACTACATATTTTAATTTCTCCATTTCAAAGTGTACCATGTGATTTTTTTTAAAAGGTTTTTAATTTATTTATTTGACAGAGAGAGACACAGCGAGAGAGGGAACACAAGCAGGGGGAGCGGGAGAGGGAGAAGCAGGCTTCCCGCCGAGCAGGGAGCCCGATGCGGGACTCGATCCCAAGACCCCGGGATCATGACCTGAGCCGAAGGCAGATGCCTAATGACTGAGCCACCCAGGAGCCTCGTACCATGTGATTTTTAATTGCTATACACCAAGATCCTCTTACAGTCTTACACACAAAGTTTATGATCTTTAACTAGATGTTTAGACATTATTCTGCATGGACAGATTATGTAGATGTTAGACTTGCTTCAAAGTTAATTGGTGTCAACCTGTAATGCATATACTTGTTTTGGGTAAATGTGAACCTACTACCCTTTTTTTTTTTTTTTTTTAATAATCAAGTGAAGACTTTAGGAAATACTAATGAAAATGCAAAAAAAAAATCTATCTGTGCAGTGGCAGTTCTGTCCTTCTACAACATACATCATTGGTGTCAAAGATCTGAGTCACAATCATTGTACTCAAATTTTATTGAGTGGGTTTTTGTTCGTCTTCGTCAGATGTGCCTTCATTGAACTACTTGAAAGTTATACCCTTCAATATGATGAATTGTGGATGGGTTTTACAATACACAGGAAGACCTAACAGTACTTAAACTGGAGAATCTTTATTGACAATAATTTTCTTTCACTTATACAGGAATATATGCTATTGACCAACATCAGTAGGCTTCTCATTTGAGTCCTTATGGTGGTAAAAGCATTGTTGACTTTACAACTTTAACAGAACTCCTGAATCCAAATGTTATAAATATTTTTCAACAATTATAAAGCTATAAAGAATAATGTAATTAAATACTGTATACTCAACATGAAGCTTTGTCAGATCTTAACATCAGCAACATGTGCACTGACTGGCATCTGAAATAAATAAGTGGATTTTTAAAAAATAAATAAATGTTAAATGTGGAGATAGTAGATCTTTTTTCTCTTTAGGACCTGCTCTTTTTTTGTTGGGTTTCTTGTGGTGTCCCTCAGCATATGTATGCATAGTTTGGAAGGCAGCCAGTGAACCTGGAAGAATTTGACATCAGATTTTGGAGCTCACTTTTCTGTGGTTCCTTCTCTGGGAATTTGTTCCTCAAGTTGTAGTCAGTTTGGTTGTCTCAAACTCCAGCCCATGTTCCTTACCCCAGAGAGATCACTGCTTTCTGTTAAGGTGGTGTTTTTTACCATCTGAGTGAATTGGAATATATCCTCAGGAAAAAATTCAGGATAAATCTTGACCTCCTGTCAATGCCTATCTTCTGTCAATGATAATAGCTCCTCCGATTTCTGCTTATAGGAACTCTTCAATACTTTTGAAAAGTTGTCTCTTACATATTATATAGTTTTTATAATTTTGGTAGGAGATCTATTCCAATAATATCTAGTCTATAATGACCAAACTTCAATGTCAAATAGCATCTCTTTTAAAATTATATTTTCCTGTTGCTTGTTACTAGTTTATGAGAATTCAATATATGAAATTTTTATGAGCTGATGATTTATAGGAAGAATGAAGAGCTTTCTCATTAGTTCTAATATTTTACCTTTATATCCTTTTGCATTTTTTTTTTTATGTAGGCAATTCTTTCTTCCTTTTTTTTTTTTTTTTCCTGTAAATAATGGCATGCTCTGGTTCACTTAACAGTCCTTTTACTTGAAATTTATTTTTCTTTCTTACAAGTTTGCCAGGACTTCTCCTTCAATGTTGAATAGATGATACTATAATGGGCTTATATTCCTCCTTACTTCTGATTTTAAAGGGAATGCTTGTAACATTTAGAATGTTACTAGAGTAACATTCCAAGAATAGTTATTATTACAGCATACTTACTAGTAATGCTTCTTTTAGCTCTTGAGAAGTCTCCCAGGACTTCTACTTCTGGGAAGCATGTAGAAGATAATGATGGCTGGCCAATGATCTCTTCTCTGCAACTAGAAAAAAAAAAAAAACTGGAGAAATTGAAAGAATCCTATTTTTAAGGGATTACGGGGCTTTGAAAGCAATGAAGATAAAATGAAATTATAGAGACTGGAACACATTTGCAGAGTGAAGTGATGATCACTAGCCATTGTTTTCTGTGTTAATTTGGGAATTTGGAAAGTATAATGATGTTTGAACTTAGACTGCTCAAAGAGCCTCTGCTCGAGAGAAGAAAAATCAGGAAAGCTTTTAGGTATCAAATAGGGCTGAAACAACAATTGGGAAATTTAAGGGACCTTAGATACACAACAAACTTTAACAAATGTATGTTTTCTGGATTTGGAGAATGCACAGGGAACAGGAATCAAGCCAAAGGTGGAGTGAAATCTTTTGTATTAGCTATTGAAGAACATGACCTGTTAGGAAAGTGGGTGGCCTTGAGTACATTGCTGGACTTGTGCTCATTACATCTTCTGGATTTTGAAACTTTGTGGGGAACATGCATTTTGGAAACTGTGAGAGACAGAACTCGAGCATCTGCATTTTTTTTAGGATGAAAGAAACAAATCCAACAATCTCTTTGTCAAAACATGGGAAGGTCACACCAGAAGAATAAGGTGAATCAGAGGTAGACTCAGTATCATTAAATCTTCAACTATGCCCTGTGCCAGCTCAATTTTTTTATTATATTGCTATAATCCACTTTTGACACCACCTTACAAAAACAGAAGGAACTTTTTCTGATGGAAGATAATAACATCTGTTGCCCTTATATTTCTTTTATGGATCATTTCTGGAAAATAATAAAATATTTACTAGGCATTCAAAGATGAAAGAAAACATATTGACAATAAAAAGGAAAACACACTAGAAGCATACCTTATATATGATCTAGATATTGGAGTTGGCAGAACTTTGTGACTGAAATATCAAAAACTAAGAAATATATGAAGAAAAATCAGTAAAAAGATATAACTTCAACAAATATAGAAATCTATTTAAAAATAATCAAATGGAAATTCTAGAGCTGGAAAATATTACACAGAACTCAAAGAACTTACAAAGAACTCAAAAGATGAGTTTAGTAGCAGATTGTAGAAAGCAGAATACAGGATGAGTTAATTCAAAAATAGGGGAATAGAAAATACTAAATCCAGAGAGAAAAAAATGTAAAATTAAAAAATAAAACAGCATAAGAGACATGTTGGGCATACTAAAAATTTTAGCCTTAATATAATTATAATTGGAATCCCAGAAAGAGAGATGAGAGAACATATGTCAGAGGCAAAATTCAGAGATCAGGTAATTGAGAATTTTCAATATTTGGACAAAGATACAAATCCGGCCATTCAAAAGCTTACCAAATCTCAGGTAGGACAAATCCAAAAAAATTACACCAAAGCTCATCACAGTATAACTGTAAGAATCAAAGGTAAAAAAGAGAAGCATTCAAAAATGAAAAGGATGCATTGCTTTCAAAGGAATACCAGAATGATAGTTGACTTCTCAGAAGAAATGATGAAAGCCAAAAAACAAAAACAAAAACAAAAAGTTGATGCTATTTCTAGAAAAATAACTGTCAGCTGAGATTTCTATATCCAAAATATGTTCTTCAAAAAATAGGGTAAGATAAATTTTGAGACAAAGCTGAAGCAATTTGTCATCAGTAGACTTCCACTAAAAAACAAACTAAAAGGAAAGGGAAAATGATCCCAGATGGAAATGTGGAAGTGCTGTAGGTAATAAAGAATACCAGTAAAATAAATATATAGGCAAGTGTAAAATACTATAGATTACCTAAAACAATAATTATAACATCTTACAGAGTGAAATTATATGTAGAACTAAAATGTATGACTATAATAATATAAATGGCAAGAGAAGGATGCCTGGGTGGCTCAGCAGTTAAGCATCTGCCTTTGACTCAGGTCTTGGGGTCCTGGGATTGAGCCCCGCATGGGCCTCCCTGCTCGGTGGGGAGTCTGTTTCTCCCTCTTCCTCTGCCCCTCCCCCTGCTTGTGCTCTCTCTCTCTCTCTCAAATCAATCAATCAATCAATCAATCAATCTTTGAAATAAAATAAAAGGCAAGAGAGGTAACTGTATTTTGAAGTTCTGTGCTTCCAGTTGGTATCAGGAAAGTAGTAAGAATAAACAGTTTGTTAGATTGTAATAACTGAGTGATGTGTGTTGTAATATCTAGTGTAACCACAATAAAAATAGTAAAAGAGTATATAATCTACATGTTATTTGAAAAAAACAAAAGAACTAATAAAATATTTTATCCAGAGTTTTAGGAAAAAAAAAGAACTTAAAGCAGGTGGACTAAATAGAAAAAAAAAAAAACAGTAATAGGGTAGAGCTAAACCAAACTGTAATTATATTTTAGGTACATGAATAAATATTATATTTAAAGATTATTCTGTTTGGATTAAAAAACATTCTCCTTATAAGATAAACAGTCAATGTAACAAAAATGAACTGTATTTATTTCTATATTACAGCAAAAAAATAGGAAATAAAAATTCAAAATTGTAGCAATTACTGTGACAAAAACATCAGATACCTAAAAATTAATATAACAAAAATATGCAAGAAGTATAAGTTGAAAACTATGAAACATTAATTGAGAAAATTTTAAGACCTAAGTAAGTAAAGGATATACCATGTTCATGTAATTGGAAGAGTCATTATTGTAAATATTTCTAATTACCCCATAAATTCATGTAGATTCAATACAGTCCCCTGTATTTGAAGAAATTGATAAACTGATACTAAAATTTACATGCAAATGCAGGTAGAAAAAGTAACCATTAAGGACTTGAAAAGGAATAATAAAATCATAGGACTTACACAAGGACATATAAAGACTTTTTTTTTTTTATATATAAAGACATTTTAAAGCTATAATTTTAAAAGTATGTTATAGGCAAAATGATAGAAAAAAAATATGATAGAATGGTAGAGTGCCTAGAATCAGACCTGTTCTTGTACAATCACCTGATTTATGACAAAATTGATTTTCAGGTTTATTGATTATATATGATAGTCTTTTTAGTAAGTGATGCTGTGTCAATTGGTACCTACATAGGAAAAAATACATCTCGGTATATCTTTACTTCACACCAGACACAAAAATTAATTGCCGATATACTGCTGATACAAATGCAATCAGCAAATAATGAAGCTTTTGGAGGAAAATATAGAACTTTTTTGTGTTCTTACCGTAAGCAGAGTTTCTTCAGAAAGACACAAAAAACATTAACTATTAAAAAATCGATAAATTGGGGCGCCTGGGTGGCTCAGTTGTTAAGCGTCTGCCTTCGGCTCAGGTCATGATCCCAGGGTCCTGGGATCGAGCCCCGCATCAGGCTCCCTGCTCTGCGGGAAGCCTGCTTCTCCCTCTCCCACTCCCCCTGCTTGTGTTCCCTCTCTCGCTGTCTCTCTCTCTGTCAAATAAATAAAATCTTAAAAAAAAAATCGATAAATTGTAAAATGTTATAATTAAGAACTGCTGTTGACTAAAAACCCATGAGGAGATTTAAAAAGCACGCATATAACGGGAGAAATGATTAGCAATAGGATATATGACATATCTATTCAGAATGTATTTTTTAAAACTACAATAGGAAAAAGACAAACAAAAGCCCCACTTGAAAAATGGGGAAAAAGCTTGAAGAGATATTATATAAAAGAGAATGTCCAGATGAAGATGAGATTTGCAACTTCAGTATTTACCCAGGGAATGCAAAATAAAACTCCCACTTATCACAATGTGGAAAATTGTTAAAAACTATCAAGTACTGGAGAACTCGGGCACCTGGAACTCTCATACTCTGCTAATGAAAATGTAAATTAGTGTATTTTAAAAACTGGCTGTACTAATAAATTTCAGTGTGTTCATACATTATGGTTCAGCTATTTCTCCTATGTATACACTCTGAAGACATGGCATACATATAATTCCCTTAAAATATGCCCTATAGTGTTTGTGTCATCATTAATAATGATAAAAAATCTGTAAAGTACACAAGTACTCATTTAACAGTAGAATTGATAATATATGGTGCTGTAATTACACATTAGAACACTATATAGCAATGTTAATGAAAGGACTACAACCATACACAACAATATTTTGATTAATTTGGTCACCCTGTGTTTCAGATTAATTTTGATGTCACTTCCAGGTTAGTTAATAGGATACCTCTTACCAGATTGAGTAATTCAATTTAATTCCCAATTTTAAAAACTTGGATTATATGTTAAATTTTTTGATCAATTTTATTGTACTGCAAGTTACATACAGAAAAACACATTAATCATAGGTATATAGCCTATAACTTTCACAGAGCTAAAACACCTATGTAATCAGCCCCAAAATGAAGAAGCATAGCACTATCAGGGCTCCAATAGTTCCCCTCACACCCTTTGTCTTTTACTACCCAGTATCTGTATCTGCCTAGAATAACTGATATTCTCACTTCTAACATTGTATGCTAGTTTTGGCTGTTTTTGGAATGCATTTAAATAATATGATACCATATTTATTGATTTATGACTTCTTTTACTCAATATTATGTCTATGAGATACATCCATATTGTTTTCTATATCAGTAGTTGTATCTGTGTGGTAAATTAAAATCATATTTTTTATAATACCTATCGTTGAATTCCTAGATACTCTTAATTCAGTTGCTATGTACTTTTTTGTACATTGAAATAATAAGTTTTCTAATCTTAGAATCACTTCATTTTTCTTAAGAAATGTCTATCTGTATTTTCTCATCTTGCCCTTATGTAATTTTCATATTAATATAATGCCCATCGTATAAAGTGAATTCTCTCTTATTTAAGTCTCAGGGACAGACTTTTTAAGAGAGATGATTTGTTAATTTGTGGTTTTAGAAAGTGTATATAAGTTGTCTTAGGCAGTAACGTTTTGAGAGAGAGAGAGAGAGAGTGTGTGTGTGTGTGTGTGTGTGTGTGTAGATCAGTGTAGACTAGTGGTTCCAGTGATTCTTAATTGGGGAGCCATTTTCCCCTAAGGGGACATTAAGGTGATGTCTGGAGATATAATCGTCATAACTCTGAGGGTGCTACAGGCATTTAGTGTATAGAGACCAACTGTGCTGCTAAATATTCTGCAATGTACAGGGCAGCTTCTGGCAACAAATAATTACATCAGTAGTACTAAGGATTAGAAACACTGGTGTAGACTAACTGGATTATTTTAATGGTTATAAATCTTTTACTGAGCATGTCTGCAAGAAATGTGTTTTTCTAGAAGTGTAACCCTTTTTATTAAATGTTCATATTCATTGGCTAACTTTGTTCTTAGTGTCCTTTAGTATTTTTAATCTCTTCTATAATTAAATATCTGTTTGCTATTGTTAATATTACAGTTTGTGGGTGTTTGCATTTTTTTTTTTACTTGTGCCAAAGATATGTTAATCAAACTGGTGCTTTTATATTAATTTTGTAGCTTAAGATTTGTGGCACCATACAGTTCGATAGTTTGATTTACAACTTCAGATCCATGTTAGGCTTAGGCTTATTTTGAATTCTTAGAGAGGGCTCTTTATTCATCCAAGTCCATAGTTTGGATAGTCCACCCAAAGTTTACTTGCTGTCTCTCATTACCTATATGTATGTGTTTGTATATATGTATCTCCAATCTTTAATCTTCAGCTTTATGAGGGAGTTTTGGTGATAATTCCTTATCCCTCTCAGACACAGAGTGTTATCCTCATCTGAGCATTAAAATCCAAGATCCTTTGTTTGTTAAGGAAAGGAATGAACTGTTCCCCACCACACCCCAGTAAAATTATCAGCTCATGTATCTCCTGTTTCACTTTTAGTTCCTTTTCCAATTTCAGTTCCTCTAAATTTCTCTTAAGTATAATTTAAATATTGGCCATGTAGTTGAAAGTATACATTTCTAGCTGTTGCGTAGTGCATTCATTGAGAGATGAAATGATTATTCTGAGTCCAATAACTCAATAACTTGGAACTAAGAGAGGCCTAAAGGGGCTGTACCACCAGGCACTGTCAAGAAGTACAGGAGTAGAGGTGAAGCTCCAAGTCTGGGTGGACTCTCGGTTTTATTATCCTAGAATGTAAAGTATGTGAAGCAAGGAAAAAACAACTCAAGAAAGCAATCACTTTAAGGGCAGCAAGGAACTATGTACTTGACTATCAGCATGGGTCCTAGTGAGGTATTATATTAACTAGGTGGCTGCAGGAAATGGGAGAGCCGTCCTCAGTAGGCCTAACTATCTTATCCACCATCATTGCTGTTTTCAGCATGTACTGTTTTCAGTATGGAATGGTGAGGGGAATGGTTGGCTTTTGCCACATGCATACAGCTTTTGCCATATATGTGTGTTCCTGTTCTTACTGTTTCTTGTACCTGCTGAGGTCTTGCTCTCCCACATCTAGCTCTTTGGAATCAGGTGGATTTTCAAATTACTTAGATCATCATATTTCTGGAAACAGAAGTCATTCTACTGTTTAAAATAAATAGCATTTTTGTAGGTTATTTGACATAAATTTCTCATAATTGAGACTGAATTTATATTTGGCATGCCATTTGCCATTTCAAGAGAATTACTTGATTTCATAGGGTAAAGCTATAATAATGAAATAAAGAGAATAACATCTATGAAATGTTTCTTGGATAGAAACAATTTTGCTACTGTTTTGGACAAAAGTCAATGCCAGGCTTTATTCATTCTGTATGTCAAATCAAGAATATATATATGTAAGTTATCTGATATTGAGGCATTTCTTTTCTTTTTAACACTTTTGGAGAAGTTCTCATTGTACTAGGCAGCTCCCTCCTCATGAATTCCTGTCAGCCCTGGAAAATACAAACAGTGCTAGATTTGTTAGTATTTAATGAATTTATTCGAATATTAAAAAACAGAGTCTTTGTAAGAGTTAAGGTTTTTCAATTATCAGCAACAGAGAATTAACTGTTAACTTAAGTATAAATGTATGAATTTAATGAATAGGTACTACCTTAACTAGAATAAAGGAAAAACCTGAAGAAGTAGGTTTTAAAAAATCAAGAACCATAGTAGTTTTAGGCATTTAGGTTTTAAGAATTATTGTATAGTTTCTTCAGAACTCACAGGGTGAAACAGCTCCAACTCTTTTCAATCTTTGTCACTCAGGCTGATTGAAATTCTTTGGAGAGAAAATCAGATTGACCTAGCTTTGGTCATGTATCCATCTCTTACCTAGTGGAAGCAGAGAATCTTTACAGAAAGTTTCACAAGGACTCACAAAGGGAAAACTTGGTTTTTGTATCTGTTAGATATGGTAGCAGTGATACTACATAACAAACAACCACAGAATCTCCTTGTCATAATGATAAGCAATTATTTCTGTTCATGTCTCAGTGGGTTGGCTAGAGTTTGGCTGATCTTGGCTGGGCTTCTCTGGATTTGGCTCCAGGACAGATGTTTTAGCTTTGCTCCACCTGTTTCTTATTTTTCTGGGACTTGTGCATGGCATAGGGACATCTGTTTTCATGCCAATGGCTGAAAGACACAGAGGACACGGATACAAGTGTCTTTGAAGCCTCTGTGTCATGTCTGCTATCATTCTGCTGACCAAAGCATATAGCATAGCCAACACAGCATCTGTGAGGTGGGAAAGTGTACTCTGCTCACTACTGGAAAAACTGCCAAGGTTAAGAATATAAGTAGGAAGGAATATTGAGAAGAAAAAATACAATCTATTCCTGCTTTGTAATGGATGATTTGGGTGCTTTAGCAAAAGATTGGCAAAAGATACTAGACTGGGAAAAATTTCATATGTACACCACAGTGTCTAAGAAATCACTCAAAAAGTGCACTACATAAAGAATATAGGGAAACCCGGGAAACCAATTTTTATTAACTGCATTTTAGAAAAGAAAAAGTTTATTTCTTTTAAATCATGCATAATTTAATTTTGTAACATAATCATTTCCAGTTTAGCCTTTTGGTGGGAAATCTAGTAATAGAATTTTCAAAGGTCACAGGGCTAAATCTAGAGGGCATCAGGATAGTTTCCCTGTGTTTTACCCATATACCCTCCCTTCCTTTGAAAGCATTTATCATGTACATGATTTTAATCATAATGGAGAAAAGAAATGTTAGTATTTTGGGGAGCTCTGAGGTATTATCCTGAAGTCTCTTCACACTAACTTTATTCACCAGTTCTCCATTGTGCTTTAGTTTCCTAATTCATAATGGTATACATAAAAGACATAGGGCCATTATAAAGAAACCACGGGTGAAAAGATGAATATCTATCCCTTAAGAGAAATATTTTCAAGGGGTCTGTCCTTAAGTAAGATCAAGGGAATAAATTTAAGAGTTTAGGTAGACAAAGTAAGATGTAGGAAAACAAAGTGCATATCTCTTTAAGAAGAAACTTACACTTGAGGTGTTACCCTTATTGGAATTTTTCTATATTGGGCATATTGTCCATCCAACATCTTTCTTGCATTCCCATGGTGACATGGTTCTTCTTAATATTCTTAGGTTTCTTCTCTGTTTAGTTTTCTAATATCTGGGATCTGGACCTAATATCCAGGATAGTGTCTAGCACATTATATGTGCTCTTTAAATTTTAGAGAAAGAAGGAAAGCAAAAAAAGAAAGTTTCAATTGCCAGTGTATTCTGAAGGGAAAACATTCTATAAGTGCCCATCTGTGGAGAACCTGGGTTTTCCCAGGAGTACACAACACGATAGTGTTAGACGATGAGGACTTGGCAGTAGATTTCCTCTTTAGAGATCCAGGGTTCTTGTTTGTTGTGACTGTCTCCTCTTGGGCTTGTCTGCCTCTTCGTTCTTCTAAGCATGACAGTGATACCAGCTGAATTTCATTCCAACTCTTCTCCTGAAATTGGAGAGCTTTGAATTCCCCCCTTGGCTGCAAGGATCAAGTTTAAATGCTCTTTCAGCCTCTTGCTGCATAGGGAGCCTACAGGATATATTTTGTCTTTGTCATGGAGAACAGGCCTATCAAGCATGTGGTAGAAAACCTAAGGGGGTTGCTTGTATATTGGAATTGGCCAGTGTAGTGAGCCGCTTGCTTCAGCCCTTACTGCAAACATGTTAATTCAGGCTTAGTTATGCTAAAACCTCGAAGGCCTGCCCTTTAAAAATTAAATTTGTTCTTTCACACAATTATTGGCTGAATATAAATTATACTGAGGTCCTAACTAAAGCTTTGCCACAGCTGTGAGAATAGTTAAGCACAAATCAGCTAGCTTAGCCTGAAAAACTGCCCATGGCTTGGGGGAAGTAGAACTTTGGTCACATGTGTTTTGCTTTGCAGTGTGTCAGATTGCTGTCATGGCAAAGGACTGTTTCCTGAACAATATTTCAGAGCTCTGGGCTACTGCCCTTTTGGAGTGATCCACCTGCAAATTGGCTTATCAGAGATATTTGGGGGGTCCAAAACTGTATTTTAAAATGATCCAGGGTTATTAGTAAGTTTGAATACTCACTGTTTGGGTCTTCTATGTTTGGATTGGCATTAACAACTTAATATGTTAAATTTAGCCATATGAAATTGACATTACTCAACCATTTTTGATCTATGAAAATGGCATTTTCAACATAGTTAAACCTAAAAGCTTTGATTTCTAAAGCCACTTAAATAATTCCTATATTAGTATTCTAGATATTTTAATCACTAAATTAATAATCAGGTGATAAATATGAACAATGGGGAAACTGGCTTATCTTAAATTCTCTTTTTGAGGCCTTAGAGCTTTGGGGCATATTTTTGCTTTGATTGATGTGGTCCTTCAGAAAGGAGAGGAGTCTTCAAGCTGATGTAGGAAACAAAGGCAAAAGAAAAATTGAATTTCTTTACTACCTACAGCCCACTGACAAGTCCTTGAAACAGGCAGAGTGACATTCCTGAGTTCCAGGAACTCAGCTGCTTTGATGTTAATACTTTGCTAAGGGCAAAAGGCAATCTTAGGCCGACCCCCAGGATCCTGTAAGTCTACTTAAACATATAAAAATTCCTTTGGAATCTTCCTTTATCTCTACCCCCCAGGTATATGTTGGCAATCATCCCCTAGGCATATGACCCACTGATATAAATCTAAAGGGTCTCATGACTAAGGTTTTATTAGACAGTAATAAATGACCTTTTCCTAACAATAGCTAGCCCCCCTCAAGGTCCTGGAAACCTTGCTTCCAAAATTCCTTAGAGACAAGCTATCCCTAACTCCCTCCCAACTTGAAAGTATATAATTGGCCACTCCTCATGACCCCGGTGCAGCTCTGTCTGCCCATGGGTCCTGTCCCTGTGCTTTCATAAAACCACATTTTTACACCAAAGACGTCTCAAGAATTCTTTCTTGGCCATCAGCTCCAAACCCCAACATCTTTCCTACACCAATGCTATCCTTTTTTTTTTCATCCTTAATATTTCCCAAGGCAGATATCCTGAGGGTTAGGAACTCCCTGTTTTTATCTCTTTCTCTGGCTTCTCTCCCCCTTCCTTCCTTCCTTCCTTCCTTCCTTCCTTCCTTCCTTCCTTCCTTCCTTCCTTCCTTCCTTCCTTCCTTCCTTCCTTTCTTCTTTCTTTCTTTCTTTCTTTCTTTCTTTCTTTCTTTCTTTCTTTCTTTCTTTCTTTCTTTCTTTCTTTCTTTCTTTCTTCTTTCTTTCTTTCTTTCTTTCTTTCTTTCTTTCTTTCTTTCTTTCTTTCTTTCTTTCTTTCTTTCTTTTCTTTCTTTCTTTCTTTCCTTCCTTCCTTCCTTCCTTTTTCTTTCTTTCTTTCTTTCTTTCTTTCTTTCTTTCTCTTTTTTTCAAGATTTATTTATTTATTTGAGAGAGACAGCACACTCATAGGAGTGGGGGGCTGGGGCAGAGGGAGAGAAGCTTACTCCCCATTGAGCACAGAGCCAGATGTGGGCCGCATCCCATAATCCCAAGATCATGACTTGAGCCAAAATCAAGAGTTGCCCAACTGACTGAGCCACCCAGGCACCCCTCTGGCTTCTCTCTTTCAAGAAAAGTTTTCACTTTGTTCTCTCTTCTTAGCTGATAGTCTTGCATTAGATAAGAAAAAAAAATATTCAAAGTTTTACTTAGAGTTCTGAAGAGGAACCTAGGCTTCTCTTTCCATAACTCCTAGAAGCCAGAATAAGCTCAAGCAGCTGCTGCTTGCTTCTGAGCCAGGGTACTTCACTGGCAAGAGCTGCCACTGAGTCAGCCCTCCTTTATACTGATGATGTGATCCTGAACAGGTTAACCTAACCTATTTGAGCAACAGTCTCATCACTAGTAAAATGGGGTTAGTACCATTTTAATTTACAGTTTCAATTTACAGTATAACTAATATTGCAGGACTAATGCAATGGCTAGATTTATAATATATAAGCTAGGAAGTGTGCTCTGTCCATAGCAGATACTCAGTAAATGTTATATCCTTTTTATTTCTTTAGGTTCTTCAAACCCAAGACAAATTTCAAGCAGAGGATTATGTAGCTGCAGACTTTCTTTTCCCTTCTTTTGCCACAGCTGATAGGGGAAATTTAAAAAAATTGCAAGGAGTTTTATTTTCACTTCTTTCACTAAAAGTTTTATTCCCCTAGTAGTGGGACTCTATTCTAGGAGGGTAATGTTTTGTGCCTTTGTTGTGTTCCAGAGATTTCCCAGAAAAATTTGGAGTAGGTTGTGGAATATGCAGGAAAGGGAAATGCCAACATGATTTTCAAAACACAAGTTCAAAATTCAAAAAAGAGTATTTGTGATTGTGCATATCACTGGTATGAAAGCACTTTGCAATATTAGTTATACTGTAAATTGAAACTGGTAGTTATAAGTAATATTATTACCATTCCCCAAATATTAATGAACTCAAGCGTAGATTTGTATGATATAGATGTAGGTGTGTCTATGTTAATTCATTCTGAAAGTCTTGAGGATTGTTAAGGACCAAGAGAGATGAAAAACTCTTAAACCAGTGACTCTGATTATAGAATATATAAGATATGGGAATGGTTTTTATTACCTAATTTAGCATTTTTTAGAATATCTACTATAAGCCCAACTCTGTGCTAGAAGCACATAGTCTCTCTTGCTGCTCCTTGCCCTGGTCTGTTACCTGTACTTTCTTACTCAATACCTATTGAAAAAGCTCTGAGAGACCTCTGTCAGCTTTCTGGAAAGTGTCTGCTCAGAAACAGAGAGCTCTCTGTGCTGTACCTTTAGAGAACAGAAGTGTGATAGTTGATGGCTGTACTGGGTGCAAATACAGCTATAGAGCTGAGTGAACTGCCAACTGGAAATAGCTTCTTCCTAATTCAAATGAACTTCTTTATTTGTTTAATATTGCCTTCAACTACCAGTATTGCTTTGGGAAAATTCTATTCTCTTTGGAAACACAAGGTTAGAAAGGAGACTAGGAGTGTAAAATGTAGGGATGGAAATACCAAAGAATCTATATTGTTTATTGTCCAACTTGTACTTTTATTTATTTATTTTTTTTTCTGCAGGCTCTTGTATTCTCAGTCCATGAGAAGAGCTGAAGAGAAGCAAAGTTTCACTTCAAGGCTTGAGAATACATTTTACACATGTTATATATAACATTGCCAGAGGCGAGATTTAAACTATTTTGAATTTCTATAATTGGTGTCATGGTAACATAGTGGAGGGCTTCTGTGTAGTTTCAGATGTTTTAGTTTTATTTGCTTTTATTTCTTTCTCATAATGTTAGATTCTTATTAAAATTTTCTTGTTAAGTGAAATTTGGTGTAGATTTAATGTTTTCTATCCAGATTCCATAGAAAATATAGCAGTCTGTCACTATGGAGTATGTTATATAACCATGATATACCTACTAATTTGTTGATGACCAATTTTTAAAAGAGTCTATAATGTAGATTCCATTATTGATGGTGAGTATAAGAACATGTTCCTTACATTTTTCACAAAAAGAATTGAGAACATCCATTTTGGTCGAATGCAATATTTTTACTGACATGATTAAAATATATGGCATAAAAATGTAAGTCTTACATAAAAGCAGGTGTATATTTTCAAGCAAAATGCTTTTTACTTTAAAAGAGTTATACTCTGACCAAAGATAACTCAGATAATTGCACTATTATCTAAATAGCCAATCTGTTTTTTTAGATCGATCTTTTTGTTTACAAAATGCAAGTATTCTTTTGGAGAAATTGTCATTAGTTGTTCTGTAGAAACTCTTATTACTATTGCTGATCCCATTTTGTTAACGGTGTATTAAAAATACACAGAGGCTTTTAGGTTAGGTTAATGTTGCACAGTAAATTTTTGAGAAACTGGTACTAGAATATGAAAGCATATCTTTTATAGGAGAGCATTAATTTATTCTACCTCATGTTTTTCAGATTATTTATAGTTTTTACCTATTGAACAAAATGAAGATCATTGACCATTGTAAATTGTTTTGGTAAAGCTGCATCCCTCTGTCTTCTGGGATTCTGGCTTCTCTGTAGCTTTCAGATGTGTAAGAGTGGTAAACTTAGTAATGGGGGTATGAAGAGTCAAAGTGATGAGGAGGGAGAAAGTCAAGAATGATTTGTGGAATGATATTGTGGTGGCAGAAGGGACAAACGGAGGCTATTTTACTGTCAGAGTTGTCAATGGATGCAAGCAAAAGTAAATTTTGTATTTGATATTGACAAATTTGGCAGTGATGAATCATAGAACTCGAATAATGTAAAGCAAAGAAATTCAGAAAACAATAAAAGAAAATAATAGAAAGAAATGGATAGATATGTGTGGATTCCTGGCCTCTTCTCTACTTTGTTATGGTTGCTTACAATGATTTCATTAAATTCCATTGAGAAATGAAGATAGAAAAAAATGAGGTCATTTAGTAATCTAATAATACTCAATTTATTTTGGTATGTAGTATTCTAGATCTAGGTCTTGGAACAATTCCCAGTGGATATTTTACATACACTCTTAAACTCTTCATCATTCAGTAGGAATAGCCTTTGTGCCACTAAGCCCCTGGACAAAGGTTTATGCCAAAAATCTGTGTTGGATTGGTGAGACAGGATCTCTAGTCATCCCTAATTTCATTTAGAATAAGAATTCCCCTCCCCACCCCCAGAGGTGAGTTTTAGCATCTAGGTAGCTGAATCCAACTTAAACTAAGTGTCTTTAAAAAGGTTGTATTAAACATGAAATTAAAAAAAAAAAAAAAAAAAAGAATGGGGTGGAAATACTGAGCGCCTCATATGAAATAGTCTATATCGGTTATTCTAGTGTTAACTGTTAAGCTCTCATTACTGGGATATGGCTGACATCCCTGGAAAGGTGTAGATGGGAAAATAGTGTTTTGGGATCCAGTTTCCTCTTCTGTTAACCTCCGACATGAGTTGTTTCTCCTCAATGTAAATGCTCAGTTGTTCCTCAGAGGAGGCCTTACACCTTTAAGTCCCATCTTTAATGAGCTTACTGCCTCACCAACACAGATTTCATCAATGCTACTAATTCAGTCCTAGGTTTACCTAATGCTATTTACCATTCCAGAAATGTACATAATGCAAGAAAATCTTGAAGTCTGGAGGACTGTCTCTCTATCTGCAGATAGACTGATGCTTACTAAAAGAACCTCCTAAAAGAAATAACTCAGTGCTGTAGCAGTCATCTGAAGCAGGAGAATTCTAAGAGATTTTCTAGGTTTTCAGTACTCATATAAACATTATGTTGTGGTTATTTCTTGTCTCTCAGTTTAAGCTGTCATTCAAGCAACCAGGACTAGGGTTAAAAACTAGTTCAGTTTTAGTAATAGTGTCTTATTCAGCTTTTACATTGAACTCTTATTTAAGCCCAATTTCAAAAATAGTTTTTAACTACTTACCTATGTGCTATTTGATGGCCAAAAGTAAGTTAAGGGGGATTAACATTAACTGTACAGTATAGCGCTAGAGTTAAGAAAAAAAATAATTAACCACTATAGTGAGACATATCAAAAAGTGAATAGCAGGAATAGACCAGAGTTTGGTTGTAGTCTCATTATAGAAGCATGTGTTTGAGCTTCACAAGATTTCTACGTTTTAAACCCAATGCCAAGTTTCATAAATGAAGTGACAACAGATACTTGTAAAGCATGAGACATAGCCATTAAGATAGATTTAGAGTATAACACTGTAAGTAAAATAAATACATAAATAAAGTTAGGATTTCTAACTTTAGACTTTTATTTCATATGATTTAGGCAGTAATACAAGAGACAGATAGTAGACATATCTTGAAGTGTCTGTTTCTATACTAGAACTCTCATAGATCTTCGTAATTCTGGGAAAATGTGTGTGATTTTCTCCAACTAGAGGGTTGGACAAACCAGTAGTTTCAAACAAATAACATTGCAGATGGAATTCCAATATCACCAGCTGCTTTAAATAAAACCCAGAAATGCTGGAAAACTCACTTCTTGTTCACTCTTATTCTTGGTCCACCTACCAACTTCCACCTACTCCTGAGAAAATAGTTTATAACATCTGTAACAACCAGAATAATGCTAATGTTATGTTCACAATGAGTTTTTAGTAAAGAGTTATGATTTAAAAAAAAAATGAGGACTGTTAATGCAATGCAAATTATGTGGAAGGCTTGTGTTGATGGCATTTATTCACTTAGGCAATGGTTAGCTAACCGCTGTTTTTACAAATAATTAAATCTCCATTCAGAAAGAATTATTACAAGTTTGGCTGCCAAAGACTTTTTATTATGAGTATTTTGATTAATTGAAGGGACACTTATGATCTAGGAACACATTTGAAATCACTTTTATAAATTAATTTTATAAATACACACTGTATGTTCTATTCTCTGAATGGCTCAAATAATTCTTATCTCCTGAAAGTTCAGATTCACTATTCTAGATTGTATTTTTTCATTATTTTGTGTTTTATAGCAGCTATCAAATGAACTCAATTATTTTCTTTTACTGGATATTTGAAAAAAAAAACAAACAAACTGTTAGTTGTCCCTTCAAGTAAAGTAAACATATGTAACAATAGCAATGTCAGTACCATTTACTATTTGTAAGTTTCTTTTCTGGATTGAATGTTATTTAGTAGTGTTCTAAAATCATGATTTCTTTTTTTCAAATATTTTATTTATTTATTTGTCAGAGAGAGAGAGAGAGAGCACAAGAAGGGGGAGTGGCAGGTAGAGGGGGAAACAGGCTGCCTGCTGAGCAAGGAGCCCAATGCAGAACTTGATCCCAGGACCCCGGGATCAAGACCTGAGCTGAAGGCAGACACTTAATCGACTGAGCCACCCAGGCGTCCCTAAAATCATGATTTCTGCTGTACATCATCATCATCATAATCATTCATATTTATTAAGTGCTATCTATTGTCTCTTTCTATCTCTATATCTACATCTATCTATCTGAAACCAGAGTTTATATAATCACAAATGAGAGAGACAAGTGATAGAAAAGATCATCCCAAGGAAAGATGGGTTAATAGCACATTGATTGAGACCATAGTCAGCCTTAATAATACAATTCCCTCTGAGCCTTTGAGGTCTGTGGGCATGTGAACACCCATTTTATCTTTCTGCATTCTCAGTTTCCCACTGGAATGGGAACCTTTCAGAAAAATCATAGCAATTTTTTTTTTCCTGCAAAATAGACTTACTCAAGAAACAGAATAAACATTTAGAAAATTTTTTAAAAGTTGTGTTCTTAATTATGCTAAGTGAAATAAGTCAGACAGAGAAAGAGAAATACCATATGATTTCACATATGTGGAATCTACAAACCATAACAAATGAACAAACAAAACAAAACAGAAACTGACTCATAAATACAGGAAATAAACTGTTTACTAGAGTGGGGAGTGGTTTGGAGGTCAGGCAAGTAGGTGAATGGGATTAAGAGGTACAAATACAACATAGGATATATAGTTAATAATATTGTAATAACTTTGTATGGTGACAGATGGTAACTAGACTTATGGTGGGGATCATTTTGTAATGTATAAAAATATTGAATCACCATGTTGTATACCTGAAAGGAACAGAAAATTGTATGCTGATTATACTTCAATAAAAAAGGGTAGGTGAGAGTATGAGATAAGAAAAAGTGCACAGTACATGAAACTGAATCAAAATTATTAATTAAAACAATGAGAGCAATGACCAATAGTCATGATAATGCTGAAAAATTAAACCAGTGAAGAAGATGAAAAACTGCAGAAAAATTCTCCTAACTCAAAAAGAAAAGATGTGACATGGAGGATAGACCCAAAATATAAATGATATGATATGATATATATATATAGTTATATACATATAAATATGTATATTTATATATTTATATATATGTATTATATGTATATATATTTATATATATATGTGTATACATATATGTGTATATTTAAAGTTATATATGCTTTTAAAGTTCCAGACTGAAAAATAATAACTGATGGAGATGTCATAATTAAATAAATAATTACAGTACACTATCAAAAGACTTGGATCTTTTAATTGAAAAGGATTACTGTATTTAAGTCAAAATTCACTTAAGAAATTTATATTTATATTTATACATATGCTGGATTTTGTTTTACATTTAAGAATAAATTTAAAAGGCTATAGGCATCCAGTTAGGAATATAAAGTAGGTTCAGACAAAAGGAAAAAGATAATCATACTGATTTCATATTTCTCATATAAAAGATTTGGATTAGTAGCATCCAGAGATTTTCCTCAAATCTAAGAATTCTCTCTGTGTGAAGACAACAGAAAAGTATTCTCAGATTTCTTACACTCTCTTGCTAAAGAATACATTCAGATAAAGGTATAAAAATCATGACTTGGTGAAGAAATACGTTGCTGCTACCAAGGGATTGAAGCCAGTTAAATAAAGATCTGTCTTATAACTTAATGCAGTTTTTGAAGAAAATTTCTAAGCTTGAAAAAAGATGATTCCAAAAAGTAATTACAAGATACTGACATTTCACATTTTTTTAAACATGGGAAAAGAATGGTAGTCAATGGGAAAGGTTTATGGGGATTGACATACTAAATATTGGGTGCTATGCTTGGCAGTCTAATAAATTGTTTTTTTTATTATCACTCATAACTAGATAAAATAATGTGAACTAAATAAAAGTATAATAGATTAAAATAAAAATGTCTTTCAAATCACTAGGAAAAAGAAGTAATAAGAACACACATTGAGAAGTTTATAAAAGAGAATATAATGGATAATCCCAATTTTACAGAAACATTTTATACATATGTAAATATAAATTATTCATATACTTTTATTAACTTAATTATAACATATAACATATAATAACTTAATATTAATAAGTTAGTATTATCTTTAGGTGTTGGCAGATTATTATAGATTTTTGTTTTTATTCTACACATTTTTGACAATAATTACCAATTATATAATTATACAAAACAATAATAGTTAATTTTTTTACTAGTCATAAAACTCAAATGAATTTTATACACATCCAGTGACATGAAATAATACTTCTAGAGAATTTTAGATACTAGAGTATTTTCAGTGACAAACTTGAAGAGATAAACTTGATTTTTTTGCATTATTTAATTCAAGTCAGTTACCTTTATTTTTATTTATTTATTTTTTATTTTATTTATTTTTTTTAAAGATTTTATTTATTTATTTGAGAGAGAGAGAATGAGAGACAGAGAGCATGAGAGGGAGGAGGGTCAGAGGGAGAAGCAGACTCCCTGCCGAGCAGGGAGCCCGATACGGGACTTGATCCCGGGACTCCAGGATCATGACCTGAGCCGAAGGCAGTCGCTTAACCAACTGAGCCACCCAGGTGCCCTATTTTTATTATTTTTTAAAGATTTTATTTATTTATTTGAGAAAGTGAGGGAGGGAGAGAGAGAGAAGAAGAGTACACACAAGCTGGGGAAGAGGCAGAGTGAGGGAGAAGCAGACTCCCCACTGAGCAGGGAGCCCGATGAGGGGCTTCATCCCAGGACCCTGGGATCATGACCTGAGCCAAAGGCAGATGCTTAACTGACTGAGCCACCCAGGTGCCCCAAGTCAGTTACCTTTATAATATATAATGAGAGTAACATTTATTAAAGAAAGAGCAGTTTAGTTGTGTATTTATGACATATTCAACTTACAATAGAAATTGAAAGTAGTTAATATTACATGAGAATTTAGAGAAATAGTCAAGGTGAGCCTTAAAATTGTACTGTAATGTAAATGCATGCATTCAACATTATCTTAAAGAGACAAAGGCTTCAAGATCTCAAAGAAGTCATATTGAAAAAAATGTTCAAAGCAAGGCCAAAATTGGGTTTCATTTTGTTTTGAGCCTCCTTCAGAAAAGTGCACAAATACAGGAATAGACATTTTGAGAATGAGCATATCTGATATTATTTAATTTTAATAATTTTTAAAATTCATGTATATTTAACATTCGGTGTTATATTAGTTTCAGGTGTACAATATAATGATTCCACAATTCTATACATTTCTCAGTGCTTATCAAGGTACGTGTACACTTTATCCACTTTATCTATTTCACCCATTACCTCACTCAACTCCCCTCCCCTCTAGCAACCACCAATTTGTTCTCTGTATTTAAGAGTCTGGTTTTTTGTCCATCTCTTCCTTTCTTTATTTATCTGCTTTGTTTCTTTAATTCCACATATTAGTGAAATTATAAGGTATTTGTCTTTCTCTAACTTACTTCACTTACCATCATACCCTCTGGGTCCATCCGTGTTTTTACAAATGATATGATTTTATTTTTTAAATAATTCTTAATCCACAGATATATAATTGAATGAGAAAGGATGCTAAGAATTTGCGCTAGTGTTACAATTTCAACAAGAAAAATTAGGTAAGAGATTATACATGTCTGCACTTTGGGCAAGAAAGAGCCATACTTCCAATTATGGGCTGATTTAAAGGATATTTAAAGTTGATTTTCACCTGGTTGATGGTTCTTTACTAGGAATTGGAAGCTCATTTTAGGAGAAAAGTGAATCTTATGTAAATGCATATAATTGAAATTGGAATGAGAAATCAAAATATCTTTATATTTCAAAGTTATGTTGCAATAGAAACAAGGATTACATCCTAACTCATAAAAGTACCCTTTTATAAGAATTTTGTATGGTAAACACTTTTTATTCCAGATTTTCCTCAGAAAAGTTAAATAGAAGAAATCTTATGAGCTAAATATGCTAGAACCTATTTTGGTGCTTGGAAATTTCATTTGTCACCCACTTTTCCCTTTCCAATACCCACCCACCACAGGCTGACTCAATAGGTGGAGCAGGTGTCATGAATTACAGTGAGCTCATGAAGTGTTGAATGTTGTTCCCAGTGCAGTCACTACTGCGCTCTTATTCTTCAATCCCTGTGGGAACTCACCATTCTGTGTTGACTTAACAATTTAGTTGACTTGTACAAGAATTTAGACAACACTCATTTTGAGTTGTCTTATTTTTTCCTGGTCTAATTATTAAAGTAAATAAATCAGAGGTTAAGAGAAACGATGATACTTGTTGACCAAATATTTCAGGTACAGAAAGTCTCTTGAAAATTACTTCTTTGGGGCGCCTGGGTGGCTCAGTCGTTAAGCGTCTGCCTTTGGCTCAGGTCATGATCCCAGGGTCCTGGGATTGAGTCCCACATCGGACTCCCTGCTCAGCGGGAAGCCTGCTTCTCCCTCTCCCACTCCCCCTGCTTGTGTTCCTGTTCTCGCTGTCTCTCTCTGTCATATAAAATAAATAAAATCTTTAAAAAAAAAAAGGAAAATTACTTCTTTGTTACATGGACTAAACATACAACTTCCACTTAGGAAGCTTAAAAGCTTCTAAAATTTGAAGCCATTTTCTTCATAATTATACCATATATAAAGTTAGTCTCTCATATGTAAAACTTTAGGAGAAGGATTAAGAAAAATCTTTCAGTATCTTCTGATACTCACTTATAACAAGTTGTGGTGAATTCAGGGTTTGAAATCCGTTGATTCTTATTCTATAAATTAATCTCCTTTTTGTTTAGTTAGACTCATATGCTAACAAATGATTTTCTCTTATGTAGGTTAAGCATTGTTATGAAATTTTATTGCATAATTAAGAAAATAAAGCTAAATCACAAGTGTAGGTAATTCATTTTTTCTTGCTCTTCCCTAAATTAATTTGAGCTCACTTAAGTTACTGAATTTACATTAATTGTGAAGACAGCCTGGTGTAGTGGAGGAAACATGGACACTGGAGAAAGACTCCATTAGTTTTAATCCTGGCCCTCCACCTCTTTCATATGTTAGTAGGATATAACTTTGGAAAAATTAATAAAAACTAAAAGGTTCATATGCTTCATCTATAAATGGGGAAAAGAAATACTGCATAGGAACATTTTGAGGGTTTAATGAAGTAAAATATTTTAAATGCTTGATATTATTTAGTTGGTATAACAAAATCTTTTCTGCTTCTGATCATCTTTTGTTGAAAGTTCTAACCAGCTGTGAAATAAATGTTCTATAGCAGGCACAAAGAGAAAAAAAACAAGATAATTCACAGATGAAAAAAATCAGTCTGGATAATCATCTATAGTTAGAGTAGTTGAAATAGATACTGTCTTTCTAACTCTTTTGTAAATAACTTTCAGATAATTATTAACCTCTTATAAATGTATTCAGTTTTCAAATGAGCATTCTGTGATATTTAGGATTTATGTATGTATCCAAACTGATCAAATTGTGTACATTAAATATATTGTATATAAGTTATACCTCAATAAAACAAACAAAAAACCCCAGTAAATAGTTATTTAAGAGATTCCTCAAAAAATATGGTGAAAAAATAATGTGTTATCGAGATTCTTGTACCAAATTGTACTAGATTTCACAATACTCTTAATATTTATCAAAGTAAAGCAATGTCTAGAACCATGAGAGACTATGGACTCTGAGAAACAAACTGAGGGTTCTAGAGGGGAGGGGGGTAGGGGGATGGGTTAGCCTGGTGATGGGTATTAAAGAGGGCACGTACTGCATGGAGCGCTGGGTGTTATAAGCAAACAATGAATCATGGAACACTACATCAAAAACTAATGATGTAATGTATGGGGATTAAAATAACATAATAAAAAAAATTTAAAAAAGCGATGTCCAATGTAACAATACAGGCAAATACTCCTGAGAATTATGTTCAGTGAGGTATTTCAAAATTATAATTACTCAGACACCAACTGATGCAGAGACTGCTATGTATCTGTATCAGTTAGCTACTACTGTAATAATGATATATAACAAACAGCTCCACAGTCCCACCTCACCCAACTCAGTAGTTTATAGCAACAAACTTATTCTCACACTCACAGGTATGTGGGCTGATCTAGGTTAGGCTAAAATGAGTTGCTCTGATTCAGGCTGTGGGTTGGCTGGGCTTACTTCCAGACTCATATCTGCTCAGGTTTTGGTCTATTTCGCATGTCTCTTATCCTTCTCAGGGCATGGTCTTCTCAAGGTGAAGGAAGGAAGACAAGGGCAAGCCAAAAATCCCTAACCACATTAAAATTTTTGCTTTCATCACTTCTTCTAACTTTTCCTTGACCAAAGCAAATCTTATGGCCAAAGCCAATATTTTTTTTTAAAGATTTTACTTATTTATTTGAGAGAGAGAGCGTGTGAGATAGAGAGCATGAGGGGGGGCAGAGGGAGAGGGAGAAGCAGACTTCCCACTGAGCAAGGATCCTGACGCAGGGCTTGATCCCAGGACCTCCAGTCATGACCTGAGCCTAAGGCAGATGCTTAAGCAACTGAGCCATTCAGGCACCCTTAGCTAAAGCCAATATTGATGAGATGAGGAAATACATAGTGCTCACTCCCCTGAGAAGTACTGCAAAGTCATATGACAAAAGGTGTAGATACATGGAGCGTGTGAAAATGTGAGAATGATCCAACTATTGCGGTGTTCACCAAATTTTTTTCCCTAAGTAAACATTTAAATTATATTTCCCTTGCAGATAGGTGGTCCCAAGTTTCTGAATGATGCCAGTGCAATGTGGTTAGAAGTGATGAATGCCAGTTCCATGCTTGGCTCATATAAAATATCTCATGCTATTCTTCATGCTCTCTTTTTACTTGTCTGCTGGCTGAATGTGGAGGAGACCATGGCCCTAGAATAATGTGCTTGAGTTAAACAATGGAAGGAACTCGGACCTTCACTTTATAAATATAATGGAGTCCCTAATTAGCCTCACATTGTTCTATGACATTAGGGTTAAATAAACTTATTTTGTGAATCTTTTCATATTTTTGGCATTATTTGTGATGATAGTCAGCCTACCATATTTGACTCTGCAACTCCTTAAAATCTATTCTAAATATTCAAGTGTCTAAAATAATTTTACTCATGACTCAAAAAAGAAATAAGAGATCATTCTCAAAATTCCATCAAGAATGTGGGGGGATCTAATAGGCCATGACTCCAGAGGCACTTCATTTGGCAGATGGAGGGGAGAGAATGGTTATAGACTTAGAAGGCTGTTATTCATAATGGTAGGTTGGATTTCAGTAGATGCATATACAGATTTATAGGTGCTTTCAAACTGAGTTATTTGACAAGTGTGGTTGGGAAAAAATTTAAAAAGCTGTGAGCATAAATTTTGTTTTTTAATCTAATTACTGTCCCCCCCAAATTATTACATATACATGGCAAAAAATTCAAATTGTGTAAAAGGATGCACAATTAAAAGCGAAGTCTTCATGTCTTCTTCCCAGATATAACCAAGTTAATGATTTCCTATGTAAATCCTCAAAAAATTTTTCTTCATGTATACCCTACATATGTCTTGTGGTGATGCTTAATGCTGGTATGAATACTGATCTCTATACTTTTAAGAACTGAGTGTTAGACCTATACCTTTTTTATTCACTGCTGTGTAACTAATGCCAGATGGTACCTTGACAATATCTGAGGTGATGCTGTGTGACAGTACCTATTGTGATGATCAGAATTTATGCTTCAAAGATTTTATGACTTGCAGAAGATGCCAAATTTCCATCTAACCAAAAATATTATGTTCATTCCCAATGCAATGTTAAAATATTCAAATTTACTTTGATTTATTTCTGCTTGGGAATGCAATCTGGAATTTAGGGAATGTATGTTTTCTGTGGCAAAATGATTTATGATTGCAGGTGAAATTATGTAATTTCTGTGAGTAGAAGAACAAGGATATACTATCTGAATCTAAGCTATTCCACTCACTTTTCCATAAGTACCTTAGGTTAGAGATTCTTTCTCTTCCAGTAACAGGGTCTTCTGTGTACCTCTACCTCTGCCCTTACTAAGTGCTTAGGGGACTGAGAGTCCAGTTTCCAAAGCTGCAAACCACACTTTGTGTGAGGAGGAATTGTGAGAGGTCATTTGTACCACTGGCGTCCAGATGGCTTTGAAATTTTGAAGAAGCTCAGTGTGGAGGCTGTTTGGAATCAAGGGCAGATTTGAAACCATATGGGACTGTTTTAGTCTAGAAAAGTTAAAATTTATAAAGAGGAATGACTAAAAATAAACCCATTCTTGGGCAGTGGCTAGGGGAGGAGCAATCTCTCAGAGTTTGGAATACTGGGTTCTTGGCTCCTTGACATAAAAATGTGAATTTTCTCCTCCCCTCTCCTCCCCTTTCTTGGCCTTCCGTGACCCTCCACCACTTTGTTTCCTGCTTGCTTTTTCTGAATGGGGACTTTATAATTGTGTTGTTTACTGTCTGTGGTGCAGGGACTGTTACTGTCAGGTCTGTTGAAAGGCTGCCATGGAAAGGGTCAGCATAGTCATTTGTTTTTTATGGAACCTCCTCTCTACGCTGGCAAAGCCCTAAATCATACCCTTGTTCTAGTAGACAAAGTAATAGACAAAATGGGTATTTAAAACAGGGGAAATAAAACATCACTCAAAAATCCCTAACAGAATTGTTTATTTCACTCTCACCTTTAATCACAAGGAGAATTATTCTTTAGTCACAAATACAGTGAATCTAAGCTTTTAGCTGAGCATTTAGTGGAACATCTACCCAGTAAGCTTTGCTTATGTTGCAGACAGCTACCCTGAGGAGTGATTTGAATTTAAATGTGATTCCCTTATTAGTTTCTGCTAACTGCAAATATCCCAGGCACTTAATTAAGTGGCTGAGTAATGTATGAATGCTCACTTCTGCTTGTCATGCAGAACATAGTGATGTATTTATATTCCATGCACAATATGAAATTTAATGACACGGGCAACAGTAATTTAGAAAAACTTTGTTTTTATTGTCCTTGTTTTTGCTTAAGCAGTTTCTCCGCTTTGTCATAGTTTGGCCAGGACAGTGATATAAGACTTGGTCCAAATGTTAGCTGCTGGCAGGTGACATTTCCTAATAAACCAGAGGTTCTTCTATGCCATCTAATGACTTAAAACATTGGTCGTTTTTTTTTTTTTTTAACTATGTTATTTTGGCTTTTGTTCCTTACTATAATTTTTAATAGCAGAGTACAATTGTTTTATTTAGCTGTTTAACCATTGAAGCAAAAGGGAAAAGGTGGATTCTCCTAGGGTTTGATTGAATATATTGGGTTGCAAAGTAAACAAAAAAGCAACCACTACTTCTTTTCGAACAGTAGATTGTGGGGAACAAAAATATTGAGGCCACATCTGCTGAGCGTTTTAGAGGACCTTTTCATGTCTGTAGGTTTTCAAAAATTAATATATATATTTTTTTTAATTTCAAGAATCCAAAAAGCCAATGCTTTTTTGTTTGGCATTCAAGGTCAGTCCCAAAGCCAGGATCCCAGTTTCCTTCTATCCCAATTTCTCTGGGTCTCTCTCCCTTAAGCTCACATAATACTACAAATACCTCTAAGTTAAATGTTTATGTCTTGAGCTTTGCATATGTTTGTGCATTTGGACAGCTGTTTGACTTGTCAGATGGTGCTTCTGTGGTGCAAAGCAGAAGGAATTCGTGTCCTCTCAATTTCAGTTTCTTTGCTCCACATGTGGGGTTGAGAGGCTCCTTTAACTGGAGTCTCAGCTCTCTGTTCTGGAAATCCTAATCTCAATTGGTCGATTCTCTTTATTTAGACAATTTCATTTGTTTCTTAATGGACTTTTCTGGGTGATGAATTGGGTCAGAGTTGCAGCATATTACTTTGTGGTATAAAATATATTTTATATCCTGAATTCTGTACCACAAGGAAGCTACAGTGTTCATCTGAACTATAATTACTGACTGGATGGGGAACTGTGTGTAAATTATGTACTCCTGCTTTCACATACCAGCATCATCTCATTCCTGTTAGCCCCAGCCACACTCTACCCAGGCTCACCCTAAGCAAAGCAGAATGATGTCGTCAGGCTGCCGGAAGAACAGTTCCTGACACCTCACAGTTACTGATGGAGAAGCCCTACTGTACGGTCAGTTCTTGGCAGTGCTTTTCCTGGGTGTCTCACTAATCATAAACTATTCTGTGTAAAATGATTCTTACATTTGGCAAAATTCATAGTTCTGATTTGAACATATTTCAGTCTTTGCTGCTCTTCCTTTAGCAAACCCCCGATTTTAGGTGTGCTGACAAGTCACTGAGCATGGGAATGGGAAAACACTGTAAAAGCAGCATAAATGCCAGGAGCTGTTCTGATCTCCTAATTTCTGTGCACCTGCATTTGATGGGCTTTCTCTCCCTGGCTCTGAAATCAAATCTTCTGCCTCAGCCCTTTCAGGCACTGTGACCTCACCATATGCCCCTGACTGGAGAGAAGCCCAGGTTGGCTGCTTGTGAGCAGAGTCCACATATGTTGAGGGGAGGGACCCCGGAAGGCGCCTGACAATATTCTTTTAGCCAGCAATCCCTTCAGGGAAGAGAAAGGTGCTTCCTGTGCCTGCTTTTATGCTGCAGGCTGTATTCAAACTCCAGCTAAAAGTGACCATGGCCAGTGACCCTCCAGCTATAGAGCTCAGCTGTGGATCTTACTCATCTTGGCAGAGAAATCTCCTCCTCCTTTCTTTTCTTTCTTTTTTTTTCCCTTTGTATAAAGAGCAGCGTCTCTCAATATTCAACTAATCAGCAGTGACAAGCCCCGTTTGACTGCTCACTTCTCCAGTGAGGCTTCCAGCTTTTAGGCATCAAGATTAGTGAGTCTCTCTTCTGGGTGCACCAGTTTGTTTCTCAGTGACGTAAGAGCATTGCCTGGGGTGGGCACTGGGTAAGGCTTGTCATTTGAGATATAATTTTGCTCTTTTGATGGATTTTCCAAATATTTACTACAAGCTAAAGAGACTAGAAATATATATGCCCCCTATCTCTCCTAACCACATTGGATTCTTTTTATTTGAACGTCTGAGCATACCATAAGAGGAGAATATCAGGGTTGAAGAGATAGTTAAATGATCAGTCTATACATCCATCTGGTGCTTCAGTCCTAGCCACAGTACCTTTACTAATGTCATCTAGCCTAGGTATGAATGCTTTCAGAACCAGGAGACTCCTACTCTTCAAAAGCAGACACCTTTGTCTTTGGATAATTCTGTTAAATAGGGTGCCCCCTTCCCCCATCCCCACATACAGACAAGCACACTGAGCCCTTGCCACTAAATCACCTTTCTTCTTTCCTTGAATTGTGACCTCTGTGAGTCTAAGTTTCTTTTTTTATGGTAAAAGTTCTGTTTATTTCCTCTAAACTTAATATAACCTTTAAATTTTTTAACAAAAAGAAACACAGGATAAGTTTGGATTATTTTCCAAATATAATTGTTGTACCATCAGCATCAAGTAGTCATTTTCTTAAAATCACTTTATTAAGGTACGGTTAACATGTGAAAAGCTGTACATGTTTAACGTATACAACTTGATGAGTTTGGGGATCTGTCATTACCATCAAGGTCATAGACATATCCATCGCATTCCAAAGTTTCCTACCATTCCCTTTATTATTATTGTTGCTGGGATTTTGTTTTTGTTTTTGTTTTAAAAGCCTAAGTTTTTTATCTATAAGAAAGGGAGATGGTAATAGTACTACTTCATAGAGTGGGGATGAAATAGAAAGGATGCTTTGCAAAGTGTCTTGCACATACATGAGATTTAATAAAAGCCATTATTATTGCTAGTATTACTTCCTCTCCTATATTCAAATTGAGGGCCAGACTTTTTTTTTTTAAGATTTTTAAGATTTTATTTATTTGAGAGAGAGTGAGCACATGCATGAGCAGGGAGAGGGATGAGGGGCTGAGGGGGAGGGGAGAGGGGCAGAAGGGGAGGGAGAGGGAAAGGGAGAGAATCTCAAGCAGACTCAGTGCTTAGCGTGAGCCTGACAGGGCCCTCCATCTCAGGATCCTGAGATCACAACCCTGAGATCAAGACCTGAGCGGAAATCAAGAGTCAGACGCTTAACCAACTGAGCCACTCAGGAGTCCCGAGGGCCAAATGTTTATAAGGAGTGAAGCAAGGCCAGTCTCTTGTAATCTATGTCTAGATATTTCTCAGATTGATGTGTATCAATTTAGTAAAATAATCTGGATTTTTTTAATAGTTTTTTTTAATAGTTAAGAGCATAGCTAGTTTTACAGGCATCCAGATAATTTTTATCCATCTTTCTCATACGGTGGTCTTGAGTTTTTCAATCTGCAATAAAGACTTACAAGTAAAGGTAGACTATTAGTATTTGTTTTTCATGGAAGTAGATTATTAGGACTCACCTCTCTCTCTTTTTTAATCCAAGTATTTCTTTTATTAAGTTTCCTGTAGTATTTTCTAGGAAATTTTTCAAGCAGATCTTCCTATTTTCCATTTTTAAAAATGGTAACTATATTATCCATCTCCATTTTTGTATAATCTTCAGTATTCTTCTGTGGTCACCCAGCATGCCAATAATCATTTTGTAAGTGCTCTCCTTACTCTGATAGGCATTCTTTAAGCTTCTCTTCCATGAATGTTATTTTAGGATTCTGATAGTTGAGAGTTGTTTAACTTGGCATTGTTAAATCATGATAGGACAGCTATAACAATTTTATCCTAAGACCTAGACTTTGTGTCTCTTTAGAACCTGAGATTCAGAGAGTGATTCAGTAAAATAAATGTTCAGAAATGGAAAAGGACACACACATTCAAGTACTCTGTGAAGTACATTAATTAGTTATTGGGATATAAAACAAAGTAAAGAAAATTTATTGAGCACTATGTGCCAGGTATTGTTTGAGCTCATTTCATAAACCTTATTTTATTTGCTTTTCCAAACAACATCATGATGTACAGTGACATTACTAACTTTTCATACAGGAACAAACTGAAGTTCAGAGAGATTAAAGGAATTTGTCCAAGACACTTGTGTGAGTAAGTAGGTAGCAGAGTCTAAATTTAAACTAAGGTGTCACAGATTTCATTTGGCTCTTACAGACTTGAGAAAAGTGTATGCATCTTATGAATGAATCAGTTACTACATACATGTGGAAATTTGATATTTCATAAATTAGTATCTGGAGTCAATTTCAATTTCATTTTTATTAAATGCTCTAGGTAGAAGCATACTGAATGTATATATATATATGCCATATGTATACCGTCAGTTTAGGAAAGTGGTTCTCTTTTCCTGGCTTTTCTGAGATAAAACTGGCTTGAGAAATTAAAATAGTGGTGATGGTAGTGGTAGTGATGGTGCTGGTGTTAAATATTTTAGAAGAAAACAAATTGTACCGGAGTGTACTAGTTTAAATTTACTTTCAGTTTACTGAAACCAACCAGGCTAAACATGGTAAAAAATAAGATCGATTAGTGTTGTGCTGATTTATAAAGTGAATGACATTAGTTTACCCTAAAGTCCATCTTCTTTGAAAAACTGTAGAGAACAGGTAAAATCAGGATTATGAATGCTATAAGACTAAGTACTGAAGGGATTTTGTCTAAGAAGACTGCACCTTCACTAATCTAAGCTTTCTGTTTATTGGAAAAAGGAAAATGTTAAAAGGCTGTCCTATCTGCTAGTTCAAGTGTACTTTATACTCCTGACAAGTTTCTGCAAAAATCTTACTAGTCACATGTTGGTTAAAGCTGGCAACCCTGCTTTTTTTCCCTTTCTCAATATGCAATGCAACATTCTCTATTTCTAGGAGCATCTTGGGGTATAATCCAACTGCCTGGTCTTACTGTATGTGTGTGTGTGTGTGTATCAGACAGATATCTGACATCAGATACCAGATTGAAATTGCTAATATATATCCAGCTTTAGGAAATTAGCATGACCCTAATGCATATGCATATTTACATTTGATGATGATAACCTCATGTGGCTATAGAGTAACAAGTTGTTTTCCAAGATCTGGAAGGTGCTAAAAGAATTTTTTAAAAAGATTTGTTTTTTATTTATTTGGTGGGGGGAGGAACAGAGGGGAGAGGGAGAGAGAATCTTAAGCAGAATCCCCACTGAGCACGGAGCCAGAGGTGGGGCTCGATCTCACAACACCGTGATCATGACCTGAGCCAAAATCAAGAGTTGTATGCTTAACTGACTGAGCCACCCAGATGCCCCGGTGCTGAAAATTTTTAAATGAGTTTAGTTTTTCTCCTTGCAAAGTAATTGTACATTTGGAGTTATAACTTTAGTCAAGTTCCAAAATAAAAGGCTCAGTGTTGTTAAAAGATAAACTAAGGCGCATTAAAATTTTAAGGGTTTCTTTGAGCAACCATCAATTCAATCGGGTAGCACTAAAGCAAAAGTGGTTAGGAGCACTCCTGGACAGGATCTAGGAAGAAGTTTTTATAGAACTGATGAAAGCAAAGCAAGGAATTTATATAATTGGCTATAGCTTAAGTGATTGCCTGATTTGGGAAAACCTAGGTGGCTGTTTCTGATTGGTTGTTCTTGAATTTTATGTTCTCACATACAAATGCATTGACTCTGAGTCAGTTTTCTGTTTGCTTACATAAGCTACCAAGGCATTAGAGCTACCCCAGTCTAGTGGCCTTGTTTAATTACTTTAATGGGGTGAGTCTCTGGGAAATAGAAAAGGAAAGCCTCATTGCTGCTGCTTATAATTTTCTTCTTTCACTAATAAAAATAGTATGAGGCCAGTCAACCTATATATCTTACTGAACCCATTGGTTCCTTCATAAGCATTTTGAAGTTGCTTGAACTCTACTTTAACGGAAATAACTTATGGGAGTGTCCTTGCTCCTGCCTCTGTCAAAACCCTACCCTCATGCTTCTAAGCCATGACCAAAGATCTAAGCCGAAGGCTGGTCTCTTCCAAATGGAATTTGGAGTTCTGATACATGATTTCATTGCCTGCTGTAATGTCTGCCAATCCTTACTGATCACCAGAAACACTTGTGAATCTTTAAATTACTCAGATTCTTATTTCTACAGGTTTTAAAGAAGCATTTCAGGCAATTTTTGTGAGTAGCCACATTTTCAACCACTAGTCTAATCAGGGTTGGACAGTACCATTCCACTCTCTAGCTATCACTTGCTCTTTCTCTCTCTTTTCTTATCCATAAATATTGTTAAATACTTACTGTACACCAGGTACCATTATATAAAGACCAGTAAGACCCTCTTCTGCCTTCAGAGAAATTACAGTCTCTCTTACCAGGTGCATTGTCATCTTCAGGAATAGTTTCCATGCAGCCCTCCTGGATTAAACTGCCTTAGAATGTGTCAAGAATTACCAATTAGACATAACATTTTTTATGTCAGTCAGGTCCCACACATCCCAATTTTTCTGTTACCAAAAACAAAACAAAAATTCTTTTGAATCTTTCTGAAGAGCTGTTTCCTAATCCTTTTTATCAGCTTTCTGGTTCTCTTCATGATCACCCTATATGCTACCAATGACTACAATGGCTCATAAGTAGATCCAATATGTATATTTATAATTCTGTTTTTAAAGCATGTTAGAGATCGACTAAACAATAAGAACAGTCTTAGTAAAAAGACCTTCCTTTCAGTTATTTCATATCTGCTTTTTACTTATATACCATGGTTATCTTTTCCCAAAGTATTTCTAAGTTGTCCATTGTGTGCTCAAACTCTTGTTGTAAGCCAACACCCATTTCTCATACACCATACAGTAACTGCGATCATTACTATAATGTCCAGGAACTGGTAGGTACTCAATTAGGCATCTTGTTGATGGAGTTGATGAGTATTTAGCATGTACAGAATGGATCACAGTACCTCAAATATGAAATACAGGTTATAGAATAGTAATAATAGTAATAATAAAGAACACTATATTTTATACTCACAATAAATTTATAAATTAGCCTTAGTATTCATATTATAGCTGGGCAAGTTGATTATCAACAAGTATTGTCTTATTGACTCATGGCTGATAATTGCTGCCCTGGAGTTTGGACCCAGGTTTCAGGAATTCCAAAGTGATATATCATCTTGTCATAGAACGAACAGTGTTGACAGCTATCTGTTTTTGGAGTCCTTGAATTCTTGTCAGCTTTTTAATACCTAGAATTACTTTCACAAGTCTTTGCATTTTATTAAAAAAAGAAAGAAAGAAGATCCAGCCATGTATATACCTACTCTAACAAATGAAATAGTGGTTTTATGAAGAAATAGGGTAAATCATATAAAGATGGTGGATTCACTTTTTTCTTGTATTTAATGCTATTTATTTTATCACTCATTTCTTTCTTTATTTAAAAATATTTCTCAAGTTTTTACTATGTAGGATAAGCAATATGATACATGTAGGTTAAAAGATTACCTTTTCACAGGAAATAGGTGAACCTAAACTACTTTTCCTTATCTCCCCCTATACTTACTAGCAAATTATACTGGGAGATGTTTAGCACTTACTTGACTTCCAGGTGCTGTATAGATAAAATACGCACATCTTCAGATCTGTGACCTCTTCTCAACTACTTTGTTAACTTTTCACGTAGTGAATAGATGCCTAAATGTGTTTTAGTTTAATTAAAAAATAGTAAATAATAGCCAAAGAGTATTTCTCTCCGAGAACTTTTAGAAAAGAGCAGCAGAGCTTTCTACTTTTTTTAAATTAAGAGCAAACCTGCCTGCAAATAGGAGGGTAAATTAAAAGTTTTTCTGACATCTTTTCCAGCGCTGGTATTGTACTGTTGAATCTACCTATGATACCAATTTCTGAAGCTCAACGATCACACATAGAGGTCTGCCTGCAAATAGAGATAATAAACTTATATTACATGACTATCCACTTTCTCTCAGGGTCAAATACAGACACACAAACATACTCACATTCTCTCTATATATATCTACACACACTGTACTCCCATACTGTAATTTGCAACACAGCTCTGCAAAGATTGAGGGAACTCACAGTCTAGGTAGATTTTATTGGAACATTTTGTGCATAGTTAAATGTTTCTTCTTAACCAATCAAAAACATCACAACATCCTCAGGAAGATACTTGTCTTAGAAAGCATTCATTTTTCCTATTAATTAGTTGGCTACTCTGTCTTATTAAGGTGTGGCTGGCTATGACAAGACTGCTTGATACTTCATGTAACTGTTTTCATTCCTGATGTAGAATACCAAGTACAATATTGATCAGTTTTGGTCTTGTTAATTTACTGTCACCCATGTTTGAGGGGTGGTATATTTGGCATGCCTTTAGAAATAAAATTGTGGTTCCCTAGCATTCATTTTACCCTGTAAGAACTGAAAGATTTCTGAATATTGACTTATAAAAACACAATTTTCCTTCTCCTTCCCTCTCTCTTTCTCCCTCCTTTCTTCTCTCCTTTTCTCACCTCCTCTCTCACTTGTCCCCCATTCCCCTCTCTCCTCTCTCACTCTCTGTGTTATCTGTTCAGCCTTTCCTACCTCTTAATTTTGAGTTCCTTGAAAGGCCAAAGACTTAACTAACAAAATTATTTTATTTTGAGGGAGACTTTATAGGTCAATATTTGCTTCAATTTTGAAGTGTCAAGATTTCAAGATTATAATTAAAAGGACATTTCTATAATTATTAACTATCACTCCCCAATTAAATAAAAATAAACACACATTTTTAATTTAAATTAAAAAATGACTCCATGCTCAAAGACTGCTCCATTTTCTTTTCTTTTTTAAAAAAAGATTTTATTTATTTATTTGAGAGAGAGAGAGCACACAAGCAAGGGGAGGAGCAAAGGGAGAGGGAGTTCCCACTGAGTAGGGAGCCTGATGTGGGCCTCGATCCCAGGACCCTGGGATCATGACCTGAGCCAAAGGCATACTCAATTGACTGAGCCACCCAGGTACCCCAAGACTACACCATTTTCATTCCAGTTTTCAAAAACACCTGTGGAAACTGAGGTTCTAAATTTTGTTTTCTGAGAATATATATACTTCTTATTTTCCTTGTCTAAAAATAACTGGGAAGTTGAAAATTAAGTTTTTCCACTCCCGGTTTTAATATTTTAGAGAATTAAAATATAAACTTAAAGATTCCATTTTAAAAAGGTTAGGTTTTTTTTTTTACAATAATATGTTTATTTTATTTAGTTTACCTGTTTAATTCATTGCCCAAAGGTACTCATGTGGGGGTTGTCTAACTAGAAGTCTTGTTTCTTGTTCTCTTGGAACTGAGAGTAAGGATGAAAAGCTTTCTCCTGGTAATTTCCCACTGGACATTTGAATTCTCATGAAGGAATATTCTATATTAATTTTCCTTTGGCTTAGAAATAGTTTAGTATAACTTTTTCTAAGCCCTCCAGACAAGGCAGTTTTCTCATACTATTTTCAATAATTGTTTTCCATAATTAAATTCATGTTTTTCTTCTTTTATGGATAGATTTTGTAATATATGAGGCAGCCTCCATAAATATTTATCACTTTTATTTCTGATAGCAAACATGAACAAACACATGTGATTATGCTTCATTCTATTTTACCTCTTGTGTTACCTGCATTTTTGCTTTTTCATGTACTATTTTACACATTTAATAGATGGCTTTTGGTTTTGTTTTATTTTTACAAAATTAAATCTAGATACCCTAATAGCCAGAACTATCTATGTTCATATATACCTACTCTAGAACAGTAAATACTGTCCTGTAGTCAGTTGCCTTTCTCAATACTTCTCAAAACTACAGCTGTATCTAGACCCAGGGCAGAAGCCCTGTGTCTCATCTGGCCATGTCATCTCATCCCCCAAAAGCACTTTTCAAGGCTTCCTCCTCTGAGAAGACATCCCTTCCCATTCTGGTTCTCTTAGTGTCTCCTCCTCCTTTGAATCCCTTTTTCACTAGGACTCTGAGGCACAGATTTTAGTTATTTTGTACTCTTCAAGTAGACAGTATGATTCTGAAGGACAGGATTTCTTACTATGCTTCTTTGATCAGAGAAGCAAGTGCAGTGGAATTTAAACACAAATATTGGTGGTGTGTACTACTTTTTAAAGTTCAGAAGAGTACATCATATTTCCAAATATACAGAGGTTTTTGGTATTTATGTTATGAAGATTATTTGGAATATAATTCCTTCAAGTTTATAAGATAGGAATAATTGGGCCATAGGGAAATTATTCATTAAAATTGCTTACTTTTTTTGATACAGTCATACTTTAAAATACATATTTACTTACTGTTAAATTATATATTGAAACTTTATATTTATTTCAGTACTCATTATCTGAATCACTTGTTATTTTAAGAAGTAGTTGTTTCCTGATGAGTCATTTTATATAAATAAAATTAAAACTTATCATATATCAACTGTACGTTAAATATGTCCATATTATAATAAATCTTGAGAGTCTTTTTGACCTGGATTAGAGAGTTTGATGGAGAATGTTGAAATCCTATTATGACTGATAAAATACATACAATTGTTATTTCTTCTGCCCCCTCTTCATGCAAAACCACATCATTTAAACTTCATCAGTTGGAGCAGGGACATAGTTTCTGGGAAGTTTTAGTGTCATCTATGCCATATTAAGTGTCACTGGAAAGATCCTAAATTAGAGCCTTTCTTAAGTTCTCTCAAACTCTGAAAGTTTCTTTAACCATTAGCAATTTCCCTGCAGTCACATAATATTCTATATGTGTGCTAGTGCAAAATGAAAGGTAGTACACATTTACTTTCCTAATTACTTAAACCTTTGGATTCTAAGTTGTAATAATAGGAATACTCAATTTATTTATTTATTTTTTAAGATTTTATTTATTTATTCATGACAGACAGAGAGAGAGGCAGAGGGAGAAGCAGGCTCCCGAGGAGCAGGGAGCCCTATGCAGGACTCGATCCCAGGACCCTGAGATCATGACCTGAGCCGAAGGCAGATGCTTAACCATCTGAGCCACCCAGGTGCCCGGAATACTCAATTTATTAAAGCAATTGTTTTCTTTAAAAAAAAAATATTGTTATGTTAACCACCATACATTCTGAATCATCACATAACTCACTCCCTGGTTTCAGTTTATGTTAGCTATTATTATTCAAGTCATCTAGCTCTAAGCTCAGTGGTACCTATATTAAAAAGAAAGAAGATGATTATATAAGTGCAAACTTGCTTATCTTACTCAGACACCAAAGACAAGGAAGCCTTCCTTGCATGTATAGAATTTTTAACCTCTAAAGGTTCACTTCCCCAGATTTTTTTTATTTGTGAAGGTGATGTAGTATTGTGCAAAGATCATCTCCTTGAGATTGAGAGGTCTATTACTATGGCTTTGGCTACATACTAACCTTAAGTTCATAATCAAATCTCTTTAGGCCACACCTTTGTAACTTAAAAAAAAACAACATTGTGTTAAAAATAATTTTTAAGGTCACTTTTAAAATTCTATCAGAGAACATGTATTTAGTGACACTAAACTGATCTGTGGGAGATGGAAAATGTGATTCTAAAATGTCTTCCTGCCGTTTGTTCATTTCTGGTGATGAGTTAAGAAAAATCTCATTTCCTTGAACAAGTTGGAAAAGGGGAAGAACTGTACTTTGGTGCAGATGTATCTTGGTGTAGAATCGGAGTAGATGGAGAGTACTAGGTAAAATATCCAGTCTAGGAGTTTGTGTATTTCATTGTCTATTTACAATTTCTATTCATTTTGTTATGGCTGTACTGATGCTATCAACATACCTTGTAATTCAGCTCTCAAAGAGGATTGAAGAACAACATGCAACTTTTGAGTTAGGCTCAATTCATTTATTCCTTTATGCAGATTATTTTTTATTGAATGCCTTTCTGGAAACTGCCTGGCAATTTCCTAGCTTGTTCACTGATTAGCTTTCTTATGTCAGACAAGTTATATAACTTCTTTAACTCTATTTCCTCATTTTTGAAATAAAGATAATATTCTGAAGATTAAATGAGATGATATATTTATAAAGCTTTGAACCTAGAAGATAGTGACCATTCAACAAATGCTAGAACTGCTAGCTCTTGCATAACTAAAGACCCTCTAAAACCTAACAATATTACAGAAAAAAGATAATAGATTAGCAAAATTAAAATAGAAGAAAACCTTGGGATGATGGCAGCTTTATATACTTGTAAGTCAATGTTCTCTGTTCTGGAAAAAAGTTTCAACACTATATTGAAATGAATGGAAAATAATTTGATAGAAAAATAGGAAGGAAAAACTATTCTAATGCACCCTCAGTTAAATTTATGCTGTAGAGAGCTTTATATCATTTATTTTAAGTAGGAAATTTTCTGTTTTTTATTCTATTTTCCAATAGCAAACACATTAAGAGTAAAACATGAGTAGAATACATTTTAAATACAAAAAATATGAGAGGCAATGAAGATAAATTATAACAACAAAAAGTTGGATTGTTGCCTGCTGTTGTGACAGAGTTCACTGAAATTTTCTGTAGACATTAAGCTTCTCTGGTATTGGATTTACAGGGTTTTAGTCAAAGGAACATCCTTGTTCATTTCCTGTTGACAAAATTTTTTCTTTTTATTATGGAAAGTTTCTGTCACATAAATACAAAGAGAATAGTATAATGAACTTTCATATATACAATGTAATCAAATATTGATTTAGTAAAACATTAAAGAATTTCAGTATCATATTAACTCTTCACTCCAGAAACTCAATGTGGATCCAGATTTTAACAGTTTACCTGAGTAAAATCAACTAGTGACACCAGACCAATATGTTTTAGTACATATTTTTATTATAGGATATTCTCACGGTATAAGACATAGGTTGTTCTGAAATGTATTGGGAATTACTATTTATTATTACTTGTTAATATTTATTATCATTAGCCATCTCCTTATTAGTCAACAAAAGAGAGTAAGTAAAAGTCACAACAACTGAAGAGTTCTTAAATAGAAATTAGAGGATGAAAAAGCATATAGAGAAATATAAAAAAAATTCTGCTTTGGGAAGATGGAATTGCTATAGTAAGTAGAACTGAAAATGCTGAACATTATATATTAAAAAACAAACAAACAAAACTGTAAGACACTGAAAGGTGGTGAGAAGAAGGAAGACTGGCTAAGAAACTTGAGATCCAGGATGAATTCTGTTTTCTTTTGCCTCATATATTCCCAGACCTGGAAAAGAAGGAGCTGACAAATTGGAAATGCCAATGGGTACAGACAAAAAAAAAAAGAAAGTGATCCAACAAAAGCCTGTTTTTTCTAGCCAAAGACCCATGAAAGGGATAGCTTAGAAAGACAGAGTTTTAGAAAATATCTGCTCTACTTCAGCCAAACTCATAGAAAAACTACGGCCTCATCCCCCTTAACCCCATGCTATCAAAGGACTGATGGGAGCCTAGACTTATAGACTCATGAGCCTTTAAGGAAGCATCACTGGATATCCACAAAATGCAGGAATATAAATGTGACCCCATGCAGGTGGGGTCAGAGGATGTCTCATAGTGAGTTAAACTTACACCGTCACCCAGCACTAACAGGGCCATCCCCACCATGGTGTCAATGGAGATGACTTGGAGCTGTTCTGAGAGGGGAGTTTATGGCAAACAGGCCTACCTCAAGAAGCAAGAAAAATCTCAAATAAACAACTTAACCTTACACCTAAAAGAGATAGAAAAGAACAAACAAAACTCTCAAGCCAGTAGTAGGAAGAAAATAATAAAGATTAGAGAAGAAATAAATGAGAGAGAAACTAAAAAAGCAAAGCAAAACAAAACAAAAAAACAATGAAACAGATCAGGTCAGTGAAACCAGGAGCTGGTTCTTTGGAAACATCAACAAAATTGATAAACATCTAGCTAGACTCATCAGAAAAAAAAAAGAAAGAAAGAAAGAAAAGAGAGCACTCAAAGTCAGAAATGGCAGAGGGGGAATAACAACCATGACCACAGACCTACAAAGGATTATAAGAGAATGTTACGAAGAATTATATGCCAACAAATTGGACAACCTAGAGGATATGGATAAATACATACATACATATATATATATATATATATATATATATATATATATATATATATATATATGTCTCTCTCTCTATATATAGACATATAACCTCCCAAAATTGAATCAGGAAGAAAGAAAATTTGAACAGACTGATTACCACCAATGAAATTGAGTCAGTAATCAAAAAACTCCAAACAAATAAAACTCCAGGACCAGAGAGCTTCACAGTTAAATTCTACCAAACATTTAAAGAAGAATTAATACCTATTCTTCTCAAACTATTCCAAAAACTGAAAGGAAAGCTTCCAAATTCATTCTATTAAGCTGGCATGACCCTAATACCAAAACCAGATAAAGATACCTCAAAGAAAGAGAACTACAGGCCAATATATCTGATGAACATAGATGCAAACATCCTCAAGAAACTATTAGGAAACCAAATCCAACAATACATTTAAAAAGTCATTCATCGTGATCATGTGGGATTTATTCCCGGGATACAAGGGTGGTTCAAAATTCACAAATCAATCAATGTGATAGGCATCATATCAACAAGAGAAAGGTTAAGAACCATATCATCATTTCAATAGGCACAGAAAAAGGATTTAACAAAGTACAACATCTTTTCATGATAAAAAACTTTCAAGGTTTAGAGGGAACATACCTCAACATAATAAAGACCGTATATGAAAAACCCACAGCTAACATTCTCAATGGTGAAAAACTGAGAGCTGTCCCTCTAAGTTCAGGAACAAGACAAAGATGTCCATTCTCACCACTTTTATTCAGCACAAGATCGGAAGTCTTAGCTACAGCAGTCAGCTAAGAAAAAGAAATGAAAAGCATCCATATAGGTAAGGAAGAAGTAAAACTTCCACTATTTGCAGATCACTTGATACTATGTATAAAAAATCCTAATGACTCCACCAAAAAACTACTAGAACTGTAAAATGAATTCAGTAAGATCCCAGGATACAAAATCAATATACAGAAATCCATTACATTTTATACACTGATAATGAAGAACAGAAAGAGAAATTAAGAAGGCAATTGCATTTATAATTGCATCAAAAATAATAAAATGCCTAGGAATGAACTTAATCAAGGAGGTGAAAGACCTGTCCTCTGAAAACTGGAAAATACTGGTGAAAGAAATTGAAGATGACACAAACAAATAGAAAGATACTCCATGCTCATTGATTGGAAGAACAAATATTATTAAAATGTTCATACTAACCAAATTAATCTACAGATGTAATGTGATCTTTATCAAAACACCAACAGCATTTTTCACAGAATTAGAACAAATATTACTAAAATTTATATGGAACCAAAGAAGACCCAAATAGCCAAAACAATCTTGAAAAAGAAAAACAAAGCTGCAGGTAGTATACTTCCAGATTTCAAGTTATACTACAAAGCTGCAGTAGTCAAAACAGTATAGTACTGGCACAAAAATAGACACATAGATCAATGGAACAGGATAGAGAGCCCAGAAATAAACCATCAGTTATATGCTCAATTCATTTTTGACAAAGCAGGAGAGAGTATGCAATGGATAAAAGACAGTCTCTTCAACAAATGTTGGGAAAACTAGACAGCTACATGCAAAATAATGGCACTGGACATCACATAAAAATAAAATAAAAATGGATTGAAGACCTAAATGTGAGACCTCAAACCATAAAAATCCTAGAAGAGAGCACAGACAGTAATTTCTATGACATTGGCGATAGCAACATTTTTCTAAGTATGTCTCCCAAGGCAAGGGAAACAAAAGCAAAAGTAAACTATTGGACTGCATCAAAACAGAAAGCTTCTGCAGAGTGATGGAAATCAACAAAACTAGAATCAGCCTATAGAATGAGAGAAGATATTTGCAAATGACATATCCAATGAAGGTTAATATCCAAAAAAGAACTTCTAAAACTCAAACCCCCAAAATAAATAATCCAATTAAGAAATGGGCAGAAGGCATAAACAGACATTTCTCCAAAGAAGACGTATAGATGGCCAACAGACACATGAAAAGATGCTCAACAGTACTCATCATCAGGGAAATCAAATCAAAACTTCAGTGAGATATCACCTCGCACCTGTAGAATGACTAAAATCAAAAACACGAGAAACAATGAGTGTTGGTGAGGATGTGGAGAAAAAGTAACCCTTGTGCACTGTTGGTGGGAATGCAAATGGATGCAGCCATCATGGAAGACAGTATGGAGTTTCCTTAAAAAGTTAAAAATAGAAGTACCCTACCTTCCAGGAACTGCACTACTGGGTATTTACCCCCAAAATACAAAAACACTAACTAAAAAGATATGTGCACTTCTATGTTTATTGCAATATTATTTATAATAGCCCAATTATGGAAGCAGCCCAATTGTCCATCAATAGATGAATGTATTAAGAAGAAATTATATATATGTATAATGAAATATTATTCAGTCATATAAAAGAATGAAATATTGCCATTTGTAACAACATGGATGGAGCTACACAGTACAGTGCTAAGTGAAATAAATCAGCCAGTCAGAGAAAGACAAATACCATATGATTTCACTCAAATGTGGGATTTATGAAACAAAACAAATGAACAAAAGAAAAAAAAAAAAGGGAGACAAACCAAGATACAGACTCTTATCTATAGAGAACAAACCACCAGAGGGGGAAATGGGTGGGGGGGTGGTTGGAATAGCTGATGGGGATTAATGAGTACAGTTATCATAATGAGCACTGAATAATGTGTCAAATTGTTGAATCACTATATCATACACCTAAAACTAATATTACATTGTATGTTAAATATATTGGAATTAAAATTAAAAATTCAATAAATTTTTTAAAAAAGAAAGCTCAATGGATGGGCTCAATGAAATAATGGAGGGGAAGAGGAAAGAATCACTTAATTGAGTGTTGGAAAAATAAAAGTGACCCAATCTTGAAAGACAGAGAGAAAATAGGCTGAACAACAGAACAGAACCTCGAGGACATTAGCAGCCATTTAAAAAAAAAAAAAATTGTACTATTGGAGTCCCAGAAAGAGGAGAAGAGACAAAGGTTTAAAAAGTATTTGAAGAAATAATTGCTGAAAAGTTTCCACATTGGGCAAGAGACATAAACCTACAGTTCCAAAGAACTAAGGAAACCCCAAACAATAACTCAAATAAATCTATACCAAGACACATCATAAATTTCTGAAAATTTAACACAAAGAAAAAGCTTGAAAGCAGAAAGAGAAAAACAGGAGCTTACCTATAGGTGAAGATCAGTTAGAATGACAGTAGAAGAAGAAGGTAAAGGGAATGTTAAGAAAGCAGGTTTTCTATTGTTTATATAAACTGGTGAAATGATGATGACACCTCTGAACGGTGATACATGTGTATATATAACGTACTACCTATAGAGCACCCACTAAGAAAGTTATACAAGATGACACACTCAAAAACACTATTTACTAAACAAAATAGAATTCTTAAAAATGTTTAAATTATCCAGAAGAAATCAGGAAAAAGAAAGCAGAGAAACAAACAGTAAAATAGAACAGGAATAAAATGGCTAATTTAAGCCCTAACATATTGGTAATTACATTAAATGTAAATTGTTTAAATATACAGATTTAAGGACAAGTCAGGAGGGAGAGTGGATTTTTAAAAAAGACATAACTTTATGCTGTCTGAAAGAAACTCACTTCAAATGATACAGGGAAGTTGAAAGTAAAAGGGTGGAGAAAGGTATATATGCAAACATTAATTGAGGAAAGTAACAATGACCATTAATATCAGATAAAGTAGACTTAAGAGCAAAGAAAATTAGCAGAGAGATATTATATAATGATAAAAGTCATTCCACTAAGAGGACATAGCAATCCTAATTGTGTATGCACCAAGTAACAGAACTATATAATATGTGAAGCAAAAGTGGTGGAATTGAAAGGAGAAATAGACAAATCCACAATTACAGTTGGAGACTTCAGTACTACTCTCTCAACTATTGATGGGACAACTAGACAGAAATTAGATAGGAATTAAAGAAACTCAGCACCACCATCTACCAATGGGATCTAGTCAGCAATAAAAACAAAGTATTGATACACACAACTTGAATCTCCTGGGAATTGTGCTGAGTGAAAAAATCCAATCATGAAAATTATGATTCAATTTCTATAACATTTTTGAACTGACACAATTTTTTAAATGGTGAGGGATTAAAGAGGGGGTAATGTTGGGAGGGAAGCGAATGTGACAATAAAAGAACATGAAGGATTCCTGTGGTGATGAAAATATTATGTATTTTGACTATATTATCAGTGTCAATATCCTGGTTGTGATACTGTACTAGTTGTATAAACTGTTACTATTGGAGGGATTTGGGTAAATGATACAACAGTAATCTTTATTATTTCTTATGACTACACATCAATCTACAATTACCTCAACATAAAAGTTAAATTTAAAAAGGTATACAGGCAAGGGGCGCCTGGGTGGCTCAGTTGGTTAAGTGACTGCCTTCAGCTCAGGTCATGATCTCAGGGTCCTGGGATCGAGCCCCGCATCGAGCTCCCTGCTCGGTGGGAAGCCTGCTTCTCTCTTTCCCACTTCCCCGCTTGTGTTCCTTCTCTCGCTGTGTCTCTCTCTGTCAAATAAATAAATAAATAAAAATCTTAAAAAAAAATAAAAAGATATACAGGCAAAATAACAAACTATGAAATAATACTGTAAGACAAAGATCGGTTAATACGATTAAAAGTGGTCATCCAAAGGAATATGAAATGTCTGTATTAAAAATAAATGAAAACACCAAGCATTTCTTCAGCATTATGGAAGACCAAACCAGGGGAAATATTTTTATTTGTATATGGGTCCTTCTTGGTTGTTTTAGAAATTCACATTAGAAACTTGGAAATCAAGCCAGAATGCTTCTCTTACCATTTTTAATATTATGATTCTAAGTTACCTTATTTTTTTTTGCTTTTTAAAAATTTTATTATGTTATGTTAATCACCATGCACTACATCATTAGTTTTTGATGTAGTGTTCCATGATTCATTGTTTGTGCGTAACACCCAGTGCTCCATGCAGAATGTGCCCTCCTCAATACCCACCACCAGGCTAATCCAACCCCCCACCCCCCTCCCCTCTAGAACCCTCAGTTTGTTTCTCAGAGTCCATAGTCTCTCATGGTTTGTCTCCCCCTCCAATTCCCCCCCTTCATTTTTCCTTTATTTTTATAGTCAATTCAAGAAGATCTGCAGTATTGAGTTTTCTTAGGTGTTTCCTGCAAATTCTTCCCTCTTTCATGCACATGCTATGCCCCAATCAAGAGATGAGGCTAATTTTCCTGCCCTCTGACTCCTGAGACTGGTTTTATCAATAGAGTATGCCTGAAGTGACCCTTTTGTCAATGTGGGCCCAGCACTTAATTGGCATGAGGTTTCTGTTTTTCCCTTTCTTGAAATGCTCATTCTGGAGGAGGGTAGCCAACAAGTAAGTTTCTATCTGTAGATAATTGTGAGGTAGCAAGCTGAGCAAATTGAGAAGCTATGTGGAGAGAGGGATGGACAACCAATATACAAATATCCCTGCTGTCCCAGCAAAGGCACCAGACATGTAAGTGAAGAAGCCATCTTGACAATGCCCAGTGAAATCTTCAGGTGACTCTAGTCTCAGCCATCATCTTATTACAAAGGCATCAGAAACCCAGGTGAGAACTGCCTGGATGAACTCAGTCAACCACAACAGAGCCCTGGAAGACAGTACTGTATTGTTTTAAGCCACTGGGTTCTAGAGGGATTTGTTACAGAGGGGCAACTAGAACACACTCCTGATAAATTAGGCCAGTGTTGAAAATATTTTTCACTGTCAACAACTAAAACTACTTGTGCTTATGCCAAATATCTATGGTTTAATTTTCCAAAGGTGTAAGAAAGAACTAGTCATTATAGTTACATATTTTATATATGTGTATGTATTATAGTATATGTATATGCATATGTACAGTGACATATATATGTATTTGGGAATTTTTAGTCAATATTATGCAATTCTGTTGCCATGTTGAATAATCCTGGCTTCTAACATCTTTCCAAATAAATGTTTTTTTTTTTTTCTTAAGATTTTATTTGACAGAGAGAGACACAGCGAGAGAGGGAACACAAGCAGGGGAAGTGGGAGAGGGAGAAGCAGGCTTCCCATAGAGCAGGGGGCCCAAGCGAGGCTGGAGCCCAAGCGAGGCTCGATCCCGGGATCCTGGGATTGTGACCTGAGCCGAAGGCAGATGCTTAATGACTGAGCCGCCCAGGCGCCCCTAAATAAATGTTTTTTTTAATCCCCTTAATGATTTTAAGTTTTGTTTTTTAATCTTCTGTATAAGGTATTGATTATATTAATAATATTAATTTATAAATCGATACCGCAAAAATGTTCTGTATTTACATTAACAGAATATTTAAGTCAAAGTTAAAAGTGAAAGGAAAGGCAATTATTTTTTAAAATTCAAACTACATAGTAATAGAAGAGGTTCTGTTTTTATAGAAAAAAATCCCTGTATTTACATCCTTATTCTGAAGGTATAATAATGTGTTAGAATAAACTAAGCTTTTGGGGGCACCTCTGTGGCTCAATTGGTAAAGCCTCTGATTCTTGGTTCAGCTCAGGTTATGGTCTCGAGGTCCTGAGATTGAGTCCTGCAACTGGCTCCTTGCTCAGTGCAGATTCTGCTTGAGATTCTCTCCCTCTCTCCCTGGCTCTCTCCCACTCAAGCATGCATGCTCTCTCTCTCTTTCTAAAATAATAAAATAAATAAAACCTTGAAAAGGATTAAACTAAGCTTTTGGATTTTAGTTCAGCCATTATTATGTGAGTTATTATCTACTATTTTTTTGGGGGGGGATCAAGTATTATCAATAATTGGATGCTTAAACTAAAGGCGTAAGTTCTAGCTAAATAGTCTTCATAAGAGAAAACTTAAAATGTATTATCATTCTAAAATTGATTCTACAGATTAATTTCTGTATCAAAGTTTTGTTCTTGTTTGATTTTAATAGGTATCTTTTAAAGTTTTCAAAATAAAATTATCTGCTTAAACATTTATATAACTCATTATAGAAAGTGTGGAAAATATAGAAAAGTTTAAAGAAGAAAATCATCTTCTGTATTTTTCAACTCCTAGAGATAGCTGATATTAGTTAATGCTTTGGCAATTTTCTTAGAAGTGTTACATAATGGTGATTATATGGAATTTACAAAATTATATGACCCTATTAAAAATAGATTTCTTATTATAAAGCAATCCATGTTCACTTGAGAATATTTGTAAAATAAGGAAAGATGCAAAGTAAGACACTGATCACGTAGAATTCCAATTCCCATTAATAGCATGCATGTGTTGGTATATTTTAGTCATTTTATCTACATATCTTAATACAAAAATGATAATTCTGTATAAAGTAATTTAAAGCATAATTAGCACAATACCTCCAGGTCCAGGATGGATAATAACATGGAAAAAAAATCCTAGGAAGAAATAATTTCTGCCACTGAGTGGTATATTAGTTTTTAACAATGATTCAGTTCGTATATTATAAAATCACATATTTTAAAATGTGCCAAATATTTTTAAATTCTTTAGTTTTATTTGCCTTTATTTTTCTAGTTGAGGTCATTTTTTGAGATATTTCTTCTTTTTAATATAGGCATTCACTGCTATAAATTTCTTCCCAAGTACTGATTTAGTGCCATTGCACAGATTTTATATGCTCAGCTTTTATTTTTACGCATTTGAATACACTTATTTACTTTAGAGTTCCTCTTTGACATGTAGGTTATATAAAAGTGGGTTGTATAGCTATGGATTTGCCAGAGATTTTTGTTACTTGAATCCATTTAAGCTGAGACTTGCTTTTGCTCCAGGTATGATCTAGTTTTATATTTGGTATGCACTTGAAAAGATACTGTGTTTTGCTACTGTTGGGTCGTGTTTTATAATTGTCAATTAGTTCACTTTGGTTCTTCGTGCTATTGAAGTCTTCTGTATTCTTACTGATTTTATGTGTACTTGTTCTATTAACTCTTAAGAGAAAAGTATAGAAATGTCCAGTTATAATCGTGGATGTGTCTATTCCTCCTTAGAGTTTATCAGTTTCTGCTTCCTGCTTTTGAGACTTTGTTATTACATGCATAAAGGTTTATGGTTCTTTTGTCATCTTAACAGTTGTCTCCTTTGCATTATGAAATGCTCTTTTTTATATCTGATAACATTCTTAGCTCTGAAATTTACTTAGTCTGCTATTAATATAGCTACCCTGGCTTTTTTTTTTTTTTTTTTTTTTTGATTAGTGATAGCTAGGTGTTATGGGCTGAATTGTAAATTAATATATTACACTGACACCTTCTCTAAAATTCATATGCTAAAATTCCAAATCCCAGTAACTCACAACATGACTTTATTTGGAGATAGGGTCTTTAAAGAAGTAATTAAATTAAAATGAGGTCTCCTAACAAACAAGAGTCTGCGGCTGGATGGCTTCCCAGAGGAATTCTACCAAACATTTAAAGAAGAACTAATACCTATTCTTCTGAAGCTGTTTCAAAAAATAGAAATGGGAGGAAAACTACCTTGATCCCAAAACCAAAGACCCTACCAAAAAAGGAGAATTACAGGCCAATATCCCTGATGAACATGGATGACAAATCTCACCAAGATACTAGCCAGTAGGATCCAACAATACATTAAAAGGATAATTCCTCATGTCCAAGTGGGATCTATTCGTGGGCTGCAAGAGTGGTTCAACATTCACAAATCAATCAATGTGATACATCACATTAATAAAAGAAAGAACAAGAACCACATGATCCTCCCAATTGATGCAGAAAAAGCATTTGACAAAATACAGCATCCTTTCCTGATGAAAACTCTCCACAGTGTATGAATGGAGGGAACATACCTCAATATCATAAAAACCATCTACAAAAGTCTTACAGCTAATATCATTCTCAATGGGGAAAAACTGAGAGCTTTTCCCTGAAGATCAGGAATGTGACAGGGATGCCCACTCTCACCACTCTTGTTCAACATAGTGCTAGAAGTCCTACCCTCAGCAATCAGACAACAAAAAGAAATAAAAGGCATTCAAACTGGCAAAGAAAAAGTCAAACTCTCACTCTTCACAGATGACATGATTCTTTATGTGGAAAACCTAAAAGACTCCATCCCAAAATTGCTAGAACTCATAGAGGAATTCAGCGACATGGCAGGATATAAAATCAATGCACAGAAATCAGTTGCATTTCTATACATTAACAATGAGAAGAAAGAGAAATTAAGGATTAGATTCCATTTACAATTGCACCAAAACCCACAAGATACCTAGGAATAGGGTGCCTGGGTGGCTCAGTCGTTAAGCGTCTGCCTTCGGCTCAGGTCATGATCCCAGAGTCCTGGGATCGAGGCCCACATCGGGCTCCCTGCTCGGCGGGAAGCCTGCTTCTCCCTTTCCCACTCCCCCTGCTTGTATTCCCTCTCTAGCTATCTCTCTCTCTGTCAAATAAATAAAATCTTAAAAAAAAAAAAAAGATACCTAGGAATAAACATAACCAAAGAGGTAAAGGATTTGTACTCTAAAAACTACAGAACGCTTATGAAAGAAATTGAGGAAGATACAAAGAAATGGAAAAAACATTCCGTGCTCATGGATTGGAAGAATAAATATTGTTAAAATGTCTATGCTACCCAGATTAGTCTACACATTCAATGCAATCCCTATCAAAATACCACCAACTCCTTTCAAAGAAATGGAACAGATAATCCTGAAATTTGTATGGAACCAGAAAAGACCCCAAACAGCCAGAGGAATGTTGAAAGAGAAAACCAAAGGTGGTGGCATCACAATTCCCAACTTCAAGCTTTATTACAAAGCTGTAATCATCAAGACAGTATGGTACTGGCACAAAAACAGACACATAAATCAATGGAACAGAATAGAGAACCCAGAAATTGACCTTCAACTCTTTGGTCAACTAATCTTCGACAGAGCAAGAAAGAATATCCGATGGAAAAAGGATAGTCTCTTCAACAAATGGTGTTGGGAAAGTTGGACAGCCAAATGTAGAACAATAACACTGGACCATTTTCTTGCACCGTACACAAAGATAAACTCAAAATGGATGAAAGACTTAAATGTAAGACATGAGTCAATCAAAATCCTAGAGGAGAACACAGGCAGCAACTTCTTCAACCTTGGCTGCAGCAACTTCTTGCTAGACATGTCTCTAAAGGCAAGGGAAACAAAAGCAAAAGTGAATTATTGGGACTTCACCAAGATAAAAAACTTTTTCACAGCAAAGGAAACAGTCAACAAAACTAGAAGGTGACCTACTGAATGGGAGAAGATATTTGCAAATGACATATCAGATAAAGGGCTGGTACCCAAGATCTATAAAGAACTTATCAGATTCAACACACAAAAAAACCAAATAATCCAGTCAAGAAATGGCAGAAGACATGAACAGACATTTCTCCAAAGAAGACATACAAATGGCCAACAGACACATGAAAAAATGCTCAACATCACTTGGCATCAGGGAAATACAAATCAAAACCACAATGAGCTACCACCTTATGCCAGTCAGATGGCTAAAATTAACAAGTCAACAAAATTAACAATACAACAAATGCTGGTGAGGATGTGGAGAAAGGGGAACCTTCTTACACTGTTGATGGGGATGCAAGCTGGTAAAGCCACTCTGGAAAATAGTATGGAGTTCCTCAAGAAGTTAAAAATAGATCTACCCTATGACTCAGCAATTCCACTACTAGTATTTACCCAAAAGATACAAATGTAATGATCCAAAAGGGCACATGCACCCCAGTGTTTATAGCAGTAATGTTCACAATATTGGGGAAAGAGCCAAGATGTCCATCAACAGATGAATGGATAAATATGTGAGATATATATATATACACACACAATGGAATATTACTCAGCCATCAGAAAGGATGAATTCTTACTATTTGCATCATATGGATGGAACTGGAGGGTATTATGCTGCGTGAAAGAAGTCAGTCAGATAAAGACAATTATCATATGATTTCACTCAGATGTGGAATATAAGAAACAGCACAGAGGATCATAAGGGAAGGGAGGGAAAACTGAATGGGTTGTCATCAGAGAGGGAGAAAAACCATGAGAGACTCTTAACTATAGGAAGCAAACTGAGGACTGCTGGAGGGTGGTTGGGTGGGGGGATGGGGTAATTTGGTGATGGGCATTAAGGAGGGCATATGATGTGATGTGCACTGGGTGTTATATGCAGCTGATGAATTATTGAACTCTACATCTGAAACTAATGATGTACTATATGTTGGCTAATTGAATTTAAACTAAAAAAAGGAAATAATGAAATATCAAAAAAATTAAAATAAGTTCATTAAGGTGGACTCTAATCCAGTATAACTGATGTTAATATAAGAAGAGGAAATTTGAACAGAGATGGGTACAGAAGTAAGACCATGTGAAGACAAGGGAGAAGATGGCCATCTACAAACCAAGTAGAGAAACCTCAAAAGAAACCAGCTCCACCAACACCTTAATCTTGGACTGCTAGTCTACAGAACTGTGAGAAAATATATTTCTCTTGTTTGTTTAAGCCAGTCTGTGGTACTTTATTATGACAGCCCTAGAAAGCTAATATACAAGGTATGTCATTTTATAACCTTTAACTTTTTAACCTATTTGTCTATTTATATGTTTAATGGGTTTTGGTAGACAGTATAGAGTTGGGTTTTTGCTTTTTTTAGCCAATCTGACACTCTGCCTTCTATTGGATATTTAGCTCATTTATATTTATTTGATAATTCATACAGTTAGACTCAAGTCTTGCTAATTTTATACTTGTCTTATTTACTTTGTTCCTTCTTTCCTCTGATTGTCTTCACTTGGATTGAGAATGTTTTATGATTTTATTTTGTCTTTGTTGGCTTATTAAATTTGACTTTTGTTATTTTAGTGATTGCTTTAGGGTTTATAGCACATATCTTTAACTTACTATAGTCTAGCTTCAAGTGCTATCACTTCCCAGATAGTATAAGAATCCTACAAGAATAAACTTCTATTTCTCCCCCTTCTGGTCACTATGATACGGTCATACATTTTGCTTTGCATATTTTATGAGATCCAAACCACATGTCAATTTTTAAAAAATCAGTGGTGTTTTAAAGATCTTTAAGTAATAATAATATTCTTATACATTTATCTGTGTGGTGGCCATTTTCAGCACTCCTCTTTCCTTTGTGTAGATCCATTTTTTTTTTTTTAATGTTATTTTGCTTCACTTGAAGGTCTTCCTTATAGTGTGGGCCTGTTTGAGACAAATTCCTTCACGTTCCTTATGGCTGAAGAAAAAGTATTTTTTCAATTTAATTTTTGAATTCTTTGTTGTTCACTATTTTGTGTTTCAGTATTTTGAGGTGTAACTCTGTCTTCTTGATTACATTGTTTTAGCAAGAAATCCGTTACCGTCCTTATCTTTGTTCTTCTCTGTTTCTCTGGCTGCTTTTAAGGTTTCCTTTTTTTTATTATTGTGGTAAAATATACATAATATAAAATTAACATTTTTAACCATTTTTAAGTGTATAGTTTTTTTTAATGAAGTACATTCACAGTGTTGTGCAACCATGACCACAATTTATTTCTAGAACATTTAAATCTTCCCCAACTGAAATTCTGTCACCAATAAGCAGTAATTTCCCTTCCCCCTTCTTCCAACATCTGGCAGCCACCATTCAATTTTTTTGTCTCTATGTACTTGGCTATCCTAGGAACTTCATACACTATGTCCTTTAGTGGTTAGCTTATTTCACTTAGCATAATTTTTTTGTTTGTTCCTTGTTTTTTTTTCCCTTTAGCTGTCACATTTATTGTGTTATCACTTTAACATAACTCTCTTAATTTTTTAAATTTTATTATGTTATGTTAATCACCATACATTACATCATTAGTTTTTGATGTAGTGTTCCATGATTCATTGTTTGTGTATAACACGAGTACTCCATTCAATACGTGCCTTTGTTAATACTCATCACCAGACTAACCCATCCCCCCACCCCCTCCCCTCTAGAACCCTCAATTTGTTTCTCAGAGTCCATAGTATCTCATGGTTCGTCTCCCCCTCCGATTTCCCCCTCTTCATTTTTCCCTTCCTACTATCTTCTTTTTTTTTTTTTTGACTTATAATGTATTATTTGTTTCAGAGGTACAGGTCTGTGATTCAACAGTCTTACACAATTAACAGTGTTCACGATAGCAAATACCCTCCCCAATGTCCATGATGCAGCCACGCCATCCCTTCCACCCCCCACCACTCCAGCAACCCTCAGTTTGTTTCCTGAGATTAAGAATTCCTTATATCAGTGAGATTATATGATACATGTCTTTCTTTGATTGACTTATTTCGCTCAGCATAATACCCTCTAGTTCCATCCACATCATTGCAAATCGCAAGATTTCATTCCTTTTGATGGGTGCATAATTTTGCATTGTATATATATATACCATATGTTCTTTATCCATTCATCTGTCGATGGACATCTTGGCTCTTTCCATAGTTTGGCTATTGTGGACATTGTTGCTATAAACATCGGGGTGCACGTACCCATTCGGATCCCTACCTTTGTATCTTTGGGCTAAATACCTAGTAGTGCAATTGCTGGGTCATATGGTAGCTCTATTTTAAACTTTTTGAGGAACCTCCATACTGTTTTCCAGAGTGGCTGCACCAACTTGCATTCCCACCAACAGTGTAGGAGGGTTCCCCTTTCTCCGCATTCCCGCCAACATGTGTCATTTCCTGACTTGTTAATTTTAGCCATTCTGACTGGTGTGAGGTGGTATCTCCCTGAGGTTTTGATTTGGATTTCCCTGATGCCGAGCGATGTTGAGCACTCTTTCATATGTCTGTTGGCCATCAGGATGTCTTCTTTGGAAAAATATATGCTCATGTCTTCTGCCCATTTCTTGATTGGATCATTTGTTCTTTGGGTGTTGCGTTTGATAAGTTCTTTATACATTTTGGATACTAGCCCTTTATCTGATATATCATTTGTAAATATCTTCTCCCATTCTGTCGGTTGTCTTTTGGTTTTGTTGACTGTTTCCTTTGCTGTGCAAAAGCTTCTTATCTTGATGAAGTCCCAATAGTTCATTTTTGCCCTTGCTTCCCTTGCCTTTGGCGATGTTTCTAGGAAGAAGTTGCTGCAGCTGAGGTCGAAGAGGTTGTTCCTGTGTTCTCCTCTAGGATTTTGATGGACTCCTGTCTCACATATAGGTCTTTCATCCACTTTGAGTCTCTTTTTGTGTGTGGTGTAAGGAAATGGTCCAGTTTCATTCTTCTGCATGTGGCTGTCCAATTTTCCCAACACCATTTGTTGAAGAGACTGTCTTTTTTCCATGGGACATTCTTTCCTGCTTTGTCAAAGATGAGTTGACCATAGAGCTGAGGGTCCATTTCTGGGATCTCTGTTGTGTTCCATTGATCTATGTGTCTGTTTTTGTGCCAGTACCATACTGTCTGGATGATGACAGCTTTGTAATAGAGCTTGAAGTCGGGAATTGTGATGCCACCAGCGTTGCTTTTCTTTTTCAACATTCCTCTGCCTATTCGGGGTCTTTTCTGGTTCCCTACAAATTTTAGGATTATTTGCTCCATTTCTTTGCAAAAAGTGGATGGTATTTTGATAGGGATTGCATTGAATGTGTAGATTGCTGTAGGTAGCATTGATATCTTCACAATATTTGCTCTTCCAATCCGTGAGCATGGAACGTTTTTCCATTTCTTTGTGTCTTCCTCTGTTTCTTTCATGAGTATTTTATAGTTTTCTGAGTACAGATTCTTTGCCTCTTTGGTTAGATTTATTCCTAGGTATCTTATGGTTTTGGATGCAGCTGTAAATGGGATTGACTCCTTAATTTCTCTTTTCCTGTCTTATTGTTGATGTATAGGAATGCCACTGATTTCTGTGCATTGATTTTATATCCTGCCTCTTTACTGAATTCCTGTATGAGTTCTAGCAGTTTAGGGTGGAGTCTTTTGGGTTTTCCACATAAAGTATCATATCATCTGCGAAGAGTGAGAGTTTGACTTCTTCTTTGCTAATTCGGAAGCCTTTTATTTCTTTTTGTTTTCTGATTGCTATGGCTAGGACTTCTAGTACTATGTTGAATAGCAGTGGTGATAGTGGACATCCCTGCTTTCCCCTTAGGGGGAAAGCTCTCAGTTTTCCCCCATTGAGAATGATATTCACTGTGGGTTTTTCATAGATGGCTTTTATAATATTGAGGTATGTTCCCTCTATCCCTATACTCTGAAGAGTTTTGATCAAGAAAGGATGCTGTACTTTATCAATTGCTTTTTCTGCATCTATTGAGAGGATCATATGGTTCTTGTTCTTTCTTTTATTAATATATCATATTGATTGATTTGTGGATGTTGAGCCAACCTTGCAGCCCAGGGATAAATCCCACTTGGTCGTGGTGAAGAATCCTTTTAATGTACTGTTGGAGCCTATTGGCTAGTATTTTGGTGAGAATTTTGACATCCATGTTCATCAGGGATATTGGTCTGTAGTTCTCCTTTTTGATGGGGTCTTTTTCTGGTTTGGGGGTCAAGGTAATGGTGGCCTCATAAAACAAGTTTGGAACTTTTCCTTCCATTTCTATTTTTCAAAACAGTTTCAGAAGAATAGGTATTAATTCTTCTTTAAATGTTTGGTAGAATTCCTTTGGGAAGCCATCTGGCCCTGGGCTCTTGTTTGTTGGGAGGTCTTTGATTACTGCTTCAATATCCTTAGTGGTTATAGGTCTATTCAGGTTTTCTGTTTCTTACTGGTTAAGTTTTGGTAGTTTATACATCTCTGGAATGCATCCATTTCTTCCAGATTATCTAATTTGCTGGCATAGAGTTGCTCATAACATGTTCTTATAATTGTTTGTATTTCTTTGGTGTTGGTTGTGATCTCTCCTCTTTCATTCACGATCTTGTTGATTTGGGTCCTTTCTCTTTTCTTTTTGATAAGTCTGGCCAGGGGTTTATCAATCTTGTTAATTCTTTCAAAGAACCAGCTCCTAGTTTTGTTGATCTGTTCTACTGTTCTTTTAGTTTCTATGTCATTGATTTCTGCTCTGATCTTTATTATTTCTCTTCTCCTGCTGGGTTTAGGCTTTATTTGCTGTTCTTTCTCCAGCTCCTTTAGGTGTAGGGTTAGGTTGAGTACTTGAGACCTTTCTTGTTTCTTGAGAAAGGCTTGTGTTGCTATATACTTTCCTCTTAGGACTGCCTTTGCTGCATCCCAAAGATTTTGAACAGTTGTATTTTCATTGTCATTTGTTTCTGTGATTTTTTTTTATTCTTCTTTAATTTCCTGGTTGACCCATTCATTCTTTAGTAGGATGCTCTTTAGCCTCCATGTATTTGAGTTCTTTCCAACTTTCTTCTTGTGATTGAGTTCTAGTTTCAAAGCATTGTGGTCCGAAAATATGCACGGAATGATCCCAGTCTTTTGGTACTGGTTGGGACCTGAGTTGGGACCTGGGATGTGATCTATTCTGGAGAATGTTCCATGGGCACTAGAGAAAAATATGTATTCTGTTGCTTTGGGATGGAATGTTCTGAATATATCTGTGAGGTGCGGCTGTTCCATGTGTCATTTAAAGCCTTTATTTCCCTTGTTGTTCTTTTGTTTAGATGATCTGTCCATTTCAGTGAGGGAGGTGTTAAAGTCCCCCACTATTATTGTATTGTTGTCGATGTGTTTCTTTGCTTTTATTAATTGCCTTATATAATGGGCTGCTCCCATGTTAGGGGCATAGATATTTACAATTGTTAGATCTTCTTATTGGATAGATCCTTTAAGTAGGATATAGTGTCCTTCCTCATCTATTATAGTCTTTGGTTTAAAATCTAATTTGTCTGATATAAGGATTGCCACCCCAGCTTTCTTTTGGTGTCCATTAGCATGGTAAATGATTTTCCACACCCTCACTTTCAATCTGGAGGTGTCTTTGGGTCTAAAATGAGTCTCTTGCAGACAGCATATCGATGGATCTTGTTTTTTTTATCTAATCTGATAGCCTGTGTCTTTTGATTGGGGCATTTAGCCCATTTACATTCAGGGTAACTATTGAAAGATAGGAATTTAGTGCCATTGTATTGCCTGTAAGGTGACTGTTACTGTAAATTGTCTGTGTTCCTTTCTGGTCTACGTTACTTTTTGGCTCACTCTTTGCTTAGAGGACCCCTTTCAATATTTCTTTTGGGCTGGTTTTGTGTTTGCAAATTCCTTTTGTTTTTGTTTGTCCTGGAAGCTTTTTATCTCTCCTTCTATTTTCAATGACAGCCTAGCTGATATAGTATTCTTGGCTGCATATTTTTCTTGTTTAATGCTCTGAATATATCCTGCCAGTCCTTTCTGGCCTGCCAGGTGTCTGTGGATAGGTCTGTTGCCAGTCTAATGTTTCTACCATTGTAGGTTACAGACATCTTGTCCCGAGCTGCTTTCAGTATTTTCTCTTTTCTCTGAGACTCGTAAGTTTTACTATTAGATGTCAGGGTTTTGACCTATTTTTATTGATTTTGAGGGGCGTTCTCTGTGCCTCCTGGATTTTGATGCCTGTTTCTTTCTCCAAATTAAGGAAGTTCCTGCTGTAATTTGCTCCAATATGCCTTCTGCCCCTCTTTCTCTTTCTTCTTCTGGGATCCCAATTATTCTAATATTGTTTCGTCTTATGGTATCACTCATCTCTCAAATTCTGCCCTCGAGATCCAGTAGTTGTTGATCTCTCTTTTCCTCAGCTTCATGATTTTCCATCATTTGGTCTTCTGTATCACTAATTCTCTCTTCTGCCTCATTTATCCTAGCAGTTAGAGCCTCCATTTTTTATTGCACCTCATTAATAGCCTTTTTGATTTCGACTTGGTTAGATTTTAGTTCTTTTTTTTCTCCAGAAAGGGGTTCTCTAGTATCTTCCATGCTTTTTTCAAGCTCAGCTAGTATCTTTAAAATCATTTTTCTGAACTCTAGTTCTGACATCTTACTAATGTCCATATTGATTAGGTCCCTGGCAGTTGGTACTGCCTCTTGTTCTTTTTTTTTTTGAGGTGATTTTTTTCTGTCTTGCATTTTTTCCAGAGGAGAATAAATGAATGAGAGAACAAAATGCTAACAGGGTAACAATGACCCCAGAAAAATATACACTAAAGAAATCAGAAGAGACCTGAAATTGGGGGAAAAGAAAGGGAAAGGAAAAAAAAAAGAAAAAAAAAAAGAAAAAGAAAAAGAAAAAGATTAAAAAAAAAATGATCAAATGTGATCAGGCTGGTGAATAGATCAGTGCCACACACTAGATTTTGGGCATATTTTAGTCTGTTAGAGGAAAGTGCCTCAAAAATTTTAAAGTAATAAAAGGTTATATATGTACAAAAATTAGGGTAAATACAATGAAGGGATGGAATATGACTGTAAAGATGAAAATTATAAGAGATTTTGTAAAAGGAATTGATAAGAAATTGGTTGAAAAAGGAAAGAAGAGAAATTAAAAAAAAAGAAAGGGAGAGAATGTGATCAGGCAGAAGACTAGAACAAAGCCATGCACTAGAGATTTTGGGTATATTTTGGTCTGTTAGAGGAAACTGTATCCCAAAATTTTAAAGAGAGAACAACTTATATATATATACCAAAAGTAAGGTTAACTACTATAAAGGCATAGAATATGACTCTTCTAGAAAGTGGTCACTTTTCTGTTCAGAGAGTTGCTGCTATTCTTTTCTTCTATCTCCTGTTGAGTTTGTAGGTCTTCAGAATGGTTTTATCCCTATCTAGCTGAATTCCTGGGACCATACGAAATTTAGGTCTCCTACTCCTCTGCCATTTTGCTCCTCCCTAGCATAATGTTTTCAAGGTTCATCAATGTGTCAATATTTCCCTCCTCTTAAAAGTTGAATAATAGTAGTTTTGATATGTTGTGTTTTCCTTTTAATTTGAAAAGACTTTGATTATTTTTTGTTCAAATATGTTTGTTTATGACGTATGTTACATTTGCTATATATTATATTTATTAAAAATATTTATTTTAATAATACTTTTATAAATAATTTAAATAATTAATAGTATATTTATTATCATATGTAATTATGTATAATAGGGTCTGTTACTATGTCTTCAAGTTATCAATATCTTTTTATATGATGTCTATCTATCTACTGCACTTTATTTTTAATCCCAGATGTTGAATTGTTCATCTCTACATGTTTTATTTTTATATTTTATTCCATCTGCCCTACTTCCAACTTATCTTTTAGACCATACAATTCAATTATAATAGGCTGTTTTAACGTCCTCATCTGCTAGTTCTAACTTTTGTATCAGTTTTAGGTCTGTTTTTATTGGCTATTTTATTTCTTTGATGTATTTTCTTGTTATTTAGCATGCCTGGTTATTCTTGACTGGTTGCCAGATAGTCTGGCATTTAAGTTTAGAATGCTGGATATTGTTTTATATTAATATTCTTGAGTTTAATTAATATTCTTCAGTTTATAATTAATATTCTTGAGTGAACTCAAGGTGCTTATAAATAATTTTACCCTTTTAAGATTTGTTAGGCAAGACCAGACCAGTGTTTAGTCTTAGGCTAATTATTCCCCTCCATCTTTGCAAAACTCTTCTGTATAGTCTATCCAATGACCTTTGATTTATAAGGTTTCAAAACTGGGTGGTGGAGACAGATATCACTGCTGTGCCTGAGGGGGTGTTGGGCACTGTTATTTCTCATCCTTTTGGGTGATTCTCTAGCCTCACATTGTTTCCTCCCATGCATCCACTGATCAGTGGTCTGCTAAATACTTGAAGGGTACCCAGACAGTGTAGATCTCCATCATTCTATATGCAGAAGAATTCTCTGTAGGATTTTTCTCTGTGAATTATATCTGTCTTAGTCTCCCTGAACTCTTCAGTCATATTTCTTCAACTCAGGAAGTGTGCTAGGCTGTACCTGGTTTCCCCCTTCCTGAGTAATCCCTGAAGTCTTTCAAGGCAGTAAGCTTTGTCAGTCACAGGGCACATCACATTTGTTTTCTGTCTTTCAGTGATTAGTGCCTCCCAAATTTTTTTTGCTGTTGCCTAATCTTTTGTTGTCTAATATACAGTAACTTGAAAACCATTGTTTCATCTATTTTGTCCAGTTCTTTGGTGGTTTTATGCAAGAGGGTAAATTTAGTCTGTGTTAGTCCAACTTAGCAAGAAGAGGAATTGTTTTTTCTTTTGATTTATCTCTTCGTTGGCTGACAAGAATACTCTTAGTTTTTGCAAGGGAAAAATATGTGATTTATTTTATGAATCCTTGCCTATATAAGAATGTCTCTAAAAGTTTTTTAACTCATAAAAAAAAATTACTTGACTGGGCATAAAAATGCTTGGATCCCATCCTTTTGCACTAAACATTTCTTAGAGTATATTGTATTGCCTTCTGTCAGAGTGTTTCAAAGAAAATCTTGAGTCTAATCTCCTTCATTTTTTAGATATATTCTCTGTATTTTTATTGTGAAACAGTACTTTACCTGTATGTGCCACATTTTAATAGGCCAATTTTAAATTTTATCTTATTTTAAATATACTCTATGCCACATGTGGGGCCCAACCTCATAATCTCAAGATCAAGAATTGTGTGTTCCACTGACTAAGCCAGCCAGGTGCCCCAATAGGCCAGTTTTAATTTTTTTTAACTCTCTCTTTGATAGAAACCACTTACATCTCTAAATAATTTGATGATATTCTGGATATTTTAGGGTTAGAGATTATCTATTTACTATGGGAGATGTTGATGTACTTCTTTTTATCCCTCACTATAACCAAAACAAATACAATTCCCATCTTCCTACCTTCCCCATATTGCAATATTCAAATTCTAGTTATTTCAGTATTATTTATTATGACTTTATAAACTCCATTTAGAGCTGAGATATGTAAAGTACTATAATTAATTTTCTTTTCTTGCAGGACTTTTTGATGTTCCTGGAGTACAGATTGTCTTTTTTTTTTGCTTATATGCTTGTTTGTTTAGTTTTTTCAATGTATTTGTCATGGATTTGTCCCTAATCTCTCCTCAAGTTGTGTAAATATTTGCTTAATGCATTAAAAAATATCAGGAATTCTGTCAGTTTTAGCTACATGGAAATTTTCCTGTAAATTTTGATGTGCTCCAATCTGGTTGATCTACTTTAAGATGCACTGCACCAGTGTGATCCTCAAGGTCTCTTTTGATAAACACTATTTCCATCATTGTATTTCTTTCTCTCTTTGTTTTTTTATTTATTCCTTAATTTTTGTGGAGAACATTCCCCAGTGGTAACCATGCTTTGGAGGTAATATATTTAAGATCTTGTATTTCTCATACTGTCACTACTCACTATAAATTTGTTTAGGTCAAGAATTCTAGGTTGGAAATTAATTGCTCTACAAAGCTAGAAGGCAGAGCTACTATTGAAAGTCTGATAGCATCATTCTCTTAATCTTTTGCAGGAAGCCTATTTTTATTTTCTGTTTCTCTTAATGCTTTTTGGATTAGCTCTTTACTCTTAAGTTCTGAAATATCATGGAGATATCCTTATCATGAGTCTATTTTCGTCCATGGTTTGAGGTTTTCATTCAGTGAATCTTTTCTGTCTACAAATTTATGTTCTTCTATTTTGAGGAGTTTAAAAGATAGCTTCCTTGATTATTTTTTTCTCCTCCTTTTAAAATTATTTTATCTTTTAGAAATTCATTGCTTTTTATCTTAGATTTCCTGGATTGAGCTGCTATTTTTTTTTTGTATTGTCTCTCTTATTTCTCATCTTTATGTTTTTTTTTCTTTCCTTTTTACAAGATTCCTTCAACCTCTTAATCCAGTCCTTCTAAGTTTTTAATTTCTGCTATCATTTTTTTATTTCCAGTGTATATTTTCTGTTTTTAATGCTTTTGTAATGCTCCACTCAGATGCCCCTCTCAGGGTATTTTTAGATCAGGGAATTTGGTTTTTCTTTATTTTATTGTACACTGTTACAGTACACTGATCTTCTTACGCCAGCTGTGTGTGTGCTGTTCCCTGTATTCTCCCCCTCTATTTTCTTCTCTCTTACCATTTATGTTTCTTTCTACTCTTTCTTTTGGTATCTAAGAGTTTCTCAAATCATCATTGACGTCTGTGATTTACCTTCCTAAATGTATGTTATGGCTTTTAAGGCTTCCATTGCAAATTCTAATTTTATTATTGAAAAATTTTTCCTTAGCTCACTTACCATTGTGTGTTATTTCTTTCATTTCTTGTTCTATTCTTGACTGTCTGCTCTTGTTTCTGCAAATTTTTTATTATATTCCATTAAGAAGAGATCAGAAAAAGACAGTCTGTCTTCTCTATGCAGACTATAGTTGTGTTTTGTTTGGCTACATAACTTCTTCTTCTTGTCATTCATTTGTTTTGTTGATAATCAACATGGTAGGAAAGAGAAGAAGGCATGAAGGGAGGGAGGAAGGGAGGAAAGAAAGAAATATTTTTAAAAATCCCCAGATTGCCAGGGGCGCCTGGATGGCTCAGTTGGTTAAGTGTCCAACTCTTGATTTCTCCTCAGGACATGATCTCAGGGTGCTAGGATGGAGCCCTGTATCAGTCATGCTCTGTGCTTTGGCAGGGAGTCTGCTTGAGGATTCTCTCTCTCCCTCTGTCCCTTCTCCCATTCGCATTCTCTCTCTCTCAAATAAATAAATCTTAAAAAAATCCCCAGATTTCCAGAATCAGAAATCTAGTAACAATAAGCCCATACTTATGCTTTAAATTTAGATGGTGCTGATTAGTGTCTGTTTCTTTAGACATAGTCTATATTTGCCATGTTCCTAGTCCTTCCTACCCTCTATTGCCCTTTGAAATTTTGATGAGAGTATACTGGTCCCTGCAGATATTGAAATAGCTGGCTTTATGTATTTAAACATGCACATCTTTTTGTTTTGGTTCCTGCAGTTGAAGAAGTAGTGTCCTAATTCTTCCTCAGATTCTTCCAGTCTTTTCTTTCTTCTGTTCTGTAGATTATTTTCTATACATTTCTAGTTGTTATTTTTTTTCTCCTTACTCATCCTTGAATGAGAAGAGAGCTTCCTAATTCAGTATCTATCTACAGGCAGGGTATGTGGCCATATCCTTGGGTCTGTTCACTAACACTTGAGAGATGCCAGAATTCCCTCCTCCTCTACTCTAGAGTTGTAGGGCATAGTGATGGGCACTCTTTCTTGCCCAGTTTCTAGTACCCAGGAGGCTGTACTTGACAACTTTTCTCCTATTCTGTGAAATCTCATACACTGATTTGTTCAGTAATGTTCTAGACTGGAGTCCATGAACAAGCATAAGCTCTAAAATGCACCTCTAGGAATCTTCTTATTCCTTGCTTCTACTTAAAGTACTTCACATCTAGGGATAATGTATATAAGAATTAATGTGTCCACATCCACAATATTTACAGAAATGTGTCTGAAACTAAGTAAGCCCCCTCTTTTTTAATAAAACATGTTTTTATGTTGTCAGTATGGTTTCTTATTTCATTTTTGGTCATGATATAACTGCATTTACCCATGATTAGAATTGTATGTAAAGATAATATGCCTATCAAAAATACAATTCTATGTCCTGTAGTAATTAATTACACTTATCATTTTCTATAATTATTTGATTATCTTCAATTTTATAAAATGTATAAATGCACAGTATTTAAAGCACAGTTTCTTATTCTCACATTTAGGACTGAAAGGTAGTATTTAAAAATTATAGTATCATGACCAGAATATTTCCTAACTTAGTATCTGTGCATGAGGAGGGATTGTACGTACTCCCAGGCAAACTTGGGAGGTATGTGAGCTTTGTGTTAGTACCTCCTGATGCTGGGTTTATGATGTAGGCAAGAAAAACCTTGCAGAGATTAATGAGGGATGATCCCTGGCAGCTATTTTGAAAGAAATGATTTTGCTTATTTACATTCAACAAAGCCAAATCAATCTGCGAATGGAAGTAGGGAGTCAGCCTTTCTTTGTGTTTAAATGTCTGTATTCCAGTGTCATTTGCTGAAATGACCATTCACATGGAACTGGGCAAAAAAAAAAAAAAGCTACATAATCACAGAGATAAGAACTATATTTGTCAAATTTCCTTTGTTTCTTTTAGCTGAATATTAAAATGAACACTTTTATATTTAAAGGGAAAAATAATTGTGATGAACAGTTGCTAAGGAAAGAGAAACTTTGTTTAAGTTCTCTCTGAAACCTTAAGGACGCAAAACCAACAGGTTTATTCAGTTCCTAAAAATGTCAGTTTATGGAAGTATCTATATTTTCTGAGTTTACCTGTATTGTTCTCTCCATTAAAAATGCAGATGCTTGAACTTATCATTTCAAATCTTGAGTAAAGAGGGGCACTTGGGTGGCACAGTCCATTGGGTGTCCAACTCTCAGTTTCAGCTTAGGTTGTGATCTCAGTGTTGTGAGATCAACCCCGTGCTGGGCTCTGCACTGAGCGTGGAGTCTGCTTTAGATTCTCTCTCCCTCTGCTGCCATCTCACTGTGCTCTCTCTTTCTCTGTCTCTCTCTCTCAAATAAATAAATAAATCTTTTAAAAAATATATAATGGGGCGCCTGGGTGGCTCAGTCTGTTGGGCGTCTGCCTTTATCTCAGGTCATGATCCTGGGAACCTGGGATAGAACGCTGCATCAGGCTCCCTGCTGAGCAGAAGGTCTGCTTCTCTCTTTCTCTCTCCCTCTGCCTCTCCCCCTGCTTGTGCTCACGTGCATTTTCTCTCTCTTCTGTCTCTCAAATAAATAAATGGAATCTTAAAAACCATATATATACATATATATTTTTTATATATATAATAAAATATTGGGTAAGGAGAGAAAGTCCTATTTGGGAAGAGGGGGAAAAAAACACGTTTACCAATAAGAAATAAGATTTTTTTTTTTTTTTTGGTCTCATTTACAGCTGGGTATATAGTCCTGGCAGTAAATTCCGACCAGTTATTTGAAATTTCCAAGACATGTCTTCAGAAACAAAAAGTGTACCCTTTTCATTCCTTGCTCCTTTGTGCTTACTGAAGTGCATAATGGTTGTAGTTCAAAATGCCACCTGGACCAGGAGGTAGAAGGCATGTATTGATGGTCATGGAGTACACAACGGGAATGACTGGTTAACTCTTGAATGCCAATGTTTGGATTTCACTTATATGTGAGAGAAATAAGTTTCTATCTCTTTTTTTTTCAGGTTTTTTTTTTATTGGTCAATTGCATTCAAACCTATATTTCTGCCTGATGCAGTGTTATTCACCCTTCATCCTGTTTTTCAAATCTTAACTTATTTTCTGTTACTAAAGTCCAGCCAGATTAGATGTTCAGCATTCCTTTAGTAAGCATTATGCCTTTTCAGGTTTGACCTTTTGTTCAATCTACTCTTTCTGCATGATACAAGATATTCTCTGATCTATCTGTTTGGAATTCTCTTCTCCTCAAGCACATTTCAGCTTTCTTACATCACAGTGGAGTGATCTTTCTCTAAATTCCTATAATGTCATTCTATGGAATTTTCCAAAAACATATTAGATAATAAGCTTCTTGAGGGATGGAATCAGTTTATTGCAACAAATATACGTGAGCACCTATTAAATGTCAGGCATTAGGATAAAGATGATTGAAGTAAGAGGATGATACAAACTGTGTCTCTTCCCACAAAGATTTCATAATTTAGTGAAAGGAAGGTATTTTTACAAGTAATACGAAAATGTAAACACAACATAATGAAAAACACATTGTAGAATTACAAATGAAAAAGTGATTAATTCTTCTGAGGATGGAATGGAAAGGAAGGTCCAAATGATTTCTCTGAGCAGATGGTATTTGGGCTGAACTCAAAGGATCAATATGCATTTATTTAGGAGGCAATGTAGAGGAAACTGATAAAGGTGAAAAGCTCTCTGTACCTTGAGAGAGCTCTGGATATCCAGCTGGTGGCAGGTGTTGATTTTGTGATGAGGAGTGTTGGAAGAAATAAATGCTGCTCTTCATTTGAAAAGAAAGAACTGAAAATGAATGTAAGCATGGGGCAAAGGAACAGTGCTTAACATTTATGTACTTTTGTGGGGTTTTTTTTTTTTTTTCATGAAAAAGGAAATATCTGAAGAAGAGATGAGAAATAGATTAAATGGCGGTAATTGATATGGGCAGACTGAAGGACATGGATCTAACACATTGACCAAAGTGGCAACACATGAAACTGAGAGAGTTGGAAATGGGTCACTGTAAAGGATTATGAAAGAATTGTAAAGAAGAAACTGCTTTGGTTAGCCTCTGGGTTTTTTGTTTTGTTTTGGTAAATTTGGAGATATACTAAGTTTCTAAGAAGAAGTTGCCATAAGAGTGTGGACTTGGAAATTAAGATAAAGATTTAGAATAGCAGTTGTGGAGAATTGGAAAGAGAAGGAAAGGAACAGAGAGGGACGGAGGGGGCTAGTGTGAGTATGTAGTTAAAGTGAAAGGCAAAAGTATACATGCCTAGATTAGGAAGGAGAAAAAGAGCTGACTAATTGGACTGAGGAAATAAGTAGTAGTGAAGAAACTAGATATTTCCTTAGAATGGACGTGGTGGGATTATTATACTTCTTTGCTTTCCTTCTTAGTACATAACACAATCCCTTCTATTAAGTGAGTTGTCATAAATGCTTATTGCATTAATATACTGTCATTCATGCTAAATTATCTTGTTTTTCTTATATTTTCATTTAAACTTTGTGAGTTCTTAGAAAAAAAAACAGGAAAGAAGTTCTTCTCTAGAAGAGCTATGGGATATGGTGGCACAGGACAAGTTTATCTCCATTTGGGGGTGTTCAGTAAGACCTCATGGGCTGAATTTAGTCAAAGTAACCTTCACTGTAGCTTTCTAATAGGGTTGATAGAATTGACTATATCTCTCATTTAGCCTTTTTTTATATAAATGAGGAAAAAATATATTTTTCACTTACTTTGTGAACAAAGATGAACTATACAGAGGAAAATACAGATATAGCAAAGCATAGTTTAAGTTGAGCATTAGGTAAACAGCCCAGAGGCTCAGAGATTTGTCACAATATGTGAGGCTTCTCTGAGATCACAGTATTGCTTCTTATTAGAAAAGATCTAGCATTTATAGAAAGTGCCATTTAAAGGACTGTAGCTCAGAGGGGAAAAAAGCAATATTCCGGTAGGCTGCCTTTTGAAGCAATAAACACCTTTTATGTCATTTAATAATGGCTTGGATAGGTTTGAAGAACTATGTGTCAAGTATTCTGAAAACAAAGAATGTAAGTTTGGTGAACTCTTTCAGTAATTTGAATCTTAAATCAACCAGCCACGGTGTCTTAAAGCAGCTTATTTGGTTCATTTAAACTTGTGGGTACAGTAGGGATAAAATTATCAGTCCTATTGTTGTTTCATTTATAGTTGATATGGAAGATTAATATACACAACTGTTTTCTTTTTTCTATGGCATGTAGCAAACCAGTATATGGTTTTATGAAAAAAAAAGCTTGTTTTCCATGTTTATAATAGACAAAACAAGCCATTTCTAAATAAAACAGATCATAACCCCCACTGAGCTCTAGGCCAAAGACTGGTTAATTTTGTTTGGGTCACAAATGGTTGAACAGTTTAGTGTTTAGAATATATGGTTTAATTATCAATCTATGAACCATGGTCCAATAGAAATCTCTTTTCAACTTTTTGGGGTGTTTTTGTTTATTTTTCATATTTTATTATTTTGAGGAATTATTTCTGCTAAACTGCTCCCAGATTGGAAGTTGAAAATTATATTTACTTAACCCATCTTCCACTGATTTTAGATTGTTGCATAATAAATGGGCTATCTCCTCCCTCCCTATCTCAGCCTACTTTCATTTTCTTCATATTTCTTTACACATTTTTGAAATAATCTTATTCATGATATAGGTTACCTGCCTGAGAAACCCTAAGTATATCAATCAAGCTTCATGCAATGGTAATGTCATAACTCAATCACTTCTAGGCTATATTCAGTATTATTACTATATTTTGCATTCAAATAATCAAACTAATTTTATTTGAAAATATTCAGGCTGGTCTTTAAATTCAGGCTGGAGGTAAAAGTCTAGCTGCCTGAGATTGTTATTAGTTTCTGGGTTAACTACTGTCACCAGGAAAGCTGAGATATTGCTTAGCCCATAATCTCATTGGATTGAGTTGAGCTCAAAAAAAAAAAAAAAAAAAAAGAGACAAAAACAACTTATAGTAGAAAATAAGTGGATGGAATTTTGTTTTAAGAAGATTATAGATATATTTGGAATGGCCTTTTTTTTAAAAGATTGTATTTATTTATTTATTTATTTTAAATTTTTAAAATGTTTTATTTATTTATTCATGAGAGTCAGAGAGAGATAGAGAGAGAGGCAGTGGCAGAGGGAGAAGCAGTCTCCCTGCCTAGCAGAGAGCCCGATGCGGGACTCGATCCCAGGACCCTGGGATCATGACCTGAGCCGAAGGCAGAAGCTTAACCATCTTAGCCACCCAGGCGCCCAAAGATTTTATTTATTTATTTGACAGAGCAATAGAGAGCACAAGCAGGGGGAGCGGCAGGCAGAGGGAGAGGGGGAAGCAGGCTCCCCACTGAGGAAGGACCCCCCCCCCCTGATGTGGGACTCGATCCCAGGACCCGGGATCATGATCTGAGCCAAAAGCAGACACTTAACTGACTGAGCCACCCAGGTACCCCTGGAATGGCCTTTTAATGAAATAAGGTAATGATTAATACTTCATCTCATCTCCTTTGTTATAACATTAATCAGAGATAATTCATTTAGTATTTGTGTGAGCAGATTAAATAATCTTATATATAGATCTTGACTTTGATTCTTTTTTCCTTTTGTTTTTTTGTTTGTTTTGTTTTCTTCTGTCAAACTAACATCCAACAACTAAACGAGTAAGACTCTAGTCTAATGGCAACTAAGTTAAGAATAAATGAGTTACAATGAGTTATAATAGATGAGTTATAATAAGTGAAATCTCTATATTGATATCTCACTATTAAGAATATGTGAATCTGGGCGCCTGGGTGGCTCAGTTGGTTAAGCGACTGCCTTTGGCTCAGGTCATGATCCCCGGGTCCTGGGATCAAGTCCCACATCAGGCTCCCTGCTCTGCGGGGAGCCTGCTTCTCCCTCTCCCACTCCCCCTGCTTGTGTTCCCTCTCTTGCTGTGTCTCTCCCTGTCAAATAAATAAATAAAATCTTAAAAAAAAAAAAAAAGAATATGTGAATCTGATACTGTGAAGATAATAAAGGCAAGGTAGAGTGTATGTGTTTATGTTTTTTCAAACACAACTGATTAAAACATTTTGAAGTATACTTCTGCATCTGTATGTGTTTTCATAGGGCTCAGAAAGATTTTGAGAGGTTATCTGATATATTGTTATGGAGAACATGACCACATCTGAACTATCACACAGTGTCTTGGATAAGAGTTCAGTGGGCTCCAGATTGAAATATCCTAGATTTGAATCTCAGTTCTGTTACTCAGTTGTGGGCCTGAATAATTATTTAATGTTTCTAGATCCATCTTGTAGAGAAATTGTGAAGATTATGTAAAATAATCCATTTAAATTGGCTTCTAAAGTCCACTCAGTAAATAATAGCTATTATTTTTGTTGGGGTAACATCTCTTGTGTAAATGCCTTAGTAAGATTTCCTAACACCACTCTTTATTTCCTCAAACTAAAAATCTTTGTGTTGTCTAGCCTAAATTATTTCCACACAGTTTAGGCCAGTATGCTTCACATGTCAAAATTAAAACAAAAAATTATATATGCTTATTTTCTCATCTTTCTCAATGAAAACTATCACTACTCCTTACATTGTAGTTTTTACTATTCTACTTCTACTTTACTGTTCTATTTCTGAATCTCTCATGAAACTTGACTTAGTGTGATTTTAATTTGTTTGCAAAGGGAACTTACTTAATTGAAATATTCTGACCCTAAACAGCAGTAGAACAGAAAGAAAAGAAGGGCTCCATACCTGTACTTAACAGGGTAGGTGATTTAGACTAACCCTCCTATCAAAACAAGTGAAAATGTTGTGTAAAATAATTTAAGACACTTTTTGAAAGCATAGAGGTACTGAGAGAATGTCAGAAATTACAAGACCATAATCTAAAAGAGAGCTATAACTAAGATAGGTAAGTGGACCAGTGGAGATTTGGTGAATCTAATGAAACTGAGATTAGCATTTGATTGCCTTTCAGGACAAAAATGAGAAGGGTCAAAGCTTAGGGCCAGAAAAAGTCTATTAGGCAACACTTTACCTATGAAACAGGAGCTCTAAAAGGCTATACTCTCAGGACACGGATGAAGCAATAAACCTGCCTCCTCCTTACAGAGAAGTAAAATAATATGCCATAGAATTGTAACCACAGGCTTACAAATATGCAGTCAAAATTAGTATTATCTGAACATACTCAAAACTCTTAAACCAGACTCCTGGTACTCCCAGGTCTGTGGCAGAAACAACCCAAATCATCTCTAAAGGAATACAGTTCATCCTTGTTCTTAAGTAATTTGCAAGAATAAATTCTTGGGGAAAATGATAAAATCATAGGAGAAAAGCAAACATACATGGCAACAAGGTACAATGAGTTAGAAATCAGTGAAAAAAAAACAAAAACAAAACAACAGAATAAGTCTCATAAATCTTCAAGTTCTGAAATAATCAGACAGATTATAAGCTAACAATAGTATATTTAAAGATATAAAAAAATCAGGTTTGAAAATATTTATAGAAAAATAAAACTGTAGGGGCGCCTGGGTGGCTCAGTTGTTAAGTGTCTGCCTTCAGCTCAGGTCATGATCCCAGGGTCCTAAGATCGAACCCTGCATTGGGCTTCCTGCTCCATGGGAAGCCTGTTTCTCCCTCTCCCACTTCCCCTGCTTGTGTTCCCTCTCTCACTGTCTCTCTGTCAAATAAATAAAATCTTAAAAAAAAAGAAAACTGTAAAATATGACCTAAAAATATAACAGTGAAAATTTAAAACGCAGTGTATACATTTAAGGGCACATGGACACAGACAAAGAGAGAATTAGTGAATTGGAAGACAGATAAGAAGAAATTAAAAAGTGCATAAAAGCAAAGGTCAGAAAGAGATATGAGAAAACATAAGAAACATAGAGTGAAAGGTTTAATCAGATATACAGAAAGAGAAGGCAGGGAAAATGTTGCAATTTTAAGTAATATTTGATTACATATTGCCTGAAATTGTCTCAGAACTGATGTAAGTCACTGAAGAATAGATCTAGTCCATAGGATCTCAAGCAAGGGAAATAAAAAGAAATTCACACCTAGATATATTGTTGTGAAACTACAGGTACAAAACAGCAAGGCAGGGGGCATTACAAATTAGCTTTAAAGGAGCAGCAGCTAATATCTCAACAATCATGAAAGCTAGAAGGCAGTAAAGTAATTTCTTTAATGTTCTGACAGAAAATAATTATAAATGTAGCTTTCTATATTCAGCCAAAGTATCTTAAAATAAAGAAGGGAAAATAATCAGCTCCTCCTACTCCAAAAAAAAAAAAAAACAAACAAAAACAAAACAAAACAAAAAAACACAGCTGTTTTCTTGTGTAATTAATTTTATCTATACTTTTGATAGGTGCATATTTTTTAGTATAAAAGGATTTAAAGTCTACCTAATTTAGGTTCTGATATCACTCAAAGATGTGTATGTCTCTCTTTCATCATAGAAATTAATGGGATATAATCATAGTCATTATAAGTTGAATTCCTTAATATTCTTCTAAAGGAAACTAAGATTCTAGAGCAGAATCCAAAAGATTTGTTACTTTTCCTGACACCTCTGTATCTCCATGGAATGTTTCTCTGGTTCTTCTGGTTGGTTTGATAAGCTCTTTTAGGAATTATGACAATGGAATAAAGGTCATATGCTCATCCCTAGGATAGGCCAGTAAACTAAATGCTTTTTTCATGATCATAGACCATCACTCAGTAACCCATAACATGTTTGAGAGCAAGGATCAGAGTATAAATAAATCAGAATGAACATGTAATCACCATAAAAAAATCTCCTTTAAAGGGCTTATCCTGCTGACAGTAAAGAATCATTCATAAATCATTAGATCAAGGGACTATGTAGAAAAACCAGCACCACAATATACTTTAGAAGACTGAACCCTTCTGATGTTAAACCCATATAACTTGGGATACATTTATTCTCAGTTTTCCCTTCAGCAATCCAAAATGGACTATCATAAATAGAAAATATTCTGTAAGACCTTCAGATTCCCTCAGATAGGTACTTTCAGTGCTTTAAAAAGTATTAAATTCATCTTACAGAGTTTGAAAGTACATCAAATACAGTAATGAGGAAAGAGGGAAAATCTGAGTTTCAGAGATTTCCTCCGAGACTTGTAAAATATGCATTAGAAGTGAACGATTTAAGCACTGTGAATTTTATTACCAGCCCAAAGTTATCCTGAGCCTTATATTTTAGCTGATTTACATTCATGCTGTCTTCAGGGGACAATAATGAGTTCAGTCTTGCTTGTATCTGAGTCCAGGTTGTATGGTGCTTGCAGGAAAAGTTGCTTGGTTAAAGTAAGATAAGCAGAACACTACATTATTATTTTATAATTTGCTCTCCACTTTTAAAGAAAAATAGTTAGCCAAATGTAATATTTTTATGTTTTTCCCAAGCTGGTATTTTCCTGTTAATTTTTTTTAATCTTCAATTCTCATTTATGTTTCTTCTAGATTTTCATTACATTTATTTATTTCCATTTTTTAATCTTTCCACATAATGCCTAATGGTAAATTTCATTTCATTTTTATGTTTTATTATTATCAATTCATTTTTATTTTTTCTATATCTCTATCTATCATCTATCAATCATCCATCTACCTTAAGACTGCACTTGTTGTTAATACCATTATTTAAAGAAAAGAGCATATCAAACAAGCTCATTGACATTATATAGTGAAGAGTTTAAATTAGTTTCTTTGTGGATGGATGATACATATTTTACATATTTTCCACTTATTTCTGGGAAGAACATCAAGCAAAACAAAGAGGTCAATATTACAAAGTAAAACAGACCCAAATTTCCAAGTTCTTTTTATCTCAATGCTCAGTAGCACATATTCCAATCACATACAAAACAAAAACAACAAACAAAAGCTCCACAAACCTGGGTTTGTTTCCTTATAAAAATAGAGACCACGAATACTGTCGGTGTTAAATAGTGCCTTCAGTTTGCAATTATTCAACTGTCTCTTTTTTTTTGATTCAACAATCTTAGATTATTAGCTTAACTTTGTGATTATTAGCTTAATGTTCTGATTCACACTGTGATGTGTCTCCAACTAATTTTAGAATCCCAACTACAATTGCTTTCAATATATTGTTTTGGGTTTCCATAACTACTTATGTAATATTATTCTAAATATCTGATGGATAAGCCAAGGGATGGGTCTGAGAGAAACAACACAAATATTGATGGCATTGCAGAAGCTATAATTAAGTAAATAAGTTATTGTTAATACAGACTTTTCATTTTTGCTAGTATGTTTATAAGTTTTGGTTCAACTATTTTGAATTTCATCTGTGATGATTGGAAACAACACATAGCATCAACAGTCTTTAAAATTCAATCTACGTAAAACCTATATCTTTTTTTTTTATGTTATGTTAATCACCATACATTACACCATTAGTTTTTGATGTAGTGTTCCATGATTCATTATTTGCTTATAACACCCAGTGCTCCATGCAGAACGTGCCCTCTTTAATACCCATCACCAGGCTAACCCATCCCCCCAACCCCCTCCCCTCTAGAACCCTCTGTTTCTCAGCGTCCATAGTCTCTCATGGTTTGTCTCCCCCACCGATTTCCCCCCTTCATTCTTCCCCTCCTGCTATTTTCTTCTTCTTCTTTTTTTTTTTTTTTAACACATAATGTATTATTTGTTTCAGAGGTACAGGTCTGTGATTCAACAGTCTTACACAGTTCACAGCGCTCACTGTAGCACATACCCTCCCCAATGTCTATCACCTAGCCCCCCCATCCCTCCCACCCCCCACCACTCCAGCAATCCTCAGTTTGTTTCCTGAGATTAAGAATTCCTCATATAAGTGAGATCATATGATACATGTCTTTCTCTGATTGACTTATTTTGCTCAGCATAATACCCTCTAGTTCCATCCACGTCATTGCAAATGGCAAGATTTCATTCCTTTTGATGGCTGCATAATATTGCATTGTATATACATATCCCACATCTTCTTTATCCATTCATCTGTTGATGGACATCTTGGCTCTTTCCATAGTTTGGCTATTGTGGACATTGTTGCTATAAACATCGGGGTGCACGTACCCCTTCGGATTCCTACCTTTGTATCTTTGGGCTAAATACCTAGTAGTGCAATTGCTGGGTCATATGGTAGCTCTATTTTAAACTTTTTGAGGAACCTCCATACTGTTTTCCAGAGTGGCTGCACCAACTTGCATTCCCACCAACAGTGTAGGAGGGTTCCCCTTTCTCCACATCCCCACCAACATCTGTTGTTTCCTGACTTGTTAATTTTAGCCATTCTGACTAGTGTGAGGTGGTATCTCCCTGAGGTTTTGATTTGGATTTCCCTGATGCGGAGCGATGTTGAGCACTTTTTCATGTATCTGTTGGCCATTTGGATGTCTTCTTTGGAAAAATGTCTGTCCATGTCTTCTGCCCATTTTTTAATTGGATCATTTGTTCTTTTGGTGTTGAGTTTAAAAGTTCTTTATAGATTTTGGATACTAGCCCTTTATCTGGTATGTCATTTGCAAATATCTTCTCCCATTCTGTCGGTTGTCTTTTGGTTTTGTTGACTGTTTCTTTTGCTGTGCAAAAGCTTTTTATCTTGATGAAGTCCCAGTAGTTCATTTTTGCCCTTGCTTCCCTTGCCTTTGGCAATGTTTCTAGGAAGAAGTTGCTGCGGCTGAGGTTGAAGACCCCGAATAGCCAGAGGAATGTTGAAAAAGAAAAGCAAAGCTGGTGGCATTACATTTCCCGACTTCAAGCTCTATTACAAAGCTGTCATCATCAAGATAGTATGGTACTGGCACAAAAACAGACACATAGATCAATGGAACACAATAGAGAGCCCAGAAATGGAACCTCAACTCTATGGTCAACTCATCTTTGACAAAGCAGGAAAGAATGTCCATGGAAAAAAGACAGTCTCTTCAACAAATCGTGTTGGGAAAATTGGACAGCCACATGCAGAAGAATGAAACTGGACCATTTCCTTACACCACACACAAAAGGAGACTCAAAGTGGATGAAAGACCTAAATGTGAGACAGGAGCCCATCAAAGTCCTAAAAGAGAACATAGGCAGCAACCTCTTTGACCTCAGCTGCAACAACTTCTTCCTAAAACCTGTATCTTTTGAGATACATCCTTCAATCTGACTTTCCAACTGATTTGTTAATGTTCTCAAAACCAACATTTATGATTCTCCAAAGATCATCAATAATAGTGTCATTATAGCCCTGCAAAATTAGTAGAAATTATGTGTACAATGATTTAATGAAATCTCCCCTATAGCTGATGATCAACATTAAAATGTTAATGTTAGTTGAATGCTTACCAAATGCCAAATATTCTAGAAAGCTCTTTATATGCATTATCTCATTTAATATGAATCATCCCAGTAGTACCATTAATATCTCCTTTGTACTAATAAGGAAAATACTATTTAAATGTTATTTTGGCCATTTAGTGCTAGAGACTGAATTTGACTTTGTCTGATTTCAGAATTTATGTTTTTTTACTGTATACTATTTTGTCTTTCAAGAGGCTGCTTAATATCCTGGAATATATTTGAGTATTTGATTTGAATAGGACAATGTGGGATTTTAAGGTCATTTAATAGCAAGTTGAACTGTTATTTCTCAAGGTGTGTTCTTTTCTGAAATTATAAAATGCTCACCCCATCTTGAGTCATGACATCTTTGGTTGGTTTCTCAACAGTTGTCAGCATCTTTGCCACATGGTTGGAGGCCAGATATAAGTTTGTCACCATATAATATATTCTCCCTATCTGGTTGGGAGCATAGAGCAGGTGCTTGGAAATCTTGCTGTCATCCATTCTCCACACATGACTGGTCCATGTTCAACTGAATTATGGTGAATATCACTTGAGAACTGCTATAGTGGCTGCACTCCAAGACCTGGCTATAATCTTGCCTACAATTTGATATTCAGCAGAACACCTAGATGAAATTGTTAAATCCACTCACATATGCTTATATCATCTTTAAGTTTTACCATCTTATGGTAGCTATATCAGTGTAGTTGTGAAGGAGTTAAGCTTGACCTTGAGATTGGAACACAGTTGAAATAACCTATTTGATGGTTTGCTTATTAAACACTGTACTTTTTACATATAATTTCTGATATTTTTAATCTTTTGTGTTATAATTGGGAAACTCAGATTGAAATTGACAACAAAATTTATGTAAACAGACTTTTGGAGACCATTTTCATTAATTCAGAGCATTTATAATAAACCTTTAAAGGGTAAAAGTTTGCCTTCATTTAGCATATGTTTTTTTTTTTTAATTAAGATGTAAAAGTATCACAAATTAGAGAAGTCCTAGTCACTCAGTAAAATAATCCCCTTTAAAATTTCTTTAGAATTACATGTGAACACCTAATAAATGACTTGATTGAAATATATATATTACAACTTTCCTGTATCATATAAGTAGTGTACATAGCAGATATATGTGGGCTCTGGAAACTTCACGCTCAAGTATATATTTTTAGATGTATAGCAAAACTCCAGATGTTGGACTTCGAATATATTTTATTTTGTTTTATTTTATTTTATTTTATTTTATTTTATTTTATTTTATTTTATTATTTTTTTGAATATATTTTAGATGCAAATGTGCTTTGAAGCGAAATACATTATTTGAAGAAAGCATACATAAGTTATGTAAGAGGGAAGCTTTTTTTGTTTCCAAAGCTCAGGTTTGAATATTCTTCTGTTCATTTATTTCCCAGCAGGTGTCTCTATATAGCAGCTTTACTCAGAAAGAACATGACAATAACTAATAGTATAATAATAATAATAATAATAATAATAATAATAATAATAATGAAGCAACTAGAGAAATGAACTGGTTATGGAGTTTATCTATGTTAACAGTATGGAGTCAAAGTACTTTAAAGATATGTGCTATCCATAAGTAGTTAGATAGACTATTTTGGTTTGTTCCTTGATTTTATCTGTTTAAGCAACTTTTTCAAAAGAAACCTAGAAAAAACCTTTGAAGCCGTTTATACTATTTACAACCTAAATGCAAACACAGACCTTTTCTAACAGGGTATTAATTTACATTTGGGATCTTGATCTGATAACTTCCTCATCGTTGTGAATGAAACATACAAGAAATCAGGCTAAAATCTCTGCTATGATCCTAAACAGTGATTTAAAATTAGTAGTGGGCAGTAGCGGGATTAAAAAGTGGAAAAAAAGTCCATAGTCTCTCATGGTTCATCTCCCCCTCTGACTTACCCTCTTCATTTTTCACTTCCTACTATCTTCTTTTTTTCTTTTTAACATATAATGTATTTTTTGTTTCAGAGGTACACGTCTGTGATTCATGAGTCTTGAGCAATTAACAGTGCTCACCATAGCACATACCCTCCCCAATGTCCATCATCCAGCTACCCCATCCCTCCCACCCGCCACCACTCCAGCAACCCTCAGTTTATTTCCTGAGATTAAGAATTCCTCATATCAGGGGCGCCTGGGTGGCTCAGTCGTTAAGCGTCTGCCTTCTGCTCAGGTCATGATCCCAGGGTCCTGGGATCGAGCCCCGCATCGGGCTCTCTGCTCAGCGGGAAGCCTGCTTCTCCCTCTCCCGCCCCCCCCCCGCTTGTGTTCCCTCTCTCGCTGTGTCCCTCTGTCAAATAAATAAATAAATAAAAATCTTAAAAAAAAAAAACACAAAAAACCCCGTCTTCTTTAAAAAAAAAAAAAGAATTCCTCACATCAGTGAGATCATATGATACATGTCCTTCTCTGATTGACTTATTTCACTCAGCATAATACCCTCTAGTTCCATCCACGTCATTGCAAATGGCAAGATTTCATTCCTTTTGATGGGTGCATAATATTGCATTGTATATATATATCCCACATCTTCTTTATCCATTCATCTGTCGATGGACATCTTGGCTCTTTCCACAGTTTGGCTATTGTGGACATTGCTGCTATAAACGTTGGGGTGCATGTACCCCTTCGGATCACTACATTTGTATCTTTGGGGTAAATATTCCAATAGTGCAATTGCTGGATCGTATGGTAGCTCTATTTTAAACTTTTTGAGGAACCTCCATACTGTTTTCCAGAGTGGCTGCACCAGCTTGCATTCCCACCAACAGTGTAGGAGGGTTCCCCTTTCTCCACATCCTCGCCAACATCTGTCATTTCCTGACTTGTTAATTTTAGCCATTCTGACTGGTATGAGGTGGTATCTCATTGAGGTTTTGATTTGGATTTCCCTGATGCCAAGCGATATTGAGCACTTTTTCATGTGTCTGTTGGCCATTTGGATGTCTTCTTTGGAAAAATATGTGTTCATGTCTTCTGCCCATTTCTCGTTTGGATTATTTGTTCTTAGGGTGTTGAGTTTAATATGTTCTTTATAGATTTTGGATACTAGTCCTTTATCTGATATGTCATTTGCAAATATCTTCTCCCATTCTGTCAGTTGTCTTTTGATTTTGTTGACTGTTTCTTTTGCTGTGCAAAAGTATTTTATCTTGATGAAGTCCCAATAGTTCATTTTTGCCCTTGCTTCCCTTGCCTTTGGCGATGTTTCTAGGAAGAAGTTGCTGCGGCTGAGGTCAAAGAGGTTGTTCCTGTGTTCTCCTCTAGGATTTTGATGGACTCCTGTCTCACATTTAGGTCTTTCATCCACTTTGAGTCTCTTTTTGTGTGTGGTGTAAGGAAATGGTCCAGTTTCATTCTTCTGCATGTGGCTGTCCAATTTTCCTAACACCATTTGTTGAAGAGACTGTCTTTTTTCCATGGGACATTCTTTCCTGCTTTGTCGAAGATGAGTTGACCATAAAGTTGAGGTTCCATTTCTGGGCTCTCTGTTGTGTTCCATTGATCTATGTGTCTGTTTTTGTGCCAGTACCATACTGTCTGGATGATTACAGCTTTGTAATAGAGCTTGAAGTCTGGAATTGTGATGCCACTAGCTTTGCTTTTCTTTTTCAACATTCTTCTGGCTATTCGGGATCTTTTCTGGTTCCATACAAATTTGGGGATTATTTGTTCCATTTCTTTGAAAAAAGTGGATGGTATTTTGATAGGGATTGCATTAAATGTGTAGATTTCTCTAGGTAACATTGACATCTTCACAATATTTGTTCTTCCAGTCCATGAGCATGGAACATTTTTCCATTTCTTTGTGTCTTCCTCAATTTCTTTCATGAGTTTGGACTCTGAGAAACAAACTGAGGGTTCTAGAGGGGAGGAGTGTGGGTGGATGGATATTAAAGAGGGCACATATTGAATGGAGCACTGGGTGTTATGGAAACAATGAATCATGGAACAGTACATCAAAAACTAATGATGTAATGTTTGGTAATTAACATAACATAATAAAATAAAATTAAAAAAAGAAATTGGACATGGTATATAGGTCCAAGTAATAAACAGACATCATAAGCTAAAAAAATAAAAAGTAGAAAATGTAAAGTAATATTATAAAAAGATGTAATTTATCCAGTTTTTCTTGATTGGTGGATTACAAAAGTCACTTAGTTCTATTTAGAATGAGATGTAAAAGACTGAACATTTTTAATGCTTAATTGTCAATATTAAGCATAGTCAAAAAGCTTTTTAACCAAACAAAATTTATGCTTTGATGGATCTCAGTTGAATTTCTACCCTAATTTAGGTGTAATCAGGAATTTTAACTTTAGTAAAAGGAATTAGGTGCTATCCTATCTTTTTATTGTAATGGCAGATTTAATGCACCATAATTCTGAAATGAATAATGAAATCAATAAATACTCAAAATTCTAAATAGTGTTAATAAAATAGTTTTTAACCTAAAATTAAGTTTTCGCATGTAGGGTTTCTTTTTCCCAGGAAATAAAAATTTACCTAGTTTAAAAATCTTTGAAAGCTATAAATATACAACATGTAATGTTAAAAACATGAATATAAAAATGTATTAATTTCATAAAAAGGTTAAAAATGGATAAAATCCTGACTGGCTTTATATCAGGGACAATATTTATATATTATACTTTTATGCTATAGTATACTTTTATATTTATTGGGGTTTTCAGTACATGATTAGAAATTTTAATACCTTAGAACCAAGTAATAACTAAAATACATGAGTATTTTGGACAGTTAGATGTTATGGAATAATTTTACTCATTCATGTCCCAATTCCTTTCAATCTGATGTTACTATTTCTTTTATCCTTGGTGATTTAAAAAATACATATGTTGATTTGTAAGGCCACTAAAGAGATTTTGTAGGCTGCCACTGTACTTTCTGAAAGGGATGAACTTTTCTAAATCATTCTACTTGGATAATCTACTTAGATAATCTCTTTGGAAATTATCAGATAATATCTTCTGGTTTAAGATGATGGACTGAAAACCCATTTGCTGCTCTTTTCTCTCAAAACCTCTTTTGAATGATGAAAACATAATTACAAAAACAAATAAGTAATGATAAATAAGGAAGGGAGTAGTGAGAAGATTGGAAAATTTGAGAATTCCCAGAAAAAAGGACACAGAATACAGTTTTTTTAAAAAGAAATCGGGATAGATAAACTATATCCCAAGAATAAACATGGTTTTGTCCAAGGGAACCAAGGAGAAGCTCCAAGTTCTAAGTCAGCAAATAAAAGGACTGAGTCATAAGGCCACATAAATGGGGTCCATGAGAGAAAGGGTTTCATTTATCTTGTTCATTGCTGTAACTCCAACATCTAGAATTGTGCTTGACACATAAATCATTTAATACTTCATGCAGAATTTTACTTCTGGGAGGGTAGGGAGAGCCATATTTCTTTTATAGCTCTTTCGTTCTCATGAGAGCTACTCAAGATCCAGAGTTCTATAACCTCAACTTTGTCTTCATTCTCAGTTTCCATTTTTCCCTCTGGGAATCTTTCCAAGACATAGGACCAATGGTGTGCTGGAGTTAGCCTCTATTGCCTCTTCAGAAACAGTTGTTATATTTTAGGAATTTTGTAAGAAGATTTTTAAATGTAGCCAATTATTCTGTAATATAAACTACACTTAAGTAAGTTATATTAAAAACAGGCAATAAATACTCAGAATTCATTACTTCCTAATTATTTTGCTACATTTTACTATTATTTATGCTTTTGAGGTTATTTACATCTATCTGCATGCTGGAAAAACTATATAATGAACTATATAATGGTGTAGCACTGGGCACTTCTTCCCAATTCTGTGTTCAGTGCTAGAAATTGACTATAGTAAGAATATTAACACCACGGAGTACAACAAATGCTTCAAATAAGGGCTTTTATCCCCACCCACCCCCCAGGAGACCTAATTTTTAAGTATTTACCATCATATCACTATATAAATTCCACCTTTTTTAAAAAAAAATTTGTTTCTCAGGCTTTGATCAGAGGATAAACACAACTGTTACTAAAAATTTTTATTTTGACAAGTTTCATGCTTACAGTAGCTTGATAGAATAAATAAGCCATATGCTGTCTTTATCTCAACTCACCAACTGTTAATATTTTGTCCCAGTTGCTCTAATTTGCTCTTTCTACATAGGCATTTCACAAATCCTCCCTCTCCCACCCCCTACTGAACCATATAAAAATAAGTTGCTGACATATGATGGACATTTGCTTTACATAACCACCAAAGTCAAGAAATTTGGCCTGTTATATAGCCAAGAAATATAACCTTGGTATAATAACCTTATCTCATATTCATCATATACCTACTCTCAAATGATGTCCAAAATGTCTTTTGTAGCTCTGATATAGAACCAATCAAAGGTCACCCACTACATCTGGTAATAATGTCTCTTTTGTCTCCTTTAATCTAGATCAGAACCCTACCTTTTTATGTTTCTGTCTTTGGTCTTTTATAATATTGACTTTTTTAAAGAGCCTAGGCTAGTTGTCATGTTGAATTTCCCAGTATCTAAATTTGATTGGTTGTTTTCTCATGCTTAGGTGATACAGTCTATTTCACATTGCATCATATCAAGAGACATGTAATATGAGTTTGTCCTACCATATGTTAAGTTTAATTGCTTAGTTAAGGTGCTAAACACAATGCTATCCTTTGTAAAGGTGAATTTTCCCCTAAATTAATAAATAATATGTGGAAGAATATTTTGAGGTTGTCTTAATCTGTTTCCATAACTTTTAACCCAGTACTTTTAACATCTATTACTGGTTTTTGTCTAAATCAATATTATTATTGTGACTACTGATACAAATGGTATTAAATCTTATTTAATGGTTCAGAATTCTTAAAATTATTTGTCAAATAAAGCACACTTAACACAGTTATAATAACAATCAAGAGTGAAAATTTTATAAACCATAACAATGTAAAATTAATAATATAAATAACAAACATTTGATTTAGGTAAGTGGAAGAATGATACAGTTCTGATTACCTTATTCTTCATACCAAGGAGTCATTTAAATCAAAGATTGCTTCCAAGATTATTTTAAGGCATTATTTAAAGTCATATAGGCAAATTGTAAAGCAAGATTTCTCAACAGCAGCACTACTGATTTTTTTAGATAGGATGATTTTTTACCATGAGGGGCTTGTCCTATGTAGGATATTTAACAGCACCCCATCTGTGTGCATTAGATGCCAGTAGCAACCCCCAATTGTTGCAACCAAAAATGTCTCCGGACTTGCCAAATGTTCCCTGGGGGTCAAAATTGCCCTTGTTCAGAACCACTGCATTTTATAATATAAATATGTTTATCGAACCAAAAAGGGAGTGATGAGAGGCAGAAAGTATTATAACTGCATTATCATTCATTATAACACAAAATCCTTATACAACTGCCCAATTATGATAAATTAAGAAATAGAGTTATATCATTAAAATGATAATAAAGATAAAGACAATCACTAAAATATAAACTTTCTCATTTTGCTTCTGCAAAGAGGACAAAAGAGAGAGGAGTATATTTCTTTGATGTTCAATTTTTCTGTTCTGTTTAAGGTTTTTCTTTACATGAGCATATATCATGACTTCAGTGAGTTAAAACTAGAATGGGTGTGAATATACAAATAAATGAATATATTTCAGAGAAAATAGACAGTTCCTAAGCAAATGACAAGGAGATTAATTCTCTCTTTACCTTCTTACACACATTTTCCTAATTATAGTGATTCTTCCTCTTATCTTCTCTCCCAGCCTGGAGTCCTCTGGTTCTACAGTGCCCTTTTAAAATATCTGGTGCTGAGAAAACATTATTTACTCTGAGCTACAGTGTTTTTACCATGCTGTACCCTCACTCTCTTTTACTCCACTACATTGGGGTAGGAATATTAAGGATTGGTGGAAAAGGAGGGAAGGGATCTTGTTCTCCTCTTGGATTTGTCACTAAGTATTTGGTTTTTCAAACTTCAATAAATCACTTACATTTCCAGATGCCTGAGAGCTTGTCTTTAAAATAAGTGCAATTGATTAGATGACTCAATTCTTTAACAGCTCTAAAATTTCAAATTTCTTGGAAAAAAATGAATCAACATTCTCTTTATACCTACAATCTATTATTATATTTGAATGAATGACAAAAATACTCTTTTTGCAGAAAACAAATCCTGAAGAATAATAATTGTAGTGCTTTAAGCTTAAATTTTGGGGGGTTAACTCATTAAAATAGCATTTATATATGTCCTGATACATATATTTATGTATTGAAAAGCATTAAATAATGGCTGCTTCAATACATTTATTGCATTTGAATGAGCAGATTTATACTTTACTTTTCAAAGAATATACCCAGTTTACAATTCTTTTTTCTTTACACTAAATCTTGTTTCTGACAAGTGGTTAGCTCTGTTGGCCTGACTTGAGACATAAAAATATACATAGAACATTTTTCTTAAAGTCATCTAAAAAAATGGAAATTTTTCTCTCAGGTAGGCACTTGGACTTTTTCATGACACTACATGGATGTCAAATAAGCACATTAATAAGATACTCAAAATCAGCAGTCATTGGGGAAATACAAATTGAAACCAAGAGATACCACTATATACCTATTAGGATGGCTAAAACAATACCAAGGCTTGCAAGGACACAGAGCAAGTGGAACTCTCATACATTGCTGGTGGGAATAAAAATGATACAACCATTTTAGAAAAATAGTTTGAAAGGTTCTTACAAAGTTAAACATAAGCTTATCATATGACTTAGTAATTTTACTCCTAGGTATTTGCCTGAGAGAAATGAAAACTTCTGATTGCACATAAAAACCTGTATGCAAATGTTTATAATGGTCTTATTACTGTCAAAAATAGGGAAAACCTGAGTGTACCTCAGCTGATGAATAGATAGTAGTATATCTGCACAATGGAATATTACTCAGCAACAAAAAAGGAACAAACTAATGATACAGACAACAACATGGATGAGTCTCAAATGCATATGCTAAGTGGCAGAAACCAGATAGAGAAAGTAACATACAGTATGATTTTATCTATATGGCATTCTGGAAAAGTTTGCCATGAACTAAGGTCGTAGGAGGAGTTGACCATAAAGGGCAGCAAGAGGAATGTTTTAGGGTGATGAAATTGTTTTGTATCTTAATTGTGGTCATGGTTATATGACTGTAAGCATTTATTAAAATGTATAGGACTGTACATCAAAAAGAGTGAAACTGACTTCATGTAAATTTAAAAAGTGACTAAAATAGTAACAATTACAACAACAATAAAAGTCTAGATGAGAAACGATGAAAAAACTGAGTGACACAAAGAAAGGAAGTAACTTGGGGTGCCTGGGTGGCTCAGTTGGTTGAGCATCTGACTCTTGATTTTGGCCAAGGTCATGATCTCAGGGTCCTGAGATTGAGCCCCACGTCAGGCTCCCCACTCAGTGGGGAGTGTGCTAGAGATTTTCTCACTCTCCTTCTGTCCCTTTCCCCACTTGCATGCTCTCTCTTGCTCTCGCTCTAAAGTAATAAATAAACACACCTTTTTTTTAAAAAGGAAGTAATGGGCGCCTGGGTGGCTCAGTCGTTAAGCGTCTGCCTTTGGCTCAGGTCATGATTCCAGGGTCCTGGGATCGAGTCCCACATCGGGCTCCCTGCTCGGCAGGAAGCCTGCTTCTCGCTCTCCCACTCCTCCTGCTTGTGTTCCTGCTCTCGCTGTCTCTCTCTGTCAAATAAATAAATAAAATCTTAAAAAAAATAAATAAGTAAAATAAAAAAGGAAGTAACTTATGGCCTGATTTCAAGTTATCTATTAGAAGGTCAAATTTCAGCTTCAGTGTTCTCTCCTCAAAATGACTTCACTGACTATTGAGTATAAAGTATCTACTTGTTGAATAAAGATTTTATTTATTTGAGAGAAAGAGAGTGCGCACGAGTATAGGGGAGGAGCAGAGGGAGAGGGCAAACAGACTCCATGCTGAGCACCGAGCCTGAATGGGGGCTCCATCTCATGACAAGATCATGACCTGAGCTGAAATCTAGTCTGACATTTAACCGACCGAGCCACCCAGGCACTCCCCTACCTGTCATTCTTTATCACAGTTTCTTAATTTAATTCTCTGCCTTGCACTTATTTCTAGTCTAATATCTTCTCATTTACTTACTTTTAAAATTATTTTTTATTATCTGTATTACCTGTATTAGAATGTAAGCTCAATAAGAGCAAGGACCTCTCCTATCTCCTTCACAACTGTTAACCAAGGACTTAAAATAACATTTGGCATAAAGGATTATGTGTGTATGTGTATATATATATATATATATATATATATATATATATATATATAGAATGAATAGGAATAAAGTCAGTCTTGGAACTTCAAGGCTGGATAGACAAACTTTTTAATGAAATGACCAAGTCATGAAATAAAATTGATCACAATTGAAATGACAAGTGGAAGTGTCCCCAAAGCAGTACATATTTAATAAATATCCAATATGGTTAATATTAATTGGAAAGTAAAGTGATAAGGGATAAACTTGACTAAAATATTTAGATAGTACATTAGGAAAAGATAGACAAAAATATAAACTATAATAAGAGTTTGAACAAGATCAGTAAGGCAAAAACAGTTCAACTTAAAACCATCTATAAGGAGTGCCTGGGTGGCTCAGTGGGGTTAAGTGTCGGACTCTTGATTTCAGCTTAGGTCATGATCTCAGGGTGGTGAGATGGAGCTCCAGGTCAAGCTCCCTGCTCAGCAGGATGTCTGCTGGAGATTCTCTCTCTCCATCTCCCTCTAAACCTCCCCCCCCACCTTGTGTGGGTGCACACGTGCTCTCTCTCTCTCTCAAATAAATAAATAAATCTTTAAAAAATTTTTAAAAAGTAAAACCATCTATAAGATGAAAGAAAAGAGTATAGTTTTTGCATAATTTGGGCAAGAACAGTATTATATAGTTTGCACATACTTGGAAGAAAAGCAACTAGCCTCAGGATTGTCACCAAGAAAGGACTGCATATATTCAAGACAATAGAGTTTAGGATACTAGTCAACTCCCCACATTAAAATGAAATATTGTCAGAAATTGGTTGTATATCCCTTGTGTAGGCATAAGAATAGGTGACAGTGTGGGATCATCCAATCAGGACTTTCTCATTTATTTATTTACTTACGATATTAAAAAGGAGACTAGGAAATGTTGGGTTTGAGTTTTGTATAAGTATGCAAATCTAAGCTTGCTTGTTTGAGAACATGTGGTATTCTATACATGAACATTTTTTTCTCAACGGCCTATCTCTATTAGTTTAATTCTGAAAAAAATTATAGAGAGCAGATTGATGTTGTTTTGACTCCTCAGCTTATCAATATCACTGAAAAGACTGGTTCCTAGATGGGAGACCTGACAGCTTATTCTCTGGAAGTCCTGGTTAATAAATAGGGATTATAGTGATCTTGAAAAATTGTTGTAAATGTACTACTCCCACTATTTTCACAATTTCTTTTTGCCAAGGATGACGTTGCCTAAGTATAGGAGTTAGAGCAGGGGGTTGTTAACACAATTATTATCACTTAGCTGAATATAGAAACTGAGGCATTTTAGGGTTTTTTTTAATATTTTCTAAGATCTAAATGAAACAATAGGCACTCAAGAACATCCTGCACTAATACTAGAATATGGCCTGAAAGTCCATCTTAAACAGTTTCATCCCTTTATCCTTTCATTTATTCAGAAGTATTTATGAGATGTCTGTGGTGTAACTGGCCCCATTTTGGGTTCTTATTCCTTGTTTGAGACATTTACTTGCAACTTGGGTCTTTGGAAATATGTGCCAACACTCCTGCCATTTACTTATACTCTTGATGTGACACTTTTGACAAGGCTCTGAATATCTGTTCTTAAAAGATAATAATTTTGCAACAAAGGGAATACCATGAACTATGTTGCCAAATACTTAGATCAATCTTTTTCTATATAAAAGAATAAAATGATAACTTAAGGGATGGGACAGGAGAGGTTTCCCCAAGAAAAAGAGATGCTGAATAAGATGTTTGAAAGGAGAAAGAAATCTCACCAGCAGAGAGCTGGAAAGTGTATGGATACTATCTGAATATAGATTGGTATTTATTTTAGTGTAGAGAATAAAGGAGATAGTTCCTTTAAAAAAGAGTTTGTCCCTGTCTTGTGGTGTTTCAAAACTTCAAGCTTAACAGAAAAAATATCAAAACTAGACCTGTCCAAGAATAGGGAGTTGTCTGTTATTTTGGCAATATTCTAAGATTAATATCCAAAGATTCCATAACATCTCTATTAGAGAAAAGACAAGAAAAAGAAAATGAACCATGCCTCACGTATAATTCTTTATGTCTCTATATAATAACTACAAAAACAAGAGAGTTCACTTTAGAACACAAATTTCTTATGACACTGAATGTAAATTTGGAGTCAAATTTAAATTTTAAATTTTAAAAAGATTTGAACTCGTTAAGGAAGTTTATCAAAATTTTTAAAAAATAAGCAAAGAAAAACAAAAAAAAATAAGAAAGGTTATAATACTCATTGCATTCACTCAGTTAAGAAACCAAAAGGATGACTCACATTTTATGAGATGACTATTTCTCTCTTAGTTAAAAAAATAAATAAATAAAAATTAATTGGTGGGCAAGAACTAAAAAAAATAATATTCAAGAAAAATAACGTTCAAGAATGCTTTTAAAAGGGTTTTAATTGTTGAAATTGCATAGAGAAATTAGAAAACTTTGGGCTATTTAATGAGCAGCATGTACACATTGTTATAACCACTATGCATAATGTAAGTTAAATTATTCTCTCATTGTTATTGACCTCATTCCACAATATTAACAATCATTACAATAGCAGGCATTTATGCAGTACTTAAAATGTGTGTGTTCTTTTTATGAACAGCATAAATAGCAAAGCCACTTTGGCAATTATCTGGTTAAATTTATGTTTCTTAACTAAAGATCAGAACCTTTGGGACATTAATGGATGATATATTGTATCTTATATCCTCATAGATGACTAATAAGCACATATTCAAATAAACAAAAATGAATAATATCAAAATATTTGTCAAATATATTTATATATAAAGGGGTTTACATATAAATTCTCTTGAAAAATAGGCATTGATCTTAACTTTGTTTCCCATTTTACTTTCTTCTTTCCTTGACTTTTTCTGCACTAAACTATTATTTGCCATAAAACTAAAAAAACATATGCATCAGCATATCCTATAACCAGTGGATACTAAGTTAATTTATTGGAAGATTTCATGCAAAATTAATTGGAATGGTAGAGAAATAACAGGCTGAGTGTATTAAATGTCCCTATTAGAAAATACTACCTGATTTTTTATGTAGGCCTAATCATATATCTCTTTGGTAGAGAGCAGGGCATAAAAGGACATGTTTATAGCTATAAAATACTTATATTCAAAAACGAGAAGTAAGTTCATATGACCACTGTTAGAAATTTTAGAATTTGGAAGTTAAAAAAAAAGCTAGAAACTTTAAGAAGCAACAGTTATTGTTTATGGTTTCATTCTCCCAGGAGATAAATTAGATGTAATGTGGATTTGTGAAAAGAGGATTGAAACAGGAATCAGCAGGCCTAGCTAGAAGCTCTAAGCCCTTCAGCAAATTACAGCTAAGTCCTTAGTCAATGTACTTTACCTTTCTAAGCCTCAGTTTTCTTCACTTTCATGTAGGGAACAACTATATCTACTCTGAGTAACTAAACTACTTATTATGAATAACGATAATATAAATGTAAACATTTTTTTACATTCTAAAAGTACTACAATGTAGTCAGAGTAAGCCAAGTGATGAAAGCTGATGGCACAGTTTTGCTAAGACTATAGACTTCCTGGTCCAGGCTACAGCATTTAAGATGACTATTCAGGGAATCTAGGGGTAACGTGATTAAGGGGGTATATATCATTCCTGTGGTCAAGGAGGGAAGCCAGAAGTCAAGGCCACAGAAGACATAGGAAACATCATTTCCAAAGTGTGAGACAAAGCTGTTAACGGGAAATTATTTCTAGAGTCAGGAGCCAAAAGAAACAGGAAAAAGACAAGAAATCTATCACCTATGGGGTTGGATGGTTGTGAGGGAGGCTGTTGACAATTGGAGGGCACAAAAGGCACTTTACTGTGCTTATTTTATGACCCTGAGCCTAGAGTCTGATGAATTAAAGGGGCAATATTATACTGGGTGACATTTAAGAGAGAATACCTCTACTCAATAATTTTCATATTAACCCTCATAAGGTCGATGCCATTCTCTCCTTTACAGTATGAACAAGAAATATTACTACAGGGAGATGAAAGGATATACCAACTTTTACATAGTCAATAGTTGCAGCAATTTAGCCTATGGAACCTGTGTTTTTTGTTTTCAGACTTTTGGGAAGGTATGGCCATACAGAGTTACCCATAAAGTTAAAAATTATGTATATCTCACAATTGTTAATTTAAAACTTATTCTTCTATGTTACAAGCAAATTAATTTTGTCTTGTAATGCTCTTGTTATAGTGAACTACAAAATCAATAAAAAAGCCAAACTCCTTTTTTTCAGAATCCAATAACTATAAACAAAGTACACAGAAAAGTTTTGTATTTTTATGCAATAAAAAACTGTGTTCACAGTAAGAGCTCTAACACATTAAAATTATTGATTGTTACCAATCACATGAAATAAAAATAAAATAAAAAAAAACTGAGTTAAATAATTATACTCAATAATAGGTCCTAAAGGTCATATAAAGGTCAAGACAACAGTTGGTGCTCTCATAGCTTGTAGGAAAAACAAAGCATAAGACTGTGCTGATCAGTTACTTCATGAATGTTGCTAAGAAATTGTCAGAGGTAAATAAAATCAAATTCAATATATTTTTAATCTACTTTTTAATACCTAAGTTTTTGGAAACTGGTAACATGTAAAACCAGGATGATTTCAGAAGTCATTCATGCATATCTATTTCTCTTTACACTGCTTTATTGAATAGTTTATTGTTCAGTTTATTATATTTTTTTTTGTTAATGAGGACATCTTGTCTATTCCACAGTAACTGAATACAATATACCAGTGTAAATGGGAAGATAAATGAATTTGCAGTATTTTGGCTGTCAATTTTAATATTTTGCTCTAATTTTCACAAAATGAACAAGGGAATTTGCAGACAAGGTTTGCTCAGCTTGAGTTCTGGCCATGTCTCATTGGTGGTTTTAAAAATATATGTTAAAAAAAAAAAGAAGAAGATAGCAGGAAGGGAAAAATGAAGGGGGGAAAATCGGAGGGGGAGACGAACCATGAGAGACTATGGACTCTGAGAAACAAACTAAGGGTTCTAGAGGGGAGGGAGGTGGGGGGAATGGATTAGCCTGGTGATGGGTATTAAAGAGGGCATGTACTGAATGGAGCACTGGGTGTTATATGCAAACAATGACTCATGGAATACTACATCAAAAACTAATGATGTAATGTATGGTGATTAACATAACATAATAAAAAAAAAATACCAGGGTTTGAAAGGTCATCCAGGCATGCTTTAAAGTAGATTTTAACATAACATAGCCATCAAATACAATACCTATTTTATGAAATTTTTATGATACCTGTACCCTAAGTATAATTATGTCTGTACTTTTTCCTTCAGTATTGAACAATGAATTAACTATCTTTATAAAAAAAGGTCAAAGTTTTACCAAACTATACATTTCCAAAAAAAATATAAATAAAATTCACAGGAGGAAAGCACTAATTTTTTTTTTTGAAGAACCACTCTTGTTGCCTGATTTGTCCTTTATCTCAACCCTAGTGTTATTTCTTGCTGACCATGTGAAATAATGAATATTTTCATAGTTCTTGACCAACTGAATATGCTGAGGCTAGTGAAAATAAATCATATATTTTAGATATGTAGAAAGGACTTTCAACCATATCCTCATTAACTCCAGTTCTTTCTCTAAAAGTGTTGAAGATATTTTTTGCTGAAATTTAACCACAGTTACTCTTCATTTTAACTCCAGGAAAAAGTGGAAAAAGTTGTTATCCTCAAAATATATTTTTAAGGAGCTTTATTGAAGTAACCTCTTTCTCTTCCCCTCCTCTTTGTATTGATAAAAGAAAAAAATAAACATATTTATTCTTATTTTTACAGATTCATTTAAAAATTTTATTATTAAGTTAACATACAGTAAATGGACTTTTTGTGTGAACATGATTTCATTAATCTGGAGTAAATACTTAAGTGTAAGATTGCTGGGTCATATGATGTATGTAGAACTTTATGAGAAACTGGTGAACTATTTCTCAAAGAACCCACACCATTTTGCATTTCCAGGAGCAATTTATGAGAGTTCCAATCCTCCCCATTCTCCTCATCCTCATCAACATTTGATACTGTTAATATTTTTAATTTTAGCTATTATTATCAATGTGTAGATTTAATTTGCATTTTCACAATAATTTTGAGTGAATGTTCTGATGTTGAACATCTTTTCATGTGTTTATTTTCTGTACATTCATCCTCTTTAGTGATATGTTTATTCAAGTCTTTGACCATTTTAAACTTGGGTTATTTGTTTTATTATGTTGTAGAGAGTTTTATTTGTTTTATTACATTGTAGAGAGTTCTTAATATAGTCTGTATATAATATATTGTAGATATATTTTTGGTCAGATATGTGCTTTGCAAATATATTATCCTGGTCAGTAGTTTGTCTTTTAGTTTTTGTGATAGTGCCTTAAAAGAAACAAAAGTTTTTAATTTGGATGAATTCCAATTTATCAATTTTTTTTCTTTTATGGAATGTTTTTTGTGTCCTGTCTAAGAGCTTTTTACCTAGTCACAGGTTATGATGATTTTCTCCTATGTCATCTTCTAAAAGTTTCATAATATTCATTTTATTTTTAGATTTACAATCCAATTTGAGCTACTCTTTATAAATGGAGAGAGGGTTAGATTGAGGTTCTTTTTTTTGCATATGGTTGTTCAGTTTTCCAACACCATTTATTGACAAAATTCTCCATTCTCCATTGAATTGCTTTTGCACCTTTGTCAGAAATCAACTGACCATATTTGTTAGTTCTATTTCTTGACTCTTTTTGTTCCATAGATCTGTGTGTCTGTTCTTTGACAAGTGTCTGGATTACTGTAGCATTATTTTGAGTCCTAAAATTAGATAGTGGCATTCTTCTCACCTCATTCTTCTTTTCCAAAAATGTTTTGTTATTCTATTTCTTGTGTATTTTCAAAGCTTTAGGATTAGCTTCACAGATGAATTTCCTTGAGTTTCTGATATACCTTTTATTAAACTTCTCGATTTCAGGGTTGTACAATAGATGAATTGACTACAGAAACAAATGGGTTAAAAACACATTAAACAATTTTTTTTAAGATTTTATTTATTTATTTGACAGAGAGATAGAGCCAGAGAGCACAAGTGGAGAGAATGGCAGAGGGAGAGGGAGAAGCAGGCTCCCCACTTGAGCAGGGAGCCTGATGTGGGGCTCAATCTCAGGACCCTGGGATCATGACCTGAGCCGAAGGCAGATGCCTAACCATCTGAGGCACCCAGGCGACCCCACATTACACAATTTAAATGAAGAGACAGGAAACTTGAATTCTTACTGATGAGAAGAAAGTTAAGTCATATTAATAAACCTAATAATAATATGTCAAAGTGATTTTTAAGAACTGCATTTAAGTAATAGAATTTATCCTCTAAGAGGCACTACAGAGTAGTTTCCCAAAAAAATGAAAGATTTGTTTAAAAAAAAGGAAAATTATCAAATGTTTGTACATTAGGAAAAAAAAACCTCTAGTAACAGAACAAAATGAACATTCTAAAAATGTTTAAAAGTACTGTGATTCCATAGGGAGCTTATGTGTATGAGAAGAGAGGAGGGAGTAAGAAAGGGAGGGGATTCCGGAAAATTGGCTGAAGAAAGAGTACTAGCCATTGACTCTGCCAAATCAAACAGACATCTGATGTCCAAGAACAGTTTCGGGAACATTGTTCCCATTACTCCATTGGAGCCCTTGAGTAACTAGCAGAAGGATATGATATTTCTCTTTATCGCCTCCTGGAGACTTTTAAATGGAACAACAAGTGCTTTTTTTCAGAAAAATTATTAAAGGAAGAAAAGGGTTGACAACAAAAAAAGATGCTCCATTAGGAGCTTAGGAAGATGACAGAGTAGAACTCTCAGCTTATCCTGTCCCACTTTTACAACTAGGTATCCGCATCCAAGTCAGTAAACCAGAGAGTGATCTGACAGAACAAACTCCACAACTACATATAGACAAGAAGCTGTATCTGAAAGTTTAGGAGTCAGGAAGGCTAAGAGAGAGGCTACCTGCAGGAAGGAGGGAGCTATTGCATGTGGAGAGGGCAGAGAAATAGGCCCTTTCACTAGGGAGTTCACATGGGGAAGAACAATCCCCATAGCTTTTGATTTTGAAAAACAAAGGGGCCGAATTCTGTGAGTTTGTAAAACAAGTGGGACTTGGAGCCTGGAATTTTAAAAGTCAGCTGAGTAAGCACTGGGAGAGCGGGGAGGAAGAGTGATAGCTGGCATCGCTGCCCTTAAAGAGACAGCAGCCTGCATAGGGAGGCAACATAAAAATGGCAGTTTATACAATGCCAGGGCAAATGGGAGACAGATCTGTTCCTACTGATTTCAGAGCATGTTGGTGGACTTCCCCCCAAACTGGCAGGTACCGTTTCCCTCCCCTGCCCCCACCCCCAGCATAAACACAGAGCCACCCACAGGACGCAAGGCTGTATAGACACCTGCTACCTAACCTGCTAGCAGTGCACCATGCCTATGAGTTCTTCTGAGGACTCACCCACTACAAGCCTGCTGGCCTTGGCCCTGGGCAAAGGGCAATTTTGTTAAAGCTGTGCATGCCCTGTCCAGCTGCAAGGTACATAGCTGCTGCACCCAGCCATATGCCCCCAGCTGCTGGCCAGTGCTGTGCCCAGCTATTGCTGGGGACCAAGCCTCGTCCCCTGCCAAAATTGTGCCCTGGGCCCAGCCTTGCCCAGCCATCCAGAGGTGCTGCATCCAGCCTCACACCCCTGGCCACCCCAGCACACAGCCCCCAGCTATTACAGCACTTCAGGGAATCCAGCATAGAACTGGACAACTTCACTAAAAGGAAAAGTGTTTCAGACACAACAGCAGTGCATAAGAGCACACATAGGATACTCTCCTGAAATGTCAGGTTCTGGTAAACAGGGGACACTGCACTGGGGCACTTCAGGATCTCTTCTTCATAAAGTCACTACTTTCAAGAACAAAAGACAAGCTGCTTTCTTAACTCACAGAAACAGGCAGACAAATTTATCCCAAATGAATGAACAAGATACTCTGGTTTCTCTTCAGATCGCATAAATCTTTCACCTTTTACCAAATGAATGAACAAGATAAGGCCACAGCCAGAGATCTAAGCAAAACAAATATAAGTAACATGCCTGATAGAAAATTTAAATCAATGATCATAGGATACTCACTGGACTTGAGAAGAGTGGAAGACATGAGTGAGACCCTTAACACAGAGATAAGGAATAACATATCATAGACAAAGGACTCAATAAACAAAATGCAAAACATGCTTGATGGAATGAATAGCAGGAGGGATGGAAGAAACAGAGGAGGAAACAGAGGAATGAATTAGTGACCTAGAAGACAGAGTAATGGAAAGTAATCAAACTGAACAAAAGAGAGAGAGAGAGAAAAAAAGAATTATGCAAAATGAGCATAGACTTAGGGAACTCAGTGACTACATCAAAGGTAATAACATTCATATTATAGGAGTCCCAGAAGAAGAAGAGGAGAAAAGGGGGCAGAAAATTTATTTGAAGAACTAATAGCTGAGAACTTCCCTGAAAATTTCCCTAATCTAGAGAAGGAAACAGATATTCAGATCTAGGAATCACAGAGAAATACCATTAAAATCAACAAAAGCAGACCCACACCAACACATATTGTAGTTAGATTGGCAAAATATAGTGATAAAGAAAAAAATTTAAAAGCAGTAAGACAAAAGAAGTCAGTAACTTACAATAGAAAATCCACAAGCTTAACAGGAGTTTTTCAACAGAAACACTGCAAGCCAGAAGAGAGTGGCATGATATATTCAAAGTGCTGAATGGGAAAAATCTGTAGCCAAGAATATTCTATCTAGCAAGGTCATCATTCAGAATAGAAGAAGAGATAAAGAGCTTCCCAGACACACAAAAACTAAGGGAGTTCATGATCATTAACCTAGCCCTGCAAGAAATATTAAAGGGGACTCTTTAAGTGAAAAAGAGGGCCAAAAGTGACAGTATAGAGGTAGGAAACACAAAAGCAGTAAAAATTAATATTTCTGTAAAAAAAAACCAGTCAAGGAACCAACAAAAAAAGAGATATAAAATGTAATTACATATATTTTAATTGTGGGGAGGAGAGGACAAAAGAATGGGTTCAAACTTAAAAGACCTTCAACTTAATATAGACTTCTTTATGCAGAAGAGGTTATATACAGACCCAATGTCACCATGTATCAAAAAACCACTAAAAAATATGGAAAGAATAGAGAAAAAAATCCAATTATATAATCAACAAAACGTGAAAGACAAGAAAGGATCAGAGAAAATAATTAGAAATAACCACAAAATAAGTAATAAAATGGCAATAAATACATACCTAACAATAATTACTTTGAATATAAATAGACTAAATGCTCCAATTAAAAACACAGGGTGACAGAATGGATTAAAAAAACAAACAACAACAACAACAAAAATCCATTTATATGCTGCCGATAAGAGACTCGTTTTAGACCTAAAGTCACCTGCAGGTTGAAAGAGAGAGGATGGGGGCAGGGCACCTGGTGGCTCAGTCAGTTAAGCATCCAACTCTTGATCTCAGCATAGGTTTTGATCTCATGGTCCTGAGTTTGGAACCCATTTAAAAAAAAAAAAAGAGAGAGAGAGAATGGAGAAACATCTATCATGCACATAGATGTCAAAAGAAAGCCAGAGTAGCAATACTTATATTAGACAAAATAGATTTTAAAACAAAAAGTGTAACAAGAGGCAAAGAAAGACACTATATAATCATTAAGGGGACAATACAAGCAGTTTTAACAATTGTAAATATTTATGCACCCAATTATAGGACCACCCAAATACATAAAACAATAACAAGCATAAAGGAACCTGATCAATAATACAATAATAGTAGGGGACTTTAACACCCCACTTACATCAGTGGACAGATCATCTAACAGAAAATAAACAAGGAAACAGTGGCTTTGTGTGACACACTGGACCAGATGGATGTAATGGATATATTCAGAAAATTCCATCCTAAAACAGCAGAATACACATTTTTTTCAAGTGCACGTGGAACATTCTCCAGAATAGATCATATATTAGCCCACAAAACAAACCTTACCAAATTCAGGAAGATTGAAATCATACCATGCATATTTTCTAACCATGCTATGAAACTAGAAGTAAATCACAAGAAAAAAAGATATGGAAAGACCACAAGTAAATGGAAGTTTAATAACATGCTACTAAACAGTGAATGGGTCAACCGGGAAATAAAAATTTAAAAAGTACATGGAGGGGTGCCTGGGTGACTCAGTTGGTTAAACGACTGCCTTTGGCTCAGGTCATGATCCCAGGGTCCTGGGATCAAGCCCCTCATTGGGCTCCCTGCTCACCAGGGAGTCTGCTTCTCCCTCTTCTGCTTCCTCTGCTTGTGCTCTCTTTCTTTCTCTCTCTCTGTCAAATAAATAAAAGATTTAAAAATAAATAAATAAATAAATAAATAAATAAATAAATAATATGTGGAAACAAAATGAAAATGAAATCACAAGAGTCCAAAACCTTTGTGATGTAACAAAGGCAATTCTAAGGGGGAAGTTTATAGCAATACAAGCCTACCTCAAGAAGGAAGAAAAATCTCAAACAACCTAACCTTATACCTATAGGAGCTAGGAAAAGAACAACAAACAAAACCTAAAATGAGCAGAAGGAAGGAAATGATAAAGATTAGAGTGGAAATAAGTGATATGGAAACTAAAACAAGCAAACAAAAGAGCCAATAGAACAGATCAGTGAAACGAGGAGCTGGTTCTTTGAAAAAAATCAATAAAATTGATAAGCCTCTAGACAGACTTATCAAGAAAAAGAGAGAAAAGACTCAAATAAAATCACAAATAAGAGAGGAGAAATAACCACCAACACCACAGAAATACAAACAATTATAATAGAATACTGTGAAAAACTGTATGCCAACAAATTAGGCAACCTAGAAGAAATGTATAAATTTCTAGAAACATATAAACTACCAAAAGAAAAAAAAAGAAACATATAAACTGCCAAAACTGAAACAGGAAGATATAGAAAATTTGAACAGACTGATTACCAGCAATAAAATTGAATCAGTAAACAAAAAACTCCCAACAGACAAAAGTTTTGGACCAAAAGCCTTCACAGGTGAATTCTACCAAACATTTAAAGAAGAATTACTACCTATTCTGTCACACTATTTCAAAAATAGAAAAGGAAGGAAAACTTCCAAATTCATTCCATGAAGCCAGCATTCCCCTGATTACAAAACCAGATAAAGACACCATTAAATAAAGAACCACAGACCAATATCCCTGATGACATAGATGCAAAATCCTCAACAAAATATTAGCAAATTAAAGCCAACAATACAAAATTATTCACCATGATCAAGTGGGATTTATTCCTGGATTGTAAGGGTGGTTCCATATTTGCAAAACAATCAACGTGATACATCACATAAATAAAAGAAAGCATATAAACCATATGATCCTGCCATATATGCAGAAAAAGCATTTGACAAAGTACATTCATTCCTAATAAAAACCCTCAACAAATTAAGTTTAGAGGGAACATACCTCAAGATAATAAAGGCCATATATGAAAACCCTCTGGGTAACATCATCTTTATTGGTGAAAAACTGACAGCTTTACCCCAAAGGTCAGGAACAAGACAAGGATATGCACTCTCACCACTTTTATTCAACATAGTACTGGAAGTCCTGGCCACAGGAATCAGACAACAACAACAACAATAAAAGGCATTCAAATTGGTATGGAAGAAGTAAAACTTTCGCTATTTGCAAATAACATGATATTATATATATAGAAAACCTGAAAGACACCACCAAAAAAGTACTAGAACTGATAAACAATTCAGTAAAATCACAGGATACAATATCAACATAAGAAATCTGTTGCATTTTTATACACCAATAATGAAGAAGCAGAAAGAGAAATTAAGAAAACAATTCCATTTACAACTGAACCAAAAACAATAAGTTACCAGAACTAAACCTAAGCAAAGTGGTGGAAGATCTGAAAATTCTGAAATCTATAAAACACTGACGAAAGAAATTGAAGATGATACAAAGAAATGGAAAGACACTCCACTCCACGTTCATGGATTGGAAGAACAAATATTGTTAAAATGGCTATACTGCTGAAAGCAGTCTACAGATCTAATGTGATCCCTATCAAAATACCAACAGCATTTTTCACAGAGCTAGAACATAACAATCTTAAAATTTCTATGCAATCACAAAAGACCCCGAATAACCAAAACAATCTTGAAAAAGAAAAGCAAAGTTGGAAACATCACAATTCTGGACTTTAAGTTATGTTGCAAAGCTGTAGTAAACAAAACAGTATGGCAATGGTGCAAAAATAGACTCATAGACCATTAGAACAGATTAGAAAATCCAGAAATAAACCCAAAATTATATGGTTAATTAATTTTGACAAAGCTAGAAAGGGAAAAAAACAGTCTCTTCAACAAATGGTGTTGGAAAAACTGGACAGCAACATGCAAAAGAATGAAATTGGACTTTCTTACACTATACACAAAAATAAATTCAAAATGCATTAAAGACCTAAATGTGAGACCTGAAACCATAAAAATCCTAGAAGAGAACATAGGCAGTAACTTATTTGATATTGGCCATAATAACTTCTTTCTGATATATCTTTTGAGGCAAGGGAAACAAAAGCAAAAATAAAGTATTGGGACATCAAAATAAAAAGCTTCTGCACAGTGGGGGAAACAATCAACAAAACTAAAAGGCAACTTATGGAATGGGAGAAGATATTTGTAAATGACATATCTGATAAAGGGTTAGAATCCAAACAATATAACCCCCAAAAAGGAATAATCCAATTAAAATGGGCAGAGGACATGAATAGACATTTCTTCAAAGAAGACATAGGGATGGCCAACAGATGCATGAAAAGATGCTCAACATCACTCATCATCAGGGAAATACAAATCAAAACTACAATGAGCTGTCACCTGAAATGGCTAAAACCAACAACACAAGAAAGAACAGGTGTTGGCAAGGATGTTGAAAAAAAGGAGCATTCATGCACTGTTGGTAAGAATGCAAACTAGTGCAGCCATTCTGGAAAACAGTATGGCGTTTCCTCAAAAGATTAAAAATAGAACTACCAGTAATAATAATCCAGCAATCACACTACTGGGTATTTACCCAAAGAATACAAGAACACTGGGGCGCCTGGGTGGCTCAGTTGGTTAATTATCTCCCTTCGGCTCAGGTCATGATCCCATGATCCTGGGATCGAGGCCCACATCTGGCTCCTTGCTTGGCAGGGAGCCTGATTTTCCCTCTGCCTGCTGCTCCCCCTGCTTGTTCTCTCTCTCTTTCTGTCAAATACATAAATAAAATCTGTTAAAAAAAAGAACACAAGAGAACTAATTCAAAGGGAGACAGGCAACCCAATGTTTTTTGCAACATTATTTGCCATAGCCAAGATAAGGAAGCAGGCCAAGTTTCCAACCACAGATGAATGGATAAAGTGGTGTGTGTGTATATACACACACACACACCACACACCAATGGAATATTACTCAACCATAAAAAAAAATGAAATCTTGCCATTTGCAATGACATGGATGGAGCTAGAGAGTATAATACTAAGTGAAATAAGTCAGTCAGTGAAAGACAAATACCATATGATTTCACTTATGTGTGCAATTTAAGAAACAAGCAAAGGGGAAAAATAAGAGAGAGAGACAAATCAAGAAACAGACTCTTAATTACAGAGAATAAACTGATGGTTATCAGAGGAGAGGTGGACAGGGGGATGGGTTAAATAGGTGATTAGGATTAAGGAGTGCACTTGTCATGATGAGCACAGGGTGATGTAGCTAAATCTTGAATCACTTTATTGTATACCTGAAACTAATATAATGCTGAATGTTAACTAATTTGAATTAAAATAAAAACTTAAAAGTAAAAAGGGATAATAAAAAAATAAAAATGCCTAAATTACTTCATATTTTCCATAATGTCATTCTAGTTGGTCCATGTGGTGTACTAGACTAGCACATCTAGAGCAGAATATTTTATTTTTAAAGATTTTATTTATTTGACAGGGATAGAGAGAGAGAAAGCACAAGCAGGGGGAGTGGGAGAGGCAGAAGCAGGCTCCCCACTGAACAGGGAGCCCGATGCAGGGCTTGATCCCAGGACCCGGGGATCATGACCCAAGTCAAAGGCAGATGCTTAACTGACTGAGCCACCCAGGTACCCCTAGAGCAGAATATTTTAAAGATGCAAATGAATATTCTCTGGAGAACCAAAAGTAACAAAAGGAAAGTAAGCTCCTAGGTTCTTTAATATTTCAAGTACAGTAAACCCTTTTTGTTTTCTGTCCTAATATATCACATCTTCACACAAATTATGAAAATCAGCATAGGTATAATTTTTTGATTGGTAATTTTTTTTCCATATCATGTAGGAAACACACTGTTTTTCCCCTCCATTAGTACCACTGTACGTGTACAAAAGTGTTCAAACAACACTAAACTTCATCCCTGTTTTTCTAACCCTTTTCTCTTTTATTTTGTAGAGATTAATTTTAAAGGGAGAACACATACATTATATTGCTAGATGCCTGAGTGTCTATCAATATGCACTTTTTTGATGAAACACATAGCAAGTATCAACACAGTGAACTCTGAATTGTTACCTGGCACCCTTCCACCAAACAGGATTTCTGCCTCCTTCTCAAGACTGATTCATCTCTAGTTCACAAACAATCTGGCATTGAAATATTTAAGGCACCTACTCCTTTGAGGTCACTGGAAAGGCAAAGAATGAGATCACCCCATATAAAAGAAAATTGTGGCATCTTCTCAGCAAATAAAAAGTTCAGTCTCAATTTCGTGCTGAAGTATGAAGTATAGTCTCTGAAGAGAAAGTCAGTTTGGTTTGTTTTAGTAGGATTTGTAACTGTGGAGGTGGAAAAGTTTTTCCATTCTGTGAAAGATACTGTGAAATATTTACTGTGAAGAAGCTGGAATAATACCAACCAGTAGTTATAAAAATAAAAGGGGGGTAGGCTTATTTTGAGAAGTTTTATACTTTTTTATAAGAACTGCTCCATTATTCTTATTACAGACAAAGGTTGAGTCAAGTTTGTGATGCAGTAAATGAAAAGTTAACAGTTCAGCTCATCACTTCAAGTGAATCCATACTGCATTCGTTTCTCTCCCTGTTCTCCCTTGCCCTGCACTTCTTCATTTTGATTAGCTCATTCTCTTAACTGGTGAAGCAAGTATTTGTCCTTCAAGTCCAATAAGTTCTAACTGTCATTAATCACAAGTTTCTTTGGTAGGTGTTTAAAAAGTCTAATCGGAGAAGAAGAGCACTAAAGAGAAAATGCATGGCACTTTCCAGTAAAAAATCCAATAAAAGGTCAAGAAGGATGATAGCTGAGTTTTGCAGTGTAGATAATATAAAATTAACAATCAAACTATATGTTTCATAATTATATTTCCAAATATCTCTGTATATTTCAAAAATCTGTTATATCCCCTGCTATATATAGTGAATAGTGTAAATAAATTCTATATTGTATTCTGTCCCCTTTTGTATAAATTGTACACCATCTTTTTTCTTTAAAGATTTTATTTTTATTATTTATTTGAGAGAGAGAGAATGAGAGACAGAGAGCATGAGAGGGAGGAGGGTCAGAGGGAGAAGCAGACTCCCTGCCGAGCAGGGAGCCCGATGCGGGACTTGATCTCGGGACTCCAGGATCATGACCTGAGCTGAAGGCAGTCGCTTAACCAACTGAGCCACCCAGGCGCCCCAAATTGTACACCATCTTTAGTGATAGTATAAGTTGTATGAAGAACATGAAATGGGTAATAGTTTTGGAGATCAACTGTCAGATTCCAAGAAATAAAATGCCAGACACAAATTAGTAATACGTTGTTTTCCGTATCTCCACACACAGATTATTATTTACTACCTGGGATTCTATTAGTGCCTAAATATTAGAAGCTGGAAATTAAGCTCTAAGGGAGTCACAGTATAATTGGAAACATGGATGATTAGAGTTAAGGAAACTCCTTTATCTGGAACCTCTGTCTGATATATGAATCCTTCAATAACAGCCATGTAGGAGGATGTTGAAGAAATAGAACAGGCATTGGAATATCTAAATATCTTTTAATAATTCCTGAAGGCATATCTCTATCATCTTAAGACAACCCATGTCAGCTACTTTTTTCCATTTCATTTCAACCATCATTAATTGAGCCCTATTACATATCAGGTAATTATCAGGCTATGTTGATACAAAGAAGAATGAAACTGTTTTTATGAAATCTTAATTATTGTGAAAAATGAGTAAAAAGAGAAAGGAATATAAAGTGATATTTTATTGTAATCATCAAAATGTCAATGTGTTGTGTTAGAATATTGTGAAAAATAGATCAGTTCTAGTTAAACTAATAAAGGAGAAATATTAGAAGAATTTCTGCTGTAGGTGACAAGTGAGTTGAGTCTTAAAAGGCAAGGTGTTGATTACCTTAAGAAGAAAAGATGGCTTGAGGGAAGAGTTTGGGCAAATGATGTAATCATGGATTAGCATAATCTGTTCAGTGCTTTTTGGGTAATCTAAAGTGTAAGGCACTTGGGAGGAAATGAAACTAGAGAAGCATGTGGGGCAAGGCTGTGTAAATTGTTGTATATATGTATAAAAATTCAGATTTTTAGATAAACAGGAGACTTCGGAGGATTTTAGGGAGATGGGTGACATCAGCTATATGCCTTAGATAAATCAGTCTATTGGTAGTGTAGAGGATGGGTTTGAGGGGCCTGGAATATAAGATGGATAGTATATTTGATTATTTTAGGCCAAAGAGGATGAAGGGCTAAGTGGGCAGAGTAGACCCAGAAATAAAAGTAGTTTTCCAGATTCAGTAAATAATTACTAGGTAAATTTTTCCAGCAGAACATAGATTAGGGGTATAGACTAGGAGTAAGGCTGAGGACTACTAAAAATAACAATAATAGTAAAACCCAGAGTTTCTGACTAGGTGTCTGGATTGTTGCAGAACTATAAATTGACATATGGAATTTAGGAGAGAAACCAGATTTGGAAGGAATATGAGTTCCATTTAGGGCATCAGGACTTTAAAAGATCCCTGAGATATCAAAGTGGAGAGATCCAAAAGTTACGTATATACATATTTAGTGTTAGGAGAGATCATGGTTATTCATGTTAATTTTGAGATCATAAGAGCATAGACAGTAGTTAAAAAGCACAAAAGTGGTAGAGATAAAGAGAATCTTAGTATAAGAAAATTCATTTTGTGGAGAGGAAAGAATTGAGTGCACAAGAATTTATGCGATGAAAGAGGGAAGAAGAAGATTATTTAGAAGAAAATTACAGGAGTATAGTGTTATAAAATGAGGGGAGTAGAAAGTTTTAAGCAATAGGAAGTGATCCCACAATATTTAAAACAGCAGAGAAATCAACTAACAGAAATTAAAACTGAAAATTGCTGTTGTATTTAGGAGTCAGTAATGGCCGGATTAGGAATAGTTCTAGTGGAGACACAAGTGAGATTGCAGTGGGCGGAGGAGGAATGGCATGAAGAGGAATTGTAAAGGCAAAACACATTATCAAATATTTAGCATGAAAAGAATATGTGATGTTTTATCACTGATACAAAGGAAATGTAATCCATTTGTAAATTACCTCGTTTTTCTGCTACCTAATATCCAAAATTTTATAATTAGAGTACTATTATTTGGCACAAGAGTTTTTCCATAAAGCCAAACCCTCTTCCACCAAGAGTGGGAAATACAATGAGTTGTATACGTTGTAGTGCCATAATATGTATTTTATTTTATCCTTTTGTGAAAGTGGATTTTAATATTTCTTATAGAAGGGATTGAAAAGGATTTTACAGAATCTTGACTTTGTGTTTTTGCACTTTGAAGCACTTTCAATGATCTTTTTTTATTTTATTATTTTTTAAAATCTCAGGCTATGGGACCAAACCTCCTTTTGCTGGGTTTTTATTAAATTATGTGCCTACAATCCAAGAACTATAGCTGGCTATTTCAGACATCTCTGTTGTTTAACACAAAGACAATGTGCTTGATTTCTTGTAAATTTCTAGTTATTTTCACTCAAACTGGTATATTCCCTGGTAGCCAGAATTAAGCCCAGAGTAACAGGCTTCCTTTTTACTCTCTCTGGCTATTAGAAGATGAAACTTGCAGCTCACCAAGTCTACAATTTATCAGGTACTGTACGTATGATACCTCTACCTACAGTGGGTCTCATCATCCCTACTTTGCTTTTCTTCTTGCATAATTCTATTCCTCAACCTTACCCAACATAATCCTTTCCAAACCTTAAATTTAATCTTACCATTATTCAATCTGCTGTAGTTGGAGTGGTCTATTATTACTGTTACATAATATTGCTTCTCTTTATCTAAACTTATTTTTTCAATTGTTGAAAAGAGACTTTTTAACATATAGACTAAAATGTAATGAATATTGTCAACCTTTCACTTTATGTCCTATCCTTTATTTATTTATTCTTTGATCTGGTAAACAAAACAAAACCCTTCCTACCTTCTATAGCGTAATGTTTATTCCTAAACTTTTTAAAAATTTAGTTGGGAAGGGATTGATTATAAAGGAGAATGAGGGAACTTTTGGGGGCATGGAAATGGTCCATTGTGGGTGGCATCATGCATTTGTAAAACTCATTAACTGTACTTCAGAAAGGGATGAATTTTAGTGTATGCAGGATTATACCTCCATAGGCCTGAATTCAAAAAATGTGTCTTAAATTCAGATAATTAATTTTGATATTAAAAAATATGTGTAGGATATTGAGAAAGAAATTACCCTACCAAATATTAAATATATTATAAACTTGCAATGGAAGTATTATGGATGTGGCCCATGAATCGATAGAAAAGAACCATTGGTTAGATAGATATAGAACCACCTAATGCATAAATACATAATGCATAGGAATTTAGTTCAAAAAGAAAAAAAGTATACCAAGTCAGTTTGCCTCTGTTAGAATCCTAGCTTCACAATTTCCCCATTGTATGATATGAATCAATAGAAAGATTCAAATTATCCTTCAGTTTCACCATCAGTTAAATAATAATAATGCTTACTTTATAGCGATCCTATAAAGATTAGATGAAGCAATAGACATAAAGCAGAGATTCTTAACCATCAGGTCCATGGATAGATTTTAGGGGCCCAGAATTTGATGGAAAAATTACATTTTCATTTTGTTCAAGCTGTAACTAAAATGTAGTGTTCATTCTGATCATGAATCTAGGCAATAAATTACAGTAGTATTAAAGGGAGCTGTGGCATCATCATTAGGTATCACGGATTTAAAAAAAAAATTTTAAAGATTTATTTATTTAAGAGAGAGAGAGCATGTGCGTGTGAGCCAGCAGCAAAATGGGGGAAGACCAGAGGGAGAGAGAGGAAGAGAAGCAGACTCCCCACTGAGCACAGAGCTTGATATGTCACAGGGCTCAATCTCAGGACCCTGAGATCATGACCTGTGCTGAAATCAAGAGTCGATGCCTAACTGAGCCACCTAGGCACCCCGATATCACAAGTATTTGTATACCTATTACAACTTTTGCAAGTATCTCAAAATCTTGTTTACATCCATCATTTGACAAAAGTGTGGTTTCTTTAGACCCACCATCAGGTCACATGTTATCGAATGTTTTGAATTGAGTATTAGGCAACTCTGTATCTACTAGTAATTCATTCAGCAAGTGATGAAGTCAAATGACCCAGTCACCTACATTGTTTTACAGTTCTCTGACTACAATTGTTTGTTGATCAACACAGAAAGGAGCTGAGTCACATTTATTGTTGTTTCAAGTTTTCAAAATTGGGCAATTCAAATAAAAATTTTTAATTCTTATAAGAGGTAAATATAGGCATTCATATAAGCCATAATATCAACTTGTACCCTTATTTTGGATTTGTGATCGCTCTTCATTCCAGCACTTGCTGCTTTGATTTTTTTCCTTTTAAACTTGGTTTAATATTCAGTATTCATTTATCATTGTTACTTTGTTTTATGCTGAATTTCCAAGTATTTGTAAGGGAAGGGGCTGCAAAATTAACTTAATCTGCCATATTGTTGGATCTGGAATAGCTGTCCTCTTTTTATAACACATACAAATTCTTTACTGAATCTCGAGTTTTGCGGATTTTCATCCAGTTACACATTTTTTAAACATACAACTTTATGAGTCCCCTACCTTCCTTTAGGCCTGTTTCTTTTGAAATATGTTTTCCTTTCCATTGCCTTCCTCTGGTCATGAAGTACTAAATGTTATGTGCTGTTTACCCCTTTGCTCAGAAAAAGATAAATTCACTTGGAATTAAGGTATATTTCATTATTTTTGTATATCTGTCTTCTATAGGAAACTGAAACTTCTAGAACTATTATTCTTAATTTTATAAATCTAATAGTATTCTAAAGAAAGTATTTGCCTAGAAGGCCTTTAATGAATCTGATTCTTTATATCACAAACCTAGACTCTGGAATATTTGTGTGCTTTGTAAACTTAACGGGTACCCACTTATCCCTACCAGTGTTCCCTGACATAGATCCTGACAAAGCAAGATTTCAGTTCTCTGAGCTACCTTGAATTTTATGCCTTGTGGAAACAAACTGTTCTTGTGAGGATGTTCTGAGTCATCCCTAATCCATGGATCATGAGAAGATATTTTTTCTCGTTCTTTTAAGCATTTTTTTCCTGAAAAATTATGCTTTCTTGTTTCTGCCCTCCTCTGCTGTTTTCATCTAAAATTTTCCAATCTGTGAATTATATCCTGAGAATATCGTAAATATGTAAATAGGTTTATAGACTAGCTCAGCATTCTCGATTGTCAGGAATAAAATACCACTGACAGATTTAGCACCCCACACAGGCAAAAGCATCCTTTAGTACGAAGGAAGGATTTTACCATCTGGCACCCCGCAAGGTTGTGGCACGCAAAAGGTCCTCCAAAGTACTTATTATAATTCATACATCATGAGCATCTGACTGATGTTTTATTCCTTTTTTAATAAAAGATCTACTCATAACTGTGTCTTTCTTCAGACCTGGATCTCCTAACTTAGGATATAAACTTCTTAACAAGTACCATCACATATCTTTTCTCAATTCCAAAAGAAAATAGAATAGATGTCTTGAACCAATTAAGGGGACATTGTGAGTAGAACTGAAAAAAATGTATAAGATGGATGGAGATTGTACCAGAGTGTTAACAGCCACAAGAAGACAAAAGGTAAAGAGCAAAAAGGTCACTGAACAAATATTTTAATAATGCTTTATTTGAAATTCCATCAGTTACACATTATTACCTTTACCATGCTGCAGAAACTCGGGAGGGTTGATGTGAACAGTATTATTTATAATACAACAAACCTCAGCACCTCCAGGGCGCACATCAGCCACCAAGCACTTTGCCGTGTATTGCCTTATTTTCTGACTTTAAAACATTGCTTTTCTTCAACAGCAGGAAACTGTGTGCAGAATCACACTGCAATGAATATAACAAAGAGCGCTTCTTATTGTCAGTTCAGTATGATGAACTTCTTAATCAGAATATTAACAGTTACTCAGTGACTTTATGCCCAGGAACTCTATTAAGTGCTTTACATATTTTTACTCATTTCATCCTCACAGATCAACTCTGAGGTAGATACCGTGAGTTTCTCTCTCTTATAGAAGAAAAGAAAATGTGTAGAGTTGAAATAACTAGACCAATATTATTCATGTAATGATGTACATTCATGTACTGTGTGATCCTGGTTAGATTATTCAATCTCCACCTCTCTTCATCTAAAAATTGGGATACATAGAACATGTACATAGAATTGTTTTGAAATCTGAAGAGCTTTGTCTTTATTCTAATCCAACCAAGTTCAAGAACACTGTTTCCCATCTTAGTTGTTCACTGCACTGCGTGTGTTAGGGGAAGCCACAGAAAAGAATAACTGGAAACCTGCCTGTGCCTTGTTTGTCTTATGTGACTCAACACAACCTACCCAGAACCCTTCAAAAACAGATGCTTTTATTACTTATCCCTGGAAGATCTAATTGCTTACTGCAATTCAAGGGGTGGCAGGGTGGGCAGGCATAGATAGAGGGAAATATCCTCCCATTTTTAAAGTCCAAGTTTTTTATATAACTTCTGAGAGTCAAATACAGGCCTATAGGTTTTAGCCATAAGTTATGTTTTCAAAGTCTTTAACACTGGGAAATGCAGGTAATTGTGTATAAAACTAGATAACATGATGTTCCTAATCAGAAACTTGTGTTGATATCAATTTGCAATCCTCTGAGGATCCCTGCCAGATCTTCTCTGTGTCATTTGGTTTCCATGGCTGTTAGGTGTGAGTTAATGCCTTCACAGTTTTATGCTGTCCAACAGCTTTTTTCCTTGTTGTGCTGTGTACGTGTTTTGGGGGGAATGGTAGAACCAACAACTAAGACGTAAGACTCCTCACATAAAACCTCAGTGACTGAAGGGAAAAGTGTGAAAAATATCTGGAACCATGAATTTTGGCTTTAAACTGTCTTTGATCATTTTTAAAAATCTGATGATCTGGAGATAAGAGGAAGGTAAAAGATACTGACTTTCAATGCACAGAAAGTCCTGACAACCCTCCCTTTCATTAATATATTCTGAATCTGACCACTTCTTACCATTCTAACTTTAATACTCTGGATGAAGCTCTTCCTACCTCTGACTTGGAATACTGAACCCAATCAAACAACCAGATTGAACCTGGTGAAGTGTAGATCTGACCCTGCAATTCCCCTCCTCAAAACTGTGATGATGTCCCAAGTCAATCAGAAAAAATGCGTCTTTTCAGTGTGAAATCAGCATTACTCATCTGACTTCACTATCAACTCTTCTTCCCCTCAGTCTTTGCTGCACCTACATCAGCCTCTTGATTGTTTCTCAAATGTTTCAGTTTGCTCCTACCTCACAGATTTTTGACCTTGCTTGGCACTCTGCCAAAAACACTTTTCTCTCAGACAACTGCAGTAGAACAGACTCTTACTCAATTTGGAACAGGGACATCTCGGGGCGCCTGGGTGGCTCAGTCACCTAAGTGTCCAACTCTTGGTTTCAGCTCAGGTCATGATTTCAAGGGTAGTGCCATCAGGCTCCACGCTCAGTGGGGAATCTGCTTGAAGATTCTCTTCCCCCGCCCCTTTCCCCACTCCCTCCCCCCCAAATAAATAAATAAATCTTAGAACAGGGGCAACTCTCCTTCACTTGCCATACCTATATACTTTGAATATATGTGTTTATATATATACACATTTACATTCTCAAAAAAATTTAAGTAGCTTGAGTTCATAGTATTAAAACTGGAGTAGAGACATTATATACCTGTATTAATATCACAGCACTACTATTGTCCTCTTTATAAACAGTCAATTGGTGGGAAGTAATTGATATGTATAATTTTTTTTCCATATTAAGTATAGTACTAATTATGTTCAAACACCTTTGAAAAAAATTTGTGGGAAGAAATAGTCATTATTTTTACATTGTAGGATTTTTACGACTCTTTCCTCTTTACATCTTTCTGAGTTTTAAAGGCTTATGTTATATTTCACATACTTTGTTTATTTTTGTCACATTAACACTTTATCAGTTTTTATTTTAATAAATGAAATGGTCACTTTTTAGAAAGTCAAATTGTACTAATTAAAATAAATAGCACTTCTCTATTATTCTCTGCCTCACCCTTAAGTTCCCCAGGGGTTCTGACTTTACTCTTTTAGTCTTGTCTTTGGTTATTTATCTCTACTGTACAAAATCATAGGCATATAATGCTATTTCTTGATGCAGCCATTTTAATCATTATTTATTGATTTCCTCTTATGAAAGATCAGGATTTCACTTTCATACCACCCTTTTGAAATCCCACACACATCCTTTAATATTTTGATTTCAGTCAAATTTTCTGGTTAAATTGTGAGTCTTTATATGATGTGACAATATAAATATTATCCACTGCTAAGCAAAGTTGTATAAAATGTATATTTTATCACTCACATCATTTATTTTCCTTGATTAATATTTGCCTCATTTTCCATTTACTTAGTTCTCTATGTACCTATTTTATTCATTATCAATCTATCAACAGTATTATTTTCCAAAACTTCTAATCCAATAGAGATTTTATCGTTTCCATTCCTGAAGACCATCTTTCATCCTGTTGTGCCAGCCTAGGCCATTTGCTTTCTAGAGCTACTTGTCTTTGTGGACTTCCTGTCTTTTGGAGATTTCCTTTTCTTCCCCTCTTCTGTTAAAATTTATTCCCTGTTTCTTGGTTTGTTCCTTTGTTTATCTGGAACACATCTTCTAGTAGTTCCATGAAAAAGAAAAATGGGTTATATATTTATTGAATCTTTACGTGTCCAAACAAGAATTTATTTTACCCCCCGCCCCAATTAATTGATAAATGAGTTGAATGCAGAATTCTAAATTGAAAGATATGTACTTGCAGAATTGTGACGGCGTAAGTCCATGATTTTCTGGCTATTGCTATAGAGAATTTCTCTGATATGTGATTCTTATCCTTGTATGGAGGCGTTTTTACTCTCGGATGATATTAAAACTTTTCTTTTTCCTTGACATGAAGAAAATTCAAGATGGTATTCTTTGATGTAGAATTTGTTTTATTTTATTGTACAAGACTCTCTGTCAGCTCTTTATATGTAGAGGTGCGTGTCTGTCATTTATAGGAATTATTATTATTATTTCTTTGATAATTTTCTTCCACCTGTTTTTATTAGTCTTGTTTTATTTAACTTCTATTACTAACATAATGGAAATCTTGAATAGCCTTAAATTTTTTTTTCTAAATCTATTCTCTTTGATTTTAATCTCTATCTTTTTGTTCTGATTTCTGGGATTTATCCTTGACTTATCTTTCATGCCTTTCTTTTTTTAAATCTCAGTGTTATATTTTTTAATTTTCAATGTACTTCATGCTAATTATACTTAATTTTAGTATTATTATTTTATGAACATAATATTTATTTTTTCTTTTCTCTTACTATAGCCCAACAAGATTCTGGTAAGCGCTGTGAATTGTGCAAGACTGTTGAATCTCAGATCTGTATCTCTGAAACAAATAATGCAATAGATGTTAAGAAAAAAAAAAAGAAGAAAATAGCAGGAGGGGAAGAATGAAGGGGGGGAAATCGGAGGGGTAGACAAACCATGAGAGACGATGGACTCTGAAAAACAAACTGAGGGTTCTAGAGGGGAGGGGGGGAGGATGGGTTAGCTTGATGATGGGTATTAAAGAGGGCACGTTCTGCATGGAGCACTGGGTGTTATGCACAAACAATGAATCATGGAACACTACATCTAAAACTAATGATGTAATGTATGGGGATTAACGTAACAATAAAAAATTTTAAAAAAGGCAAAAATATCTAGTTATAAAATAAATAAGTCCTGGGGTGTTAAAAAAAATCAAATCTTATTTTAAAAGGCACCTCCTCTGTTCCCTTTATAACAATTCAAATTTGAATTTTATAATTACTTATACATTTTTAAATGTGTTTATTACCACTCTATCTTTTCTAGAATGTTTTTGATGGTAAAACTATCCTTTTTTAGTCCTGAATATCCTTGGCCATGTATCAAGTATTAGTGCTGATGAGAAGGAAGAGTAGGAGAGTATGTATTAGGGGAAGTCATAACCATATAAAATGAATGTTATTTTTTCAAGATTTTATTTATTTGAGAGAGAGAGAGAGAGCACAAGCAAGGGGGAGGGACAGAGGGAGAAGCAGACTCCTTACTGAGCAGGGAACTTCATGTGGGGCTCGATCCTTGGACCCTGGGACCAGGACCCGAGCTGAAGGCAGATGCTTAACCGACTGAGACACCCAGGCGCCCTCATGAATGTTATATTAGTAGAAATTAGATGTATTATATTAGTGGATGTAGGAAAACCTATGCTGGTCAGTAAGCTATTATAAAGAATCAGAAATTGTAAAAAAATAAGAAAGCCAGGGTGATTAGATTCTTACAACTCAAGAACAATATGAAACAAGAACACAACTGGTGTTTGATCAAGTGAGGCTGAGGGCTCAGTTGAGGCAAAACTGGAGTGACCTATGCAGGTCCAGTTCAGAGTTGGTCTGGCTCTAAGACCCCAACCTTATGACCATGATATTAGGATGAAAATGCTTCCTTCAAATGAAGTAAATTGTAGTAAAGTGTCGAGTGCCAGGAGATCATGTTCGCTTCACCTTGGAACAACCTTTTGGGAAGAAATTATGAGAGGTTTTGTAGAACATAAGGGAATGTTCTTGGTTATAAATAAAATAAATTGCTTTGAGCTTATAATCCAGGGTGCTTCCCAGTTCCTTAGACGTGCCTTGACTCCTGTAGATGCTCTTGTAATTAGTATAAGGAAACCACAATACTTCACTTCTTCTTGATTTCACCATTTTGTTTTTTCATGGAAGAAAATCTCTTGGCTCGAGGACAGTACAACTCATTTGACTCATTCTTCTGATGGTTTTGTGAAATAGTTTGGGGTAAAAGCAGTTTTAGCAGCTTGCTGTTTTTGTAGCTCCCTGCTGCCACCATGGATAGTAAGCCCTGTGTAAGGAAGTAAAACAAGTAGAAGAGAGCTACTATCTGAAAGATATGTTGAATGAAATCAGAAAGGTATTGCATTATGCATTTATCCAGCAAGAAGCTATGTGACCTTGGGAAGGTCATTTCAGTTCTCCACACATTAGCTCCCTGAGAAGTGTACATTTGTGATGTGATCTATAGGGCTTCTGTAGAGCAAATGTCATGAGGACAATAAAGTAGTTACCTAGACAAAATATCTGAAGGAGTCCCGAAATTGAACTAAAGGGTGGCAGAATAGGTGGCATCATCATTCTATTTTGATTATCACCAGGACCTGAAACACAGTAAGAGGCTCAAGGACCATTTTTGATAGTGAAATTTCATTGTTAAATCTATAGTAATGCTGATGCCATTTTGATGTGGGGGCAGCCTATGTTCAAGGATGTTCCATTCTGGAAAATTTTATTACAAAGAGAATTCAAAGTGATGTGTAGGATTGAGAAATTATATGGGTGCCTGAGTGGCTCAGTTGGTTAAGCAGCTGCCTTCGGCTCAGGTCATGATCCCAGGGTCCTGGGATCGAGCCCCGCATCGGGCTCCCTGCTCAGTGGAGAGCCTGCTTCTCCCTCTCCCTCTGTCTGTCACTCTGCCTACTTGTGCTCTATATCTGTTAAATAAATAAATAAAAATCTTTAAAAAAAGAGAGAGAAATTATATGAAGGGAAGAGAGAAAGTTCCAGTGACAAACTTCTGACAGGCATGAAGAACTATAAGGAAGTTATAAGTAGAAAATCAATCAAGGGATAGGTCTAATTCATTAAGTAGAATTAAAGCAGCAAATAAATACTTAGACACTTTGAAAAAGAAAAATTATCACTTTGAGGTTAAAGTTGTTTCAAATGGAACTATTTACTTAGGAAGTGATACAAGTTCCATCTTTTCATGGGGCCACTGGCCTACACATCTGGAAAAAGAATTTATTCTGACACAGCATAACTTTATTCTTATTCATTCATTTTATTAACCACTTACCTCTCGGGGGAGTTGTTTAAATATTTAATGCTTCTTCATGTTTATTATGCAGCATACCAGAGACTGCTGGGTTTCCAAAGGAACTACAATGTCTTACACTTTAATGGTCTGGAAGTTTGTATTCATATCCAGGAATTCTTCCTGCTCCTCTGCAAACTCATCCTTTGTCTTATTATTATTCATTGGAATAGGAAAACAACTGTAAACCATAAGTCATGAGTTCTTTTCTTCTTGACAACCATTATTAACTCATTCTTTAGAAAAATGACTTAATAAAACTGTATCTTCTAGCCTCTCTTTAAAGGCCCATCTAGTTCCCAAAACTCTTAAAAACTATCTGAGCTTTTTCAAAGCCTCTTCAAATTGGAGGCCAGTATTAGATGCAACGTTCCTTAGAAAAACAGGTGAATGATACCTATTTAGATATGATGCTTTTCTCACTTTTAAGTACACAGTGTTTCATTTTGTTCTTGGTTTGTTTTTAATGTGATCTTCTTATTTACCTTTTATCCCATCCCTCAAAAAAAAAAAAAAACAACTAAATAAATTATTTTTAAAAAAGGAAAATAAATTATCAGCCTAGGAATTTAATTGATTTTGAAGTTATCTTTATTGATCCTATTTTAAGACTAAAATATGGAAGATTGAAACCCCACCAAAATATATCTTAAAAATTCTTCTTTTTGAAAAATATGAGATTCTGTTTGATGGACTCTGCATTTCCAATTTCAAGAAAAACCTATTTTCCAATTCAATTACAACTTTTTTTTTTAAAGGTGTGATACACTTTGGGAGAAAGATGCCAAAATTCACAGATTTGAAAACATTTGGAAGAAGGCAGTATGAGATCACCGTCTAGTCTGCAACAATTTTAGCCTCATCCCACAAAGCAGTCCACAATCTGACCTTTCAGCTTTTGATGCTACTTGTTTCCTTGTTTGATTGTTCCTTTTCCTAGCATATCTTTTTTAGCAAAAGTCACTACATTTTCCCAGTCCTAGGAGGATCTTATCTCAATCATTTGCCATTCTACTAAACCTTAGAATGTTTTGCTCATGTGTTTAAAACTTTTAATTCCTAACTTTAAATTCTGCAATGTTTGTTTATTCTTTATTGTTTTAGGTTAGCCATTTATATGGCATTATTGAAAAAACCTCAGGTGGTAATGAGAGATCAGGATTAAAATTGCAGATCTGAAATATATCAGCTATTTGTACTTGGGCAAGTTTCTTAACCTTGCTGATTTTCATTTTCCTCATTTGTAAAATGGAAAAATCAATAACTATATGGTTGTAGGTAACAAGTGAAAGAATGTGTAGAAAGGGCTAAGGATACTATTGGTAATATTAAGGCTAGAAGTGCTATTCTCCTCCTTTCTTCACTGGGTTCCCTTCCTCAACTAAAAACATGCAATAGAATATGTCTAGGCAGTCTGATTTTTTGTTGTTGTCAATATGTTACATAGTCTAAAACATTTAAAATTCTATAAAATAAGTTTCCTTATAAAGGAGGACTTCTAATTTCAATTGGTCTGCTCATTTGGGGGCATCTTTTTTGAAGTTCCTTCAAAAGTCTTGAATTGACATTTACCCAGCAGTAGCATCAACTAGTACAAGAAAGCAGTTACAAGGTAAATGAATACTAGGAGATTATTATTATATCAAGATAAAATTAATGAAATTATATGAATATATGTACATACACTGCAAAGTAGAGAACACAACCCCAGTGAAAGGACACAGTGGCAAGTATTTCACACATCATCATTTAATTAGAAAACACAGTTTTTATACCTCTTTACTTCGGCAAATATAAGTCCATTTCACTCTGGATTGTCAAGAGGCTGCTAATAAACAAGAAGGACTCTATGGAGTAGGGACATGTATATGTGCATAGCAGATTGAAGGAAATAATGATGACAGAAACAGTTCCTGCCTCCTATGTACTGCCATGAAGACATCTTAATAGAGGTGAAAGAAATACTTTTCTTTTTTAAAGCCATTTTAGGAAATGGTTATAGACCTCTCGGGCAGAGCAGGGAGGCAGATCACGAAATATTTATGCAGAGGAGAGATGCCTATAAAAACTGTAGAACATTGATCATAAGGGATTGCAGAATTATGCTGACACTGACTCAAATTGGAGCAGGACAATGGCCACCAACAGTGTGTATTTTTAAAACAGCACAGGCCAGTGGCTGATAAAGCAACTGTTGGAACAGAAAATGGTCTTCATCTTAAGAGTCTGAGCATATAAACATGCAAACTTGACTTTTAAATAGTAATGAGAATTTTAAGGAGGCTTAGGAGTCATAACCTGATTTCCCTTGCTTAAGTCACTCTCTGGTAGTAAGTCAGTATGAATATGCTTATTCACTCTTGGAGACTAGGAGGACACTGAAGCAGTATGGTGCTAAGCGTCCTCCAGTGGGATAAAAATCTGAATATGCTTCCCTGAGTGTAAAATGCCACCAACAAAGACTCAAAGAAAAAAAATCTCATTACATATGTGTATGTGTTTTGTTTTTTTTTTTTACTTAACTTTACAGCAACAAGGTCAGACAGACAAACTGTGAAATTCAACTTCAATAACTCTCTCATTCTCAGCTGAACACCTGATTTTCTGAGGACAGTAGCTCTACATTGCTTCCTTCCTTGTTACCCAAACAAACTTTGAGCTAGTTGTTACATATAATGGGAGCTGATAAAAGAAACCAATTCACATAAAGGATTTAATGATACAACTGTTTAATTTGTCCTTCTTTCCAAGAGGGAAATTGCAGGCATCTGGGCTAGGCTCGTAGAAAAACATTTTTGAGGTAGCCCTGAATCACTCTGCACAAACATTCACCTAGAATCTTGTCAGGTGGTTGCAAACTCACTGTTGACTCGCAACATCTTACTGAGACTGGTAGGGAGGTACTTCACAGGAGGAGAATTCTAATTTGAATTTGACCGCGTGTCCTTAAAGGAAAGGAAAGTTCAACACAGAGTGAAAAACAACCTTGAGGTACCCCTCCTCCAATGTGTGCCAGTAATACATTTACTAAACCTATATAATCAGACAAAAGTTGGTTAAGTATTGTGACCAGAATCACAGTTTCTTATTTTATCATTTAATTGGAAAGGAAGAAAATAGGAAAGCTCTTGATAAAGTTAATGTGATTTGATTAATCAAGAGAAGTGCCTTCAACTCAGGTAAATATTACAGTAACTCTAAGTATAGGTTCTTGAACACACTTTCTTCCTTGGTCCTTGTATCTTTTACACTAGAACCTGCTTATGTGAGTCTGTGTAGTTCAGAACCCTTACTAGACATGACAACAATAAGTCTCAGATTCCTTAAGCAGGAACTAAATCTTGGGAGGCATGCATTACCCCAAAAAGCCACAATGTGAGCAAATGTAAATGTATTTAACATGCACATGTATGTGCATGCATACACACACAAAGGGAAGGTACACATACATACACATACACACAAAGGGAAGGTACAACAAAAACATCCTGTTCTGGTTTACTATTGTGGCATGACAAAGAACCTCAAAACCTCATGACTTAAATCTATAATAATTTGTTTAATTTATGAATCTGCAATTTTGTCAAGGTTTAGTGAGGTAATGCTCCTCTTCCTCTCTGTTCCACAAGGCTGACCAATCCACTTCCAATAGGGCTTACTCAAATGTCTGGTAAAGTGGCACTGTTTGTTGGCGAAGAGCTCAGCTGGGACTGAGGGTCAAGGACTTCAGTTCATCTTTACCAATTCTCTCTGTGGGCCGCCTGGCTTACTCTGAGCATCCCGGTGACTGGGTCCCAAAAGTAAGTATCCCAACCAGACTCAGGAAGTGGAGGTTGCCAGTTTAGTGAGGCATGGGTTCAGAATCAGAAACAGTGTCACTTCCTTCTTAGTTTCCTAGTCTCAAGCAATCACAGAGCCCAGGTTCAAAAAGAAGAAACATATAATCTAAATCTTAATTGGAAAAGGGTTAAGAATTTGGGGTCCATATTCAAAATACTACATAGATCTTTGAAAAACTCCCTTGGTGAAATCTACTACGTGACGTAAAAGAGAATTCAGTGTCAGAAGCTTTACAGAAACTGTTTACTCTTTAAAATCTAGTATGACTCCTTTAGAAAATATTCCTATTATTATTTCTCATTACTGATACTCTATTATTCCTGACACCATCAGAGCCACTGTTGTGATTTCTACCTGATTTACCAAATTAAAGTGTAATTCATTGTCCTGTGATAAATGACCCATTCCGGAAACTGACTTCACCCTGGCAAACCACTTTAGCAATATTTCATAATCTATTGCAATGATCTGAAAGAGTTAATGCACCTCTTTGAAAGGCTAACAAACAAGTACTATCAGGAAGGGTCTTAGATGCTAAAAAATCAGATTCATTATGTAAAATGGTGCATGAACTCTCTCCCCTAACTCTGGGAGGACTTTTTGAAGCAAATGGAAATTTTGTGCTTGCATTAAGTCTACCGTAGAGAAAACTGCAGATGAATTTAAAATCTTGGCCAAATGACTTAACAAAGAAATGAAGGGGAAAAAAAACACACACACACACACAGATGTCCCAAATTTGAACATACAACATAAGCGTATCTATTTCTTCAGTCCCATTTATAGGATTATCCAATAATTTGAAAATAAACAAAACCTTCTGGCTTTGCATGTCTGTGGGGAGTTTGGGACTTTAGGTACACATATTTGAGAATCTTTTGCATAAATCTGCATATGTTTACATGCAATGACAGACATACTGCCGCTTCCCAAATGTGCCTAGGATAATTTAATCTTCTGCAACATTTTGCATAGCATATGTAGGTGTAATATGCTCAGAAACATTACCTGAATATATGCAAAGTACACTTAGCTCATGCTTATATAGTTCTCATATCAAGAGATGTAGTTAGAACACATTTTGCAGCTTTTCTCTGTGCATTTAAAGAACTCAAATAAAACCAAATTATCAATAAGATGAGGTTTTTTAAAATTTAAATTAAAAATACTTCTAGATTTGCTAATTGTTCATTCTTTGAGCTAATTTGTATTTTTGTGGCTATCTTCTTGTTTTGTCTTTGAAATTATTACATTTTTAAAGTTATTCAACACTGTGAGTTGGAGATCTTGAAAGATATTATAACAAGGATTATGAGAGCATTTACTCCAAAACAGTAAAGCAGTAAGTAGTAAAAAAAAAAAAAAAAAAAAAATATTGGCCTAAGGATAAATTGTCTTTGAATATAAGACACTGGTACATTTTTAAAAAGGGAAATATTTTAAAATTTACAAAATTTATTGAAGCATATAGGCACTATGCTTTTAATTTTTTGTTGATAGAAACATACCCTCTCTCTTTATAGCTCTTTGATTTCATAGGCTAGCACTTTGTTACAAATTTCTTAATGTAAATGAATGTTTAATTTTTGTCTACCTAGGAAATATGTATCTATTGCAAAATATTGTAAAAAATACAAGTAAGCAAAAAGAACAAAAAGCTCCTATAATCCTAATCATCTAAAGTACTACTACTAGTCCATCCAGATTTTTTCTTTCATTATCATACTTTATTTGTACAAAGTATCACATACATTTCTTTCCACTAAATAATATTATTAAATATTTTTCTATGTCATCTAAGTGTTTTCTCTAACATTCTCTGCACTGCATCATTTCTAATTATCACTTTTTTGAAAGCAACTTTCTTGGATCCTCTCTTATGTGTTATCTTTAGTTAGAGACGATCTCTAAAGGAACATGCATCATCATTCTGAACAAAACGATTAAATAAAGTCATATTATTTTTAAACAAGGGTTGAAAGCAGCTCTTTCTCTGTTCACCAGTCACTCCCTTCTACTCATCCTCTCCTCTTGCAGGTTTGGAGTCTTCCATACTGGGTGTCCTTCATTCATTCGTGTGATTAATCTCCATGCATCTCATTACTATTTAGAATAGCACTTACACTGAGAATGTAATGACCACTGCTGGAGCATTATTTACCCATGTTCACAAATATAGAGTTGCATTTTTTAGACATATTATTTAAAAACTAATGAGCCTCATATTCATGAATGGTGAAGATAAAATTTTAAAAGCTGCCATCATTTTATTTTATGTATTATATCCTAAACTCTCAAATAGCTAACACAGATTTTATTTTATATAACCCAATTAGGTTATGTCTCTGCTTAAAACACCTCAACCAGTCCTATTACTTCTGGAACTAAAGCTGAAATCCTAAGTGTGACACAACAGGTCCTTCATCATCTACCCCTGCCTCACCTTCCCGTTTCTTATTCCAACCTTGTCTAACCCACAACTTCTCCATTCATACTGAACCAGCTGAAGTAACAAGCTCCCCTTTCTGTTTGGAATGTCTTTCCTTCTATTTTCACTTGACTGTTGTCTTCTCTACCTTCCAGACTTAACTCAGGCTTGTTCTCCCCATTAAGCCATCCTTGACCCTGTTCTAAAGCAGGTTCCCTTTCTCTGTGAGCAGCAATGCTATGTTTTTACGTTCCATTTGATCCCACAGGGTGAGCTCCTTGAGGACAGGAATGAGGGAAGGAAATTAGTTTGCTTGTGCCTTTGAAAACAATATTTTCAGATGTGTTGTTATATAGGTGGCCTTACAGATAGTTCTCTTTGGGCTCTCTATGAACCTATCGAAGAATAAAGTGTGCATGTGCAAATCTATTCTTTCTCTCTGCATATTGAAGAGCATGTGTATTCTAGATCCCAGTGGCTTTGTCTGTGCTAGCCACAATCTAGCCCAGGGTAATAAGTATGCTCTGTGTTATATATGGAGTTCTCTATTGTTTTGTTTCTGCTTCAAGTCCATGGCTCAAAGAATCTACATATGACACTTGTTAGTGCCCCTCATTCACTCATGTAGTCACCGTCTCTATCATAACTACCAGATACCAGGAACAGTGACCAGCACTGGAGCCACAAATAACGTATGCTTATGCAGGACAACACCCATTGTTTGTCTTTAGATTTCTGAGGTATGCCTTTGCCCTACCACCTCCTTCTTTTGTTGGCTGTTTCAACTGCTGTGTTGTTAAACAGTGAGATCCTGGGAGTTATGGAATATAATGAAAAACATGACTCTGGCCCTTGAGGTGCCTTCAAAATAAATGGGGATGGCAGTGCAAGAGAATAATGTGTAAATGGGGCACAAGAGACATATAAACATTTTAGAAATTCTAGTAATGTAAGCAATAATATCAACTAATATTTAATACATACCTCATAGAGTTATGAGGATTAAATGAACTAATGTATGTAGAACACTTGGACAGTGCCTGGAAGTATCAAGTACTTTGTAATTGTTTGCTGTTATTACTATTTACTAATTATATGCTAGATGCTGTTGTAAGCATTTTACATATATGAACCTTATGTAATTCTCATTCAAATCCTTATATAACCCTATGAAATCATGTATTATCATCATCCCGTTTTATATGTGAAGAAATGGAGGCTTAGAGATGTAAGTACCTTAGCCTAAGTTATCTAGAATTCAGGTCCCCTCTCTCTCAACTTCTCTTTCCACTGCAGAGAGCTGCCTCATATTTATCTAGCAGTTAGAATCCCTTTGATTTTGCTACTCTACAGTCAGCCCTAAGATGATTTTACTTCATATTTATTGGAAGTACTAAGTGCCTCTTGGTTGTAGATAAATAGAGGGCAATGGTGTCAGTGAGACCCAAGAAAAATGGTAGAACATTTTCCTTTTAATTTTCTACTCACTTAATTTTTTTAACATCATATGGCTCTAGTAAAGGTCACATAGAGTTCACTGTTCATGGGAATGGCTATTTTAAAATACTTTACTCAAGTTTCCTCTAACTCAACATTCAATTAATTTTAGATTTTGTATTGATAATTTTCCTCGGCAAAGATAAATTAACTCTTTAAATCAAAGCTGTAGAAGTTAAGAATTGACCGTAGTGAATAATAAGGTCTCTTTAATTTCTTCCAATAGCATCTCAAGAGTTGTAAATTTCCAAATCTATGCTTCTGTTAGTAGGGAGTTCAGTTATTTTTAAACACAAATTACAAATCTATAACTAGCTATTGAAGACAAATTTTTAAATAACTTTATTATTATCAGTGTTTTTCTAGTTATATTTTCCTACTGAAAAGGTTCCCTTAAAGGTTGGTTTCAGTGCAATTTTAAGTGTTAACCATCATATTACTTTGAGGGTCTCTGACAGGGCTAAATTATTCACATCTCTATTCCCTACAGATTCTAAACCAATTGAGAAATAACTGAGTCAGAGACTGAACTACTATCATTATGACCAGTGAAGTCAGAATGTGGCATATGGCTTAGATTTAAAGCTAGATCAGGTTTAGCTCTGAATTTACTTTACTTACCTCTTCAGTGCACAGGAACCCAGGAACTCAACCCCATCTCTTCAAGGGGCAGGGTCTGTCTCAGTGGTCATAAACTGGGGGCAGATGAGATGGCACATTAAGTCTAGGTAGGCAGGCCCAAGAGAGGCTAAGCTGTGTGTGCTTACAGACCCTCTGCCTAAAGCTTTACCTTAGATCATCTCATTGCTCCTCCATTTGAGGTGATCAGGGAGGACTGAGTAAGTGATGGGTCTGGAAGGTTGGAGAGTGGAAGGGAAGACCAGAAGCTGTCTCCCAATATTTTTTAGGAACTCCTATTTTACAGGCTGAAGTAAGGACATAGGCAAATGGTAGGTCAGTTTCCTTTACATATTTATATATTTCTAAATTCTAAAATTGTCTAAAAATGATAAAGCCTATTGGGAAAGACAGACTTTTTAAAGAACCCATGACAATGGAATATATTAAATACTGTAAGTAAATACAATGAAACAAGCATAGGATACCATGAGGAATACTGGACAGACCCTCACTCAGCTTAGGGGGATGGTGTTCCCGGAAGAGGAACTATGATACCTGACTTGTCAACATAGAAGATCACCAGATAATGAAGATTTGCAGTGGTCATGATGGTTTATGGGGGAGGGGTGTTTATAGCATTTCAGGCCCAGGGAAGATTTGATATGCAAAGACATCTAACAGTACAGACTGTTCAGAAAAAGAACTCAACATACAGTTCAGTGTTGGAACGTGATAAGAAGGAAATTGGAGAGGCAGGTAGGAGCCAATTCACAAAAGTGTTATGTTAAGAAGTTCATATTTTGTTGAAAATGGAGTGCGGAGTCTTTGCTAGACTTAATGAGGGGAATAACATGGTCATCCCTCAGATCTCTTGGTATGTATGTGGGAAACAGGTTGTAGGATCAGGTTAGGGAGCAGGAGGAGCTTTAAAAGTTTATGGAAGGGACGCCTGGGTGGCTCAGTTGGTTGAGTGGCTGCCTTCGGCTTGGGTCATGATCCCAGGGTGCTGGGAATTGAGTCTGCTTCTCCCTCTTCCTCTGCCTGCCACTGCCCCTGCTGTGCATGCTCTCTGTCTGACAAGTAAATAAATAAAATCTTTAAAAAAATGAAATAAAATAAAAGTTTATGGAAATCTAGATAAGAACGAATGAAAGTGGGGAGGGAGCATTTTTGAGAAATATTAAGATGGTACAGGGGTGCCTGGGTGGCTCAGGCGGTTAAGTGTCTGCCTTCGGCTCAGATCATGATCTCAGAATCCTGGGAATTAAGCCCCACGTTGGGCTCCCTCCTCAGCAGGGAGTCTGCTTCTCCCTCTCCCTCTTCCCCACCCCAGTGCTCATGCTCTCTCTGTTGCTCTCTCTCTCTCAAATAAATAAAATATTTTAAAAAGAAAGGATGGTACAATTTGTAAGATAACTGGAAAGGTTTAGGGAGATTTGGTAAATTATTGAGTGTGGGGTTAAGGCAGAGAGAGAACATTAGTCATCAAGATATCTGATACTTTGTACTTAGCTCTAAAATAACACTTAACATACCCGATCAATTGTAATTGTTTCTTATATGTTTACTATCTGTATTCTCATAAGTATATTACCAATATTTTTTCAGAGGTACAAAGAACTAAGATTTTAATGGTAAAACATAATGAAATTTACTAATTGAGTAACCTCACTGGTAAAAAGTCTACCCATTAAGTCAGGTTTCTTTGTTTCAGCAGCAGCATTTATGTTTACAGCATTTATGTTTACAGCACTTACATTACACACAACCCAATCCTTATTTTATCTAAGGTTACATTCTAAGGGCAATTGCTAAATTTATAATTTGGGGATCTGTGTGTTTATGAGTAAGTATGTGTGTGTGTGTGTGTGTGTGTACATATAAAATTTACCTTCAGAATATATTTTTAAAATATATTAAAATATTTTTTTCTTATTCTAACGTTGGAAGCATTTTGATTCATTTGTATTTTGTGCTTAGTCCCCTTTGGAGAGAAAAAATAAGGCAAAACAAAATAAAAACAAGAAACATTGTTCAAATGTATCATTTTACAGTATGGTGCTCACCAGATTTATTCGCCTATCTAGCCACTCTTTCTCTGCTCCTTCCACAATCCTGCTCTGGGAACTTTTTCTGACCTTCTTCATCCATATCACACAATAAAGCAAAGATTCACAGGGTACTGTGGGAAACAGTTGGAGGGCTACATCATTCAGCCCAGGGGGTGTCAAGCTTAGGAAGGTTTCTCAGAAGAGACACTGTAATATCCAAACAGTGATGGTCAGTGTGGGAGAACATCCTGTAATGAAGAGCTGTAGAGGTGACAGTGATCAGCATGAACCTGCACCCAGACAGAATTAAATGATTTTCCAGTGGTGGTCAATATCTTCATATTGCGCATAATAGATTTCTTCTTTGAGAACATATAATACAGAATAATATATTCCATCTCTTTCTGAATCTCTTTGAGCAAGAAGTAGAGACTTAGAAGCTATTGTCAATGAACATTTTATCCCAGGTAGCTTAGGAATTAGAAAAACCTGCCCAAAGCCAGTGGGAGAATACAACACATCTGTGGAGAGAAGCAGAGATAAACAATGGGGTGAGTGTCCTTCCTGTGTTCTCTAGAGCACTCCCCTGCCTGATTTCAGTCCATTTTTAAGGTTTAGCTGCATCCCTGCCCTTAGGTTCCATAAGACACTAAATATCCTTAGAATACAATATTCTTAGAATACAAAAAAGCTCAATACATTTTCTATTACTCCCACAGGAAAGAGTTCTATATAACACAGATATAACACAGGAAGGTTTCTTTGGCAGTTGCTGATTGGGCTGCCGGAAGGGACGACAACAACAACAACAACATGTTTTGTGATAACGTGATACGTCTTCTTTAAAGCTCTTTCCTACACTTTTGTTATTTGAATATACTTTCACCAAAGTACTATAACTTCTAAGCTATAACACTTTTTCAAGGTGAATGGGAGGCTAAGTGATTGTGCAGGAGAATGCAGTCAGCATTTTTAGAAAACGTTAGGAATAGGATCTCAATAAAATCACAGTGGATCCAACTTGCTCAGCAAAAGTGTAACTATTCAACCAAAGAAAAGTTTACAAAAGTGAGGAAAGGAAAAGCATAAAATACACTGCTGCCCAGGTTGTTCCATGGAGTTTATGAAAATATGCAGTAACAGGATCCCCCCTGGCTAGGATGGATGTAGACAAGACAAACACTAGGGAGAAATGTGAGCAGTTTGGGCAGGTAGGTGTTGTGGATAGTTTCTTTCCAATTAAAATATACTCAGTTTTTCTCAGTTTTAGTTTCCAGGGTAATGATGGATCCACCAAACTAATCACTATCAATAGGGTTAAAATACAATAAATAATTGGTATAATTTCCAGAGCAATACTAGTGACTAAAGCCACTTAGATGTATAACACCTTAATCAAGAATCTCTGTTAGAGTGGTGAGAATTTCAGATATCATGAAAAACTGGTAAGTTGGATTTATGGTATCTCATAGATGATGCCAGATGTGATATAAGTTTCTCTAATAGGGCAGAGATTATGGTTTGCTATCTTTGTAGCCTTGGAAACTAGTTTGTCATCTGGCCCAAGGTGGGCACTTAGTTTAGTAAATGAATGAGTGGGGATGTTTACTTCTCTTTCCTATGTAGACAGTGCTGTGTCAGTCAGATGCTTATTGCAAACAACAGAATTACATGCTATTTGATTTAGGCAGAAAAGGAACTTATTACATTTCCTTTGGGTTACTCCAAGTGGTGTTTGTAAGACTAGAAAACCAATTCTGAGATGACAGGATCAGGAACAAAGGCAAAAATAACAAAGTAGGTCTGGCCCTAGGAGAACATTATGCCACCAGTGGTGAACATTATTCATTGCAGCTTACCCCTCAACACAGCTGATAAAAGAATTGGATGCACTTTTACCACCATCTGTTCCTATTGCCCAGAGACATGTGCAAAGAGCATGGGGGCAGAGCAGATTCCCTAGCTCACATCTAAAGTCTGGTGCAGACTCATCTGATTGGAGGACACACACCCTAGGCATAAGATAGGCTGTGAATATAAAAATCTACCACTTTCAGATTTTTGGGTAAGAGGTGGGTTATACCTCCCACCAGGAATCCTAAAATGGAAGATTACCCAAATATAGAAAGATTTAGAATAGGAACAGCCAAAAAGAAAGGGGGAAAAAAGTCTACTTCAAGTATCCCCTGGAGATGGATTTAGAAGGTTTATGTATACAAGATGTTGTCATGCATCAGTCCCAGTTTCCGTGTCTGTAGCTAACACCGAATAAATTGAGTCTTTCTTTACCAGCTCATTTGCACTTCTCCACATTGCACAATGATTATCCAGCTAGCCATCAATCCCTGCTTCTCCCTCCTCATCCCACTCTCCAACCACCACCACCAACATGACTCAAACATTTTTCAGGTTGCAAATGCTTGACAGATGGAGTACTTGTCTTTCTTTAAAGAGTTAAGTTAATGCTCAGAAACAAGAGGTTATTGACTAGAATTTTAGTACAAAAGAGAATTATACTGTTTTAAGTATGACCTAAATGGGAGAACAATTCCACAAGGAAATGGGGAAAACACAAAAGAAACAATGGTTGGAAACATTTAAGATGACCAATGATGACAATTGTCAGGCTGACTGGATTCGAATCCCTGTTTTCTCTCTTAAAATTGTGTGACCGTGGGTCATTTTACTTAACCTCCTCTTGCCTAAGTTTTTTCATTATTATATAATTCAGAGGTTTGTTATGAGGGTTAAATTGATATATACTTTTGACTTCCATGATATTCTCTTTGGATAAAGAGTGCTTGCAAAGGGCATAGGGCAGGGTGTATAGTATACTGCTATGTATGAAAGAGATGGAAGAAATTATGTTCATTTTACTGTATATGGATAAGTAATTTCTGAAATGATGCAAAAAACCTGTCAGCAATAGTTATTGTGAAGATAAGGGGAGTAACTGGGCAGAGTGGAGGCAGCAATGAATACATTTTGTTTTATATTTATTTATTTATTTATTTATTTATTTATTTATTTATTTAAATAAACAACATGGTCAACCATTCATTCATTCACTTATTTGTTTTTTATTTATTTATTTATTTAAATGAACGACATGGTCAACCATTTTATTGATTGATTGATTTTAAGAGAAAGAGAGAGAACGAGGGAGAGAGAGAGATTGGCAGAGGGAAAGGGAGAGAGAATCTCCACACCCAGCCCAGTGCCCAACACTCACAACCTGAGATCATAACCCGAGCCGAAATCAAGAGTTGGACATATAATTGACTGAGTCACCCAGGCACCCCTTGTTTGATTTTTAGATTTGAAGCATGTATATGTATTCCTAGTCATAAACTGTATATTGATTTTTTAAGTAAAAATACAAATAAAAAATAACTAGGAAAATTCTGAAAAAGAGGAGTATGAGAAAAAATTAGTAAATATTAAAATAATGCATTGAAAATTTAAGTGTTATGACAACAGTACAAAAGAGAGACATAGCAAAGAAAAAGACTAGATATTTTAGAAATAGACAAAAATACATTTGAGGATAAAATATATGCTAAAGGTGGTGCCTAAAGTCAACTGGCGCCTGGCTGGCTCAGATGGTTAAGCGTCTGCCTTCGGCTCAGGTCATGATCCCAGGGTCCTGGGATCGAGTCCCACATCGGGCTCCTGACTCACTGGGGAGTCTGCTTCTTCCTCTCCCTCTGCCTCTCCCACTGCTCATGCTCTCTCTCTCTCTCTGTATCTCTGTGTCTCAAATGAATAAATAAAATCTTTAAAAAGAAAAAAAAATAAAGTCAACTGGAGGAGGGATAGACTACTTAGTAAGTGGTATTAGGACGATTGGGAAGACATCTGAAGAACATGAATTTTGGCCAATATTTCAACATGCAATAGGATATATTTCAAATAGGTAAAATATTTAAATATAAGGAATAAATGCTAAAAATGCTAAGAGAAAACATGAAGTGATTCATTTATGAATTTGGAGTGCAAAGAACTTTGGGACTTTGATTCAAATTCCAAAAGGTATGAAGAAAATGATTGTTAAATGGAAGAGATAGCAAGACAGCAAAAGACAGACAGAGACAGAGTGAGATAGAGTAAGAGGAAAGTAAATTGCAATCATTACATTGACACATTTCCCAAAGTTTAATAATACTCTGATGAAAGAACTATAGGAGAATAGGCACTTATAAACAGCTGTTGAAAGTATAAGTTTGTATAATTCTTATGGTAGGTAAATTGAAAAACATACTAAGATTATAGAAAAATATATTAAAATTATATACCCTTTAACCTAATACTTCCACTTCTGGAAATGTGTACTAGAGTTTTACTTACCTCTGTCCAAAATTGCAAATATGCAAGGCAGTTTATTCCAGTAGTGTTTATGTTAGTTTGAACTATATGAATTCTACATTTTATATGGATCAAAAATGGTTGAATGTTAGCAGTTCCATATGGTTTGGCCTATAATAGCAAATAATTGAAGAAAATGTTCATTAATAGGATATGGTTCAATAAATTATGTTGTATTAAGGCAAAGTAATAATATGAAAATAATTAGGATGATTTGTTTATAGTCCTATGTAAAGATTGCCAATATATGTTGTTGAGAAAAACAAACAAGATTTTTAACAGTTTGTACTGTATAGTGTATTTTGTGTACAAATGGGGGAAATTAAAAGTACATGTTATGTTTTAGGTGTGTTAAAAATTATCCTAGTGGTTAGTTTTTGGGAGGAGGTGAGTCAGAGCTTCTGCATATGGATGTAACATTTGGAGGTGAGATTCACATGGAATTGGGAAATACATGACCCTCGTAGGAGGTAGGGCACCTGTGTGGATAGGGCCCAGAAATGGATGTGGGAGGGAATTTGCATTACATATATTTTTTAGGATTTATTTATTTATTTTAGAGAGAGAGTGCACCGGTGTGGGTAGGTGGAGGGACAGAAGGAACGTGAGAGAGAAAATCTCAAGCAGACTCCCTGCTGAGCCCAGAGCTAGATGCAGGGCTTGATCTCATGACCCCGAGATCGTGACCTGAGATGAAATCAAGAGTTGTGTTCAATGATTCCTCCATTACATATAACACCCAGTGCTCATCACATCACATGCCCTCCTTAATGCCCATCGTTGAACACTACATCTGAAACTAATGATGTACTATATGTTGGCTAATTGAATTTAAATAAAAAAATACATCAACCAACTGAGCCACCCAGGTGCCCCATGTATTACATATGTTCTGATATGTTTTGATATTTGAAGCACATACATTTTTTTACCTATGCATAAATATGTCCTGTATAAAACAGGCAGTTTTTTCATGGTCACTGTGGGCCAGGTGATTTTTCTTTATTTATATGCGATTATACTCTCATAGCATAGTTAATAAAATATTCTGATGTATAGAGGTAACTTTTTGAAGATTTGAAAACAGAGCTTCTTGACTTCAAAGCTTGTATATCCTTACCACTATTCCATTTAGTTTCAAATTTTAGTGGACATTAAAATATGTCAGAAGCGCAGACTTTTCTGACCTTGCCCCTGAGTTTATAGTTTGCTGGGCTTGATCTGCATTGTATCATCTTTTCCAGTGGTTCTGATGCTGTTGGCCAGTAGGTACTTTAAGTAATACCATGCTATTTCCAACTGCTTCTTAGTCCTCGTCCCTGATGAAGTATCTGCAAATGACTTCTGTTGGCAGTCCTCTGCGTTTGCAACAGAGATGGTAAGGAAGGGAATCATTGTTTTTCTGTGCTGTGCTTTCAAGCTCTTGGTCTCCAGGGCCAGCCTCTCAGATGATGATGTAGTGGCAGAGAAGGGGTTGTAGGATGTAGCTTCTTTGGTGAGACAGAGACAAGTTGGGAGCAATCTGCATAATCTGGGTTCTAAAACCATTCTTGGAGATTAGAATTCAGGTCTGGAATAAGGTTTTATTTTAGTATTTGCAGTTTTGAAAGGGTTCAGAATGATTCTGATAATTAGGCAGGTTTGAAAACAACTGAACTAAATACTTTCCAACTTCTTTCCTCTCTACTCTGTTATATGATTAAGTAATTTCACAAGTCCTGCTCAAGAAATAAACAGTAAATCTTATGCAGTTGTACCTTGTCTTATTAGGATAGTCTTTTCATATTTTTAACAAGTAATTTTTTGAATACTTGTTTGTACAAGGCACAGAGCAAGGTGCATGGGTGGATGCAAATATGGAGCAGACATATGGTAGATGAGGCATGTCCACAAGTAAAGGGCACTACAAATTTGGAAGTCTGTTGAGAATCAAGATGCATAGGAGTACTGTGAGAAATCACGAGTGGAGAAGAGAGAGAATTTTTAGTGGGGGGATTTGGGAAAATTTCATAAAGGAAATGATACTGGACTAGGCTTTGAAGAATGGATATATTTTAACAAGCTAAAATGGCGTGGAAAAATCACACCAGGCCGAAAGAGTACTATGAGCCTACACAGGGAAGATATACAGATTTAGCCAATACATGTTTTTGAATAGTAGCAATAAACTAATGGGTTTCTTTATATAATATGTTTAAATAATATTTTTAAAAAATTAACATTAGTAAACACTGTAAATCAAAACTTATCAAAGAATGTAGAAAAGTAGGAATAAAACAAGGTACTGTGTATACACAGGTCATTGTCTAGTAAGTACAATACAGTGTAGGAAGTGCTGTGTAGAAGTTATCTGTCAACTACTAGGGGCTGTTTTCCAAACTGTATTCTATGTAACATGGGAGTCTCGGGAATTGTTCATAGGTGCTAGGGGAAAAAAGCTTTTTGGTCAATAAGTACAGGAATTGCTGGTTTAAACAAAATCAGTTATTTTTTTGCTGTGGAACTTTCCGGAGCCATTAATATGTCGTGCAGCATTTCCCCATGGTCTCTTTGTGTATTTATTATTAATATTATTATTTAATATTATTATTTAATACTTATTTTGTAGAACACCTATTAATATCTTCTTGAGCACTAATGCTCTGCTGAACACAGTTTAGAAAACTGTGCTGGAAAACACAGTAAAGGAATCAATCATCCTTTTTCTGGAGTAAGAAAAGAGTTCATGGAAAACTAAAAAAAGACAGTTAATGATAGATAAATTAAGTTATAAATATGCATTTTAATGGAAGTATATAGTCTTAATTTATTCATAAGTTCCATATTATTTAATTATATCATATATTATATCTGTTAAATAGAAATTAGACTGGTCCCTGTAGAATATTTTCTTTATATTAGGGCTGCTTCTCAGATGAGAAAAAAATCTCTTTCTGTAGTGGTGCATCTAGTTTCTACTGTCAAAATCCAAGCACTATATAGTGGGGTGCCTGGGTGGCTCAGTCCATTAAACATCTGCCTTCAGCTCAGGTCATGATCCCAGGGTCCTGGGATTGAGCCCTGTGTTGGTCTCCTTGCTCAGCGTAGAGTCTGCTTCTCCCTCTCCCTCCATCTGTCCCTCCACCCCCCCCCACACACACACATGCACTCTCTCTCTCAGATAAAGTCTTTTTAAAAATTTCAACAATTCATTTTACTGAAAAGCAATATTCAAGAAGTCCTGTAGTCCTCATATTATTCTGAGCCTCTTCTACTTGGGTGAGTGTCCTCAAATATTTCCAGGGTAGCAAGTCAAAGGAAGAATCTGTTGGATGTATTTTTAAATTTTTAACTTGATTATCCTTTCATTATTAATTAAATAGTGGTGCCCATATTATATTTTCAAACTTTTTTTTCCTGTTGTTGTTAAGTCCATGTGGATGAGAGTAATAGTGAAAGTGTCCCTTGAACACTAACAGTGTCCCCCTTTTTCTTAGGTTTTTCAGTTGTTTACATATTTTCCTTGGTGGTTGAGTTAATTTATGTCCCCACAAAATGGCTAAGCAAGGTGTAAAAACTTATATAAGCTGACAGTTCCTATTAATTATGTAGCTAAAGAAGATATGTTAATTTTGGTTGGTAGAACAGTATTGCACTAAAGGTATATGGCCCAGATTCAGGAGTTTCTGAAATGGATAGTAATATTGTAGTCCACAATAAAGTAAACCTGCAAACAAAAATCAGGCCATATTGGAAGCTAAGTGATCAAGAAAATGAAGCTGATTTCCTTTGAATTCAGAAGAATACTAGCATTTTAATGTAGTTTTTTGAGCAGATTTTATTGAAGACCAGAGATATGAGAATATTGGCCCAAGTTTAACAAATATGTTCTAGAAAGAGCTAGAACTTAAAGACTAATTCCCCATCCCTGCTCTTTTTATTACATGTATTCTGTCCTCTTTCCTAATTCTTTGCTTTTAGATGATTTATCCAATTTTGTTCTCTAAATACTCTTTAGGGCTTCATTATGCCAGAGTCTGTGTTGCTGTTATTTTCTTTCTCTGCATATCTGGTTATCAAAAGAAAATAAAAATAAAGCAGTCAGTACTTATTTAGCACCTACTTTGGGCCCTTCAGTTTTTAAGCTAGGATAGATGTAAAAGGTATATTCATGTCCATAATCTTCTCCAGTGGTAGCACATATACAAGTCAAATAGTTTGGCTCCATCTTGAATGTTATAAAGAAAATAATAATTTTTAAATACTATGAAGGAATTCCAGTCTTCAGTTCTGTTCATTTTGATGTTTTTAAAATCAGCAACATAATCTCTAAAACTTGAAGTTTGACTTATATCTAGCTGTATACTTGACATCTCTACTTGGATTTTTAATAAGCATAACAAAATCAACATGTCCAAAACCCATTTATCAATTCATCCCTTTCCCAATCTTTCTTACTTCAGTACATGATAACACTATATATTCAGTTACTCAGGCCAAAAATTTTGGAGTCTTCCTTGATTCTTCTCTTTTTTTCATACCCCACATGCAAGCCATCTTGTTGGCTCTACTCTCAAAATTTATTCCAAATCTGACATCTATTCATGATCTGTCATTATCCTTTTATTTCATTGTCCATACTACTGCAATAACATCCTATGGTTTCTGCTTCTGCCCTTTTGCTACTATAACCTACCCCCTACATGTCAGCTGGAGGAAACTGTTTATTTTATTTTATTTTTAAATTTTTATTTATTTGACAGAGAGAGACACAGCAAGAGAGGGAACACAAGCAGGGGGGAGTGGGAGAGGGAGAAGTAGGCTTCCTGCAGAGCAGGGAGCCTGATGTGGGGCTCGATCCCAGGACCCTGGGATCATGACCTGAGCCGAAGGCAGACGCTTAACGACTGAGCCACCCAGGCACCCCTGGAGGAAACCTTTTAAAACTAAAATTGTATTAATACATTCCTGTTGTTAAACACCTTCCTAGCACACTCAAAATAAAATCCAAATTTTAAACTCTTTTTCTTGGCCTATGATATTAATATGATCTCAACACCTCTGTGTGTTCTTTTCTCATTTCCTACTTGCTCACTCACTTCTAGCATCACTGGTGCTGTGGCTGGATTTTGACCTACTGAGCACAATAATATCTCAAGTCCTTTGCCCTTATTATTCCTTCTGCTTAGGGTTATCTTTGCCCAAATATTTGTAATTCTTTCTCTTTCACTTTTCTCTGTTATTTGTTCAAATATACTTTCTGTGGAAATAATTTCCCTGACCACCTTACCTGATATAATAATCTCTACATTCCCTACCAGTTATCCCTCTTTATTTGTCTTTTAGCTCTTACTACTGCTTAGCATTATAAAATGCAGTATACTGGTTATTATCTACCTTCCCACTTGAATGTTAGCTCAACAATTGCAATTGTTTACTGCTGTATTTCAAGTGTTCAGTATAGTGAATGACTCATAGATGACATCTAGTAAGTATTAAGTATTTAAATAACTTATGTAAGTATAAGGAATTAAATATTTGCAAATGTGAACAAAAGCAGACACAAACGAATATCAAATTGTAACTCTAAGTTCTATAAAGGACACTTGACTGAGTCAAGGAGATCAGGAAAGACTTTTCCGAGGAGGAACATCTCCAAGCCTAGATCCAAAGGGGGCAATGCCGTTAATTAGGTGAAGAGAGAAATGGAAGTCTTTTGAGTAGATCAGGAGCATGCCAAGTATGAGAACCTAAAGCAAGAAGGTCCATGAGGGTGGAGCAGAGAGAGCAGAGGTGAACATGAATAGAGGAGTGTTATACAAGGGGAGATGGAAAGGTAAGTAGGAGCTGGATTCTGCAAGGCTTTGTTGTCTATGTTAATCATGTGCTGTTTTTATCTTAACTGCAATAGAAAGCCTTTTTGGCATTTTAAGCAGGGTGATGTCATGATCAGATGTATGTTTTAAGAAGATGTGTATGACTATGATATGGAGTTTGAAATAGGGAAAAGCGATGATCGAAATAGTCTAAGAGAAGGATTGTCAATCATTTACCAAGGGAGTGGTAGTAGAAGCTGTTCCCCTTAGGTCTGGGTAATAACAATATACATTGTCTATAAAGGTTTAAAAAGAATAATGTAGGCAATACAGAGTCCAACCATTTTTTATTATCACTGTGTGCCAGTAATTCTAAACAATGTTGATGACTAAAATAATCTGCTCAGTTGGTATACCACTGGAGATGATAGATAATAGCTTAGACTAGAGAGTCAGCCATTTACTCATTCAAAAATATTTTGAGTATCATCTGTGTGCCAGACACTATTGCAGACATGGGAATGCATGGGTGAACAAAACGATAAAAATTTCTGCCCACAAGGAGCCTATAGTTTTGCAAGGGAGATTGACAATAGTAAATAAACATCTAGCATCTCAGGTGATTTTTTTTTTTAAGATTTTATTTATTTATTGAATTTATTTATTTTTGAAAGAGAGAGAGAGTGTGAGTGCATGAGTGGGGAGAGGAGCAGAGGGAGAGAAGAAGAGGGAGAGAGAATCCAAAGCAAACTCCATGCTCAGCATGGAGCCCCATGTGGGGCTTGATCTCACAACCCTGATATAATGATCTGAGCTGAAATCGAGAGTAAAGCATTTAACCAATTGAGCCACCCAGGTGCCCCGGTGATGAGTTTTTTTGATATGTATAAGAGAAAATGTTAATTAAGCAGTTGGCCAAAAGGGTCTAGAGCTCAGAAGAAATAGCTGGGCTCACAACAGAATTTTGATGGTCATCTGTTAATAGGTATCTATGTTAATCATGAGTATAAAAAGGAGCTTAGGAAGTAAGTATGGAGTGAAAAGAACCAATCTAAAATCCTCGCATTGAGAAGTCCCAACATTTGCTATCCAGATAAAGATGATTCTTTAAAGGAGACACAAGGAGTAGTTAATTAAATATAGGGCCTATCAAGGACTGATGAAAGCATTGTAAGATGATTAAAAGATCAATAGCTCAGAGGGGGAGGAGCAAGGTGGCAGAGGAGTAGGAGACCTAAATTTCATCTGGTCCCAGGAATTCAGCTAGATAGGGTTCAAACCATTCCAAAAACCTACAAACTCAACAGGAGATCGAAGAAAAGAATAGCAGCAACTCTCTGAACAGAAAAACGACCACTTTCTGGAAGGTAGGATGTGCGGAGAAGTGAATCTGAGGTGATATACGGGAAGACAGACGGCAGGGGAGGGGGCCTCAGTCAGCCGATACTGGCAAGAGATAGAGCAGCAGAGCACAAATTTGGAACTTTTAAAAGTTGGCTCTGCTGAGGGACGTCGCTCCAGTGGCTAAGTGGGGGTTGGAACCCTTGCTGGGACAGCGTGGTCTCAGACCCTCGGGGTCACAGAAATACCGGGGGTGCCTGAGTGCAGCAGAGCTCCCAGGTATTGGAGCAGGGAAGCCGGCTGCAAAGACAGCCGAGGAGTGGGCTCTCAGTCCGGGGTTGCCATAAACCGTGATCCGCAACACAGTCGGGCCACTGCTCTTCCATCAGGGACCCAACAAGTGGCAGATCGGGGGAGATTCCCCTTCCTCCCCCTGGGAGAAGCAGTGCAGGAGCACACTGCAGGGATCTGCTGGGTTTGGAGACTCCAAACGGGGTCATGTACCAGAGATAGAAACTCTCAGTCACAGGCCAGGTGAGCAAAGAGTGCCGCCAGAGACCGGGGAGATGGGAGTGATTGACTGCTTTTCTCTGGGAGGGCACTGAGGAGCAGGGCCCCGAGTTCTTGGCTTCTCCAGGGCGGAGATTGGGAGGCCACCATTTTCACTCTCGTCCTCCAAAGCTGTATGGAAAGCTTGCAGGGAACAAAAGCTCCTGAGAGCAAACCTGAGCAGATGACAGCCCAGACCGGGCAAGGGCGGGGCAATTCCACCTCTGGCAAAGACATTTGGGAATGACGGCAACAGGCTCCTCCCCAAGAAGACCAGCAAGAACAGCCAGCCAAGACCAAGTTTACCAATCAATGAGAATGGCAGAACTCCAGCGCTTGGAGAATACTGCCCATAGAATTCATGGCTTTTTTACCATGATTCTTTAGTCTTTTAAAGTTAATTTTTAAAATTTTTTTTTCTTTTTCTTTTTCTTTTTCCCTTTTTCAACCAACATCTTATCAATCCCTTTTTTAAAAATATCTTTTTTATTTTTCATTTTTAGAGTCATATTCTATCCCTTCATAGTAGTTAACCTTATTTTCAGTATATATATATATTTGTTATCTCTTTAAAATTTTGGGATACAGTTTCTTCTAACAGACCAAAATATACCCTAAATCTCTAGTGTATGGCTTTGTTCTAGTCTCCTGCCTGATCACATTCTCCCCTCCCCTTTTTTTTAAATTCCTCTTCTTTCTTTTTTCAACAACTTCTTCTCTTATGAATTCCTATTATAAAATCTTTTATACTTTTCATCTTTACAGTCATATTTCATCCCTTCATCATATTTACCCTTATTTTTATACATATCTAAGTTTATCTTTCTTTAAAATTTTGGGAGGCACTTTCTTCTAACACATCAAAATATGCCCAAAATCTAGTGTGTAGCACTGATCTATGCACCAGGCTGATCATGTTGGATCATATTCTCTTTTTTTAAATATTTTTCTCTTTTTTTTTCTTTTTCTTTTTTCTTTCTTTCACTTTCTTTTCCCCTGGTTTCGGGTGTCTTCTGATTTGTTTAGTGTATATTTTTCTGGGGCCATTGTTAACCTGTTAATATTTTGTTCTCTCATTCACCTATTCTCCTCTGGACAAAGTGACAGGTGGAAAAAATCACCTCAAAAAAAAAGAACAAGAGGCAGTACCAACTGCCAGGGACCTAATCCATACGTACATTAGTAGGACGTCAAACTAGAGGTCAGAATGACGATTTTAAAGATACTAGCTGGGCTTGAAAAAAGCATGGAAGATACTAGACAAGCCATTCTGGAGAAATAAAAGAACTAAAATCTAACCAAGTCAAAATTAAAAAGGCTATTAATGAGGTACAATCAAAAATGGAGGCTCTAACTGCTAGGATAAATGAGGCAGAAAAGAGAATTAGTGATATAGAAGACCAAATGATGGAAAATCAAGAAGCTGAGAAAAAGAGAGATCAACAACTACTGGATTGAGAGGGCAGAATTCAAGAGATAAGTGATACTATAAGACAAAACAATATTAGAAAATTGGAATCCCAGAAGAAGAAAGAGAGAGAGGGGCAGAAGTTATGTTGGAGCATATTATAGCAGAGAACTTCCCTAATTTGGGGAAGGAAACGGGCATCAAAATCCAGGAGGCACAGAGAACCCCCCTCAAAATCAATAAAAATAGATCAACACCCTGACATCTAATAGTAAAACTTACAAGTCTCAGAGGCAAAGAGAAAATCCTGAAAGCAGCTCGGGAAAAGAGGTCTGTAACCTACAATGGTAGAAACATTAGATTGGCAACAGACCTATCCACAGAGACCTGGCAGGCCAGAAAGGACTGGCAGGATATATTCAGAGCACTAAATGAGAAAAATATGCAGCCAAGAATACTATATCCAGCTGGGCAGTCACTGAAAATTGAAGGAGAGATAAAAAGCTTCCGGGACAAACAAAAACTAAAGGAATTTGCAAACACAAAACCAGCCCTACAAGAAATCTTGAAAGGGGTCCTCTAAGCAAGGAGAGAGCCTAAAAGTAACATAGACCAGAAAGGAACACAGACAATATACAGTAACAGTCACCTTACAAGCAATACAATGGCACTAAATTCATATCTTTCAATAGTTACCCTGAATGTAAATGGGCTAAATGCCCCAATCAAAAGACACAGGCTATCAGATTAGATAAAAAAAAACAAGACCCATCGATATGCTGTCACAAGAGACTCATTTTAGACCCAAAGACACCCCCAGATTGAAAGTGAGGGGGTGGAAAACCATTTACCATGCTAATGGACACCAAAAGAAAGCTAGGGTGGCAATCCTTATATCAGACAAATTAGATTTTAAACAAAAGACTGTAATAAGAGATGAGGAAGGACACTATATCCTACTTAAAGGGTCTATCCAACCAGAATATCTAACAATTGTAAATATCTATGCCCCTAACATGGGAGCAGCCAATGATATAAGCCAATTAATAACAAAAGCAAAGAAACACATCGACAACAATACAATAATAGTGGGGGACTTTAACACCCCCCTCACTGAAATGGACAGATCATCTAAGCAAAAGATCAACAACGAAATAAAGACTTTAAATGACACCCTGGACCAAATGGACTTCACAGATATATTCAGAACATTCCATCCCAAAGCAACAGAATACACATTCTTCTCTAGTGTCCATGGAACATTCTCCAGAATAGATCACATCCTAGGTCACAAATCAGGTCTCAACTGGTACCAAAAGATTGGGATCATTCCCTGCATATTTTCAGACCACAGTGCTTTGAAACTAGAACTCAATCACAAGAGGGAGTTGGAAAGAACTCAAATACATGGAGGCTAAAGAGCCTCCTACTAAAGAACGAATGGGTCAACCAGGAAATTAAAGAAGAATTTAAAAAAATTAATGAAAACAAATGAAAATGAAAACACACCTGTTCAAAATCTTTGGAATGCAGTAAAGGCAGTCCTAAGAGGAAAGTATATAGCAATACAAGCCTTACTCAAGAAACAAGAAAGGTCTCAAATACACAACCTAACCCTATACCTAAAGGAGCTGGAGAAAGAACAGCAAATAAAGCTTAAACCCAGCAGGAGAAAAGAAATAATAAATATCAGAGCAGAAATCAATGAAATAGAAACCGAAAGAACAGTAGAACAGATTAATGAAACTAGGAGCTGATTCTTTGAAAGAATTAATACGATTGAGAAACCCCTGGCCAGACTTATCAAAAAGAACAGAGAAAGGACCCAAATAAAATCATGAATGAAAGAGAAGAGATCACAACCAACACCAAAGAAATACAAACAATTATAAGAACAATTTATGAGCAACTATATGCCAGCAAATTAGATAATATGGAAGAAATGGATGCATTCCTAGAAATGTATAAACTACCAAAACTGAGCCAGGAATAAATAGAAAATCTGAACAGACCTATTGAAGCAGTAATCAAAGATCTCCCAACAAACCAGAGTCCAAGGCCAGATTGCTTCCCAGAGGAATTCTACGAAACATTTAAAGAAGAATTAATACCTATTCTTATGAAACTCTTCCAAAAAATAGAAATGGAAGGAAAACTTCCAAACGCATTTTATGAGGCCAGCATTACTTTGATCCCAAAGTCAGACAAAGACCCCATCAAAACAGATCATCAAAAAGGAGAATTACAGACCAATATCCCTGATGAACATGGATGCCAAAATTCTCACCAAAATACTAGCCAATAGGCTCCAACAGTACATTAAAAGGATTATTCACCACGACCAAGTGGGATTTATTCCTGGGCTGCAAGGTTGGTTCAACATCCACAAATCAATCAATGTGACACAATACATTAATAAAAGAAAGAACAAGAACCATATGATCCTCTCAATAGATGCAGAAAAGCATTTGACAAAGTACAGCATCCCTTCTTGATCAAAACTCTTCAGAATATGGGCATAGAGGGTACATACCTCAATATTATAAAAGCCATCTATGAAAAACGTACAGTGAATATCATTCTCAATGGGAGAATCCCATCCCAAACTACTAGAACTCATACAGGAATTCAGTCAAGTGGCAGGATATAAAATCAATGCACAGAAATCAGTGGCATTTCTATCCACCACCAACAAGACAGAAGAAAGAGAAATTAAGGAGTCGATCCCATTTACAGCTGCATCCAAAACCATAAAGTACCTAGGAATAAATCTAACCAAAGAGGCAAAGAATCTGTACTCAGAAAACTATAAAATACTCATGAAAGAAATTGAGGAAGACACAAAGAAATGGAAAAACTTTCCATGCTCATGGATTGGAAGGAGAAGTATTGTGAAGATGTCAATGCTACCTAGAGAAATCTACACATTCAATGTAATCCCTATCAAAATACCATCCACTTTTTTCAAAGAAATGGAACAAACAATCCTAAAATTTGTATGGAACTGGAAAAGACCCCGAATAGCCAGAGGAATGTTGAAAAAGAAAAGCAAATTTGGTGGCATCACAATTCCTGACTTTAAGCTCTATTACAAAGCTGTCATCATCAAGACAGTATGGTACTGGCACAAAAACAGACACATAGATCAACGGAACAGATTAGAGAGCCCAGAAATGGACCCTCAACTCTATGGTCAATTCATCTTTGACAAAGCAGGAAAGAATGTCCAATGGAAAAAAGACAGTCTCTTCAACAAATGGTGTTGGGAAAATTGGATAGCCACATGCAGAAAATGAAACTGAACCATTTCCTTACACTACACACACAAAAAAAAGACTCAAAATGTTTGAAAGACCTCAGTGTCAAACAGGAGTCCACCAGAATCCTAAAGGAGAACACAGGCAGCAACCTCTTTGACCTTAGCCACAGCAGCTTCTTCCTAGAAGCATCACCAAAGGCAAGGGCAAAAATGAACTATTGGGACTTCAACAAGATAAGAAGCTTTTGCACAGCAAAAGAAACAGTCCACAAAACCAAAAGACAACTGACAGAATGGGAGAAGATATTTGCAAATGACATCTCAGATAAAGGGCTAGTATCCAAAATCTATAAAGAATTTATCAAACTCGGGGCACTTGGGTGGCTCAGTCATTAAGCGTCTGCCTTTGGCTCAGGTCATGATCCCAGGGTCCTGGGATCGAGCCCCGCATCGGGCTCCCTGCTCAGCAGGAAGCCGGCTTCTCCTTCTCCCACTCCCCCTGCTTGTGTTCCTGCTCTCACTGTGTCTCTCTCTGTCAAATAAATAAATAAAATCTTTAAAAAAAAAAAAAAAGGAACTTATCAAACTCAACACCCAAAGAACAAATGATCCAATCAAGAAATGGGCAAAAGATATGAACTGACATTTTTCCAAAAAAGACATCCAAATGGTCAACAGGCACATGAAAAAGTGCTCAACATCGCTCTGCATCAGGGAAATCCAAATCAAAACCTCAATGAGATACACCTCCCACCAGTCAGAATGGCTAAAATTAACAAGTCAGGAAATGACACATGTTGGCGAGGATGCGGAGAAAGGGGAACCCTCCTACACTGTTGGTGGGAATGCAATTTGGTGCAGCCACTCTGGGAAACAGTATGGAGGTTCTTCAAAAAGTTGAAAATAGAGCTACCATATGTCCCAGCAATTGCACTACTGGGTATTTACCACAAAGATACAAATGTAAGGATCCAAAGGTGTATGTGCACCCCGATGTTTATTGCAGCAATGTCCACAATAGTCAAACTCTGGAAAGAGCCAAGATGTCCATCAACAGGTGAATGGATAAAGAAGATGTGGTATATATATACAATGGAATATTATGCAGCCATCAAAAGGAATAAAATCTTGCCATTTGCAACGACGTGGATGGAACTGGATGGTATTATGCTGAGCGAAATAGGTCATCAGAGAAAGATATGTATCATATGATCTCACTGATATGAGGAATTCTTAATCTCAGGAAACAAACTTAGGGTTTCTGGAGTGGTGGGGGGTGTGAGGGATGGGGTGGCTGGGTGATAGACATTGGGGAGGGTATGTGCTATGGTGAGCACTGTGAATTGTGTAAGACTGTTGAATCACAGACCTGTGCCTCTGAAACAAATAATACAGTATATGTTAAAAAAATAAGAAGAAGATAGCAGGTAGGGAAAAATGAAGGGGGGGAAATTAGAGGGACAGATGAACCATGAGAGACTATGGACTCTGAGAAACAAACTAAGGGTTCTAGAGGGGAGGGGGGTGGGAGGATGTGTTAGCCTGGTGATGGGTATTAAAGATGGGATGTACTGAATGGAACACTGGGTGTTATATGCAAACAATGAATCATGGGACACTACATCAAAAACTAATGGTATAATGTATGGTGATTACCATACCATAATAAAAAAAAATCAATAGCTCAGAGAAATTTGATCATAACACCAGTGCTTTACAGATATGCTGCTTCTTTTTTAGAAAACTTTGAAATTGCCTGGATTGAATATTTCTATTTTCCCGTTAGAAAGCTGACCAGGTTTCTGGGATAGCTAGGCCAATCTCCCCAAGGCACTAATTTTCCCTCTCACACCCTTTCTTAAAACATCCTTCAGTGGCTTCTTTCTCATTAAAGGGAGTAGAAAGTTCAAAGGTCTGACATTCCTTTGTTTGCATGACTCGGTCTTCTTTTCATGAATGACCTCTACTGCTCCACTAGATGAACCTTCTGCTCCTGGCCATCTAGCCATTTAGTGTCCCTTTAATAGCCTGGAATATTCTTTCTTTTTTTTTTTTCTGTGCGTATATCATTCAGTTTTTTGGAAGGCACTCCTCATTCAAAAAATGTCAGACCAATGCTTGTCATTCGTCTTCTAGAAAGTCTTCCAATTTTTCCTCTGGGAACCATGAGAATAATTTGTCAATACTCAAATATAATCAAGGACCGAGGCTGTTTCTTATGTGTTTGTGTCTCTCACAACATCTAGCTCACATCTCTATTTGTTCAATATTAAATAGATACTTATTGAATAGCTGTTATGAGCCAGGCACTGGAAAGAGCCAAACAAACAGCTGCTGCTTGAACTACTGTAGTTGCTTCCCTTTTGAGTGCTGGGATGAGCTCTCTAGCACAGAGCTCTGGTATTCAAGGCGATGTGCAATGGCAAAGATGGTACCTATGCTTCTATGGCTAATTTCAGCTTCTTCTTTTGTTGTTTCTTACATGGCTCACGTTAGTTTCCACCATATCAGTGTTTGAAAGAAAAGAACAATTCCTTCTTTCTTTTGAAAATTGTGAAACCTTAATATTTAAAAGCCTCTCTGTGCAAGGCTGTTGGTATGAAATATCCAACATCACGTCTGATAGTTCAATTTAAATATTAATGAAAACCTTAAGCTTTATCTGGAATAGTTAATTTGGAATTTCAATTTGTATTCACATCCTTGTGCAAAAAGAAGAGAGAAGGAAGGGGGAGCTTGTGTGTTTTAAAGGGTTTGTGAAGAAGATTCCCCAGCAGACGCGCTGTTTGCAGACAAAGCATCACAGATGTTACTTGTCTGTCACAGAGAGTGCCAGTCTATAATGAGGCTCACCTGACTTGGTGTGTGTATGTATGTGCATGAATGTGTGTATGACAAAGCTAACTCACTGCAAAACCCAACAGTAAGTGCCAGTCAATCTGCCATATACATAGCGTGTTGGCTGTAGGAGAACGACAGAAACAGGGAGAGAGCAAGGAAACAAGGCTGTAGTCTGTGAAATCTAGTTTAAAATGGGGCAAAAGAAGTGTGGATTTAAGATTATCTGGAATCTGTGAATCTATTTGCTGATGGATAAATGACATTAAGTTTAATTATATGACATAAAATAGTAAGCATTTACAAAGTATAATTTTATATAATGCCTAAGAAAATTCTTAGGTATATGGCATTTGGAGAATGTATTTCTGTGTCCCTGTGGATTCAGGTATAGGAACAGCTTGCTGCTTTTCAATCTTTTTATGAATGCCCCCAAGAAAATATTCTTGAATTTGGCTCATTGTGTTATATGAACAGTGATTGATCTTGTCAGGAGAAAGTCAACCACACTTAGCCCCTTGCAAAGCAAACAGCACAGCCAATATCTTAGTCAAGTTCTCTTTGCTGCTGTTTCAGCTGTCAAAGTCACTGGTGCAATGCAGCATTCCAGATAATTTCCATTTAGTGGTGAAAGCTGTTTTCTTCCATTTCTTGGCTTCTTTGTCTTTTTACTTGCCACCTATCCATCTAATACCATTCCCATGTCATTGGCACACTTACATTTGCCTCACCTCGCTGATTTCTCCCCACCTGCGTGACATGCCTAGAGCCCCAGGGCTGCTGATGCATTATCCATCCAGGGTTTGTTGCGTGGTGACATTCCAGAGCAGAGCTCAGCCCATGGGCATCTGCCAATGCGTAGGCGCTCTCCTCTCCAGCAATTATTCAGTTTGATTACACACAATGATAAGCTATTAAGAGGCACTCATGCACAGCCCTTTATTTACCAACAGTTGAAATCTCCCATTTGCTTCCACTGTGTAAGAAACTAGTTGTGGTGAAGTAAACAAAAGGGAAGGGCAATCACCTGTGGTGGGGAGCAGTGCTACAAGATAGTGAGTTTAAGTCTCCCAAATAAAAATGGTATCAACAGACCAATTGGATCCATTTCCCCAACTAACATGTAGAGCAGCTGGAAAGGAAGTATATCTAGTGGGTCTGACCATGTAATCTAGTTTTCAGAACCCTTATTCCTGTTTCTAATCATTTAGATAGACATTTTATTAGGCCAGAAGGGGATGATCTTATATACACTCATACCTCATCAATAAAATGCAGATTCAGATTTTGAAAAGTGCCTATACAAGGAAAGTTCCCTATAACAAAAACTGTAACGATAGCTATTTAAATTTCAATGTCTCCATTTATAATCTGTAGAGTGCTGCTTTATTAATTCGGTTACAAGTGTTTTTCTGTGTAAATATTCACAGCAAATAATGCTTTGCATAGAAATTCCTATTATTATGGTTCTCTAACTCTAAAGAAAGTGCCTAATGGCAGACTTACGTGTTGAGTGCATATAAGTACCAGTTGTTTGTGAGCCTCTTTCCATTGTTAGAACTAAACAAACAGTTTTAGAACAGAATCTTTTATTCGCAAAAGAATTCTATCTGTAATAAGGCACCCTTAATTCCCTCATACACGGTCACCTTAAATAATTACAAACATCCAGTCTAAAAATCTCCATCTCTAATGCCCTTTTTCCTCCTTTCCGCAGTCCCATCCCCCCCTCACCCCCCAAACCAGGCATTTGGAGCCTGGAGGAAGAAAGAGGAAATTAATTTGTTTATCAGGTAGTGTTGGAAAGTAAATGGCTTTCCTTTGAGGGTTTCTTTCCTTCTTTTCAGTGCATTGAATTTAGAGCCCTTCCTCCCCTACCCTTTTTCCCACTTGTTAATACACTGCCTCCTCCCAGGGCAGTATCAATAAAGAGACCTGGAGATCCTGTTTTTAGTTTGTTTACTCTCAGCCACAACTGGGAATATGATTTCTAGCAGTATACAATGAAATCTTGTTGTTGTGGGGGGGGGGGGGGAGAAAAGGAGATGAAAACTGTAATGTCCTGTGGAGTTCACTGCAATAAGAATGGATTGCACCTATGTAAATATATACTACACTTATTTATGTATTTATAAACTATTTTCTATATGTCCAAATGGGAAGTTGGTTCAATAACACACACAGTCCATGCACCATAGGTAAGGATAACTGTAGGGATGACAATACTAATATATTTTTGTACACACCCACAATTGTACATAGGTCCTAAACTGGCATGGCTATTTTATTTTATGCATATGTTTTTCAGTGACTCATCTCTGAAAGTCAGTGAGTGAGATAAATGTTTTAGATGTAAATACAACTAACTCCTTTAAGCACAGTTAACTCTCTGGAAAACAAAACAAAAGCCTTCTAAACACACTATCTTTTCTTTCTTTTTTTTTTTTAAGATTTTATTTATTTATTTTCACAGAGAGAGAGAGATAGTGAGAGCAGGAACACAAGCAGGGGGAGTGGGAGAAGGAGAAGCAGGATCCCTGTGTGGGGCTCGATGTGGGGCTCGATCCCAAGACTCTGGTATCATGACCTGAGCCGAAGGCAGACGCTAAATGGCTGAGCCACCCAGGCTCCCCGACACTGACTATCTTTTCTAAGGCCATCAAATCACAACTATTTTGGGGTGGATACAGAAAGATAATAGATCTGATTAGAATTTACAGAATGTTTAAGGTGCCTACAAGATGGTTTTATTCAGAATCGTCTGTCTTCACAAAGTAATACTCAGAAGATCTAAATATTTCTAAGAGAACTATAGTTAAATTGTTATTTGGCTATGCAAACATTATGAAGTTAGCAAATCATTTCTGGAAACCTTAAAACAGTAGAATATGGGTATTGCAAAATTTAATACTAGGAAATCTTTTTGGAAACTTGAGAAATACAAAAAAATTACTCTTATGTTTCAAATTTTTATGATGATATAACAATATTACCACTTACTGCTTTATTCCTTCTAAAACAAGGTAAAGAAGATATTCCATTGTCCAAATTCCCTGCTTCCCAATCTGGTTGTGGTATCATATGTTCATAAACAGTATTCACAGAGCCTAGAACTTCTGATCTAAATGTTTTAATTTTTTTCATTAGAAATGACCCCAAATTCATTTTAAATACTAGGAATACATATAGCTTTAAAATGAAATTAACAGGTTTATTTAAATACTGTAAAAAAAAGATATATAAGTTCACACAGTCTATATTAAATAAAATTCATAGAAACAAATTAACCCAGATACTTTCCAGGTATTTTAAGAAAGATACCAATATTCAGAGATATAAACATATATATATATGTGTATGTATATATATAGGTATATATATATATATACATAAAACAATGCTTTTGTACTGAGTTTCTTATAACAACTTTAATTTCTTCAGTTTCTGACTAAGAAAATATTCTTCTAAGTTTTATTCCAAATAGAAATTTCCCTTGATGGTGGCATTTAATAAAGAACAATTCTCATCCTTCAATCTGCTAAGACATTAGTTCAGACTTTCATTCCGTAGATAGACTATGATGGACTTTCCATAGACTATCTTTCCATATTCCATAGAGCTCATAATATACTGGAAATCTTAAGTTGTTTGGTTTCTAGGATATTACATTGTCTTCAAGATATGTAATCAGAGGAATATTTCCTAGTATTTTGTCCACAGATCACTCTAGCAGTGCTGCTATAAAACAATTTAAACAAACAAACAAAAAAAACCAATTTAAACAGAGGAAGATACTAACTTCAACAATGTCAAAAAACAATTGGCATGGATATTGGTATCAGCCTGTTTATTACAATGGCTACTCTGTTAATACTCTATTATGATGAAAACATTTAGCATTGTGATCAATAAGATTATTATGAGTTATAAAAAATACAGAAGAAAATTTGGAAATTCCAGTTCATCCTTTGGTATTTTCTGTTATAACAATTCTGTTCATTAAAGTAAGATTTAATCCTGACTGCCACACTTATTTTAAAATAGATCCTGTAACTCTGAAAAACAAACAGGATTCTAGAGGGGAGGGGGGTGGGAGGATGGGTTAGCCTGGTGGTGGGTATTGAGGAGGGCACATTCTGCATGGAGCACTGGGTGTTATGCACAAACAATGAATCATGGAACACTTCATCTAAAACTAATGATGTAATGTATGGGGATTAACATAAGAATAAAAAATAAAAATAAAAAATAAATAATAAAAAAAAATAGATCCTGTAAAGTGTGCCTACCTTTTCCCCATGCAGTTTTAGTTTTCTTCTAATAATGCTCTACCCCAGTTGGTATACTTGACAAAACCTACTAATCCTTCAAGAAGACCCAACTTTTTTTTGTGGCCTGTTGTGTAAAGCCATTGTCTCTCTATGCAAATTAGCCCTGTTCCTCACAAGCCCTTCCACAGACCTTTGTCCCCAGTTCCCCTATAACCATGATTCTGTTGTGTAGGAATTGTCTCTCTTCCAGTTTGTATTCCTGACTGAAATATGTGCTTTGTGAGGGCAGAGATTATGTCTCAAACCATATCTGACATATGATAGAATGCTCCATGGACATACAGGCAAAGTGGTAGAGAAGTTTTTATTTAAATGTGCATTGGGGTTGCCTAGGTGGCTGTCAGTTGTCAATGGACTCTTGGTTTCGGCTGGGGGTCATGAACTCAGGATCCTGAGATGGAGCTCATTGGGCTCCATGCTCAGCAGGGAGCCTGCTTGAGATTCTCTCCCTCTCCCTACCCCAATTCCCCTCCCCACACTCACACATGTGTACTCTCTCTAAAATCAATTAATCAATCTTTTAAAAATAGATAAATATTCTTTCAAGATCTTTTGTCTGTTTTGTTTGGAGAGCAGTAGAGTTTCCCTCGGTGGGGGTGGGGCAGGGAGAATAAATTGCAAGCATCCGCAGGGTAAGGGACTTGCTTTATTTGTGTCTTCTCAGCACAAATACAAGTGCTATCCGTAGTGAGCCTTCAGTGAGTACTATAATGAGTCACTCATCTTTAAAGCAGGTCATGTTCTCAACTGAAAATAACTTAAGCTTGTCAATTATAAGTGTTACAATAAAGATTCTCTTTATAAGTAAATTCACTGTCTGATATTAGGAAAGTAATTAAGTATTATTAAAAGTGTTTTTTGCTATAGATATTCCACAATTAAAGCAAAGCAGATAGATAGGCTAACAAAGGTATTGTCTCTTTATTGTCTTCAAGACATTAACTTACTCACTTACATGTCCATTCATTTATTTTCTCATTCATTCAGTGATAATGTATTATTTATATGCTATCTATCTAGTGTGTGTACAAAGTACTAGTTTTCATGTGGTTTACAGGATGGCATTGAAGACAGATGTTAAAGAGGTAATTTCACAAATAATGGCAAATGGCAAATACAACTATAAAAAATGCTGGTTGCTACTAGAGGGGTCATAAGGGAACCTTAACCTTGTCAGGGATGGGAGAGGATTGGGAAGATAAAGTAGATTAAGGAAGGAATCTTTGAGGAAACATCACATAAGCTGAATCCAGAAGCAAGAGAGATTGCCTATCAAAGAGCTGAAGGAACAGAAGAGAGAAGTGAGCCTTTAGGGTAGAAGGAATGATGAGATAATGTTCTAATGCATGAAGGTACATTTTACACGAGGCAAGAATAAGGTGAGTGGGGTGTGACAAGGGAAGAGTCTGGAGATACAAACGGAGAATTAGATAGGAGTCAAAATAAATGGCATTCATGAAGTTGTCAGTTCTTTTAAACCAGCATTTATATTTTTAGTATTCTGAAAATATTTTAGGCAAGCATGAAAAATTTCTAATTTCAACCTAAAATACTTTAATTTTTAAATAATTATTCAATTCTTTATTTATATGGATTGCTGACAACTTATTTTTAAGGGACTTGAAATTGGAAAATATAGGAGCTGGTTATGGGAGTTTGTGACTAATTGAATAGGCCTGGCTCTCATGAATAGGAAGAGGAGAGTGGGTGTGATGAACACTTAAGGAGGTAGAGCCAGGCCTAAATAGTAGCTACCCCCAGCGCACTCAGTTTTCCAGACAAAAAGCATGTCTTAGATTTGCTGTTACTAGAAAAGGATAGCTCAACTAGCTCTGGGCAAGCAGTGGTAGGGAACTGACCTTACCAAAAGGACTGTACAGTAGAGGTCACAAAATAGGAGCTCTCAGTGTAACTCCTGTCTTTAGCTTTTCTATGTAAATCACATAGATGACAAGCTATTGTTTTTTGTTATACTAAAATGCACAGCCCTTTTGTATCAACAGAATCTAAAGCAAGATATATCACTATGGCAACTGCATCTCAAGCCAGAAAATGGACATTCTATGATGTGCAGAATTTTATTGAGGTAGTGGTCTCATGCAGTTCCTAGGGCTCTGGTAGCAGAGACAAGATAGGAGTAAGAAGTCAATACATAGTGTTCTGTAGGTTAGTAGGCAGCATCTCTATACAGCTCATTTCCTCTAGTTTGTCCTGCCATTATTCAGAGATCGTTACCTATCTGAAAGCATGGCTTTGGCCTTGTGAGGAAGAGGTTGACTACTGACAAATGTTTCCTCATGGCTTTGACTTTCCGTATTACCTTGAATTGATTGTAGGTGGTTTTGTACAGTTTGCTAGGCAATATCATGTATTTTCTTTTCAGTGCTATTCTTGGAACACTTCAGGTAAGAGAAGATACCAAATTTTCATCTATTTGTGTTTGTCTATATATTCACTTGTAAATAATATACTGTTGGAAATTTAAAATATCTAGAAATTAATTGTGGTATATTACCACTCCATATTAAGGCATTTGCTCTGTTAGACAGATTAATATAAAGATGATCAGTATAGGATTCATATTTGTAAGTGATATGTTACTAGGAATCTTGTGGGGAAAGGATTAAAAGATTAAGAGCCATGCTGCTCATTACACAGCCTTCTGAAGAAGTTTATTTTTTTTAATCTTTTGTCAAATTTAAACAAAAAATTTATGAAAAAGGATTTTTTTCATTTTGATTTAGTGAATTGAATGTATCAAGAGACTCACAACTAGAAAGCAATATTATTTTAAACTTGTCTTACATTGATAGAAGATATCAAATCTTTTGTACAGGAGAGCTTCTAAGTCAAAAAATATGATTTTTTAATATATTTATGAAAACCAATAATTTATTAAAATCTGGAAGTTCTGGTCAAGCATATGAAACAGCAAGTGAGGATTTAACAACTTGGATATTCACAACAACTTAGGCATACCCAGTTTTGTTTATTTTTCTTTTCACATAAGTGTAGACACAAAATATCTTCAATATCAATGATTTATTCTCTCAACAACTGGGTTAAGGAGTGAAAGGAAAGTTGACATGAGCAAGTGAATTCTGAAGGAAAGATGAGGGAAGAGAAATAAATCACTTTCAAATATTTTTCATGACTAGAAGGCCTCCCTTTTATTTACATTCATTTTGCACTTGACTCCTCATTAAGATATGCCTCTATTCATCTTTTCATTAGCAGGGATTCATAGCAACCTAGAAAGAGACAGACAGACATTGTAAGCTTTCTTGCCTGATAGGGTGGAGGACAAAGTTGTCTTGTTTGTATAACTTTAGCCTTTTTGATATTACTGAGGAGTAATAGAGCAACCTCACAAGAGCAACCCTGAATTATAGATGTTGGGATGATGAATGAGCAATTCATCCAGAGCTTCCTTTGGATAAGCAAACAGTCTTAGACCTGTGTGTGAAGTACTCTCCAGGCAGCTGGGGAATAGGTCAAGTCAATGTCATTATTTTCCTGAAAGTACTTTCTGTTCTAGGCATGGAGTCTTTTCAAGGCAGCAAGAAATATCACACAGATGACTCAGCGTCATGCACAGGTGCTGGCTGGACTCAGCCCTTGGACCTGGGATTATAGCCTATTGAGATAATCAGTGAGATGTTAAAGAATTCCAGTCCAGGATCAAAAACAAAGCAAGCATTTTCCTGTTTTGTTTTGTTCTGTTTTCCAGTTGGTTTCCCATGATCCTTTTTAAGTGTAAATTCTGTTTATTTGATTTGCTTTAAGGTCATCCATATTGAAGGAGCTAAAAATGTACATAATAATCAAAGTATGCAAAACTTATTTGGTAGAGGTTTGTAGAAACAAATCTTTCATATCCTAATGATTACCCAAATGTACTTATGAATCAAAATCTTTTCCTTTTTCTAATTTTGTAGTTAGTCTCAAAACTGTTTTTTACACCTAGTTAAATTACTGCCAAGGTTGACTATGGTCATGAAATTATAAATCTTAGGGAAAATATTCTGGTTCTTTACCCTTGCAATGAAACAAATCATCTTAATTTCCAAGAATACATTTTTATTTTTATTTTCTCTCTAATAATGTTCTCAGTTCCTGAGTGCACCATTTTTGGGGGGAAGTAACTTTAGAATGTACATTCTCAGACTTACTTTGGGGTTGGTTTAGGGTAGAAGCTGATTGAAAATTTTTTTTTAAAGATTTTATTTATTTATTTGAGACAGAGAGAATGAGAGATAGAGAGCATGAGAGGGAGGAGGGTCAGAGGGAGAAGCAGACTCCCTGCTGAGCAGGGAGCCCGATGCGGGACTCGATCCCGGGACTCCAGGATCATGACCTGAGCCGGAGGCAGTCGCTTAACCAACTGAGCCACCCAGGCGCCCCGAAGCTGATTGAAATTTAACTGATTCAACTTGTCATAACATACAAAGGCTAAGAAACGGATAATTGAGAAAACATTCTGAAAATAAAGTTAAACTTGGTGATCTCTAATAATATCTTGCTAAAATTTCAGCTGTCAAGGAATAATTAGCCAATGAAATGAATATATTAGGTAGATGTTTCACTAATGTTCAGGTTACTATCTTAGTTACTATTATTTAGTATTCAACACACATTCACTGAGCATTATAAGATGCATAGTATCTTGTTAAATGTTCAAACACTTAAAGTTGTTGGGGTGGTAACTCAAAACTCAGATAAAAATTTATACAAACTGGGGCACCTGGGTGGCTCAGTCGTTGAGCGTCTGCCTTCGGCTCAGGTCATGATCCCAGGGTCCTGCGATCAAGCCCTGCATTGGGCTCCCTGCTCAATGGGGAGCCTGCTTCTCCCTCTGACCCTCCTCCTGCTTGTGTTCCCTCTCTCGCTGTGTCTCTCTCTGTCAAATAAATAAATAAAATCTTTAAAAAAATTTATACAAACTAATGAATTCAAATCAAAGCAAAAATATTTGATAATAACACAGGAGTTCAGAGAAAGGGGAAAATGATTTATGAAGGAAAGCCAATTAAAGATGTACCATATAAGCAAGTGTTGAGGAGAATGGGCATGATTTGTATAGATAGACAGAGGAAGAAGATTTAAATAAAGGTAACATAAATAGAAGCCTGAGATCAAAAAAGAGTGTGTTGTATTTAAGAGACAGTCAGGAAACTATAAAGGTCTCAATGGAATATTTATAGTAGTGTGAAATAAGGTTAGACAGAATTTTGAAGGCCAAGCTGAGGTTTTAGAATTTATACAATGAGCACTAAGGAATTATGAGAAGTTTTGGAAGAAACCCTACCCTGCTGATGGTAGCGAAAATTGGTTCAACATTTCTGAAAATTTTCATATTCTTTGACCCAACCTTGACAATTCTGGGAATCTATCCTGAGGAGAGAAAATCAGAGGTGACTTAAAAGTGAATATTCTACAATGCTATTAATAACATTGAGAAACTGAATTTTGCCTAAGTGTCCAACAATAGGGAAATAGTTAAATGAATGACGATACTTCTTGGAACATGACATGCTCATTGAACCCCAAGTTCTAAAAGCAAATCTAAGACCCAAAAATGTAATCTATTTAGTAAATTAGTTAGGCTAAAAACAGATACCAGTAGTATTGAAAAGTACACAAAAATATTAACTCCGGTTATCAATGGATAAGGAATATTCTGGGTGATTCTTTTGTCCTTTTCTGGATTTACAAACTTTGTAACATGGAGTTTCCATAATTTTGTAGTACATAATATTTCCACAAAATAAACAATTATAAGGTAATTTGTGACAAGATACCGACATAAAGACTTCTATATTTTAGGAAGAGCAATGTGTGAGACTATAGTAATAAGATATGGGGCTGCAGGAGGCATATATAACTGTATATGCTTGAAAGGATGATTAGAATGGAAAGAATAGGTGAGTGAAAGAAACATGATCAGGATTTAATATTTGCTTGGATATAAGGTGTGAAGGAAAAATACTGTCAAAATGTCAAGCCTGAAAATTGATTGAAATGAAAATCATTACTTTCAGTGATAAATTGTGATGATTTTGATATTGAATTATTATATTTTAGGACATAATAGGTACCCAGAATATGAGGATAAGGCTTATATGAAAAAGAGGAAGTAAAAAATACGCATTTAAGGATCATCAAGTAGTATTTTAAGCTGTTAGAGATGACCAGCTAGAATATGAAAAGACAGCAGAAAGAAGGGAAGCCCAACTTGAACCTTGGAGAATAAAATCCATAAATGGAGGAGGATAAAACAGCAAATAACCTAGAGAAAAGTGGTCAAGGAGCAGGAAGTTGGAGAATGGCATAATCTACAATGTCACTGGAAAACAAAGGAAGGGCGTGTTTCAGTGTGATAGTTGTTAGTGTTGTCAAATACGGTAGTGTTCTGAAAAAAAAAAAAAGTGTTGCAAAAGAACATCACCAACATAGAACATTAATAAGGGGATGGACAGAGGATAGGCTTGTGTGTGTCCTTAGTAACTGCAGACTTAAAGTTGAATTCGAAACTATTGTTTAAAAATTTGGTACAACATGAAGAACCTATGAATATTTGGGAATTGTCATTTGCTTCCTACCTGGAGTCCATGTGCACAATGATGTCCATGAATGAAGTGCATGATGCTTTCTCTACTATTTTTATTTCAGGCAAATACTTTAGATAGAATCAAGAATTTTACAAAGTGTTTTCCTAAAACTTCAATTCCATAGGATTTTATGAGTGTGAGAGTTAAATAAATAAAGTGTTCTGGAGTAAAGGGATTTGGGGAAATACTGAGTTATACAAAACTAAGAAGGTTTCTTTAAAGAAAGACTTCATGTAACTTACTATTTTTATATGTACTGTGAATGTCCATAGAGGGGCTTTGGAACAAAACAATTTCCAAAATTCATTGAGCATAGAATCCTTTTTTCATGGAGCACCTCCTCGACTAGTTTTCTGTGGACTTGGTATTGGGAAATAATGACAGACTTACTGTATTGAGAAGTTTGGCCTCTCCCCTCTCCCAAGGATCACCTATCCTACAACTTCAGTTTTGAGCTCTTCAAGCTCAGAACAACAGAGATGCTAATTATTGTACATTTATGGAACTTCTCCTCATCTTTCACAGTTTTTATTTAGAATTACTTAGTAAAATATTCTTCAGAAGGTAACTGCAGCCAACGTAAGACTAAATAGATGCTGCTCTTCTTGAAAAAAGTAAAATGTGACTTTTGATCTTTGATAATGTTTAGCATTCCAGTTCTTTCCTTTAAGAAGAGCTATCATTTGGCTGTAATAAATAGTTTAACAATAATTTGAGGAAAATTAATTTCAAGACTAAATTATTAACCTCACATTCAGTATTTCATTTTCTATTATGCCACAAATATGGACTGTTTTTCAGTCATACACCTGAGCTGGCTCAACATTCTCCATTTTCTCTACTTACTGACTTTTGTTCCCTAAACATAATTTCATGAAAAGGATTCTGTGACTCGTAGGCCAGAAACCCCCATAGAAGAACTCTGTGCCTACTGCTATCAAATAATTTACTGCATTGTAGTCGCCTGCTCTCTGGTCTGTCTTTGTACTAAATGTGTTTGGAACCACTAAATGTATAGTGTCTAGGATCTAGTCATTGCTTAATAATGGTTGAATAAATGAGTACGAGTTAATTAATGGGTCTTCTGTGCATTTATGAATTCTGAAACTCTATAGTAAGTGTTTGGTTATAGGAGGTTATAGAAAGCTCAAATGATTTAGAAATGCAATGTGTATTTTTTTTTTAACTTTTTGAATCACTTCCTTTGGATTTTTCCTATGCTAGTGAGTATTCCAGAATTCAAGAATTTTTATTTAATAAGCTATACTTTACAAATATCAAGAAATTTCTCCCAGTGCTTCATCTCCATTCTTCCTCCTTTTTTCTAATAACCTTCCTTTCCTTCAAACTTTAAAATGAACAGATGGGCTGTTCCAAAGTTTTTACAAATCTACTGCTAAACATTCTTACAGACTAAGTAAGCAACAATTGAAAATGAAATCCAACAGTTGTTTTACTGTTCTCCCATCAACTGGAGCAATGAAATGATTCCACGGGAGCATTTCTGCCACTAGAGAATGTGATAGTGTTGTACTCTATTTCCTTTTACTTTCATAAGTGATAATAGATGATTTCTTCTTGTTTCTCCCTCTCTTCTTTCTTGTCTTCTTCTGCAGATGCCAGTGATTTCAAATTCTTTTAGCTGCAGAAACTTTCTTTAAAAATATCTTATGTATGCTTCTAGTTACAGAAAAGTAGAACTGCTCTGTATGGCAATTGGAGAAATGTAGTGGGAGGTGAACTCCCACCTCGTTTCAAGCTTCTGCAGTGGACTCTGTGATATATCCATGGAACATAAATGCAAAACCATTGGGCTAAAAGTTTAGCTTTTTTTCTAAAGAATGCAGGACTATATAGTTCACATTTTAATCTAAAGTCTGCCCTTCTATAGCAGGACTTGCTAGGCCTCTCAATTATGGCCCATTCTTTAATGCTAATAATCAACTGATAGAATATTTAGTCATTCAATAAACTGAAAACACAGAATCATACTTTGGTTTGTTTGTTTGTTTTATGGAGGACCTATAAGCTGTGTTTTTGTCTGAAAATAAATATATAAATATGGAAGAGAAACTAATAGGGGTCTAGATGATTTAGAGCATTAATACAAATGAGACATAAAGAAATTTACCTCTAGGCTAGTAATCTGAATTTTCCCAGAACAATAACAACTAAAAATTGTCAACCTCTGACAGCTGTTTGATAGTTGATAGAAAATGTGGTAGGACTCTCCATCTCATTCACATTATGCAGGTGTCCACATTTAAAAAAAAAATCATAATTGGCACTAATTAAGACTATTGTTGGCAGCTTCAGCAAGAAGGCCAGACACTGAGTGGGCAGGAAGATCTTCCTGGCCTCTTAGCCCCAGACTTCCTGGCAAGTCACTGCTGAATTGCATTAACAGAGCTAAGTTATTCTTGCTCTTCTAATTCTTTAGAAAGAGAAACTCAATTTGCTATTACTAGCAAAAATAAACAATTCCAGTACATTTATTACTATACATTTATTACATATATTGGAAAGTCCAGGCTCAGGATGATCTTTGGTAGTAGGGATGGGCACACGCATTATGCATCATCCCTTATGAGAAGGCAGTGTAGCCAGATCATCGGCACAAGCTCTGTACGCTTAACATCCACACGATTGACAGGAGAGATAATTCTTATTAACTGTGTGATGGACCTGTATCAGCTGATAACCACGAGCTTTGCATTTAGGACTTGCTGCCAATACCTCTTGGCCTTTGTATTTCAGTTGTAATGTATGACTCATATTTGCCACCGGACACATTTGTGACTTTTATCTTGTTCACACATGAAAATGAAGTTGGCAATGAAACTTATTGTCTTGGGATACCCATCCTGAAGAGTATTTTTATATTTTCCGTGATGATAAGATTGTAGGCATAGAAGATTCATTCTCCTTGGTTGAGGAAGAGAGAAAATGTGTGTCTGTGTAGGCCAATCAATGTGAAAAAGGTGCTTGGCATTGGTTTTTAGTATGTGTATTTACAAATTATTCAGCCTTACAGACCCATGTTCAGTTTTACATTCAGATGCAGGCCTGGGTTGGGGATGGGAGGAAAATAAAGCTCTGAAGTGGGGTACCTAATCATATGAAGGTTTGCAATTTTGTTAGGAATAATAGAGAAGCAATATTGAGAGCTGTGGGGTTAATGAACACGGATGTGGCTTTCATGTGCAAATTTCTTTTGATTAGATGGAACAACAATTCCCAGAGTTGAGACTGGTGTCCACACACCCAGGCCTGCATCTGCATGTAAATGGCTTCATTAGAGGCCAGATCTGTGTGCACTGATGAACTATACAAGGCACTCACAGAGTCTCCGCTTCATGGGCTGCTTTCTTGCTGTGTCTGTTTCCTGTTCAGAAAACAAGTGATATATTTCTCCTTTCTGCCAAGCTGTTGAAAAAAAAGGATAGATTGAGAACACAAAGGGGTGAGGCCAGTGTACTGTTAACATGTTTGTTCTCTTATTCTTGTAGACTGCAGATTGGAAACATATCCTTTTATATTTCTGAGCAAAACTAAACTTCCTCAGATTTACCCGGCCGTTATCAAGTTTAGAGTTTTCGTGGTTTGCCATTTATTCAATGCTGACAGGAGAATGGCCCTTGTGTCGAACAAGAGTATCACTGAATATACAAAGAACCTGACTGTTTGCTCATTCTACCTAGGTTGAACCAGACCTCTAAAACTCCCTGGGTTTTACTTTACCATTCAGGGCTTACCGTTAAGGGGAACAGTCTCCTTTGTGAGAGAAAAGGATGCAAGATGTAGTCAATATTTGCTTAATAAAATTCTGAAGAATCATTAGTTTGGAATATTTCTAGGGAATTTTCATCAATAATCAGTTGATTTATAAATGGAACTGGTTTGCTTTCAGCAGTAGTCCATTTATTTTAGATGGAGTTCATTGGTGCCTGGTTTTGGGTGGTGCTAATTTTGTGGGCTCTGAAGTAATAAGACCTGTATTATATAATAAAAGTAGTTGCCAGGTTATTTCTCTTCACAATTTTTTAGGGGAACAGTTTTAATAAACTATTGAGGTTTAATTTACACACCATAAAATGCATAGATTTTTAAGTGCAGTAAAGAATTTTGCTAAGTCTGTATACCATAATCAAGATATAGAACATTTTCTGACCTCAACAGATTTCCTTGTGCTCCTTCCCAATCAACATCTCCTGTACCCCAGCCTTTGATGACATTGATCTGCTTTCAATCAATGTATTAGATTTTCTTCCCTGCAGCTTTAAATAAATGGTATCACATGTATTCTTTTCCATCTGACTTTTGTTCTCAGCATAACATTTTAAATATTCATCCACATCATTGTATGTATTTGTAACTTATTCCTTTTTACTGCTGAGGAATATTCATTTTGATATACCATGATGTGTTTATCCATTTACCTGCTGATGTTCTTTTAGGCTGTTTCTGGTTTGGGACTGTAATGAATAAACTTACTGTAAGCATTTGTGTACAAATCTTTATTTGGACTTATGTTCTTATTTCTTTTGAGTAAATACCTATGATTGCTAGTTCATATAGTAAGATTATGCTGAACTTTAATAGAAATTTCCAAACTATGGGGTGTGCCTGGGTGGCTCAGTCGTTGGGCGTCTGCCTTGGCGCAGGTCATTATCCCAGGGTCCTTGGATCAAGCCCTGTGTCAGGCTCCCTGCTCAGTGGGAAGCCTGCTTCTTCCTCTCCCACTCCCCCTGCTTGTGTTCCCTCTCTCACTGTGTCTCTCTCTGTCATATAAGTAAATAAAATCTTAAAAAAAAAAAAAAAGAAAGAAAGAAAAGAAACTTCCAAACTATGCTAATGTGACTCAGCAGGACTGAGTCAGTTTGCATTCCACTAGCAATGTATAAGAATGCTAGTTATTTCATAGTCTAGCTGACATTCAGTATTGACCATCTTTTAAATTTTAGCCCCCCCTTCTAATGACCACTATATGGTATTTCACTGCATTTTCATTTCATATTTCACTAAATTTTCATTTCCCAGGGGATTAATAATGTTGAACATTTTTTCCTATATACATTGACCTTGAATATGTCTTATTTTGTGAAGTTTTGCTCCTATTTTTGATACTTTCGCATTCCCCTTCTTGGTATATGTGAGTTCTTTAAATATTCTGGATCTGGCTACAAGCTCATTTTCAGAAATATTAATTGCAAAATTTTCTCCTAGTTAGTGTCATGCCTCTTCATTTTCCTGATCATGTCTTTTGAGTAGATTTTTTTTTTTTAAATCATGAAGCTCAATTCATTGTTTCTTTTGTTACTGCTTTTTATGACCTCTATGAAAAATATTTGTCTTCTGTAAGGTCACAAAAATTTGTTTCCTAGAAATTTTATAGTTTTAACTTTTATATTTAATTCTAGCTCCATTTCAAGTTAATTTTTGTGTGTGTTATAAGGTTTGAGGGGTTTTTTTTCTTATAATGATATTGTTATTTTATCACTGTTTTATGAAAAACACTTATCTTTTCATCATTGAATTGCTCTAGCAACTTATAAAAAATCAAGTAAGTTGCTGAATAAAGTATATATTTGTGGGTTTATTTCTGGAATCTTCTGTTTCATTGATCTGTATCTCTATCCTTAAGCCGGTACCACATTATTTAAATTATTGCAGCTTTAGAGTAAGTCTTGAAATCAAGTAGTGTAATTCTTTCACTTTTTTCCTTCATCATCAGTTTTAATTATTCTTGATCCTTTGAATTTTCACATAAATGTTAGAGTCAGCTTATTAATTTCTTTTTTTTTTTTTTAGGATTTTATTTATTTGACAGAGAGAGACACAGTGAGAGAGGGAACACAAGCAGGGGGAGTGGGAGAAGGAGACACAGGCTTCCCGCGGGGCAGGGAGCCTGATGTGGGGCTCCATCCCAGGACCCTGGGATCATGACCTGAGCCGAAGGCAGCTGCTTAACGACTGAGCCACCCAGGTGCCCCCAGCTTATTAATTTCTACCAAAAAAACCAAACTGTTCAAATTTGTACTTGAGTAGACTCTAGGTTCATTTTGGGGAGAATTGAATTTTAACCATATTGAATATTATAATTCATCAACATGGTATATCTCTCCATTTACTTAGATTTTAGATTTTTCTCAGAAATCTTTTATAATTTTCATTGTGCAGATCTTACAAAAACTGCCAATTTATCCATAAATATTTTACAGTTTTGGATGCTGTTCTAATTTTGGTTTCCATTTTTTTCTAGGATATAAAAATATAAATAATTTCTGCATATTCACCTAATATTCTGATAACCGGCTAAAATTGTTAGTTCTTTTTTTTTAAAAGATTTTATTTATTTATTTATTTATTTAAGATTTTATCTATTTATTTGAGAGAGAGACTGAGAGAGGGGAGGGTCAGGAGGGTCAGAGGGAGAAGCAGACTCCCTGCCGAGCAGGGAGCCCGATGTGGGACTCGATCCAGGGACTCCAGGATCATGACCTGAGCCGAAAGCAGTTGCTTAACCAACTGAGCCACCCAGGCGCCCAAAGATTTTATTTATTTATTTGACAGAGAGAGACACAGCAAGAGAGGGAATACAAGCAGGGGGAGTGGGAGAGGCAGAAGCAGGCTTCCTGCTGAGCAGGGATCCCAATGCGGGGCTCGATCCCAGGACCCTGGGGTCATGACCTGAGCCTAAGGCAAACGCTTAACGACTGAGCCACCAGGCGCCCCATTAGTTCTTTTTTTATTGAAAGTATTTTATTTATTTTATTCTTTTTTTTTTAAGATTTTATTTATTTATTTATTTGACAGAGAGAGAGACACAGTGAGAGAGGGAACAAAAGCAGGGGGAGTGGGAGAGGGAGAAGCGGGCCTCCCGCTGAGCAGGGAGCCCCATGCGGGGCTCCATCCCAGGACCCTGGGATCACGACCTGAGCCGAAGGCAGATGCTTAATGACTGAGCCACCCAGGTGCCCCTATTTATTTTATTCTATTGTGTGATTTTTCAGTGATTATCTATGCTAGATACTGTGCTAAGCATAGAACAAACATTACCTCATTCAGTAATTAAACAATTCTTGAGATAGATTCTGTTATTTTTAACGGCTTTATTGAAGTATAATTGATGTACAAAGAACTGCACATATTCAATGTATATAATTTTGATGAGTTTGTACTTATGCAAATACTCTTAATACCATTCCCATAATCAAGATAACAGACCTATCCAACATCTCCCAGAATTTTCTTGTATCCCATTTTGGGGGCGGGGGGAGAGGGCTAAGTAAAAAACAATATGACAGCTCCATTTTTAACAAATTTTGAAGTGCACAATCCTGTATTGTTAACTCTAGGCACTAGTATGTGGTACAGCAGATCTCTAGAACTTATTCAACTGGCGTAAGTGAAACTTTATACCCTTTGAATAACACCTTCCCATTTTCCCCATCCCTTAGCCACTGACAATCAGTACTGTATTCTCTCCTTCCATCAGTTTGGCTATTTTAAATACTTCATATAGGTGGAATCATGCAGTATTTATCCTTCTGTGACTGGTTTATTTCACTGAACATAAGAAATGTTAGAAAGGTTGTGGAGAAATTGGAACCGTGTTGGTAGGAATGTAAAATGGTGCAGCAACTATACAAAACAATACGGAGGTCCCTCAAAAAATTAAAAACAGACTTACCATATGATCTAGCAATTCCACTCTGGATATATATAGGAAATGATTTTTGAAATCAGGATCTCAAAGAGATACCAGCTCTCTCATGTTCTTTGAAGCATTGTTCACAATACCAAATATGGAAACAACCCAGGTGTTCATTAACAGATAAACGGATACAGAAAATGTGCTATACACATACAGTGGAATATTATTCAATGCTTAAAAATAAGGAAATTCTCGGGGTGCCTGGGGGCTCAACTGGTTAAACATCCAACTCTTGATCTTGGCTCAGGTTGTGATCTGGGATTCATAGGATCAAGCCCTGCATCAGGCTCTGTGCTCAAGTGGGGAGTCTGCTTGAGATTCTCTCCCTCCCTTGCCCCTCCCCCTGCTTGCTCTCTCTCTTGCTCGAATAAATAAATAAATCTTTTAAAAAATTATAAAAAATTAAAAAATAAGGAAATTCTGCTATTTGAAACATCAGTTATTAATTCTTGCATGACATTCTTACTCTTAAACCAAACTTGCATTCTTAAAATAAAGTTCATGATGTAATATCCTTTTTATACATCGCTGGTTTTCATTTGCTAATATTTTGTGAAGCCTTTTTGCATCTGTGTCCATGAAGATATTATTTTCTTGTAGTGTCTGCCTGATTTTGGTATCTGGAAAATGCTTTCTTCCTAAAATTCATTGAGAACTTTTCCTTTCTTCTCAGTTATTTTTTAGAGTTTGTGAAAGACTCGCATTAATTCTTCCTTAAATGTTTGATGGAATTGTTTAGTATGGAAAGCTGGGCCCTGTTTTTTCTTTGTGGGAAAGTTCTTAACTAAATTCAATTTCTTTAGTAGATATAGGAATACTCAGATTTTCAATTTCTTTCTGAATCAGTTTTGTATTATGTCTTCTAGTGAATTAGTCTGTCTCATCTGAGTTTTCAAATTTATTGACAGTTTTCATATAATTCTTTTATTATTCTTTTAATATCTGTAAGGTGTGTAATGTTCTATATTTTATTCCCAACATTGCTATTTTTGTCTTCTTTCTGTTTTTTGTTGTTGTTGTTGTTGTTGTTGTTGTTGTTTTGATAAATCTAGCAAGTGATTTACCAATTTTATGGGTCTTCTGCAAGGTTTTATTGATTTTCTCCACTCTGTTTTCTATTACATTTGTTTTCTCTTATATCTTTAATATTTTCTACCTTTTGTTTACTGTATTCTATTTACTCTTCCTTTTTAGTTTGTTCATGCAAAAACTTAGATCATTGATCTGAGACCCCTTTTTTTCTAATCTAAGCATTTAAAATTAAAATTACATTTTTCCTACATACACTGCTTTAGCATCATCCCACACTTTTTGACATACTGTATTTTCATTTTCATTCAGTACAAAATAATTTCCAATTTCTTTTGCAGTGTCTTCTTTGAATCAAGAGTTATTTAAACTTGTTTTAACCTCTTCAGATACTAGGGGTTTCTATATATTATTCTGTTATTGATTTATATTTTAATTTCAATTTGGTCAGAAAATATGCTCTTATGATTTCAGTCTCTTTAAATTTATTTAGTCTTGCTTTATGGTCTTTCTTTATGAATGCTTCGTATGTTCTTGGAACTAATGTGCACTCTGATAATGAAAGCTGGAGTATTCTATAATGTCAATTAGATCAAGTTAGTAGGCAGTGTTGTTCAGGTTTTCTATAAGGTTTCTTATTTTCTGCCAAGAGTATTAAAGTCTTCAACTGCAATGTGGAAGTTTATTTCTCCTTTTGGTTCTGTCATATTTTGCTTCAAGTATTTTGAAGATTTGTTACTGGGTATGTATACACTTAGAGCTTTTAGGTTCTATTAGTGAGTTGACCCTTCAGTCATTATGCGTTATCTTTTGTTATCATTCATAATATCCCTTGTTTTGAAGTCTGCCTTGTCTGATATTCACAGAACTCCAACTTTCTTATTATTGTTTGCAAGGGCTATCTATTCTAGAATTTACTTTTAACCTATCTATTTCTTTGTATTAAAAATGGGTTTTTCATAGAGAACAAAATAGGTTTTGCTTTTTTATCCAGTGTGTCAATCTCTCCCCTTTAACTGGGGTACTTAGATCATTTACATTTAATATAAGTATCAAATTCATTAGGTTCATATCTTATACTATGCTATTTGTTTAAAATTTTTTCTCATCTGTTCTTTTCCCTTTTTTTGCTGCTTTATTTTGCATTAATTGAGGAAATTTTGATTTTCTCATTCTAAATCACTGATTGGTTTATTAACCATATCTTTTAGGAGTTGCTCCACATTTTGCAATGTGCATCTTTCACTTAAAACAATCATCTTTCAAATGATATTATATCACTTCACCATAATAACAGCTTTCTTTTCTAATTTAAGCAAGTGGGTTGACCTTCACATAAGAAAAGTTTAATGTGATTCAAAATCCACATCTCAGCCTATTGGTGCTGGCCTATTTTTCATAGGAAGGCATTATTTCTGTCCTGAATATACAGGCTTTTGGTCACAAGGGTACTGGGATAAGGTGGCAAGTTTATAATGACAGACTTTTCATGAAACATAAGATAGACAATTGCATAGGAACTTGGAAGTTGTGTTTTATATATCAGTGTATCCACAGAGCATGGCACAGGGTCAGATCAGGTTCATCTGGAGTTCTGAAAATATATGTAGTCAGAAGATGAATATATGACACAAAGGATGGCTAGCATTAACCTGGACAAATAGCCAAGAGCTCTAGTACACCATTAAATTGTCCAGAGTGCCTTTGCTACATGTTTTTGGTCAGTCATCAGACTTATTATAATTTCATATATTTGAAAATATTTTAAGAGGAGAGAGGTTAAACTTGTTGGGTAGAGGTTTTTAAAACCTTTTCATGCAAAACTATCAAATGTACTCCTTTGAACTTAGATTATGTATTCTCCTGTGATGCTAGAATGAACCTGAGCAATTTGGGGAAGACATGAGAAGTCAGAGTGGTCTCTATCTCTTTCTTTGCTTTTTCCTGTGGCCCCCAGAAAGCCATGGCTAATGAAGAAGGATGCTGTGTTAGCATAAGGTTTGAAGGTAGGAGAAATCCCAAGGGCAAAAATATGAATTAGAATATTCTGAAGAAAATTGTCTTGCACTTTGTGTCTATGTATTTTTTTATCCAAAATGTTATTTTTTAAATTAGATGCTATTTTTTAAATTTAATTTTATTATGTTATGTTAATCACCATACATTACACCATTAGTTTTTGATGTAGTGTTCCATGATTCATTGTTTGCATATAACACCCAGTGCTCCATTCAGTACATCCCCTCTTTAATACCTATCACCAGGCTAACCCATCCCCCCACCTCCTCCCCTCTAGAACCCTCAGTTTGTTTCTCAGAGTCCATAGTCTTTCATGGTTCTTCTCCCCCTCCGATTTTGCCCCCTACATTTTCCCCTTCCTACTATCTTCTTCTTCTTCTTTTTTAAACATATAATGTATTATTTGTTTTAGAGGTACAGGTCTGATATTCATCAGTCTTACACAATTCACAATGCTCAGCAGAGCACATACCCTCCGTAATGTCTATCACCCAGCCACTCCATCCCTCACACCCCCTACCACTCCAGCAACACTTAGTTTGTTTCCCGAGATTAAGAATTCCTCATATCAGTGAGATCATATGATACACATCTTTCTCTGATTGACTTATTTCGCTTAGCATAATACCCTCTTGTTCCATCCACATCGTTGCAAAGGGCAAGATTTCATTTTTTGATGGCTGCATAATATTCCGTTGTGTGTGTGTGTGCGTGTGTGTGTGTATACACATATCACATCTTCTTTATCCATTCATCTGTTGATGGACATCTAGGCCCTTTCCATAGTTGGGCTATTATAGACATTGCTGCTATAAACATTGGGGTGCATGTGCCCCTTTGGATCACTACATTTGTATCTTTGGGGTAAATACCCCGTAGTGCAATTGCTGGGTTGTAGGGTAGCTCTATTTTCAACTTTTTTAAGAATGTCCATACTGTTTTCCAGAGTGGCTGCACCAGCCTGCATTCCCACCAACAGTGTAGGAGGGTTCCCCTTTCTCTGCATCCTCGCCAACATCTGTCGTTTCCTGTCTTGTTAATTTTAGCCATTCTGACTGGTGTGATGTGGTATCTCATTGAGGTTTTGATTTGTATTTCCCTGAAACCGAGTGATGTTGAGCACTTTTTCATGTGTCTGTTGGCCATTTGGATGTCTTTGCAGAAATGTCTGTTCATGTCTTCTGCCCATTTCTCATTTGGATTAGTTGTTCTTTGGGTGTTGAGTTTGATAAGTTCTTTATGGATTTTGGATACTAGCCCTTCATCTGATATGTCATTTGCAAATATCTTCTCCCATTCTGTTGATCGTCTTTTGGTTTTGTTTCCCTTGCTTTTGGCGATGTTTCTAGGAAGAAGGTGCTGCGGCTGAGGTCGAAGAGGTTGCTGCCTGTGTTCTCCTTTAGGATTTGGATGGACTCCTGTCTCACATTGAGGTCTTTCAACCATTTGGAGTCTATTTTTGTGTGTGGTGTAAGGAAATGGTCCAGTTTCATTCTTCTGCATGTGGCTGTCCCAATATGATTTGTTGAAGAGACTGTCTTTTTTCCATTGGACATCTTTCCTGCTTTGTCACAGATTAGTTGACCATAGAGTTCAGGGTCCATTTCTGGGCTCTCTATCCTGTTCCACTGATCTATGTGTCTGTTTTTGTGCCAGTACCATACTATCTTGGTGATTACAGCTTTGTAATAGAGCTTGAAGTCGGGAATTGTGATGCCGCCGGCTTTGCTTTTCTTTTTCAACATTCCTCTGGCTATTCAGGGTCTTTTCTGGTTCCATACAAATTTTAGGATTATTTGTTCCATTTCTTTGAAAAAAGTTGATGGTATTTTAATAGGGATTACATTGAATGTGTAGATTTTTCTAGGTAGCTTTGACATCTTCACAATATCTGTTCTTCCAATCCATGAGCATGGAACGTTTTTCATTTCTTTGTGTCTTCCTCAATTTCTTTCATGAGTATTTTATAGTTTTCTGAGTACAGATTCTTTGCCTCATTGATTTATTTATTATTATTTATTATTATTATTATTATTTATTATTTATTATTTGCCTCATTAGATTTATTCCTAGGTATCTTATGGTTTTGGATGCAGCTGTAAATGGGATCAACTCCTTAATTTCTCTTTCTTCTGTCTTGTTGGTGGTGGATAGGAATGCCACTGATTTCTGTGCATTGATTTTATGTCCTGCACTTTACTGAATTCCTGTATGACTTCTAGCAGTTTTGGGGTGGAGTCTTTTGGGTTTTCCACATAAAGTATCATATCATCTGCAAAGAGTGAGAGATTGACTTCTTTGCTGATTTGGGTGCCTTTTATTTCTTTTTGTTGTCTGATTGCTGTGGCTAGGACTTCTAGTACTGTGTTGAATAGCAGTGGTGATAATGGACATCCCTGCCATGTTCCTGACCTTAGGGGAAAAGCTCTCAGTTTTTCCCCATTGAGAATGATGTTCGCTGTCGGTTTTTCATAGATGGCTTTTATGATATTGAGGTATGTACTGTCTATCCCTATACTCTGAAGAGTTTTGATCAAGAAGGGATGCTGTACTTTGTCAAATGCTTTTTCTGCATCTATTGAGAGGATCATATGGTTCTTGTTCTTTCTTTTATTAATGTATTGTGTCACATTGATTGATTTGTGGATGTTGAACCAACCTTGCAGCCCAGGAATAAATCCCACTTGGTCGTGGTGAATAATCCTTTTAATGTACTGTTGGAGCCTATTGGCTAGTATTTTGGTGAGAATTTTGGCATCCATGTTCATCAGGGATATTGGTCTGTAATTCTCCTTTTTGATGATCTGTTTTGATGGGGTCTTTGTCTGACTTTGGGATCAAAGTAATGCTGGCCTCATAAAATGCATTTGGAAGTTTTCCTTCCATATCTATTTTTTGGAAGAGTTTCATAATAATAGGTATTAATTCTTCTTTAAACGTTTGGTAGAATTCCTCTGGGAAGCCATCTGGCCTTGGACTCTTGTTTGTTGGGAGGTCTTTGATTACTGCTTCAATATCCTTAGTGGTTATAGGTCTGTTCAGGTTTTCTATTTCTTCCTGGTTCAGTTTTGGTAGTTTATACATCTCTGGAATGCATCCATTTCTTCCAGATTATCTAATTTGCAGGCATATAGTGCTCATAATATGTTCTTATAATTGTTTGTATTTCTTTGGTGTTGGTTGTGATCTCTCCTCTTCCATTCATGATTTTATTTATTTGGGTCCTTTCTCTGTTCTTTTTGATAAGTCTGGCCAGGGGTTTCTCAATCTTGTTAATTCTTTCAAAGAACCAGCTCTTAGTTTCATTGATCTGTTCTACTGTTCTTTTGGTTTCTATTTCATTGATTTCTGCTCTGATCTTTATTATTTCTCTTCTCCTGCTGGGTTTAAGCTTTATTTGCTGTTCTTTCTCCAGCTCCTTTAGGTGTAGGGTTAGGTTGTGTACTTGAGACCTTTCTTGTTTCTTGAGAAAGGCTTGTATTGCTATATACTTTCCTCTTAGGACTGCCTTTGCTGCATCCCAAAGATTTTGAACAGTTGTGTTTTCATTTTCATTTGTTTCCATGAATTTTTTAAATTCTTTAATTTCCTGGTTGACCCATTCATTCTTCAGTAGGATGCTCTTTAGCCTCCATGTATTTGAGTTCTTTCTGACTTTCCTCTTGTGATTGAGATCTAGTTTCAAAGCACTGTGATCTGAAAATATGCAGGGAATAATCCCAGTCTTTCAGTACCGGTTGAGACCTGATTTGTGACCTAGGATGTGATCTATTCTGGAGAATGTTCCATGGACACTAGAGAAGAATGTGTATTCTGTTGCTTTGGGATGGAATGTTCTGAATATATCTGTGAAGTCCATTTGGTCCAGGGTGTCATTTAAAGTCTTTATTTCATTGTTGATCTTTTGCTTAGACGATCTGTCCATTTCAGTGAGAGGGGTGTTAAAGTCCCCCACTATTATTGTATTGTTGTCGATGTGTTTCTTTGCTTTTGTTATTAATTGGCTTATATCATTGGCTGCTCCCATGTTAGGGGCATAGATATTTACACTTGTTAGATATTCGTGTTGGATAGACACTTTAAGTAGGATATAATGTCCTTCCTCATCTCTTATTATAGTCTTTGTTTTAAAATCTAATTTGTTTGATATAAGGATTGCCACCCCAGCTTTCTTTTGGTGTCCATTAGCATTGTAAATGGTTTTCCACCCCCTCACTTTCAATCTGGGGGTGTCTTTGGGTCTAAAATGAGTCTCTTGCAGACAGCATATCGATGCGTCTTTTTTTTTTTTTTATCCAATCTGATAACCTGTGTCTTTTGATTGGGGCACTTAGCCCATTTATATTCAGGGTAACTATTGAAAGATATGAATTTAGTGCCATTGTATTGCCTGTAAGGTGACTGTTACTGTATATTGTCTGTGTTCCTTTCTGGTCTATGTTGCTTTTAGGGTCTCTCTTTGCTTAGAGGACCCCTTTCAATATTTCTTTTGGGCTGGTTTCGTGTTTGCAAATTCCTTTAGTTTTTGTTTGTCCTGGAAGCTTTTTATCTCTCCTTCTATTTTCAGTGACTGCCTAGCTGGATATAGTATTCTTGGCTGCATATTTTTCTCGTTTAGTGCTCTGAATATATCCTGCCAGTCCTTTCTGGCCTGCCAGGTCTCTGTGGATAGGTCTGTTGCCAATCTAATGTTTCTACCATTGTAGGTTACAGACCTCTTGTCCCGAGCTGCTTTCAGGATATTCTCTTTGTCTCTGAGACTTGTAAGTTTTACTATTAGATGTCGGGGTGTTGATCTATTTTTATTGATTTTGAGGGGGCTTCTCTGTGCCTCCTGGATTTTGATGCCTGTTTCCTTCCCCAAATTAGGGAAGTTCTCTGCTATAATTTGCTCCAACATAACTTCTGGCCCTCTCTCTCTTTCTTCTTCTTCTGGGATCCCAATTATTCTAAATTAGATGCTATTTTGATACAATTTTGAAAAGCCTACCTTGTTCTGTTTTCGATTGGTTGTTGTTAAATTTCATGTTAAACTTTTTACTCTTTTTGAGAAGGCAAGTAGGTAAAAATGTATTTCCAAGACTTGTTTTTGTTAACTTTCACAAATTATGAATTAAGATATTATTTCCAAGAGTTATGATCATTAATTATTTCTACTGTCAAAAGAGTAAAAGTGGCATTGTTTATTATATGACATATCTAAATCACTTCTTTTTTTTTAAGATTTTATTCATTTGTTTTATTATAGAGAAAAAGAGAGAGAAGGGAGGTGCAGAGAGAGAGGGAGAGGAGGAATCTCAAGCAGATTCTCTGCTGAGTGCAGGTCCCAGTATTAGGGCTTAATCTCATGACCCTGAGATCATGACCTGAGAGGAAACCAAGAGTCAGAAGCTTAACTGACTGAGCCACCCAGGTGCCCCTAAATCACTTCTTTTTATATTTATTTCTTCTCTGATACTGAAGTCAAAACATCCATTCTCCCCCTAAATTCTTTAAAGATGCTATATCCTTATTATCATTTTCTAATTAAATATATGTACTTTAATAAATAACATTTTTAATGTTTTAAAATAGAATTATTGTAAAAAGAAATTCTCAACATTCTAAGAACCAAATTTGATTCTTAGAAATATCTACTGCTGGGGATGCCTGGGTGGCCCAGTCGGTTAAATGTCTGCCTCGGCTCAGGTCATGATCCCAGGATCCTGGGATCGAGTTCTGCATCAGGCTCCTTGCTCCGCAGAGAGCCTGCTTCTCCCTCTGCCTACTGTTCCCCCTGCTTGTACTCTCTCTCTCTCACTGACAAATAAATAAAATAAAATCTTTAAAAAAAAATAGAAAGAAATATCTACTGTTCAAGGTCTCATTGATGATTGTATTAAATACATTTCTTTAGAGTTTTTATTTGCTATAGAGGAGTTCTTTTGATGAAATAGTTCAAGTCACATAGAAATTTTCTTTCTTCTATGTGACTGTAAACTGCCAGTGACCCTTAGAACTCTGAGTCTTGGTGAGTCATCACATCAGAGGTAGGTAAGCTTTCTTCTGGAATTTCATCAAGGTATATTAATTTCATTTGAAGTATTTATCAGAAATTTAAATCTCTTATATTATTTAACTTTCATATCCTATGATTTAGTAAATCATTTCATTTATTGAAAACCTATAATGAACAGGTCAAAGGGAGGTAAAAGACTGAAAGAAACATGGTTTCTCTCTATTCGACACTTAATTTAGGTAGGGGAGCTGCTATTGACTGAAAGTTTTTGTACCCTCACAAATTCATTTGTTGAACTCCTAGTCCCCAATATGGTGGTGTTGGGAGATGGGAATGCTGGGATGCACTTAGATCATGAAGATGGAGTCCTTATAATGGGATTAGTGCCCTTATATGAAAAGACATATGACAGCATGAGATACATGAGAGTTTGCTCTGTCTCTATTTCTCTTTCAGCCATGTGAGGATGCAGTGAGAAAGTGGACATCTATAAGCCAGGACGTAGGCTCTCAACAGACACTGCATCTGTCAGTATTTTGATCTTGGATTTTTTAGCCTTTCCAACTGTAAGAAGTAAATGCTGTCTAACCTATAGTATTTACTATAGAATCCCAAACCTAAGATAGGAGCTAAGACATAAACATGGAGAATGCAGTGCTTTTTGTAAGAGATTTAGAGGCAAGAGAGAAAACGTTTGGATGGTAGTTTGAGCAGAATGCTAATGACAGGCAGGGTTTTGATGGACACCTTGACTGGAAGGACAGTTTATCAGTTAAGGCATTTGGAATACAAACATGCTGGAAGAAATACAGCTCATAATTTGGCAATGGCCAGTGGTTTTGTTCTTTTTGGTGGTAGTAGGTGTCCAGTAGAGAAGTACAGGTTAAAGCTGAAAAGCTATTAACAAAATACTGATTTCAGAAGGTGACTGCAAGATTATGTAATCTAACCTAATTTTATAAATGAGGAAAATGAAGGACACAATTGTTTGCTGTGCAGTGCATAGCTCAGATTTTTTTTTTTAAATTCCATTTGCCTCTTCAGAGTGTTTTGTCTAGGGGTCATACTTCAGAAAGCCCTGATCACTTTGCCAAGTGTTCACATTTGATTTGGTAAAAAATGGTCATCACTTAAGGTGTTTGAGGAGGCAAGTAATATGATCAGATTCATGCTGAGGAAGATTCCTCTGACAGCTATCTAGAGGATGGATTAGGATGGAAAGAGCCTGATGATGGGAAATAAATTATCAGTTGATTTAACAGCCCAGAACAGTAATAAGAGTCTATGCTATAATGATAACAACAGTAATAAGAAAGAGGAGATGGTGATAGATAGATATATGTGCATCTATAATATACACACACAAACATACTTTGCTTCGTGTTATCACTTGAATGTTTGTCTTCCACCAAAATTCATATGTTGGAGCCCTAATCTCTAATGTGATGGTTTTGAAAGTGGAGGCTTTGGAAGATAATTAGGTCACAAAAGTGGGAACACTCATGAATGAGGCTAGTGACCTTATGAGAAGACATGTGAGAGAGATGTGAGGATGTAAGGATGCAGCAGGACAACTTATGTCTGCAAACCAAGAAGAAGAGCTTCACTTGACATAGAATTTGCAGGCACCTTGATACTGGACTTCCCAGTCTCCATAACTGTAAGAAATAAATGTGCATTGTTTAAGCCACCCAGTCTGTGGTAATTTGTTATAGCAGCCTGGGCTAAGACACTTAGGGTAGAAGTGGCTGGATGTATTGTCTGAGTGTGGGATACCAGGATGAAGAACCAGTGGACAAATGACTTGGAAATGTGAAGTCATGGTGATCTGGAGTAAGGCAGCAGTTACCAGAAATAGGCCATTGCTCTGATCTAATAAGAATCACATGTATGTGTACACATGTGCATATGCACACACATGCAGACACAAAATCACTCTGAAAAGCTTTATTTTCACTGTCGGGAAAGCATCTCTCAAAGAGCTGGTTCAGCTAGACAGGCTAGAAATTGGGACACAGAAATAATTCCTCTGGAGCCATTATCCAAGAGGACCAACTGTGTGGTAGAGATATATCAGATGACAGGTCAGACACTCAGAGGATGAAAGCCTGTCTCTCTCTCCCAGGGCATAGCACATAACAAAAGGAACGAGGAAAAAAGAACCTAAGATGTATTCAAATGTGCTGGATTGTAATTAATTTATTATTAACATATAATGTACTGTTTGTTTCAGGGGTACAGGTCTGTGATTCATCAGTCTTACACAATTCACAGCGCTCACCATAGCATATACCCTCTCCAATATCTATCACCCAGCCACCCCATCCCTCCCACCCCCCTCCCCTCCAGCAACCCTGTTTTTTTCCTGAGATTAAGAGTCTCTTATGGTTTGTCTCCCTCTCTCATTTCGTCTTGTTTCATTTTCTCCTCTCTTCCCCTATGATCCCTTGCCTTGTTTCTTAAAGTCAGTCAGAGAAAGACAATTATCATATTGTCTCACTGATATGTGGAATTTATGGATTGTAATTATTTTTAAAATTAGAGCTGAAAAAGACCCCATGAACTAACCTCATATTTTATGTAATAGAAAGCAACAGAAATAAATATGTATATATTTTATGTCAAATGACAGAGTTTGAATAGTTGGTCTAGAAGGTGAAATAACTTGCTGTAGAACCATGTATCCTGACTCTCAGTCCAATTTTCTTTCCATTGTTTTAAGGATTTTGGCTAGAAACACAAAGGCAAAATTGTAAAGAAAATCATATGAAATTATATGAAAGGTCTAGGTTAGGATTGAGAAATTATATTAGCTACTTGAAAACTAAATTTCTCAAGCTACATTGTGAGGCATGCAACCCCCTTTTCTGTGGTTCAAGCAAATACTTTAATTTACTCATTCTTGTAACCTCTGGTTACTTTTGCTAAACTTCCTATGTCCAATTGAAAGGGAGAAAATAAGGCATTGTTACAGTAAAAGCACCTTGTGTGTTTTCATGCTTCCTACTTGGGAGACCAAAACTTATAAAAGGCTGGTTTTACAGTAAAAACCTTCACTGCTGTAATCTTTCCGTATGCATCAGTTCAGTTCATTAGTTTTAGACCATCTGCTGCCCTCTTGTGGCCATATAATCCATCTCCCTATACCCCAACTCCAAGCCATTAATGATTTTCGTCAGATGGTTTCATCAGTCAGATAGAAACTGACATCTCAAACTATAACTAGCTTCCTTGTTACTGTACTTTATTACACCATTGTATTTTGTTTAAATTTGGCTCTAAAATATGTAGATATTATATAATTCAAGTGATCATTTTAAAGACAACATCCCTTAATACATCATGGATTGAGCATGTCTTCTGGGGAATTTGGAAGTAATGCCTTTCAGTTTCTTAAGTGGAATCTTAGATAAGCCATTTTATATTAGCAAATAATGTTCAAATATAGAAATAAACATCACCTACCACATAGTGAAGTACATAAAGTTGTAAAAATACTTTAAGAAAGCCATCAGGTAAATTCTTGATCAAAGTGTGTTGATTAAAGCATATCTTCATATAATACTACTACTAATAATGGAAAAAAAAAGAAATTGTTTCAGGTAAAATTATTAATTATGTCTTTTTAATAGGTTTTGAAAATTTGGTTTTCTAAGCGATTCTAAATTTCAATGCCAAGTAATACATGAACCGATACGTTCATCTCTTAAGTCATTACACTTCATTTTATAGCCTTCTCTTTTATATCAAGATTCCAGTGTTCTTTTTTTGGTCAAAAGAAAAAGCCAAAGCTAAACCAAAGATAAAGAATCCTTTTATTAAATTTGACGTGCATGTCCCTGATATTTCTCATTGCACTGCCTTTTATTTTCAGCTTCTCATTACCATTTTAAATTAGGAGCAGAGATATTTAACTTATTCAATATAATGCTTTAATGAAAACTAAAGAGCTAATTCAAAGTAGCACCATATACTCAGCTACTCTGAATACTCAGCAAAGCTAACAATTCCATTTAAGGGGAACATTTTTTTTTTTTTGGATGTTGTTTAAAGACTATATTAGGTAATTCAAATGTTTCTATTAAAATGATTCCTAATTAAAATACCCAAGAAGATTGGGAGAAAGGACACAGAAATTAAATGTTAAAGTCTATGCTACTGCAGTGTTGATAATCGAGACTTTGTCACACTGGAACATCCAAGACACAAGTCGAGATTGTGCTTAGGGCTCAGAAAACAAGAACATCAAATCTTTTTTGAAAATGATTTTATATATGATTAAAAAAATCAAATTCTCTATGGAAAAATCAGAACATTGCAATTACTAATACTTATTTTATGGGTTAGTACTGTTCATGGTTTGAATGTGTGTGGAGTGCATTCTTTTTAAGTTATTTAGGGTCTCTAAAGGCCTTAAGCTAGCCCTTGGAATCATCACACCAGGGGCACCTGGGGGGCTCAGTCAGTTAAGCAGCTGACTCTTGGTTTCAGCTCAGGTCATGATCTCAGGGTCCTGGGATCAAGCCCCACATTAGGCTCTGTGTTCGTGGGAGAGTCTGCTTGAGGATTCTCTATCTCTCTCTCCCTCTGTCCTTCCACCACTTGGATGTGCTCTCTCTCTCTTTCTCAAATAAATAACTCTCCAAAAAAGAAAAAAAAAAAGAATCACACCAAATGATAAAACTGATTCTTTGGAGACCGAGTATACAGAATAATGACTGAACGGGCAAAATATGGGTTGTGCAAGTATTTCTAAGCAAATGGCTGTAATGTTTACTTAAGTGTAAATCACTGGTAATTGATCATGACATACAACTGTTTACCAAAGACAAATGCCCTTTCTCTATGTGCCTTGCTATCCTCATCTCTGGAATGGGAAAGATGACTGTGAGTGTATCTGAATGTATTACATATATATAAAGGTTTCTCTCCTTCAGAACTGAGTGCAGTGGGCAGACAACGGTTATTTGGTAAATGTGACTACTCAGCATTTGAAGTTCTCCTATGACCTTTCTTCTTTACCATCACAGGATAATCTAACCTGGAAGATAGAGCCAAAGGGGTTGTCTTAGGTTGTTTTAGAGAAAAGAATGAATCTTCTAGTTACTACTTTAACCCAGAACATTCCTCATTATTAAATAAATGCGTTAAGTTTAACCTTATGTATGCAAAAACTAAATTTTTCCCATCTGGAAGATAGTCTGGATAGTGCATAAAATCTCCTCCACTTGTTTAAACAAAATAAACGTGAGAGATCTATTTATTTCTAGATCATATTAGTTTATTATTTTAGCATTTCACTAACTGAACCTAAATCTATCCCCGACCTAAAAGAAAATATTTTTCTTTGCAAGGTATTTGTCTTGAAGAAATAAACAAAGAAACATTGAGCAGGGAAAATTCTGTCCTGAAAACTCTAGTCACCCCTTAATAGGCACCCCCAGTCTGAATATGCACATAATACCAAAGAGTCAAGCTTTGTACTTGTAAAAATGCATTGTATATATTTTTCTTTCAATACAAAGGAAAGATGTTATTTCTTACTGCCTTTCCTCACTGTTTCATGGGACAAAGAAATGAGCATTTAAAAACAATCACGTGTATAAAGTAGCATGGTAGGAGTGGTCTCAAAGTTTAAACAAGACTCCAAATGATTGAAAGTTGGGTTATAAGATTGTATTATAAAAGTCACATTATAAAATTAGAACTTCCTAACCCACTGTGTTTCTCATTATTAAAATTTATAGAACTAAGAAAGGTGCTTGGCTTTCATTAGAAATTTAGTGAGATTATTTGAGAAATAAAAATTTAAATTATGAATCATATGAAACCTTTCAAATACAATATGGGGTGAATTAATTTGGATCAATTACAAATATATGCCAGTAGGAATATTGGATACATGTTTATTACTCAGTATGCATTAGAGATTAGTTCTTATTTGATTTTTATTAAGCATGTATTTATTAAATAATATTATTTTTATGTTCAACTGATGTTCTTTTCTATGAACCATAATTTGATATTGGAAAGATTTAGGTGTAACTGTGCTATTTTAAGAAAACAAACAAGTTGCCTCCCTGTGTCCCTCTCTCCCCACTTCCTTCCTTTCTCTTTCCCTTTCTTTCTTCCTCCCTCCCTCCTTCCCTTTCTTCCTTCTTTCCTTCTCTCATCCCATCTGTCTCCTTTTCTTTTCCTTTCTATATCCCATGAAATGCCCATGTGCACAAGCAGGATGGATGCCTTATCCTGTGAATAAACTGGCAGTGTTGATCTACAGCTGTATGCAGACCACATCTTTCTTCCAAAGCTGCAAGGCACACATTTAAACTCAAATCTCAGAGATTGCAGCACCTAGATTGCGGTACAAATTGGTATGACTAACCAGACCCAGCAACCATCGATCTTCATTCTTCCTGCCACCCTGGAAACTGAAACCTTTTGTAGCAAGAGGTAACTAAAATTCTGAAGTCGACTTGCAATAAAGGGAAGCAACAACTTCAAGATTGGACTGGAATATCTGACAGCTCTCTGAAACAAAACAAAAACAAACTGTACCCAGGTTTCAGTTACGCTCTATTTGGTTTCTTTTCTTGTTAAATAAGCCCTGGCATATAACTCATTAGACACCTTGTGGGCAGCCCCACAAAGATGTGGGCAGTTCAATTTAGAGTAAGTGGGAGGCGTATAATTCAGCATTTACGCTTCTGGATAAATCAGGCTTCAGCATATGAAACTTTTGCCATACACTTCAAATATTCTTACTTCCCTAGCTGCTGGCTCAAGTTTGAATTTAAACAGGCATATAAACAGTACATGGGGGGAAAAAGCCAAGTTTTTCTAAAACATTTTCCGTTAATAACGAAACCTTGTTTGAGGCAGTAAACCAAGAGAACTTGTTTCCCTGATATGTTTCTTCAGTTTGGATGTGGATGGGAAGAATGTGTCCAGGAAGCCAAAACCAGAAGATCATGCGTTTAATCCATTCCCAGGTGGTTCTAAAATATTTTTATGTACCCTTGGAAACATTAACAGTTGCTCAGAGAATGTATTTTTAATAGAGAGGGCTTCAGCAGATTCTGTCTGCTTGGTATCTCATCATTTCTGCCCTGCCAAGGACCTTTCCCAGCACAGACAGTATGCCCAAACCAATGGTTACATGTCTCCAAGAATGAATTGACCTAAATCTGTTAAATGGGCAGACAGGGGACTAGAGATGGTTGTAAATTTTCCTTCTATCAGGAAAAACAAAACAGAAAACAAATAAAAACTGGAGTGTCTCTTATTTGAGAATCATCTCTTCTCCCCTGAAGATGATTAGAATGTTGTAGAATGTGATTTCCACAGTTACCAAAATGAAGTTCATTACTAAGCATCAACAAGCAGAATAAAACAGCAACATACTATTATTTCCCAACCAAATTCCCAAGTATTTGCAAATGAGTAACTAATTTATCCAATGCTAGTAACGGTGTTACGGTATTAGCATTGCTTCTTGTAGTAGATTATTAGCAAAAAATGATAGGGCTTATTCTCCTGTCGGAATAACACCCCTGGTATGTTTGCAATTCCTCTTGTCAAGAGGTGGAGTCTATTCGCCCTCCTCTTGAGTTTGGGCTGGCTTTGAGACTTGCTTTGACCAACAGAATGTGGTAGAAGTGATGTTTGTGCCAAACATAAATATATTTTTATGTCTGCGTAGAAAATCCTGGAAGGCTTTCTTTCTCTTCTGTCTTTGGCATGGTAGAGAATCACCTTTCACTTCCCCTGCAGATCACTAGTCATTACCTTGCTGAGGGATGGAGTCTGTTATTAAAACCATTCTCGGGGCGCCTGGTAGCTCAGACGGTTAAGCGGCTGCCTTCAGCTCAGGTCATGATCCCAGGGTCCTGGGACTGAGCCCTGCATGGGGCTCCATGCTCAGCGGGAGGCCTGCTTCTCCCTCTCCCACTCCCACTTTTTGTGTTCCCTCTCTCGCTGTCTCTCTGTGAAATAGATAAAATCTTAAAAAAATAAAATAAATAAAATAAATAAACCCATTCTCATTGTTCTGATCCAGGTTAAGAATACTGGCTTCTCCTATCTTCCCTCAGAGAGACTGGCTTCTATTGCTTAATTCCATATATATAGTTTACTTTTAGAATAAACATTTTGATCAAACTCTGTAATTTGTGCAGGACCAGACTAGGATGGGGTAAGTAAGGCAAGGGAAGCACTTGTCTCAGGTGTAAAATTTAAGGGGGCAACAAAAACACAATTACCAAGAGAAATAATAGTTTAATGTAATGTTTTTAGGAAATTAAAATTAATGCAAAAATTCATGGTGAACAAAATATCAAAATTTTAAATAAAGACAGGATGAGTATGAGATTATATATATGGACTTTGGGCTAAGCATATCTAAATTCCAAGTCTTGATTTTGCTGCTTTTACTTGTGAGCCCTTGGAAGATTTATTCTCTCCAAATCTCAATTTTTTCATCTATATAATGGAATTACTATTTTTATAGGGTCATTTAAGAGATGAAGTAAGATGAGCCATCAAATTGGTTAGCATGTTCTTACCACATATTGCTGCTCTGTAAATGTTATTGATTTCTCACTTTTTTCTTGGGTATGTATTTTTCTCTTTTGAAATTTATCATTCATTGAACAAACACTTTTTTGAGTGCCTGTCAATATTGTTGGGATTGCTCTTAGCAATGTTTTTTGAATTATGACTATAATTGTAAGCAAAATCAGCCTGGGCCTTGACATTGAGGAGCTTACATTCCCATAGGAAAGATAGACATTAATCAAATAATCACAAACCCACATTTAAAAACACAGTTGTGGGCGCCTGGGTGGCTCAGTTGATTAAGCGACTGCCTTGGGCTTGGGTCATGATTCTGGAGTCCTGGGATCGAGTTTCGCATCGGGCTCTCTGCTCAGCTCTCCTTCTCCCTCTGACCCTCCCCTCTCTCATGTGCTCTCTCTCATTCTTTCTCTCAAATAAATAAATAAAATCTTTTTAAAAAAATAAAAAATAAAAACACAATTGTGATAGGTGTATACCAGATGGGCAATGCTTCTCTGTATAAGTGCCAGTCTTATATGTGTACACTAATGATCAGTGAAATGGAGAGAAAGATAGCATTCCTAGATAGAGAATGGTTTTTTGCAAATGGTTTGATAAAGAAGCGTTTGAAGACATTGGGAGAGGTCAATAGTTCTAAGAATGTCTACTGGATTTAGTGGCAAAGAGGTCATTGGTCACCTTAGAAATAGGACTCTAGGTGTCACTTAAATGAAAAAACAAAGGGAGATGACAAAAGGACCCATGCAGTAGCAATACTTCTATCATAGAAAGCATTTCTCTCCCCTGCAAGGTTCTAGATAGAGATAGGATAGAGAACAGAAGGAAGGTTTTTTTGTTGTTGTTGTTGATTGCATGCTGATGAAAGAGACTTGATAATGTTTAAAAACCACAGCAGGAGATATTCATTCCAGAGGGAGGAATTGAATCCACAATGGAGAGGAAAAGTAATCAATTCAGTCAAGTGCTTATGGAGGCAGAAAGGAATGGGTTTCAAATCATCTCAAGATAGTTGATGCAGATTAGGATGCAGAGAAGGTTAGAATGAGTACAAATATAGATGATTTGTGTGTTGGTAGTGTGAAGACAAAAGAGCAAATTTCCATCATAATATCAAATGTGTACTTTTGTTATGATCACTACCCTATGATTGTGTAGTTCATGAGTCTGGTTTCAGCCCCAGGTATAAGCTGGACATCTTCTGTATACTATTCTGCTAAGTGACCAGGGGCTTCCTTTGCTCTTAGAATCATCCTGTGTGGAGATGGAAAAAAAAAATGTTCCCCATGAAGCAGTCATGGTGGCAAAGGAAAAATTCCCAGCATTTGTATTGTATTAGTTTTTCTCTTACCACTAATAATTTACTACAAATTTAGTAGCTTAAACAAGACAAGTTTGTTATTTCACTCTTCTGTAGATTAGAAGATTACCACAGATCTCATTAGGCTGAGATTAGGGTGTTGGTGGGTTGCATTCCTTTCTGGAGCCTCTAGGGAAGAATCTTTTTCTATGCCTTCTTGAGCTTCTAGAGGCTGTCTGTTCTCTGTGGCTCATGTTTCCTTTTTTCTATCTTAAAAAACCAGCAGTGTTACCTAGACCCTTCTAACGCCATTGTCTCTCAGGTTCTTTTTTCTAATTTTCTTATCTGCTTTTAAGGACTCTTGTGATAACTTTGGGCCCACCTAAGTGATTCCGGATAATTAAGGTATAATTCAGGATAATTAAGGGTAGCTGATGACTGACCTTAATTGTTTAAGCAACCTTAACTTCCTTTTTCCATATAACATAATTTATTCACAGTTCTGGAGATTAATATATGAACATCTTTCTTTTGGAGGGGGGTGGATTAGTCTACGTAGATTGCCTGAGTCTTTGGGTTCTAACTCTGCAGTGTTCCTGTTTTGACACAGGTTCTATGAAGACAGGCTGATCAGCTGAAATTTAAATGGCAATGATTGCAAGGTCCTTTTGTATTACTTATCTAGAACTTCTGAATAGACAGACCTTTTCTCGATCCACTCTTCTAACTTGATATCCTACTTTCCCACTCCACTACTTTCAGAACTTCTAGCTCCTCTGTATTATTCTGGAAGAACTCTTTGCTTTCTCTGGCAATCTCCGTAGATTACAAATCAGACCAAATGGTACTTCAATTATTAGAAAAATCTGTTACTCTTTCTTGAAACCTGGGAGGGCTCTGTCTTTTGAAAGCCAGTGATTTGGATATCCACAATTTATGAAGGAATGAATAGGGGTAGGACATTGGCATTCTGATTTTGTCCTGGGGAAGTCATCATCCCTTACCCCCATACCCTGAATGGGTTGAATGGAATGAGCTCAATGATTCCTGAAACAGCAAAAACAAACAAAAGCCCAATGTAGTCTGACTGATCCTCTGTTAAGGGTCTCTCTGTCTTCTTTTTGACATATATATTTGACATTATAACATATTAATATATATATTATAAAGGATTTTTGAGGAAAGATTACAGATATCAGGAGGCTACTCGAAGTCATATTTAGGCTAAAATGGTCTGTTTTTTAATGCCAAAGGCTAATTATAAATAATTGATTCAATGTTGTGCTCTGAAGCTTACACTTCTCTTCTAGAAAACAGAACCATTGGCAAATAGTCCAACCTCTTGTGGAGTGTCAGACTAAATTATCCTTAGAAATCATTGATATAGTACATTGAGAGAGAAGGGACATTTGCTCATCTACCTATCAAGCTGCAGGCCTTGGAATAATGTCCCCTATATCCTGTGATGCAGGACGGAAGGCTTGATATGCTTGACTTTTAAATTAAAGGGATTCTTTAAAAGGAGAAAATATGTAATGAAAAGCAGTTAGAGTTGAGATTAGGCCATAAAGATGAGCTGTTGGCTTCTGGAAGCAACATCTGGAGACTGTTGGTGCTTGGGATTTATATAAGGTTCTATTTAGAGTTTGAGAAGCAAACACGGCCAACAGAAATCTTTGGTGGAGTTGCTATCCAGAGCTGAAAGACAAGGTTTATTTATAGCTCTAACATAGTAAATGTTGATTTCTAATATAAAAGAAATAATCAGTCACTCAAAAACCTGTTTTAGGTTTCTAGTCTAATTCAAGCTTTGTGGCAGTTGCCTAGAGATACAGAAAAAGATTGAAACGTATCTTTGAACGTTAGAACTTGGGAGCATAAGTTTGGAAATCTAAAACACCATTGTAGTTTGGGCCATTGGTTAAGTATCCAACTCGGTTTGGGTCAGGTCATGATCTCAGGGTCACGAGATTCAGCCCTGAGTAGGCTCCCTGCTCAGCACGGAATCTGCTTGAGACTCTCTCCCTCTTCCTCTGCCCCTCCCCCCACATTCTCTCTCTCTCTCAAATAAATAAATAAAAATCTTTAAAAAAATAAAAGAATTGAGCACCTGGGTGGCTCAGTCATTTAAGTGTCTGCCTTCGGCTCAGGTCATGATCTCAAAGTCCTGGGGTAGAGTCCCTCATTGGGCTCCCTGCTCAGCAGGGAGTCTGCTTCTCCCTCTACCTCTGCCCCTTTCCCCTGCTTGTGCGCTTTTTTTCTCTCTCTCTCTCTAATAAATTTTTAAAACACTAAAAAAAAAATAAAAGAGTAAAACACCATTGTAATGAGATGTGTTTTGGTGAATTTCAAAACAGGAGGAAACATTTGTGAGGCAGATAAATGGGGATTGTGACAATCCATCCACCCATGGTTAGAAGGGTTAATTCCAAGTAGAGTAACTGACATTGGGAAAGGCCAGGGTATACCGGTGTGCAAGGAATGAATTATAACAATGACTGTTGCATAATACTCAAGCAGAGGTAGAGACAGATAAATACTGAAGATGAAAGCAGAGACCACTATATAAAGGGTATTCTATAGCTTGTGACAGAGTTTTTAAATCAGTCATTTGTGTATCAGTTTTACAACTATAACTTATGTGCATAGTCCATGGGCTGTTTGCTTTGATATTTTCTTTAAGTCAACCCACTTTTTAATTCCATGAACTTACTTTTAAAATCTAATATTAATCATATAAATAGAAAATTAGTACCTCTTTCTGCAAATTATAAATGGATCAAAACTTTTTTAAAAAATGATCATTAAAGGCTAATCAGATACAATTATCTGCTGATTAGAGTTTTAGGATTGTAGGTGCCATTCACTGACTTAGCTTAGGATGGTAAGAGAAGCCAATATTGTGAAGATAAGGAGGTCATCTTTTGGTATGATACCTTTAAAAGGCCAGTGTTTGGGTACTCAGAAAGAAGTTCAGAATCAAAGACAGTTCTGGAAGTTTAGCTCAGAGTCATATCAGCTTACAGGAGGAAGTTGATACTCCAAGCAAATGACCACAAAGGTTTGTGAGGGTTTAATTAGTCAATGAGCAGATTTTTTTTTCTTTTTAGATTTATTTATTTTAGAGAGGGAGAGTGCACGAAGTGGGGGGGAGAAGCAGAAGGAGAGGGAGAGAAAATCTCAAGCACTTTCGGTTGATGCAAAGCACAACTCAGGGCTCAATTTCACACCCTGTGATCACAACCTGAACTGAAATCGAGTCTGACCTGATGCTTACCCGACTGAGCCACCCAGGTGCTCCCAAAGAGCAGATTAATAACAGATTCATCTAGGTAATCTTTCTTTTCTCCTTTCCCTTTTTTTTTTTTTTTTTTTTTTTGATGTCTCAGTGTTTATGGCTGGCGTCTGGCCTGGGACCTTCATACTCTTACTGAATTGCCCTATCTTACCTATATGTTGAAGTTGCCCTGCATGTGCAGTTCCTACCCCCATGAATTCCTGTGGGAACTACCTTCTGTCACCTTTGAAATGACTTTTACCTGTATTACATTTTTTTTAGGCCTCTGTCCCTCTGATTAATAAATTGATGGTAGATGGAATCAATATTAAAAAATCATGGTAATGTTATGATATATTTATGTAAAAGACATTTCTTAGATCAACAAAAACAGGAATATTTTTTTATTTATATTTATCCATTTATTTGAGAGAGAGAGAGGGAGGGAGGGAGAGCACAAAAGGGGAGTGAGGCAGGGGGAGAAGTAGACTCCCCACTGAGCAGGAATACTGACATGACCTGGGGCTCAATCCCAGAACCCTGGGATCATGACCTGAGCCAAAGGCAGATGCTTAACTGACTGAGCCACCCAGGCCCCCCCATAAAGACAGGAATATTTCTGGAAAGAGTATCTTTACCTTTCTGATCTAACCAACCATTGACACTAAAGGTCAGTGAATTTCGAACCGAATGTGTGCGAGGTCATGTTCTGTATTTTCAGTCCATGAAAGACACAGAGAATTTCAGCCCAATGTGATATCCATCTCAGTTGTAAGAGTTTTCTCTTGACTAAGGTAGGAGTTAGTGAGTGTACTGGATCTGTCTATGATACCCATAAACAGTTTGGGACTTGCAACAACACAGTGATAATGGAAATGAGAGCTTGGTAGATTGAGAGCAATTCAGGGAATTAATCGTCCAGGCTAAAGTCAAGATAGTCAGAGAATATAGAAGGAGTATCATCAGGCAGTCCAGAGGGCTTCCAGCAGGGTAAACATGTGACACACACAGTATCTAATAAGAGACAGAGAACTCTTATGGTAATAAGAGGAGCTTGATGCTGGTGGGATTAGGCCAGATAAGAGTGCAGTAGTATGTGAACTCTCATATGCACTATGTCCCTTCTATGCCCTACACTATTTTAATTCTGAATTTGATTTGCCTTCATTTATAGGCTGCATTATAAGAGCTCCAAAGCCTTTTCCTCAATGGAATATCTTTATCTCATGTCCTAAAATACTCTCTCCAAAGGCACAACTCTTTCCGAAGGTACCTTCTTTTGTGTTTCTCCTCCAGCATTTGATCTGCTGCCTTGCACATAAGACTGTGCCCAGTAAATTGTGGTGGTTGGATGATTTAAGTAACTTTCTTTATAAAGTTCTAAAACGTCTAAGTAGGGATATAGATGTGAAAGAGTTAGTTTGACAATAGCCAAAGCGTATATAGACAACGTGCTTTTGAAAAGTGATGCTGTTGAGTTTAGAATAAATTGGGAGAAATAATTCACCTTTATGATGGATTAAAACAGTTCTACTAATGAGGCATGCAAATGTTGATGATGTAGCTTCTAAAATGCAATTGGGTAAGGTAATAGAGTTGGTCAGTAAATCAGCTTTGAATAAAGAATAACTCCAAAAATTTAGTACAACATAAATTAAATATATCTGTTGTTGAAAAGATGAACTCTGAGATTATGATTAATATAACTAATTGTTTGATTTCAATATAATGGGGGGTTTTATCCTCATTATTCTGGGATTAGACAATGAAGTTCGTAAAATATATTTTTTATTCCAAGCAATGATGCTGCAACATGATATCAAAAGTGGAAATGCAGGGTCAGAGTTAAATAATAAGAATTTCCAAAATAAGAAACCTAGAGGCTAGTTTCTCTTCTATTTCCAAGTAACGTAAGGCAAATCATCTTTGATTAGGGGGGGTTTCAGATCTATCTCTAATTTAACAATTCAAAAAGATTTATTGAGCTCCAAATTTATTCCAAGCATTTTTGAGGCAGGTGGCCATCAACCTGAAATGTTTTTTTAGCCTTAAAAGTCCCTTTCCATATCTAGATTTTGTGATTTTTACTACTTATAACTGTGCTTTGCAATATTCGAACCTGCTGAAACTGTGTTTTAAACAAATGTGACACAAAATCAGAATATATACCCAGATCAGAGCAGTGATTCAGGTGTGGAGAACTTATTCTCCATCTGCTTGACAATCCCTTTCAAAATTTCTCCTATACTACCCCCAAAGAACTCTACATGATAGTCAATTACAATTTAATATGAACATGACTGACCTAGACTGCATTCATCAATATTAGTTTATTAATAGAGAAGAAAAGTAAATAAAGTAGATGCACTATGTGAAGATATACATCTTTCCCTTGCTCCAAATCTATCAATGTTTTCTTACTTCGACAACAGCTATTCCTGGCCTTCAAGGTAGTCCTTAATTTGGTCTTACTTCCCCTGAGTTAGTCAAATTTCCTACTACTCCTCAGCACAGTACTGAAATAGACTGATTTTCCTTAAGAACTCAGCCCTGATTCTTGCCATAATACATCTATTCAGATGAATGCATTGTTTCATGAAGTCATCTCCATTCTCTTCCTAATTCTTTTTCAGGATCAAGTATCAGTCCTTGACTGAAATCTTCCAGTTCTGTTTATTTAAAGTCTAATGAATTAAGCACTAAATTGTACATCACTTTATATCACTTGCTATTATTTTATGTATACCTCTTTTGGCTCCTGAACTATTCTCTTGATAGCTATGTGTAATCACCATGAGAAAAACCCTTAATTTTTTCTATCCTTCTTTAACAAATTTGTCTGCCTAACAGAACTCTTTAAAATTGCTGGGATTTAATTTACATGGTGCTCAAGGCTTGGTGATGTCTCCATTTTGAATGACATGGTTTTCAGAGGTTTTCCAGTTGGCCCAAATCATGAAGACCATGAGACATAACTTAGAAATATCTGCTTCAGCCCTGTTCACATTTTCTGTTGCCTTAAATTCCAGTCTTCTTTCTGGAGTATTGACCTATTGAATCACTAAATTTATAGGGATATTCCAGTTTTATTTATTTATTTTATTTTATTTTATTTTTTTAAAGATTTTATTTATTTATTTGAGACAGAGAGAATGAGAGAGAGAGAGCACATGAGAGGGGGGAGGGTCAGAGGGAGAAGCAGGCTCCCTGCCGAGCAGGGAGCCCGATGCGGGACTCGATCCCGGGACTCCAGGATCATGACCTGAGCCAAAAGCAGCCGCTCAACCAACTGAGCCACCCAGGCGCCCTCCAGTTTTATTCACACTTTGAACACCTTATACCCAATTTTAGAGAAAATCTAGGTATCCAAATCATGATGTCAAAGGGGGATAAATTTGATTGAACATAGTGCTAACATCCAAGGAAATCAGATATGATGACTGGATCCTAAGAATGGGAATTTCTAGATGATGTCAGTGCTCTGAAATCAGAAAGAGAGCAGATGGGGATGATAATTACCTAAAAAGTCTGGAAGGGATAGTTGAGACCTTAAGAATTAGAAGCTGGCAAGGACCAGGCAAATGTCTAGGTCTCTAAAACCTGGAAAGGTTTTAGGGGCGCCTGGGTGCTGCAGTCAGTTAAGTGACCGACTCTTGGTTTTGGCTCAGGTCCTGATCTCAGGGTTGTGATCTCAGAGTGTGAGATTGAGACCCGGGGCAGGCTCCACGCTCAGCATGGAGTCTACTTAAGGTTCTCTCTCCCTTTCCCTTTGCCCTTCCCTCTGTGCTCTCTCTAAAAAAACAAAAACAAAAAAACTAGCAAGGTTTTAGCCCCTGAAGAAGAGCTTAAATCCCAACCAGCAACGAGGGCAGAAATCCATGCATTTGGACTAGGAAAGGGAGGCAGAGACATAATAAGGAGATGTAGATCTAGAGGCAGAGGGGAATTTAGGACTCAGACTCAGGACCTTCAATGCTTAGTTTATAGTGGAACAACAAATTTAAATCACCAGGAACAATGTCTTCCTTATACATTTTCTGCATAGCAGAGTGTCTCTGAGCATGTAGTAAGCACTTGATGATTGATGACATGCGATTGCATTTTGAGTCTTAAATTAAACCAGCCAATATTATTTTTAATTCTTATCTTCTCTATTATATTTATCTTTTAATAGGATATTTGTATTTTCATCTTAAAAATAGAAAGTAGCATCATTATTTCATTTCTTTTTCCACAAAGCAGAATTTTTTTCACTTTCTATGTTTAGCAAATAGCATGGATAATAATTTCAGCACATTTTTCATCCATGAAAGCCTGTGTACTGAATGTAATAGAATAAAATCTTTTAGGTGGTGAAGTGAATTTGTTTTTTTACACACAAGGATTATTCATGCTAAAATAAGTGTGGACTAAAAGACCTTCAGAAGATTATGTGTCACTTATTTAAATTTATTATTAAAAAAATCTTTAGGTAATGAGGGAACAATGACTGCAGAAATTTAAGTAATAATATTTTCATCTCTCAGTATTTTGTTTATATTGAAAAAATGTGTGATATATTACTGAAAACACATCTTATGTAGGAAATAGTAGTAATGAAGTAATTAAAAAAGAGTAGGACTTTTGTTTCTTTTTTTAAATTTTATTTTATTATGTTATATTAATCACCATACATTACATCATTAGTTTTTGATGTAGTGTTCCATTTTTTTAAATTTTACTTTATTATGTTATATTAATCACCATACATTACATTATTAGTTTTTGACGTAGAGGACTTTTGTTTCTTAAACAATTGTGGAATATTATAGTTGAGGCATAGTTAAGAAATCTGTTACTGATGGTGTCAATATTACAGCAGTTTCATTTCAGACCAAGTCTATGTTAAGTGTGGACAAAATGCGTTCTGTAACAGAGATGTTTTGAAGCCAAGTTGACCATTTAAGAGTTACAGCACTGATAGAACTGGTGGATAGAACTGGTGGAAATCCCGTATTTTATAGAAAAAAGAATGGTCTGTGTATAGTGTCCTTTAAAATACATAAAGGACTTTCATCATGCCTTTGTGTCTGAACCTGAGAAAAATCTGAGGTAATGCATGGTACTTATTATAGTAATACAGAGTCTGAGATTCCCCCATTTAATTGGTTTGTCTCAAAGCATACTAAATTGCAAAGTCTAGACTCAAACTCAGGTTGTCAACTCCTAAGCATTATTGTCCTTCTCCCATAATAGCCTGTGTCCTTCTGTCATAATAGTCTCTGTCAGAAGGTACAGATGTAATTGGATGAGGCCTTGTGCTATGGAAAAACATGCCAACAATTTTCTAGGTTTTTAAGTATATTTTTGGATCAACGTTATATTTTGGGTTTACTATTCGCACTTATAGAACACAACTTGTCAAAACCATAGGTGGTGTCTGCTCCACAGGATCTAGAAAGGAATATGAGGAGTGTTTCTGGTATGACAGTTATACAGGTGTTTTCAGTTTGTGAAAAATCCATTGAAATTCACTCTCATGTGTGTATTTTCTGTATGTGTATCACGTTTTAATAAAACTTTAAAAAGTCATTCAGTTTATAACGTTTGAAAGGCAGTGGGCTTTACAAACATTGTATTATGCAGATTTTAGGGTTTGGAATTTTATAAGATATTAGAACAGGAACCATATGCATTGCTTGGTTATTTAACCCTTGAATATATTTAAAATACCTACATCCTTTATAAGTCACACACACAGAATAAAAGTAATACAAATATTATACACAATATCAAAAAGATTTAGAATTGTTCTTGGGAGAACACATAACCATACATCATGGACAAATCAAGAAGTAAATGCCAAGGAAATTAATGTTAGATAGAAAATTCCCAAGTTGAGCTACAAATAGAAATTGAAAGGACAATGTTGAGTTCCTAACCTGAGACATGAGATAAAACATTCTGAATAAATGCCTTGAATGTTGTGACAGACACAGTCATTCTATGCCGCCAAGGATGATTTAAAATGCATTCACATCTTGCAGAGATATTATCTATCCTATATAAGAAATTTAAGCCAAAATACCTTAGTTACCAAAAAACACCTTTTGTGACAAATGTGAAACCAGTGTGAAAATTCAAGGTCTCAACAAGATTTTGCTCAGTAATGAGATAGTTTGATACCATCTATTGAAAAAAAAAAAAGATAGAAAAGAAACTGCCTCCGGGTTTGAAGGCTGATCTTATTAAGAAAAATCTATATAAGATGGGCAAAACTTGTTAATTGTAGTTCTGATCTGAGATTTGACATTGCAATTTTAATATCTGTGTTACTGACAACAAAAATTACCTTGCTTGTATATTGGTTTTGGAAATAGATGTGGTACTCAGGTTGAGATTTTAACACAAGGTAAAACATAGCATTTTATTTCATGTAAGAAGCCATTGTAAGCATATAGCAAAACTTCGTGCATTTACAAGAAAGGGTGATGGTCTTTTGGGTAATTCTGACCTTGTTTAGAGCTGTGAGGGAAAACCTGTGGGCTAAAAGCAAGCAATGAATAAAGAAATATAAACAATATGGAAAGATAGACCTCATTGTTTCTGGTCAATTTGAGGAGAGTGAGCCTTTGTATGAACTATATAGATGAACGAGGCTGGAAAGAAATTTGAAGACCTGATTCTAGTTGTTGGGATCTTTCTTTGCTTATTTGATAAATAAAGGTAACAGATCATAAGATGTCGTATTCTACTTAAAACATGGAGGCTGAAAAGAACAGAAATTACAGGACTGAAAGAATGTGACCAGCTTATTTTGTCCACTCTTGACTCAATCATAACTTCGTTCAAAGAAAGACCTACTAAATTCAGTTGAAAGTGTTAAGAACTAAAGTTAAGATGTGATTATTGCTATTGATGTTAGATGGGCAATGGATGCAAAATGTCTGAGTGCCTCCAAACAACAACATCCAAGGTTACTAAATGATGGATAGTCTGGGTTCCTTATCATCCTCAGGAAACTGATAGTGTTTGGACCTTGTTTCAACTTTCATATTATCTGGAGATTAATTATTAAAAGTTATGTTTATTACTAACACAAGATGTTTAAAAAGGAAACTAGTTTTAAATCTAAAACTGTCCTAAAAAATAAAGTCTAGTATAAAAAAGTGATGGTAAGGCACATAAAAGGACTGGTATCTAAAATATACATAGAAGAATTAAAACCCAACAGAAGTAAACAACCCAATTAAAAAATAGCAAAATATCTGAACAGATACCTCATCAACGAAGATACACAGATCACAAAGCATATGAAAAGATACTCATCGTAACTTCTCATCAGGGGATTGAAAATTAAAACAACAATGAGATGCCACCACATACCTATTAGAATGGCTAAATCCAAATATCTGACAGCCCAAACGCTAACAAGGATGTGGAGTAACAGGAACTCTCATTCATTATTAGTGAAAATTTGAAATAGTACAGCTCCTTTGTATTTATCCAAATGAGTTGACAAGTTAATGTCCACACAAAAACTTGCAAGTGCTTGTAGCAGCTTTATTCATAATTTCCAACACTTGGAAGCATTCAATAATTCAGGAAGTGAATGCACAAAATATGACCCACTCATACAATGAAATATTCTTCAGCAATGAATAGCAATGAGTTACCCAGCCATAGAAAGATATGGAAGGATCTTTAAACACATATTGCCATGTGAAAGAAGGTAAGATTTTGTTTTTGCTTTTTGAAAAGGCTACATAGCATATCATTCTAACTGTATAATATTCCAGAAAAAGCAAAGCTGTGGAGACAGCAAAAATATCAAGAGTTGCCAGAAATTTGGGGAGAGGGAGGGAGAAATGAAAAGGTGGAGCACAGGGGATTTTTAGGGCAGTGTAACTACTCCGTATGATACTATAATGGTAGATACATGTCATCTGTCAAAACTCACAGAATATATACAAAGAGTGAATCCTAATGTAAACTATGGACTTCAATAATAATGCATCAGGATTGTCTCATCGGTTATAACACATTTATCACACCAGTGCCGCATGTCAGTTAGCTGGGAAACTGTGTATGTGTGTAGGAGGAGAGGGCATTTGGGAACTCTCTGTACTTACTGATCAGTTTTTCTGTAATCCTAAAATTTCTCTAAAAACCAGTCTATTAAATTTTAAAAAGTGATTTTTGTTAATAATAATTTGTTTCCACTATCAATTTCCTCTTCAAATATTATCAACTTCACAGTTGCACAATGAACCACTCATCTGGGAGCTTTTATCAAGTCTTAAGTGGAAGCTTTGGCTGAATATATTAAATATAAGCCTTAGGATATGAGTTGCTGAGGAAATTTTTCCAAGTTATGAAGAAATATTTTTTAAATTAACAAAAGTTAAAGGAATTTCATTTCTCCCTTTTACATGGCTCTCACAATCATCAGTTCCACAGAAAATAATATCATAGCAGCTTTTGAATCATGTTTATCTCACGGAAAGGTGAAGAGATCTTTGTTATTTTTCTAGAAATTCTACACTATTCGTACTTTTATGTTTAAGCATGTTGATGAAACCATTTGTACTTCCTCTAATTGTATTATTGAGGCTGCAAATAAGCCTAATTTCCTCCAACACTTTCCTCCACCAACACACCTAATAAAACATTTCATACTTTAGTATGAAGCTGTATAGTCCACTATACCTAGGGATATGATGTTTTAGGCACAGACAAGAGGTTATTTGCTCAAGGACCTACAGCTAATAAGTGATGGCCTCAGAGCTAATATCCAAGAGGGTCTTAACTGCTGTATTGTCAGAGAGGCGGGTTGGGTCATTATGAGAGTACCTGGAAAGAACATACAGGAATGAGTTTATAATTTCAATAAAGTGGATACAAAGGGCTGAGTACATTTCGGTTTCAAAGTAGAGATAAGAATTGTTTTGAAGAAGAGCAAGTCTAAGTTAAATGAGCATTAGGAGACAAAGTTAGCATCTGAAAGTTAGGATTGCTTCACCATTCCCCTTAGGCCTCTTCAGACCGGTTAGCATGCATGTAATATTTTCTTCTTCCGTCAGCTCTTAGGAGTAGCAAATAAAAAGAAAGACAGACAGGAGTTGTTAAAAGTCTTTCCAAATTCTTTCTCTGCTCTCATAGACTCCTTCCTCACCTCTCTCCCAAACTCTGTCCAAATCTATATTGAAATGCATTGATTCTTATTTCTTTGGATGACCTCATTTCTTTTGACAGTCTTTGAATGATCTAGGAAGCATGCCCATGCTCAAAGAGCGAGAGCATTAAAGTCACACCATAGTAGCGATGTTAACATTTATTGAACACTTAGAATTTGCTAGAACTTCTAAGAGTTTTTTTACACGAATAGTCTCATTTAATCTCTTACCTCTTATTACTCTCATTTAATATTTTAAGTAAACGGAGTATGGAATGGTCACATCTCTTGAAGTCACACAACTAGTGAGAAAATTAGGATTCAAACCTAGATAGATTAATTTAGGAGTTCACATGCTTAACTGATAAATGAAACTGTCCCACCCTAGTACTGTATTTTGTCTGTTTTTTGTTGTTGCTGTTTTTTGGGTTTTGTTTGACTTCTTGTTTTCCACTCTGCAAAAGCTTGCTCCATTATGCCTACCAGTGCTGAATCAGTTAAACTAGTTGTTATCAAGTCTCCTAACTATGAATGTAGAAGAAAAATCTGAGGAGAGAACCTGCATTAGTTTTATCGATCTGCTTTTGCAGAATTGAAAACAAAAAGCCATCTTGAAACACATCAATAGAATTATGGTTTCCCCTGTGAGAATTTACTGCATTGGCGTTCTGATTTGTTCTCTTCTAAAGAAGGAGCACAGAAAAAAATTATTAGGTGCTAAAATAGGCTGGCCCTGATGAATTACTGACAGTTCCACATATCTTTCTAGCGTTTTGTTTTCCCCAACTCATGCTAACATTATTCATCCTGCACTTTAACAAATTATAAAGGGTTTATTCAGATTGACCCTTTTTTTTTTAGAAAGATTAAGGACCCAGGACATCAAAGCAGCATACAAATTACAAGTCATTAAATGAAGTTCTGCCATTAATATATATTTTACAGTATAGCTTTTCTTTCCTTTCATCTCTTCTACCTTAAATCCATCTCTGTTCATGAGGACATTGATATGGCTAGTGCATATCCTAGTTATGCAATGATGACATTGAGTCAATAATGGTGAGATGTTACTGTTTTCAAGGAACTTTCTGAGATGTAAAACTATATATGTATTTCATACACACACTGTGTGTGTATATGAATTACACATAAAATCCATACATATGTGATATGCATGTTTGCATAACACAGAGACACACATGTACACACATGCACATACACACCCGTGCACATGAGACATTTCAGAGCCTAATCTGATGCCTGCCACAAGTCAAATGTGCTTATGCAAATCAGCTTTAGTCATTTTTTTGCTGAAAAATTAGTTTTAAGAAAGGTAACAATTTAAATTTGCACATGTTGAAATCAATAGATCATCGATAAAATGTATCTTTCTCAAAAAGATTTGAAGAAGAGTTATCCCATACATTAAAAGCAATAACAGCAACAAGGTGGTTGTATCCTTTTTTTATTTTAAGATTTTATTTATTTACTTAAGAGAGAGAGTGGGGAGAGAGAGCACTAGCAGGGGAAGCAGCAGAGGGAGAAGGAGAAGCAGGCTCCCTGCGAAGCAGAGAGCCTGATGCAGGGCTCGATCCCAGGACCCAGAGATCATGACCTGAGCTGAAGGCAAATGCTTAACTGACTGAGTCACCCAGGCACCCAAAGTGGTCGTTTCCTAAGTGTTTTTCTCTGTTGTGGTCTCCTCTTTGGAGGGCAGCTTGTAGTTTGTGTGTCACATTGTTCTGTGGAAGAAAAGTTAGAAGACTTGTTTGCAGATAGTTTGGTGCCTCAGAAGTCACTAGGCTTCAATGATCTCCACCTTACATGCTAGTCTACACGGCTTGCCCAGCTTTCTGGCTACCCTGGAGCAATAGTTTCCTAGCTAGATTCTGGAAGTTATCATTTCCATTGGGAACAAAACACTGAGCTCAGGGACAGTGCAGCCATTGACTGAGGACCACAGACATGGAAGCCAAACAGCATTCCTTTTCTCACTTGATGGGGCACAATATGCCAAAGAGAAGTAGAGGTAGCATCATTGCTTGGTTAGAAAGTATTGAGAAGTCATGAGATTTGGGAAGTTTGGTAGCACAGGATTTCTTTAAAATTTGGCCTTTCTATTTGAAATATATTTAAACCTTGATGTCAAGTCAACCACTCCATTTTAAGCATTAGGATAGAATTAGGAATCTTTCCTTGCTTAATTTTTCTCTATTCAGAAGTGCCTTATTGACTGCAGAGAGGGTTTTTGAGAAGAGGCTGTGAGACTACAAGTCCTTCTGAGTTGACCTTTTTGGGGAAGCAGTGATCTGATGCCACTGGGTGAGAGTAAAACGGTTTATGCTTCGTGCTTTTAAAATGGGTTATAAACGACATGAGGCTGCCTTTATTCAATTACCTTTTCTTTTTTAACAAACACCATCTGTTTGGGCTTGGCAAGTCTCCCACAGGAAAAAGAAAAAAAAATAATGATATCCTGAAATAGAAAAGAGAGTATAACTTTTTCCTTCATAATTGACCCTGGTAATTTACTGAGGTTAGGTTATGCTGGTTCAGAAACACAGCTTATAAGTTCGCAGTACTAATTTAGTTACTTAGGTTTAGTTACTTAGTGCAAAAGTTTGACAGATTTAAAAAATATATATATTTGAAAAGCCATTGCATGTTGACTATCTTATCTGTTTTTCCCAACAGAGATGAGGGATGAATGATTTTTGTATTCTGTCCTCCCATTTTATAGGTTAGGAAATTGAGGCAGAGATGTTGCCACTTTTTTTTTTTTAAGATTTTATTTATTTATCTGATGGAGAGAGAGACAGTGAGAGCGGGAACACAAGCAGGGGGAGTGGGAGAGGAAGAAGCAGGCTTTCCGCTGAGCAGGGAGCCCAATGTGGGGCTCGATCCCAGGGTCCTGGGATCACTACCTGAGCCAAAGGCAGATGCTTAACGACTGAGCCACCCAGGCGCCTGATGTTGCCACTTTTTAAAAGATGATATGGTAAGCAAATGATAGAGCTAAGTCTAAAATTTAAGTTTTCTGGCTACCAGTCCCATATTTTTTCCATCCCACTCAATTGCTGGGCCAGCAGAAATGACATGAGCTTTATTGGACACCATCAAGATATGAACTTTATGAGTGCGTGTCAGAGTAAGAAAAATCCACTGCTCCACAACTCTGAGCTGTGTGGCACTTTTTGCACATCACTAGGGCACAGGTAGGAATGGTGAAGGGATCATGACTAAGCAGGCTGCCTCCAAATAGAAATTTGCGGAGACTACTTGATGGAAATAGTCCAAGCATTTTGGAATGTTTGACCAATAGCCTGGATAATGGCAGACACAAGAGAGTCAGCAAATGTAAAAAACACAGCTGCTCAGGGTTTTGATGAGACGACTTCTTTCAGCATCATCAATTATTAGGGTTGATCAGACTTAAATTCTGAAAGAAATGAGGCTAAAACCAAATGAAATGAAGAGTAGGCAAAAGAACAGTTAAGATGAAAGGAATAATCCATGGTGTGATCATGATCTTGGTGGCTGCTTGCTGGATGTACTCTTTTTTAACTTTGTAAACAGTAGAAGGAATTGTCAGTGGCTCTGCCTGAGGTGTTTACAACAGAGCTACCCCTGGCCAGAGTTCGCTGCTGCTGACTTGGAGGATTTTTGTCTCTGGGCTTAAAAAAATCTGGTGGAGGCACAGTGAGAGCAGCCTCAGGCCAGGGATTCTGTACTCGGGTGGGCTAACTGTTGGAGTTCTGCTTTGCCTGAAGATAAGACTAGAGAATTCAAAGATCCACTGGCATCCTAACTGACATTGTGCCGATTCCTAATACATTGTCTCTAAATTAAAACTGTGGCAGTATTTGAAATTAAATTTTTTGCTTGCCTTTCTGAGTGCTGAGCCTGGAATAATTTAAACATGACGGAGATTGAAGTGCTGGGTGACCAGTGTATGGAACATTCATAGGGAAGATGCATTTTGTCTGAGTCTGCTGCACATCTTCAGCTGGCTATGGCTAATTCTCTAGAGCATCCATAAAATAATCTTTCTTCAAGTCCTTTGCTCCTTATTCTGAATTCCTTAATGAGCAACACAGAGCTCTATAATAGTGCTTGAAATAGCTCAAGAGGAAGTAAAATGGTTTATATGAGTACAATCTCAGCTTCAAGGACAAAAGTATATTAATTAATAGGAACGTATTTCAAAGTTCACTTCTAAAGTTTTCCATTTCATTACTGTCTTGGCCAAAGTACAAAGTGATGATGATCTTTATTATTTAACTCCAATGGAGCTGCCATACACTGTTTCTGATATTATTTTTTTTTTTGTAATTAGATTATCTTGCATTTTTTTTCAGTCTGCCCCTTTGAAAGACAATGTGCTACCTTTTTTTTCTGCTGTTCATCCTCTGGACCTTCTTTCTCTATCACCATTCTCTCTCCTTTATCTTCTTCCCTTAATCTCCTCACACATGCTCTCCCCCACCTCACCTTTTCTCTCCCTCTGAACTTCCCTTTCCTTTTTATATCTTTGTGATATTTACTCTGCATCATTTAGGGTCTAGAAAAGGAAATGTCGGGCGCCTGGGTGGCTCAGATGGTTAAGCGTCTGCCTTCGGCTCAGGTCATGATCTCAGGGTCCTGGGATCGAGTCCCGCATCAGGCTCCCTGCTCCTTGGGAGCCTGCTTCTCCCTCTGCCTCTCTCTCTCTCTCTGTCTCTCATGAATAAATAAATAAAATCTTAAAAAAAAAGGAAATGTCATGTTTTTAAATAATCATAATATGAACTGGTAAATAGAAGGTCACAAAAGAAAAGCATATAGAATGCAATTCTTATTCACAGGAAAAACATTTCCCTTTAGCTTGGTGGTGGGGAAAGGATCAGTAAAATTTGATGGATAGAGGTTCTCTAAGTTGAGTTTTAAAGTACAGGTCGAATTTGACCATGTGGGCAGTTGCTGAGCAAAAGCATGGAGGTAGGAAAGATTGAGTAGTTGGAGTAGTTCAGTTTGCTTAGTTCACTATTAAGTGAAGAGAAGAATAGGAAGTGAAGATGCAAGGTCAGAATCAGAAAATGAAGAATTTTAAATGCTACACTGAGTAATTTGCAGTTTATTCATTAAGTAAGGGGAACTTGAATTTTTTTGAGAAGATCATTTCTGTGGCTCATGAAGATTAACACGGCAGTGGGTTATAGGACGGTTTGAAAGTGACTGCTGTAATACCTCTTGCTAGATTAACAAGGTCCTCTTTTCCATTTAATGACTATTGTATGTTGGGTTTCCTGGGAAGGGATTTGGAGATAAAGCTGAGCACACAGAGATTTGTTAGGTCGTGCTCTTGGGAACAATACTGGTGGAAGGAAAGGGAAAGGAGCACAATTGAATATAGAGAGAAATTTCCAAAAAAGATCTGAGATAATTTCAAGGGATGGTATAACTCATCTGAATTGGGCTAGTCATGGAATGTGGGCTGCCTTAGAAAGAGGCAATGGGCTCAGGCAGGATGACTCTTGAGTGAAGGTAATTCCTAAAAAAGCTTGACTGCTGAGTTCTGACAACAGTACTCCCCATAGCTGAAGGAATAATTCCTTCAGTTCTGTCAGGAAATCTGGACAACATATCACAGCACCTACTACAATTGACTTGTTTATATCTTAATGTCTAAGGTGTGTTCCAATAGAACCTTGAATATCCTCTCTCAGAACATATCATAGTCAACATTTATTATAGGTTTACTTATTTATCTTTGCAACTAAAAGGTAATCTTTGTGTAGGTGAGAATTGTGTCCTGTAGTTCTTTGTATTCATATCATCCAGGATGGTAAGAAATAGGTGTTCAAGAAATACCTTTTGAATGAAAGAATAAAAGAATTAACTGCTTTAATAAAATCATGCCTTCTCTAGGGATGCCTGGGTGGCTCAGTTGGTTAGGCGTCCAACTCTTGATTTCAGCTCAGGTCATGATCTTAGGGTCATGATCTCAGGGTCATGAGATGGAGCCCCACATTGGGCTCTCTGCTCAGCCCAGAGTCTGCTTGAGATTCTCTCTCTGCCTCTCCCCCTCCCCACTGTTTTCTCTCTCTCAAATAAAAATAAATAAAATCTTTTTAAAAATTAAAAAATTAAATCATGCCTTCTCCAAATTTAGCATGACAAATTAAGGGTTTTGAAAATACAAAAACAATTCAGTAATCTTTAATACCTCAAATCAACCATGTCTCAAATCAAATACGGGGAAATAGTCCCTCTCAAGATGAATGATAGACTCCAGCCCTCCATTGTTTGGAGTTTGCATTCATTTTAGGCATCTGATAGGAACAAATTGATATCTCATTCCAAAGCCAATAAATACTTTAGTTCCTTTAGGACTTGGGGTCTACTGGCTTGTTAAATAAAAATAATTATTTCTCCATTTTTAATCTTTTTAGGGTAAGTCTGGTTTAGGCAGGCTGCCTTGAAATGTACACTAGTATCCAACATGCATTTCCTAATCTCTGAAGTTGGCATTCATTTGTAAAGTTGTTAGCTGTTGTTGGTAATGCCTATGTACTTTCATTTTAAGATATTGTTAAATATTCAAGCTTATTGAATGAATCAACAAAGTGCAAGAAGAGTCCTGTGCTGGAAATTATTTGAAGATACAAATGAAGGGAAGATATGAATCCTGTATTCTTAAATCTACAGTATTCTTGATAGATAACACTTACAAAGTTTAGTCTACTCAGAAATAACCACAAAGCAAGGCACAATGAGTACTAAGTAATGCTGAATAATTAAGGGTGAGGGAAGCATGAAAAGGAGTAATCAAAGTGACAGTAGTTTATGGAGAAAAGATGTGGTATTTAAAAATAGGGCTTCAAAATTCTTTAACTCTTCTTGCAAAGAAAGATGGAATTTATGTCTTCTCGCTTTGAACATGGACAGGTTTGTGACTACTTTGATGCAGAAGAGTATAGCTAAAGTGATGGCGGTGTGACTTCTGAGGCTATGTCAGAAAAGGTCATGTAGCTTCCACACTGTTCTCTTGAAACACTAGCTTCGTAGAGGTTCCATTTCAGGAGACTGTCTATCAAAACCCAGCCACCCTACTGTGAGGAGTACAAACCATATGGAGAGGCCATGTTTTAATACGCTGGTCAATAGTCGCAGCAGAACCACACTTATAAATGAAGAAGACATCTCGGAAGTGACACCTCCAGATAGATGTCACAGCCCCCATCATTTGAGTCCTTCTAGTCTAATCCCCAGACATTGTGAAGCAAAAAAAGTCAATTCTATTGTACCTTTCTAGCTATCCAACCTAATGACTTTGTAAGTATAATTAAATGGGGTTGTTTTATGCCACTAAGTTTGGAGTGACTTGTTAAACAGTGAATATAAGGGTAACAAAAGGCTTTATGAAGAACTGTATTTAAAATAATTATTCTTACTGTGTTCTCAAACACTAAGTTGTTTTATTCTGGAAATACCATGCATTTTTAATTTCTGTTGTTCAGTGAAGTAGGTGATTGCAATGGGGTGAGTTTCTGAGGCACAATTTCCTCATACTAGTAGACAAAAAAAGTGGCAATTATAATTAATCATAAATTTAATGACATAATTTGAGAGCTTCCTTTGTGTCAGGTATTGTGCCAGCTGCCTTATATGAATTATTAATTTATTTTTTAAATATCCATCTTATTCCTCTAAAGTAGGAACTAGCATTATATTTTACATATGAATATAATGAGGTTTAAATACTACATAAGTAATTGGCCCAAGGACATTCATACTTTCCATTCAAAGAGAGCTGGGAAGTGATTTAGGCTGGGTTAACACCAAAATCCGAAGTCTTAACTACAATGATATAGGGCTTTTATTCTTGAGATAAAGTAGAAAAATATACAAGAGGAAGATAGTATGAAATGCCTTCTGGTAATACTTCTCATGTATGGGAAAATAATGAATGTGCCATAATATCTTAGAACCTTTTCATACTTTAATGCAAAATTTGGTGCAGAAAACTCTGGCTTAGACTCTCTTCCACAATATTTGTAAGAGGAGGATCTTGAGTTACTATAAATGCTGCATAAATTCAAGAGGATGATCTAAAAAGAATTCAAACAAGCATTGGCCCTTGAAGATAAAGATTTCTCATAAAGTAAAACAAATTATTGTCCTTGCCCATTGCACTAAAACTCTAATATGACGGTAACCAGAAAGCTGAAAAAAATCATTTCAAGTAGGCCCTGTTTTGTGGCTCTGGCCCTACAGATTGATTTTATATGCAGGTTTAGTACTCGGCAGCTGCCAAAAGCCATCAGTGCAATAGCCCATTCAGAGGAACACAAAATTTGAAAAGAGGACAGCCAGCAAGGACATGCTGTAAAAGGCAAAGGACAGATATGAGAAAGATCTGCTGGCCCATTCTTTCAATCTGGACATTTACAATATCTAAAAAGAGAAGAGAAGACAGAGGAAAGACTAATATCAACTTTTAACATGTGAAATAGAGATCAACTGCTCACTAAATCTTACGTCTTTCCAGGAGAACTTGAAGAGAACTAGTTGAAATTTTATCTTTTAAAGTAAGAGATCCCATTTGGCGTGGAGATGATGAGATTCTAGGTATATATGAGAAGTGATGAGATCCCATGACAATTTGAATGTAGCCCTCTTTCAGAGATGGCTTGAGAGTGGGAGGGAAGCAGTAGATGATTGAGATGATCACTGGGGATAATTTTAACACCTTTGTCTTGTGTTGAGATGTTACAAAGTTAGGGTGTTTACTTCAAGAATTATGAAGTACTAGTATGAAGAGGACACTAGAATCTTAACTTGGAATCTAATAGGGCTTTTAGAATGAGAATCTTTAAATACAGCATTGTGTGAATTTATGTCTCTTAATTCTCAAGGTAGCTCTATATGTATCTCTAGAAAAGATCTACTTTTTTTTTTTAAGATTTTATTTATTTGACAGAGAGAGAGTCAGCGAGAGCAGGAACACAAGCAGGGGGAGTGGGGGAGGAAGAAGCAGGCTTCCCACAGAGCAGGGAGCCCGATGCGGGGCTCAATCCCAGGACCTTGGAATCATGACCTGAGCCGAAGGCAGACGCTTAATGACTGAGCCACCCAGGCGCCCCGAAAAGATCTACTTTTTTAAGTGGAATTTACCACGAGGTAAACATTGATTTAGTTGCAGAATTTTTGAAGTAATGGAAAATCGAATCCATAATTATTCACACTTTCATTTCTATAATTCAGAAGGAATATCCCCTGATATTGTTGGTTTTATTTAACAAGACATCAGTGATAGCTTTGAGAAGAGATCATTCAAACCAACTAAAGTTCTAGACAATAAAAGACTCAGTGTGTAACTGAGCAGATTGCCAGTGCACTGACCAGAGCCACGTGGTGCTGGAGCATGGACCACTTTCTGTGATGGGTCTGATGTTCACAATATGGCATCCTGGTGGTAGACTAAAGTGGCATTAGGAAAGGGACCGTGGAGCCTCTGATATGGCTTGGATCCCACTGTGCTCTGCAGGCTTCAGTAAAGCTTGACAAAGCATGCTGTCTGCATGCACGTTCAGAGTGCTTAAAGATCTAAGTAGTGTGAGCTCTGGAGTGACTCTGTAGGAAGGTGGCATGGGAATTACAGATTTCCTTTTAGTGACTTCTTTTTTTTTTTTTAAGATTTTATTTATTTATTTGAGAGAGAGAATGAGAGATAGAGAGCACGAGGGGGAAGAGAGTCAGAGGGAGAAGCAGAACCCCCACTGAGCAGGGAGCCTGATATGGGACTCGATCCCGGGACCCCAGGATCATAACCTGAGCTGAAGGCAGTTGCTTAACCAACTGAGCCACCCAGGCGCCCCTTTTAGTGACTTCTTGTTTGGAATTATTTTATGGTATCTATCTGCTTACTGCCAGTAAGTTCAAATTCAGCTTAGAAGGCCAATAAGGCATCCAAATATTTGAATCAATACAGCATATTATTGAATAAATCACAGTACTTTTCAAAGAAGGTGAACTCTGTGTGGATTTTGGGTTGTAAATAATGAATGATACTAACTTTAAGCAATACACGATACTTGTGGAGTGGTGGCAGGTTATTATAATAGGGGAAGCCTCCAGCAGAAATATTAAGCTCAACACATTGATGTTTTATTGCAATTCTAGATCAAGGAAAGAGAAAAAAATCTGATAGCAGGGCAATGCATTCTAAGACTGAGTTTATCAAATATATGCCTATCTGGCTATTAGTAATGACCCTTGTAAACATTTGACCACAGGTGGAACTGATTTCCCCCCAGAGCTTTCTTCATTTTAGTTTAGCAGTAAGCAAAACAAAAATGTGTTTGCCCAGTATCTGACAACTCTGTGAAATGATAAGCTGAATGATTTAGAGGCTTCTCACCAGTGACATTTTTTTTCTTGCCTTTGTTAAAACTGCAAATGATTGGGATGTTAATCCCTATACCACTGAATTGAAGCTGTGGCAATTTTGTATAGCTTACTATGCACGGTATTTTAGCTTATTTTAGCATTCAAGAAAGCTATGTTGTCCTATTGAACAGGGAAACCATTTTTAACACCCTTACGGATTTCCTTTGGAAAGAGGTGAGTTTACAGGGAATTGACTTCAAGTAGTCACTTCAATCACCCCTCGTTTGCAGTCAGTGCTTTGGAAACAAGGCTGAATAACATTTCCTTAAAAAATTTAAGAGTTCATGATTTACCTTAGTAATCTTTTCTCTTGTGTTAAAAATCTGATAGGCAAGGTACTTTTTCTAGAAACCTTTGCCTGCAGTTTCAGTCCTTTTCTCTCTTTCCGTATCTTTCTTTTCTCTTATATCCTTAGAAATAGAGAAAAATTTTGTCCACCACCATTTATACAAAATCTTATACTCTACTTAAAAAGAAAATACACTTTGGAGGCTAAGAAGCTGAGTTAGAGCTCTATGTCATAAAACTATTTCTCAACCCGTATACACTCCTGCTTGCCATATATTCATTTTCGTGCTTGTATTGCTAGACTCTTGACAAAATGCAACCCACTTAAAGGATTAATCAATACTGAAGAACATGTTTAGACAACATTTAATTTTGATTTTATTTATTCACATGTGTACCCACATTTATTTCCTTAAATGAAAATTACTTCAAAAATCTCAGTCTTGAAGACAACTACATGCTGACTAGGATTATATTTCAGAAATCCTGATATGACACGGGGAGAGGATTCTCAGCCTATACTTTGGGAAGGTCCACACACTCAGCAACTACAGTTAAGTTCCTTCTCACTGTGTGTCTTCATTTATGTCATTCTTGCTTGCAATGTTCTCACCGCTCTCTTTTTGCCTACACAAATCCCACCCAGGCCAATGGGCTAGCCTCTATATAGTTCATTCCCTCCTACAGTCCTTTTCTAATTAGCAAAGTATCTGTTAACTTTCTCTTCCCCTAAAATTCTGCCAGTAAACCTTTAATTATGCAAGGTGTTTTGCTGTTCTCTTAAGGTATTTATTGCATATGCAATTGCAAATAAACTCTTAAAGTCTTTAAGAGTTAAGCCTATGTCTTAAACTTCTCTTGTATATTTGCAGCAATTACATAATGTTAAGCACATTATAATAGGTGCTTATGAAAACTGATGGAGTCACACAATCAATTGCGATCCTGAGTCCCACAGTTGATTTTTGCAGTTAAATAGCGTGAGACAGAGTGAGTGTCACTTGGAGTTTCAGAAACTCCTTGTCAGAATTCAGACCAAGTTGTAGTTGGAATTTGGAGGAAAAATTCTATCAACCTCAATTTGTCGCTCTCTGTTTTTACCGAGCAAGAAAACAAACAAATAAGCAAAAGATACTACTATCTTTTCAGGCTTTCATACCCAAATTCTGACTACAAAATGTTAGCAAACCAAACTTGCTAAACAATTTTATAGAATGATCTTAAAATTTTTATCATTACATTAGCAACTGCAATCTTGAGGAATTATAATTTCTTTGACACAATGATACTCTTACCCTCCAAATTTTTCTTTTGCTCCCTATAATTGGAAGATCCTAAAGAACCATAGTACTACTTAAAAATCCTGGTGCTGGCAGAGTCCGTGTAAGATCATTTTTTTCCATTCATTTTTTTCTGATTGCCAATAATTTAAATCTGAACAAAGCTGAAGTACTGAATAAAGGCTGTCCCACTTCACTTCCCAAACACTAGATAGAAATTTTTGACACTTCATGTTTTGATGACTGAATGTAAACTTCAAGGGCAAGGGTCTCTGGTTTCAAGTTTCACACTGCTCTCTCTCCAGTGCTTAAATGGTCTCAGAAACAACAGAAACATTCATTTCATGAATATGTGTATCTGTATTTCTTTGAGATTGCAGTTATGTTCTGACTGTGATTTTGTTCAGCAAAAACAGAGCCAATGAATCTTGGGAAGAAATGACCACCTCTTCCCTCTGGCTTTCAAATGATCTCAGCAACAATTGTTACTTCAGTTCTCTGCCCATCTTGGGTATTGCCTTTGAACAGCTAACACTTTTTTAAATAATGTACTTTTGAGATTGCTTTGAATCTTACACCAACCTAATTTTACATTTTGTATTGAAAATAAAATTGTGGTTCTGAGTTACCAGCATTGTAGCGTGTAATCTTCCACCAATACTGTTTTCCTTTTTAACACGTGTGCTATAGGCTAATGCCATTAAAGGCCAGCATATTGCTTACTGAAGGCCAACATATTCCAAATGTTGTACAGTAATGAGATCATGGCAATTAATAAATACCTTCATTGCTCTTGGTAGAACTTCATAGATCTTAGCAGCTGCCTTTTAACTTGCTCCTCTTCAGAATTAATGACTTCGCTTTTGAAAGGCAGTATATATTTTTTTCCCTCTACTTCACCTTCTTATTTGAATAAGAAATTCATCACACCCAAGAGGATAATTGCACAATGTCAGTGGAGGAATATCAATACTCCTAATACTCTCCATTGCCCACTGTGCCGAAGACATGTCAAATAAAAAGTGTAGTCTAAATAAAAAGAGTGCACATACTGTGCAACTGTAGTTTCAAAACACATTTTTTAGAACTCCTCTTACAACTAGATTTCTCTGAGCTCTTCTTATTTAGAAGTTCTGGAGTTTCCATTGGAAGATATGTATAGCGATTGTGCAGTTATTGATTTGTAACAACAACAACAACAACAACAATAAAATACTTACCATGTACTAAATGTTACAAAAAACAGCTAGCATATATGATCACGATTTAAGTTTTACAGTGACTTTGAGAGATAGGTATTATTTTCCCATTTTTAACTGCGTAAGCAGAGGTTTAGAAAGGTAAAGTAACTTGCCTTAGGTCATAGAATTATTGTGTCATAACTAATGACTAGAATTGGAAGCCAATCTGTTTTACAGTAATCTGTGCATCTTGTTCAGCAATACCATATTGCCTCTCTCTGCTCTGGGCAGTTATTTTACACATCACTAACAAGGAGATGCAAAAAAATATATATTGCTCAATTTACTTGGTTGAAGAAGGAAATTAAATAGACAATATCATTAAGAGAGAAGAGACATTTCATACTTTTATCTCTCAAAAAAATTGTCCATCTTACAATAAAAGGGATTTGAATAGAATAGATTTAAGAGATTTTAGAGATTGGGAAAACATAGTCATTTATTCAGTCATTCAACAGTAGGTAGTTTGAGGGCCTACGACATGCCACCATTGAAATAAGGCACTGGATATACAATCGGTTATGCTCAAAGCAGAGATTTCTTCAGTGCATATTATGCAGAAGTCATATAGGGTGACACATCAAAGATTTAATTATAGGGACTTCGATGGAAATGCTGTAGTAAAGCTCTCAATTCAATTTTATGCAACATTATGGAATTCTGTATTGCTAATGAGAGACAACACATTGACCATATCATGTATTGTCACTGAACTTACTGTTCTTGCAGTGTAATATCAATATATAATTTGTTATAATTTGTAATCTGTATTTATTTGTATGTTTTCAAATTTCATGGTCAATCTTCACATTCAAAAATTGTGCTAATTCCGCATATTAATTCTAATAATTTGACTATAGATCATTTTGAATTTTAAAGTATACAACTATGTTGTCTGATGTCATGAGAGTTTTAAGTCCTACATTCAAAATCTTTTACCTTTTATTCTTGTATTTCTGCAGTGACTAGAACATTCAGTACTATGTTCAATAAAAGGGATAAGAACAGACATTGTTGTCTCAGTCCCAATCTCAGAAATAGAACTTTCAATATTTCATCATTAACTAAAATGTTTGCTTTGGGATATCCGTAGATACCACCTATGAGATCAACAAAGAAGTTTCCCTCTATTTCTATTTCGCTCAGATTATAATTGATGAAACATTTTTTATTTTATCTTTCTTTTTTGTGTTTACTGTATTGATCACATCTTTTTTCTCTATTTTATTAATGTGGATGTCCAGCAACTGGACATACTTGGAACATACAGGACTTTTTGTAGTTTAATTTCCTGTTTATTTTATGGGATTCAATTTGCTAATATTCAATTCATTTAAAAAAATTCTTTAATTGAAATATATTTGACAGGTAACATTGTGTAAATTTTTTTTTAACATTGTGTAAATTTACAACATGTTGATTCGATACATTTATATATTTATAATATAATTCCCATTGTATAATATAATGTAATTCCCACATAATTATCATTTCTTTTTAGTGGTTGGAATAATTAAGATCCAGTCTCTTAGAAAGTTCAATGATTATACTGTTGTAGTCTATATTCATTATACTGTGCATTAAAACTGTAGGATTTATTTACTACTCATTGCAAGTTTGTACGCTTCAACATTTCTCCTATCCCCCATCTCCCAACCTCTGTTAACCACCATTTTATTCTGCTTTTACAAGTTTGGCTTTTTTAGATTCTACATACAAGTTTTATCACACAGTACTTATTTGACTTATCTCACTTAGCATAATAATAATGTCTTCAAGGTCAATGTATGTTGTTGCAAGTGGAAGGATGCCCTTCTTTCTCATGGCTGAATAATATGTGTGTGTGTGTATACATGCATATGAATAAGGTGTATACACACATATCATGTATATATATGCATATGAATAAGATATATATGTGTATAGATATAGATATATATACATATATCTCACATCTTCTTTATTTATTCATCCATTGACAGACATTTAGGTTATTGTTTCCCTATCTTGGCTATTGTGAATAATACTGCAATAAACATGGGAGTGCAGATATCTCTTCAATATTCTGTTTTTATTTAATTTGGGTATATACGCAGAAGTGGAATTGCTGGATCATATGGTAGTTCTATTTTTAATTTTTTAGGAACCACCATGTTGTTTTCCATAGTGGCTGAATCAATTTACATTCCCACCAACAGTGTACAAGGGTTCCCTTTTCTCTACATCCTTGCCAATGCTTGCTGGCATGCAAATTTTTAAGTGTAAGATGAATAAGGTCTGAGGATATAATGTAAAACATGATGACTATAGCTGGTAACATCGTAATATATAATTGAAATTTGCTGAGAGTAAAACTTAAATGTTCTTGCCAAAAAAAAAAAGTATATGAGGTTATGTGTTTTGTGTTAATTACATGGTGGGAATTGTTTCATAATGTATACAAATATCAAATCACTATAAGGTACGCTTTAAATAGCCTACAATTTTATTTGTCAATTATACCTTAATAGTGCTGGGGGAGAAAACTTCAATTAAGTGATTTTATCAGCAAATTAGAGCAGAAAACACAATTAGTGAACAATAGAAGACAGAACAATAGAAAATATCTATCTTAATTGAAAACAGAGAAAATATAATGGGAAATAAAGGAAAGGAATGTAAGACACATGTGAGATTTCCATTGTCCAACACAATAGTAATTAGAATCCCATGGCTAGAGGCAACAGAGGTGCAAAAACAATATTTGAGAATATATGAATTTAAAAATAAAGGATTTAGGTAAAAAGAAAATAATAGGTGGAAACACTGAAATTCAGGTAACAATGAAGAGCAATGGGAAGATTAAATACATGGCTAAATCAAAATGAATATATATTAACAATAATTGTTTTAGAATTTAAAATATATATCAAATTAATACAAAACTCAAAGAGGATTAAATAACTTAAAGGGTCCTAAGTTTCCAGGATTATTTGGGAAGTGGTAAAACAAATAGAACTGCACTGGGCACCTGGATGGCTCAGTCAGTTAAGCATCTGACTCTTGATTTCAGCTCAGGTCATGATTTCAGGGTTGGTAGATTGAGCCCCGCATTGGGCTCGGCACTGGGTGTGGAGCCTATTTAAGATTCTCTCTCCCGGGGCACCTGGATGGCTCAGTCGTTAAGCGTCTGCCTTCGGCCCAGGTCATGATTCCAGGTCCTGGGATCGAGCCCCGCATCGGGCTCCCTGCTCCGTGGGAAGCCTGCTTCTCCCTCTCCCACTTCCCCTGCTTGTGTTCCCTCTCTCGCTGTGTCTCTCTCTGTCAAATAAATAAATAAAATCTTAAAAAAAAAAAAAAAAGATTCTCTCTCCCTCTGCCCCTTTCCCTGTCTAAAAAAATAGTACTGCACTGTAATAAATCAAGGATGCATAAAATATATAGGGTAATCATTAAAAGAAAAACACATAGTTTGGAAATAGTTGATAAAGGAAAAACATTTCATAATCAAAAATATTTGACTACTCTATGTAAGAAAGAAAAAATATAAAACAGAGAATGAAGTATATACAGCATATTTTTGACATTTAATACATATAGACATATATAAATGGAAAATCTTATAATATGTATATATATGTTTGTGTGTATAAAATGTTACAATGTGTGTACTTGTGTGTGTACACATATGCATGCTTATATATACATATTATTATATTTGTATTTATATATTTATGTCTAAAGCTTTTATCCTATTCATTTTGTATTTTTTATTTTTTTTAGAGAGAGAGAGCACACGAGAGAGTGGTAGCAGCGGCAGGGGAGGGGCAGAGGGAGAGAATCTTAAGCAGACTCCAGGCTGAATGGGGAGCCTGACACAGGGCTAGATCTCACAACCCTGAGATCATGACCCTAGCTGAAATGGAGTCAGATGCCCAACCCACTGAATCACACAGATGCCTCAGTTCTTTATTTCTGTATGGCTCTTTCCTTTCCTTCTTTGGTTGTAATAAAGTATTTTCAAATTCCACTTTATCTCGTTGTTTTACATCATGTCTTTTTTTTTTTTTTTGGAGTATAGTTGACCTACAATGTTACATTAGTTTCAGGTCTAGTATTATTCATTCATTAAGTTCTTACAGACTTGAGAAGATTATGTATATTTATCTATGTACATAAAGATTATATGTATAGATACATATATAAATTACATATGGTGGAGAAAAAATAAAGATGAACTTAAAATATCAATAAAAATCTTTATGTGTGTAGGGAAAAATGTGGGAAAATCAGTTCTGGAATTCTACACTGGAAACTACAAAGCTAATTAGGGGAAGTAAAGAAGATCTAAATAATTGAAGAGATGACTCAATCTTATGAAGATGTCTTTCCAAAATTTGTACATAGTTTTACCATAATGCCATTCACAGATTTTTATCAGCTCTACATTCAAAATGTATCTATATAATCTGCCTTCTTATTGCCACCTGCTCTACTAGTACTTTAGTTGAATCACCATCATACTTATATTTTGCCTGGGCTGCTGCACTGACTCCTTCAGCTGGTCTTGTCCCTTCTGCTCTTGTTCTTCTGCATTCTAGTCTCATTATAGGAGCTACACAGTGATGCGTGTCACCTGTATAAAGCACTCCAAGCTTGCCAAATTGTTCAGAGTAAAAACCAGTAGTCATAAGAATCCACAATGTCTTTCTTGATGTACCCCTGTCCCTACTATCTCAGATCTCATGTCCTACTACCCTCTCTCTGTTTACACTGCAGCAGCATAGTTGTCCTCTATCTGTGTCTCGAACATTCTTGGCACTTGCTATATCCTTTGTCTAGATGGTTTTTCCCCAGTTAGCCACAAGCTTTCACCTTTACTTCCTTCAAGCATTTAGGATCTCCAGGCCTGCCTGATAACATTTAAAAATGCAGCCTCTCAACACCAGAATCTAGAACAGGGCCTGATACACAGTAAATATTCAATAGCATTCATTCTTTAATGTATTCAGTAAATGATTAGTAAACATATCTGATATACTATGGCTTGAAGAATGCCAACATTGATAAGATTAAATATTTGCTTCAAAGAAAGTGGCAAGTGGGGTTATAAGTATAACGTAACAACTAACATTTATATAGGAGCTACAATTTACAAAGCACATTTACAGATTTCTTTCATTTCCGCCTCACAAACAACACTGTTATAGAGAGCAGGTGTTTCACAGATGTAAACTTGGAGAGGTTAAATAATTTGCCCAAATGGGAAAGCTAGGTCTCAAAGCCTAGCTTTCTGACTTTAAAACTTTTTTTTTTTCCTTTAGTTACACAAGACTGCATTCTCTTTGGACTTTGGGGAATATAATAGAAGAGTAAAATAAAGTTTATGCCTATAATAAATTTGAAATCTTTGTGGGTCAAAGCTTGGCATGAGAAACAAAATGAATCCCATGACAGTTTCCTCAGGTTAGTTTATAATCTGTAAAATGGAAATCATGCATACACAATTACCTTTGGAGACACAGAGAAGATTAATGAAGCTATGTTTTTGAAAATCTTTATATAGAGAAAACATTATCTTCAGAAAAGGAACTATTAATAATCCATATTTTTATACATAAGGTTAGCGTATGACTTTGTGAAAGAAAATCCATGACTGTTTAATTCAAACTTTCACACTTACTATTATTTAAAAAGTAGTGTGTGATTTAATAATCTAAATATTGGTTAAGTTCTTTAATAAAAAAATAAAAGTTAAGAACAAATATTTTCCAATGGAGTTTGAATTTGTAGACCATCCATCCTACTATTAGGAGACTGAAAGAAATTAAGAACCTCTAAATTCTTAAACTCTGGGGCAGTTGAATTTTGAAAGAAGAATATGAAAGATATCAGGAAGAAAATTTAAACCAACATTGGACAAAAGAATTAAAAAAGAGCTATTTTCTTGGTTACTTTTTTCTCTTTAAACAAAAGAGAACTATTTCATTTCCAGTCTCAGGTGGATCATTAAAATATGAGAAATGGCATTTAATTTACAAAAAGTATATTTTCCTTTTTGTTTTTTAATTAACAAAAACTATAAAGTAACTAAGAAATTAGTTTCCTTAGGAACATTAATTTTATTAAGCCTATGCTCTTTTATTAGTAGAATGTAAAAAAGTGATAAAGCAGTAGTTACATAAAAAAGAAAAAAAATTTTCTAAATATAATCCTGCCTAAAGTACTAGGGAAACATTCACTGAAGTAACTCTTACCAGGGTTCAAAATAATAATAATTAAACTATAAACATTGGCTTTGAGCTTACTAAAATCTGTGAGTTTTGTAAAAAAAAAATTAACTACACATTCAAAATAGAAATTTCATATATCGCCACTGAAATTTAATGAAAATGTATGAAAAATTAAGATAATGTGAAGATTATAGAATAAATGTTCAGCATCAGGGATTTCTTTTTACAAATTTAAATTAGCTTTTGAGGGCATTTTATAATAAATATAAGTTACTTTACCTCTCCTACAGGAGTTTTATCAGATTTTCTGCTTAGAAAATATTGCAAGTCGTTTTTCATTTTGATGCATTTTCTTAAAATAAAAATTAATAATAATAATACTTCATATTCTTAAATTATATTTTAGAAATGGAGTCATACTCAGAATTCACATTTCTCCAAATATTTTATGGCACTATATTTTTAATAATAGATAATGATGCAACACAATCCGAGTGAAATAGGTTTCTGGTCATTTGAAATGGCAAAGGAGGGATTGTAACAAACAAAAATGGGGTAGTTATGTGTCAGCTTGACTAGGCTCTGGTGCCCAGTTGTTTAGTCAAAGGCCAGTCTACATGTTGTTGTGAAGTCATTATTTAGACATGATGAAAACTTAAATTAATAGACTTTGAATAAAGTAGATTAGCATCCATTATGTGGGTGGGCTTTATGCAGTCAGTTGAAGGCCTTAAGAGAAAAAGCTGAGGTCTACTGAAGGAAGGAGTTCTGCCTCAAGATCACTCAGGACATGGGACTGAAACATCAACTCTTACCAGAATTTCCAGCCGGCCACACTGCCCTGCACATTTCAAACCTGCCAGCTTCCAAAATTGCATAGGTCAATTCCTTAAACACATACACATTTATATACACACATGCATATATCCTATTGATTCTATTTGGAGAACCCTAACACAGAAAACACCCACCCATAACCCCCTCACCCCAAAACAAACACTAAATTCTGTAGAAACCATGCTAGCGTAAGAACAAACAACAAAAGCTTGGGGGGAATTATAGAAATAGTGGAGAAAGGCACACAGCTGTTTTCCATTCCTGAATTTTGTTTTCAACTGGAGTAAAAGCTTTGATATAATATGCCTTCAAATTTTACTTGAAAATTAATTGGATTTGGCTGGGATGAAAACAACCACATTATCAGTTCTAAAAACTGGCTTAAGACCATAATTCAAAGCAGAAAAAAACCCATCACATTATATTCTTAATGAGGTAGACATAGAGAATTAGAATTTAGAACAGTAAAGTGACTGAAAGTCAATGGTATTTTTATATGAGTAAGATCTGATATTACCTCTCAGGAAAGGAGATAATTCTTTCAACATGATTTCAGAGATAAATAGTTGGAATCCTGGAAATATTTTTGCAAAATGGAAGGTGGTGTTCTAAGCAGAATGAATATGGACTGGGTTTTGTGACTTGAAGCTTACTGTATGAGAACAGCTTTGTTTAACTAAATATTCTTTACTCTTACACACTATGGAGAAATATTAAAGTCTACAGAAAATACTTAAAGGAGATTGAAACTGTAAGTCCTCTAGCTTTCTGCCATGGCATCTCAATATCAGTCTTTTTGTTCATTCTTGAAGATAACTACTCATAAATGAACTTGAGAAGTACTTAGTTCCTATAGCCAATCAAATAAAATAATAATTAAGATAGCCAAATGGACTTTACAACTGGAGAGATACTGTAAAAAGGATGATGACCAAACCAGTGAACATTGGTAAACGTGATCAGACTACAAATAAAGGATTTTGTTTTGTCATAAGCACAGACATTTTTCAGAACCATTCCTGGCTGTGAATGCTTTGGAACAAGTAAGAGGTTGGATGAGCTGATATTTATGGATTCTTTGCATTTTCATTTCTTATAATTCCTGTACTAGTTAATTGCCTGTTTGGTTGCTCCTGTATTTCTCACATTCTCTTGCTTTACTCTGTATTGCAGATTTTCCTGTCTATTGATGTCTGTTTATATTCAGCAAATTGCAGGTGTTGGTGAGTGAGAAGAGAGTAAGTCAGGGTACTTCCCCTCCACCCCCTTCCCTGCCTACGGTAGCTTTCCCGGAAGTGACTATGTATCCATGTTGACTCCTGCTCCTGGTAGAAAGCCAGTGTTCCATGGTTCCTGCTTGTCTGCCTAGCACCGGACAACCCTACCTTCTTGCTCTTCTTACACCATTTCCTCTCACCGTCCTTTTGTCCTAGGAATAATTGGTGTCTTCCAGCTGTTTCTAGTATTTGTTGCGCTTCAGGGCACTCAGTTTGGTTCTCAACTTTATCACTTGTTCAATCAGTTATGTTAAATTTCCTCTGTATGAAAGAACTAAATGGGTTTTTGTTCTTACTTCTTACAGTTCTTAAAAGGGGTCACATAATTCTCTTGTAAGAGAACAGAATTTCTCTGTTCTAAGTCAATTTAGGTATGGTCTCACATGAAGACAGAAACTTAAGGTTTGGGACTTCTCAATATTTCTCCAAGAATTATCATGACATGTTGTACTTTTGGGTGTTAAATGCAATCCAAAGAACTCATATTCTTATTGTTGTTTATGACATTTTACATCCCATCACTTCTGTAACAAATGCCTTAGAATTGCTCCTCCCAAAATACTTTTTTTTTCAAATTATTTCAGTTTTAAATAGGGGATTTAAAAATGTATTGTTGTTGATGAATTGGAATCAGAACTAGGACCTTTCTATTTCTGCTATGGATCTTAGCTATTTTAGAACTGTGTTTTTTGGTGTAACTAATTATTTTGAAAATATCTCTAGGCTGAGTATAAATGCCAGTGTTTAGAAGAAAATTTATAAAGATGTTGTATCTTCCAATTGAGTTCTATTAAACAATATTTCACTAGACACTAAGTGATTACATTACAGATTCCTTACTGCACTGTTCTTGAGATCCTTGCCATGGGCCCACCTTATAAGCAAGACTAGAAAACAATTACTTAGTTATTTAAATGGCTTACTTAGAGGGCATATGTATACAAAGGCTTTTTTTTTTTTTAATTGTGAAGTTCCATGAGGTTATTCCCTTGATCTATATGTGGCACATTACTTTATCCATATTTTAAACATTAATGTAGTCCACAATATCCTCAAGAGTATAAGAAATCTGGCCACTGTGCTGAGCTGGACTTTGAGTGTAACCCAGTTAGACCCCAGGGAGAGAGTGAATATTAAAAGTAGCATGCACTAAAAAAGAAGTCCACTGGGAGAAGAGCAACATTCTGTTCTGCCTGGATCTGAGCTCAGTGACCCAGATGCAGCTGAGTGACCTTAGAGCTCCCAAAACAATTCCTTAACTTCCGGAGTGAATGGCAGCTGGGACTTCAAACTCAGAAAGTCATAGTTTACATGTGTGGAAAATGCTGAAGTGTTGGCAAATCACATAAGGACTGGATGCATACTGAGTGTACTTACACATGTGTTTGAAAATTTAAATTTAAAACAAATTAACATATAGTAAGAAAAGCAATCATGTACGTAGGTATATATGCAGATAGATAGATACATAGATAGATAGATAGATAGATAGATAGATAGATAGATAGATAGATAGATAGATAGATATCCCAATGTTTAAATCAATTACCTATGAGTTAATCTCAATATATTCTCAGTATTTGAGAATTCTCTCAATCTTTTTATGATATATACTCAGATTCTACAACCAAATGTAGCAAATGTCGAAAAGCCGTAAGTTGCTTCAAGGTGAAATTCAAAGGAAATGAAAGATTCCTCTACATGTTTTTCTCCAAATGGTCAGAGTCTCTCTTTTGGTACTTATGATTGACTCTTTATTCAGCATTAGAATTCTTCTCAACAAAGTAGCTGAGAATCTCCAGACTTATAAAAAAGTTCTTCAGATATGATATTTCTTTTATAACACAAAAAGAATCAATAAGAGCCAGCTCTTTAGGATTAGAAGATTCAACAAATACTGGAGGGGTTTAAAGGAGAGATTTTGTTCCATTCTGCCTGCCAGAAGGTCAGGTTCAATTTGATGCCACACTTCCGTTTTTGTGGTTATCTTAGAGCTTTCACATAGTTGTAACTCAGAAGTGGAATTCCAAACAGCAAAGGAATAGAAGAAGAAAAAAAGTTTCACAGAGTTCTAAAGGCTTCTATGAAGGCTGATTTCTCAAATAAAAATAAATAAATAAATAAAAAGTGAAACTAGGGCAAAGGAGTCTTAGAAGTTTTGGCTTTTGAGTTACAAGCACCACAGGAAAAAAAATATTTTGTCAATCTTGATCTAAATTTAACAGGCAGTGTGCAGGTGGTAAAGCATTTTGTCAACTACCTGTGGGTAATGAGGCATCTCTTGACTGCATGAGTTTGCAGATCTCTAATTATATGCCAGAAATTCTGTACCTGAATTGGAACTGATATCTGTCATTTTCCTCATTATCAGTGATAGTTGGGTAACTAAAACTTAAGGAGGACTTAACCTACATTTAAAAAAGTGAAATACAATTGTTAAAGTTGTTGTTTTTAATAATTGCCAAGTAATACATAATCAGATAATTTCCTTGTTATTACAGGGGTTTATTTAGTGTTCCGTTGACCCCTTAGGAATTATACATAGTGTGAAATGAAGAGATTTCTATAACAGTGCTTAGATTTGATGTTATTTAAAACTATATTTTTATAACAGCCATATGGCATGACTGTCTCTAGGGAAGTAGTTCCCTCTCTAATTCCTTTATGAATTGTTGTAGTTTAGTGATAATGAAATAATATTACGGTTCTCAGTGCATTCAGAAAAAGTCAAGATGTCCTATTGACTCAAACAATAATTTAGTGGTATCTAGATTTATCATTTGTCAGGGTCAACTTTGCTCTACACAGCAGCAATGTTCTGAGATCTTACTGTAATGATAGCAAAATGTACCACAGAGATATTCTGTTTCACTTGCCTCAAATCTCACATTTTCAAAGTAAAAGTTGCTCTTTTGGGGGGCACCTGGGTGGCTCAGTAGGTTAAGCCTCTTACTCTTGATTTCAGCTCAGGTCATGATCTCAGGGTCATGAGATGGAGCCCCTCATGGGGCTCCATGCTCAGTGGGGAGTCAGCTTGATATTCTCTCTCTCCCTCTCCTTCTGCCTCTCCCCTTCCCCCAAAATAAATAAATAAATCTAAAAAAAATTGCTTTCTTTCTCAAATAACTACTCCATCCTCTACAGCACAGTGGCTGAGAACATGGCCCCAGAGCCCCACAGCCTGAATTTGAATGCTGGCCCTGTCAAGAGCTAACCAGGTGACCTTCTGCAAATTACTTGGCCTTTGCAACCTCAGTTTCCTTACCAGTAAACCAGGAATAATGATACAAGTCATCTCCTAAAATTGTTATGATGACTAAATTAGTTAATATTCTAACCAGTGTTGCTACTTAGGGAATAATAGCAGTGGTATGTACGTTGTCCTTCAAGCCAGTGACTTAGGGTCTTCTATCTCCCTCTCTTACCAAATCGTGATCAAGAAGTACTAGTTCTTTTCTTCCTTTCTTTTGTTCTTTTTTTTTTTTCCTTTTTGTAATCTATCAGATTTGTCTTTTTCACATCTTCCCCCATTAACCTTAAAGTTGGGCGATTACAACTGATGTCTCTGTTCCATCTTTTATACTTTTACAAACCTGGTAAAGCATTCCTGAGATTTCCACGCTTAAATCTGTTCACCGGTTTCCAATTGATTACTGCAGTGGTTGTCAAAATATTCAAAAAAAGCTTCATTTAAATCTTTATACAAAGGAACTCTTTCATGGGCGTTCAATACATACAAAAAGATAAGCACTGAAATGCCCTAGTTGCAGTGGGAAATGGTAGTAATCTTCCCATTCACTCTATTTTACGTCCTCTTGGTCTCCTACTGGCCATTAGGCTTTGTAACCTATTCGCATCCCCCATCACTACTCCCTTTGTCAAATAATCTTATCTGTAGAGTCCTATAACTCATAGTTCTATGTCTAATTTATACCACTTAAATTTTACGACATTTAATCACTGGTATGCTGTATTGCTGTTGTCTTTACTGGCCTCTGGGGGCCATCTCCATGGTGCTACGTGTTCCTGGCACTGCACTAGTGACGAGGAAAGGAAAAGGTCACTTGAGTTAGTCCCTTGTGGCCCTGCGCCGATTCGATACTCAGGGCGCCTCTGGGAGTCAGGTCTCCCACGCGCCTCTCCTCGAGACTTGCCCGCGAGGCAAGGTTACGGAGTTTCCAGGACTTCCGAGTTCCCGCGAGATTCCGGCCCCGAGATATTGCGAGATCTGGCCTCCGGGGACTCGGTTACTGTGTTTCGGAGCTGGATGCACGCTGGGCGCCCTTTCTTGCCTCCGCACATCGCTACCTATGGCCCCCGGTAGCCCTCAAGGGTGAAGTCCTGGGACTAATCAACGGAAACTTGCCTGCGGATTCGGAGAGGCCGGCCTGTGCACGCTTCGTTTCTCACCCGTGCCCCGCCCAGGGGATTCCGGGACTTGTAGGTTTGTGTGCCTACGGGCCAGTGCCCCTCCCCCCGATCAGTCCCTTTTCCTGTATTTAAGGGTTACCTGCTCTGCACTTAACGATGCCGAGAAGAGCAGGAGGTTCGAGTGAGACCGTGAGAGCCCATGCAGCCCTGGGCCTGTCGAAAGTAAGGGAACCTGTGGGGTTCGGGTCCCCTAGGGTATCTCTTATCAGAGAACTTCCTGACCATTCCTGACCTTGCAGGAACTCCTAAGCCTCGCAATCCCAGTATGGGGAATTGGTAACTTGAGCTTTGGGGTGTGGGGGGGATGTGGACCTCGGCATTGCTGTGAAGCCCCCAGAAATGTCTGGGGGCCCTGTTCATCCCCAGAATTCCTGGACCCGAGGCCTGATGGCACAGTACCCTGATAGAGAGCCACAGAGCACTTTTCACTCTTGCACTTTTCACACATGCACTTTTCACTCTTGGTACCTGCCCCCAGCATTTGGCCCACATGCATTGTGGAATAGGGCCTGCCTTTGCTCACCAAACCATCTCCCTGAGGTAGCATTTCTCACATTGATCCATTGGTGAAGGGATTTGAATGACGGTTATCCTTGGACCATTTGGGGACCTCTTGTTTTTATTAGACTAAGGTCCTGTCTCTCACCCATATTTCCCAGTCCAAGATCCTGGGAGATCTGGCTCTGTGATCTCATGAAATCAGGGGTCAGAGGAATGAGCTACACTGTTCTGGAGCAGGATGGACCCTTTTATCCTGTGTGTGTATTAGTTGTAGTTATATATACCCGCAGGTGGTTGACAACCACAGGTAGTTGTGTGGCCCACCTGTGGCCAAAACTCTCAGGACACCCCTATGTTCCCAGCCGGGAGAGGAGCAGGGGGAGCCAGGCCACTGACCCAGAGCACCCAGTCATGCCCTCTTTCCTCCCTGTACATTTCCTACCCTTAGGCTTGTTGGATTCCAGGCCTCTCTGTACAGGGGAAGCTCCAACCCAGGAGGCTATCTTCCTGGAGCTAGAGTTTTCTTGAACTGTGCACATGGCACAATGAGGAAAAGTGTACTTTAGTTAGTTCCCTTGTGGATCTGTGCTGGGAAGAGATTCATGGCCTCTGTGGGAGACAGATCCTCCAGGTGTCTCCCATCAGCAGACTTCCTGCTAAGGAGTTCTGTGAGATCTGTCTTCAGTGGAACAGGAAATGTGTTTTGGAGCAAGGTGGCCCTTGGTAAAAAAAATTAAAAACAAACAAAAACTGGACTCTGAGTTTAAGAACATGTATGGAATTTACCTTTTGTATATTCCTTGAAACTTCTAGCATATAATTCTGTATACAACAGATGCCTGATAATATGTGAACAATAGATCATTTATGGTTCATGTCTGTTTTCTGTTCTCATTTGGGCCAAGAGTCACCCTGTGTCTTTTTCATAACACATACCTTTCCCTTGTGTTTCTTAGCCTTGAAATGCCTTCCCACAGTACTAACCCCTCTGGTCTGCCTTTCATTCTTGGAGGCAGAGTTCCTAGGAATATCTTCAGTCTGACATTAAGCAGCTTAATCCCTGGTATGTTAGCTTCCTATGGTTGCTGTGACAGTTTACTACAAGCTCCAGGACTTTAAACAACCCAATCTCTTATCTTACAGTTCTGTAGCTTAGAAGCCCAACGCAAGTCTCAGTGGGCTAAAATCAAGGTAATGGCTCTATTCCCTCATGGAGGGCTAAAGGAGAGTCTGTTTCTCTACCTTTTGTAACTTCTAGAGGCCATCCACAGACTCATTGACTCATAGCTGCCTTTCTTCACCTGGAAAGCCAGCATTAGTGGGTGAGTCTCTCTCAGATCTCATCATGCTGATCTCTTGTGCTTCCCTTTTTTATTATGAAGGACCCTTACATCGAGTTCACTTAGATAATCCAGGATAGTCTCCCCATCCCATACTCTTTAATTTAAGCATACCTGCACAACCCCTTTTATAAGGTAGGTAACATATTCACAGGTTCCAGGGATTAGGATGTGGACATCTTTGGGGGCCAGTGGGACTGTTTACTAGAATGACATTTGACAATAATGCTTTGCACTTTCATAATATGTGTACCGTTTTCAAATTCCTTTTTCTTATTTCATTTAATCTACACAATATTTGGCAAGGCTATTCCTCACATAATTTTCCTTACATTGGTCTTACAAACCTTAATTTATATATCTAGCATCATATAGGTAGTCTTAAATATATATGAGTCTCCACTATATCATAACTTGAAGGTAGGGATTCTATTTCATTCATTTCCAGACAACCTATAGCTCATAGTTTGTTTTCATTAGTTAAATTAGTGACTGAAGAAACTGAGGCTCAAAGGGGTTATGTGACTTAGCCAAACCAGTGTTTAAAATAATTGAAGCTACAGCTAGTAATCAGATCTTTTGAACTATGTATGAACCAAAATTCCTTCCAGTTTACCCCAGTGCTGACAATGTATTGGTTGACCACATATCTTACCTTCTTTAGTGTTGTTATAGGGACCTGGAAAGGCATATTTATTAACACATTGGGAAGTGTATAGTGATAGAAGTTGCACACCATTATTATGGTAATTTTAATGTAAATTTCCCAGGGTTGAAAAATTTCCCAGAAAGAGATGAACGTGTTTGACAAAGAAAGGTATAGCAAAATCCTCAACACAAAAACCACTTATAGATTATTTCAGAATAGATTCTATTTCTGTCAGCATCAAATGTACTATAGTAGTATTCATTTATGCATAAAAATATCCGATGTAAGTAAATAAGTAATCAAGAAAATTAAGGATTCAGGTTTTATGTTGTTCTATCTAATAATTTGGTGATGTTGAAGAAATAAATAATGTTGGGGAAACTTGGAGTCTTAAGGAAGAACACAGATTTAGAAAAATTAAGGATGGGATGGTTTTAATACACTTACTAGAGCTGACAGTTGAGAAGCAGGAAACCTTAATATTAAGGGCATTATTTCCATATAATCTCTGTGTGTACACATCCACGAATTCTGAGCTAAAAAAGGCATAATTTGAGGTGTGAAACTTGTGGAGAAGGTCTGGATTAGAATTCCAAGACCTTTGGTGTTAGTGACTTTATTGTCACTTGAAGCCAGCTGGTTACCATACACTTTATTTTGTATCTCATTTTTAATCACAGAGCAGTCACACTCTGAAGAAGTGTATGCTTTTTCTGCAGACAAATAAGACGAGGCTTCATTCGAGGGAGATTTCTCTCTGGAGCTTCGCTGAACCTTGTGTTTTTCATCAGGATGCTATGAAGACCTATTAGGGCCTTAGGATACAATAAATTGGGCATAATGACTTCAGGCTCTGCCTCTTACAGCAAGGAAATGCCTCTGTGTTCACCTGTTGGGAAGGATAAAATGTCTTTGGTTTTGAAAAGAAAAGGAAAAAACCCTCTAAGGTTTGCATAGTAGGCCACTAAAACAAAGTGATGGGATATCTTCAACCTTCTATACACACATTCTTTGCCTTACTTTAATTGACTTTACTGACTTTCAACCTAACTTGCTCCCTAATTCTCCCAGTGCAAAAGAGTTCATTCTCAATGAGGTTTTCTGAGTCCCTAAAACTCTTGGGGAATTTTATATCTAATAAGTAAGAGTATCCATTAAATGTATTTAATGAAAGTCTATAGTTAGAGTTTGATACATAAAGCACAATTTTTTACCCCCTCAGGAAATGATCCAAGATTGACACAAAGTAGCTCTCCAGGGTTAATCTTTAGGGAAGTTCTGAGATTAAGAGAGGACTTCATCAGTGATAATATGCCATTAGGATATGACTTTAATAGAATAACCATAATTTAAAATCCATTGTCTTAGTATGTTTAGAACAAACCAAGGCATTGAAAGCTTCTTTCTTTTTATTTTTCTCTTATGCTTAGAGATGGCATATAAATTTGCACAGGCCTCTACAGATCATTTTCAAAAGAAGCAACATGGAGGGACACATATCAAGCAGAATTTAAGATCAGGATGCAACTTTTATGAACTTAGTAATGTCATCATTTGTTTGAAACCAAGTTGTTCATTTTCTGTCACATAGATTTTATTCTGACCTTAATGAGAAAATAGCATATTCCTGTGTGTGTGTGTTTTCTTCTCTGAAGCTGTAATATAAAAAAAGCATAAATCAAAGCTGTTTTGACAGATGAACAACACAATTTTGTAACAGGATAGAAATTAAAAAAAAAAAAAGACTGAATAGCTGATAAAAGATGAGTCGAACTAGGAGGATTGATGTTAGAGCTGAAGGCACCATTAGAGATTAGATGCTCATTGGCTTTTCAGCAAGCCTGGTGACTCATTCTACATAAATGAAGTTTGTGATATGTAATGAAAAGCTTTCTATCTTCACTGCAAGCAAATTAGCAGGTATTTTGTGGCAGGAATGTTAATGTTATCTTGCATTTGTTTCTGAGCAGGAACACATTAACAGAGCAGGTTTGAAAAGAATTTCACTTTTATAACATCAGGTGCCGGAGGTATTAGAACAAGGTCACCTCTGTAAAGTAATGAGGGAAAATTAGGTTATAAACATGCAGTGCCTAAAAATACACTCAGTCTTCTCTGCAGAATGAATGCCATATAGTATCACCCCAAATTGCTAATTTTCTTTTACTGCAAATTATACTCAGACCCCAAACCGAATCCAAAGAGTTAACTAATAAGACAAGGTGGAGGGCAGTTACTGAGGCTTATAGTGGGCAACCGATCCAAAGCAATAGTGTTCAAATATCTGTATATATATGCAACTTTATAATTTATAAATCAGGACATTTGGAAGGTTTTATATAATAAACCATGAAGGTCCACATTATCTGTTTGGGAGAAATAGTAGAAAAAGGCAAATGAAAGAGAAAGGTAAAACATTGCCTATTTTGGAAGACATTAAAACTTAAGAGGAAGTTGAGTGGTTGCTGGGAATACTATCAAGATTAAGAGAGATGAAGAAGAAGATAGTAGGAAGGGAAAAATGAAGGGGGGGAATTCGGAGGGGCAGATGAACCATGAGAGACTGTGGACTCTGAGAAACAAACTGAGGGTTCTAGAGGGGAGGGGGTAGGGGAGAGGTTAGCCTGGTGATGGATATTAAAGAGGACACGTATTGAATGGAGCACTGGGTGTTATACACAAACAATGAATCATGGAACACTACATCAAAAACTAATGATGTAATGTGTGGTGATTAACATAATAAAAAGAAGATTAAGAGAGATGAACTAGAAGATAAAAATGACAATAAGTTTTTCAAAAAGTAGGGTAATGGGAGTGTGAATGATTCTGTTCCTTTTATGAGTGCATATAAAGAGACATGATAAGTAAAGTGTATGCAGAAGGCCCACCAGATCTGGATAATCAGGTTTTGGACAGGATATCATCTTCTAGGATGGACCATTATGGCACCAATGACCTGAGTTTCAAGATTTGGGTAATCATACTTGCAGCTTTTCCTTGATTAGAAATCGACCTGCTGATGTAGTTCCTCGTCTTGCTCTAAATATACACTAAATTGTCTAAGCTCCTATCTCCTGGGCCATGTTTTCTGCCTTATTATTCATTTCTGCAACTAAATTAAAGCTGGTTGCGATCCACTTTGTTCTACCCAAATACAGTGAGACTATAGGGTGTTTATGGGAAACCAACACTGACCTCTGACTACAAAAATCCTTCAGAGTAATATAACAATTTAATTACTTAATTAACCAATTAACTATAAGCAGAAAGGTGAAAGAGTGTTTGGAATAGCAGTTAATAAAATTTTTGTGCAATTAAAATTTTATTTTGGTAAGAATTTAATTGTAAATGAAAATGCACTGCTGGTTATGATAGTTACTTCTTAAAAAGTCATGAACCAGGGTCAGTGACTATTTGATATTGGTTGTATCCAATCTGGATTTAGTGTGTCTGGAATCTAGTAGGTAATATTTGTTGGTCTAATAAAGGATTAAAACAAATCATCTAAACTTTTTATTTTACAGGCAAAAATCTGAGATTTGGAAAGATGAAATGACTTACCCAAATTCACAAGGTAATTACTAGCAAACCCACTTGAACCTAGGGTCTTTAGATTCTTGTTTGTTAAAAACCAAACCAAGGGACTCCTGGGTGGCTCAGTCAGTTAAGCGGCTGCCTTCAGCCTGGGTCATGATCCCAGGGTCCTGGGATCGAGTCCCACATCGGTCTCCTTGCTCAGCAGGGAGCCTGCTTCACCCTCTCTCTCCCTCTGCTTGTGCTCTCTCTGTCAAATAAATAAAATCTTTAAAAAAACAAAACAAAAACAAAAAACCAAGCAGCCAAACAAAAAACAATTTTATTGACTTGTGCACCATACTTCCCAAGCCTGGCTGATTGTTGGTGTCACTAACGTCCAGGCACTACTCCAGGACAGTATCTCTGGTGCACCTTACACCATGCATATTTTTATAACTCTTCTCCAAGTGATGCGATGCAAAGCCAGGACTGAGCAACACTGGGCCATTTGGAGATTCCATTAGAAAATGTTGCAGTTCCTTTAGCCCAGGATTACAGTGCTACTTTACCCAAGGTAATTCTGAGAGGAAAAGCATAAGGTTTGTTTAATGATTAGCATAGAAAGTGCCCTATGTATGTCTTTAATGTTTCTGACATGTATTCAGTTAACAGCAGGGCATGTACCAAGGAGAGAGCCAGTGTTAAGGTAACATAGACCTCATTTTTGAAGCAATCTTTAAAATGAGAGGTCTGGCAAGATGAAACTCAGAAAATAAATCAATGCTTGTCTAAAGGTTATAGAGTAACTTGGGAACCATTTGAGCTCTAGTGATTACAAGATCAGAAGATTAAAAAATAACCCTGAGGGTGTGCTTTAGGAACCATTCCCTCTGAAGATATATGGGAGATTTATGATTGAGTTGAAATCATTTTTGATTGGAAGTAACTCCAACCCACGAAGAACATGAGAGTAAAGCTGAAATGGTGGAAGGAACATTGTCAATATGTTCTTTATTTACATTCTAAAGGCTAACCATTTACCACTGAAAGAATAAGAACCACCTAATAAATTAATACAACAACTAATGGGAAGCCTACCAATCAAACAACTGCTAACTATAATTAAGACAGTTGTAAGGGATGGGACCAGACTACAAAGAAGATCAAGGTAGCCCTCCAACTCAAAGGCTTAGCTATGACTCAAATGTGACAAGCGTTTGAAAAGTTAAATAGCGAAAGAAATAATTGACAATCTGATAGCATAATAGATTCTCAGTTATAAAGCACTTATATAGTCAAATGAACATTTAAAAATAAGTACTTTTGGGAGTTCAGAGGCAAAGAGAACAAAGGCCAATGACCATCTTCCAGATAAAATCCAAATGCCTTAACCTGGAGACTAGGTCCTTATTTACCTTTCCCTTGCCTGCTCTTTTAGTCTTCGTGTTCAGTGCTTCCCACTTAATGTAGCTTTTAATGTTGGGGGTGGGGAAGAGAAAGGACAGTAAGTGTTCAAACTGGCTTTTCTGACCTAGCCTTCCCTAGCTTTGTACAAGAGAAAAGATGTACATGGTTGCCTTTCTATTCATTATATTTACCAGTATAATTTCCTTGCTCCTCTTGTTTGATTAAAAACCTCCTCTGTCTATAAGAGGTGATAGATGCTAACTAAACTTGTGGTAATCATTTTACAATATATGTAATTCAAACTATTATGCCTCACATCTTAAACTGGACAGTGACATATGTCAGTTATATCAGTAGAACTGGAAAACACAAACACAGCCTTCCTCTTAAAGGGGGATAAATTATTATAATCAGTTAGAAGTCTGATCATATTTTGAAGGTAGTTACTTAAAAATTTCAGAATTTTGTCCTTTAAAGAGGAATCCTGCAAAACATAATGGTGAATAGAAAGGAATATAATGTGGTAGTATATTTTAGATACTGCCATACATGGCTTTTTATTTGCTTATTCATTAATTTAGTCAATCAGTCCACAAAAGTAGGTGGACCACAATAAATAGGTACTACTATGAGCCAGGCATGATGATGACTTTAGGGTAAGATGAAACTCGTAAGACTTGATCTCTCACTGAATGAGGCAGTAATATTGTGATTGAGAATAAGGTAGGCCCAGAACTAAGTAAAATGCAAGATATACTATTAGTGTCATAAGAGAGGTAAAAATATCTGGCATCTCTCAAACCTGGTCCTCTTTCAGTACTTCTTATTAGAGAGTATGGGACCATCCATTCAGTTTGTTAAGTCAGATACATAGGAAGCAACGTCCCACTGCACAGCAGCCTCACCTCTTAGCCATTGGCAAGTTAACGACAATTTATATTCAGATTTTCTTTCTATTCTTTTTTCTTTTTTATTATTTTTATGTTAATCACCATACATTACATCATTAGTTTTTGATGTGGTGATCCACGAACCATTGTTTTCGTATAACACCTAGTGCTCCATGCAGAACGTGCCCTCCCCAATACCCATCACCAGGCTAACCCATCCTCCCACCCACCTCCCCTCTAGAACCCTCTGTTTGTTTTTCAGAGTCCATCATCTCTCATGGTTCGTCTCTCCCTTCGATTCCACCCCCTTCATTCTTCCCCTCCTGCTATCTTCTTCTTCTTTTTTTTTTTTAACATATAATGTATTATTTGTTTCAGAGGCACAGGTAGGTCTGTGATTCAACAGTCTTACAGATTTTCTTTCTATTCTTATGACTTTGCTCCATCTCCTGTTTTTCTGTTCAAATTAAACTTAGGTTCATCTCTCACCTACACTATTGTAGTTTCTACCTAACTAGTTTCCCTACATATGCTTCAATAAGAGTGATCTTTTCAGAATGCAGATTGATCATACCACCACACCAGTTACACTTCATGAGGGCAGAGAATTTGTCTCTGCAGTTCATTATATCTGTAGCAGCTAATAGCTCAATAAATTTCAATAAATTGTAAAGTCGGGGAAAATAGTTTGATGGAAGAGTTTTCAATATCGTGAAACTTTAACTCAACTGAGAGAGATTAGTCTGCTCCTCCTAGAGGGTGTTGATCACACAAAGAGGCTTCCAGAACTTAGAGAGCTGGCAAAATGCCATTAACAGCTCATAATGTCCTAAGTATATCTACTTACTCTATCGATACGTGAATTTGTAGATCAGTCTGTGAGGACAATATTTTCTACCTAAATGTTTATGCAAATTTTTATCCAAAGTCCACCTAAAGTGAAATACATGAAATTATGTCACAAAGAATGTCATTGGTACTGCATTAAACCCCTAGTGAAGCAAAAAAGAAATTTTTTTATGTTTATAGCATAGCAGCTCTTTACAATTTGGTCTTTATTTTTGTTCCCTCTTTACCTTCCAAATGGCACCCTGACTTCCCTCAGTAAACCACCCTTCCTCTACTTTCAGCCCTTGCTTATTTGATGGTATTTGACTCCTTTCCAACTTCTGAAATTAGGCACTGCATTCTCTTGGCCAGAGTAATTGTTTCGGGGGCTGGGGGGTGGTGGGAATCTCCTGACACAGTCAAAGCTAAATGAGTTATAATCAGAGATCTCCTGGGACTATAGAACTTGCATTTACAGGATATGAAGCTGAAGCCATTGCATCCATTTTGGCACCATAAGGGGAATTCCTATCAAAGAATGGAGCCAACACAAAGAACACAGAGCTAAGTGTTTAAGAGAGATCAGATCCTGGTAACATTAATGTGAGCCCCAGGATCAAGGCTGACCTGTTCTGTAGGTGAGCTAATCAAGTCCTTTTTGAATAAACTTGTTTGGGTTGGTTGTCTGTCACTGATAAACAACAAAGCCCAAACTGGTAATAGCAGCAGCTTCTATATTCCCTGGTGGCTGCAATGTAACAGTTCATCTGAGGCAATTGGCTTCAGCCTTGAAATGCGATAGATTGTCTTCTGGCCTGGGACGTGTTTTCTTAGTGAGTCAGACAGGCTAAAGAACTGTAGGCTGTAAGCACAGAAATTAAACTAGCCTCTGCGGTGCAGACTATGCCATGGCACTTATCTAGTTTCGCTGATAATAGGCTGCACCTGTTACTAGAAACCGTTTCATGGCCAAAAAGACTTCCAAAGTGAAGCCCAAGACAAAAAAGTGACCGCAAAATCCAAACTGACAAAGCATGGTGCTGCTTAACAGAAACCATTGATTTTATAGCCTTTATTGAGTAAACACTCAAAGTAGGACCTCCTCCATGCATATTCAATGATGATGTGGGAAACAGAGATAGGTTTTAGAGCAAAAGGAATTTAACATTTTATGATGCATTTTAGGTAGAAATCCGACTCCCCTTTTTATTCTCTTATTATTCTTCCTTTTATTATTTTGTCTTTTGCTTATTTTCATTGCTTCTGTAGAGAAAGAGGGGCCACCCGAGGGCAGTCCATACTGTGACATGAGGACCAGAGGAAGGTAAGAACTTGGCAGCCACTCAGCTAATCCTAGCCGGCTGTGTCTGCCACTCAAAATGGTGAAAAGATGAAGACAGCAGTTATGTCATCATATCTGCCTGTAAGTGGTTGTTTATGTGTGAAATGGTGTCTAGAGAGTGCCCCTGGATCAAAGGAATTTGGGACATGGGTGGATGAGGAAGAAACTTCAGGCTGGTAAAAGAGTAGAAGCCAGAAGCTTGGCTGTTTAACTTTTGCATCATGGTGCAGTGCTTTCTTAGAGAAGCTCCTGACGGTACATCCTCCAGACTGCTATCTGCACGAATTTAGGAAACCACGTGTCTGATCATGTGTTGGGAATAAATGAGGTGGCGGGCATTATTGCTGTCCTCATGGGTCTTATTCTCAAACTGTAATTGCTAACCCAAAATAACTTGAGCCAAGATCCAGTGAGAGATATAAGAAACATGTGATATAAAACCAGGAAGGTGGATGTTTCCATTGAGAGATTTTTCATTAAAGAAGTTACATCTAAACTGTGACTTAAAAAAATTAAAAAAATGACCTGTGACTTATAGGAAGGGTAAGGATTAAATATATTGAGAAGAGAGAAAAGGATTTCTGATTGAATCCTTGCATCAACAAAGCTCAGGGGAAAACAAGTGAAGTGTTTGTCAATCGGGAAGGTAAAGAAAAGAATTTGTGAAATAATATGTTCTTAGCAAATCTTTTAAGGATCTTTTGGAGAGAATTACATAGTGTTTTTCTGTTATAATTTAACCTCATAGCAATAATTTCTTGTAAATAAATTACCTGAGGGAAAATATATGTTTTAATTCACACTTGGATATTTTTAGAAATTAAAAAAAATATAGGGAGTTAGCTTATCATTTTTGATGATCTGTAAAACTTACTAGACCCAGATGAATTCCAATTATTCTATTAAATTACTCTGTAATTGAACTAACATCTCCACTCTCAATAAAACAGGTTCTAATGTCCAAAGCAGTGTGTGAGCTATTGCTGAGTGTCTTAATGGCTCCTATGTTTGCCTACATACTCTCATACTAGTCTCCAACTAATTACTTTGTAAAGCACTTTGGGATAATTTGGTTGTGAATAGTATTGTATAAAGCAAACACATTTCTTCTCTCAAACATTGGCTCATGTTGGGAGCTGAAGAACTACAAGTGCTCTTTTTTTTTTTTTTTGCCTTAGCAGTAGATATTTTATGTTATGCATTCATGCATTTTCATGTCCTCTTTTAGAATGATGTGTTTTCAGGACAGGGCACAAAAGCCTTATATAATTACTGGATCTATTCCTGCTGACATTGCCATGACACAAAATATTTATTTTGTTCTAAAGTGTTTTATTAATGAATCTGAAGTATTTTATAAATATTTCTCATGAAATACTTGTCCTTTTAATATTTATTACATTTACATGCAACAGACTTTCAAGTGCAGGAAGAATCTTGCCTCACAAAATAAATATCAACAAAGTAAATTTTCTGAAAATTGTTTAAAAAATTATAACTAGTGAACCGTGTCTCATCCTGTGCTTTCTTTAAGAATTAGTGACATTATACCAGATCTATACACATCTCTTTACTAATATTTTTTTCCAAGTGCTGGAAATGGGATTTAGAACGTGTGCCTAGAATTGGCTGTTGTGCACAGACACAAGGAAATAACTTGTGTCCCTGCAACTGTATGGCACCAGTGGAAGCCACTCTGGCTCTGGATTAGTTGTGATCTGTTCCAGTCATTCTGTGTGGCTATTACTTCCTAGAAACACTCTTTCATTACTACTCTTCAGTATTATGACTTTGACTTCAACTTCCTGTGGAAAAATTATGATTTATAATTTGCAAGAAATACGTGCAGTGTTTCCTGTCCATATCTGAAAGTGGTCACAGAGTTTGGGGAAGTATTTCACTCTCTTAAGTAATTTTTAGATAATCGTAAATCCATCAGGATTTACTGATAAAGGCTTGGTAATACTATCTTTCTACAAACAAACCAGGCTTTGAGAACTAAAGAAACAAGAGCAGAACGTAAATTGTGCCCTTTAGATGAAATGGTCATTATTTATGTTCAGTGATCGAAATGCATATGTATATACATGTCTTCCTCCTCTGATTGACAGATTTGAGAATCTCCATGCCCTGTAAGTCCATTTGGAGATGGAATTAACATTTTGTCCCTTTGATAATCTACTAACTGCCTTAAATGAAGCTTGATGATCCTTTGTGAGTTATTAGTGGATTGTTCAATGGTGCAGTGGTTAGATTAGTGAAATCTCACAGTGGTATAGTAAATGTATCCAAAGGAATCTGGAAATTGACGCATCTCTATGAAAGGAAGTGATATCTTTATTCTTCCCAATGTGTCTCATTATGTTCTTTTCCTTTTTATATGTACCTACCACTATTAAGAAGATGTGACTGTATTACCTGAATTTCAAGTGGACTACTCCATGTGAGTTGTTTCAGGATATGCTTATGTTATTCTGGAGAATAATTATACAAAATTCTCAACTGTCTTGTGTACTTCATGTTAAAACCCCTTAAGATTAAAATTTTAAAATGCAATTTCATTTTATGAAGTTTTACATTTGTGATGGTAAGAGAATTCTCAGTGATGTTTCTCCAGCAGCAATCTTTATTTGGGTATATCACAAATATATGATAACTGGTATCGAGGGCCATTTGTTGACATCAGATTGCACACAAACCAAGTGCTGACACCAGCCACTTGAGCAGTGTACATGGTTTGGGAATAAGGTGTCATCATGAGCCAGTGAAGTTACATGTAACCATGAAATGTGTTCAGGGAGATTCACTTATAATGACTGGTTATCTTTGAACATCTTGATTTGGAAACATGAAATTTCAAGGGATGTTTTTATTGCTATGTATTGCTAAAAGTTTGGCTATTGATAAATAACAAAACATGCTATAAGTTAGACAGGACAATCAAAGTCAATGAATTAAAAGAGAAGGTCCAAATATTCTCTCCATTCATTATCCAATAGCCTAGAGACTGAACTGCAGTGCTGAGAGGCGAGTTGGGATTTTAACTCAGTATGACAATATGGCAAATGTCCAGACCAAGATCACAAAACAGCTGTTTTCCTCCATAACAGGGTGAATTATAGTACATAGTGGAGCCAAGAAACCTCTTAGCATTTGTGCAAAAGGTTCTTTTGCCAGCCAGGGAGCAAGCATCAGCAAGCACTGGCTTTGGAAGAGTTGGCATCTATTTAACTGTTTGCCCATGACAGAAGTCTTCACTATGAGAAGGTTTGCTAAATGTTTCCTTAAGGATTTAAGATGATGATGAGGACGAGAGCATCATAAGTGAAAATGTGGGTGGCATTTTCATAAGCCTTTTTTGAGGGAGTTCTTATGTGATCTAAAGGTGGTTCTCAAAGATAACATCATTAGTGCCTGAAATGTATTACATTAATATAATCAAATCTGAAAACTAGGAAACCATTAGGAGACATCATCATCAAAGTCAGAAAACTGGAGCCCACATGAAGTTATACTTCATCTCTGAGAAGGAGACTTAATGACCTCCCATAAAATAGTAATAAGATGTGGAGGTCATGCTGATCATACTCCAGAAACTTTAAAAAAAATATATCAAATAAGGGGTTTGGTTACTCATTGCAGGAATTTTCAAAGAATGGGAAAAATGGAGGCATTTAACTATGGTGAAAATATTATTCTTCCTGGAGATAAATCTGAAAGACAGCTAAAAAATATGACCTCAAATGGACAGTAGTCAAAGGTGGTTATTATACCTTTCCTTTTAGCAAAGTCTGGACTGAGGGCTCCTGGAGCAGAAGTGGTAGATTGTACTTTATATCCCCAGTCACAGTGACCAGTGTTACTTGAATTGACTTTCCTAAGGACATATATTTCTTTCTCATAACTACTTTCAATTTATAGAATTGACACAGAATCTCAAGGCAAATACTAAAGATAGAATCGACATGAATAGCATTTTTCTTAATAATCTTTTCTTCTAATTTGTAGTTCTCTAGGTCATCTATGAAACTTTTTAGAAGTATATATGGATAGTTCTCAGCCTCTGGACATTCTAATTCAGAAATTTGGAGATGGGATGAAATTTCTTTATTTTAAAAAGGTTCATGGAATTTTGAGGTATTACATGATCCCTGAATTGCAGAGATTGCATATTTTCCTTTGAGAACTCAAGCTCTTTATGAGTAAGGATGGGTTTTGTGTGCCAGTGCTTTGACTTCTGTAAGAACATGTTGCAACTCTATTGAAGCCAAGCCACACCTAGCAAAAAACAACTGCAGACAGCCTGTGCTCATTTTATCCCACATCTACCTTTTACCCAAATGCACTTCAAAACCAGTCTTGACTGCTTCGTTGTACTCTTGCTCTGTTCATCTGACAAACCTTTTGAGTATAGCCTCTCAGTTCAGTGAACTAATAATTTGCATGTCCTGGCTGGTCACTGTATATTCTTCTTGTAGTTATAGTACATTTTATCTTTCCTGGTTAGATAATCCTGGGAATGGTGTCTAAGTAACAGACTCCTTTGTTTAGTTTTCATGGGTGCTTACAGAATTAAGAGCAGGGTGTGTTATCATTCCTAACAGTCTGTTATGATCCTTTGTATTTCTGTGGTATCAATTGTAACTTGTCTCATATTTCTGATTTTCTTTATTTGAGTCCTCTGTCTTCTTTTCTTGGTGAATCTAGCTAAAGGCTTGCCAAATTTGTTTATCTTTTCAGAGAATCAGCTCTTAGTTTTATTGATCATCTTTACTACCTTTTCAGTTTCCATTTCAGTTATTTTTGCTCTAATATTTATTATTTCCTTCCTTCTAATTGCTGTGGACTTTGTTCTTTTTCTAGTTCCTTGAGGTATAAAGTTATTTATTTGAGACTGTTTCTTGAGGTAAACATTTATTGCTATGAACTTCCCTCTTAGAACTGCTTTTGCTACATCACACAAATTTTAGTATATTTTCATTTGCATTTGTCTTGAGGTTTTTTTTTTAATTTCTTCTTTGATTTCTTTGTTTAGTAGCATGTTGCTTAATATCCACATATTTGTGAACTTTCCAGTTTTTTTCCATGTAATTAATTTCTAGTTTCATACCATTGTGGTTGGAAATGATGCTTGATATAATTTCAGTCCTCTTAAATTTATTAAGACTTGTTTTATGGCTTAACATATGATCTGTCCTGGGGCACCTGGGTGTCTCCCACTCCCCCTGCTTTTGTTCCCTCTCTCGCTGTCTCTCTGTCAGATAAATAAATAAAATCTTAAAAAAAAAAATATGATCTATCCTGGAAAATGTTCTGTGTGCACTTGAAAAGTATGTGTGTTTTATTGCCTTTGGATGGAATGTTGTGTGTATATGTGAAGTCTGTCTGGTCTAATGTGTCATTCAAGTCCAGTGTTTCCTTACTGGTTTTCTAACTAGATGATCTATCCTTTGATGTAAGTAGGTATAACCTACTATTATTATATTGCTGTCTATTTCTCCCTTTAGGTCTGTTAGTATTTGCCTTACATATTTAGGTGCTCCTATGTCAGATGCACAAATATTTATAAATGACACATCCTCTTTTTGGATTGACCTCTTTATCATTTATATGACATCCATCTTTATTATTACAGCCTTTGTTTTAAAGTCAGTTTTGTTTGATATTCTTCAGCTATACTACTTCAGCTTTCTTTTGGTTTCCATTTGCATAGAATATCTTTTTCCATCTCTTCACTTTTAGCCTGTGTCTTTTTTTTTATTCTTATGTTAATCCCCATACATCACATCATTAGTTTTAGATGAAGTGTTCCATGATTCATTGTTTGTGCATAACACCCAGTGCTCCATGCAGAATGTGCCCTCCTCAATACCCACCACCAGGCTAACCCATCCTCCCACCTCCCTCCCCTCTAGAACCCTCAGTTTGTTTTTCAGAGTCCATCGTCTCTCATGGTTCGTCTACCCCTCTGATTTCCCCTACTTCATTCTTCCCCTCCCGCTACCTTCTTCTTCTTTTTTTTTTCTTAACATATATTGCATTATTTGTTTCAGAGGTACGGATCTGAGATTCAACAGTCTTGCACAATTCACAGCGCTTACCAGAGCACATACCCTCCCCAGTGTCTATCACCCAGTCACCCCATCCCTCCCACCCCACCCCCCACTCCAACAACACTCAGTTTGTTTCCTGCAATTAAGAATTCCTCATATCAGTGAGATCATGATACATGTCTTTCTCTGTTTGACTTATTTCACTCAACATAATACCCTCCATTAGCCTGTGTCTTTACATCTAAAGTGAGTCTCTTATAGGCAGCAGCATATAGCTGGTCTTCTTTTGTTTTGTTTTTTCTTTTTTATCCATTCAGCCACTCTATGTCTTTTGATTGGAGTTTATTTACATTTAAAGTAATTGTGGATAGGTCTGTGCTTATTGCCATTTTGAATTATTTTCTGACTGTTTTTGTAATTCCTCTCTGTTCCTTTCTTATCCTGCTTTCTTCCTTTGTGGTTTGATGACTTTTTAAGTGGTATGCTTTTATTCCTTTCTCTTTCTCTCTATGTATTTACCATAGGTTTTTGCTTGTGCTTATGATGAGGATTATGTATAATCTGTAACATTACATTTTTTGTTGATAACAACTTAAGTTTGATCCCATTCTAAAAGTCAGCTTTTTTACTCTCCCTATCAACGTTTTGTTTTTGATGTCACATTTTACATTTTTTATCTTGTGTGTTCCTTAACTATTTATTGTCATCATGATTATTTTTACTAGTTTTGTCTTTTAACCTCCATACTACCTGCACTATATATTTAGCTTTCAGTGAGATTTGTTCTTTCATATGTTTTCTTGTTACTCTTTAACATCCTTACTTTTCAGCTTAAAGAAGTCCCTTTAACATTTATTACAAGACCAGTTAATCATGATGACATTCTTTAGCTTTTGCTGGTCCAGAAAACACTATCTCTCCTTCAATTCTGAATGATAATTTTGCTAGATAAAGTATTCTTGGTTGGAAGGGTTTGTTTTTGTTTTGTTTTGTTTTGTTTTTTTCCTTTAAGCACTCTGAATATATATTATACCACTCTCTTCTGGCCTAAAATTTCTGCTGAAAAAGTCTGCATAGTCTTATGGGGATTCTTTTGCAGGTAACAAGTTGTTTTCCTCTTTCTGCTTTTAATATTCTCTCCTTATTTTTAACTTTGGACATTTTATTTATATTGTATCTCAATGTGACCCTCTTTGGGTCCATCTTATTGGGAACTCTTGGAGCTTCCTGGATCTAGATGTCTGTTTCCTTCCCCAGGTTAGGGAAATTTTCAGCCATTATTTCTTTAAATAAGCTTTCTGCCCCTATCTTTCATTCTTCTCCTTCTGGGAGCCCTATAATATTATGTTAGTCCATTTGATGTTGTCCTATAAATCCCTTAAGCTATCTTCATTTTTTTTATTCTCTTTTCTTTCTGCTGCTCTAATTGGGTGAGTTCTACTGCCTTGTCTTCAAGTTGAACAGTCGTTTCTTCTGCTTCACCTAATCTGATGTTACCCCTGTAGTGTATTTTTCAGTTTGGTTATTGCATTCTTCAGCTTTGTGACTTCTGTTTGGTACTTTCTTGTATTTTCCATTTGTATGTTGAACTTCTCACTGTTAATCCATTCTTCTCCCTAGTTTAGTAAGCATCATTGTGACGATTAAACTCTTTTCAGGTAAATTACTTCTCTCCATTTCATTAATTTTTCTCTGAGGTTTTATCTTGTTCTTTCATTTGAAACATTACTCTGTTTCTTCATATTGTTTGACTCCTGTGTTGGTTTCTATACAGTGGATGATGCAACTGCTCTCCCAGTCTTGAAGAAGTGACCTCATGTGGGAGATTAAACTTGCTGTTCAGTCATGCCTCAGCTCTTTGTCATCTCTCAAATTTTTATGTTTTTCCAAAGAGCCTAATATATTTTAATAGCTCCCAGTAGCTGAGGATGTGCCAAGGCCTGTCAGTGTCCCTAAGGGGAGGATCTCAGCATCTAGATTGAGTCTGTTTGGAAGCCAGACCTTCAGGCAGCAGCTTTTACAAGTATGTCAGTATATCCCACAGTATGCTGTGGGACCACAAGCATAAGCCCTGCTGGCCACCAGAATCAGGCAATCTGGCAGTGTCCCCTGGACAACAGTTGTATAAATCAGGGCTCCAGATAAGTTATATAAGCTCTTTTCTGGGAGATACTACTGGTGAATTGGAGCACGGCAGAGGGACAGCACTAAGATGATATCCATGGCCTGTATTCTTTTAAGCTGCTCCACAGGCCATTAAATGTATACCAAACCTGAAGCCTATCCCTCAGGCTGAAGCTCCGGGACTATTATCAAAAGACAAGAAATAACAAGTGTATAAAAGGACCCTTGTGCACTATTGGTGGGAATGTAAATTGGTGCAGCCACTATACAAAATAGTATGGAGGTTCCTCAGAAATTAAAAATAGAGATATCATATGATCCAGCAAGTCCATTTCTGGGTATTCATTCAAAGAAAATGAAAACACTAACTTGAAAAGGTAGATGTACCCCTATGTTCATTGCAACATTATTTATAATAACCAAGATAAGCAAACAATGTAAGTGTCCATTGATGAATGAATGAGTAAAGGAATTGTGTGTGTGTGTGTGTGTGTGTGTGATGGAATATTATTCAGTCATAAAAAAGAATGAAATCTTGCCATTTATGACAATATGGATGGCCCTTAAGGACATTATGCTAAATGAAATCAGAAAAAGACAAATATGGTATGATCTCTTACACGTGCAATATTAAAAAGAAAAAAAAAATAAGGCCATAGATATAGAGAACAGATTGGTGGTTGCCAGAGATGGGGGTAGAAATGAGGAGAGGGAGTGAAAAGAAAAAGTAAAACAAACAAAACAAAAAACCCAGAAACCCTCTACAAACATAAATGAATTTCAGATGTGTACTTTGAAAAAGAGCTTGGGCCAATTTAGAGATGGTTAGGAAGGTCTGTTCTAGTGTAATACCTTAAAGCCATTTAAGGAACAACTCACTCTAAGAAATATATTTACTTCCAGACCATACATATACACATATGAATTCAGAAACAGAATTTTGCTGAACAATATTTATCCTTACTATGTGTCTTGTAACTTATTTGCTGTTCTTTTCTATTTCATTATTTTTGTTTCTTCTTGACATACTAATGGGTTGAGACTTTCAGCCCAATAAACACTTTTATAAGATAATAAAAAAAATTAGGGTAAGGCTTTTCATCTATTATTTGTTATAACACCTAGAACAAATTTAAGTGTAGTGACTTAAATAGTGTTCCCCCAAATTTCATGTCCATCTGAAATCTCAGAATGTGACCTTATTTGGAAATAGGGTCTTTGAAGATAAATAACATTAGTAAAGGATCTAAATATGAAATCATCATGGATTTAGGGCAGGCTCTAATCTGATGACTGGTGTCCTCAAAAGAAGAGGCAAGGACACAGACATGCAGGGGAAGACAAGGTGAAGATAGCAGTAGAGATTGAGGTGATGTGTCAACAAGCTAAGTGATGCTAGGACCCACCAAAAGGTGATAGCTCAAGGAATCGTTCTTCTCTGGAGCATGGGAGCATGGCCCTGATGACCCCTTGATTTCAGACTTACAACCTCCACAACAGAATTGAGAGAGGATACATTCTGTTACCTTCTTCAGGGATGCTGTATATATACTTGACCATTTGTATCTCCTGTGGATTTGAAAATCAGTTTTTTTTTATTTTGCAAAAAATAACTCATGAAAATTTTATTCAACATTCATTTAATCTCTTCGTATATTTTAATTTTAACATTACGTATTCTAATTCATGAACATAGCACATCTTTCCATTTATTCAGGTATTTGTTTAATTTCTCTCAGTAATGTTTTTTATTTTCTATTATTGAGGTCTGTTACATCATGTATTAAATGTATTTCTAATAATATTTTTCACGATATAATTTAAAATTTCATTTTCTATTTGTTTATTGCTGGCATATAGTAATTAAAATGTTTTTACATATTGAACTTGTATTTTGAAGTCTTATAGTATTTTTTAAAATTTATACATAGATTTCTTGGGCACTTTTGTTACTTCATAATTCTTATAATTTTTTTATTTGCTTTATTGAGCTGGCTGTTACTTCCCATTACAACTTTGAATAGAAGTCTTCTTTTTCTCATTCCCAGTCTCAAAGGTAAAAGTGCTAAAATTTCTCCATTAAGTATGATATTTGGTTATTGCTCAAATAACCTTGACTAAGTCTGTAATTTTTATTTTGTAATAAAGGGTGTCTATAAAATAATACCGGAAACTGCAGATGTTATTATCTTCTAAGATAAAGGATTATTTCTTTCATGTTTTGGGCAAGCAGAATAATGTTCTGGTCACCTCAGTCCCTTCAAGAATTAGGCTGAGAGATAGCTAGGAAAACAGTTTGAATTAGACTGATTATGTATCTGAGTTGCCCTTGTATTCTTGTGTATTTTGATTTAGGAACTTGACAGATCTTTCTCTGCTCAGCTCGATATATTAAGCACTGACCTTCAGAGCTTTTTAATTAGCTTTTTAGCTTCCCATTCCATAGGGCTTCATGATTTGGACAGTGTTTTGAAGTGAAAACTGACTGTGTGTTTGAGGTTCCCGAAGTTGTCAATTGTATCACTACAGTTTCCGAATGCTAAAACGATTGCTTTCCCTCCCCCCATCAGCCACCTGACAGGACTGACTCTGGATTCTTACCTAACTCAAACTGCACCCAGCATTGGAACACACTGTGTGTGCAAAGAAGCTGTTCAGACTCAGCGTCAGTCCAGCACCCCTTTAGGGCTTTCATCTTTTGCCTGTTTTGTTTCAGGCTCTCTTCTTCTGGCAGCTGTTTCCTCAGGACCCCATGATTGGGGAACATTTCATTCTGCCTTGCAAAAGCTTTCAGCCAAACTTCTGAATTCAGCTTGAGGGGAAATCTGGTTGTGTTCTAGAGTCTCTCCAAGTCCCCAGTTCCCTCAAGGCTCTGGAAACTGTTAAAAGCTTTGCTGGATGTCTCTTCCCCAGAAGCTGCCCTCGCCTTGGTCAGACTTCGATCTTCAGTTTTCATTCAAAATCATAAATGAGTCCTCTGGGCCCCAGCCCATCTTCCATCCAAGATGGGGAGAAATTAAAATAAAAACAGAAAAAAAAACCCCACAAAACAGTTGCTGAGTATCAGCCCACTTCTGACAAGTTTTCCACTTTCTGGAATTTTAATTCATTTGGTTCTCATTATAGTTGACCCTTGAACAACATATGTTTGAACTACATATGTTCACATATATGTGGATTTTTTTCAACGAATACAATACTGTAAATGTATTTTCCTTAAGGTTTTCTTAACATTTTCTTTTCTCTAGCTTACTTTATTGTAAGCATACAGTATATAATACATATAACATAAAAATATGTGTTAATAGACTCTTTATGTTATCAGTAAGACCAAGATAAAAGATCTGTGCACTGAAAACTATAAGACATTTATGAAAGAAATTGAAAAAGACACAAATAAATGGAAAGATATCCCATGCTCCCATGGATTGGAATAAATATGGTTGAAATATCCATATAAACCAAAGCAGTCTACAGATTTAGTGCTATTTCTATCAAAATTCCAAAGGCATTTTTCAAGGAAATGAAAACAACAACAACAAAACCCTAAAATTTCTATAGAACCACAAAAGACCCCAAATAGCCAAAGCAATCTTGAAAAAGAAGAACAAAGCTGACAGGTTCACACTTTCTGGTTTCAAAATATATTACAAAACTATAGTAATCAAAACAGTATGATATTGAGATAAGAAACAGATACATAGATCAATGAAACCAAATAGAGTCCAGAAATAAGCCCAAGCCACAGGTGTTTAGTTAGTTTAGGACAAAAGAGTCAAGAATATATTATGAGAAAGGACAGTCTCTTTCATAAATGGTGTTGGGAAAACTGGATAGCCACTGGCAAAACAAATGAAATTGGATCACTATCTTATATACAAAAATCAATGCAAAATGAATTAAAAACTTGCATGTGTGACCTGAAACCTTAAAAATCCTAGAAGAAAAAAAAAATCCTAGAAGAAAACATAGGCAGTAAGCCCCTTGACATCATTCTTAATGATTTTTTGGATTTGACACAAAAAACAAAGGCAACAAAAGCAAAGATAAATGGGACTATATCAAATTAAAAAGATTCTGCACAGCAAAGGAAACCATTCACAAAATGAAAAGACATCCTAAGGAATGTGAGAAAATATTTTCAAATCCTTCATCTGATAAGAGATTAATATCCAAAATACATAAAACTCCTACAACCCAATAGCAAAAAACTAACATTCCAGTTAAAAAAAAAAAATTGGGTAGAGGAACTGAATAGATGTTTTTTTTTTTTTTTTTTTTTTTTTTTTTTTATTTATTTTTTTTTTTTTAAAGATTTTATTTATTTGACAGAGAGAGACACAGCGAGAGAGGGAACACAAGCAGGGGGAGTGGGAGAGGGAGAAGCAGGTTCCCCACAGAGCAGGGAGCCCGATGCGGGACTCGATCCCAGGACTCTGGGGTCATGACCTGAGCTGAAGGCAGTCACTTAACCAACTGAGCCACCCAGGCGCCCTAGACGTTTTTTTTTTTAAAGATGACATACAAATGGCCAACAAGTACATGAAAAGGTGCTAAAATCACCAAACCAGATGAGGGATCAGATACGTTGCTCAGACCATTTTTGAAAAATACAATGTGCTTCCTCAGACCTTCCTCTGACTAGTGCACATCTCTGCCACATGAAAAATGCACTCACCCTCTCTCTCAGGGCCCTCCAGATTTTCAAACCATTACAGCCTCAGGTTTGGGGTCTAGGATTTCATTATCTAAATCAAGTGTATGTGGAAATAAGGAACCTCAGGTGCGGTTCCTTGATCGCAGCTTTACAGTTAATTCCTTTTTATCTGAAGATGTGGGAACTAAAGAGACAAATTGTCTATTCTATACCACTCAAATACAATGGTGGGATAAACTTAACACATAATGGTGCAGCAAGAATAACTTACATACTTTCTCATTTAAAAAAAAAAAAAAATAGGATTACTCTTGGCTCTGACTTCCAGGCTCTTGTTTTGCCCTCTGAGTCTTCCTTCCTTTGCAGTAGAAAGCCTATGTGTTGCAGCTGAGTAGTTTCCTCAGCCTGCTCTCTCTCCACAAAAGTTGAGGGAACAAAGATTTCTCTTTATTTAATAGTATCTGTCCAATCCAGACCAAACTGGTATTTTCTCCTCATACTATTATCTTGAAAATTCTGTTTTCCTATGAATGTTAGTGGGATTCAGTTCATTAGACAAAACCTATACCTACAAATCTCATTGAGATCATCCCTTTTAAGTTTACTGGGGGATATCCTTAAGATTCTTATAAACACCTCTCTTTCTCTCTCTCTTTTTTTAAATTTGTAAACAACTTTATTTGGAGTTTATTTTCAGTATTGCATTATTGATTTTTCCTTCCATACCAAGTATATGAAAGGAAGCATTTCATGTAACTTTCAGGTTCTAAAATAAAGTAAGGAATTGCAACTATTATATATATTATATAATTATATATTATATATGCTATAATTGTATATCTATATAATAGATATGATATATAATATAATTATAATGTATGCCAACAAATGTATTGTCATACTCTTAATTTTTTTCTAATCTGGTAGATATGAATGTCATCTCATAGTAGTTGTATTCTCTGTTAATGATGATTTTGAATGTCTTTATATTTTTTCTTATAATCTGCATATGTGTGTCTTTTATGTGTTTCTTATGCATTATTGATCTTTTTGTAATTGGCAGATAGGAATTTTTAAATACATATTTTGTATGTTAGTTCTTTGTCAGAGTGTGACAAATATCTTATTGAACTGTCATTTCATTTTCTTGATAAGTTCTTGATATATACAGTTAAACAACTCCAATTCCAGTTTAATCTAATCCTTTTTTTATAGTTTGTACTTATGACATCTTTTTATTTTTATCTTTTTTGTTTTTTATTTTTTTAAGATTTTATTTATTTGTCAGAGAGAGAGAGAGCACGTGCACAAACAGGGGAAGGGGCAGGCAGAGCAGGTAGAGGGAGAAGCAGGCTCTTGCTGAGCAGGGAGCTCGATGCGGAACTCGATCCCAGGACCCTGGGATCATGACCTGAGCTGAAAGCAGACGCTTAACCGACTGAGCCACCCAGGCATCCTTATGACACCTTAAAAAAAAAAAAAAAAAAAAATTCCCTGTCCTAAACACTTAAAGATATTGTCACATTGTGTCTTCTCAAGGTTTTAAAATCTTATTCCTTACATTGTCCAATTTATCTGATGGGAATTACGTTTTTAAAAATATAATCCTAGGAAAGTATGGTAGTTAATTTCATGTATTAACTTGATGGGCTAAGGGATCCCCAGATAGCTGGTAAAACATTATTTCTGGGTATGTATGTGAGGCTTTTTCTGGAAGATACTAGCATTTGATTCAGTACACTAAGTAAAGAGATACATCCTTACCAATGTGGATGGGCATCATCCAACCAACTGAGGGCCCTGATGGAACAAAAAGGTGAACAGACAAATTTGCTGTCTCTTCTAGAGGCAGAACGTTTGTCTTGTCTTGACATTGGTCATTGAAGCCCCTGGTTCTAGAGCCTTTGCACTCTGGGACTTAAAACAGTAGCCCCATGGTTCTCAGGCCTTTGGACTCTCCAGCTTGCTGACAGCAACCATGCAAGCAAATGTCTATAATAAATCTCTTCTTATATATATCTGTATGTATCCTATTGGTTTTGTTTCCCTGAAGTCAGTTTCTTTGACTAATACAGAAAGCATACATACTCAGTTTTGTTGTTTTTTTTTCCTCCCAACTGTTCTTGAAGAGAATCCATAGAAGAGTTTTGACTGCAGTATTTTTCTATATACTCATTAAATTTGTTAACCTGTATCATTCTAGGGGGGGGCTGAGCAAGATGGCGGAGGAGTAGGAAACCTGGATTTCATCTCCTCTCAGGAATTCAGCTGGATAGGGATCAAACCATTCTGAACACTTACAAACTCAACAGGAGATCGAAGAAAAGAATAGCAACAACTCTCTGAACAGAAAAGCGACCACTTTCTGGAAGGTAGATGTGCGGAGAAGTGAATCCGAGGCGATATTTGGGAGGCTAGACGGCGGGGGAGGGGCCTCTGTCAGCCGTTTCTGGCAAGTGATAGAGCCGCGGAGCACAAAATCGGAACTTTTAGAAGTCGCCTCCGCTGAGGGACGTCACTCCGGTGGCTAAGCGGGGGGTGGAACCCTCCGGGACAGTGTGGTCTCAGGACCCTCGGGGTCACAGAAAGACTGGGGGTGCCTGAGTGTGGCAGAGCTCCCAGGTATCGGAGCAGGGAAGCCGGCTGCAGAGGCGGAGCCCAGGCGCGGGCTCTCAGCTCGGGGTGCCCATAAACCGTGATCCGCGGCACAGTCGGGCCCCTGCTCCTCCAGCAGGGACCCAACAAGCGGCAGATCCGGGGAGACTCACCTTCCTCCCCCGGGAGGAGCCACGCAGGAGTGCCCACAGGGATCTGCTGGGTTTGGAGACTCCACACAAGGTCGGGTGCCAGAGATAGAAATGCGCGGTCACAGGCCAGGTGAGCACGGAGTGTGGCTGGAGACTGGGGAGACGGGAGTGACTGACGGCTTTTCTCTGGGGGCTCACTGAGGAGCGGGGCCCCGAGTTCTCGGCTCCTCCGGGGCGGAGATTGGGAGGCCACCATTTTCACTCTCCGCCTCCAAAGCTGAACGGAAAGCTCGCAGGGAACAAAAGCTCCCGAGAGCAAACCCGAGCAGATTACTTAGCCCGGACCGGGCAAGGGCGGGGCAATTCCGCCTCCGGCAAAGACATTTGGGAACCACAGAAACAGCCCCCCCCCCAGAAGATCAGTGAGAACAGCAAGCCAAGACCAAGTTTATCGATCAATGAGAACGGCAGAACTCTAGCGCTAGGGGACTCCTGCACATAGAATTCATGGCTTTTTTACCATGATTCTTTAGTCTTTCAAAGTTAATTTTTTTTTAACTTTTTACTTTTTTCTTTTTTTTTGAATTTTTCTTTTTCCCTTTTTCAACGAACATCTTATCAATCCCTTTTTTTAAAAAAACATTTTTATTTCTCATTTTTAGAGTCATATTCTATCCCTTCATAGTAGTTACCCATATTTTTGGGATATATATATAAGTTGTTCTCTCTTTAAAATTTTGAGATAGTTTCTTCTAACAGATCAAAATATACCCTAAATCTCTAGTATATGGTTTTTTCCTACTCCCCTGCCTGATCACATTCTCTCCCTTTTTTTTCTTTTTTCTTTTTTTAAATCCTCTTCTTTCTTTTTTCAAACAACTTCTTATGAATTACTTTTATAAAATTTTTTATAATTTCCATCTTACAGTCATATTCCATCCCTTCATCATATCAACCCTTACTTTTGTACATATATAAGTTTTTCTTTCTTTAAAATTTTGGGAGGCACTTTCTTCTAACAGACCAAAATACACCCAAAATCTAGTGTGTGGCATTGATCTATATGCCAGCTTGATCATATTTGATCACATTCTGCTTTTTTTTGTTATTGTTGTTTTGTTTTGTTCTGTCTTTGTCAGTTTTTATCTTTATCTTTTTCTTTTTTTTTCTTTTTCTTTTTTCTCTCTTTCCCTTTCTTTTCCCACTGCTTCAGGTCTTTTCTGATTTGTTTAGAGTATATTTTCTGGGGACGTTGTTACTCTGCTAACATTTTGTTCTCTCATTAATCTATTCTCCTCTGCACAAAATGACAAGATGGAAAAAATCACCTCAACAAAAAGAACAAGAGGTAGTACCGACTGCCAGGGACCTACTGAATACGGACATTAGTACGATGTCAGATCTAGAGTTCAGAATCATCACTTTAAAGATACTAGCTGGGCTTGAAAAAAGCATGGAAGTTATTAGAGAAACCCTTTCTGGAGAAGTAAAAGAACCAAAATCTAATCAAGTTGAAATCAAAAAGGCTATTAATGAGGTGCAATCAAAAATGGGGGCGCTAACTGCTAGGATAAATGAGGTAGAAGAGAGAATCAGTAATATAGAAGACCAAATGATAGAAAATAAAGAAGCTGAGAAAAAGAGAGATAAACAACTACTGGATCACGAGGGCAGAATTTGAGAGATAAGCGATACCATAAGACGAAACAACATTAGAATCATTGGGATCCCAGAAGTAGAAGAAAAGGAGAGAGGGGCAGAAGGTATAATAGAGCAAATTATAGCAGAGAACATCCCTAATTTGGGGAAGGAAACAGGCATCAAAATCCAGGAAGCACAGAGAACCCCTCTCAAAATCACTAAAAATAGGTCAACACCCCGACATCTAATAGTAAAACTTACGAGTCTCATAGACAAAGAGAAAATCCTGAAAGCAGCTCGGGAGAAGTGATATGTAAACTACAATAGTAGAAACATTAGATTGGCAACAGACCTATCCACAGAGACCTGGCGGCCAGAAAGGACTGGCAGGATATATTCAGAGCACTAAATGAGAAAAATATGCAGCCAAGAATACTCTATCCAGCTAGGCTGTCATTGAAAATTGAAGAAGAGATATAAAGCTTCCAGGAAAAACAAAAACTAAAGGAATTTGCAAACACAAAACCAGCCCTACAAGAAATCTTGAAAGGGGTCCTCTAAGCAGAGAGAGCCTAAAAGCAACATAGACCAGAAAGGACCACAGACAATATACAGAAACAGTCACCTTACAGGCAATACAATGGCACTAAATTCCTATCTTTCAATAGTTACCCTGAATGTAAATGGGCTAAATGCCCCAATCAAAAGACACAGGCTATCAGATTGGATTAAAAAACAAGACCCATTGATATGCTGTCTGCAAGAGACTCATTTTAGACCCAAAGACACCCCCAGATTGAAAGTGAGGGAGTGGAAAACCATTTACCATGCTAATGGACACCAAAAGAAAGCTGGGGTGGCAATCCTTATATCAGACAAATTAGATTTTAAACAAAAGACTGTAATAAGAGATGAGGAAGGACACTATATCCTACTTAAAGGATCTATCCAACAAGAAGATCTAACAATTGTAAATATCTATGCCCCTAACATGGGAGCAGCCAATTATATAAGGCAATTAATAACAAAAGCAAAGAAACACATCGACAGCAATACAATAATAGTGGGGGACTTTAACATCCCCCTCACTAAAATGAACAGATCGTCTAAGCAAAAGATCAACAAGGAAATAAAGACTTTAAATGACACCCTGGACCAAATGGACTTCACAGACCTATTCAGAACATTCCATCCCAAAGCAATGGAATACACATTCTTCTCTAGTGCCCATGGAACATTCTCCAGAATCGATCACATCCTAGGTCATAAATCAGGTGTCAACCGATACCAAAAGATTGGGATCATTCCCTGCCTATTTTCAGACCACAGTGCTTTGAAACTAGAACTCAGTCTCAAGAGGAAAGTTGGAAAGAACTCAAATACATGGAGGCTAAAGAGCATCCTACTGAAGAATGAATGGGTCAACCAGGAAATTAAAGAAGAATTAAAAAATTCATGGAAACCAATGAAAATGAAAACACAACTGTTCAAATTCTTTGGGATGCAGCAAAGGCAGTCCTAAGAGGAAAGTATATAGCAATACAAGCCTTTCTCAAGAAACAAGAAAGGTCTCAAATACACAACCTAACCCTACACCTGAAGGAGCTGGAGAAAGAACAGCAAATAAAGCCTAAACCTAGCAGGAGAAGAGAAATAATAAAGATCAGAGCAGAAATCAATGAAATAGAAACCAAAAGAACAGTAGAACAGATCAACAAAACTAGGAGCTGGTTCTTTGAAAGAATAAGATTGATAAACCCCTGGCCAGACTTATCAAAAAGAACAGAGAAAGGACCCAAATAAATAAAATCATGAATGGAAGAGGAGAGATCACAACCAAACCAAAGAAATACAAACAATTATAAGAACATATTATGAGCAACTCTATGCCAGCAAATTATAACCTGGAAGAAATGGATGCATTCCTAGAGATGTATCAACTACCAAAACTGAACCAGGAAGAAATAGAAAACCTGAACAGACCTATAACCACTAAGGAAATTGAAGCAGTCATCAAAAAAATCCCCAAAAACAAAAGCCCAGGGCCAGATGGCTTCCCAGGGGAATTCTACCAAACATTTCAAGAAGAATTAATACCTATTCTTCTGAAACTGTTCCAAAAAATATAAATGGAAGGAAAACTTCCAAACTCATTTTATGAGGCCAGCATTACCATGATCCCAAAACCAGACAAAGACCCCATCAAAAAGGAGAACTACAGACCAATATCCCTGATGAACATGGATGCAAAAATTCTCACCAAAATACTAGCCAATAGGCTCCAACAGTACATTAAAAGGATTCTTCACCATGACCAAGTGGGATTTATCCCTGGGCTGCAAGGTTGGTTCAACATCCACAAGTCAATCAACGTGATACAATACATTAACAAAAGAAAGAACAAGAATCATATGATCCTCTCAATAGATGCAGAAAAAGCTTTTGACAAAGTACAGCATCCTTTCTTGATCAAAACTCTTCAGAGTATAGGGATAAGAGGGTACATACCTCAATATCATAAAAGCCATCTATGAAAAACCCACAGCGAATATCATTCTCAATGGGGAAAAACTGAGAGCTTTCCCCCTAAGGTCAGGAACGTGGCAGACATGTCCACTACCACCACTGCTATTCAACATAGTATTGGAAGTCCTAGCCCAGCAATCAGACAACAAAAAGAAATAAAAGGCATCCAAATCGGCAAAGAAGAAGTCAAACTCTCACTCTTTGCAGATGATATGATACTTTATGTGGAAAACCCAAGACTCCACCTCAAAACTGCTAGAACTCATACAGGAATTCAGTAAAGTAGCAGGATATAAAATCAATGTACAGAAATCAGTGGCATTCCTATACACCAACAACAAGACAGAAGAAAGAGAAATTAAGGAGTCGATCCCATTTACAATTGCACTCAAAATCATAAGATACCTAGGAATATATCCAACCAAAGAGACAAAGAATCTGTACTCAGAAAACTATAAAATACTCTTGAAAGAAAATGAGGAAGGCACCAAGAAATGGAAAAACGTTCCATGCTCATGGATTGGAAGAACAAATATTGTGAAGATGTCAATGCTACCTAGAGCAATCTACACATTCAATGCAATCCCTATCAAAGGCCAAGGTAGAGCAATCTACACATTCAATGCAATCCCCATAAAAATACCATCCACTTTTTTCAAAGAAATGGAACAAATAATCCTAAAATTTGTATGGAACCAGAAAAGACCCCGCATAGCCAGTGGAATGTTGAAAAATAAAAGCAAAGCTGGCAGCATCACAATTCCAGACTTCCAGCTCTATTACAAAGCTGTCATCATCAAGACAGTATGGTACTTTCACAAAAACAGACACATAGATCAACTGAACAGAATAGAGAGCCCAGAAATGGACCCTCAACTCTATGGTCAATTCATCTTCGACAAAGCAGGAACGAATGTCCAATGGAAAAAAGACAGTCTCTTCAAGAAATGGTGTTGGGAAAATTGGACAGCCACATGCAGAAGAATGAAACTGGACCATTTCCTTACACCACACACAAAAAGAGACTCCAAATGGTTGAAAGACCTCAATGTGAGACAGAAGTCCATCAAAATCCTAAAGGAGAACACAGGCAGCAACCTCTCCGACCTCAGCTGCAGCAACTTCTTCCTAGAAACATGCCAAAGGCAAGGGAAGCAAGGGCAAAAATGAACTATTGGGACTTCATCAAGATAAGAAGCTTTTGCACAGCAAAAGAAACAGTCAACAAAACCAAAAGACAACTGACAGAATGGGAGAAGATATTTGCAAATGACATCTCAGATAAAGGGCTAGTATCCAAAATCTATAAAGAATTTATTAAATTCAACACCCAAAGGACAAATGATCCAATCAAGAAATGGGCAGAAGACATGAACAGACATTTTTCCAAAGAAGACATCCAAATGGCCAACAGACACATGAAAAAATGCTCGACACATGAAAAAGTGCTCAACATCGCTCGGCATCAGGGAAATCCAAATCAAAACCTCAATGAGATACCACATCACACCAGTCAGAATGGCTAAAATTAACAAGTCAGGAAACGACAAATATTGGAAGGATGCGGAGAAAGGGGAACCCTCCTACACTGTTGGTGGGAATGCAAGCTGGTGCGGCCACTCTGGAAAACAGTATGGAGGTTCATCAAAAAGTTGAAAATAGAGCTACCATATGACCCAGCAATTGCACTACTGGGTATTTACCCCAAAGATACAAAAGTAGGCATCCAAAAGGGTACGTGCACCACGATGTTTATAGCAGCAATGTCCACAATAGCCAAACTGTGGAAAGAGCCAAGATGTCCATCGACAGATGAATGGATAAAGAAGATGTGGTATATATATACAATGGAATATTATGCAGCCATCAAAAGGAATGAGATCTTGCTATTTGCAACGACGTGGATGAAACTGGAGGGTACTATGTTGAGCAAAATAAGTCAAACAGAGAAAGACATGTATCATATGACCTCAGTGATATGAGGAATTCTTAATCACAGGAAGCAACATGAGGGTTGCTGGAGTGGGGGTGGGGTGGGAGGGATGGGGTGGGGTGGGAGGGATGGGGTAACTGGGTGATAGACACTGGGGAGTGTATGTGCTCTGGTAAGCGCTGTGAATTGTGCAAGACTGTTGAATCTCAGATCTGTACCTCTGAAACAAATAATGCAATATATGTTAAGAGAAAAAAAAAAAAGAAGGTAGCCAAGGGGAAGAATGAAGGGGAGGAAATCGGAGGGGTAGACGAACCATGAGAGATGATGGACTCTGAAAAAACAAACTGAGGGTTCTAGAGGAGAGGGGGGTGGGAGGATGGGTTAGCCTGGGGACGGGTATTGAGGAGGACACATCCTGCATGGAGCACTTCGTGTTATGCACAAACAATGAATCATGGAACACTACATCTTAAACTAATGATGTATGGGGATTAACATAAGAATAAAAAAAAATTTAAAAAAAACTATCATTCTAATCATCTGTAAATTTACAGATTACTTGATTGATTAATCTATTAATTACTAAAATTAGTTAAAATGTCTCTAAAGGTAAATTTCTAAGTTTATACTTTAAGTTTGGTTAATTTTTTGCTTTGTATATTTTGAACTTAGGTTATTAGATACAATGCCAAATTTGCTATGTCTTTCAAGTGAATTTAACTTTTTGCCTAAATTTTACATAGAAAAATTTTAGATAGAAGGCACTTCTCCCTATATGTTTTGTTTTTTCTTATCCTAACTCAGGACTATAAATATTACTTCTTTGCAGATGACTTCCCTTATCTGTATCCTAAATTCTAACCTCTTCCCAAAGATATATTGCTGCATTTCCAACAACTTGCTAGATGTTTTCACTAGTACATTCCATTAAAATGTACAGTCTGTTCGTTCAAGTAGAGTCTGTCCCCAAATTAAATAACCATGTTTCTTCTTAAACCTACTCCTCTTTCTATTTTATGTTTCTTTTAATAGTGTCCTTTTGTGTAAGACACTCATGCTTATGACATGACCTTTTTACTCTCCCTTGTCTTATATTTGTATTTGTGATTTAGTTGTCAAGTGCTATTGATTCTACCTCTACAGCATAATTGTGATTAGTCTATACACTCTGCAACAACAGTTGAAGGTCCTCAGTACTTTCTCTTTGATCATTGCAAATCAACCTGATTTCCCTACTTCCAACATCACCTGCATCCTATGTTTTTTTATACATTAGCTTGCAGATCGAACTTTCTGAACAAATATTTATATCATATAATGTCTCTTTAATAAAAAAAAATGACCTAAGGGGTGCCTGGGTGGCTCAGTCGTTAAGCATCTGCCTTCAGCTCAGGTCATGATCCCAGGGTCCTGGGATCGAGCCCCGCATCCAGCTCCCTGCTCCGCGGGAAGCCTGCTTCTCCCTCTCCCACTCCCCCTGCTTGTGTTCCCTCTCTCGCTGTGTCTCTGTCAGGTAAATAAATAAAATCTTTTTTTTTTAAAGATTTTATTTATTTATATGACAGAGACAGCGAGAATAGGAACACAAGCAGGGGGAGTGGGAGAGGGAGAAGCAGGCTTCCCGCTGAGCAGGGAGCCCGATGTGGGACTCGATCCCAGGACCCTGGGATCATGACCTGAGCCGAAGGCAGACGCTTAATGACTGAGCCACCCAGGCGCCCCAATAAATAAAATCTTTTAAAAAAATGACTTAATAGCATAGTGATTAAATATATGGCTTTGGAACCTGATGGTCTTCTTGTAGTAGATGCCTTCTATTTGTTTCGTGGTCTATTCAGATCCACTCCCTATTCATTCCACCTTGTTTTAGCCTGCAACAAGGGGCTGAAGTGTCACGAACTGTCATATTCCTCCTGCTCCTCAGCTTCTTGTAGATTGTTTATTCACTCTGTCTTGTCCTTGGGCTGGCTGTGTCCTACCGCCAAAAGCCACAGCTCCCATCAGTGTGGTCTTCATGCTGTGCCCTCCTTCCAGTTTCTGGTAGTAGTTTCTTTCCTGTATGCCTTCAGATATAGGAATTTAACTGTCTCTCCCTCCATCCTATCACTAGAGCATTGCACTATCCCTAGTAGTTTTCCTACATGATATCTTTATAGATGATCCCTCCATTAAACTCTTGTGTATTATACTAATTTTATCGTACCATCTTTTTCCTGATTGGAAATTATCTTTAAGTCCTGGCCTTTCCACTTACTACTGGATAAACTTGGGGAATTTATTTAATGTTTTTGAGTCTTATTTGGTCATCTGAAATGTGGACTAAGTAATTATCTAGAAAAGTCATTTTGTCATATATAATATCAATGAGTAATATATTATTTATAAAGTAAAAAAGATATTCTTTAGCTTTTAATTAAAGATATGTCAGAGGGAAAGGAAAGGCAAAAAAAATACTCTCCTTTTCAGTATAACAGGCAGACAATGCTGGGACACACTCTACAGAGATATACAGAACCACCCCAGTGGAATTGAGCCACAGTTGTCCACAGTGAAAACCAGCTCAATGAAGGACCTGTGAACTGGCTTTTCCTCTTTGCTTGTTTTCACTGTTCTGTCTTCCCACTCCTCTATATTTGATTGTTTTCCCAAAGAAACACTTTGTATGTGAACCCTTACTTCAGGTTCTTTTTTCAAGGGAATCTCAAGCTAACACACAATTACTGGGATTAATTTTTGGGTAATGTGGTCAAAAGATTTTTTGGTTGAAAGGTAAAGATCAAGCTCTAGTCACTAACACATAGTGTCTGAGAATCACGGAAGCTAATATTTTACTGTTCTGCAAAAAGCATTTCTTGTTCCTTAAACTTTTATCACCAACATTTTATCAACATTTATTACCAACTTTTGGGACTGGGAGAAAATAAAAACTATATGTCTATATGTAGTGGTCTTGACTCTGTAGTAAAGGTAAAGGTAGTAAATATACAAAACTCAGTGTGTAACTTTACCAGGTAAATGATGGAATATTTTGGTATTGGCTGTTAATGTTTAATTCTGTTGATATAAATATAGTTTTCATTTGTAAATATCTAATTTGTGGTGGTATCAAGCCAGTTTTATATGATTTCCTTTTTTACATGGTACACACTTTCCACTATTATATACACTAAAAAGCAGAGTGCTCTAAATCACAGCAAAAAGTCAATAATGAAATGTTACTCTTTTTGGAATCTATATCTCATTTTTGCTAGTTTTGACTGGATTATACTCTAATATGCATTCAGTGTAATTTAACAAATATTTACAGAGTGACAGTGCAGTGTAACTGCATGCCCATACTTTAACAATTCTTTATCCCTGAGGTCAATATCTGGTTTATAAAGACTGAGCATCTGATTTAAAAATACCATTGAATATAGGAAGAGCATAAAGCTTGAACAGACCAGGGCCCAATTTTCTTAAAGTCTGTTAATGCAATAAAAGAATATCGGTGTTACACAGCAAAAATGAATGAATGAATGAATGAATGAATATATATATCATATGTGTATATGAATGAATAAATATATATATATATATATATATATATATTTCTTTTAATATGTCAGACCTCAAGGACTTACATTTGTCTTCTAAAGCCTAATGGTATAAAACGCTCTGGAATCCTTCAGTGTGGCAAATATTTTATTCTGCACACACTATATTTCTCACCAAACTATTGACGCACATCCATAAGCAACTAGACAGTCAATAAGCAGCTATGTTTATTTACTCACTTATAGCCTTTTCTAGTGTACCTTTGTCACAGCTTCTTTGCTGCTTCAATAGCAAATCAGAGTAAAAACAATAAGTAATCTTTCCTACTAGTTTTGAGAATGGTGATTATCTCTGGAGAAGGAGAGCTGAAAATATGATGATTCAGAGAAGAATAACTGAGTAGCATCTATAATATAGATAAATTGCCTAAATCGGATTGTTGGAGCTGGCACACAAGCAGCACTTCCATCTCTAGCCTAGGAGAAGGCAAGTAGAGAGGCAGTTTTCTTTTAGGGAAATCAAGAGGAGATTGTACATTTCACTTTTTAAAAAGACTGATTTATTTATTTTAGAGAGAGAGAGCACAAGTGGGCGGGGCAGAGTGAGAAGGAGAGAGAATCTCGAGCAGACTCCATGTTGAGTGTGGAGCCCAACATGGGGCTCAGTCTCTCAACCCTGAGATCATGACCTGAGCTGAAACCAAGCATCCGATGCTTAACCAGTTGGGCCCCCCAGGTACCCCTGTACATATCACTTTTACTCATATTCTGTTTGCAAACACTGAGTCCTTGTTCACATGCAGTACAAGGAGATTATCAAATATGATCTTTAGCTGGGCAGGTATATGTGTACTGCTAAAGCTCTGAGAACAGGACTTAGTTTCTATTATAAAAAGACATTGGGGAGGGTATGTGCTATGGTGAGAGCTGTGAATTGTGTAAGACCATTGAATCACAGACCTGTACCTCTGAAACAAATAATACATGATATGTTTAAAAAAAAAAAGAAGATAGTAGGAAGGGAAAAATGAAGGGGGGGAATCAGAGGGGGAGACAAACCATGAAAGACTATGGACTCTGAGAAACAAACTGAGGGTTCTAGAGGGGAGGGGGTGGGGGGACGGGTTAGCCTGGTGATGGGTATTAAAGAGGGCATGTACTGCATGGAGCATGGGGTGTTATACGCAAACAATGAATCATGGAACACTACATCTAAAACTGATGATGTAATGTATGGGGATTAGCATAACAATAAAAATAAATAATTTTTAAAAAGATGGGCTAATTAAAAAAAAGGTCAGAATGAAATCTGGGAAACTATGGGAAACTAGTTATTCTCGTAATGCATGTCTATTACATTGTGTTGTTAAGCTGTGTTACATGTTATACATTTCTGTTTTTCTTAAGTTTGAAATTTAAAACTTGAAAAGATAGTTTGTTAATCATTTAGGCATCTAAATTAATTTAGTAAGAACATATCTTGCCATCTAATATACTTTGTGGTTGTTGTTTTTCATTATTAAAGTGATAGAAGGGGTGAACAGTTTAGACATAATATATCTGAATTTCTGTAAGGCATTAAACAATATACTTAAAGCAATGTGGGATACTGTAGATCAAATGAATTATAGGTTGGCATATTAAGGGTTAATTAATCGCCATTCCCAATTATACTATTAATAGATCATAGTGAATCTAGAGGGCAATTATTGATGGTATCTTATAGAGTTTCTTCTTGAATTTTTCAATAAATGTTGCAGAGGTGAAAATAAGGTGGGGAGAGAAAAGCGAACTGATAGCTATTAAGGGTCTATTGTGTAGGCACTGCTGAAATTTAAATGTGGAATGTAACCTTTTACACATATAATTTATTAAATTTCATTATTAAAGGCAGACAAATATTACTATCACAATTTTATAGGTAAAAGTGATTATACAACTGGCATAAAAGTTAAGTTTACCGAATCTATGGAAGGCAAAGTTTAGAATAGCCAAAATATTGCATGTGTAATCAGAATTAGGAACTGAAAGTAGCATATGAATTTAGGTAGATTTTGAGATATTTATTGTGTACATTTTAAAATCAGTTGATAACTCAGTTGACAGTTGTTGTTGCCAAAAACAACAGAAGCTATTGCAAATGTTATTTGTAGAAACCCTGATACTATCCAGAACATGGGGATTAACATCCCCATAATATTCTGTTTAAGTCAAGTAGTTTGGCCTATTGCATTCACTGTGAGAGTCTGAGTATTAAGAGACATATTAACTGCCTGCAACATGTCTAGACTAAAGGGATCAGAATCAAGGGGTCTTTGGAAATTACGCTCTGTGTAGAATGATAGGACTAAGAATAAGTCTATAAAATGTTGTCTTAAAATTTTGCAGGATATTCCTGGAAAATATACAATATATTCCTTATATCCTATGTCACTTGGATGTCAAAATTAAAGCCATTGGTTTATAGGTAAGCAGATAATGACTCACGTAAGGAAAACAACTTTACAGTAATCGTTGTTCATAAGTGTAAAGTTACTTCCTGTCAAGAAAAGAGTTCCAACAGAGAATAGATCCCTCTCTAAAGTGTATCTGAATTTGCTGATAGGTGGAAATGGTAGTAGGTGTGTATCCTTTTAACTTTAAATCATAGGAAATATTTCTATCCCATTCCATTTGTCTGATATTTGTCAGACACTATTCATTGTTATCATGAAATAATGTATATATAATATATATGATATGTAATATATGTACATTCGTCCTCTAGACAATTGTATCTTAGATGATTTTGCAGAAAGGAAAATGGACCGAGAGGATTACAGGAAATATTATAGCATTTTTCCAATAAAATATGAAGACATGAAAGCAGAAATTTTTTTCCTGTTTTTTCCCCAAAAAACATCTGATGTGGGAAGAATTCTCAGGTTCCCCATTCCATGGGTCTAAGGTAGGGCATTTGTAAATGTCAGAAGGCATTTTTGGTTGCACAAAAAGATAGCACTAGAATTTATTGGGTAGGAGCCAGGGATGCTAAATATCCTGTTTGAATCCCATTAAGAAACACTGTAGGGAATGTTCCACCTTAGGAACTGATCTTTGTTTCACTTACTCATTCAGGAAAAATAATAGTGATTAGTTTTGTTCCAGTTACATGTAGTGATAAGCAAACATAGCCAATGCCCAGGACAGATGTAATAAGGTGGAGAGGGCTTTGGAGCAGAACATGAAACCCTTTGGCAGTGGTAGAGCTGGGCTTCTTCACATCCAGCAAAAAGTGTCCTTTTTTCAAAGGCTCTGTGCTTTCTTGGGGAACTTTGGGAGGACTGAAAAATTTGTACTTTCAAGTGGTAATATGCTGTATCACCTCCTTATCTATTTAATCATCTCTCTAAGATTCTTTATACTTTTCTTAAAAAAATGTAAATACCTTAATTATGTCTGCTTGTGTCTTTCTATTATCACACCAGTGTTTTTCAGGATAACCTGAATCACTCAGGAAAAGAACTACCCAAATCGGTGTAGAGACATTTTAAAAATCAAAGTTTTCTTTGAAAAGACAATCTGTGAAGTTATCATTGGAATTATTAATTGAGTAAATACCAGTTATTGACTCTATCTTGTTGTTCAGTTGAATAGAGACCAGGGCTGAGATTCAGGAGAAATGTGTCCTATCAATATCAATTTGATTTCTAAAAAATTATCTCAATATGTTTTTGACTCAATCATATTATTGGCAGGTAGAGATAATAATTGTTAAATATTGTTTTTATGAAAAGACATTTTATGATGGGATTTTTAAATGCTATATAAAAGTAAGACTTTGTTATTAAAGACAGTTTTAGATTATTCAGAATAACTTAACAGATGTTTGGTAGTTTTGCTGTCTCATTTCAAGATGCCAAATATGTAACTAAATCTCCTTGGAATTATGGGATCATTTTACAATAATTTCAGATACTGTTGTATAGAAAGACATGCCTGGGGCGCCTGGGTGGCTCAGATGGTTAAGCGTCTGCCTTGGGCTCAGGTCATGATCCCGAGGTCCTGGGATCGAGTCCCACATCGGGCTCCCGGCTCAGCGGGGAGCCTGCTTCTCCCTCTGACCCTCTCTCCCCTCTCATGCTGTTTCTCTCTCGCTCGCTCTCTAAAAAATAAATAAAATCTTAAAAAAAAAAAGACAGACATGCCTGTGATAATGCACATAAACTAGTCCAATAAAAGAAACTACAGAATAGATATTAAGCCCACTAACCTTTGGCTTTCTCTCCTCAGAAGCAACACACGCACAACAGAGCTTGTGACACTTCAAATTCTCATTGAAATTCAGATTATAATAGTAAATAGTATAGAACAAACCACTGAAATCCATTCAGAGCACAGAAAAACAAATAAAACACCAGGCTCCAGCATTGTCAAAACTGTACTGCTGAGTTTAGAAGTCAGGCAAGAAAATCAATTTTCTCTAACACATGAATTAAATGAATAAAAACTCAATATGAAGACAGAGGAAAAATAACCCAGCATTCCTAAGCCAACCTCAAAATGCCCATTTAATGGGAGGAAGAAACAGTATTCATCTGCATGTTTTTACTTTTTTATTCAACTACTAATGCCTAGAAATAGTATTAGGCATTTGAAATACAGAGCTACCTCCAATATGTGGCTTCTATTTTACTGGAAGCGCAAACATATGAGCAAATTCAATATGACAAAGGTTTTGATAAAGGATAAGGTGCATAGGAAACAATTTTAAGAGGCACCTAATCCAGATTGGGAGGCCTAGGAAAGCATTAACACCTTGGAAGAGGTGACATCTGTGGTAAACTGAGCCAGTTAAGAATGCATTAATCAGATGAAGTGGTATAAGAGCAAAAGCACACAAAGTAACAAGTGCACAGATGGAAGGTGAGAACCTTGGCTGGCGTGTAATGCAAAAATGAAATAATTCAATATGGTTAAAGCATAGGTTGAAAGCCAAGCAAGAAGTGAAGTTAGAGGTGACCATAGATCATGATGTGTGCCTTTCTGAGTACAGTGAATGTGATGGAGAGTCAGGCATTTCAGGATCTTTGCAGGGAGTTGATACTGTTAGATAAAGTACTGGTCACCATCTTGACCACAATTGATATGAGGATTTTCTAGGTGTTATTGCATGCAAATCTTATTTTAATAAAAATAATAGTAAATAGAGGAGTTGAAAGCTGTATTTTAGTACTCCCTATGTTTTGGTTAGGAATAATATAAAGTTGGAAATCAAGGTCTTCATATATACTGTACTGCTAACAAACCATGATGTAATAGAAAATATGATACTTTGAATCACTAATTCTTTTTCCTAGACCATCTCATTGCCAGAAAAATTTGCAATTCCACTTGTAAAATGTGGAATGTAAAAAGAAGTCATAACTGCTTTCTATCAATCCACACACAGAAGCAGTAAGATTAATATGACAGTTATACATCTCAGAACTGATGGGCAGCTTGCTTACTTAGATGTAGAATTGATAACCTTACAACTGGATGGATATTATTAAGTATACAAATATAACCTACTTCCCCTACCTATTAGGTAGAATGCATGGTAAAGCTTCTGCATGCCTCTTTGAGGGCCAATGATTTACAATAAGGATTTGCAAATGTTGCTTTGGAAATCTGAATAAAAATTTCTGACCACTGTGTTTGCAACAAGATTTTCGTAGTTAGAGCTAATTATTGAAACTGCGTGGATACCTCAAATAATAGAAATTATATTTAAAGATGATTTTTTAAGGGCTAGAAATAAACAACAAAAACAGTCTGTAAATTCACCTCAGCCTATGGAATTCCTGCACGTCTGTATTTTCTTTCACATCAAGACCTTTCCATGTGCCCATTGTGCCTGGCTCACCTGTCTTCGACGTGCTCTTTCCCCTACCTGCTTAATCACTCCGGGAAGCTTTGTTTATCCTCCAAGACATTGTCAGATGCCCTTTTCTTTGTCCCAGACTTCTTATGGGACCTAATTCTCCCTCTTTAGACAGTGAGCTCTTAAGCTTGTACACCGTGAAAGAAAGAATAATGGAACATGTTTAAAAATTTTTGTAGAATTGAATTGGATTAAGACATATATCTCTTTATAACCAAGAATTGCAAGCAATATTCCTACTTGCCATGTTATTTGTGAGAGACAAACCACAACTTGTCAAAGTCAAAATCACATGATGATAAGGAATATTTTGTGATTTGAGATAAAGATGCCACATGCCATAAATCACGGTTAAGCAGAATATTTAAAGGAAATTATTTTAATTACAGGAATTCCTCGTTCTTCCTCCATCCCCAAATGATGCCCACATTATTTTTATTTGAAGCCTTATTACAAATGATGTGGAATTTTATCTGTCAACTTTTCTAGTCCAGTCTATAGAATAGGAATGCTATCACTGTGGAGTGAAGCATTCCTTGTGTGTTCACCATCTGGTAAATTTGATGGTCTCTACCTCAAAGATTGGGCTAAATCACACTGAACCTAAGACATACACCAAATCCTTCCTTGTAGGGGGCATTATTGATTTTGCTGCCATTTTTTTGTTCACATTAACTTTAGCTTACATTATTCCCTACATAATTTTGAGTATTAATCTACAGTTTTTAAGTATATTTGTTGCTATGCTATATAGATTTGATGCTCAAAATGATAGAACACAACTTGCCTGTGTTCTAAAGGAATTTAAAGATAGTGTGGTAGTAATGTTTCAGAATCACTGATGCCAACCCCTTAAAGTAAACAGATGGTTTGCTTTCCTAGCTCTTTGGATGTTAAAAGGTAAATTCCTCCTAAATTCGAGAACTCTCTTTTCTTGGTCAGAAGAAGGGTATGTCTAGGAAGGTCTTTTGTGGAATAAAAGAAATTATGTTTCCTCTTTAGGAAGGACCATTTTTGAATCAACTACAAACTGTTCTCTAGAACTTCCTGCCTAGACTGTGCTGACATAGAATATAGAACATCTGCATAGTTGTTATGTGAGATTTTCTGGTCTCCCCATGTGATACTGACTTCTGTGTTTGCAAGCATTCTGGAGCAAGTTGAATACTTTTTCATGGAAATGTAGTTTATTTACAATCGTCAGCACTAGTGCTGGGACATCTCATACCATCTTATACCTTTGCATGCGTGTTTTGCCTTATTTTTTAAAAATTCTGACTGTTAGGATCCAGATTTTCCCATTGCACTACCATTTTACCATGACTAGTTATTTAACTTAAAAATGAAGTAAATGAAGAAAAGAAAGAAAGTATGTAGGCCAAATCAAACCAGAGTATCTTGCAATCTTGAAGTCATATAAAAATGCCAGTAGGGATTTTTGAGAACAGATTAATTATGGTCTTGTTTGTTTTGTTTTGTTGCAGATGGTAGCTTAAAGATGTTTCTAGATAGAGACATTCCCCCATGCATCCCCACCTTATTAGGAAGATTGCCCTAGTTACTTTGATATGTGGGAATTTGGGGAGCTTATCCATAGACACATCTCTCCTATAATATTTCTTATATATATATATATATATACATATATATATATATATGTGCTAACTGATGCAGTGCCTTATGTCAAAAGATAATAATACAAATTTAGAGCTCAGCAGATATATAATTTAAGTAAGCAATCAAATTTAGTATTTTTTTAAGGAAAAGAGAATCATGCCTCTACCCAAAAACTAGTTCATCATGAAAAATGTGGGCTTTTTTACTTTACTCACATAAACAAATTTTATCATTCATAATAAAATATGCAGAAAATATATGATGAGAGCTGGCCCATTTTGAAAGAGCAATAAGTAACCTAACATTGTGCTGTAAAAAAACGAGGACAGTTCATCAGGAAGAGGTACTTTCAGTGGCATATTATAGAAAAAAAACAAACTTGTTTTCTAAAGCAACTCCACATGCTACAGACTAATTTATTATTACATTATTACTTCCCTCTAAAATTTGAAATAGTGTGGTTGGAAAAGATTTTATACTTATCAGGAGTTCTAAATCCTTAAATTTTCAGTGCTTTGCATTTTCAATTCTTTATATACTAAAAGGAACAAAATGTTCCAAGCTCTCTCTTTATTTTTATTTCTGTTCAGAGATGCTGCAGAAGCTGTCACAAAGAGGATTATCTAAACATGTGCTGAATTTAAAGCATGTATATGGATAAAGAGATATATGATTCAAGGGGAAAGAACAATACCTCCTGTATGAAAGTGCTTTTATCACTATAACTGATTCCATGCAATCATTATTATGCAGACAAGTTGGAAGCAGCTAAATATTGTGAGCTTCTAGCACAACATAATTAAATAAACACATTGTCCTTTGTGTTTCCAGGAAAGTGGCTATAGAACTTGCCGCCTTTGGCAGTTCTCCAAGGCTGGTGGGCATCTGTGGCAGGGTATTTTTGTTCTCTGATGAATGAAAACTGTAATTAACAAATGGTCTAACACTCTGAACTGTGAGGGGGTGGGGGAAGATATGCTTCAGTGTGTATTAGTTCACATTAGTTCTTTGTTAAGTATTGATATGTTATCCCAACAATATTTTGTGAAATATCCCAGCTGTATAATGAGGTACATGTTTGCAATTGTCACATCATATCTTGGGATACAGCAAGAACACAATACAAGGGTGTCCAGATCAAAGTCATTTACCTCACAAAGTGTGAAGTTAGATAAGAGTTGAAGGTGGAGCTGTTTTGGAAGCAGGAGGCAGGCTATAAAGTAGAGAAAATTTTGTAGGGAGAGAGCAGAGCAAATTCTAGAGAGAGACCAACGATATGACCAAAAAGTGTTATCAGTCCTCAGATATGAGGAAAGAGAGAACATTTAAAATAATGACTAAAACCCACATGAATACAAGGTTGTTTCTCCATGATTTATCTGAGGACTGCAACATAAATAAGAATAGCCCTGAATACATAGGAATGGTAAATCCCCCACCCACTCTTCAGTCTTCTTACAAGTGGAGTCACTTGGCCATTATTTAAAACAGAATTCCTCGACCTCAGTGATATTGACTTTTTGGGCCAGATAATTCTTTGTTGTGAGGGGCTGCCCTCTGCATTGTAGGATGTTTAGTAGCATTTATGGGGTCTACCCATTAGGTGCCAGTAGCACCCCCCCAGTTATGACAACAACAACAAACATCTGCAGAGATTGCTAAATGTTTCTGGAGAACAACTGCACTTCCAGTTGAGAACTGCTGATTTAGAGTTTCTATCTCAAATGCTACAGGTTTCCTAGAACAGAAAGGCTTAAGGGATTGTATGTCAGCATTATCGGTTTTAGCATCAAATCGTCCTTCCTCATAGACTAGTCTTGGGCCTGCATTCAACTTCATGAGAATCAGACTCCAACCTGTGCTTCACTTTTTTTATTTTTTTAAGTGGACTTCTCCAATATCCCTTCTGCCTGTGTCTCTATATTGCTAATTTGAAAATGATTCCATCATTCTAGTAAACAAATCACTCCCTTACTCTTACCAAGGGTCGTTCTTTCTTTCCAGACATATAGTAGCTTTTTCTCCCCTTGTACTGTACTATAATAATCGCTATTTAAATATTTATGATGTTTTGCTGATAGAGCTGGTTTATTCACCTAGGATCCAAAGTAGGACATGTATTCCACAGATATGACTGTGGATAGAGTTTTATGCTTTCTCCAATGAGAAAACCAGATTTATTGTCAAGGACCAAGTGAGGAATAAGAACATTCACATCCAGCCTGGCCAAGGCAAAGTCATAAGGCACTCAAGGCAGATACTGCATTAGAATGCCAATGCTTCCTTTTGGAACCAGAAATAAAATTATTGAGCAAATTTATTGAGACAGATGTATTGGAAGTAGTTTGTCATACAATTTCCTTGTGGTAATTTTTTGTTAAAAAGACTAGTGGAGAACCATATATGTTATCACCATGATTCCTTAACAATATCATCTACAATTATTCCTTCTGCCCTTCTATATCTTCTGAAAGAACACTTGCAGGCCAAAGTGGATTTTCAGAGCATTTGTTATCTAACTTGAATGCGAATGGGGACAAGAAAAGCTTTGTTTTACATTTGTAGGATTCATAGCTGTGTACTTTGTTTAAAACATCTAGTAGGCTTCAAAACAACCATTGATATCATATTACTTCCCCTGTATGTTCTGTTCCTACTTCCCTCTCTGTTTTGCTCTCCACTGATGACCAAACTTTGTACTTAATTGAAAAATCAGAAATAATCAGACATGTACTTTTTTACCTTCCCATCACAAAACTTTGAACTCTGCGTCTGTAACCCCCTACTGTCTGATATACCCACTGTTACTTTGGATGAAGTATCCCTCTTCCAATTAAACATGTTAGGTGTATCATGCATTCCACCTTCTCAAAAAAAAATGTGAGCTCTGTAATTACCCACCTCTTTCCTATTCCTCTAGGGAGATAAAGGCAGACTGAACTAAAGTTATTTGTGGGACCAGAAAGAGTACACAGATGAGAGATGTGGTGGAGTGAAGATTGTAACACATTTTTCTAAACAAGCAGAGAGTGCCATGAATTGGACCTGGGGAAATAAGAGAGGAACATTAATCTTACGATCTTTGATTGATTCACACACACACATGCAAAATTACTTCATATCTTTCCCAGGTAAAGAGAGCTATTGTGGCTTTCTATGCACTTATGAACTTTCTAATGCATCCATGAATTCTTCAATGATATTTATTTCTAGAAGGATCCTTTTACTTTTTACCTCCCACCTTTGGCAGAACCTTTTTCACATTCTAGTTAAAATTGTGCTCGATGCGGGGCACCTGGGTGGCTCAGTAGGTTAAGCATATGCCTTCAGCTCAGGTCATGATCCCAGGGCTCCTTGCTCAGTGGGGAGCCTGCTTTTCCCTCTCCCTCTCCCCCCCCCCCACCCCAGCTCATGCTCTGTCTCTCGATCTGCTGTCTCTCTCTCTCAAATAAATAAATAAAATCTTTTTTTTTAAACCTGTGCATTATGGATAAGGGTGATTCATATATTCACCTCGATAATGGAATCCCAGTGTTTTCTCTTTGTGATGGTGGAGGTTTTATTTTCTTGCACTATATTACCAAAATAACTGTAAGGGCCTTAGAGGGAGAAATATAAAAAAGAAATCTAAAATGATGGTTGTGACTAAATTTCACATGATCCAATGATTAATTCTTCCAGTATATAGTTTGATAATATTTATTCCTTTCCCTATTGAGTTATTGTATCAAAATATTAGACTTGTTTTTCATTTTTCTAATTTTTAAAAAAAAATTTAAAGATTTTATTTTATTTATTTATTTGAGAGAGAGTGCACATTAGCGGGGTGAGGGGCAGAGGGAGAAGCAAGCTCTCTGCTGAACAGGGAGCCCGATGCGGGGTTCGATCCCGTGATCATGACCTGAGCCGAAGGAAGCCACTTAATGGACTGAGCCACCAGGTGCCCTGTTTTTCATTTTTCTAAAGTTTTTTTTTTTTTAAGATTTCATTTATTTGACAGAGAGAGACACAGTGAGAGAGGGAACACAAGCAGGGGGAGCGGGAGAGGGAGAAGCAGGCTTCCTGCTGAGCAGGGAGCCCGATGCTGGACTCGAGCCCAGGACCCTGGGACCACGGCCCCGAGCCGAAGGCAGACACTTAACGACTGAGCCACCCAGGCGCCCCAAGCTTTTTTGTTTTTGATAAAATTTACTTACCAGCACATAGCTTTTATTTAAGAAATTAAAAGTGTCATAACTGATATTAATCTACTAGGTTCTTCTCTGAAATTGATAGCCATGATCTCTACTCCAATTTGAAATTGCAGAATTTAAATCTCTTGGATTCTACCAGTTGTCAGTATCTATTGATTTAACAATCTTGAACATACAGCATTGCTTCCACACAAACACTGATACACATATACAATTTCTATAAATGTTTATAAACTGTCACAAAATGATAGGATTTGTAAGGTAAATCCCATGAGATCACTTTATAAATATAATGACTTGTGTTTATACACTTCTTTTTGTATCAGCTGCTCATCATAGACTTGGAAGAGGGCAATGAAAAAGGACCAATGAAAGATACAAGAGAGGCAAACCAGTAACTGCAATAAGTTAGCAGAGTAAAAAAAAAATCTTTAAAATTAAAATCCACTTCTATTTGATCTCTATGGTTGAATGAGCATATATCAATTTCTTGGGACAGTATTGGTTTCAAATTGTGTGTCATTTTCCCCATGAGCACACTTAAATCAAATTATTAGTTGAAGGTTTGACTTAGAATATATTGCTACTCTATTTCAAATGAACTCAGACTCAAATTTTTAAAGTTTCTATAATCAAACGTGTTCTGAATCTATGTTCTAAAACAAGTAGAGGTAAATACTTGAATAGAGATGCCAAGGTGTGCTGAGTGCACTATGTTTCTTACATTTCCTTATAACATCCATGGACACTATTCTCAATGAAACCTGAATGTAAAAAGTGAATAATTCTCTTTGTAAAAATCATAGAGAAAAATGAGATGATTTGAGATTACAAAAATTATTAAAGAGACAGCATTAGCCTTTAGGTTTGTCTGGAGATAATTACATCATGGCTAGCAAAGTTTTCTAGGTTTTGTACTGTGTCTTAACTCTTCATCTAAGCTTTAATTTATTCCTCACCTCTGTGTTGATGAAAATTTACACACACACACACACACACACACATATATATATAACATTTATAATATATATATATATATAAACTTTTGAGGCCCTCAGTTGTCCCAGTTTTTAAAAATTAATTTTAATTTCTCTTTGAAAGATTCACAGTAGTAAAATAACCATTGTAAAACTATGTTTTGTCTTAAATTTTGGCTCTTGGTTTAACATAGAAACTTCCTGGAATAAGTGCTCTCTAAAACACAAATTCCTGGATGCCTGGGTGGCTCAGTCGGTTAAGTGTCTGCCTTTGGCTGAGGTCATGATCCCAGAGTCCTGGGATCTAGTCCCACATAGGTCTCCCTGCTCATCAGGGAGTCTGCTTCTCCCAGAACCCCTCTCCCTGCTCATGATCGCTCTCAAATAAATAAATAAAATCTTTAAAAAAATAAAAAATAAAACACAAATTCCTTGAAAGTTTCTTCATACAATGAATTATATCAATAATTTCAAATTATGCCATAATCAAAATTTTTTCAGTAATAAAATATCCAGACTAGTTATAACCACATAAGATTCTGCTGTAATAATATGTTGCACTACATACTTTAAAAATGTATTTGTTAAAATAGGTCAAAATTGAATTTTTGTATTTCTTTTGCAGCTACTAAGAGGCCTAGTGACTGTGGTTCTTAGTATTGATTGTTAAGCAGAGTAATTTCTTAGACCCCCAATTTCACATATAAAAAGCATCAAGAACAGAAATCCTATTCATTTTCATTCCTTCAGTCATCCTGTTAGAATAGCATGAATTTTCCTTACAGTTTTCCAAGAAGGATGATGAGGTACACTTGTTGGTCCAACAAAGCAACAAAACAGGCATTAGCATGAGGCAGTGACCTGGCAATTAGAAGATAGAGATTTTGTTTCTGCCTTCATCACTTGTTCATTTTGTCACCTGACCATTACTCCTTCTCTATGAGCCTGAGCTCTGATGTCTACACAGTATCTTGTGGAGTACAATAGATCCAGGAGATCCTCAGGAAATATTAAATGATGATAAATGGTCATGGTTAACCTGTCTCTGACCTGTTGACTACAGAGTGTGCTTTATGACTGAATAAACAAAAGGCTTTGAAATTGTGGATGGACTTTTTTTTTTTCTTTCCTAGCAGTAGTCAGTGTATTCTCTGCTTAATTATGAGTTGGACATACAAGAAATTATACACAAAGACAGTGGACATCTAGATCTTTCTTTGATGTGCTTACTTTTTAAAGCAGTTCCTCATCCTCTTCTGCTGTTTCCTACCCTTCTTAAAGGTTTATGGAAAATAGCAGATATGAAGTTAAATATAATGTAACTTTTCTGGTACATTTAAGGTTATTCTTTTTTTTTTTTTTTAAGATTTTATTTATTTATTTGAGAGAGAGAATGAGAGACAGAGAGCACGAGAGGGAAGAGGGTCAGAGGGAGAAGCAGACCCCCCGCTGAGCAGGGAGCCCGATGCAGGACTCGATCCTGGGACTCCAGGATCATGACCTGAGCCGAAGGCAGTCGCTCAACCGACTGAGCCACCCAGGTGCCCCTGTAAGGTTATTCTAAAGTTGCCTTTCTCTAATAATATTTTTGAACTTTTGAATAACTTTCATTTCATTTCCCTCCAGATGTGTGCCTTGTATGTTGCATGTATTTTATGAGTGGTTTCATCTATCTGTTTATTTACTTGGGGCATTACTCTTCCAACACACAAAATAGTATTGTAAATGGGCTGAAAAGGATAATGCATTGTCCCAAAACAAGAACTAAGTTCATACTTGATATTCGAATATGGTTGGTTTTTTCAGATGTAAAATCATTTCAAAGGTGGGTTGGTAGGCAAGCCCTTAAACTAACTTGCACCTCTCTAAAATTCAAGCTACATTTTAAAATAAATGTACTTTAAAATTTGAAAAGATTTAAATCTCTATTTGTAGGATTTTCTTTTAAATGGCTCTGTTGTTTTGCTCTGTTTTAGGTGAAGCAATTCTTTCAGCCTTTATATTCTCAGGTTATCAAGATAATGAGTTTCATCCTTTTTTTTTTTTAAGATTTTATTTATTTATTTATTTATTTATTTGAGAGAGAGAGATAGTGAGAGAGAGCATGGGCAGGGAGGAGAGGGAGAAGCAGGTTCCCTGAGAGCAGGGAGCCCAACATAGGGCTCAATCCCAGGACCCTGAGATCATGACCCGAGCTGAAAGCAGACACCCAACCGACTGTGCCACCCAGGCGCCCCGGGTTTCATCCTTTTAATTGATCTCAGTTCTTACCTTTTTATAAGAATTTATTATTTTCACAACAATAGGGGAGAGTCATTCTTTATCAAAATGCAGCTGTCTGATATTTATTGAAATAAACATATTTCTGATAGCATTTCTCAGAATCCAAGAAAAAGAATTCTCTGGCTGTTTTTTCATTTTTGCTTGTGTTTATGCTAACTTTGTTTTTGGTATATGATATGTTTTCTCACTTTTAAATCAGTTTTATGTTTCTTTATTGGCTGATAATGCTTCTACACAAAAACAGAACATTGCAAAAATACTCAGCAGATAGTGACAAGGTCTGAAAGTCTTCCTGGAAAGTCAATAGTTGGAATTCAAAAATAGTTAGATCCTGTGTATAAGAGGCATTTTTCTTATTTCTATTATACCTGAGAGGAGATTTCACTTTATATGCATAGAACAAAGTCTTTTGTATGTATTAAACCAACTTTATGACAACAGGGAATCTTTGTGGGTCTGAAAAATCAATGAAATATTTATAAGAAAAAATAGCTCCTGAGAACATGCAGTCCCCGGTCATCATCCTGTGTTATAGGTGATGGCTTCAGCCATTTTCAAGTTACCAAATACAATTTACTACTATAAAATCTTCCTCATCACAAAGCTGAGCTCTTTCCAAATTGATACAAGTTATTGCCCTGCAAGGAGGTAATGCCCATCTCCACTCAGAGCTCAAAGAGTTAATGTTCAGCACTTGGGACAAATTTGGCTGCCTGAAAGAGCCCCTGGAGCAGTAATGGCTCTTTTCTGGTGATCTGTATATCACTGCACTTAGGTTCTAGAATGCCCAGAGTGCTTCAGATGTGGATTTACTTTGTTACTGGGCTTAATGCACCCACTTGAATATTTAGATAAATCACTTTTCTGTCAAACAAATTTGTTTTTTGAATATCAAACACTTAAAAATAATGCTGATAAATAGACAGTGGATACAATTTTTCTCTGTATAAGTCTTGACATCCATTTTGAACTGGAGCAGGTATAGATCAATAAGAAATATACAGGCACAGATGGACAGACAAACTGACTGGTTTTACCTGGCTGGGTTTGCACAGCTGTCACGTGTGACCATGCAGCTTGGGCATCACATAATTCTATAGAGAGCCCTGGTCACCTCTAGTCTCTGTCTGGATAGTGCACAATTGGCATGACAATATGTGGAGACATCGACACAAAGAGATTCAAAGCAAGTAAAGAGTTTGATTAACCCATTATTATAAAACTGCTTAACATTTCCATAGCTGGTTACCTGAGTAAATCAGACCCTTGCCTGATCTGATTACTTTCTTTTCTTAATGGCCTTTGATCTTAGACTATAAAAACCAGAATTAAGAGTTCCTCTAGTTCAAACTTCATACTATCTAGGAATAAAGTAACACTCTTATCATCCAGGGACTGAACTAAGCCACATAACTAGTTAGTGGTTGTCAAAGTTACATACAAAATCCAAGTCTATAGACTTCCTTTCCAGTGATCTGTTTTCAAAACTCTATGCTCTCTTTAGCTTATTAATGTGTTGACAGCCACCTCTCACCTGAAGATTATAAAATACAACACAGGGAAGTGACCTTACAATAATAGAATCCTGGTTTTAGTCTCTCTTCAAGTCCATTCTGCTATAGGGATTCCGTAGTTTTGATCTTGGCTTGTTAACCTCATTAGCATTGATTCTCAACACCTGTGCCTGTGGTTAGTTGGGGACCTAGGGTGTATAACTTCTTTGTACCAGAGCCCACAACCAATCATCATTTCTCTTGTGACCTAATAGAATATGAAGAGCCAGAAATAGTGAATCTGGAATCAGTTATGGATGTTGAACAGGTTATAAAAATTTTGTGTATAATATATATATTATATATATTAACTTTGTGTAATACATATGTATTTCATGCAACAGAGGTTTTGGACAATAGGCGAAGCATGGCAAAATATTTTTTTTTTCTTTTTTTTTTTCCTAGTGAGGCTGATGGGGTTTTGTTTACTTTCCTAATGAGATGCTGATTTACATGTTTTGGAGAACACTTACTCTGTGTTCTCTGTGCATGGTTTCAGCCTTGCAAATCTGAATTGGAGGCATGCATGAGTCCAGAGCAGATGTGTGCAACTGGGCAAACCGTTCTGCCATTGCTCTTTCTTGGAATGATAATCCACATGCCGGGATTTCAAATGAGTTTAACACACATTTTCTTGATTAATGGAAAATGACAGAGTGTAGGAGACTGAAACAGTTCTTGCTTTGCTTGATTAATTAATAAGGGACTCTCTTTTCCCAGCTTCAACTCATTATGCTAATGAAGTGTCATCAATTAAGGCTTTCCCTTGATTATTGAATCTGTCAGGTAGCGCTCAGTGAAAATGCTGCATTCCTTTGCTGTCTGGGTGGAATTGCCATTACAGCCCTTTATGAACTGCTCCTTCCGTTAGCTGCTGTTTGTTCTTTCTCATTATTGTGTCTTTTTCTTGACCTTAAGAAAGATGATTATGGAAAGCTTGGAATAAACTGGAAAATGTTATCTCTGGGAATATGGATCAAGAAAATGTGGTAACAGAAATATATACACCATTCTTCATTCAGAACACATTTGTAATTAATGATACAGTAAAAAATGAATCAAAAGAATTCGGTGAACTTTCTGAAGTCTTTGACATTAGATTAGATAAGCAATTCCAAAATAAATGGTCATTAACAGTTTCTCACCCTACTATTCAAATTAAATTTTGAGAGGAAGGGTTTTTTCCTAAGGGAAATACTCTGATAACAAAAGAGTATGTATTTAAATGTTTTATTCTATTTACGTGAAGTTCTAATCTGTTTACAAATATTACTTAGATTTGTATCCAAGGTGAATAAGGTGACAAAATGTAAAAAGAATAGAATATAACCAAATACAGCCTCTAGATCAAGTTTAGGAAATATTTTTATGTGTCTTAGTGGCCTTTGCTTTTCACTGAAGATGAGGCTTTTGGTATGGATGAATTCTATCCACTCATGCTGCCAAATCCACTCATTAGGGAACACCTTACTTTAAGATTAGATAGTACCCATTAATGAGAGACTGTTAAGCCATTCATTAAAGATTATAAGTAATGGAATACCTGAGTAATGCATTTACAATCACCTATCCCATCTCGGTTTTGGAAATGCACATCTTAGGGGAGCAACATTGACGCATTTGTTTAATTTTCTCATTTCATTTAACCCAAAGTTTAAAAAAAAGTAGTTTTATATTTTTATGGAACATCTCTGGCTTTAGGGGCAAAAAATTTTAAACCAGTGGTGTCATCTGTTTAATTAATCCATCAATGTCTCTGTTTCCCTAACTGTAGAATGAGGAGATAATGTTCATTCCTGGGTACTTTTCTAGAGATTTTGGGTATAAATAAATGGGAAAGAAAATGGGATACTTTACTACTTGTTTTTAGGGAACACATTTATATTCTGGTGCTGTGAGTTTTAAAATTAGAGGAAGACATTTGATAGAGCTTATTGCTGAGTGTATTGATGCTTAGTTACCTCTATCAGTTATACTAAGTTTAATTCTCTTTTCAGAGAGCACTCCTTTTCTGTGCTTTCAGGAATAATGTTTCCAGTTCAGTGGAACTCTAGAGGTGCTGTCTTCAGGTCACATCTTTAACTCTCTCCTGGGTCCTAAACCTATGACAGTGCTGAGGAAAGACTGATTAATAAAGTGAACAAAGTATGCTGCTGAGCAGAGGCAGTATTGACTGCCTCAACAAGGAATCCCTGCATTATCTTCTCAGAAGGATTCTGGTAAGAAATTTATCTAAATCTAAGGATGGACAAGTGGGAGGTTGGTATTCAACAGAATTCAGGACTCACACTGTAGCAGTGCTACTCCTTTAGAGGACTAGCCCCAAGGAGCAGATTCCCCACATGTGGCCCTGCACAAGGGCCATCCACTCAACCCTCATGGCCAGGGTTCAGTTTGATCATCATACTTGCATTTGCACATATGGTTTGGAGACATGGTAAAATAACCTTTTAAAAACAGAAACTAGTGGAAGATCAAATTTCCCAGGTAAAGGAAAATTGGCTTTAGATTTTAAATCCAAGCCAGAGTGCATGCATTCATTGTCATCATTTTAATCTTCTATTCATTTTGTTTTGTTTTGATATCAAAGTCATGATGATTGACTATGTAGGGTGTGATGGGCCGAAAGATATCTTTTAGAATACATTACTCTCCATAAGTTTCTTCTTTTTAACAATAAAACTTCACTTTCATTGTAAAAAAAACAACTTAATTTCAACTTCTCAACAAAGGTACATGTTCATGCTGTCATTAAATTTGAAGTTATTTATAACACTGCAATGTTGGTTGAGTGAGAGAAATAGAAAAGTATCATAGGTTTGAGGATATGAGATATGACTGTCATTCATAACTAAAGTCATGCTGGGTGTATAACATAATCTCATCATGTCTCGCCTGGTTTGAAATACACACTAAAATGTGTGTAGAGAGGAATGCCATATTTATGAATTTTAATTATTTCTAGCAAAAGAGACTTCAGGGCCTGAATATATATGAAGCTTGCAGAGCAACAGATAAACAAAAGGTATTTTTTCAGATGGACAATGTTACGTGTTTAGTCAATAACCAACAGTTAACCGAAAGGCAATAGGATATAAACAGTTTAATAATCATGTATTATAAGAAGGCACTTTACTCGGGGTGCCAATGGGTCACTTGTTCCTCTAATACAATTTGTTCTTCGTTGGAATTGAGCACTATGTGAGACACAGCATAGAGAAGTAGTTAAATATGTAAACCCTGGAGCCAAACAGCTGGGGGATGAATCCTAGCTCTCTCCTCTTTACTGGCTGTGTAAACATGAGCAATCTCTTTAACCTTCCCATGCTTCATTTTCCTCTTGCATAATAGTAATATACCTACCCTGTTTAGTTATGTGGATTAAATGAGTTAATAGATGTTAAGCTGCTAGAATTATGTTGGTGCTGATTAAATGCTATAGAAGTATTTGCTATTATAATATAGGGCAATATATTATACTGGCAGTTTTGACTGAATTTTAGGATCGGATAGATAGATGTTTATATTCTATCACTGTAGGTAGCTTTATTATTTTATTTTTTGTTTTTGGATCTTGGGTAAGTACTGAGAGTATTGAGCCTCGATTTTCTCATCTGTAAAACAGGCACAATGACAGGACCTACCATAGGTTTCATGAAGATTGAATAAGCTCTGTTAATCATTGCTTAATAAATATAATCATTATCTTTAATTTTTATGTACATATGGAATACCTTTGCCACACTGATATTGTTTATGGTCCTTGACCACATTCAGGATATGTTAAAATCCCTTTGTTTCAGATGTATAAACTAGAAAGAGGAGTAATGTAATATACTCCACAGTCAATATTAAATATGTACTATTTACCATGTATTTTGTAGTCCAGTGTTCTTCTCCCTTGCCACAACAAACCCCTGAATTATATCAGTAAAACAAACATGACAACCCTAACAGAAATGAATTATGTAGACACATAAAGTCCTTCCTACTGTTAAAAGATACTGGTTTTCTTAAAAAAGGGAAGTAATATTTGCCTTATGACTGGTATAATTGTATCTAAGCCACAGAGTGATCAGAAATTAGAGCTTTATTGAAACTTGAAATTTTCCTCTCTGCCGTTTTTTTTTTTTTGACAAGATGCACATTACTCTTGAAACAAAATATAAAACCTCACAGCATAATAATAATTTCATCATCACTGATATCAAAACATGTATAAGCAAAGAGACAGTGACCAGGGGAATATATATATTCATTCAAAAAACTGAAGGAAGAAGTCTTTCCTTTCAAATTATAAAATGTAAATTATGAATGACTATAAATTCAGTGTTACTGTTGCTCTCTCTGTTAAACATATTTTACTTTTACTTTTCTTTACCCTTAATACTTTTATATTTTTACATGTATTTGATTCCTCATGAGTTATGCAACCACTTTTGAGAAATTCAAAAGTGAGGTGAAGACTACTACCTGCTCACCTTCTCTTTTTTTTCTGGGGGCAAAACTAAGGCTCTTTTTTTGATTTCCCTTGCAGATTGCTGTGAATGTAACCAAGTATACTCTGGTAAAATGTGAGGAAAGTGATATGCACATTTCTGGGTCCATCTTATAAAAATCACCCATGAGCACTGCTTTATATTTCTTCCCCTTTCTTCTGCCCTAAATAAAAACTCCTAGAGTGCCCCTACTCCCAGGATTGGTCATTGCCTAGGTATGCCCCAAGACAGTTTGCACGAGAATGATACTATGTTAAATTATTACATGTTTAGCTCCCTTTTCTATAGCCCAGCTCACCCTAACTAGTAGAAAAATGATATTATCAAAATGGAGTGCTGCTGTGAAAAAATTAAAATGTGTTCTAATGTAAAATTTTGCTCTAACAACAAAAAACAAATGGAGGTCATGTGGTAGGTGGTGAGAAAAGATGGGTACAGCAAGTGACAAAGTGGAATCGGGGGCTATGTGGTGGCCAAGCATCTTGAAAACCTTCATTTGTAATCATTTGGAAGGTAGAACAAATGCCTGTTGGACCCATAGCTCTAGGGTGAATGATGAGAAAAAGCTAGAACGTTTATAAATGTGTGACTGTTATTTGCTACACTGAGCCATGTATTATGAGAAAGAGCTGAGCTCAGGCAAGAATTAGCTGGTTTTCAACAGAGATTGAAGGGAATAGAGAAAGCTAGATTAAAAGCATCGTAGGGTTTGAAAACGAAACTTCTCTGAACCCTGAACAATTAGAGATAAGACTGAAAAAAGCTCTGAGGACCAGCAGCACATTAAGACACTATTATAATCAAAGAGCTTCAGCTCCTGCGAAAATCACCTTGAGAAGGGCCATCTTCTCCTGCACCCCTGCTGTTTCAAATGACCTTAAAGCAATATTGGTGAGAGAGAGAGACAGAGGCAGAGAGAGAGAGATGGAGAAAGAGGAAGAACAAAGAAATAAAGCCAGCTTAATAGAGCTGACTTAAAAATTATGGCTAGGAAAAAATTTTGGCAGCATTTACTGGAACATGGAAATGACTGGAACGTGGAACTTTATCAGAAGCATATACATTTTTAATGGAATTATATTGTCTCAGAAACCACAAGCCCATAAAATTATTAACAATTTGGGAATTTCAGTGATACGGGTATGGGGATTTGGGCATTATTCTTTCAACTTTTCTATAAGTCTGATGTTATATTAAAAACTTGAGAGGGCCATATGCACCCCAATGTTAATAGCAACAATGTCCGCAATAGCCAAACTGTGGAAAGAGCCGAGATGCCCTTCAACAGACGAATGGATAAAGAAGATGTGGTCCATATATACAATGGAATATTACTCAGCCATCAGAAAGGATGAATACCCAACTTTTACATCAACATGGATGGGACTGGAGGAGATTATGCTCAGTGAAATAAGTCAAGCAGAGAATGTCAATTATCATATGGTTTCACTTATTTGTGGAACATAAGGAATAGCATGGAGGACATTAGGAGAAGGAAGGGAAAAATGAGAGGGGGGCAGGAATCGGAGGGAGAGATGAACCATGAGAGAATATGGACTCTGAGAGACAAACAGGGTTTTGGAGGGGAGGGGGGAGGGGGGATTGGTTGGCCTGGTGATGGGTATTAAGGAGGGCATGTACTGCATGGAGCACTGGGTGTTATATCAAAACAATGGATCGTGGATCACCACATCAAAAACTAATGATATATTGTATGGTGATTAACATAACATAATAAAATAAAAAAAATAAGAATAAAATAAAAATTTAAGAAGAAATCCTCATCTCCTTGTAATGGGGCAAAGAAGAATGTGATCATCACATCCAGTCAATGCCAGGAATTTCACCAGCAGGGAAATAGTTGACCAAACTGTGAAATTTCCAAGTAGGATATACTTCATCCCACTCACTTCAGATGTAAACACTGAAGACAACAAGGAGGGACTTCTCAAAGGGCAGAGCCAAGGGCCACAGGATACACTGAAGAAGAAGGGAATATCCACCCAGAAAGCAGACTGGATATAATCAAAAACTTTCTTTAGGTCCCTGGGAAGGGGCTTTCCATGATGACTACCTTGCCAGATTCTATCCTACCATAAACTAGGAACTGTGATGTGTTTCTCATTTTTTCCTTTCTTAAACAGGAGTTTTCATACAACAAACCCACCTTTGCCCTAATGTTGAGTGTGGAGGGACTCATAACTTCTCTCTCAATTCATAGGTCATTAGAGTATAAGGAACCAAATTCAAACCTAATAGACTTTGGGCATACTTCCCTAACTAGTGGGTAATTAGGTTGTCTCAGTTGGGCAGGAGTAAATATGCACACGGGTGGAGGGACCAACTTGGGTGGCGGCTATTTGCAGGCATCCAAGAAAACATGTTCTTCTTTATCCTAAACTACATTTTCCAGCTTCTCCTGTACATGCACCTATAGTCAATTCTGTGAATACCCCTCCCCTGCACCCCTCCCCCCCTCCCCCCGATCTCTTAAAAGTACGCCTCCATGCTCATTTCCCATCCTGACTGACTGGGAGTATGATCTCCAAGGCAACCTTGCACACTCCATACTGAAGTTAGAGAAGTCGCCCTCAGTTTGGATTCTCAAGTGATTTGGTGGAGGAGACATTCCCCATACCCTGTAAACTTGGAAATTCCATGGAGCAAGAAGTAATTTCCCATCATGCTGATCTTTTATATATCTGGGTCCAGTTGTTTTTTTAGCCTAGCCTACATAATAAATACAAAGGATAAAATCTATAAAATCTAATTGGAACTGTAAAGATCGAAGAAATATTTTAATATAAATTTAAAACTGGTTAGAGGGTTAATTTAAATATCTCAAACTACATCTAACATGTTTCAAATTTTGTAAATGAAAGATAAAATTAGGCTAAAACACCTTTTAAAATGATAGGTTGTTTAGATTTCCTTACACTCTACTGATGTCACTTAAAACACATCTTGAGTTTATCTTTGTCCTAATTTTAAAAAAGAAAAGCTGAAAGATACTCCCAAATTATTTTGTGACTGTATCTAGAAAGAGCAGAAAATGCTAATACTACTTGTCACCTTGCTACTGTATTCTAGGATACTGAAGTGTTAGAAGTCTATTATCATGTCACTTGAAAATAGTTTTTTTTCACTACTGAATAATCTTCATATCCCTGGAAGCAGAGTTTTGTCACTGTGATTCAAAATATACTTTAGCAAAATATTTTTTGCAAACCAAAAAGAATGTAATAGAGCTTACTGTTCATATTTATTCCAGCTAGATATACTTTTCCCTTATAAACTCCATTATAGTAAATCAGTAACACGAAAAGGAGGTAAGTGTACCCAAATATTAGCTATTAATCTAATACAGGAATAAAAATACTTAAAATGAAGCTTTATGTCAGCAAATACACTTTAAATTTCAATTTCTGTTATATTAAAATTGTTCTTGTTTTCATGGAGAAATTCTTTTTACATTTTTATTGTATTTTCAGATGATCTCAATTGGAGTATCAGGGGCCAGTTTGTTTTTGTTTTGTTTTTTTAACTCATTTTATTTTTCTTGATATGTCCAGGAAGTTGAAAAGTAAATTAGGAAACATAATGTTCTGGTGAAAAAATATCAGGTCTTCTTGTGCTGAGGTAAATGCAAGCAGTAATTCTGCGCTGCAGTTATTACTACAGAATCAATAAGTATAGAACTGGAAAACAAATGTATCTTGCTGGAGGTTTAATCAACCGTCAATCTCCAGTAGTGTCCTTCTGTGTAATAGTGTCATTTTTATGAAGAATTTATTAACTTACATTTTATTTTTGAATCAGTGCATGCAAGAGCGGTGTCATTATTTAATAGTTATACCCTGCTAATTTCCATATAGATCATGTTCTAAAGGTACATCTAGGAATGAGAGGACAAAATGGAGGCAGGACCAGATTTCCCCACAATATATATTAAACTTTAGAGTTAAAGCTGTTACTCTTTTAAGCAATTAAAATGTGATAAATTATGTAATAAAATGTATGTCCTAGAGGTTTACAACATGTTCTTGTTAAAAAAAATAATAAAACTAATGCATATTCATTCTAGGAGGTTAAAAAAAAAGAAAATTTACCCATAATTCTACCAAGGTATAATCATTTTCTGTCTAGCTTCTTTCTTCCTATCTATTTATCTATCTATCTATCTATCTATCTATCTATCTACCTATCATACATCCATCTATCATTTATCTCATCTGTTCTTTTAGACTTTCTAAGTTTGTATGTATGTATATATATTTTCTTTATTTTTACCCAATTGGATTATACAATTTATGCAATTTTATCTTCTTCTTTATTTACTTCACTATGTTGTGAACATTTTTTCTATCACTAAATATTCTTATAAAATAGAATTTTAGATAGCTTCATGGAATTCTTTATATAGATATACTATATATTCATCTATTTACCTATAGTCAAACACTTACTATTTCTAATTTTGTCTCTTACTAAAACTATTTCTGTAAGCATTTTTTGCATAATTCTATAGCCCAGTTTTTACTATTTTATAATTACAGATTCTTAGAGATGAAATTGCTTGGTCACCAAGGAACAGCCTCTTTTAAAGTGTCTTGACTTTAACTGCCAAAGTGACTTCAGACTAGATATACTAATTTAATTCCAACCTACAATACCTAAGAGGACCTGTTCATTGTACCCGAGCCAATATTAAGTAGTACTCTCACTATTAAAATATTTGATAATTGATCATTTAAACTGTATCTTATTACTTTTTTTTTAAAAGATTTTATTTATTTATTTATTTGACAGAGAAAGAAGCAGTGATAGAGGGAACACAAGCAGGGGGAGTGGGAGAGGGAGAAGCAAGCTTCCCGCCAAGCAGGGAGCTCGATGTGGGGCTTGATCCTAGGACCCTGGGATCATGACCTGAGCCGAAGGCAGAGAGAATCTCTAGCAGAGTGTTGCCTGAGTTCATGACCTGAGCCGAAGTCAGATGTTTAACGGACTGAGCCACCCAGGTGCCCCACAGTCGTTCTATTTTTAATTTTTTGAGGAACATCCATACTGTTTTTCATAGCAGCTGCACCATTTTACATTTCCATCCACAGTGCACAAGGGTTCCAATTTTTTCACATCCTCACCAACACTTGTCATCTTTTATGCTTTTAATAATAGCCATCCTAACAGATGTGAGGTGATATTTCATTGTAGTTTTGATTTTATACCCAGCATGTCTTGATCCATAGAGTTTTTGCTGTGTTCAAAACAATATATATATATCACAATCTTAGAAGAAATTTTGTTCTTATTCAAATGAATTAATTTCCACATGTTTACATTCTGCCTTTTATGCCAAACTTGGTTAAAAAATATAATTGAGTATAATTTGAAAAGTGAAATAAAATAGTATGTGATTCTTTCTTCTACTGGATGTGGACGTATTTGGTTATTAAAGAGCTATCTTTATGTGATTTAGTGACTTTAGCAGCAACATTGAAAATATACTAATTTTTAAAATGTTTAAATAATCAGTTAATTACCAATTATCTGCTTAGACATATAAGCAACAGTAAAGATTTGAAAAATAGCATTAGGTTGGATAGCTTTAATAGTCATCACTTACCAGGATGATAAAGCCATGATATTATACCAGGAAAGAAGACATATTTAGAATGCTGTCCTCATATTTATTCAACCATGACTCTAACAAAAAGGTTGGTACTAATATTTGTATAATATCAAATGGAATCCTTAAAGACTGAAGACCAAAGAATCAAGACCACTGATGGTCTTGATAGTGATAGAATAGTGGAGTCTTTAGTGAGAGATATAAGAGGTCAAAGTTACCTCCCTTGACCAGCCATTACAAAATTAGTGTTACTGATTTCAGACTTTAGAGTTAACTTTTCTTTCAAACTCCAGACTTCTGAATCAAACTTTCTACTGGATATCTTCATCAGAATGTTCCACAAGCACCTTCATAAAATTAAGCATCTTTTTTTTCCCAAAATATTTTCTATTACCACTGCCTCTGCCCCAGTCTAGACACTTGCCATTATCCATTATCTAAAATTTCTCACTGGAATTGTTGGAATTGTCTCTTAACTGGTTGCCCTGCTTCTTGCTCTCTAATCGTTTTAATATCTATACTGAGTTATATTTTTTTTAAGATTTTATTTATTTATTTATTTATTTATTTATTTATTTATTTGAGAGAGGACTTGATCTCAGGGGCTTGCTCCCAGGACCCCGAGATCATGACCTGAGCGGAAATCAGATGCTTAACTGATTGAGCCATCAGGCACCCCTGATAAGTTTTGACTGAGACCTGAAAAACATTTGTTGGATTTCTCATCAGAGGAATGTTGGAGAGCTTACAGTCATGGAGAAGGGCATCTGCAAAAGCAAAGTGGCATGAGAAAGCTATCAAGTTTAGAGAAGAGCAACTATTTTGATAAAATGTGAGTGCCAAGTGCCTAGTTGAGATAGTCCTCTAGAATATGTCATGAATATCTAGTTTGTCACATTGAGCTTAGGGGCCACTTAGGCAATTAAAACACAGAAATGGCACAATTTTGTGCATCAGAAATATAACTCGGTGGGGTGCCTGGGTTGCTCATTTGGTTAAGTGTCTGCCTTCGGCTCAGGCATGATCCCAGAGTCCCGGGATGGAGTCCCACATTGGGCTCCCTACTCAGCGAGGAGCCTGCTTCTCTCTCTCCCTCTGTCCCTCTCCCTCCTTGTGCTCTCTCTCTCTCTTTCTCTCACTCAAATAAATGAAATCTTAAAAAACAAAAAACAAAAAACTTCATCAGTAAAGTCATATCTGACTCCTGGAGGTAAACTTAAGCTCCCCTCCTACATACCAACGTGTCATTAATTACACTTAAATTTTGTTTCTCAGTTTTCTTCTCTCCAGATTTAAGATCTCTTGAAGTAAAAGATCATGTTTTGTTGTATTTATATCAGGAAACAGAGTGGTTAAGCCTATGGCAGAATCTAGCACAATGATATCAGTCTCTTTAGGGGCCACAGTGGAGTTGGATATATTCACATCATTGGTGGGCTCTGAGTCATTCATCAGAGATTCAATTTGAGAAATTGCCCATTTATCTGCTTTGCATGTTGGTCTATGGCATAATTTTTTTGGGGGGGAGGGGAAGAAGGGCTATTAATTTTTTTTTAAATAATAGAAGAGGTACAGGGTTTGGACTGAAACCAACTTTGCTATAAAAACTTCTATAGCATGTTGTCATTATTTATTCTTGAGTAAGTTACTGAATATTGAATCTTTAAGACTCACCATCTATATACTGCATTATTGTGAAAACTAAAATGAAGTAAGACATTGTTTTTATGATAAGCTCATGGTTGTATAGCTTATTCATTCTTTTATTAAATGATACTTTAAAACAGAACCACCTTACAGGTGGTTATGAATAAATAATGCATAAGAGATCTTATAGGTATAAGAATCATACCATAGGATTGAATAAATAAATATGAATAAATTTATGCATAAGAGATCTTATAGGTATAAGAATCATACCATAGGATTTTTCTGCATTTTCTTGAACATTAATATCACAAGTCTATCACTAGACTTTCTTGGGCAAGTCTAAGAAAAAAAAAATTCTCTTTTTGAACATTTGTATAAGCAAAGTTGATCATGAATATTTACTATAGAATTTTTCACTGTCATTTCAAATATGCTAATGTACAGTATTCTGTGAATATCTAATGTGGACCACTACATGAAGTATTTTTCCAAGATATAAAACTTTTATTTTTCATGGAACTTCTTTTCACATTTCACAGAGCTTATTTTCGTATAAAATTGAGGTTGGGACATCATATTTAACCCCATAATTTCTCTTTAGTGAGATATAAAATGCGATGTTCCATCATGAGTGGTATTAAAACACAGAAGAGCTCAGGTAATTTTCCTGGTCATTTTACTAGTACTGCAAAGTAGAACTTCCTCTGGTAATGGAAATGGTCTATAAACTGTGCTGTCCGATACTGCATCCACCAGCATCATGAAGCTATTAAGAACTTGAAATGTGTATATTGCAGTAAAGAACTGAATATTTTATTTTAATTGATTTAAATTTAAATTTAAACAGCCATATGTGGCTGCTGACTTTCTATTAGACACCATGGTTCTAAGCATTTATTCGGTTGTGGACAATTACTACAAGTTACCTGTCATTAGATGGTATGGATTAGTTTTCCTCACTTTAACTGAAAGTTGAATCATGCCCCAGTTTTTCTTAGTAACTTTTTATAGTTCTATCATTCATCAATTTGATGAAAATCATTTTGAATCCAGTTTAATTTCCTGCCACTGCCACTTCTTGGAACAAATAGTTCTTTAAGTTTATTACCCACTATGAATAAGGGCTTCCTAATCTTTATTCTAAGATAACTTTGCTCAACTTCAGTGTTTTACCTCTTATCCACTGTATCAGATTTAGGCAAATAAACACATTGATAATTTATTATTTCCCTGTCTACACAGATTTTCATCCTATTTTTCTGTATCATCACCTTTTGAAATAAAGGATTATCATGTGAATGTATTACGTGATTGTACCTAATTTTCTAAAAACATACATTTTTAAATTTTTATAAATTTATTTCTTATTCATTATTTTCTTCTTCCTAGTACAGAGGAAGGGAAACAACAACAAACAACCCAAACAAACAAACAAATCTGACAATCACTCCCCTTCTCCTTTCTTAACAACCATCTTATCTCCATTTTGCAAAGGTTGTTTTCTCATGTTAGCAGGGGTTACCTGTTCAGGAGTTTGAAAGATGAGAAATGGCTACTTTGGTTGTTCATGCTCTGTGCTGCTGGAACTGAGCCCTTGAGTGATGATAATACAGGGAATCAGGAAGCTGCCCTTGATAACACAAACCTTGTTCTTTAAAAACATATTGTTTTGTATTGATTCAGGACATTGTATTTTGGTTTGTTTCTATTGCTGTCATTAAAATGCATAAGAACTTGTGAAATATTTTGGTTGTGCTAGCACAGACTTTTGCCTGAAGGCTAGAGAAAGATGGCAAACAAAACCAAACAGCAGTGACAATTAAAATTGACTACTAATGTCTTCCTTTTGTCTATAGATAGTTACACACAATTTGAGTTTTGTGCTGTTGTAATTTTTTCTTTGAACTTACCTATTCTGGCTTCCATTTTTCTGCTTATTTTAACTTAATCATGAGATCTTATCATTTATTTCATTAGTATCTTCACTTATCCGAAAGTTTTATGTTATCCAGCAACTTTAAGATTTCCAATCTTAGAGACTTTATGAGTTAAAAAGATTATGATACACCCTGATCTCCATTTGTAATCCCAAATAAAAGCAATAGAAACATGTTATATGGCTCTGCCAAAGTTCAAATTTCTTCTGATTTTTTCACAATAGTTCCGTAATCCTGAGCTTATACAATATATTTAAAAGGCTTTTGAAATAATTTTTTTTTAATTATAAATGTGTAAGTAGGTTATATTAACCCCTTTTGCTATGATCATTCCATTTACTCCAATTTTGCAAAGGACTAGATATGTTACTTTTTGTCAGATCCCATAAATACTTCTAAAACTAATCTCTGTCTGGTTCTCCCCTTTTTTCTTGGCACATCCCAACCCCTTAGAGTTAGTCACCAATAAATGACTCATTATGTTTAAGATGTTTTGGAGTTCAAGTTTTGCTTGCATCTTGCAGTTACCTCTAATCTTTGAATTATTAGTAACTTTTGATACTGGCTAAGATCTCTGATATTTAGAGGCTCATTTAATTATCCTATCCTGTGTATCATATCAGGTGGAAAGCAAAGAGTTGAAGACCATGGTCTAAGAGTATAGGTATGTTCAGCTTTAGTAGATAATGCCAAACAATTTTCCAAAATGGTTTTATCAACTCATACCCCCACCAACAGCCTGTGAGAGTCCCACTTGTTCTACATCTCAACAACACTAGGTTTTGTTTGTTTAGAAAAAAATTATCCATTTTAGCGGGTTTGCAGTGGCAAGGCATTTTGGTTATAATTACATTTCTATAAGCCTATCTGTGATTTGAAATACCCTCTTTTGAGAATTGCCTAAGTCATTTTCTTTTTTTTTTTTTTTTTACTTTTTGCAATTAATTTTATGAATTTTCAAAAATATGGGTGGAGGTAAATCTATTGTGGAACACAGGTATTGAAAGTATCATCTCCTAATTTGTGGAGTTATCTTTTGGTAATTTTATGAAGTCTGATTAAGTGTTTTACCTTATGGTTACTGTTTTCAGTGCCCTCTTTAAGAAATCTTCAACTACTCCAAAGTCATGAAGATTTTCTCCTATAATAAAGTATTCTTTTCTAATATACACATCTAAGTTCTACTTTAGTTGTATTGGAATTTTGGATATGACTTAGATTTCATTATCTTTTGTGCCACATCATATCATGACAATTTATGTACTAATAGTAATTTAGGGTTTAATATAGCAATTAGAACCCACATGGATATGGGAAGAGATGGGGAAGTATAAGCCCAGAAGGCTGCAATTGAGGTATTGGAAATAGTCACTAAATGGCTCTCATTGGAATATCTGGATATATTGGAAAAGCCAAAGCTTGAAGGAAATCCAAAAAGGCTTCACATTTAGCTGTTAAGTTATATATAATATGCTTTATCTAGAATCTGCAGAAGCGTCTTTCTTAGTGGTAGAATGCATGAATGTCAATAATTTATTCTTTACTTTGGAGGGATTGTATCAGTATGCCCCAGACCACCAAACACCTAAAAACTGTAATGATATAGGGGACCCTAGAATTAGTGTAATTTTTTTTTCTGTTACTCTTGGAAGTTCATGTGTCTTACCAAGGCCATTAGTGTACTTACCACTTCTTGCTTATCTGCTTTAATTAACATGAGGCCCTCAATATATAGTGAATCAATATGATCCTGTACTGTGACCCTGTGTTCAGTTATCTTTAAAATGTTGGGTATTCAGTTTTTCTACTGTATCTGACTAAGTGGCTGTAGGTCTCTTTGGGGGAAAGAATGGGAAAATAAATACTCTATTCACTTGCCATGGTGTTACAGAGACCTTCCTCTTAGAGACTCAGTCTTTCCTGTGTCCATGAGTTTCAAGGACTGGCTTGAGTCAAAAAACTAGGCAAGAGACTGGATTTTTTATTGTTGTTATTTTGCTTTTGTTTTTGTTTTTTAGTGGTGCAAAATTTATTTAATCCTTTTTCTAATTTTAGACATGTTTAATTTTTTATTTTGATGGAATTTTTTTATTGAAGTATAATTAACATGCAATGTTATATTAGTTTCAGGTATACAACATAATAATTCAACAATTCTGTACATTACTTAGTGCTCACCATGATAAGTGTAGTCACCATCTGTCAACAAATGTACAATCTTATGGACTATATTCCCTATGCTATACTTTTTCATCCCTGTACTTGGAAATTTGTACTTCATAATCCCCTTTATCTATTTCACCCATCCACCTACTCAACTCCCCTCTGGTAACCACCAGTTTGTTCACAAGAGACTGATTTTTATAGGGGCAGCTGCCTTCAACATCTTGGCTTTCTATCCTTAATTTTTTCCCATGTTTAGATTGAGCAGTTTCTTTATTGGCAGCCCATTAATTTGTGCCTAGGGAAATAGTGATCTGTTAACCATCTCCTTAGTTCTCAAAAGGTCATGTCCCTTTGGCTGATTCTTCAACTTTCACACTCACTTAAGCACTGCCATCTGGCCTCTATTACTTAGGGTTTCTATCATCCTGGATCCCTGTTCTGAAACAGCATCTCCTATTATGTCCTTCACCACTGAGTCACCACTGAGCTTTTCAGTGACTCTGTCTCAACAAAGGTCTTAGCTAGTTCTAAGGGTTTATCCAGAGTTCCCAACTTGCAGCAAAGTTTATAGCTCTGCTTTAACCAGTCACTGGATACTGCCTCCAGGAGGGACTGTGATGTTGGGCAAGGTTGCATACTTTCACTGAAACTTATGGGAAGTCATTGAGCTGAGAGTTTCTGGCCAAAGAAATGGTCAACAGCTGGAGAATGAGTGTCAGTCCCCAAAAGGATACATGAGAAGTACATTATGGCAACCACTACAAAGCATTTAGGAAGACTAATGAAAGTAGGCAAATAGTTGTAGATTTTTGTATCTTTTCTAAGTCTCATCAGAGGGCCCCCACCCCAGAGAAAGTACTCAAATTTTAGATAGAAAGAATGACTTGTCGGTTGGATAAGGCAGGTTGTCTCCTTAGCCACTACAGTGCTTGCCCAATGAACCCATGAACAGAGTGGTGGCAGGGATGGAGGTTATATATGTACCCAATGGTTTAAGTCCCTCATTACTAAAGCTGATCCATGTACTGTCCTTAGTGAAATATCCTACTTGCCAATAATGAGAACGTAACTCTTTCTTCCCTCAATAGCACACCATTCCTTAGGAATGATCAGCTGGCTACTTAGTAGAAAATTTAATTTCATGAGTCTCTTTCCACCCTAGAGAGGATAGTGATTCAGACTTAATGGACTATACACCCATTCTGAAAATGGGTTATTTTCCCAATCCATAAAACTGCTGCCAGCACCTTCTGGACTTAGAGAATGCTGGATTTGCTGACATGGGATTCCCATATAATATTGCCTATAATTAAGGAACTATTTTACTGCAAGGGACATGGAATAATGGACACATGGTCATAAAATGAACAAAGTCTATAAAGAATCATCCAGGAGCAGCCAATGTAATATAATAATTTAATAGTCTATTAAAGGCTCAACAGATGAGCCAACCCAAGGGCATCTATTGGAATACTGTATTACAGTTTTTAGTATATACATTGAATCAGTGACAAATACATAGTGTTGTGTCTCCAGTTTCTAGAATCAAGAGTCTAAAATCAAATGACAGTAGGATTAAGTCCCCTCATCATCACTCCCAGTAATCCACTTGTATTATTTAGGTTTTCTATCCTTGTAACTTTAAGTTTTGATTGATAAGAGATCCTGGATAAACACTTTGATCAGGTTACATGCACTTGTTCTTCATTCTGGTGGACAAGAAGTCAAGTAAAGAAATTCACATACTCATGGGATACTTAACCCTGATTATCTTGAGGAAATAGGGTCCTGTTTCAAGATTAGGACATATAGAAATATGTCTGGACAAAGGTGCTCACTGTCACCACTCCTGTTCAACATAGTACTAGAAGTCCTAGCTAAAGCAATCAGGCAAGAAAAAGAAGCAAACAATATCAGAATTGGAAAAGAAGTAAAATTGTCTCTATTTGCAGATGACATAATCTTATAGGGAGAAAATTCTAAAGACTCAACAAAAAAACTTTAATCAATGAATCCAGTAAAGTTGCAGGATGCAAAATTAACATACAAACATCAGTAGCATTTCTATACACTAACAACTAATTTTCTGAAAAAGAAATAAATCAACCCCATTTGCATTAGCATCAAACACAACAAAATACTTAGGAATAAATTTAACTAAGGAGGTGAAAGATCTGTACTCTGAAAACTACAAGACGTTGATGAAACATGAAGAAGACAAAAATGAAAAGTATTCTGTGTTCATGAGTTGGAATAATTAATATTGTTAAAATGTCAATACTGACAAAAGGCATCTATAGATTCAATGCAATCTCTGTCAAGATTCCAATGGCATTTTTTTTATATAAGTAGAAAAAAACACTCCTAAAATGCATATGGAACCACAGAAGATCCCAAATAGCCAAAGAAATCCTGAGAAGGAAGAACAAAGCAGGCAACATTGCACTTCCTGATTTCAAGCTATACTACAAAGCTATAGTCATCAAAACAGTATGAGGCTGGCATAAAAACAGACAAATAGAACAATGGAACAGTATCAAGATCCCAGATATAAACCCAAGCATATAGGATCCACTAATATTTGACAAGGGAGGCAAGGATACTCAATGGAGAAAAGATGGTCATTTCAATAAATGGTGCTGGGGTAATTGGATATTCATGTGTAAAAGAATGAAAGTGGACACATATCTTATGCCCCTCACAAAAATTAACTCAAAGTGGATTAAAGACTTAAATGTAAGGCCTGAAATCATGAAACTCCTGGAAGAAAACAAGAATAAGCTCCTTGACATGGTCTTGGTAATGATTTTTCTGGATATGACACCTAAAGCACAAGCTACGAAATATAAAATAAGTGGGATTACATCATTTGCTCTGCAGAGCGAAAGAAACCATCAACAAAGTGAAAAGCAAACCTATGGAATGGAAAACAATATTTGTAACCAAAAATATTTGTAACCCATATATCTGATAAGGGGTTAATATCCAAATTTATAAAGAACTCATATAACTCAGTAGCAGAATATATATATATATATATATATATATATATATATATATATATATATATATACACACACACACACACACAAGAGGCCACAGGTACATGAAAAAGTGCTCAACATCACTAGTCATTAGTGAAAAGCAGATTAAAACTACAATGAGGTATCACCTCAGACCAGTTAGAATGGCCATCATGAAAAAGAAAAAATATAACAAATGCTGCCGTGGATATGGAGAAAAGGGAACCCTTGGGCACTGTTGGTGGGATTGTAAATTGGTGCAGCCACTATAGAAAACAGTATGAAGGACCCTCAAAAAATTAAAATTAGAACTACCATATAATCCAGCAATTCCACTTTGGGAAATATATCCAAAGGTAATGTAAACATCAACTCAAAAAGAGATCTGCATCTTCTGGGGTGCCTAGGCCGCTCAGTCAGATGAAAGTCTGACTCTTGGTTTTGGCTCAGGTCATGATCTCCAGGTCGTGAGATTGAGCCCCACATTGGGCTCCATGCTCAGTACGGAGTCTGTTTGGGATTCTTTCCCTCTTCCTCTCCTTCCCCTACCATCCCTCCCCCTGCTCACACATTCTCTTTCTCTCAAAAAAATAAATAAAATCTTAAAAAAAAAAAAGCTATCTACACCCTCATGTTCATAACACTATTGTTTACAATAGCCAAAACAGGGAAACAACCCAAGTTTCCATCAATGGATAAATGGCAAAAGAAGTTGTGGTATATATTTACAATGAAACATTATTCAGCCACTAAAAAAATGAGGGAATCCTACCATTTGTGACAACATGGACAGACCTTGAAGGCATTATGTTAAGTGAAATAAGTCAGAGAAAGACAAACATTGTATGATCTCACTTATATTTGGAATTAAAAAAAAAAAAACAGAAAAAGAGATCAGACTTGTGATTACCAGAAGCAGAGGGTGAGGGAGGCAGAATTGGAGAAAATGGTCAAAAGGTACATTCAGTTATGAGATAAATAAGTGCTAGGAATGTAATGTACAACATGATGACTATAGCTATATGATATATAGGAGAATTGTCAAGAGCATAAACCCTGAGAGTTCTCATCACAAGGAATTTTTTCCTTTTATTCTTTATTTTCTTTTTTTGTATCTATTTGATAAAATGGATGTTAGCTGAACCTACTGTAATTATTTCACAGTATATGCAAATCAAACCATCGTGCTGTCTTCTTTAAACTTACACAGTGATGTGTGTCAATTATTTCTCAATAAAACTGAAAAAATATGTCTGGAACTCAGGATTTGCTGGTATATTTTTGTTTCTTTCTTGTCTAGTGATAACAGTGAATGGGCAATTTCATGTATCACGTGATGACAGTGAGGCTCCATACACCTTAGGAGTGTATGGAAATGTAGGCCATCTAAAATTCTGCCCAAGGATGAGGGAAATTGGAATTGTGTAAGCACATGTCTCTGATGACATGAATATCCAAATATTCATTTTTTATCTCATTTTGGAAAAGTAAGCATTTCCAGGGGCAGCCCTCTAATAGATGAGAGCCAATGGATAAGTGCTTCTTAAAATTGATCCTCAGGTGTATAATTTTAAGAGACATTATATATGCTCTTTGGAAGGTTCCAGATAGGACTAAGCACAGCTACCCACAATGACAACTTTGATAAAGCATTCCTTTATCAACTTTCTCTCCTTATTTCAGTTTCTCTATCCTTACTTCTACGCCCTAGGTTTACCTATCAAATAAACTCCTTAAAGAGAAATAATTGTCTCAGGCCAGGATAACAAATTAAAGTAGCCTGGAGTAATAAAAAGAAGGGGCTAAATGTGTAGTGAGTTATACTTCCACCAACGGAAAGAAAAGCATATATGATTTCTTTTAACTCTTGGCTGAATAAAGTCATAGAAGTAGCTACCTTGGAGTCATCTTGGAACTTCCTAAGAAGGACACTTTCGGGCAAATGTATGAAATGGCAAGCTTTGAGGTAAGAGATGTTATTATTGGCTATTTTTGGTTACCATCACAAATGCCTAGCTAGTTAAGGTTCTTTTTCAGTGAGGACAAATTACGATTCTGTTCATAATAGAAAGGATTCAATAATTTCAACCTGCCATCAGGTGGCTGGAAGGTTTCCTACTGTTGGTGCCATATGCAGAGCTCAGCATTGATGTCTGCTTAAAACAGAGTATAATGAGAATTCTATGCTGAATTACTCAGGGGAATTCTACGTTATTAAGGTTGTTCATAACCTCCATTCTTCATGAAATTTTATACTTGAGTCTATTAAGCAAGAAACAAGGTGCCTGGTAAAGTGATAGTTTGTCATGTATAGACTGCTTTATCCCATCCACCTGCTGATGGAAAGCTTCCTCTGCAGTGGATGCCCTTTGATGAATATTCACATGAGAGAAAAATATTTCCACAGGCTGTGTCCATTTTGAGCAGTGCACCATCATACCCCTATTCTAGGCTTTCTAGTCTCAGTGTTACATTCTCTCCATTTTCCTGACTTTTTAAAAAATGTTAAATGCAACCACAAATCAGATACCTGTACTTTTATTTAATTATCCTTACGTTGAAAATGGACAATCAGAAATATCACCTCATTTTGTCCACTTGTAAGATCTCTTTACCACTATTCTTCCTGGTCATACAGAAGGTGTATGGAGGCAACATATTATACGTAGTCATCTGTAAATGAGGCCTGATGTTTTTTCATTCCATAGACTTGTCATACGGAACTCTCCATGAGGCCACTGGTGTAAGATGAAGGCAAAGTGGCAATACAGTAGAGTCTGAGCCATGTGAACTTGCTCTGTCTTCTGGAGCAATTGAAGTCTAATCTCACTTATACTGCGTTTTCATAATGATAGATTGCTTCTATAACAGAAAGCTAGCAGATCATAACGGTTGGCTCATTTTTCAAAAAGAAATAAAAAATCAATTTACAATAAAATGATGACATTTCAATGTGTAAATACTCCGACACAACTACACTGGAAGGCATAACAAAGCAGAGATTCTCTGTGTGTCTGCTACAAAGCTAAACTATTGTGTTGGTGACTCAAAAATTTTGAGCAGAATTGCCATTGGTGAAGAAATTTTCTGAAATAGTAAACAATTCTTGGAACATTCAGAACAAAATAAGGTATAACTCTCATGATTTATTTTGGTGTTTTTTTTTTTAATGTAAAACTTAGGTTTTGTCCCTAGTTTTTAACCTGTAGTTGATTCTTAAAGGCTGAAAAGGAGTTCAAAAGATAGGGTTAGAGTTGGGAGAACTTGGAGAAACAGAAAACCGTGAATCAAGAAAGAGATGTGCCTGAGAAAGTTATGTTTGCAGGATGGTACTGAGGCCCGTTGTTTACCAACCTAATTCTCTTGATGCAAAAATCTCTGTAACTAGGCTATATTTTAATAAAACATCAGACTATCTGGAGCCCAAGGAGCAGATAAATTATTTCCTTAAGCATTTCACGACTCAATTTTCTTTGCCAGTAATTAGAGAAAGGAAATGGGATCAATATTGGCCAATGATAAAGTAGTTGAAATTTGACAAAGTTGAGAGTTTCCACTGGTATAAAAAGTAGTCAAGAAGAAACATCCCCTTTTTATTCATTGGATGTTGTTGGCTCTGTATGGAATTGCAGTAGCCATCATGTGATAATGAGGAAAATAGGTATACACACTAAAGGTGTCAAAACAAAAAGAAGAAACACGGACCTTTGATCCTGACACTGAGTAAAAATTAACCAACATTGTAATATTCCTGACATCTGGATTTCTTGTTGTTTTTTTTAAGATTTTTTATTTATTCATTTGAGACAGAGATACAGAGAGAGAGACCCTGAGCAGGGGGAGAGGCAGAGGGAGAGGGAGAAGCAGGCTCCCCACTGAGCCAGGAGCCCAATGTGGGGCCCGATCCCAGGACCCTGGGATCATGACCTGAGCTGAAGGCAGACGCTTAACCATCTGAGCCACTGAGGCGCCCGGATTTCTTGTTTCTTGAGATAATATATCCCCTTATCATTTAAGCCTTTTTTTTTTTAAGATTTATTTTAGAGAGAGAGCGAGTCTGCGTGGGCGAGAGGCAGAGAGAGAGAATCTTCAAGCAGACTCCCCACTGAGCACAGAGCCTAGTCTGCTCCATCCTAGCTCCCATGAGATCATGACCTGAGCCAAAACCAAGAGTCATATGCTTAACTGAGCCACCCAGGCACCACTGTTTAAGCCATTTTAATAGAATTTCTGTACCATGCAACTGATATCATTCTAATTGGTATAGCAAGTGTTGAAGAGTTGTTTTAGCATTGTATTTATACTCAGTGTCTAACCTAGAATCTAACACCAAAAGGTTCTCAAGAAATGTATTCAAATTAATCAATAAATGAAATATTTCACTATTAAACCTAAACACTCATCCTATTTTATTAATAAATATAGGAAAGAAGAATTTTAATTTCTGTTGTTTCGTTCCCAAAAGCACTCAGTAATCCATAATGAAAAGAAGGGGGTGGCCATTCTATTTAATGTCTATAAGATTAAATATTTTCTAGTATAAAGGTGAATGAAAAATCGTCTGTACTTTATGTTTATTATACATTATATATTATAAAAATAATGCTGTTTTTAGAGTGATACTAATGAAGATTACATATTAGTATTTTATCTAAGGATATGCATAGCATTAGATTACATTACTGGTGATAGTAAAGATTGACTTTCCAGCTTTTTCAAGAGGTGCTCAAGAGGTTTTATACACACACACACACACACACACACAAAGTACTCATTTCTAGCTATCTTTTATTTTGTGGTGAAAAATAAAACTTAGTGTGTTACTTTCAAAATTATCTGGGTTAGCCTTATATTAATTTCTGGTAGGTAGCCAATGTAAAGAAATCTCACAGAAAACATAACTATAAAGAATACAGGAGAGTGGGATATACAGGCTTCCAGTTATGAAATGAATGAATCTCGAGGGTAAAAGGTAGGGTGTAGGGAATGCAGTCAGTGGTATTGTAATAAAGTTGTACAGTGACAGATGGTAGCTAGACTTATGATGAATATAGCATAACTTATAGACTTGTCAAATTACTGTGTTGTACACCTGAAACTAATGTAACATTGTGTGTTAACTATACTTCAATTAAAAAACAAGTTTTTACAATTGAAAAATAAAAGAGTAAGGGGCCCCTTGGTGGAGCAGTCGGTTAAGCATTGGACTCTTAGTTTTGGCTCAGGTCATAATCTCAGGGTCATGAGATCGAATCCCACATTGGGCTCGGAGCTCAGCAAGGAGTCTGCTAAAGTTTCTCTCTCCCTCTCCTTCTGCCCCTCCCTGTGATTGCTCTCTCTCTCTCTCTCTCTCTCTCTCACTTTCTCTCAAATAAACAAATAAATCTTTTAAAAAATTAAAGGAATAAGAGCTTTTTAAGACTAAATGTGCAGCTGTCTTGTTCTTGCCTACTGTAGGATGATCAGCAAGTGTTTTCATCAAAGCAATTAGATGAATAAATACTGAAAATTATCAGTAGGGCTACTGTATACATGAAATGCTGAGCAAAGCAGGGAAAAAAAAAAAAAACTCCAAGAAAGAACCCAGGAAAAGTTCTTTTGTTTCTTTTCTTCAAAAGAAGCCTTGTCACACAAAAAAATTGGAAGAACTGATCAGTTTAACGATAGAGGATGTACAAGGCATAAGGAAATATTTTTTTCCGCATTGTATGATTCAGTTCTGTGTTTATTCAGAAGTGTTAAAACAATAAAGGCTAAAACATGCTTTCATACTGTAATTACTAATGATATGTGTTAGGTGCCAATCCCCTGTCAAATTTGGCATCGTCCCTTATATTGGGTAAATGCAGCTTATTTCTTGGATATATTTCGTGTACTTCATATTAGATGTAATATTAATATTCCCTGAAGCACTTGGAAAGAGGTAATTTGTATGATGATTAGAAGAAAACCTGAGCATCAGGAGACAGATTTCTCAAAGGACTTTTGTTGTCTAAGTGTGTTAAGTGTGAATCAGGCATAAGGTTTTAAATGCATGCTTCTTAAAAACTTAGAGAATCATCTGTGAGAGAAACAACAATAAAATTGGCCATCTCTTCCATAAGGAGATTAGAATCTAAACCTGAAGAGTGCAGCATATTAATTGACCTTTTAATAAATTAATTATTTTTAAATCTTAGTGAGCCATCTTGTGTTGGAAATGAAGGAGACAATACCTTTTTTGTTGTTGTTTTTAAAAGTAATTTATTATGTTTTCTTGCATTCTGATAGTCTTCTGTTTCTCCAGTTCAGATAGTAAATACTAAACCAGAATATTAACTGAATTCTCATAAAACACATAGGATGAGGCTTATACTTGTTTTTACTTGTTTTCTGTTGTTTTGTTTAAGAGTTGAGTTTGTAACACTTTGTATGATCTTATGTGATTTCTGATTGCTAAGTTGATATAAATTAAGTAGAAATTGACTTATCATACTGACATTGCCTATGTATCTATACATCATTGCCATTTATTAGTTTCAACAGGAGGTTGGAAATTTCCATTTTAATTGAAATCATTATATTTAATACAGTAATTAAATAATAATTCATATATATCTAAAGTTCTCATCCACTAAAGAAATACTATATAAAATACTAAAATATAAAACTTTCACATATATATGATATGTATGTCCCCCTTTGCTATTTCTTTATTTTTCATTTAGAATAAGAAAGGCTTAGAGATTAAAAAGAATTTATCAAGTTTCTTCTCATTTGATCTCAGATAATGATCTGAAATTCAGTTTTAAAACTGTGTAAAGATCTATCACTCCATATCATATAGATACTAAATGGCAATAAGGGAAGCCTTAATACCAGTAAATTTGACAACTATATATAATGCACATATTTCTTAAAAATACAACTTACAAAAACTGACACAAGATGAAATAGAAAATCAGAATACTTCTATATCTATAATAAAAGTTGAATTAATTACCAAAAAACTTTCCAAAGAACTCCAGGCCTAGATGCTTTCACTGATGAACTGTAGTGGACATTTAAGGAGTAAATAATATCAATTTCACACAAGCTTTTTCAGAAAATAGAGAAGAGAATAATTTCCAACTCATTTTATGAAGTCATTGAAGTCCTAATATCAAAACTTCATGAAGATGTTGCAAATTTAAGACTATACAAAAAGTACAGGGTAGCAATCAAAGACACTTTCTTCTCTTATTAAAATAATAAAATATTACTAAATAGAATCCAGTTTTACTAAAAATGCACTTCCATGTCCTGTGACATTATTTTAAAAATCTCCTGACATTAGTTGGTGAGGAGAAAAAAATGAGAATTTTGATAATTCCATATGAAAGTACAAATTCTTTTTTATCTTAGTTCCTCTGCTGTTATAAATGAGCATTGAACATTCGTAGTTCTCTAATCTTAAGAATAAAGGACAAGAGATATATATACCAATCACCATACAATGTCATTGCTTTTATGTCATAAAGTGTATAAGCAGGTGCTACTTCTCTGGAAGTTAAATTGCTAATCACCTTGATCAGAGAATAACTTCCATCTTGAAATATGTGTGAAAAGCCTTTCTGGCAGGACAGGACCATTTAGTGTAGGTAAGGAGAGCTAAAGGAAGCTGTGTAGAATGCCATTTGTATGGTATGTTAATTGGTATTATAACAGAAGAAAAGTTTATTTCATATTAGTTATTTAATAAATATATTGAGAATCTATATTCTACAAACTGAGGTTTGGGAAGTGGTTAAAAACAATAAAATTATTATGTTGATTAAAACTTCTAAATCTTGTTTGTATGCTATTGTGCATTGTAAATCACCAAGAAGGGAATAAAATATGCCTAAGAACAATATATGACTGTGCAGATTTTCAGTGCACAGAATTCTCCAGCTGAGTTTGTAAATGGTTGCTGAAATCCAGTTGTGCTCTACTTAGCAATCGTGCAGTGCTTTTTTGAAAAGGGAACATCTTTTCTAGTTAGTTCAAACTTGCCTGCTTTGCCTTCCTAGTTTTTCCTAATTGGTTAATCTGGATTTTTTTTCCCACAGTTCTATTGAGATACAGTTGGCATATAACCTTGTATTAGTTTAAAGTGTACAACATGATTTGATACATATATTTCTTGTAAAATGATCACCACAATAAGTTTAGTTAACATTCATCACCTTACATCAGTTTTTTTCTTGTGATGAGATCTTTTAAGATCTATTCTCAGAAACTTTATAATATACAATATGGTATTGTTAACTTTAGTAACCATGCTGTACATTGCATCCCCAGACGTATTTATCTTACAACTGAAAGCTTGTACTTTTTGACCACCTTCCCCTCTTTCCGCCAAATTCAAGTGTAGAGAAGGTAACTACCCTGAAATTTTTCATTTCCTTTCTTTTCTTTGTCCTCTACCCACCCCCCCCACACACATTTTATTGTTCCCAATTTTAGAGGGAAAAAAAATTGCCTTTTATCAGCTTGAAGAAATTCACTTCTACTCTTACTTTGCTGAAATGTTTTATCAGGAAAGAATGTGTTGGATTTAGTTAAATAGTTCTTCTGTGTCTATTGAGATGATTATGTGGTTTTCCTTTCTTATTCCATTCATATAATGAATTATATTAAGTTTTGGATATGAAATCAAAATTGCATTCTACTTAACTTTATTGAAATATAATTTATATACAGTAATATGCACTCACTTTAAGTGGACAGTTCAAAGAGTTTTTCAAATATGTTCCCACATATAACTTGTAATTATAACCCAATCATTTTAGAATATTTCTGTTACCCCAAAAGTTCCTTCATAGCCAGCCCTGGCCTAGTGCCGTATTTGATGTAATTGCTATTACTGCAGATTCATTTCACCTGTCCTAAAAACTTATGTAAAAAGGGGCGCCTGGGTGGCTCAGTTGGTTAAGCGACTGCCTTCGGCTCAGGTCCTGATCCTGGAGTCCCGGGATCGAGTCCCGCTTTGGGCTCCCTGCTCAGCGGGGGGTCTGCTTCTCCCTCTGCCCTCTTCCCTCTCGTGCTCTCTGTCTCTCATTCTCTCTCAAATAAATAAATAAAATCTTTAAAAAAAAAAAACTTATGTAAATGGAATCATGCAATTTATACTCTTTTGTGTCTTGTTTCTTTCACTCACATGTATTGGGATTATTAAATGTTGTTTTGGTTATCTGTAGTTCATTTCTCTTTCTTGCTGAATATCATTTTATTGTATGGATACACCACAATTTATCATTTTGCCTAGTAATAGACATTTGTGTTGTTTTTATGTGTGGAGCAGTAATTATTTAAATGATGTACATTGATGTACAAGTTTTTGTATGGCTATGTATTTTTATTTTTCTTGGGGAAATACCTAGGAGAATATCTGTGTTGCATGTGGTTTTACATCAAGGAAATGTTAAAATTCATAATGAACTATCAAGCTGTTTTTAAAAATGATAACCATTTAATATTTCCACCAGCAATATATGAAAATTTCAATTGTTTCATATCTGCACTAGTTATTGTCAGTTGTTTTAATTCTAGATATTTTATTGAGTATATATAGGAATTTCATTATGATTTTAATTTAGATTTCTTTGATTCTAGGAATGTCGAGCATTTTAACATCTATCTATTGGCCATTTATCCATATTATTTATTTAGTGAATTATCTGTTTAAATGTCACATTTGTCACATTGGGTTGTTTGTCTCATTATTAGTTAAAATGTTCTTTATCAGGCATTTGTATTGCAAATATTTTCTCCCTGTGCGTGGCTTACATTTTCATTATTTTAATTTTGAAGCACATTTTTAAATCAATCCCAGATTATTTTTTCTTATGATTTGTGCTTCGTGTACTATTAGAAATATTGTCCTACCATGGATCAAAAAGAATTCCTTCTGTGTTTCCTTCTATATATTTTATTTGTTATTTCTGGAATTTCCATTTGGGTCTTTTTTTTTTTCTCTACTAAGACTTTCTATTTCTTGGTTGAAATTTTCATTCACTGAATACATGGTCTTTTATTTCACTGAGGATGTGGTAGCCACTTCTAAATTCTTTCTCTTAGTTGGGATTTAATTGATTTTCTTTTCCCTAATATTGTGTTCCACTTCTTGGTTCTTGGTATGTCATGACCTTTTGGACTGTATCTTAGACATTATGAATATTACATTATGTGGATTATTGATTCTGTTATTATCTTCTAGGACTATTGTTTCCTTTCTTTTAGAAGGTATTTTTCTTGTACTTAACCTTTACCGTTTGGTTCTTGGGGAACAAATCTGGTCCTGGTTCAGAAGTCAATTCTCCTTGAATCTATTTTGCCATGTGCATGGTTGAGGGATCAGTCACAGTCATGGTTAGAAAGTTTGAAGACTCCCCTTTCTGTGAAGGCTCACATTTATGATTCCACTACTATCTTTATAATCCCTAGCTTCCTGGCTTCTCTTTTCCTTTCTCCAGGCCAGAAAAACTATGGTCTTTTCCAAGTGTGCCCGCTGCTGCCCATATGTATATCTTAACGACTGTACTTAAAGGCTGCAGGTTGTGGAAACTGTAACCTATCTCTATATAGCTACTCATATTCCATCCTCCAAGAAGTCATACCCTTCCATCCACAATCCTTTTGCTTCTGTCCACACTGCAGAGCAATAAAAGTTTTTTTTTTTCATTATGTCTATGTTAGATCCACCCAACTTTTGCACAGTTAGACAGTCTGACAGAGAATCCACCCATGATGAGGTACTTTCACCCATTGAGACAGAAGTATAATCACTCTCTCTTTTCTCCTTGAATTATACTAGATAACTATACAACAGGGTGAATAGAAGTGGGAGATGTTACTTGTACTAAAGAAGGAAAATTGTGTGGAGGATTTCTTTTTCTGCCACTTTGTCAGATTTCTGATTATACTGATTATCTTGTCCTCAACTGTAACGTTTTCTTCTGTGGGTGTAAATTTTCATCGTTTTATTATGAACCAATCATCATCTTATTTAGAAACTGATAGAATGTGCCTTTATTTTTCTTAAAGTTATCTTGACGTCTGAACAGTCTTATAATCACAAAATTATCTGATGTTATTTAAATCTTTATTATTGTTGATTTTCATGGTGGTTACAGTTCAATTTATTGATTCTTCTGAATTTGGTTTTCATAGTAAGAGCATTTAATTTAAATTAACATTAGCAATTTTCATTTTTCTCTTGCTTTTCACAAAACATGTTTTTAATGATAAAAGACATCTTTATTCTCCCTTTCTCTTCTTTCATTTTCCAGCTGCCATTTTTTTTTCATTTTCCATGTTAAATTGTGTTAATAATTAAAGTTGGACTTTTAATTTTCTTTTCTGGGCACGATTCCATTGTTTTATTTTATGAATACTCATAGTGGTAAATATGGACAAAATATACCGAGAGTCTAAAAATTAAAGTTAGACAAATCCTGTCCATCTTGTGCTCTAATCAAGCATTGAACTCTGACAGTTTGCTTCCTCCTACTAGCAGCCTGCTCTATGTCAGGCATGTTACAAATTTTCTCTCTCCCTTTTCAACTTTGATGACTCTGTGTTTTGACAGATAACACAACTGTGTATTTATGTTTTCAGCAAATTATGTACTCTTCATGGGAGCCACTAAAAAAATGTTGATGTTGGGTCGCAAGATGATAATTTCTACCTAGAGTATAAGCACAATGCAGCTGTTTAAATAGAGTCAAACCATTTGATTCTATATAAACTTGTTCAAAATACTATGGAGTATTCCAAGTGCAGTATTATCCAGTTTGAACTCACCAAAATGCTTTAAATACTACTGTTCGAATATTATAATTGATATTCACTCCTTTATTAATCACAGCTGAAATAATTTAAATTTAGTTGAAGGTTCATAAAATTATGCGCTGTGATATTTGTAACTCGGAAATCAGTACAGGCCTCCAGTGGGGCAGTGAAATACCTAATACCTGTGTACTGGATACAGGGGAGATTAATAACCTGATCTGAATTTGAAATCATTGTAAAGATATGGAGCATTTTTACAGGTAGTAAGCAGATGATTTGAGTGACAAATCGTATATAAAATACAACTTTTTAAAAATATTTAGTAAAGATCATTTACTGCAGTCTTAGTAACAAGATTCTTCAGTTATATCCAATGTGCTGAAATATAATCACCAGCCTCAATTTTTTTCTTTTTAATAGACTTTATTTTGTAATAGGCTTTTTTGTCATTCTTGATGTTGCACATTCTATGAGTTTTAACAAATGTATAATGACATGTAGCTACCATAATAGCATACAGAATAGTTTCTCTGTCCTAAAAATCCTATGTGCCCTGCCTGTTTACCCTTCCTTTTCTCCCCTGGTAACCACTGATTTTTACTCTCTTCACAGTTTTGCCTTTTCCAGAATGGCATATGCTTGGAATCATACAGTATATAGCCTTTCAGGTTGGCTTCTTTCACTCAGTAAGATGCATTTAATATTCTTCCATCTCTTTTAATGGCCCCAAAACTCATTCTTTAGCACTGAATAATATCCATTTTCTGGACATAACACAATTTACTTACCCATTCACCTATTGATGGACATCCAGTTTATCCAGGTTTTGGATAAAAGCTAAGTAATAAAGCTGCTGTAAACATCCTTGTGCAGGTTTTTGTATGAACATAAATTTTTAATTCCTTTGGGTAAATATCAGGGAGCATAATTACAGGATTGCATGGAAAGGCTATGTCGAGTTTTATAAGAAATAGCCAAACTGTCTTCCAAAGTGGCTGTACATTTTTGCATTCCCATCACAAATGAATGAGAGTTTCTGTTACTCCACATCTACGTCAGCATTTGGTATTGTCAGTGTTCTGGATTTTGGCCATTCTAATAAGCATGTAGTGATATGTCCTTGTTGTTTTAATTTGCATTTCCCTAATGGCATATGATGTGAAGCATCTTTTCATATGCTTATTTGCCATCTCTGTATCTCCGTTGGTGAAGTGTCTATTAAGGTCTTTGTCTCATTTTATAATCAATTATTTTGTTTTCTTATTGTTGAGTTTTAAGAGTTCTTTGTATATTTTGAATAATAGTCCTTTATTAGATGAGTCTTTGCAAATACTTGCTCCCAGTGTGTAGTTTGTTTTTTCATATTCTTGACAGTGTCTTTCACAGATTATAAAATTTTAATTTTATTGATAACCTCAATTTTAAGTAAAAGCATAAGGAAGGTTCAAATGCAACAGTTCAATACAATTTAATATATTTTTACTTTATTTCTATGTGTTATTTAAGAGTATTATTGCTAGAAGTGAATCCTCAATTCCCTGAACACTATTTTTAGTCCTATCACAAAATTAACTGGTTCTTTTTGTACTTTTTGGAAAAAAGGTAAAAAAGCATAAAATTAGCTGATATCACATATTTATCTTTTAAAAATCAATTTATTGGTATAGTTTGCATTTAATAAAATGTACCTATTTTAACTGTACAGCCCAATCAATGTTGATATATATAAACACACACACACACACACACACAGACTTTAACCATTGTCATATCAATATTTAGGTAATTTCCACCATCCCCAAAAGCTTCAACTTGTCCCTTTAACACTCTCTCTCTCTCTGACCTCCTTTCTCTACTCTCTTCTGCAGTAGACAACCATTTATCTAATTTTTGTCAGTATAGATTAGTTTTACCTATTTATAGTCACATATACAAAATCCTAACACTGTGATCTTTGGCTACGTCTGCTTAGCACATTTTGAAGACTCATTCATGTTTTTGCATGCACTAAATATTTGCTCCTTTTAATTATTGAGTAGTTTAAATATACAACAATTTAACTTTCCATATTTCTTTTCTGTTTCATATAGCTTTTTTCCCCTCAACTTCCTAATTTCTCCTTGGTATCTCAAAGTGAACATGTTTTAAACTTGATTTCTAATATTTCAAAAATTTAAAAAATTTGTATCCAGTTTTTCATGCCAAAATATTTGAATTTATTCTTGACTCTTCTAGCTCTTTTACTCTTCCCAATAAATGACCAAGTGTGTAGACTCCTAATCATGTGTGCCATTTCTCCATACCCACTGATGCAATTCTAATTTTAACTACCAGTATTTCTTGCCTAAGATTTTGTAACTTTTGCGTAACTGATCTCAAAAATAGTCTTGGGGCCTCCAATCAATTCTTTCCCCATTTACTGGTGTGTGTTTTTAAACAGAAAATCCTTTCTTGCTTACAATCTTCAATTGCTTCTTTCAATTACAGAGGAAAGTGAGTATCATAAATAAGGCATACATTTATCTCAGTAGGCTAGTGGACTCTAATCCTTCTTCTCTAAACTTTAGCTCCAGTATTTTAATTCAGTACCTTCCTGCCTCAGGGCCTTTGGACAAGTTCCCTACCCTATTAATATGCATAATTCCTACTCACATTTCAAATTTCACCTAAAAATTACTTCATCAGGGAGACCTTTCTTGAGTTCACTGGTTACATGAACCTCTCTTTAATTAAAGTTCACATATCATCATGAATCCTACTTTTCTCCATACTGCTTTTTGACCATTATTCAATTATTAATGCATTTGCTTAATGTCAGTATCTTTATATAAAGTCCCTTTACCTGTAAGGGAAGATGCCATGTTTACTTCACTCATTGTTGTACTCATAGCACTTAATAAAGTATTCCGGTATTTTAAGTTCTTAACATTTGTTGAATTAACTGTAATGGAAATGAGTCTTTGAAATTAGGTGTATCAGTGATCTGGACTGAGAGATCAGAGGAAAAGAGAAAGAAGGCAAGACCTAGGGAGATGCGCAGAGAAATACAGAGAGACTAAAACTTGTAGAGCTGGAGAATAAAATGTTCTTCTGCCTTAAACATTTTTTTTTATTCATTTGTTAGTGTGATCAGAAGAGGAGATGCTCCAAAGCAGCTATAGCAAAGCACCCCAAAAACCCTTATCCTAATAAAGGCAAATACTTTTTATATGATATTTAAAGACTGATGATGTCAGATTTAAATTAGAAAATTATGAAATAATAATTCATGTCCTAAATACAATATAGACTTTATCCTAATTTGAACAGTAAAATTAGAGGAGACCAGTACACGGGCTATTTTTGAACTGTATCTCTGATAAGCAGTGTTACCTTGAGAAGCATCTAAGTTTTTACTGTGGTACTTATGAGCTATGTAATGTAGGAAAGTATTTAAACCTCTCCCTGCCTCAGTTTCCTGATTTACTTAAGATAACATTTATTTCATAGCACTGTTATAAGGATTAGATGAGGTAATATGTCATCATTAAGCCTACACCAAAGGGATTTTTGCATACATGCTTGGGAACACAAGGCTATTAATACTGCTACTGTGTTATTGTAGATGTTCTTATTTCATCACCATTACCATGATCACTAGAAGAACATTTGGCTGAGGGTAAGGAAACTGTGTCCTTTCTTAATAATGGAAAGAAGAATCTTTGGGCAGATGCATTAACTTCAAATCCAATGCTATTTTCTCAAAAAATGAGAGAGTGGTATTCACCTTGTCAAGAGGAAAGGGTTCTTGTGAGGCCCAAGTGAGTAAAGGAATGTGAAGGCGATTTGAACACTGTAAATTCCTATCATTAAAATTAGGCCATAACTTGGAAGCACTGATTTGAAGCATAGTTCTATTGAGGACAAGTTTATACACTTAATTCCTTTACGGAAAAGTTTTGTTCAGTGGCTTAGAAGGATGTTCCTTACTGGAGACCAGCCAGTGTTCATACGTTCTGTCTGGATTATAGAATAGTGGTGATCATTTAAACATGCACTGTTTGATCCACCAATGTACAGCCATTTTGAGCACAAACAGTACTCTAACTAGAGGTCTGAAAGTATTCAGTCTCCCTGGCTTTAATGTGCTAATTTGATCACCTACATTATTTTATGTAAATTTTCTTGTGTCATCGTATCTGCTCATTTAGAAGTGTTTGCCATTCCAACTTTGGGAGTACCTACTACGTGGTTACCTTCCTGACTGATACCTTTGAAAATGTGTCAACAGTTATTGTGTTTTACGTTCTAATGTACTGCTCAACATAGTATAACATTAGGTTCCCTGAACATAGACTTTTTTCTTGTAGAAAAGAAGAACCGAATTTGGTTTAGTTAAGACCTTTGCAGAATTTAGTCAGTTTCACACAAATTCTCTACTTATTCATGAGAGACAATATAATGTGGTAGAAAAACCTACACTTGAATACTAGCTCTGTCAATAATTTTGAGACTTTGAAGAAGTTATCTATGTTTCTTAAGCTTCTTACCCTTCTTCTGTAGTATGTAGATACTAATAGCCACCTTACACATGGATATTGTGGAAATAAATGAGGTAATATGAGACACTCAAGCAGTGCTGCACAGGAGCTAAGACTACTTAGAGAATAAGAGAATGAGTTCCCATTTCATTTGGGCTCCAAATTACATGCTACAGAAGAGAATGGTGCCCCCCCCCCCCCAGCCTCCCACCCTCATTTATTTACAGAGCAGTTAAATACAAGGACAATTTGCTGTTTAGTTCTGGGAATAAGGGAGTTTCATATCACTTTATTGGGCACAACTGAATCCGCAGTGTGGGCAGAGGCAAGGTTAACAGTCATGCATACAAGTTACCTGAATGTAAGCCAGACAGTTGTACTGCTTGATATATGTAAATTAATGTTCATATAGAGGTTATTAGTAGGCATGTGGGGTCTTAGAGTTTGAGTCTACAATTTAAAAGTTATTGGCAACTTACTGCCTCTAAAGGGGAAGGGTCTAATCATTTTAGAGCAGTACCCCGTTGTGGCAAGACCCATCTTCTCATTGTAGTTATGTAGATATTAGGAAATTCCTGCCACTCTGTAGATTGGCACATGTCCAGACCAGGGCTATAGCTCTTGGTGGATATATTTAAAACTTCATCTGTAGTGATGATTTTACCTCCTGTCCCAGAAGGCCTTTGGGCATAAGGGTATCAGTATCTACACTGTTTATTCATAAAGCACTTAGAATGTACCAAGGACTGTGCTAAGTATGTTTCATAAATTTTATGATTTTTAAAACTTATGAGAAATTATTATATATTTTTACTGAAGTATAAGCTGATGCTTAGAGAAGTTCAATAATATGACTAAAATTCATATGGTGAAAAATGATGGAGCCAAAATTTGAACTCAAGCAACCTTGCATGAGATCTGTTTCTCTTGTGAATGGCTAGTGGGGAAGGACTCAAGAGGTATTGAAAGGAAATTCTCCATAAGAGAGAACAGAAGGGGGCTGTGATCAACATCAGGACATGGCTGTTTCTGGACACATAGGTAGCAATTTAAATAAATTATGGAACATTGATACATAATAGAATAACATACCAACTCTATATACATGTGTGTGGATCAATATATAAACTATGATTTCAAGAAAAAAATATTCAGTTTCATGTTAAAATTTCTATAAGGCAATATTTATGTAGCATAGATATTTGGAAATCCATAGATGACATTGATGTGGTTACCTGGGTAGAGCAGTGCTGAGTAGATAATAGTGATGGGGTAGGGGGCACCGACTGTTCTCAGATTCTTTTTCATACTTAAAATAGGTGAGCAAAGAACACTATTCTTAAGATTGAGAGAGCACATTAAACCTTATCTCAAAGTAGTCTACATTTTTTTCAAAAAACTTTGTGTTTTATGTACCAAAGAAGATTAGTAATATATGTAGGGGCAGTATTGATTTATTCATACTGCTATCCCCTTAGTATTCTAGATAATCTCCTGGTTTATTCTATCTTTGTCAGCAGAAAGTATGATTAGCATTTAGTCAGGGTATTATTTTTCATCTGGAAATTGAAAATGTGAATTCTTTAAAAAGGGAAAGGACAGAGCGTTCACCTATTTTACTCAAGCAATTTACACTTTCGAAATGGTGAAGAGGCCAGATTGATAACACTGAACTGGTACATCAAAATAATTAAGCTTTAATCTCCTATTCAAAGACTTCAGTTTAGGGGTCACAAGGAATCAAGAAAACTTTTTTTCTTTTTAATCAGTCTTGGATGATTAGTGACTTTGTTTGTGGAATGATCATTTTCCAAGTACAGCAATGCAGTGTTAGAGTAAAATAGGGGGAAAAGATTAAGGAGTTTAATTTACTTGGCATGTTATAACTATGTTTATTAAAACACTAAGAATTACAGCAAAACTTTATCATTTGTTAATATTACTTTTGCCTCAATGGGGGTTATATTGAGAAAGCAATATTCTAGACATAAAGGCCACTGCCAAACTGTATTTTTTTTTAATTTCATACTTTCTTATAAAATAACCCCCCCGGGTACTTAAAATGAAATATATTTCTTTGTTGGAATGTAATTCCTCCCCCTCCCTCAATAAGCTTTCCACCTCTGGTTATTATTGCAATGTTGTTCAAAACAAAGACAGGTTCAGAATACTGATATATGAATCAGCATGCCTTATGCCATAAGAAATAGGATAAAGAGGGCTGTGTATTGTTTCTCAGTAAGTGTTTAGTTTGTATAATGTGACACTTGGGATCCTCCTTCTGATTTTATCATGAAATTAATTGAATTCAAAAAGTATATGCAGGAACTGTATTAAATTGTAGAAAATCCATATTAAAAAAACATAAAAAAAAAACAAAATAAAACATTCTCCAAAATAGAATTGAAGCTTTTGTAAAAGAGGTCAATAATTTCAGCTTAGTAGGTCTTATAACTTTTGCCTCTTTTAGTAGTCAGAGCTGTCTTTGTCAGAATCAATAGGTAATCCTTGGTTTCTAAGCATGAAAGTTGACAGAAAGTTGATTTTGATAGGGTTGAGATATACAAGGAAAATATAGGCAGGTTTCTAAGCATTTGTCATGACAGTGGTATGTTATTTAATAATACTTTGTGATGCAAACCATCTTTTCCATGAGAAAAGTGGTATTATATTTAGAAGGGACAAGAACATATTTATCGGGGCCAGAATAATATTTGGTAGGGTTTCCTGAGAGTTTAGAGAAAAAAAGTATACTAAAAAAGTTGGACCAAGATGTATGCTATATTTTCAAACAGGAGTTTGTCTTACCAGCCTGCTCTTGAGATCTATACCCTGTATGGTAGAATTCATTTTTTTTTTCCTGTATTGAGAATTTTATGTCATGTACAAAGTCTATGGGACACACATCTTTTAGTGGATTAATTACTTTATTAGAACTTTTAGCATTCCCCAAGTACCCTCATAGATGACTTTACAGACTGCAAAGAATGATGCAAGATAAGCTGACAAAAAATAAGATTAGGATATGGGTGTATAAAGAATGTTGCTCAAATTGTCTGTTTGCTTTATATACAAGATTCATAAATAATTATGATTTGAGATCTAACACATCCAGAAATCAACTTTGAATAAACTGAAAAAAATGGCTTCTTCATCTTCATATATTCTGAAGGCATCAGAAGGATTATATAAATATTACTAAATTCACATCATTAAATTAGATTTATTTAATATATACCATCTGTCATCTTAATACAATTCCTATAAACACTACATAGTTTATTTTTATTAAAAGAGATGTATATGTATGTATATATATTATATATATATACTTAAAAAATTCAGTCATGACAGATGAAGCAAGTGTACAGCTCACCCTATAATACTTTCTCAGGAATAACCATTTCCCTTTTTAATTCTCTTGATTAATATCTCTAAATAATATAGTTATATTACTGTCTCTCTAGATCAAATAAACACCTATTGACTCATTATTATTATTATGCTATTTCCACAGTAGTTTTCTTGCTCTCTAATTCTATTATTGACAATGTTTAAAAATTTAAGTAGTGTATTTCAAAATTTCCCTGTTAATTTTTAATTTTTACTTATGCATGTTAAATTTACATATGGTAAAATTCATCTTTTTGGTATACAATTCTTCTATGAGTTTTGACAAATGCATGGAGTTGTATAACTACTAAAATGAACAATTTATGGGGCAGTTCCATCATCCAGAATATTCTCCAGTGGTGCCCTTTTGTAATCAGCCTTTTCCCCATCCCTAAAACCTGGCATCTATCATCTTTTCTTATTCTCTATAGTTTTGCCTTTTCCAGGATGGCATGCAAATGGAATCATGAAGTACAAAGCCTTTGAAGACTGGCTTCTTTCCCTTACTATAATGCACTTGAAGTATGTACATACTGTTGTTTCTATCAATCTGTTCCCATTTATTGCTGAGTGATACTGCATTGTATGGCTTCACCACAGTCTTTTTATCCTTTTACTAGCTGAAGGGCATTTAGGTGGTTTTCAGTTTTTGCAGTATATGAATAAAACTACTATAAACATCCATGTACAGGATTTTTATGAACATAAGTTTTATTTCTCCTGGATGAATACCTACGTGGGGGATTATTGAGTCATATGGTACGTGTATGTTCAGTTTTATTAAAAAATGTTAAACTCTTGGCTGCACCATTTTTGCATTGCTAGCAGCAATGTATGAAATTTATGGTTGCTCTGCAAACTCTCCAGCACATGTGGCTTTATCAGGTTGCTGTTTGTCAGTCGGATAGAGGTTATTTGCCAATCTGTATCTCTTTATGGTGTTAATTTATACTGTACCTAATGACTAGTAATATGGAACAACTTTTCATGTACTTATTTGCCACTCATATATTTTCTTTGGTGAAGTGTCTTTTCAAACATTTTCTTCAGTTTTTTCATTGGGTTTTCTTAGTTTTGAGTTTCTCTATATTCTATGGATCCAGGTTCCTTGTGAGACCTCACCCATGCCAATATCTTTTCATAGTCTATAGTTTGTCTTTTAAATCTTTCAAAACGTCATTCATAGAAAAAAAAAAGTTTTTATTTTGATTAAGTCTAATCTCAGTACATTCTTTGGAGATCATGCTTTTAATGTTATAACTAAGAGCCCTTAGCCTATTCCAAGGGTCTCCAAAATGATCTATATTTTCCTTTAGAAGTTTTAGAGTTTTACATTTTGCATTTAGGTTTATGTTCTGTTTGAGTTAATTATTATATGAGATGGGAGGTTTGCTCAAAGCTTCTTTATTTTTTCTTGCATGTGGATATGCAAATGTTCCAGCAGCTTTTGTTAAAAGGTTTTTTTCTTCATTGACTTGCCTTTGCATATTTGACAAAAATCAGTTGATTATGGTTATGTGTCTCTATTTGTGGATATTTATTTTGCCCCATTTTTTTATCTGTCTGTCCTTTCACTAATGCCACACTTGATTATTATAGCTTTGTATCAAATAGAATGAGACTTCCAACTTTGCCCTTCTCTTCAAAACTGTTTTTGTTATTCCTTTTTCTTTTCATACGAAATTTAGAATCATTTTGTCAGATTACAATAATCATATTGTGGTTTTAGTTTGGATTATATTAGACCTATAGATCAATTTGGAAAAAAAATAAAGATCTTAAGAATCATCTGATAAATGAACATGGTATATGTCTCATTTAGTTCTCTTAGTTTTTTATTGATGTCTTCTAGTGGTCAGTGTACAGTGCCTGTACATATTTTGCTAAATTTATACCTATTTTGTTATTTTCCAGTGCCATTATAAATGTCACTATTATAATTTTGACTACCTGTTTATTACTAGTATGTAGAAATACAGTTGATATTTGTATATTGACTTTGTACCCAGTGATATTGCCGTATCACTTATTAGTACCAAGAACTTTCATCGTATAGTCTAAAGGATTTACAGCATAAGCAATCATGTTATCTGAGAATAGAGACACTTAAAAAAATTCCTGAGAAAAGTGTATTGACAAAGAAACTACAAGTCCACACTAAAAGCCAAGACTACAAGTGTATATTTATTTCAGGGCTGCAAAATTGCATAGGCAAAGCATACAGGAGAACAGTAGCGGGGCATGCCACCCAGTATTTACTTCAGATACTGTCATACAGGATAAGGGAAAAGCAATACTATATAGGGTAAGTTGTGGAGTATTATGGGGGAAGTTCTTAGGAAGCAAAATGAGAGTCTGATCCACATCTTCTCCACAGTCAGAATAGAGGAAAAGCAAAATGTCTACCCTAGAGGCTTTTATTGGGTTCTGGTCTGCACTTGCTGTTTTTCCCATTTATGTATTCTGTTGTGAATGATAATCTAGAGGGGAGAAACTTCTTAACATCACTTTGAATAATATGTTGGTAAACTCAGTAATTGGAAAAACTATAGCTAAGTCCCGGTTTCCTCCTCCTCATACCCATTGTTTTCCTTAAAATTTCTGTTTTTTTAAATCTTCTTTTAGAATACCACCGCCACCAAAACAGACAAAGAAAAATCCATTCACTTTTAGCCTCACCTGTCTATTGCTGTATTTTGTTTTGATCTATAAATGCCTGCTCTACTAACCCTCTGAGGAAAGGTGACTAAATTCACACACATATCAGAGGCAGTCTGGTCAGTAGTATGTAAAATGCTAATTTACATTTACAGAAAACATTCCTGATCTAGTCTTTTTCTGAACCACATTAGAATCTGTGTCACATTTACATGTTTTAGACTTTATGAATATGTTATTTGCAAATGTTTGAGCAATAAAATAATACAATTGTAAAACACCTGTCAGGATGCTCAAAGCACTATGTATATATAATAATTACAACAGCATAAAAATATAATAAGCAATCACCCACCAAGATGAATTTAGGAGGAAAAAGTTTAGAACAGTGTTACATAAATGTAAAGAGGATTAATTGTAAATTCAAAAAAGGACTGCAAACATGATTAAATGCAAAGACAAACACAAATCAAGCTGAACACATTTGTCTTTGGGAAAGGAATTATAAAAATGTTTGGCAGTAAAATGAAACTGCTTATAAGTCATTTCAAAATAATGATACACCCTGGATAATTTTATTGGTTTTATAACTTTAAAGCTGTGACCCAGTGCCTCGTATGTGCTTTCTTGTAAAGTTATAATCTAATTATGAAGTGACCAAATATTAAAGAGCTGCTGTGAATCTGCTGCCGCCTCCAAATGTTACCTCTGATGTTTAAAACTCTTCTAATGGAAATTGCATGCACTATCAATAGAAAAAGATTAAATACTGTGGTGCAGTGAAGTGAAACAGAGATTGGTTTTTCTCCCTGTTGAGGTTGTAATTGGATTATTGTGAACTCAATATTTGTTCCAAAAGAAAATTATTTCTTTCTTTATATATACATTACAATAATTGAATAGACAGGGTTATTCCTGGAAGTTAAGGGGTGTTTTGAAACCATTAGAAGTACTTGCATATTGTATCTTTCCTTCTATCCTAAATCCCCCTCTACCTCAATCCCAACTCTGTTGTTATTTTACAAAAAGATTGTGCAGGTTTCTCAACTCCAGAAACTTATTAGAATGGTTTCTTGTACCCCTGGGTCTAGGTTCTTTCATATCTGTGTGTGTGTCTGTCTGTCTCTCTGACCGTCTGTCTGTGTCGGTGTGTGTCTGTGTGGCGCTTGAGTAACTGATAAAGGAGGAGGGGAAATCCAAGATATGGTTAGCTTACCTAGTTCATTTCAATAATTCACAGCCCTTAGGAAGCTATTGATGGTTCTTTATTGTCTCTGTCCCCCTCACTTTTCTACTTTCTAACATCCCTTTCCAGAATACCACACTTTAGTAGTCCACTCAGGTGATTCTTTGGTTTTCCCCTGGGAAATACCTGTGCATGCTATAAAATGACACCATCATTCTGTATTTTCCTTTGTATCTCTACAACTCTTATTCCTTAAGCGCGTATATTAGTTTTTAAAAGTGAAAATTCTGACTAAGCTAACTCATGCTGATATACGAATGTGAAAAGTGACTATATTCTCATCTTCAGGAATAGTAATCTAATAAAAGTCTGCTTACATATTCAAATAAATATATATTAGATGATAAAATTTTAGATAAGATGGGTATGATAGGTGAATTATGCCTTCCAAGATGATTCCATATCTTGTTCCCCTGATCCCCAGACTGTGAATATGTTATTTATCATGTCAAAAGGAATTTTGTATATGTAATTAAATTAACCAATTAGGTGAATTTAAAACAGAGAGATTACCCTGGATTATCCAGCAGCAGGGGCCCAATATAATCACACGATCCCTTAAGAGCAAAAGGCAAGGTAGAAAGGGAATTCAGAAAAATTCAAAGCATAAAAAAGATGCAATTGTCCTTTGTTTGCTTGAATTTGAAGGAATTGATGTGTCAGAAAAGAAGGATCTCAGTTCCACACCCTCAAGAGACTGAAATCTGTCAACAATCAGTGACCTTGGAAGAAGGTAATAAAGGGCCCCAGATGAGAATTGTAGCCCTGGTAGATAACCTAATACCTTATAACAACTGCGTCATTCATCCATTTAAAAATAGTGCGCATCAAAAATTAACCACTTAGGAAAAAAATCAGATAAATCTCTTACCCTGAAAACTTTCTAGAGGAATGGAAGAGATAAAGTACACGTTGAATTATATGGAATGGTTGAAAGATAATATTTTTTTCATAAAACAGGTATGGATAAATGGCTCTGAGACTTCAGAAAAGTGAATTGTTACTTAAAGTTGGGATATGTTGAAAGGCTCCTTGGAATAATCGGCATCTAGGCTGAGTGGACTCAAATTGTACCACTTTATTTTGACAAACAATTCAAAGTGTTAATTTCTACATCATTTGCTCATCCAAGATTAGCTTTAGACTTGACAATTATTTAGTGATTATGTTTATTTTTTTATTTTTTGCATATATCAGGCTTCTTCTTATGTCCTAAATTAAGATTCCAATGCTATTGTCCTTATTAATCTGTACATATGTTTAAAATAATATAAAAAGTAGTAAAGTTTTGGGGGAAAGTACTGAGGTACATGTGTCTGTATAGTATCGTTAGCATTTAGTTGATAAAACAAAAGATTTCAATATATTAGCATCCCAGTATATTTTGAACTAAAAGATATTAATGATAAAGAAAAAGTGACATCATTAACTAAATAATATTATTAAAATTAAAACTGGTTCATTTTATATGAACTGAATAAGAAAGATCATTCATGGTGTATCCCTAAGATTTTTTATGGATAAATCTTTTCTCCAAGGGAGATAGTGCAATATAAATTATTATTTAATAACTGGGATTTTCCTGGGTACAATAGTGCTGGACTAAAAAGGCACACAGAAGAAGACACATTAACAAATTCATGATTTCTATCTCTCCCCTTTTTTTTTATAGAGCAATTTTGCACAACACCTCAGGTCTGACAACAAGCACAGCTAGGTGAATCTCCTGGATGGCCCCCCCATATTTACTCCCACTTTACCTTCTGAGCAAGGTAAGTGTAGATACCTTTGTTTATCTTTTCTCAGTTTGTCCCTCATGTTTTCATAGGCCTAATTTCATATTTTGTTTTTTCCAGCATTATCCTGGCCAATGTGTTCATTCAATTATTATGTATAATGATACATCTAAATGGTGAATATTTATTTATGCCAGCTCATGCTAGCTAATCTATTTATCTTACAGCATACTCATATATTTTTTCAGAACTTTGTCACTTTTCTACTTAGTTGGAAAGACTTATGAACAAAATCTGAAGACCGATTTTTATGGAACGGAGGCTTTTCATACTACCCATCTCCCTGGCTGTGTATTTTCAAATTTTATGCCTCATCTGCTAAAATCTGTCTCAGCACAAACCCAGACTGTGCAGCTGTGTAAATCATGTGTGTCTGTGACCAGGTGTGCCAAGGATGACTGTGGAGATACCACTGTTAAGTAAGCCTCCCGCTAAAAGAAGAGACACAGGTAACATTGACTTTCAGTTGTTGACATGCTGGCTGGCTTGGGAGCCAGGTAGTTGAAGATTGTTCCAGAATGTTTTCATTTAAAGCATGATGGCTGACAGTGTGTTGTAAGCTTTAGGAACAGCAGGAGCACCTTCCCTATGCTAATAAATACTAGGAAGCATTGTCCTTTGCCGACTTCAGGAATCCTTAACATGTAGGCAGTCTACTCCGCTAAGATTTTTCTGTTTTTCTTCGGCTAATGCAGAAAAAAAATTTAATCCAAGTCATAGTTTTTGTCTAACAAACATCGATTACTCCACATAATAGGGATATATATTTATTGTGTGTTTGCTTATTTATTTGCTTATTTATTTAATGTAGAGCTCCCCAGAGGCCATCAGTCATTATGAAGTTGTTGGTTTTTGTTTTTTGTTTTTAATTTAATTTTATGACATGACTTGAGAAATGGCTACCTTGGTTATGCTTGTGATGGCTACACTGAAATGAAGTGACACTGCCTTACTGCCTTGAGTTGAGAGGCAATCACTGCCTTTTATTGTAAAAGAGTCATTTATGTTAGTGTCCTCTCTCAATTAAGATCTAATATGAAAAGTAGTGTTAAGGGAATATTTTAAATCATTGTCATAGATCAGTACATATCATTCCATCAGTTTGATGTTTAGACACATATTACATATTTGCCTTTCAAAAGAGTTGAGAAGTAATAATGTCTTTTGTTTTCTGGGTGTTTCTAGCCTATGATAATAGCACCCTACCTCATATGTCTTTTGCAATGTTGTGTACTCTGAAGTCCTCAGAAGTTAAAGAGAAATAATGCTTTTCATAAGCAGCTAATCCTTATTCAAAGGTAACAAACTGACATCAGCAAATGGTAAAGTGTTCAGCCAGTTGAATAGGGGAAGAAATTAAAAATATTTTGTATTGGCAATACAAGCTAAGAAATAAATTAGAAAATTTAAAGTTATGATTGCTTGGATTCTGATCTTACTCAGAAAATCACTGAATTGTTGTGTGACTTTTAGCAACTTCTAAGCAGGAATAATACCTCCCACTTCCACTCCATATCAGAGACCAGCTATTCTGTGCATTAACGTGATAATTTCTACCAACACATTTGGTGTATGTAAAATGGGCAAGATAGTGCTATTGTTTGTCATGAAATTGTGATTTTTTTTTAAGTTTAAATGTATTCAATTTCTTTTAAATCTGTCCTTTCTCATCTTTCTTAAGTTAGTTGCTTGTTGTCTCCTTAACTCCATGGTAGCCTACATTCTTCTGCCCGTCAACTGTATTTCTGCTTGTCTACCCAACATCTCTTGTTGAAATAGTCCTCACACTGTAGACATCAAAGTGTTGCATCTGGAGGCTTCGAAAAGTCTTTGCCCGCAGTTCTAATATAATGAAGAGTATTTGGAATTTCAATCATGCCCAACAACATACTGTATAGAAACTTACAATTAAATTTGTATTAATAGAAGCCATTGGTAATTTTTAAAGGTATAATCTCTCTTAAATTTTATTTTGAGAAGCAATTCTAGTGTAATAGCTAAGGCCTGTACTTTCTCCTTCATATTTATCAACTTACATCTTATTTGTCTCTTGATACTCTTTTTATTATTATTATTATTTTTTAGATTTTATTTATTTATTTGACAGAGAGAGAGAGAGGGGGATCACAAGTAGGCAAACAGGCAGACAGGCAGGCAGGCAGAGGGAGAGGGAGAAGCAGACTCCCTGCTGAGCATGGAGCCTGATGTGGGGGCTCGATCCCAGGATGCTGGGATCATGACCTGAGCTGAAGGCAGTCGCTTAACCAACTGAGCCACCCTGGCGCCCCATGTCTCTTGATACTCTTCGCCATAATTCATGTTGACAGGAAATTTTCCTATTTTAATGTTTGCTCTTATTGTTTATATGTATGCCTAAAACTGGACTTTATGCACCACTTTCAGAGCTATAACTAGGATTTTGTACATTGTAATTAGTATAGACATGTTAAACAATTTATTGTTTTCTATATCCATGTATTTGTCTGCTTGTTTTGAGAGTTGGGTCGGGGAGATCACAATTCATCATGTATGCTCTTTCAGTGAACAACTAAAAGGTGTTCTTTTAAAAATATTTATTAGGGTGGGTGCCTGGGTGGCTCAGTTGGTTAAGCAACTGCCTTCGGCTTAGGTCATGATCCTGGAGTCCCTGGATCGAGTCCCATATCAGGCTCCCTGCTTGGCAGGGAGTCTGCTTCTCCCTCTGACCCTCCCCCCTCTCATGTGCTCTCTCTCATTCTCTCTCTCTCAAATAAATAAATAAAATCTTTAAAAAAATTTATTAGGGTGCCTGGGTCTGTTAAGCATCAGACTCTTAATTTCATTCAGCTCAGGTCATGATCTAAGGGTTGTGAGATCAAGCCCTACCTCGGGCTCCACTTTGGCTGTGCAGTGTACTTAAGATTCTCTCCCTCTCCCTCTGCCCCTCCCTCTCCACCTGCATGCTTGCTGTCTCTCTTTCTCTAAAAGAAATAAATAAAATAAAATATTTATTAAGTGCCTTTTGTGTATCTTCTACATTTGAGAAAATTTTATAATATACAAATTAATATTTATACTTTATATAAGGATATATATTATAGTAATCAGATGTCTTAACTGTGGTCCTTCTATTCAAAAATAAGGAGATTGCTTATCAGACAGAATATTAAGAAATTTTGTGGGTAACGTGGGTTCCTCTTTAAGCCTATCTCAAAAAGAAATTGTTCACAGTTTTTATAAGCCGAATTTCTCCCATCTTCTAATTCAGTCTCCTTCCACCATAACACTATAACCACTCATTTGTAAGAGATGTAATTATTGTGGAGGTGCTGATGGTGTTACTTTGGGTAGGAGTGGGTGGTAGAATTAATAGGAAGTACTTAAACTCAACATTTACTCTTTCTAGTGAGAGGTTCTTATGTATTTTATTAATTAAAATAGCTGACAAGCATATGGCTTGCTAAACTACATGATACACCAAAAATCTTATCTTGATTTTTTATATAAACATTAAGGGTGATATAATTGCATCATCTTTTTATCATCATTTGTATTCACATGAGCTCTGACTTTAAAGCTTATGTGTTTGCTTAATATATGTTTAATTAGACAAGAATGAAAGAAGCAAAGAATTGAATCATTCAAAGTTATCCAATGGTTAAGGACCTATTCTGAGACAGGAAAAAAGCAGCCTATTTGAGTTTTCTGCCTAAACTTATGTATACTAATGTTAACATGGACATAGAATATAATAAATAGCATGCTTCCTTATGATAATAAAGATAACAATGATTTCTTAGCACTTAGTAGTACTAATATTTGGAAGATACCTTAGAGTTCATCTATTAGAACTTACAGCCACTGAAAACTGTCTCTTTCCAATATCTCTGGTAGCTTTTTCTTGGCCACTTCCATAAATAGGAAACTCACTACTAGGGTAATTTTGGTCTGTCTTATACATTTTCTATTTTGTATTAGACCCAAAAGGTAGTGAACAGTGATTTTGCAATGATAACACTTTTTCCCCCCAGTTCTCCGTTTTATAAGTAATTATGGCATAGATCTATAAACTAAGTACCAAGGTAATCTCCTACTGTGTTCTCTATTTTGAAGTTGTCTGTTTTTCATATTTGTTTTGCTCTTTTCACTGTAAAGTTCACCTGGAGAAGATGCAGGCAACTTTATCCTTTCTTTGTTCTTATACCAAAAAAAAAAAAGCTAAGATAGGCCCTTTTATTGTCCTAACTTTTCAAATACTTGTCGACTTATTTGTTAACGTAAAAAGTCATTCCAACTTCTGATTTTTTGCCTTGGATGACATGATTTGACTTCAGAAGTTTTAGATTCTCCTTCAGGTGAGCCTGTATACATACCAGTTTTATAAAGTTACTGTTATTTCTCTTTGCTGTGACATACGCTTTTATTTGTCAACTTGCCCCTGATTTCTGTAGTAAATTTCAATCTAAAATGGGCTAGTTTACAGTCTGGCAGGAGTGGTTACAGCCATTTAAAATATTGTGCATAGACTTTAGGCATACATCTGAACTGCCAAAGCAGAAGTTACATGAGAAGAGAGCAAAATTATGAAACCCCATTCCCTGGCACTATTCTAGATATAGCCAGTCATTATGCTGTCTTTGACCTACCAATGACAAATTTTTGGGCTTCATGGGCCGCCACACCTAACCCTCTTTAGTTTTCTCTTCCTGCACAGGTACAGGGATCACAATAGGTACCAAATGGTTGAGCCTCAGCCCCATTCTTTCCTTGTGATGGGTGGCAGGGTTTGCTTGTTTCTGTTCTTTATCAGCAAGTGACTTCAAGTTAGCTATTATTCCCCAATTTTATTTGTTAAAATATCCATAGTTGGGCAGCAGCCTGCACCTCTTCAATGTTCATTTTAAGCCTGTAAAAATTTCCCAACCATGTCTGCTATGAAGACTCAAGAAAGCCCCACAAAAGCCCAAGATGTATGTCAAAACTACAGCTTTCTCTTTTTTCTCCTCAGACTATTCTTTCCAGCCTTTTGTGCATAATTCTTCTATCATACTAGTATCTCTTCATTCTCTGTAATAAACCAGTGAATAGAACATTACCCCTTAAACCTGTTCATCTCCCATAACAGAAGTACCAGCTTGTATTAATAGCGCACATCATTGGTACCTACCTTAGGCAGGAAGGACCGATGTAGTAAATATCTTCCACGTCAATGGAATAATAATCTCCCTGGTCCCTACAGGTAGCATCAAAACTGCAGTCCTTTGTGGCTTTTCCTGGAGTTCCCAGGGAACATTTTTCCCTAAATCTTGTCATAGCCTTTTATTTATTCGCTTCAACTATTTGCCGGGGGCTCTTTGGCATGCTGTTTTTACTCTGCCCTGGCCATTTCTTTCCCCTTCCTATTAACTCTGTTAACTTCATGTGTCTTAGAGGTTTGTAGCCATTTGCTTAGCTAGACATTATTAGTCAGGGTTCTTTAATACAGACAGAACACAAAAAGAATACAGACTGAGTGATAATCCTTTCTTTCTTTGTGCCAAATGAACACTGGATTAAGGTTTTGCCTCTGTTACTGTGGTCATGCCACTCACTGTTTCTTATTCTCAAGTAAAAAGAGTTAGTGAAATCATACAATTCCTAGGTGTATGGTATAATGGAAGTTCAAATGCTTTGGATATATATACCTGGATAAAATACTTGTTGGTTCCATTTATGGACTGTTCATTTATCACTGTTTCTCAAGCACGGGATGTGTGACAAGGTGTCTTACTGGAACTGGGAGGGTCTGTTTATGGGAAAGATACGATATGCTAATCTGCGTGTTCTAGGAGTTCTGCTAAACATTACCTAAGGGACAATGCATACATCTCTTAGATCCCAGGGCTGCTGTTTGCACTAAGAAAGCTTCCGGGAAGGCAACTCCCCGTGGCATTCCAAGGCAATGTGGTCCTGCCGGGCCTGGGCATTCCAAAGGCCGACACCCTTCTCTGAAACCTGCCCTCTCCCCCAGCGGCCTCCCTGTTACATTTTAGCAAGTCAGGTATTATGGCTGATTTCATACTCTACATTAACCCCAACATTAAAGATTTTATTTATTTGAAAGAGAGAGAGCACGTGTGCTCACATGAGTGGAGGTAGGGGCAGAAGGAAAGGGCGAATGACAAGCAGACTCTGCTCTGAGCAGGGAGCCAGATGCAGGGCTCGATTCCAGGACCCGAGCCAAAGGTAGACACATAACTGACTGAGCCACCCAGTCACCCCAAGCAGAATAATATTATTAAAGTATATAATGACTGGGTAAGAGTATACATTTAGAAAATAATATATAGTATAATTATCCCTTACTCTCCCCTATAGCTCAGTTTCTGGTTATTCATTTATTCATGCATTTGAGAATCGACTATGCCAGCCAGGGTGCCAAGTGTTATTCGTACAAATCGCCTTCCTTAGGAGTTTATGTGTACATTCAAATAAAGTGATTGAATATATCGTAGTAAATGCTGTTATAGAGTTATAAACTGAAACACATGGAAGTATATACATTTTCTATTTCATGCTACACTGATTGACCATAATTTGACTTCTAAAGAATGAATATGGTTTATTAAGGCTAGTCTGAAGGCAAACATTTTTTTTTTAATTCTTATGTTAATCCCCATACATTACATCATTAGTTTTAGATGTAGTGTTCCATGATTCATTGTTTGTGCATAACACCCAGTGCTCCATGCAGAACGTGCCCTCCTCAATACCCACCACCAGGCCAACCCATCCTCCCACCCCCCTCCCCTACAGAACCCTCAGTTTGTTTTTCAGAGTCCATCGTCTCTCATGGTTCGTCTACCCCTCCGATTTCCCCTGCTTCATTCTTCCCCTCCTGCTACATTCTTCTTTTTTTTCTTAACATATATTGCATTATTTGTTTCAGAGGTACAGATCTGAGATTCAACAGTCTTGCACAATTCACAGCACTTACCAGAGCACATACCCTCCCCAGTGTCTATGACCCAGTCACCCCATCCCTCCCACCCCACCCCCCACTCCAGCAACCCTCAGTTTGTTTCCTGTGATTAAGAATTCCTCATATCAGTGAGGTCATATGATACATGTCTTTCTCTTTTTGACTTATTTCACTCAACATAATACCCTCCAATTCCATCCATGTCGATGCAAATGGCAAGATCTCATTCCTTTTGATGGCTGCATAATATTCTATTGTATATATATACCACCTCTTCTTTATCCATTCATCTGTCGATGGACATCTTGGCTCTTTCCACAGTTCGGCTATTGTGGACATTGCTGCTATAAACATCGGGGTGTACGTACCCTTTCGGATCCCTACTTTTGTATCTTTGGGGTAAATACCCAGTAGTGCAATTGCTGGATCATATGGTAGCTCTATTTTCAACTTTTTGAGGAACCTCCATACTGTTTTCCAGAGTGGCTGCACCAGCTTGCATTCCCACCAACAGTGGAGGAGGGTTCCCCCTTCTCCGCATCCCCGCCAACATTTGTTGTTTCCTGAATTTTTAATTTTAGCCATTCTGACTGGTGTGAGGTGGTATCTCATTGAGGTTTTGATTTGGATTTCCCTGATGCCAAGCGATACTGAGCACTTTTTCATGTGTCTGTTGGCCATTTGGATGTCTTCTTTGGAAAAATGTCTGTTCAAGTCTTCTGCCCATTTCTTGATTGGATTCTTTATTCTTTGGGTGTTGAGTTTGATGAGTTCTTTATAGATTTTGGATACTAGGCCTTTATCTGATATGTCATTTGCAAGTATCTTCTCCAATTCTGTCGGTTGTCTTTTGGTTTTGTTGACTGTTTCCTTTGCTTTGCAAAGGCTTCTTATCTTGATGAAGTCCCAAGAGTTCATTTTTGCCCTTGCTTCCCTTGCCTTTGGCGATGTTTCTAGGAAGAAGTTGCTTCGGCTGAGGTTGAAGAGGTTGCTGCCTGTGTTCTCCTTTAGGATTTTGATGGACTCCTGTCTCACATTGAGGTCTTTCAACCATTTGGAGTCTCTTTTTGTGTGTGGTGTAAGGAAATGGTCCAGTTTCATTCTTCTGCATGTGGCTATCCAAATTTCCCAACACCATTTGTTGAAGAGACTGTCTTTTTTCCATTGGACAATCTTTCCTGCTTTGTCGAAGATGAATTGACCATAGAGTTGAGGGTCCATTTCTGGGCTCTCTATTCTGTTCCATTGATCTATGTGTCTGTTTTTGTGACGGTACCATACTGTCTTGATGATGACAGCTTTGTAATGGAGCTTGAAGTCCGGAATTGTGATGCCGCCGGCTTTGCTTTTCTTTTTCAACATGCCTCTAGCTATTCGCGGTCTTTTCTGGTTCCATACAAATTTTAGGATTATTTGTTCCATTTCTTTGAAAAAAGTGGATGGTATTTTGATGGGGATTGCATTGAATGTGTAGATTGCTGTAGGTAGCATTGACATCTTCACAATATTTGTTCTTCCAATCCATGAGCATGGAACGTTTTTCCATTTCTTTGTGTCTTCCTCAATTTCTTTCATAAGTATTTTATAGTTTTCTGGGTACAGATCCTTTGTCTCTTTGGTTAGATTTATTCCTAGGTATCTTATGGTTTTGAGTGCAATTGTAAATGGGATTGAATCCTTAATTTCTCTTTCTTTTGTCTTGTTGTTGGTGTATATGAATGCCACTGATTTCTGTGCATTGATTTTATATCCTGCCACTTTACTGAATTCCTGTATGACTTCTAGCAGTTTTGGGGTGGAGTCTTTGGGGTTTTCCACATAAAGTATCATTTCATCTGCAAAGAGTGAGAGTTTGACTTCTTCTTTGCCGATTTGGATGCCTTTGATTTCTTTTTGTTGTCTGATTGCTGTGGCTAGGACTTCCAATACGATGTTGAATAGCAGTGGTGATAGTGGACATCCTGCCGCATTCCTGACCTTAGGGGGAAAGCTCTCAGTTTTTCCCCATTGAGAATGATATTCGCTGTAGGTTTTTCATAGATGGCTTTTATGATATTGAGATATGTACCCTCTATCCCTATACTCTGAAGAGTTTTGATCAAGAAAGGATGCTGTACTTTGTCAAATGCTTTTTCTGCATCTATTGAGAGGATCATATGATTCTTGTTCTTTCTTTTGTTAATGTATTGTATCACATTGATTGATTTGCGGATGTTGAACCAACCTTGCAGCCCGGGGATAAATCCCACTTGGTCATGGTGCAGAATCCTTTTAATGTACTGTTGGATCCTATTGGCTAATATTTTGGTGAGAATTTTGGCATCCATGTTCATCAGGGATATTGGTCTGTAATTCTCCTTTTTGATGGGGTCTTTGTCTGGTTTTGGGATCAAGGTAATGCTGGCCTCATAAAATGAGTTTGGAAGTTTTCCTTCTATTTCTATTTTTTGGAACAGTTTCAGAAGAATAGGTATTAATTCTTCTTGAAATGTTTGGTAGAATTCCCCTGGGAAGCCATCTGGCCCTGGGCTTTTGTTTTTTGGGAGATTTTTGATGACTGCTTCAATTTCCTTAGTGGTTATAGGTCTGTTCAGGTTTTCTATTTCTTCCTGGTTCAGTTTTGGTAGTTAATACATCTCTAGGAATGCATCAATTTCTTCCAGGTAATTTAATTTGCTGGCATAGAGTTGCTCATAATATGTTCTTATACTTGTTTGTATTTCTTTGGTGTTGGTTGTGATCTCTCCTCTTTCGTTCATGATTTTGTTGATTTGGGTCATTTTTCTTTTTGATAAGTCTGGCCAGGGTTTATCAATCTTGTTAATTCTTTCAAAGAACCCGCTCCTAGTTTCGTTGATCTGTTCTACTGTTCTTTTAGTTTCTATTTCATTGATTTCTGCTCTGATCTTTATTATTTCTCTTCTCCTGCTGGGTTAGGCTTTATTTGCTGTTCTTTCTCCAGCTCCTTTAGGTGTAGGGTTAGGATGTGTACTTGAGACCTTTCTTGTTTCTTGAGAAAGGCTTGTATTGCTATATACTTTCCTCTTCGGACTGCCTTTGCTGCATCCCAAAGATTTTGAACAGTTGTGTATTCATTTTCATTGGTTTCCATGTATTTTTTTAATTCTTCTTTAATTTCCTGGTTGACCCATTCATTCTTCAGTAGGATGCTCTTTAGCCTCCATGTATTTGAGTTCTTTCCAACTTTCCTCTTGTGATTGAGTTCTAGTTTCAAAGCATTGTGGTCTGAAAATAGGCAGGGAATGATCCCAATCTTGGTGCCGGTTGAGACCTGATTTATGACCTAGGATGTGATCTATTCTGGAGAATGTTCCATGGGCACTAGAGAAGAATGTGTATTCCGTTGCTTTGGGGTGGAATGTTCTGAATATGTCTGTGAAGTCCATTTGGTCCAGTGTGTCATTTAAAGTCTTTATTTCCTTGTTGATCTTTTGCTTAGATGATCTGTCCCTTTCAGTGAGGGGGGTGTTAAAGTCCCCCACTATTATTGTATTGTTGTTGATGTGTTTCTTTGCTTTTGTTATTAATTGCCTTATATAATTGGCTGCTCCCATGTTAGGGGCATAGATATTTATAATTGTTAGATCTTCTTGTTGGATAGACCCTTTAAGTAGGATATAATGTCCTTCCTCATCTCTTATTACAGTCTTTGGTTTAAAATCTAATTTGTCTGATATAAGGATTGCCACCCCAGCTTTCTTTTGGTGTCCATTAGCATGGTAAATGGTTTTCCACCCCCTCACTTTCAATCTGGGGGTGTCTTTGGGTCTAAAATGAGTCTCTTGTAGACAGCATATCGATGGGTCTTGTTTTTTAATCCAGTCTGATAGCCTGTGTCTTTTGATTGGGGCATTTAGCCCATTTACATTCAGGGTACCTATTGAAAGATAGGAATTTAGTGCCATTGTATTGCCTGTAAGGTGACTGGTACCGTACATTGTCTGTGTTCTTTTCTTGTCTATCTTGCTTTTTGGGTCTCTCTTTGCTTAGAGGACCCCTTTCAAGATTTCTTGTAGGGCTGGTTTCGTGTTTGCAAATTCCTTTAGTTTTTGTTTGTCCTGGAAGCTTTTTATCTCTCCTTCAATTTTCAATGACAGCCTAGCTGGATAGAGTATTCTTGGCTGCATATTTTTCTCATTTAGTGCTCTGAATATATCCTGCCAGTCCTTTCTGGCCTGCCAGGTCTCTGTGGATAGGTCTGTTGCCAATCTAATGTTTCTACCATTGTAGGTTACAGACCTCTTGTCCCAAGCTGCTCTCAGGATTTTCTCTTTGTCTCTGAGACTCCTAAGTTTTACTATTAGATGTCGGGGTGTTGACCTATTTTTAGTGATTCTAAGGGGGGTTCTCTGTGCTTCCTGGATTTTGATGCCTGTTTCCTTCCCCAAATTAGGGAAGTTCTCTGCTATAATTTCCTCCATTATACCTTCTGCCCCTCTCTCTCTTTTTTCTTCTTCTGGGATCCCAATTATTCTAATGTTGTTTCGTCTTATGGTATCGCTTATCACTCGAATTCTGCCCTCGTGATCCAGTAGTTGTTTATCTCTCTTTTTCTCAGCTTCTTTATTTTCCATCATTTGGTCTTCTATATTACTGATTCTCTCTTCTGCCTCATTTATCCTAGCAGTTAGCACCCCCATTTTTTATTGCACCTCATTAATAGCCTTTTTGATTTCTACTTGGTTAGATTTTAGTTCTTTTACTTCTCCAGAAAGGGTTTCTCTAATAACTTCCATGCTTTTTTCAAGCCCAGCTAGTATCTTTAAAGTGATGATTCTGAACTCTAGATCTGACATCGTACTAATGTCCGTATTGAGTAGGTCCCTGGCAGTCGGTACTACCTCTTGTTCTTTTTGTTGAGTTGATTTTTTCCATCTTGTCATTTTGTGCAGAGGAGAATAGATTAATGAGAGAACAAAATGCTAGCAGAGTAACCACGTCCCCAGAAAATATACTCTAAACAAATCAGAAAAGACCTGAAGCAGTGGAAAAAGAAACAGAGAGAAAAAAGAGAAAGAAAAAAAAGAAAAAGATAAAGATAAAAACAAACAAAAACAAACAAAACAAAACAACAACAACAAAAAAACCCAGAATGTGATCAAATATGATCAGGCTGGTATATAGATCAGTGCCACACACTAGATTTGGGGTATATTTTGGTCTTTTAGAAGAAAGTGCCTCCCAAAATTTTAAAGAAAGAAAAACTTATATATGTACAAAGATAAGGGTTGATATGATGAAGGGATGGAATATGACTGTAAATATGGAAATTATAAAAAATTTTATAAAAGGAATTGATAAGAAGTTGTTTGAAAAAAGAAAGAAGAGGATTTAAAAAAAGAAAAAAGAAAAAAAAAGGGAGAGGATGTGATCAGGCAGGGGAGTAGAAAAAACCATATACTAGAGATTTAGGGTATATTTTAATCTGTTAGAAGAAACTATCTCAAAATTTTAAAGAGAGAACAACTTATATATATATGCCAAAAATACGGGTAACTACTATGAAGGGATAGAATATGACTCTAAAAATGAAAAATATTTTTTTTTTTAAAAAAGGGATTGATAAGATGTTGGTTGAAAAAGGGAAAAAGAAAAATTCAAAAAATTCAAAAAAAAAATTAACTTTGAACGACTAAAGGATCATGGTAAAAAAGCCATGATTTCTATGTGCAGTATTCCCCTAGCGCTGGAGTTCTGCCGTTCTCATTGATCGGTAAACTTGGTCTTGGCTGGCTGTTCTCGCTGATCTTCTGGGGGAGGGGCCTGTTGCCGTGGTTCCCAAATGTCTCCGCTGGAGGCGGAATTGCCCCGCCCTTGCACCCTCCCGGCTAAGTAATCTGCTCGGGTTTGCTCTCCGGGGCTTTTGTTCCCTGCGAGCTTTCCGTACAGCTTTGGAGGCGGAGAGTGAAAATGGCAGCCTCCCAATCTCCACCCCGGAGAAGGCGAGAACTCGGGGCCCTGCTTCTCAGTGAGCCCCCAGAGAAGAGCCGTCAGTCACTCCCGTCTCCCTGGTCTCCGGCTGCACTCCGTGCTCACCCGGCCTGTGACCGTGCGTTTCTATCTCTGGCACCTGACCCCGGGTGGAGTCTCCAAACCCAGCAGATCCCTGCGGTGCACTCCCGCGCGGCTCCTCCCGGGGGAGGAAGGGGAGTCTCCCCGGATCTGCCGCTTGTTGGGTCCCTGCTGGAGGAGCAGGGGCCCGACTGTGCCGCGGATCACGGTTTATGGGCACCCCGAGCTGAGAGCCCGCGCCTGGGCTCCGCCTCTGCAGCCGGCTTCCCTGCTCCAATACCTGAGAGCTCTGCCACACTCAGGCACCCCCGGTCTTTCTGTGACCCCGAGGGTCCTGAGACCACACTGTCCCAGAGGGTTCCACCCCCCGCTTAGACTTTTAAAAGTTCCGATTTTGTGCTCCGCGGCTCTATCACTTGCCAGAAGCAGCCGACGGAGGCCCCTCCCCCGCCATCTATCCTCCCGAATATCGCCTCGGATTCACTTCTCCGCACGTCCTACCTTCCAGAAAGTGGTCGCTTTTCTGATGAGAGAGTTGTTGCTCTTCTTTTCTTCCATCTCCTGTTGAGTTTGTAGGTGTTCAGAATGGTTTGATCCCTATCCAGTTGAATTCCTGAGAGGAGAGGAAATCCAGGTCTCCTACTCCTCTGCCATCTTGCTCCGCCCCCACAACCGAGGGCAAACATTCTAATGTTGAATCTCCACAGCTTACTATCACATTTTGTTTCTAACCATTTATGGTAAAACCTCACACTCTCTTTTCTGCATATTTTGCTTAGCAGTTATGAAGCAGTCATATCTAATTTATTCTAGAATATGAAGTAGATATATTTTGGCTTATATTCTGTGACAAATCACATTTGTTTAGTGATTTTGATGTAATCATGTATTTTGGTTAATGATTTTTTACCTTAGAGATTGTTTAAAACAGACCGGAGATTGATAGGCTTACATGAATTACAGTTGATGTGTTGTCTTTGTTTTGTTCTTCCTCCCAGTTATAGTGTAATTCATTTTGTAGTAGGACATTTATCTATTTTATTTTTTTATTTTTTTATTTTTTTAAAGATTTTATTTATTTATTTGACAGAGAGAGACACAGCAAGAGAGGGAACTCAAGCAGGGGGAGTGGGAGAGGGAGAAGCAGGCTCCCCGCTGAGAAGGGAGCCCAATGCGGGGCTCGATCCTAGGACCCTGGGATCATGACCTTTGAGCCAAAGGCAGACGCTTAACGACTGAGCCACCCAGGTGCCCCAGGACATTTATCTATTTTAAAAATTTATTTAAAACTTACCTGTATCTTTAACTGTGACCAAAGCTAATTCTTTATACAAGTATCTTGCAAAAATTTCAGTTTCTCTTTTTTTAAAGTATTAAGTTAAATTCTGCTTTACCTTTTTAAAAATAGACTTTATTTTTTAGAGCAGTTTTATATCAGGACACAACTGAACAGAAGATACAGAGTTCCCATGTACTCTCTGCCTCACCCCCCACTATCACCATTCTTCACCAAACGAGTGCCTTTGTTACAACTGATGAGCTACACTGACATATCATTATTATACAAAGTCCATAGTTTACATTAGGGTTCATTTTGGGGGTTGTTCATTCTATTAGTATTGAAAATGTATAATGACATGTATCTACCATTATCGTATCATAGAGAATAGTTTCTCTGCCCTAAAAATTCTATGTGCTCTGCCTCTTTATCCTGCCTCTTCTAACCTCTGAAAACCACTGATCCTTTTACTTTCTCCATAGTTTTGCCTTTTCCAAATGGTCATATATTTGGAATCATACAGTGTGCAGCCTTTTCAGATTGGCTTTTTTTACTTAGTAATATGTTTCAGCCTCCTCCATGTCTTTTATGGCTTGATAGCTCATTTATTTTACTTACTGAATGTTATTCCATCGTGTGGATGTACCACAGTTTATTTAGCCATTCACCTACCAAAAGACATTTTGGTTACTTCCAGGTGTTGGCAATTAGGAATAAAGCTACTGGAAACATCTGTGTGCTGATGATTGTGTGGATGTTTTCAGTTCATTTGACTAAATACCAAAGAATGTGATTGCTGCTTTGTATAGTAAGATCATGATAGTTTTGTCAGAAACTGCCAAACTATCTTCCCAAATGGTTTTACCATTTTGCACTCCCAGCTCCTATTGCCCTACATCCTCTCCAGCATTTGGTGCGGGCAGTATTTTGGAATTTCACCATTCTGATCGGTGTGCAGTGGTGTCTCGTATTAATTTGCATTTCCCTGATGACATATGATGTCGAACATATTTTCATATACTTATTTGTAATTTGTGTATATTCTTTTGTGAGATTCTATTAAGATTTTTGACCCATTTTTAAAATCAGATTGTTTATTTTCTTGTTGAATTTTAAGTGTCCTTTGCATATTTTGCATAACAGTTCTTTGTCAAATGTATTTTTTGCAAATATTTTTCCCAATATATAGCTTGTCTTCTTATTCTCTTCATTGTGTCTCTCACAGAGCAGAACTTTTTAATTTTAATTAAGTCCAATTTATTAATTACTTATTTTATTAATGACGTTTTAGATGTTATATCTCTAAACCCAAGGTCATCCATATTTTGTCCTACCTTCTAGGAGTTTTATAGTTTTCATTTTACATTTAGATCTTTATTATGAAAGGTATAAGGTCTGTGTCTGGATTCCTTTTTTTTTTTTTTTTTGGCATGTGTATCTACTTGTCCCAATACCATTTGTTGAAAAGACTGCATTTTCTCCATTGTATTCCCTTTGTTCCTTTGTCAAAGATCAGTGTTTCACTCTTAACTGTTTGTTTTTATTTGATCTCTATGTCCAAAATACTACTGTATCCTGCATATTTTTCTTATAATTTAAATTTAATTTAAGCTTGCTTAGCAGTAACTAGCCAAATAGAAACAATCCTGCTCTTTAGCTTTCTCTCTCATTCTGAATTCACTGATCATTTAAGTTCAATACAGCAGCTAACTAATGGAAGGAGAAGTGCATAAAGAAGCCAACCATGCCTAAGAAGAAAAGGTTCTTATTTTTTAATGAATATCCAAATATTGGTTACTATCTTGAAGTAGCACTTAATATTTCTGAATTTTGAAACTGTATGCTGTAACCTGAAATGTCTACTGAATGTCTGATACTTAGGAATGAACTGAAAAATGATGAGGATTGCTAAGTGTTCATTCAATGGTGGGGGGATGCATTATAAAGTAGGAGTGGTAGATCAAACACATTTGTATTTTGAGATCATCCAATGTGAAATACTTGTTCAGCATAGCAGTAGTAAACTAAATGTGGTAATTTCCGTCAAGTTAATGAAATGAGATAAGGTATCAGGAACAGAGAAAGTGACTGAGATAGAATGCACTTTCAAGATTGTTAAAAATAGTGAAATGTGATGTGGAACAAAGATTGGTCTAGGAATCAATAGACTTAGGTTCTAGAACCAGTTCTCTCTCACAGTTATCTGTCTCTTACTTAATGTTTTATATTTTCAACCCCCAAATGGGGGATGGATAAGTAGTTATTTTTTTTAATCTTCTTCAACTCTAAAATTGTAAGCAAGAAAAGTCAGACACAGTTCTGGGTTAATCTAGGCAGCTTTAGTGAATAAATTAAACACATGTTTACTTAACATTAAATGCATTCTAATAAAAACATAAACCTTAAGTGGACTATAAAAGCTGACTGTTCCGACTGTTTAATTTTTCTTTTAAAAATTAGCAATAAACACACATATAACAGATTGCAATGATTTCAACAGTGTTCTACAAATACGTGATTTTATACTTTGCTTTTATTTATTGAAATCTAACTCAAATACTTAGAATAAGTGGATTTTAGAATTAATATAGTCATTTTAATTCCATTCCCATCCCAACCTCCAATTTAGCAAAGAGTAAACTGAGGTCCAGAGAACTTAAATGATTTGTACAGGGTTACATGGCTAATTTATGGCAAAGCTGGAAGAACAAGCTAGATTTCCTGATCCTCAGCCCAGTGACCTCTCCACAATAAGCTTAAAGTCCTTAGCAATTAGTATTACTTCAATAATCCATTGATAAGACATTTAATGTTTTATTTGACAGAAATAAGTTTTGGCACCCATTTATTCATTTTATCATTTCAACATCCCTGCAAGGTTATTATCATTCTCATTTTTCTATACATACTAGCACAGATTAAGTAATATGCCCAAGGTCATATAATTAATAAGGATTAATAAGGATTGAATAATTTGAAACATCACTTTTGCCTGACTCCAGATCCCAACCTCTTTCAAGGCATTATGTTAACTTTTTAAAGTTTCCTTTGAGTGTTAGTATTATAATGATTCTGGAGGACACCTTTGTTAAGTCTTTGGCATTAGTCTTTGTCGAGGCTTAGTAATAATAAAGACCATCCAAATTTATGATTATTTTCTAGTACTGCTTCATTGTAGGCTTTTCATAAAGTGAGGTTCATATTAGAATATGTGCAATAATAAATGTTTGTGGTAAATATGTTAAGTTTTCAACTAACTTTGTATAGTTGATTACTTTAGAAGTAATTCACTCATTATTTCATGCTCTGAGCAGATTTTTATTGTATTTGTGTGTACACACATGCATTTGAGAATTGTGCTGATATCTTTTTACCCTATCAAGATGGTCTTAAATGCTGATCCACGGCCCAATGTGTAACTTTCCCAGGAATTTTAGCATCAACTTTCAGAATAAAAATTTGTCACTGGAGGTTTCTCAATGCCTATCTACTGCATTTCTGAATTAACCACAAATGCGGATTTGTCTTTGATGGCTCTTTTATAGCTGTATGCAGCTGGAGGAAAACCAACTGCCAAGGGAACTCAATTTTCTTTATCATCAATTTGACCTTGGTTAACAGATGGCTTCTGGATACCATGGTAGTCTTCTTAATTTGTCTTTCTATATAGTGCTGCAAATACCCTTGGTTAATTGCTTGATTATTACACTTAATTCTTTGTCAATAATATACCTCATTGTTTTGGAACATGTCTGAGGAGATAAGTTATAAAAGGCAGATATTTGAGTGTTGATCTGCTACCATACCTTTGAAACATAAAGCAAAACACCTAAAGGTAGAGAAACATGTTAAAATATCCCATCCTAAAATCCAGTAGGCTTTTTCTGAAGTATGTGATTTCTCTTGAATACAGTGGATTCTCAAGAGCTAATTTATACAAAAGACAGAAGAAAAGAGATCTATCAAAACATGAAAAAGGTGACAAATGCAGTGTAAAGTAAAACATCTTTCCAGTTGAACATTAACCTAAGGTTAACTGCAACTGAAGTCTTATTTGTTTCTGTTTGTTTTGTTTTGTTTAGAATTTCAGTAAGTAGAATTTAAATATTATACTTTGGAGAGTGCAAAATTTTCCACTAATTTCAAAAGGTATGTAAAAATAAACTTGTAATTAATTATTTTGACATTCCTTAAAATGCACATGTGAACGCTTTCTCTGACTGCTTTGGAAATCCAAAGAAACAAGCAAACTTTTAAAATATAGAGTTTGAGAGAGCTGATTCAGTCAGACAATACTGCATATAGCATTACATGCATACATACTTATACAAAAAGGAGAGTTCAGTGCATGATTAGAGTGTTCATTGATCACTGTAAAATCATCTTATGTTGTCAACTCTGAAAGTGGTGTATTAACCACCCAACCATATCAATTAAAACAATAATTTTAGCTTTTAATCTTAGTTCTTTTTTTCATCTATTCATTATGAAATGCCAAGGCTGCCTCAAAAAATGATGCAAAATTGTGCTTGTACATCTACTTTTACTTATAATTATACTTGTACTTTTAACAAAATAAATTACTCTCTACTCTAAGCATGTTAAATAGATTGAAAAGATGGACTGAGTGGAATCAGAAAGCCCTCAAAATAGTACTTTGCCATTATGAGTAAAGAAGTTCTGAACTAATATTGCTAGTAATGAATATTCTATTGAAGTTTATGCTGCCACCTATGGGAAATGAATATTCTTAGTAATTAATCTGAAATGTAGAAATTACTGTTGCCAATTACCAGAGAAAATTGAAACTTCTAAGTGGATTTTATTACTATTTAACAGTCAAAGGAAAGTCCGTTTGGAGAAAGCTGTAAATTCTTCACCTGTTCCTTAAAAAAAAAAACCCCAGATTTGCTTCTGTGCCCATGGAAATTAAGCTACATAATCCACAAGGCTTATTTCTAAAGAATGCCTATTTAAGTGTCAAAGTTGTGTATTTGGAATCAATAATTAAAAATAGTGTAAACGGAATTAACTCCATTGTGAAGTCTTACGTAAGTTGATTTAATCATGCTTCTGTTCATTTTCTTCACATTCCCTTCTTTTCACTTCTGCCCATTTAACATGTACTATTTTATTCAAACTGGGAAGCAAAACAACTGTTTTTAGCCTCTAGTCTGCTAATATACTAATGTAGTGGAATGGAAATAGAAAAGCTCTGATTAAGAGAAGTCTTTTGTTTAAATTCCTGGTCTAAAGCTTGCTACTTGTATCACATAAGAAAAGGGACTCCTTGTAAGTTAATCATTATTATCTTAGAAAAAGAAGAACAGTTTGTTCTTTGAAGACTAAAATAAGTGTTTTTGGTTAAAAAAAAAAGTACTCTTGAGTATTCATCAGAAAATAGAACTGGTTGTAGCAGTATTTTATAGGAATGTCATAAGAAATATATGCAGTATCTTACAATGCTTAACAGAGTTCCTGACACAGAATATTTGTTTTCTTCCAAAACATACCATTATATCGACAAGATCTAGAAAAACTGAGTCATAGCGCATCCTGTCATTTTCTTCTGATCAGCAGAATATGGTAAAGGTAATGAGATGTCACTCCCATGATTGCATTATGTAAGACTCCTTTGCTGGCTTTGAAGAAGTAAACATCCAGATAGCGAGGAAGTGGGGAAAGCCTTTAGAAGCTGAAGGTAGCTTCCAGACAACAGGTAGCAAGAAGTCAGGGACCTCAGTGTACAATCACAAGGAAATGAATTCCTCCATCGATCTAAGACTAGAAGTGGACTTCTTCTTAGTCAGTCTATCCTCCACATGAGAATCCAGCCTTTGCCATTGCATTAATTACATTCTTGCAGACGACCCAGTTAAGATGTACCTGGATTCCCGAACCACAGAAATTGTGAGATAATAAATGCATGTTTTTTAAGCTGCTAAATTTGTTACACAGCAATAGAAAAACGAATCTAATGACTTTTCTTGGCTAAGTTATATTTTCTTTCCTTTTCTCTCTATGCCTTTAAAAAATGTGAAAATATGATTTATAACACATGTACAATATAAATAAGCATCCCTCCCACTCTACATACCTACATCACCTTCATCACACTCCCCAGAGGCAACCATCATTTACTGGTTCATGTTTTCACCTCTGATAAAATGGTCTTCCAAATTCATAAATATATATGAAAATTTAAGAATAATTTATCTTTTAAGCATTTCCTGATATTTATCATTTTCAAAAGTAACATGTTTTATTAGCCCATGGTATTAAAGATACTTTAAAGCTAATGCAAGAAACTGTACCATGCTGCATAACATTAAGTCTTAAATTTCATGGTTTATCTGTGGGAATTGACATAAAGGGAATAGGAGATATTCCCTATCTCAGCCATAGAAGACTATTTTTAATAAACCTAGGTTCTTATGCAATTTTGCTACTAACTGGCCATATATCTTTATGGAAACTACTTCCTCTCTATATACCCTTAATTTAAACATTCCAGATTTCAAATTACGTATTTATATGCACTTTACAGTTTGTTTTGTCTTTCATAATGGTATCTACTGATTTGCAAACCTGACTGATCACAAAAAGCATACTCCAAGTACTTAATGATTATCATCATCATCATCACTGTCATCATCATCAACTAGTCACCATCTCTGGATATTCTGATTCTGTGAATTTGGGACACGATTATGGGAATCTATATGTTACTATATTTTCACAGGTTATCCCAATCCACTTGACTGGAAAACAGTAATTTAGATATTTTATTTATACACATATAAACCTATAAGATAGTGGTCTGAAATTCACTGTAAACTACATGACAGATGAAGCAATCACTCCGTAATGTATGGTGATTAACATAACATAATAAAAAAAAAGCAATCACTCCAGTTATGGACTGTATGGAAAAAATAATTGCAAATAGTTTAGAAAACATTTATTTAACTTTTGATCCTCTTTTCTCATTTGTTCTATATTTTATTCATTCTTGCTTCAAAGATTACCTTTGTATCCTTAACAAAGCACAACTTCTCGTCTCATACCCAGAAATCCTCCTACTTCACTTAGAAGCCCTGATCCTGGGAAGACATGAGAGTTCTTTGGAACTGTCTAAAGTCACCAAAGTTGGGTCATGCAGGTAAATGTTTCCAGTCTTCCAATCCTGTTTTTGGCTTCGTTTTCTTGTTGGATTAAATGTGGGAGGTAGCAACTTCATCTGGTGCCTTGATGTCATTAAGTTCTTTAGCAATATCTCCTATTCAAAAGTTGCTTTTGGCTTATACATTGTTAACTTATGTCAATTTTTTTCAACAACACATTCTTCAGACATGTCAAAAAGTGCCTTTACTTTGTAATTATTATGGAATTTATTGACTGTGCATGACCAGGAAATGAAAGGTAGTTATGGAGACTGAAGCAATCATACAAACACCTAACCTCAAATATAAGAAGACTGTAGCTACCTCACTCTCATCTTTCCTAATTATTTTAAGTGGGTAGGTAGGTAGCTAGCTAGCTACAATTCACAGAGCATAAAATTCACCCTTTTAAAGTGCACAACTCATTAGTTTTTTAGTATATTAACAGTGTTTTGTAATTCTCATCACTATCTAATTTTAGGACCTTTTTTATCACCCCAAAACAAATCCTGTATTTATTAGCACATGCTAACTTTCTCCCCAACCCTCTGACCACTAATCTATTTATTGTCTCTATGGGTTTGCCTTGTCTATGGGATTGTGAAAATTTCATATAAATTGAATTGTACAAATGTGGTGATTTGTGATTGGCTTATTTTCCTTAGGATGTTGTCAGGGTTCATCTATATTACAGCATGTATCAGTACATTATTTCTTTTGATGGCTGAATATTACATTGAATGGGTCTGTCACATTTTGTTTATTCATTGGTTGGTGGACATTGGGTTGTTTTCATTTTTTTACCATTATGAATAATGCCACTATAAATGGTCACATGTATTTTTTTTCCCCTGTATTTGAGGTATATATCCAGTAGTGAAATTGCTGGGTTATACGGCACGTCAATTTCTAACATTTAGAGGAAATGCCAAAGAGTTTTCCAAAGCCGTTGCACTATTTTACATTTCCAACAATGTGTGAGGATTGCAGTTCCTCCACATCCTTCTCAACACTTATTTTTGTTCAGTCTAATGGAAGATTAGTGAACCAAGTTTTGACTCTGTTGATTTACTCTATTTTTTCCTATTCTCTATTTAATTTATTTCCACTCTAATTTCTGTTGTTTCCTTTCTTGACCTTGCTTTGGGATTATTTTACTCTTTTTACAAGTTTCTTAATGTGGAAGATTAAGTTGATTAGAAATCTTTTTTTTTTTTTAAAGATTTTATTTATTTATTTGACAGAGAAAGACACAGTGAGAGAGGGAACACAAACGGGGAGTGGGAGAGGGAGAAGCAGATTCCCCGCCGAGCAGGGAGCCCGATGTGGGACTCGATCCCGGGACTCCAGGATCATGACCTGAGCCGAAGGCAGTCACTTAACCAACTGAGCCACCCAGGCGCCCTAGAAATCTTTTTTATTCATAGGTATCCATAAATATATTCCTCTCTATGTGCAGTTTTAACTGCATTCCTTAAGTTTTGGCATATTGTATGTTTATCTTCATACATCTCAAAGCATTTACTAATTTCCATTTTAATTTCTTCTTTAACCCATTGGAAATTTAGGAGTGCATTGTTAATTTCCACATATTTGTGAAATTTTCTAAGTTGCTTCTGCCATTTCTAATCGGATCTTATTGTGGTAAGAGAACATATTTTTCATCATTTCTGCCATTTTAACTTTGTATATGTTATACCATTTTACATTTACTGTGGCTTGCTTTATGGCCTAATATATGGTCTGTGTGGAGGATATTCTGTGTGCACTTGAGAAGAATGTGTTTTCCTCTGTTGTTGGGTAGAGTGTTTTATAGATGTTTGTTAGATCTGCTTGGTTTATAGTATTGTTCAAGTCTTCTATTTCCTTGCCACTCTGATGCCTCATTTTCAGTTATTCAAAGTGGGATATTGAAGTTTCCAGTTATTATTGTTATCTGTTTATCTCTTTATGTCAGTTTTTGCTTTATGCATTTTGGGGGCTCTTTTACTATGTGCATATATGCTTATAATTGTCTTCTTGATGACTTGACCCTTTTTTCATTGGAGAATGTTTTCCTTTTTCTCTAGTAACAATTTTTGTCTTAAAATCTTTTGGATCTGATATTAATATAGCCACTTCAGCTCTCTTTTGGTTATTGTCTGCATGATATTCCTTTTTTTGTTCTTTTATTTCCAATCTCTTTGAATATACAAAGTACATCTCTTATAGACAGAACAAAGTTGGATCATTTTTTAAAATTCATTCTGCCTATTTCTGCATTTCAATTGGAGTAAATAATCCAACAAAGTTTAGATTTGGACCTGCTACTTTGCTATTTGTTTTCTATACGTCTTATGTTTTCTTTTGTCTGTATTTCTTCATTACTGCCTATTTTTTCTTGTGTACTTTATTAATTTCTTTATTGCTTATTGTACTATATTTTTGAGATATATTTTAAAATTGTTGCCCTGAGGATTACAAAGTAACCACTTAAAATAATCTAGTTTAGATTAATGACAATTTAATTTTAATAATATACAAAAACTTTTTGTCCAGGAGCTGGGTGTGAACTTCTTGGTTGACAGCCTCTTTCAGCACTTTGAATATATCATCCCATTGTCTTCTGGCCTTTACTACTTCTGATAATGAATGTATGTGGGTATGGATAGCTTTGAGTTTAACCTGTTTGGAGTTGATTGAGTTTCTCAGATATATGAATTAATATTCTTCATCAAATTTTGGAATTTTTCAGTCATTATTTGTTCTAATGTTCTTCTGCTCCTCTTTTCTCTCCTTCTCAACTACCATTATGCATACTTTGGTACATTTGAAGGTATCCAATACTTCTCTGAGATTTGGCTGATTTTGTGCATTCTTTTTTCTTCTGTTCCTCAAAAATAATTAAGAAATGTCAATTGAACTATTTTTAAGTTGGTCAATTCTTTCTCCTATGAACTGAAATCTGCTTTTGAACATTTCTAGTGAATTTTCATTTCAGCAATTTTACTTTTCAACTAAAAAATGCTATTTGGTACTTTTTGAATTATTTTTGTCTCAATTGATAATTCTCTATGTAGTGAGATATTATTCTCATACTTTCCTTTAATTCTTCAGACATGGCTTCCTTTAGTTTCTTGAAAATATTTATAATAGCAGGTTTTTAAAATTTGTCTAGTAAGTCCAACACTTGGTTTTCCTAAAGGATGGTTTTATCGACTTCCTTGGGCTTCTTTCCTTCCTTTCCTTTCCCCTTCTGTCTGTCTTTCTTTCTTTCTTTCTTTCTTTCTTTCTTTCTTTCTTTCTTTCTTTCTTTCTTTCTTTCTTTTTCTTTCTTTCTTCTTTCTTTCTTTCCTTTTCTCTTTCTTTCTTTCTTTCTTTGTATATGAGCCATACTTTTTGTTTCTTTGAATGTCTCTCTCTCTCTGTCTCTCTCTCTCTCTTTTTTTTTTTTTTTGGTAGAAAACTGAACATTTGAAATACTATAATGTGGATACTCTGGAAAACAGATTCCTATTCCTCACCAGGGTTTTTTGTTGTTGTTGCTGTTTATGTAATGTTTTTACTGGACTAATTCTGTAAAGTCTGCATTCTTTGGCTACTGTCCCTGCTTCAGTTAACTTAGTGATCAGCTGATAATTGGACAGATATTTCATTAAATGGCTTGAACCTACAGGTTTCCCAACCTTTGTTAGAAGGGCTCTGTGTGTGTGATGGGGAATAACTTCAACTCTTGAGTTTACAAGTATGCATTATACATTTCCAGCTTATGCAAATCCTAAAGGTCACCTAGAAGTGGTGGATTAGGGGACTGCCTGGGATTCTGAGGTGTACACACAAACCCAGGAATGTTTTTTTGGAATCTATTAAAATCCCATATGGGCATCTCATAAAATATATTTTCCTTTTTTTAAATTTTTTGGCCATCCTCTTATTTGGTCCAACTGGTATCACTGTCTCTGGCAGCTTCAAGATTAAATAAATAATGCTGATTGCTTTTAACAGATACCCTAAGATAAGACTTTCTACTGGACAGGCTCTGAGTGAGGTCAAATGATGAAAAGCCTTGCAAGAGGGCCTCTTCCAGAGAGTTGCTGCAGAGCTCAAATAGTGACAGTTCTCTGGAAATGGGGCTTTAATGGCAGCTCTATTCTTTTCCCTCCAGTGACTGTTAGGTTACTGGCTTTTAAGATTACCACAGATCTGGCAAGAGGAGAATATGATAGGGCAAGTTAAAACACCACAAATTCACTCATCTTACTGAGATTCAGCCATTTTTCTGAAGTAAATGTTCTTTGGATTTTGAAAGCTTCTTGTCATTTACAGAATTCTGAAAAAGTTGATTTTGACAAATGTTTCCTGTGTTTTGATTGCTCTTACAAAGGAGCAGTTTTTCAAAGGTCTTTACCATTTCAGAAAGACTTGCCTCTGTTTAATAACCTAATTCTAAAATAAAGAATACATCTTTCCCTACATGTAGGAATTTGAGATCATCACTCAAGTTATGTTGATAGGAAAGAACTTGGTAAAGGATTCAGAGTAAGCCTTATTCCCAGAGTTAGGCAGTGGAACAAACCTATTCAGTCACTAGGGTATTTCAGAAACACTACCATTGCTCCATGATTTTACAACTCCATAGATTAAAGAATGCCACAGAAGAACTTCATTGACTATTCAAAGTTTATAAATGATAGCTCCAACTGTTCTGGTAGGATTTTTAGGCTCACCATTTTAGTGCTTTAAAATATGGACTTGTGTTTATCTAAATGAATTGCATAGATCTGTATTTTATTCTCATTACTAATTAGTTTGATTAGTTCTCAGTATCTATGAGCTCTTCCATTAGACTGTAATTTCTTTGAGGGCTTAGCCTTCAGTGTATTCAGTTTTTAATACCTCATGTCCTGTAAAGTGCCTGGTACTTTTTGTTAATTAATCAATTCAGAAAATATATTAAGAATCTAGTACATACCAATCACTGTGAATTATACCAGGGATATAAGATGAAAGTCTACTCTTGAAGGCCTCATATCTCTTATAAATTTAATGAATATTCTTCATTTATTTTATTAACACATTATAATTTTGTAAGTGTTTAATTTTCCTGCATCGTACTGAGTAGTATGGATGGCTAAGAGAGACTGAGTGAGACCATAAGAGAATACCAAATGTAAGGTATCACAGTGTGCTTAATTTGTACATTTATGAAAATGTATACATTGCTTAGACATCCATAGAGAGGCTGGTTCCAAGCATTAACATTATTACTACATTCAGCTGAAATGTTCTAGTTAACTTGCAAGTGTATCAATAATAATGATTAGACTCCTTTTAATATTCAAAATCTTACGGACTTTTAAATATAAGCAAAGAAAGTAACATGCTGAGGAAATTAAATATAAGTGAAGAGTTATTAAATATAAATTGAGAAAAATATTTTGGTATCCTCCAAACAATTTGGTTATTAAAAATATCCTGGCCTTACATGTAAATTATTGTATTCTGCAGTTGAAAGATACAGAGAACTTCATGGCATTCTGTATTGACATATCTTTTCAACAAGAGTAGAGAATATTATATCAGAATTAGCATTTCATGATAATAGACATATTCCATATCCCATTTCCAAGGGCATAAAAAGGAGGTGTGGTTGAATACATGAAATGGATATCGTTTGAATGAAAACACAATGGCTAAGAAATTGATAATTTTGTTTAATGATCAAGAATGTCTTAAGTCATCTCAGGCAGCTACAAGAAAATACCATAGACAGGGAACTTAAACACCAGACATTTATTTCTCACAGTTCTGGAGGCTGGGAAGTCCAAGATTAAGCTGCTAATGGATTCATTTCCTGGTGAGAGTGTCCTTCCTTGTTTACAAATGACCACCTTCTTCTTGTATCCTCACATGGCAGAGAGAAAGGGAGCTCTGGTCTCTTCCTCTTCTTATAAAGAAACTAATTCCACAGTGGGTCCCTGCCTTCATGAACTCATCTAAATATAATTACCTCCCAAAGCCCCATCTCCAGATACCATCACCATGGGGATTTGAGGCTTCAACATATGAATTTGGAGGGATATAAATATTCAGTTCATAACAAAGCATAAGAGAAATGAACATCTAGCTTTATAACTGAATTCAGAAGATAATTCTTGAGTGTCAAGATTTTACAAGACATTGAGGGAAATAGAAGATACTCAGACAAGCAAATGAAAGACACTGGTTCGGTTATTGAGTTTAGTTTCCAGTTTAATGTCCAGATGGAAAGATAGAGCAATCACAAAACACAGTATCATATACAGAACACAATATCAGTATTGTGATATTTATGATATGGATCCACTGAAACCCATTTTTGGAGTTTACCATTGACATGTGAAAGGAATCCTTTCTAACTGTTGTCCTCTCTCTCTCTCTCTCTCTTAAAAATAAATTTCTCAGGCTACAGGAGAACATATTATCCAAAATGAATTAGCAAATATTTTCCAAATAGTCAATATACTATCAAGGCTAAAGAATGTTTGCACTCTAGTTTTATGTAAGGTTTTAATAATTTTTTTAACTTTACACAACTGCTTAATTTGACTTTTCATTACTGTATCATTCTCATGTTCTCTGAATAATATCATAAAATACAAGACCATATTTGTGTATTAACAAAATATATTTCCCCTTTGGTATTTAACATATACTTTATTGTAGGTCTTTCATGGTATCTCGCCATGCGTTTGTGTGTATGAGACCTTAACATAAAGGGAGTTATGAGAACACTTGAAATGTAGACTCTCAACAAAATTCCTCCTTCATTAACTCACTTTGGAGGTAATAGAAAACATAATATAGGGGCGCCTGGGTGGCTCAGTTGTTAAGCGTCTGCCTTCGGCTCAGGTCATGGTCCCAGGGTCTTGGGATCAAGCCCCGCATCAGGCTCCCTGCTCCGCGGGGATCCTGCTTCTCCCTCTCCCACTCCCCCTGCTTGTGTTTCCTCTCTCACTGTCTCTCTCTGTCAAATAAATAAATAAAAATCTAAAAAAACAAAACAAAACAAAACAAAAAAACATAATATAAGTAGAGCAGTTTAAAACCTCACATTTTGTTTCATATTAGGATTTGCTTTGATGTGATACCTCTACATTTGGTTTTTTATGTAAATGAATACAATCCAGGGTTTGATGATATGCCTCTGGGTTTTCTTGATGCAAATTCATAGAATATTTAAGATGTTTAAAACCACACTTGTTATTTAACTAATTATTGGGTCCATCTTTTGAAACCAAGTTGGCTGTGAAATACACAAGTGTCTCCAAACTCTATCTTTCAACACTGAGAAAATCTGAGGCATGCTGTGAGCACCTTCATTTTACATGATTTCTTTGTAATGAACACTACAGGATTCTATTAAATAGGAATTGAGGAAGGAGCAGTTTAAAGAATTATAGTGAGGGAAAGTCATGGAATTTGATACTACTACTTGTTAACTGCCCTAGGTGATGAGTGTGAAACTTAATTTGTGTTAATCAATGTGAGGTTAAGAGAGCACAAATTAATTTGACATGCAGATTTTGTGCTTTAGTAATGATGCTGAAAGTATTCTGGGCCCAAGAAAAACCAGCATATTCACCTCATAGGTCAGTGGATTATACCATGTCCTGCCAATAGCAACATCATGCACATCTTCTTTAAGGCTGAATTGTGTAAAATCTCTAATCTAGTCCTTTTGGTCTTCTCAATAATAAACTGATGAAACAAACTGACCCCTTGCCCCACAGCCATTATGATTAAGGACATCATACCACAGTGTGGGGTAGGGAAAACAGTATATTTATTCTTGAAATAAACTTTACAAAGTAATTGTACCTTGCCCAGCAGTAGTCTTCAAATTAGATGAAACTACTTTCTGAATCCTTAGTGGAAACAAAGATTTCCTTGACTTCCACAATTCTGATGTCTGCACATATAAGCATGTGATAAAACTGTTGCTTTTCCACCATGAACAGACTGTTACATTAGTAATTATGTGTGTGTGTTTCTGTTAAGAAAACATTGCTGTGAACTGTCTTTCAGAGCTCAGTGTTTTGAAATCTGTACTCGCTTACAAAATATTGCAGTTATTTTATTAATGTCTCTGACTCAGTTTTTCTCTTTCAGAAAAATATAGAGAGCTAAAAATAAATTGTGGAAAACAGAGCTATCTAACATAATGCCTGCTCAGTTAACAGCTATTTACCATAATAGCCCTTGGATATTTCTGTGTTTTTGACAAAATCTCCTTTTGTTCCAGTTTGATAACTTTTCAGTTAGAGGCACACTAAATTAATATGCTATAAAAACTGATACTTTGACATTTTAATTTCAGGCAAAGACATACTCAATAATTTACTTGACAAAACAGTTCCTAGAAAAATCATAGAAAAATTTTGAATTGTGTCCCATGTTTGGATGAACCCAAAATGTTTCTCTTTTGTATGCATGCCAGTAAAAGGAATGAAGAGATAGCACCTCTTTTACTCTTACATCTCTTGTGCACGTGAACAATATCCATGTATTTCAAAGTGCTCTTATGATTGATTAGCTTTTCTATTTTTTTTAAATGTATTAAGTGGAGCTTGAATGCTAGATAGCCACGAGACAGAAAAACGATGAAAAATTGGTAATGAAAGTGGTGCAGTAAAAGAAGACACCATCCAAAAAATGATTGCTTCTCATATCTTTTCCTACTGTAGTCTTTTTCTTCTCAAGAAGAAACCTATATTATATTACTTTTATGTAAAACCTGTATACTTTTGGATATTAGTCTTTTCCTTATATAAACATGTTTTATTATCAATGGGTTTTTCTGTGAACATGTTTGTGTGTATGTGTACACAATTTCTTAAACGTTTTATTTAATGAATTGAGACTCTTAAACAAGGAATGAGTGAATTTTCATGAGTCATGGTAGAGAATTCTTTTATTCCTTTTTATCTGGAGTCATATTTTGACAGTCTGAAACGCCTTTATAAAGAATTTGTGAATGTACTTTTGTGCATGCCTTTTCCACATGGGAGTTATTTAGATTCATCATTTCTGATTGGCCAAACGGAAGGCAGAATACAATTTAAATGTGTTTTAGGTGATACTTTAAGTCCTTTTGCTTTTAAAAGTCAGGATAGTTTATAGGAAGCTAAAGAGGAAGATTAAAATGAAAATTGGCATCCAGCCACCAAAGTTTGATGCTCCTACTCTGCCCTCCCAGGTGGATCACTTGTCCTTTCAGTAAAGCAGTCCTTATAGAAGCAGTCAAGACATCATTTCTGAATATAATAGCTGTAAACATGTTGGAAAAGTGAGTGATGCTGTACCATGTTCCAGTGTGATGAGACACATCAGAGTTTAAAGATATAGAGTTACCTTTCTTCAGAAGTGTTTTGTGAACTTGTTGGTATGACTAAACATTGACACCCACAATGTAAGCCCTTAGTGTCTTTGTAGTGCAAAATTCTTCATTATATACAACACTCAATTAGTTGGGCCCATTAATATCATTGCCATGGTGATTTGCTCCTTGATGAAAATACTAAGAGATGCATTATTCATGCTCAATAAGTGCAATTATTTAACTTTTAGAGCTGGTAAGTTTTTAAATTTCCTTAGGATCTTTAATGTCTTGGTAAATAATATAAGTGCCTAATGGGGGTATAGATTATACCACAGTGATTTGAGGAGCATTTCATTTTTTTTTTTTTTTTTTTTTTTTTTAGGGGAGGAGGGCCAGAGGGAGAGAGAGAATCTTAAGCAGACTTGACGTCCAGCGCAGAGCCCGACTCAGGGCTGATCTCACAATGCTGAGATCATGACCCAAGCTCAAATCAAGAGTCGGACACTTAACCAACTGAGCCACCCAGGCGCCCCAAAGAGCATTTTAAAATCCTAAAATACAATGAGCATTCCTATATGCCAGACACAAAGTATATGTCAAATTATCTAATTTTATCCTCACAAAAATGTCATGAAGGTGTTATACCCTTTTGTGAATAAGAAAATGGGGACTCACAATAATTAAGTTCATTATACAGTATTCTACTGCTAATGCATTGTGGAGCCAGCACCAAGTCCATTATTTAAAATATATTCCAGAGGCCTACCTGTAAACTAATATATGGTAATACATCTTTTAAGAATGAGATACTGCATTCAACTCTGCCATCAGTGTTTCCCTTGTAATTCTCTCAGGTGAAGGCCTTTTACTTTTTTTTTTTTTTTAAGGTTTTATTTATTTGAGAGAGGGAGAGAGCACGCATGAGTAGGGGGAAGGGGCAGAAAGAGAGGGAGAGACAGACTCCCAGCTAAGCAGGGAGCCAAACCCTACCGGCACTATTGAACAACACTGTTGCTTTCCTCATAATCCCTACCCTTGCTCCTCAAAGTAACTGATCATTTTCCTACTTTGCTTTCAAAACAAGAGATGTAACAAACTTTCTCAATGACGTGCTCTAACATCAATGGCATTTTCGTTTTCTTTTTATTTGCTTTGTTCTGCCTGATCTGCAAATTGTACATGAAGTCTCATCCTTCCTTCGAAATACTGGTAATGTAGCTGTGACCTTCTTCTTCTCAGGCCCTTCCCCACCCATAATGCAACTTTTTTTTTTCCCCTAAGCAAGTACATATACCTGTACCACTCTCCAAAAATGAAGAATAATGATAATGAAATCCTCAAAATTTAGTCCCCTCTTATTCTGGTCTCTTTCCTTCTTCATTTTTCCTTCCAATTAACTGTAACTGGGTGGGGTGTTTGTTGAGTGACCTTAATGCCTGAGGCTCTGGAGTGCTGCAAGCCAGAAGCTTCTGTGGCCACTGTCGGGTGGGGTCTGTTAGCGGACCAGAGACTTGCGGCTGTTGGCTAGCATGCGCCTCCCCTGGGCAGCCCTGGAGGAAAACACAGTAAGCCTCACTCTTTGGCTGAACCTTCTATAACCCCACCCCTTCTTCAGATCGCCTACACTCGCGTAGTTTGAAACTTCCCTAAACTAACTTGGGGATTCCTAAAAGTCCAGGCTCATATGTTTACAGACAACTACATTATTTACATTTATGCATACCTATAGCTCTGCATAAAAATGATTGCTGTTAGGATACTTTCAGCTGTCATTTTTTTTTTCCATTTTACAGTTTTATACTTTGAGATTACATGTGTATTCAGATGTTGATTTTCTAAATTTCCTGATGATGGAATTTAGGATATCTCCTTTCTAATTTCCCTTTTTAACACTCAATTGTAAAGGTTCTTGTTCATGAACCCTCATATTAAATATCTGCTTTCACTGTACATTTCCAATTGCTTATTGGTAATCTGTCTTTTCCCTTCAGCTACTTTGAAAATGTGCCATTGTCTTCAGTTTCTATAGTTATATTAATATTTTTCTAGGTATCTATCTTGCTTGTGTGTTTCTTTCAGATCTAAAACTTCGTGTTTTTCTTCAATTATGAAAAATTCTTAGCCATTTCTTTCTAAAAATAATTCTTTAACATCAGCCCTTTTCTCTCTGAGACCTCTTTTTAGAACTTCTCATTCTGTTTTCGTGTTTGCCAATTTCACTTTAATTTGGTTAGTTTATAAGTTAATGTAAGCTTGTAGAAAATTTCTTCAGATTTCTCTTTTACTTCATTATTTTGATTTTTCAGTTCTCTCCAATCTGCTGTTTCGTCCAGCTATTCAGTTTAAAATTTTTAAAGCAGGATTTTTAATGTCTATATTTTTAGTTTACTTCTTTTGAAATTTCTAAAACTGAAGGGTGAGCTTTTTTGACTTGTGAAAATTTATCTTTATTTTAAAAACTGTGATATATGGGCACTTGGGTGGCTCAGATGGTTAAGCGTCTGCCTTTGGCTCAGGTCATGATCTCCAAATCCTGGAGTTAAGTCCCATGTCAGGCTCCCTATTCAGCGGGGAGTCTGCTTCTCCCTCTGCCTCTCCCCCTGCTTGTGCTCTTTCTCTCAAATGAATAAATAAAATCTTTTTTTTTTAAGATTTTATTTATTCATTTGAGAGAGAGAGAGACAGCGAGAAAGGGAGAAGCAAGCTTCCCACTGAGTAGGGAGCCGGATGCAGGGCTTGATCCCAGGACTCCGGGATCATGACCTGAGCCGAAGGCAGACGCCTAACGACTGAGCCACCCAGGTGCCCCTAAATAAAACCTTTAAGAAAAAAAAAAAGTGTGATATAACTTTATTTACTCCCTTATACTCTTTCTGCATCATAGATGGTATATAGAATTTCTGAAACTATTTTCTGTGAATTTCTTTCTCCTTTTTTAGTTATATTAAGTAATATATATATTATATATAGTAATATAATATATTAATATATTGTATTTAGTTATATATAATTTTTAGCTATATTATATATTAGTTATATATATATGATATATATATTAAATTAGTTATGTTAGTAATATTTTATATTAAAAGGAAAATATATATTTTCCATCTTGTTTTTCCAGAAACTTCCATGTAAATATTCTAGGTTACTAATCTTTTTCAGTCTTCAGTCAATCTTTTCAAAAGATTTTGACATCTTTTTTTTTTTTTTTAAGGTTTATTCATTTATTTGAGGGGGGTGTGGACAGAGGGAGAGAATCTCAAGCAGACTCCCCAGTGAGTGTGGGGCCCAAAGCAGGGCTTGATCCTACAACCCATGAAATCACAACCTGAGCCGAAACCAAGAGTCAGAGGCTTAGCCAACTGAGCCATCCAGGTGCCCCCAAAATTTTGACTTCTAAGCATGAGACCTTATTGCTCTTCCAGTCTTGCCAGTAGCCTTTCCCTTTGGAGCAAATTGTTCTACCTGTTGTTACAGTATCAAAAGCAAGTGTTTCTGTTGCCAGTGCTAGATACAATGTTCAGAAAGGGACTAACCTACTCAGCTCATGGAACTTTTAAAACTCTGTCATGTTCTGATAGACTTTGTTTATTGGTATTTTAGAGTTATTACAGATTTTTTAATAAAAAAAATTGTGTATAGTTTTGACGCCAGAGATTTAAGACTGTGAGTTACACTCTTGCAATCATTTTGCCATTTTTAATCTATTTTCTTTTTGTGTGTTTTCATCACAATATTGCTAAGGATAATTAAATAATCCTTCATTCCATAACATAATTTTCTTCTAATTTCCAAAGCTTCTTTAGCTCTTATTTCTTTTCTTTGACCCATTTGACTTTTGAATTCTCCCTCCCCAATTCTTTTTTAGTTAGTTTTACTTTTACTTCTAGGTAGTTCTTTCTCTCTCTCTCTCTCTCTGCCCCTCTCTCTTTCTGTCTGCTTTCTAGTAATATTTATTTTTATTTAATTTATTTTTGACATTTAAAGAGCTGAACATTTTTAATGTATATAAATCAGTATGCTTGATGATAAGCACATACCCATGAAATCATCACCACCATCAAGTCCATAGACATATCCATCAACTTTCAAAACTTTCTCTTGCCCCCATTATTAGTATTAATTTTTTCTTTGGAAAACACTTAACATAAAGATTACCCTCTTAGAAAATTTTAAGGATACAGTACATTATTGTTAGCTATAGGCTCTATGTCATATAGATCTTTAGACTTATTTATTTGCATAACTGAAACTCTCCAAATCTAAAGGGGAGGCATAAAATTGTCTCTTTTTGTAGTTTACTTGGTTATATATAGAAAATCCTAACTATCCCACTAAAAAAAATCACACTGATAAACAAATTCAATGAAGTTACAGGATACAACAACATCAAAAACAATCTCATTCACAATAACATCAAAAATAAAATACATAGGAATAAATTTAACCAAGGAAATGAAAGATCTGTACACTAAAAGCTATAAAAATATGATGAAATAAATTGAAGAAGACACAAATAATGGGAAAGATCCCAGCTGTTGATGGATTGGAATAAATAATATTGTTAAAATGTCCATACTACCCAAAGTAATTTACAGATTCAGTGTAATCCCTATCAAAATTCCAATGGCATTTTTCTGAGAGATAGAAAAAGTTATCCTGAAACTCATGTGGGACCACAAAAGAACCTGAATAGACAAAGCAATCTTGAGCAAGAAAAACAGCTGGAGGCATAAGACTTCCTGATTTCAAGTTATACTGCAAAGCCATAGTAATGAAAACGATATGGTGGGCACCTGGGTGGCTCAGTTGGTTAAGTATCTGCCTTGGGCTCAGGTCATGATCCCAGGGTCCTGGGATAAAGCCCTGCATCAGGCTCCCTGATCAGTGAGGAGTCTGCTTCTCCCTCTGCCCCTTCCCCCGCTCATGCTCTCTCTCACTCTCTCGCTCACTTTCTCTTCTCTCTCTTGAATAAATAAGTAAAATCTTAAAAAAAAGAAAACAGGGGGTGCCTGGGTGGCTCAGTCGTTAAGCGTCTGCCTTCAGCTCAGGTCATGATCCCAGGGTACTGGGATCGAGCCCCGCATCGGGCTCCTTGCTTGGCGGGAAGCCTGCTTCTCCCTCTCCCACTCCCCCTGCTTGTGTTCCCTCTCATGCTGTGTCTCTCCATCAAATAAATGAATAAATAAAATCTTAAAAAAAAAAAAAAGAAAACAGTATGGTATTAGCATAAAAGCTGACACATAGACCAATGGAACAGAATAGAAAGCCCAGAAATAAACTGAGACATATAAAGTCAACTAATCTTTGACAAGGGCTCCAAAAATACAAAAAGGGGAGGAAAGAGTAATTTCTTTAATAAATTAGTTTGGAAAAACTATATATCTACTTGCAAAAAATGAAGTTTGACCCATATCTTTTGCCATACACAAAAACCAATTCAAAGTGGATTAAAGACTTAAAAGTAAGACCTGAAACCATAAAACTTCTAGAAGAAAACAGGAAAAAAGCTCCTTCACATTGGTTTTGTCAATGATTTTTGATATGGCACTAAAAACACAGGTAACAAAAGAAAAAATAAAATGGGAGTACATCAAACTAAAAAGCTTCTGCACAACAAAGGAAATAACAAAATAAATAAGCAATCTCCAAAAAGGGAGAAAATATTTGAAAACCATATTCTGCCAAAGAGTTAATATCTAAAATATATAAGGAACTCCTATAACTCAAGATCAGAAAAACAACCTGATAAAAATTGGGCTACAGACCTAAATAGACATTTCTCAAAGTAGGTATGCAAATGGCCAACAGGCATGTATGTATGCTCAACATCAATAATTGAAAAATAAATCAAAATCAAAATGAGGTATCACCTCACACTTAAGATGGGTATTAAAAAAAAAAGAGAGAGAAAGTTACAAGTGTTGGAGAGAATGTGGAACAAAGGGAACCCTGACATGTTGAATGGATTGTTGATCAGTATTGCCATTGTGAAAAATAGTATAGCGGTTTCTCCAAAACTTAAAACTAAGACTACCATATGATCAGCAATCTCATTCCTGGGTATATAGCCAAAGAAAATGAAATCAGGATCCTGAAGAGGTATCTTCATTCCCATGTTCATAGGGACATTATTCACAATAGCCAATATATGAAAACAACCTAAGTTTCATCAATGGATGAATGGATAAAGAAAATGTGGTATATACATATAAGGGAATATCATTCAGCTTCAGCCTTTAAAAAGAAGAAAATCCTACCATTTAAAACAACATGAATGGACCTGGAGGACATTATGCTAAGTGAAATAAGCCAGACACAGAGAGGCAAATACTGTATGATCTCGCTTTTATGTGGAATCTAAAATGGTCAAACTCACAGAAGCAGAGAATAGAATGGTGATTTCCAGGGCTTGGGGGACGGAGAAATGGGGAGATGATAGTCAAAGAATACAGAGTGACATGACTTTTGAATCACCTAATTTTTTCTCAGAAGTTTTTCTTACCATATTTTTCCTTTTAATAAATGATAAAAATCCTCAGTCTTATTTCTCAATTGGCGGTCATTGTTTTTCATGCTCAACAACTACCATGTGATTTGCTCAATGCATATGGACTACCACTTAAGCCTAGATCTTACTGTCTACCTCCAACTCAGTAAGTATGTACTCTATAGATTATTATCCGTTAGCCCTGAGGATTTATTTTAAATATGTGATCACTTAGAATTTTCCAATTTCTAAACTTCTTTTCTCATTTTTGAATCTACAAATGCTTATAATGGCAAAGTAACAAAAGCCAAACATAAAAACATGTTGTTATTATAGTTAATGTCCAAGGAATTCATGAGATCTGAATTTTGTCTGTGCATAGAAATGGACTTACTGCATAGCATAGAAAGTCTCTGAGTAGTTCTGTTCTTTAGTTTCTATAGTGGAAACTGCCCTTATAATATTTAGGGCATAAAACATCTGCATAAAGCCATGGTTATCAGTAACAAATATCATTCTAAATAGAAAAGGCCATGCCATATTTTGTCCATATTTGAACTTTACCCAAAAGAAACAGTAACTTGGAGATACTGGTGTAAAGTAAGTGGTATTTGCCTCCTAGGAAAATTATACCTACTTAGATGGTACTGTTTTCTCATCCAAAGTACCATCCAAAATATTCATAACCAATGGCCATGTATTCCTTGCATACAATTTCTGCAATTGTGTAGAATAGGTAGGTTTTTGGGAACAGAACATTTGCATTCTTTATATGAGGGACACTCTCATTTCGGAGTCTCTGGTTTTCTCTTCTCTCTCATTATAAGCTGTTTGTAATTTGGGGGGCATTGAGCCATTCTGGTGTGGTGTGTAATTTGTTTTGTTCAGCAGTTTCTTATCATGCATAGATGAAATGCCTTTTTTATCAATCATTTAAATTATTGTTTTCCTCTGGTGATGGATTTTTGCAGCTTCTGTATTTACTTTATTACTTGTGACTGAGGCATGTTTTCATACTGGGAACTGAGCAGAGGTTCGTGTTTAGTATTACTTCATCATCATTCAACACTACGCTCTCAGCCATATCTCTACGCAAAGAAAGAGGCAAGGAGTCTATAGGTTAAATAGTTTCAGTGAAATAACTCCTGCCTTCCTCCTAGCCTCAGCCTGCATTGCAAATGATGTTACACTTTTACAACCTATATTAACATAGTCTATTTCCTGTGTCCTATATTTCATATGGTTATGTTCTTGCCTTGAGCAGAAAGGGGACAGTGATAAAATGACATGAGCAGTTTTCTTCCCATCCTTTCTTTCCGAACTCAAATATGGATGTAAAATTTTTATGGAATGTCAGACGTATCCCTGAAGATTTAAGTGAGTGAATAAACTATAGACAAATTTCTCTAAATCTATTGAGGCTCTTACATAGCTAAAAAAAAAAAAAAAAAAAAAAAATTAAAACAAAACAAAACAAAAACACGAAAATGTACAGATGTGTTTAGTAGCTTATTTCTTCTAAATCTTCTGCTTAGTTAATTCCAATGGACCCGAACTTCCTCATTTATTCATAAAGTTAAATAATTGGAAAGTAGTTTTAGTTGTTTTTAAATCCCATCCCCATTCTTCAGTAGAACCAGTTGGAAATTGTTGTAGAAGATAAAAATCTATCCTGTTTGTTAAGATTCTCAGAGGAGCGAAGTCCACTTACCTCCTTGTTAATGATCCTACATTGCTCACTGCTTACTGACCCTGTTTTCTAAAGCCTAACTAAAATCCTAAAAATAATTTGAGTCTACTTCTTTTGTTCATTCAGAAGCAAATATAACAGTTCTTTTAGTAAGTCCCAGTGCTAGTCTCTGTAAAGCATGCATATTTGAGTCAGACACTGATCTTCCTGTTATAAAATGTTTTAGCCTTCTAGGGGTACCTGGCTGGCTCAGTCAGTGGGGCATATGATTCTTGATCTCAGGGTTATGTGTTTGAGCCCCACATTGGATGTAGAGATTACTTAAATACATATGAAATAAAATAAAATAAAATAATAAAATGTTTTAGCTTTCTAGAAGAGATAGTAAGCTAGGTGATTAAACAACTATGGAAAGCACCTTATAACAAAAAAAATTCACATAGTGGTATTATTGTTCAGTGAAATGTTCAGTTTCTTTCAGTTGGAGGGACATGGACTTCTTCTTGAGAAGAGCTGAGCTCAAGATGTATTAATGCTTGAAGAAGAGTTGTATGAAATCCAGGGCATTGGGACATATTATTTAAGGTTTTAGATGCCAGTAGAAAGATTTTGAAGTTTATTCTGGCAGGAGCAGAGCAAAAGCTTGTTTGAACCCAAGTACTGTCTTACGGATTTGGGCCAGCTACAGAAATATTTCTAAGCCTCAGTTTCTCATCTACAAGATCATGATAACAACATACAGGTTTCAACATATCTGTGAGGATAAAGTGAAATAGAATGTACAAAGTGTTTACCATAGTTCTTGGCACATAGAAAGTGCTCAGTAAGAAAAGGAAAGCTGATATTGGTAATGATGACAATTATAATACTATTTTATTGTGACAATAGCAAGCCATCAGGAAATTTTGAGCAGTGGAGTGTGATTATAGTCATATTTCAAGAAAATTAATTTAAGAATGGTATGTAAATGTAAGGAAACAATGGAGATCTAGGAAGTAAGGAGGATAGTTTTATGAAGAATATTCTAGATATTTTTTTTTGAAAGGCTCAATTAAGGGTAGGGACAATAATGAAGAATGACTGTGGGAAGGGTAATGGAGACAATATTAAGTCAAGGAGAAATTTTTTTCATTTTAGATAGAGTGATGTTTTGTATATTTAATTAGCCTCTAATTCATTTTTTAAGAAATCTGGTTCCTTTTGCTTACTGCTTATATTTTACAAAATATTTGGCACCCCTGTAACTCTATCCATGTCTTTCTTGTGTTCTGCATTAAAGTAATTAAAACCTTCATCTCAATCAATTTCCATAAGGCTTTTCAAAGGTTGGCAGGTGGCAAGTAATAATCCTATCAATTGAATAATTGAATTTCACAAAATTTAATTTAGGACACATGTTAAACTATAGTGTAAATAGATCATTATAAATTATAATTTTACTTTCCTTCCATTTCTTCAAGAAATAGTCATTTCTAGGGGCATCTGGGTGGCTCAGTTGGTTAAGTGACTGCCTTCAGCTCGGGTCATGATCCCAGGGTCCTGGGATCGAGCCCCACATCGGGCTCCCTGCTTGGCCAGAAGCCTGCTTCTCCCTCTCCCACTCCCCTGCTTGTGTTCCCTCTCATGCTCTCTCTCTCTCTGTAAATTAAATAAATGAATAAAATCTTAAAAAAAAAGAAATAGTCATTTCTAGCACCTGAACGGCAAGGGGAATTTGTCTAGAAAATTTCTCCAAAAGAGATTAGTATAGACCTTATTGGGTTTTGGTAAATTCACTTCATAGCAGTTGAGAATTTGTATTCAGGGATCAAAAGGACCTGTGTTCAATTCAGAGACTGTTATTTATTGAATATGTGACCTTGGGCAAATTACCTTTTCATCTAAGTCAGCTTATTTATCTGTAAGTTACAGGTAATAGAAGTACTCAACTCATGAGGTTATTGTGAAGATTAAAGAAAATAAAATATATATTTATCACATTGCCTGGTATATAAAATAATATTATTATAACTGCTATTATTACCATTAACATTAAGCTTCAAACAGTGTTATATAATCTCCATTCATTGTGCCTGAATTGTTCATGGTCCTATTTTGCTCCATTTATTTCAGTTCTTAACCACCAACCTATAAAGGAATGAGAAACTAGTTTTGTGTCATCAAGTTTGTTTCTAAAAGGCTCAACTTTGAGAGCATATGTTCCCAGTTGTCAAGATCCAAGATCTGTTGAAGAATTGCTTACATATCCAGAGTTCATTAATCAAATTTCTTCCATAGCAGCTAGGAAGCCTCTGAATAATCTTGGATACTACAGTAAAGAAATTTTTAAGACACGAACTCAGCTAATTTTGCATTCAGCTCCTATTCTGTGTCTTGAAGGCAAATATGAAATCATAATTATTGTTCTGAAATATGTTGTTTTCTTCCTCTTCTGACTGCTTAAGTCTTACTACTAGTCTGGTTTCTAGTTAATCTTCTCCCAGGAAATCTTGTTTCCAATGTTGTATGCAAATAATCAGAGATATAGGACTGTTAAAATAACCCCTCTATAATAATTTATTCCTTATTGCAACTTTTCTATGATAAATAAGGCAGGAGGGATCCTCAAACAGATCTGTATCTAAACAGTATCTGACAGATGTCAGAAACTGCGTAATTTCCTTTGGTGGTCTGCTGTTGTGCTTATCTTCCCTTATTTTCTGAAAGTTATGTCTATCATTGATCTCTGGCTGCACTTTACACTGATTTAATCTGTTCTTTCCACTTTAGAGATCAAGAACATCTGGTTACCATCTCCTCCTTACTAATCCTTTACACATTTGAAAACTATTAATAAATTACCACCAAATTTTCTCTCTTGCAAGCTAAATTATTTCAATTTCTTCAATCTTATCATTACTCAAAGGACCAATTTGCCAACTCTAAAATCATTTTTATGGTTTGTGCATCCCCTCTTTATTTCTCCAAACTCATTTAAAATTAGAAACTTTATAAAAGACATAGTTTTATAAAAATTATAGTCATCATTGATGAGCAGGTGGAGAATATGCTTTTCAGAGTTTACGCTCTGGAAAAATTTTAAACTGTGACCCAAAATGCTATATTAGTTCCAGGATAATTCTTTCCAACATGGGCTTAAAAAAATACTCTCTACTTCTATTGGTCTTCTGTCTCTAAATTCCATAAGCTTCAATCCATACACAGTCTGCAGAATGAATTACATACTTAGCGGAAAGACTGTTTTAGCTGGAAATCTAAGGTGTTCATATCAATGTAAAGTTTTGTAATATTCAATTTCAGAGTATGAAGTAGAAAAGACCAGATGTGCACATTAAGTGGAAGTTTTGGTAAAAGAAAAAAAAAATGTATATACTGGTATCAAGAGCAGAGGTGTTTATTAGCAAACTTCCCTCTGCTCTCTGTCCCCCGAAGTCTCACCTTTAAGATTGTTCATAGAAGCCTGTGCTTTATATTTATGGAATTTATCACAGTTTGGAATGTTCTATTTCTTTGTTCCACCACACTCTAAACTTGGTGAGAGCAGGGGCCTTGTCCTTTCTCTTGAAATCGTATCTCTGGTGTTTGGCATGTAGTAGACAATCTAGAAATATTTGTGGTTTGCACAAATGAATGATGTGTTATTTGTTGGTTGTACCTAAAGAGATAAGCAATTGCTCCTTCCCTACACCCAGTCAGTTTTGATGAGTGGGAGGTGGGGTATAGGATTTGGAGAAGAAATGACTTTGGAAAATCAGCGGTCCTTTGCTACTTTAGCTGGATTCTATAGCAGGACGGTCTAAATAACAAGATATGTCTTCTGTGAAATGTCTTCTCTCTTTGAAGTAAATGGATCTGGAGAGTTTTAGAGATGGGGAGACACAATAGGGCTGGTGAATACAGGTACAACTTGAGTAAAATAAGTACAATGAGAATGCATGGCTTTTTATCAAAGAGCCAACATTAGGACTGTTAAAATAACCCCTCTATAATAATTTATTCCTTATTGCAACTTTTCTATGATAAATATGCAAATAAAACATTCTCAATCTGGATTAGTACAGGATAATTCTCCTCACTTTCTGATCACTCACAGGGAGCCTATACATTTTATTTATTTCTTGTTTCTGCAGGCTAGAAATGTAATCTCCAGTAATATTCTTATAATACAGTAGCAGAAGTACACTATAACTATTTTTTAATATAAGAAATAGTAATAAAAATAATCTAAAATCTACTACACTCTAGATTCCTAATCTTTATGAAACTCCAAAGAATTTACTACATCTATAAAATATAAATTCTTTTTTTTTAAAAGATTTTATTTATTTATCCATGAGAGACAGAGAGAGAGAGAGAAGCAGAGGGAGAGGCAGGTTCCCAAGGAGCAGGGAGCCCGATGCGGGACTCGATCCCAGGACCCTGGGATCATGACCTGAGCCGAAGGCAGACACTTAACCATCTGAGCCACCCAGGCGCCCCCTAAAATATAAATTCTTATTAAAATTTATAGATTTATATAAAAGTATATGTAATATAATAAAATATGTCATGGGAATAACATTCACTTCATGGGAAGTGAAAATGGTATACCACTGGAGTAAGAATTAGAAGGCTGTGCTTTATATTTATGGAATTTATCACAATTTGGAATGATGTCACTGACGCTTTGTAATATGGAACTCATCTCTGGCCCTCCCTGTGTTTTAGTTGTCAAATCAGGAAACTGGTCTTACCAGTACTTTTTAAAAATTTTCACAGGCTTGGGGCCCTGTGTGGTTCAGTCAGTTAAGCATCTGCTTTTGGCTCAGGTCATGATCCTGGGGTCCTGGGATTGAGTCTCGCATCGGGCTCCCTGCTTGGTGGAAAGCTAGTCTGCTTCTCCCTCTCCGTCTGCTGCTGCTCCCCCTGCTTGTGCTCTCTCTCTCTCTCTCTCTCTCTCTGTCAAATAAATAAATTAAAGCTTTAAAAAGTTTTTTACAGGCTGAATATTCCTTGTCCTTCAACACCGATGTAAAATGGTATCCTGTTCAGAAATGGAGATACCGCCTCTATTTCCCATTTCTACTCTGTGTCCACACACAGGCTCTCATTACATTTTCTTTGAGATGGCAGCATTGTTCTAGGTCATTCCACTTCCTCCTTCCATGGTTGCCTCTCTTTTTTCCATATCGCCGCTGCCAAACTCAGTTTAATGAATGAAACTCAGGTTCTCTCACAATTGCCTTGTTTAGGAATTTACCATAGTTTGTTATTACCTATCACATTTGCATCTTTTCTTTCTTTGAAACTTTTAGACCTATCTGAAGCAGATACCACATGCTGTTTTTCAAATATACATTTCCCCCTTATTCCTTCTTCTCTGATACATAAGTATTCCACTGTGGCCAGTTGAAGATAAAATAAAACAGAACATGATCTCCCAGGTCCCTGGTACATGGAGGTGACTATGTGACAGAATTTTGGATAAAAGGAGGTGAGTTTACCAGAAGCTTTTGGGAGTGGTAAGTTTCTGTTTGCCCTTCATCTGCCTGGAGCACAGATACCCTGCTCACAGTGCAGGAACTATGTTGTAACCAGCATGCTAAAGATGGTAAGACTGGCGGAACAGAAAAAGAAAAGAATCCAGGATCTAATAGTGTCCTAGAGCTGCCATACTATCCCTGAGCTGTCCACCTCCAGATTCCTTATTGTGTAGGGTAAGTAATCTGTTCTTCAGCTAAGCCACTACAATGAAGTCTCTGGTACATGCAGCTGCACATTATGTTAAACTGATACATGCTCCACGAATTCAGCCTTATTTTTTACCAGCTTCCCTACCCCACATTTCAGTTATGCCATTGAAATTCACTCCTCTCCATTTCTATGTTTTGGGTCATGTACTTTTACCCCTTACTACCCACTCTGAAAAAAGGTTCCTTTTATTTACATTAGCCTTTCCAAATCTCAGCCATTCTTCAAGTCCACTCAAGTCTCACCCTCTCCGTGAAGCCTTCTCTCACAAACCAACCAGAATCTGAATTTCTACAGCACATTTGCTTTCCACCACACTACACTACACTGTTATTTGTTCTGTAATTTTGTTCACTTGTGTTAACACTTTAGAGTACATATTCTTTAAGGGCTGGACTATTCGTAAACTTATTAGGATATATGTTCCTGAAAGGCAGAGCCAAGTGTTACATCCAACTCTGTTCCTTCCCGCCCTCTTCCTCCAGTACCACTATGCAACATGAGTGCTCAAAAATACCCTTTGGGTGTATGAAGCAGTACTTCATCCCTCCCCAAACAGCAAGCCCATCTCCCCCCAGAGATCCAGCCCAGAGCCAGATTGAACTCACAAACAGGCAAAACATATATGCAGAGACTTAGGACATTTTAAATGACTCAGTGATTAATGATTAGTTATATTCTAAACTTACCTTTTTAACCAAGAAATGTATCCATTAGCAGTCCTTTATTGGAGGTATGCTCACTCTCAAATGTTTAGCAGATAATTTAAAACAAAACCTGTGTGATCAGTTTTCTCCCATCCAACTTACTGATTGTATAGGAATTTTTTGAGGGAACATTTATGAAGTTGACAGAAACTTAATAAATTACATGTTTGTTTACCTTTCTATCCTCAATCAATTACATTTGAATAAGGAGATACCTAGAAAATAAACCTTTGGAGAGTGAAAGAGTTGCAACTTAAAGATTTTCTGAAAATCTTAAATCTTTCTAATAAAGAATCTTGTATATTATTTTAAAACTCTAACCACTGTCTCTCCGAGGTCTGAATGAACAGATTGTGTTAGTATTAAAATCACAGCAGTCATTCTAACATAAAAACCACCAAGGGAAAAATAAAGATATGAATGCAATAGGATTTTTTCACACTCTATAAAGTTTTCCTCTTGTTAAGCTTTAAAGATTTTCTAGTGTTTGCTCATATCAGCACTATTTCTAAAATATCTGACAGTTGTTAGACTGCCTACAATAAATGAAGTAGTACTGAAAATAAGGAACGTGCCTACACCAGCCATTTGAAATGAAATACTTTGGAGAAAGTGGAATTGCTTTCGTTCTAAGGAAGCGTTTACAGTCTATGTAGGCATTTACCATTTTATGAGCTTTGTATTATGCAAGTTTGGAATGTTCTTTCCATTCAGTCCTCTTAATTTTTTAAAGCACACTCCTGCTCTTGTTGGAAGAAAATGGTCTGTGGTTCATGGCAGTGCTAACATAAGCTTGCATCATACTACATGGGCCTTACCTGTTTTTCTGGCTCATTGCCTGTGAATGCCAACTCAGGTATCCCTTCTCTACACCCACTGTCTTCTCTACCTCACCTTCCATGTTTGTGCTGGTTTAGGTTCAAACTACAAAATTTATATTGTTACATTGTTAGCTTGACATTTAAACTTGTATCTTTCTGGGAAAAAAATAAATAAATAAAAGTCTTTTGGGTTCTGTAGATGAGTATTGCACCAGAAAAGTATGAGAAATTTTTCCTGGCATAATGTACCAAGGACAGGTGGAGGCTCTGATGAAGAAGTATTGATCCTTCCCTCCTAGAGTTGGCTATCGGTGGCACTTCTATGGCTCCATGGTTTCATGGTCTCTATTGAGACCAGGAGGCGGATCTGTCTAGAGGAGCCTCATCAAGTTGTGTAGCAGCTCTGATTGGTTGAAATGCCTTTGGAAAACTGAAATGACCATTCATCTATATTACTTCAGATTTTAAGTGTTACCCCTTTATAAAGCAATCTACTCCTCCATATATTTAAAAGAGGGAAAGCTTGTATTGCTAGTGTAAGAGTATGAATTTAAGGAATAAAGTAATCTTTAGATTAAATTTCCTAAATTTAAAATACTCAAAAGTCCATTTTCAGTGATTTCACTCCTTACCTTGGCCATTGTTGATGAGTAAGTAAGAGGTTGTTAAGAATCTCATAGCAGGGGCACCTGGGTGGCTCAGTCGTTAAGCGTCTGCCTTCAGCTCAGGTCATGATCCCAGAGTCCTGGGATCGAGCCCCACATCAGGCTCCATGCTCCTTGGGAAGCCTGCTTCTCCCTCTCCCACTCCCCCTGCTTGTGTTCCCTATCTCGCTGTCTGTCTCTGTCAATAAATAAAATCTTAAAAAAAAAAAAAATCTCATAGCAAGGGATACTCACAAGTCCTTACAGAATTAAAAAGATTTGAGCCATTAGGAAATTCTGGCCACAGAACCCAGATTCAGATGCAAGACTCCAGTCCTTGGAGTGGCCTTGTTCAGAGAGCAAATACTCCATCCCAGAAAGAGACTTAGTTATTTGGTACGTTACCAAGTCAGATACTCAAGCACGAGAAGTTGAGATACCAGAAGGGGATTTTTTTTTTCCATTGTGTGCCCAGAGCATAAAATCAAGGTCAGAATAGCAGCAACAAGACTTCGGTTTTGAAATAGAGCTAAATAAATTTATCCATATATAAACATGACTGATTTATGAGTCCATACTTGGGATCAAATGTGATGAGAGATTCAGCGGCTAAAACTAGGTATGTATACATGTGTGTTTATGTCCATGTGTGGAAATATTGCACATGTGTAGGCTCTTGAGTGCTTCTGCTCCCTGTCAAATATGCAACTCAGGTAATAGAGGTCTATTTTACAAAGATATATACATTTTGCCTGTGACCTCTACTTGATAGCATTATATTTGGAAATAACCTTAATTTTTTGAAGACACAAACTGTGTGAAACTCGTAAGTTTTTCTTGGATTTTTAAGTGCGTATAAATCATTGTTATTATCTCTAAGAGGTGGTTCTTAAGGTCAAATTCTGTCAGCACAATAGCAACAGAGATAGAGTACGTGGTAAGTACAGCTGCAATCCTAAAGCTGCTCAGGTCTTTAATGCTTTCTTTTTGTACTCTGCTGATGACCAATGTTGAGGGAAAGTGTAGGTTTCTTTTAGCAGTTTCTATTTGTGTGGCAAACTTTGCTTTCTTATCTTTCCCAATTTACTAGCCACAATGAGTTTAGCTTACTTGCTGAGGACTATACAATTTTCTTACTTCCTATGTTATCTGTGATAACAGGGATGATCATGAAGATCTGAAGGTGCTTTCTCTAAAAACAAAAACAAATTCTGTTAATTTAGGGCTTTGTCACACATCCAACTTTCTTCTACTTCTTCTATATCCATGAAGTCTATATAGTGCCATCTAAATTTTTTAAATGTTATTTGTTTTACTTATAAGACTCATCATTAAACTGCAAACATCTCAAGGGTAAAATATTAATGTATTTGATATGAGTTGGGTAAATAAGATTTTATCCACATACCTTGGTGTTTTAACCTAGACTGAACCCCCCTCAAAAGGAAGTAAACGCTGGGTCAATACAAGATTCTGAGGTATCAAAGGTAAACTAAACTAGTGCTATGTTCATTGTTCACTGCTGTTTGATAATCACATTGTCTATTGCTGAAATATTGGTCAAAAATCATCTCCTCAGAACAAATCTAAATGCCTTATTATCTATATCCATGCATTATCTATATCCTGCAGTTCACATACCTGCCTGTTGACTTTAGACAATATAAATTGTCTCTCTAAAAACTAGCTAAAGGGCGCCTGGGTGGCTCAGTTGGTTAAGCGACTGCCTTCGGCTCAGGTCATGATCCTGGAGTCCCGGGATCGAGTCCCGCATCGGGCTCCCTGCTCGGCAGGGAGCCTGCTTCTCCCTCTGACCCTCCTCCCTCTCATGCTCTCTGTCTCTCATTCTCTCTCTCGCAAATAAATAAAGTCTTAAAAAAAAAAATTAAAAACTAGCTAAAAACAATAATGAAATGTCACTTTTGTTTTTCTAACAAATTAGCAAAATTAAAAAGAAAAATTTAATGACATTTTCTTAAAGTGGGGAGATATAGAAATAGATACTCCAATATAGTTTTGATAGGAGTATACATTGCAACAGTATTTCAAAAAACAATTTTTATCTGTAAAAATTTCTCAGATTTTATGACCCGACAATCTAAAGAAGCTGTTCTACAAAAACAGTAGCGTGACAAATAAAGATATAGAAAAATATATACATCGCAGCATTTGTTGCAGTCTTGCTTTTAATAAAAATTGGAACGTGCCTAAATTGACTTCAGTAGGAAAATGGTTGAATGGAATAAAGTATGGTACACACATGCAATGTATTATCTCAGTTAAAATTAATGAATTTGTACACACAATAATCTGGAAAGATGTACATGAAAAGTTTTTAGCTTTAAAAAGCATCAAGGGATACAGTTTAATTCCACTGTGTTAAAAAACTTTGGGAAAGTATATGTATATATATACATATATATGTAAATATGCATATATTTGACTTCATTTACAAATATATAAGAAATACAAATTTTGGAGGCCTAGAGGGAAATATTGAATAACATATCAAAAACTTAGAAATGTTTTCCTTTGATGGAGAAACACCAGAGCAAATTTCACTTATTTCACTTACGTGGGTAATTTTTACTTTTGGAGGCATTTTAGTATGTGTGCATGGGGGGGGGTATACTTTTAAGTAATAATAATAATAATAAATGTTACCAATTTTGTACTCCTTAAAAATGTAGCTAAAACACCTCTCTTTCAGTATTTGTACGAGTAAAAACAATTATATATGTAAAATTCATGACATATATTTGGCTTTCAAATTCATAAACTGCATTATTATGAAACTGTTCTTCTCAATTATTGTTATGATGAGGACAATTTTATCATCAGTTTGCTGTTTATTTATTTATTTATTTATTTATTTATTTTAAGATTTTATTTATTTATTTGAGACAGAGAGAATGAGAGACAGAGAGCATGAAAGGGAGGAGGGTCAGAGGGAGAAGCAGACTCCCCGCCGAGCAGGGAGCCCGATGCGGGACTCGATCCCGGGGATCCAGGATCATGACCTGAGCCGAAGGCAGTCGCTTAACCAACTGAGCCACCCAGGCGCCCCAGTTTGCTGTTTAAACAATTCACAATCATTATCAAATACCCACAGTATAAAATTCTTTTGTAATTCTTAAGATGATTATCAGAATCTTCCCTCATTTTTCCTTAGGACCTCAGGATTTTGTAATATCTATGATTCTGAGAGTGTGCTGAGCCTATACTGGAAAATAATCATGTATCTGTTCTGACCTTTTGACCTCTGATTCCCACTGACAACCTTAATATACACTTCTAAGAATGTCTGTTAACTATTACAAATCCAATTAACCTTAACTATATCCAATTTGTAAGAATTGCTTAGTGAAATTCCAAGGCTCTGTTTTTCTTGAACTTCATCTCTCATACAACCCAAATGCTCACTGAATACTCAGTACATTCCATCAGTTATTCACACAATCACACATTTTGCCATTCGTATCTTTATCCCTTCACCAATTAATTGAATTTATCAGAAGTTGTGATTTTTTGGTCTTTTACAAAAATATGTTTATAATTTTTCATCCTCACTAGAATGTAAGTTTCAAGACAGCTAAGATAATGTCCATCTCATTCACCATTGTTCTCTACATTTAGCACAGTTCCTGATGTGCGTGCAGGTATATATTTCAGTGTGTATGGCTACTTGGATAAATACTGGGCAAACATTTTAAAATTTAATTAACTTTCTAATTTATTCATTAAACACATGTTTGTTGAGAGTTCTGTTTTGCCTAGCCTTATGTTTGATGCTGAAGATTCAAAATTTATATTAGATCCAACTCGGGTAGCCCTCAAATTTGAGTGAGAAGTAGAATTATGATTTTTTTTTTTTAAGATTTTTTAAAATTTATTTATTTGACAGAGAGAGATACAGCGAGAGAGGGAACACAAGCAGGGGGAGTGGGAGAGGGAGAAGCAGGCTTCCCACCGAGCAGGGAGCCCGATGCGGGGCTCGATCCCAGGACCCTGGGATCATGACCTGAGCCGAAGGCAGATGCTTAACGACTGAGCCACCCAGGTGCCCCCAACTCAAACATTTTTTTTTTTTTAAAGATTTTATTTATTTATTCATGAGAGAGAGAGAGAGAGGCAGAGGGAGGAGCAGGCTCCCAAGGAGCAGGGAGCCCGATGTGGGACTCGATCCCAGGACCTGGAATCATGACCTGAGCCGAAGGCAGACGCTTAACGACTGAGCCACCCAGGCGCCCTAGAATTATGATTTTTATGCCAAAGTCAAAACTGAATATTTCACTGTCAGATCAAACTCATTACTTTTTCCCGAAAGCATTTGAGTTATTCTTTTTATTCTCAGCCTGAGATTTAGTATAGAATACTCAAAACCTAGGTCACAATTTTCTTTTGTTTTTGTTTTCCACTCACTTATGAATATTATTTAGGAAACAGTGATACACTAACTTAAATTTCCTGCTCGAAACGAAGCGAAAACATCTATAAAAGATCTGTAAGTAATAAACTCAATTTTTAAAGAGAGCATAACAATTTTTATATAAATCTCAAATCAGTTAATTACCTATCTCAAATGCTTGTTTTATGTTAAGGCTTCAAAAAGTAAAGAGATAACTGTTGGAAGGTGACAAACTGTGAGGACTTTTCCTTTTTCTAAACCTTTTTTTCTATAAAATAATAAGCTTATGGGAATCTCTCTATAATTAGAGAAAAACTGACTTATGTCTAGATTAGAGTCACTAAAGCAGATTAAAAAGAAATGCTCCAAGTCTCACAAATACTTTATATGGGGGACATATCTTACAGAGCCTGGAATTTTTTCTTTCCTTCCAAAGATCCTGAATCGAAAGGGAAATAGATACCTCCTGACTAATGCAGGAAGAATACCTTAGGCATACATTTCATGTGATAATTGCTTTTCTTTTGCATTTAGGAACTACAGGCAAAAGTGAGAGAAATGTAACTGGTTTTATTACCCAGAGGGAAAGCAATCACTATGCTTGTCAGGTCTGTGAACATTTCCCCCATCCTGGGAAATCTTTGAAAAATAAAATCATGTTGGTGGCTATCTTGCAGTGCACTCAATTAAAGTTAAGTTGTTAGATTTTTCCCTAAGAAATGTCAGCTACTACCCTTATCAAATATCTGACCAGGTCACATGGAAAATAAACGTGTTCACGCTATACTATCTGCATTTGTCAGGGACTGAGCTAAAAAGAAAAACTGATGAGTATTTCATGGCTATTCATTCTAGTTTTACTTGGGGCAAATTATATTCATCCTGTAAACTCGTTGACCACAAACTGTTCTCTTTTGCTGCTTGATTTGCTTCTAAAATATGGTGACAATACAGAATTTTATAATTAAAAGTGTAGATCAAATGCAACTGGTCTGTGCCTAGGCTGGATGAAAAGTTGAAGAAATCTGCCTTATCAAACATTAATAGAAAAAAGATACAATTAGAGACTGGCTGTTCTGTTGAGACTATAACTAAACCTGTGACTTTAGCTACTGTGGAGGAGAGAGTGGGAGAAAGAGAGAATGAGTGAATAAGATGGTAATTGGGTTTTTCAGATTGTTCTATGTGGAAAATGTCACATTTCAGAGATTCTCTGCCTTTCTTTCCAGGATAGAAGGTGAGATCAAGAAGGCTTTTGTGGGTTTAGAAAGGGCAAATTGCCTCATCAGTCATCCACTCCATCTTCAACTACTCTAATAAGTCTCATTCCAGTGCTCAGCTGAGGCACAGACTCAAGGCCAAAGTCGACTCCTGAGATATAAGAAGAGTAGCATGTATTTTTTAGACTAGAGAACTTGGGAAAAATTAAAACAAAATCTACTGTACTGGCCCAGTATATATTCTCAGAATGAGATTGTCATGATCTTAAATCAAAATCCTCTGTTTGCCAACGCTTGCTTTTCGTGATTGAGTTATCTCTAATTTTAGCCATTTGTACCCTATGGTATTGTTTCCAGTTATTTCAAAGAGCAATGAAAATTGCCAAAGCCGTTCAAGGCTTATAGGCTATGTAACTTTATCTGCCCTGCCTCTAAATTTTTATCAAAGGGTGGTGACATCACCTGAAAATGACTTCAATTCTAATATTTTCTTCTATAGATTTTGCTAAAGATGTCCATTTGATTCTTAGAGAGATGCAACTATGAATATTCTTTGAAGGTTTGTTATTACACTTTTACTTTACTAAAATTTCATCTCCATAGATGAAACTATTCTTTTTTTTTTTTTAAGATTTTATTTATTTATTTGACACAGAGAAAGAGAGCGCAGAAGCAGGGGGAGTGGCAGGCAGAGGGAGAGGGAGGCAGAGGGAGAGGGAGAAGCAGGCTCCCCGCCGAGCAGGAAGCCTGATGCAGGGCTCTATCCCAGGGCCCTGGGATCATGACCTGAGCCGAAGGCAGAAGCTTAACAGACTGAGCCACCCAGATGCCCCTAAATGGAACTATTCTATCACTATTTTGTCCACTCATGTTTTCAAAGGACTCCCAGCCCAAGGAATATTCACCATAATTAGTTTTACAGTTATTCCAACTATATTTGGTTTCTACAGTGTTCTATATCATCCTAATTATTTTTTTCATTTTTCCAATATTTTTCTTATCTCGGGTTTCATTTATATGAGAGACACAAAGGAGTTTGCACAAGTCACATCCCTGCCGTATCTAATTATATTAAATGCACCGCACCGTGGAAGCAGTAGTATCCACAACAGAGCAATGATGGAAAGAAGGAAAACTTCTTTATTACTTTATTCTTCTCTCTCAAATGAGTAATCTGTTTGTATTACTTTTGGCTGTTACTTTAGATTTTTTTAAAGCTCCAAATATGAATGCGTTTTACATGGAGCACTTGTTTCATTATGACTGAAAAAGTAAGTTATCTCAGGAAGTGATACAGTATCCATGCCAAGAAAACATGAAAATATTGACTCTTCAGGAAGGAACTAACTTAGCAAAGGAGTCTAATAATAAGGGCACATATATAAATTATTAACAAAGCAAAGAATGTGTTTAGCTCAGGAGTTACCATTAAAAATATTAAATATAATCAATTTAGATATTTGTGGAAAGAAAGGCTCTAGACTCTAGATGAGCAGTGGAACCATTGTTGAGTAAAGGCCAATTTCTTGGCAGTGATGACTGAAATTAGTAGTATCAAGTAAACAGCTAAAATGTCCAATTGTGAACCAAATCTTGTGGAACTTTGGATTCAAAAGATTAACTACAAATTACGGTGATTTTAAGGCTTTGCTTATTACTCTTTGCTTATAAATTTCTTTGCAGTTCTGAAAATACACCATCAGAGGATTATAGAAAGTTAAGGCTGAAATTGTACTATGAGCTACCAAATCTAATGAATGTTCATTCCAGAGGCAAACATACCAATACTTCACTGTGTTCACTTTAATTCTGCCAATGTCAAATATGATTTCAAACACTCTTCAAATATATGTTTATTTGTCCATTAAATATATATAATTCCGTTTCAAACTTATAATGCCCATATCTCTCTAATAATGTAGTATTTAATTATTTGTTTTATCATAAAGGCAATCTCCAGATGTTTCCATTGTCCTTATTAAATAGGGATATAGCTTCATAAGGGGAAAAAGATGGACAGCGTGCACAAGTAACTTGCTATTAAAGCAGGTAATTGCTAATTTCCAGATCACACACTGAGCCTACATCATTTTTCAGGTAATATTTTATTGAAATATCGTACAAAATGTGTTTTATAGTATAACTACAGAAATTAAGACAGAAATCTGTTTAAGTAACCATCTATGCATGCTGCCAGCTTGAAGTAGGGCCGTTTGGGGTAATTGACTATATGAGGCAGTAAGAGATGGAAAGAATATCTTAGTTTCACACAGGCTTTATTTTCTGTGTTGAGTAGTGCAAAAGAAGAGAAGTTGGTAAGCAAAAGCACCAAAAATGCTTTAGACTGTGTTTTTGTTACTCTTCCAAGTATTTTTTTCCAGACTATACCTTGAAAGAGTTTAAATCTGTATTTCATACCTGTAGTGCATATACCAAGTGAAAAGCCTATGCTATATACTAAACAGTGAATAAGGTGAAAAAAAAAAAAGATATGATTAGGAAGTCTCTGTTATATTATATTACCATATCATGAAGCTTTCCTTGAAGATTGATGTTTATAGTGAATATAGTTATTCTTAGTCAAGGGCCATGGGAAGCTGAGGTTTTAATTCTGTGGATACCTAACCACCCCCAAACTCCTCCTCAGATACTTGTAAGGGTGTGGACAGTCAACATGGGTTTCTACCATCTGTCTTAAAAGAATCTCTTTCTTTAGCAAGATTTCTGCTCCTCCTTCCCAGCTATACAGTTTCTAGTACTGTGAAATATTTCACTTAACCTGTTCCATTTTTTTATATCACGTTCTACATAGATTTCTAGTTTATTCCCTATGAAAATTATATTGGCATATAAATACTCAACTGTATGAATTAAGATAGAAAGGATCACCAGCTTATTCAGGACTTTTTTTCTTTGATAGAAACACATGGGTCTGTCCCTGAGCATAGGCAATTGGGCACATTTTTGGGGGGTACTAGTGTTTAGCCCTAGAGCTTAATATGAAAACAAAAAAGAAAAGTGAGTCACCATGGGTGATTGGAACAAGAATGTAGAAATTGATCTAGTTTATAATCAGTGGAAAAGCAGAATATCAATTTAACTACCTTTTATGCCAGTAGGCCAGGGAACATAGTCCTTAATTAGAAGAATATGAACTCTACTATTTCCAACATATTTTTAAAAATTTAAGCTACTTTATTAAAAACATTACTTCCCTGTTTTTATATGTTTCTGTATGAGGAGAACGAGTGACACAGACCTACAGGCGTAAGCACAAGATTTCAGGGATTCTGGAATGCTACAGTATTTCTGTCTCTAGTCATTCCTACTGAAGATAACTTCTTCTATTTCTTTATAATAATGTCACATGGTAAATTAGTATAAAGAAATGCATAATAAGACTTATGCCAACATCACACATCTGAATCCTTTTTAATCCATGTAAAAGCAGACTTTCCTCCCTTTACTTTTAACAAGGTTAATTCATAGAAATCTCTATAGGACATTTCTCTTGATTGAGAAAGACTTGTAGCCCTTTAAATATTAGAGCTGTGCTGGAATGTCCATAAATAATTCCTACTCTCCACAAACCAGAGTGCTAGTAAATGTGCAGACACTGCAGATTTTTACTGTTTTCTCTGCTTGCATTCATATTACAATAAATGAGGATAGATTTCTAATATCCATTTCTATTACATGCATTAACTGAAGCTGTGGGGGTAAAATGAAAAAATTGCTGTGATTTGAGACACTGGCAAGGCCCATATGCTTATGTGTGGGCAGAAAATTCAGTATTTCTGCTGTGTGTGGTTTTTTGTTTTTCTTTTTTTTTGCTTTTTGTTTGTTTGTTTTTGGAGTAGCTTAAAATGTTCTAGGGTTTGCTAAAGGTTGCAGAGCCTTCATGCACCATTTTGTTAGTTTAATTGTAGCCCTTTCTGTTAATATTTTTTGGAAGGATGACCAATTTCAATTAAAAAGCCTGAACTGAGAGAAAAATTAAGCCAAATTGAAATGTACATGAACAAGTTTGTGTACTTCTTGGCATTCTTTTCTTTTCTATGGATAATTAGCATGAAAATGCACTGTAAAATTGAATTATAAAGAAGTTGTCTTTCTATCCACAAGTGAAATTAAAATAAATCTGGTATTTAGGACAGTATAATTTCTTTTATAAATGTTGATTTGCCTGTGTCTCAACTGATTTGTTTACTATGGAGGAGTTTAAAGATGTGAGTTTCCATACCCGTAAACTTTTTGGTGGAATATATACCTGCATATCCCCATTATTTGGCAATGCGCATTATAAATACTTGCCAAAAGGGATTAGAAAATCAATGACAGAGTTGGAATGTGGTCTCTAAAGACTTAAATTAATGGAATTCTGCTAGAGACATAAAAGTTGTTTCCCTGCTGTTCACATCTGTTGCATCCCAGAAAAAAAGAAAATGTTATGTGAGAGCTGATGCTTGCATAGCTGACTTCCTGATTTGTGCTGATGATAACTGAAGCTTCAACCTTGGCATCTTCCACTGCAATTGTCATCAGCAAGGTAGGAACACATCCCTGAATTAAATTAGAATTCAGTGTGAAATCTGATTTGTTTGACAGAAATTCACTTTTTAGTCTAATCTGTAGAAATGCAACTGTTTGAAAAGTACTACAACAAAAGTTGAAAACATTACTAAAGGTAATCTACCTGCAAAAAAAAAAAGTACTTTTTGAAAAGTTTCCTCATAGAGAGGAAAAGGAATCATAAATACCATACAAAAGTTAAGGCCACAACAAAGGTGAGGAAAAATCCTGGCCTCAGCCACAAAAGCCTGATGAAAGGACATAATTAAATGTTTTATAAACCTGAGTTTATAACCAGTTCTAACTCACTATTTTTTTTCTTTCCCTCTTTTCCTTCTTTTTAATCTTCTTTTGCACTGTACAAACATCTGCCCTAGTCTTTTACCTCCCTAAGAATAAACATAGTATTAGTGTCAGGGATTTCTTTAACAAGATAAAGAGTATAGGAGGAGAAGTTTGGGTACACTGATGAATTAAGAGCAATGTTCTGTGGGACAGCCAAATTCACACCTGGAGGTAATGGGAATTCCCTGACTTTGAGATACAGACAGGAAAGTGAATAAAATGTAGGCGGCAGTTAACACGATGGAGATAGGTGAGATCATTTAACAACAACAACAACAAAAAAGGTGAAGATAAAGGGGTTAAGTGAAGAAGAAAAATACCCAGCAAAGATACTGAGAATAAATAACTATAGTGGCAGGAAAAGAATCAGTGTCTTAGAAATTATGAAGTGAGAATTTAAAGTAAAAGGGAATGGTTACTAGGATTGCATGCTGCAGAGAAGTTAAGTCAAAGTTAGGGTTGAAAGTGGCTATACGATTTGAGTATTACCAGCTTATTAGATAGTTATTGGAGAGCAAAGTGAGCCCAGAAAGAGATTTTCAAGATAGAAGAAGTAAACAAACATGAATTAAGCACTGAAAAATAGTGAGAGTAACCTCTTAGCAAACTGGACATAGAGAGATAAATGTGAGGATGATAGATTGATAGATTGATGATACTTTCTTAATGTATCATTCATGGAGCCTATTTGGGAGGAAAATATATGGAGAAGGGATTTAAAATCTCGAACCAAGCTATTTATTTCAGTGATTTGAAATATAGGTGCTATGTTTTTATTCCTGCTTGAGATTATAAATTAATGGACTTGGAAGGAAACTTGTCTTGATACAAAACAAATTTAAAAAGTAAGAAGTAGAGTTCCAAGACTGGATACAAAAAAAGTTCAAGATGGAATACAGGAAGAATGCTATGCTAAAAAAGTTAATGATAATCCTTAGCAGCATGACAGATGGAAAATTATAAGAAAATATAGAAACAAAAGAGTCAAGGAGCAGTATAGATTCCTCACAAATTATTAGAAGTTTTCAAATTTTAAAATAATTTCTAATGGAACTATAATGAGTGTAGTCATGAGAAGGTTGAACAAAACCATGTTATTATTAACCCCAGGAAGAAGAGATAACTAGCCATGTCATTCCAAAAGGAAGATGGATGTAGACACTTTCCTGGGGTGGGGCAAAGTTTGGGAGCATGTGCCCGGCAAATAGGCCATCCTCAAGGTCCATCCATCCTTTTTTATTTATTTATTGGTTTTTCCTTTTATCAGTTATACTTGCACATAGTGTAAAGTATCACATATTTCTACTGGTATTCCTGTAGAAATATTCCACTGCAATTCTTTCTCAGCAGCAATTCTTTCTATTTCTTTTAGCTGGTAATTTTGAATATCAACGCAATGTCTCTAGATAATAGCCTTCTATTATTAGTTCTTATTTGTTTTTGTTTTTGTTTTAGAGCATTATATTTTTACATCCAACTATGGAAAATAAAGACTTAGTTTAGCTCTTGTTTTCTTTCCTGTTTTCTCTACTTTTAAATTTAAATTGTTCTTCTAGAGGGGCGCCTGGGTGGCTCAGTTGGTTAAGCGACTGCCTTCGGCTCAGGTCATGATCCTGGAGTCCCGGGATCGAGTCCCACATCGGGCTCCCTGCTCAGCGGGGAGTCTGCTTCTCCCTCTGACCCTCTTCCCTCTCGTGCTTTCTGTCTCTCATTCTCTCTCTCTCTCAAATAAATAAATAAAATCCTTTAAAAAAATAAATAAATTTTTCTTCTAGAGCTAATTTTTCTTTCTTGTTTCATTTTCATATGTGCATGTCTCTAATTCAACCCAGACTTTTGTCTACTACCTATTACCTATGTCATCTGTCAAGACATTTTGGTGCATCAAGTATTCTGTCGCTTTCTCTTTATGTAAAAGTCTCATGTTGAATAATCTCACCTATTACAATCTGGATGGGCTGCTCCCTGTACCTGAGTACAACTATCATCCTGGAATCTCTCCTCTGCATCATCCTCAGGACACTTTCATCACTCTCTTATGTTTTGCCTTTCATTCATCTGTCCATTAGTCATCTATTCATACTTTTTGGCTGTGTATGTAATTTGTTAGGTACTGTTTTAGGTGCTGGCTATATACCAAAGGGCGGGAAGAAATAAAATTCATTATTCTGATTGACTTTATATTACAGTGATAGTCAAAAGATAATTCCCTTCAGTAACATTTTCCACCTCTATATAGATGTCTGATAAGAAGTATAAGAAAAAACAAATATTCATGGTGTTCTGTGGAGAAATAAGTGTTTCATTATAATTATAGCTTATCATGCACTACCTAAAAGCAATTTTAGAAAGTCAACAGAACTTTCTGTACTTTTCCATCTTACTAGTCTTTTCTATAGTTTACTCCACTGTCTAAAAAGTGTTTAGGAGGCACTCAAGATGAAACCTCTTTCAGAAATTTTGGAACTCACTTAGTAAGATTCTGCAAAAAGCATTAATGGACTTTTCTGATTTTTACCTCAAAGGGAGTTATGTGAACTTTGAGGACCATGGGGAAGATATATTTTTTTAAGTTTTTATTAAAATTCCAGTTAGTTAACATACAGTGTAATATTATTTTCAGGTGTACAATATAGTGATTCAACACTTCCATACAATAGCCAGGTTTCATCACAGCAAGTGCCCTCCTTAATCCCCATCACCTATTTTCCCCATCCTCCCACCCACCTCCCATCTGGTAACAATGAGTGTATTCTCTATAGTTAAGAAGCTGATTCTTGCTTTGTCTCTCTCTCTCTCTCTCTTTTCCCCCCTTTTTACCTTTGTTTTGTTTCTTAAATTCCATATATGATTGAAATCATATGGTATTTGTCTTTCTCTGAATGACCTATTTCACTTAACCAGATACTTTCTAGCTCCATCCATGTCATTACAAATGGCAAAATTTCATTCTTTTTTATGGCTGAATAATATTCCATTATATGTATATTACACACACACACACACACAGCACTTCTTTATCTTTTCATCAGATGATGGGCACTTGGATTGTTTCCATAATTTGGGTTTTGTAGATACTGCTGCTGTAAACATCAGGGTGCATGTATCCCTTTGAATTAGTATTTTTGTATTCTTTGGGCAAATACCTGCAAATGCAGTTGTTGGATCTAGGATAGTTCTGGGGTTTTTTTATTGTTTTATTTATTTTTATTTTTTTTAAAGATTTTATTTTATTTATATGACAGAGAGACACAGCGAGAGAGGGAACACAAGCAGGGGGAGCGGGAGAGGGAGAAGCAGGCTTCCCGCGGAGCAGGGAGCCCGATGTGGGGCTCAATCCCAGGACCCTGGGACCATGACCTGAGCCGAAGGCAGATGCGTAATGACTGAGCCACCCAGGCGTCCCTAGGATAGTTCTGTTTTTAACTTTTTCAGGAAACTCCATACAGTTTTCCAGAGTGGCTGTACCAGTTTGCATTCCCACCAACAGTGCAAGAGGATTCCCCTTTCTCAGCATCCTTGCCAGCACCTATTGTTTCTTGTATTGTTGATTTTAGCCATTCTGACAGGTGGGAGATGATATCTCATTGTAGTCTTGATTTGTATTTCCCTGATGATGAATGATGTTGAGCATCTTTTCATGTTGTCTGTTGGCCATCTGGATGTCTTCTTTGGAAAAATATCTGTTCATGTCTTCTGCCCATTTTTTAATTGGATTATTCATTTTTGGGGGTGTTGAGTTGTATCAATTCTTTATATATTTTGGATACTAACTCTTTATCAGATATGTCATTTGCAAATATCTTCTCCCATTCAGTAGGTTGCCTTTTAGTGTTGTTGATTGTTTCCTTTGCCGTGCAGAAGCTATTGATTTTGATGTAGTCCCAGTAGTTTATTTTTGCTTTTGTTTTGCTTCAGGAAACATAATCTAATAAGAAGTTGCTACGGCCAATGTCAAAGAGCCAGTCTATGTTCTCCTCTAGGATTTTTGTGGTTTCAAATCTCACATTAGGCCGTTAACCCATTTTGAATTTATTTTTGTGTATGGTATAAGAAAGTGGTCCAGTTTCATTCTTTGCATGTTGCTGTCCAGTTTTCCATATACCATTTGTTGAAGAGACTGTCTTTTTCCCATTAGATATTCTTTCCTGCTTTGTCAAAGATTAATTGACCATATAGTTATGGGTTCATTTCTGGGTTTTCTATTCTGTTCTGTTTATCTATGTGTCTGCTTTTGTGCCAGCACCATACTGCTTTGATCACTACACCCTTAATATAGCTTGAATAAAGTCCAGAATTGAGATGCCTCTAGCTTTGCTTTTCTTCTTCAACGTCGCTTTGGCTGTTTGGGGTCTTTTGTGGTTCCATACAAATTGTAGGATTGTTTGTCCTAGCTCTGTGAAAAATACTGTTGGTATTTTGATAAGGATTACATTAAATGTGAAGATTGCTTTGGGTAGTAGAGACATTTTAACAATATTTGTTCTTCCAATCCATGAGCAATGTCTTTCCATTTTGTGTGTGTGCGTGTGTGTGTGTGTGTGTCATCTTCAATTTCTTTCATCAGTGTTATAATTTTCAGAAGATCTTTTACCCCTTTGGTTAGGTTTATTCCTAGGTATCATTATTTTTGGTGCAATTATAAATGGGATTGATTCCTTAATTTCTCTTTCTGGTGTTTCATTATTGGTGTGTAGAAATGTAACAGATTTCTATATAGATTTTGTATCCTGCAACTTTACTGAAAACATTTATCAGTTCTGTTTTTCAGCAGTCTTTCAGGTTTTCTATATGGAGTATCATGTCATCTTCAAATAGTGAAAGTTTTACTTCTTCCTTGCCAATTTGGATGCCTTTTATTTCTTTTTGTTATCTAATACCAAAATCAGATAAAGACTCCACTAAAAAAGAAAACTGCAGGCCAATATCCCTGATGAACATGGATTTAAAAATTCTCAATAAAACACTAGCAAACTGAATCCAACATTACATTTAAAAAATCATTCACCACGACCAACTGGGATTTATTCCTGAGTTACAAGGGTGGTTCAATATTTGCAAATCAGTCAATGTGATATGCCACATTAATAAACGAAAGGATAAGAACCATATGACCATTGCAATGAAGATACTGAAAAAACATTTGGCAAAGTACAATATCCAGTCATGGCAAAAACCCTCAACAAAGTAGGTTTAGAGGAAACATACCTCAACATAATAAAGGCCATATATGAAAAACCCACAGCTAGTATCCTCAATGGGGAAAAACTGAGAGCTCTTCCCCAATAGTCAGGGACAAGACAGAGATGTCCACTCTTACCACTGTTATTTAACATAGTCCTAGCCACAGTAACCAGGGAATATGTATTTATTTAAATAGTTTTATTTAAACATATCTACTGAAGTGAAAAAAAAGTCACAGGTAAGATAAATAGGAAAGGACAAACACAAAAAAGCAAAGGTACCATTAATACTGTCATCATTCGCAAGGATCCTTGAAATCAAAACAAACCCCAAAAGCTAGATAGAAATTTGATTAAAGAGAAGGGCAATATATTTTACATATTAGCTTTTTTCCTAAATAAATATTTTAAAGTATAATATTTGCAGTTGACTCTTTTGTTTCCCATGTAGTTCTCAGACTCTTTCTAAGGAAGGGTATTTATAGGTAAATTTTTGCAACTTTATACAGTATCTTTATTTTCCAGACACCCTTAATTGATAAGTTTGGTCATCATAGAATTTTAGGTAGATAATATTTTATTTCAGAAATTATTTCCAGTGTGGTAAGGAGTAATGCCATGCTGATTTATCATCTTTTGCCTAAGACTTGTTTTCTTCCTATAGAATCTTTTAGAAGCTTCTCTTTAACATCCTGTTTTCAGAAATTTCAGAATGATGTGCCTTGATGTGGGTCTGTCTTCCTTGAGCAGAACACTTGGTGGACACCTTCAATCTAGACTTTATATCCTAGAGTTTGGAATAATTATCATTATGAATGTTAATAATGTATTTCATCACATCTTTTTCTCTTTCTTTTCTCCAGAAGCCCAGTTATGTGGATGTTAGTTACGCCCTTTGAAAAGGGCCTCTAATTTTTTGCTCTTTTCTCTCCTACAATTCATTTCTTTGTCTCTGTGTCATAATATCTAGGAGATATCTTCAGTATTTAATTCCAATACTTATTAGTGAGTTTTTAGCAGTGACACAAAAAAGTTAATGTCTAGAAGTTCCTTTTAAATTCACTGAATGTTTCTTTGCTAAGGAACCCCTTCCTCATTTCAGAATTCCTGTATCTTCTCTTATCTTTCTGGTAGATTTTATTTTTATGTTTTCTTTCCTAAACAGTGATTTTCTCAAATGTTTTCTTTCTGTTAGTTTGCTTTGGTCCACATCTTTCATAATAGCATCTTTGCAATCTTTTTAGTTATCCTTTGTTGTTTGCTCAGATTTAAAATTGCAGCACTGCAAAGCTTGTGAAAGCGCTGAGCATGTGTGTGGAAAGTGCAGATAGGAGCTTTATTTCATATCGGGTGATCTAACTGGATATTTTAGTTGAGGATGTGCTATCATGAGCTTTCTTATCTTTTCCTTTCTTTCCCTTCCTTCTCTTTCTCTCTTTTTCTTCCTCCCTTTCTCTCCTTCTCCCTGTCTGTCTCTCTCTCTGTGTGAATGTGTGTGTGTGTGTATGTGTGTGTCTTCTCATAAGCTACTAAGAATCCTGATACAACTGTCTTCACATATATTTTTCTTAAAAACATTTTTTTTCCTTAGAGATCAAAGACCTGGCTCATGTTTTGGTAATTTGGGGAACCGAATGAAGAAAGGGTGCTCAGTGTACACCAGCACCTTTATCTACATGCACATATTTTTCTTCAGTCTGAAGGATGACGCCTAGTTTGCCTACAATGAGACTCTACTATTATTTATTCTTTTTAACTTCTGCATTCACAAAATAAATGTCCATTGGTTTTGCAAACTAGCGGAGGAGAAATATTCTTGTTGAGCATAGCACAGGAAGGGACTGGATGCTAGAGTGCTTCATTTTATTTTATTATTTTATTTTATTTCATTTTATTTTGTTATGTTATGTTATGTTAGTCACCATGCAATACATCATTAGTTTTTGATGTAGTGTTTACATTATACATTGTTTGTGTATAAAACCCAATGCTCCATGCAGTACATGCCCTCCTTAATACCCATCACCAGGCTAACCCATCCTCCACCCCCCTCCCCTCTAAAACCCTCAGTTTGTTTCTAGAAGTCCATAGTCTCTCATGGTTCATCTCCCCTTCCAATTCCCCCCCCTTCATTGTTCCCTTCCTTCTCCTAATGTCCTCCATGCTCTTCCTTATGTTCCACAAATAAGTGAAACCATATGATAATTGACTTTCTCTGCTTGACTTATCTCACTTAGCGTAATCTCCTCCAGTCCCATCAATGTTGATGTAAAAGTTGGGTATTCATCCTTTCTGATGGCTGAGTACTATTCCATTGTATATATGGACCACATCTTCTTTATCCATTCATCTGTTAAAGGGCATCTTGGCTCTTTCCACAGTTTGTGGATATTGGCTATTGTGGACATTGCTGCTATGAACATTGGGGTGCATATGTCTCTCCTTTTCACTACATCTGTGTCTTTGGGGTAAATACCCAGTAGTGTAATTGCTGGGTCATAGGGTAGCTCTATTTTTAATTTTTTGAGGCACTTCCACACTATTTTCCAAAGTGGCTGAACCAACTTGCATTCCCACCAACAGCATATGAGAGTTCTCCTTTCTCCACAACCTCTCCAACATTTGTTGTTTCTTGCCTTGTCCATTTTTGCTATTCTAACTGGTATAAGGTGGTATCTAAATGTGGTTTTGATTTGAATTTCCCTGATGGCTAATGATGATGAACATTTTTTCATGTGTCTGTTAGCCATTTGTATGTCTTCTTTTGAGAAGTGTCTGTTCATGTCATCTGCCCATTTTTTGACTCAAATATTTGTTTTTGGGTGTTGAGTTTGAGAAGTTCTTTACAGATCTTGGATATTAGCCCTTTGTCTGTAGTGTCATTTGCAAAAATCTTCTCCCATTCCGTGGGTTGCCTCTTTGTTTTGTTGACTGTTTCCTTTACTGTGCAGAAGCATTTTATCTTGATGAAGTCCCAAAAGTTCATTTTCCCTTTTGTTTCCCTTGCCTTTGGAGATGTGTCTTGAAAGAAGTTGCTGTGGTTGATGCTGAAGACATTACTGCCTATGGTTTCCTCTAGGATTTTGATGGATTCCTGTCTCACATTGAGGTCTTTCATTCATTTTGAGTTTATCTTTGTGTATGGTGTAAGAGAATGGTCAAGTTTCATTCTTCTGCATGTGGCTGTCCAATTTTCCCAGCACCATTTATTGAAGAGACTGTCTTTTTTCCATTGCATATTTTTTCCTGCTTTGTCAAAGACTATTTGACCATAGAGTTGAGGATCCATATCTGGGCTCTCTATTCTGTTCCATTGGTTTATGTGTCTGTTTTTGTGCCAGTACCATGCTTGGTGATCACAGCTTTGTAATATAGCTTGAAATGAGGCAACTTGATGCCCCAGCTTTGTTTTTCTTTTTCAACATTTCCTTGGTGATTCGGGGTCTTTTCTGATTCCATACAAATTTTAGGATTGTTTGTTCCAGCACTTTGAAAAATGCCATTGGTATTTTGATCAATATGGCATTGAAGGTATAGATTGCTCTGGGCAGCATATACATTTTATCCATGTTTGTTCTTCCGATTCATGAGCATGGAATGTTTTTCCATCTATTTGTGTCTTCTTCAATTTCTTTCATGAGTGTTCTGTAGTTCCTAGAGTATAGATCCTTTACCTCTTTGGTTACGTTTATTCCAAGGTATCTTATGGTTCTTGGTATTATTGTAAGTGAAATCAATTCTCTAATTTCTCTTTCTACAGTTACATCGTTAGTGTATAAGAAAGCAACTGATTTCTGTGCATTGATTTTGTATCCTACCACATTACTGAATTGCTGTATGAGTTCTAGTAATTTAGGGGTGGAGTCTTTTGGGTTTTCCACATAAAGTATCACGTCATCTGTGAAGAGAGAGAGTGTGACTTCTTCTTTGCCAGTTTGAATACCTTTTATTTATTTTTGTCTGATTGCTGTTGCTAGGACTTCTAGTACTATGTTGAACAATAGTGACGAGAGTGGGCATCCTTGTCATGTTCCTTATCTTAAGGGAAAGGCTCTCAGCTTTTCCCCATTGAGAATGATATTCGATGTGAGTTTTTCATAGATGGATTTTATGAAATTGAGTAATGTTCCCTCTATCCCTATACTCTGAAGAGTTTTAATCAGGAAAGATGTTGAAAAAGTTCAAATACTTTTTCTGCATCAGTTGAGAGGACCAGTTGAGAAAGAAGAACTTTCTCTCTCCTCTTATTAATGTGTTCTGTCACACTGATTTGCGAATGTTGAACCACCCTTGCATCCCAGGGATAAATCCCACTTGGTCATTGTGGTGGATGATCCTTTTAATGTACTGTTGGATCCTATTAGCTAGGATTTTGTTGAGAATTTTGGCATCCAAATTCATCAGGGATATCGGTCTGAAATTCTCCTTTTTGATAGGGTCTTTGCCTGGTTTGGGGTTCAAGGTAATGCTGGCCTCACAGAATGAGTCTGGAAGCTTTCCTTCTGTTTCTATTTTTTGAAACAGCTTCAGGAGAATAGGTATTATTTCTTCTTTGAATGTTTGCTAGAATTCCCCAGGGATTCCATCAGGCCCTGGACTCTTGTTTTTGGGGAGGTTTTTGATTACTGCTTCAATCTCATTAGTGGTTATTGGTCTATTCAGCGCTGGGAATGGCCAGCAGTCCCTCTACTGACGGATGAAAGATGACTCCAAACTTTGCCATGAAAGAGAGGAGAAGGCAAGGGAGTCAACACTCAGAGACAAAGACCCTTTGCTCTTCTTTGCTCCCACTTTTATTGGTCCTTCAGGAGAATCACAAATCCTTATCACTGTTTCTCAAACACGGGATGTGTGACAAGGTGTCTTACTGGAACTAGGAGAATCTGTTTACGGGAAAGATGTGATAGGCTAATCTGAGTGTTCTACGAGTTCTGCTAAACATAGCCTAGGGGGACAATGCATACATCTCTTAGATCACAGGGTGACTGATTGGGCTAAGAAAGCTTTGGGAACTCAACTTCCCACAGCATTCCAACACAAAGTGGTCATGCAGGCCTTGGCATTCCAAAGGCCTACGCCCTTCTCCAAAACCTTCCCTTGCCCCTAGCGGCCTCCATGTTACATTTTAGCAAGCCAGGTACTCTGGATGATTTCATGCTCTACATGAACCCCAACAGTTCAGGTTGTCAATTTCTTCCTGTTTCAGTCTTGGTAGTTTATAGATTTCTGGAAGGCATCTATTTCTTCCAAGTTGCTTAATTTATTGGTGTATAGTTGTTGATAATAATTTCGAATATTTGTTTCTATTTCCTTGGTGTTAGTCATGATCTCTCCCCTTTCATTCATAATTTTATTAATTTGGGTCCTTTCTCTTTTCTTTGGGGTAAGTCTGGCCAGTTGTTTATCGAGCTTATTAATTCTTTCAAAGTACCAGTTTCTAGTTTCATTGATCTGCTCTATTTCTGGTTTCTGATTCATTGATCTCTGCTCTAGTCTTAATTATTTCTCTTCTAATGCATGGCTTAGGCATCATTTATTGTTTTTTCTCCAGTTCTTTAAGGTGTGAAGTTAGTTGGTGAATTTGGGATTTTTCTATTTTTTTGAGTGAGGCTTGGATGGCTACGTATTTCCCCCTTAGGACTGCCTTTGCAGTATCCCATAAGTTTTGGACCAACATGTTTTCATTCTCATTGGTTTCCATGAATTGTTTTAGTTCTTCTTTGATTTCCTGGTTGGCCCAAACATTCTTAAGCAGAGTGGTCTTTAGCTTCCAAGTGTTTGAATTTCTTCCACATTTTTTCTTATGATTGAGTTCCAGTTTTAAAGCATTGTGGTCTGAGAATTTGCGAGGAATAATCTCAGTCTTTTGGTATTGGTTGAGACCTGATTTGTGACCCAGTATGTGGTCTATTCTGGAGAAAGTTCCATGTGCGCTCGAGAAGAATGAGTATTCTGTTGTCTTAGGATGGAATGTTCTGTATATATCTATGAGGTCCTCTGGTCATGTGTGTAATTCAAATCTCTTGTTTCTTTGTTGATTTTCTGCTTAGGTGATCTAGCTATTGCTGAGAATGGAGTGTTGAGGTCTCCTACAATTAATGTATTATTATCAAAATGACTTTTTATTTTGATTAACAGTTGGCTTATGTAGTTGGCTGCTCCCAAGCTGGGGGCATAGATATTTACAACTGTTAGATCTTCTTGTTGTATAGACCCTTTAAGAATGATATAGTGTCCTTCTGTGTCTCTAACTACAGTCTTTAGCTTAAAATCTAATTTATCTGATATGAGAATTGCTACTCCAGCTTTCTTTTGAGGTCTGTTGGCATGGAAGATGGGTCTCCACCCCTTCACTTTCAGTCTGGATGTATCTTTAGGTTCAAAGGCAGCATATGGATGGATCCTGTCTTTTTATCCAGTCTGCCACCATGTGCCATTTTATGGGAGCATTTAGGCGATTCACGTTGAGAGTGATTATTGAAAGATATGATTTTATTGTCATCATGTTCCTTGTGAAGTCCTTGTTTCTATAGATTGTCTCTGTAAATTTCTGTTCTATATCACTCTTGGGGTCTTTCTCCTTTTATAAAACCCCCTTTAATATTTCTTGCAGGGCCGGCTTAGTGGTCACATATTCTTTCAGTTTCTACCTGTCCTGGAAGCTCTGAATCTCTCCATCCATTCTAAATGACAACCTTGCCAGATAAAGTATTCTTGGCTGCACGTTCTTCTTGTTTAGTACCCTGAATGTCTTGCCAGCCCTTTCTGGCTTGCCAGGTCTCTGTGGATAGGTCTGATGTTACTCTGACATTCCTCCCTTTGGACGTAAGGAATCTCTTCCCCCTAACTGCCCTTAAGTAAATCTGAGCAAGAAAAATTCCAAGATTTCTCAGATGACCAAATTCAGGTTTACAAATAGAAGCATATTGAGCATAGGAAGCAGGTTTTATTTCCACTCTCTGTTATCTGAGGAAACTGTTATTCATCCAATAAATATTTGTAAACTGCCTACTATGTGTCAGGAACTACTATGTGCCAGGAACACTGAGGATCTGTCAAATAATAAACAAGAAATCTTAAGCCTGGAGAGGGAAAAAACATAAAAATTTAAAATATTTCAAAGTCTGTTGTTCAGAAAAGAGATTATACTTTTCTGTTTAGTTCTAAGAGACAAGAACCAATGGCCAAAACCACAAGATATATTAGATATAAAGAAATACTTTCTCTTCCTTGAAACTATTCATCAATAGAGTAGGATGCCTGGTAAGATTAAGGCCCCATCTCTTTTTGATCAAACAGGCTACATTCTTATCTGGTATGGATGTTGATCTGATGTGGAAGATGCTGCTTGAGTTTCTCAAAAGGTTATGTCTATTATCCCTCCCAAGACTCTATAGTAACATTATTCTTAGCAGGCAGGTATTAGAATTTATGGCATTGGTCCTTTCATTGCTTCAAAAATATTGGTACATGTCTAGCAGAAAATTGAGAAGACAGGATAATGGTGGATATAGTAAATATAAGTAACTTTAGTTTCAATTACAAAAACAATAGAGCTGTTGTGAGAAATAAAGCAAGCAGTGTGTGTGTAACTGACCTAATGTGAGTTTGCTCCCTGGTAAATTATAGGTAGAGACTGAACCAGGTGGACTTGTCACACATAGGAAACTTTATTTGCAGCAAATAAGGAGATCACATGAATAACTTTCAAAGCCATGACTCCTCAAGTGGGAGTGAGTGAGTTTCTTTCATTTAGAGTTAGGATGAATATTCAGAAAGGGGAGCTTTGTCATTGAATGTAAAGTTGGGCATAAGGTTGCACAGGCATACTTAGAAAACATGCCTATACATGCATCCCGTGTTATGGTAATAAAGCTTATGCTCTTCCTAGCATGGAGACTAACATTATAGCTGGGGGCCTAAAATGATTTCTCTTTCTGGGGCCCCCTAACTCTTCCTGCTTACACATGAGTATTACAATTAGCATACTTTTATACAACACTGAAGTGTTATTGGCACATTTTGTTATTACTGCAATATGTGCATTTAAAGAAAGACACATAAATTAGGCTAAGCTGAAGGTGCAGGGTTTTCAATTCTTATATTGCCTTATAAAAATACTGCATCTGTAAATGAGAGTCTGTTGGGACAGGAATAAGTTGCTTGTTTTAGTTAAGGGAGAAATCTGCCATAGGAAGGGAGTTAGATATATGATTTTGATTCCCTGCAGGATGGAAAAGATGATATCATTAATATTAAAAACCCATCAACACCCAGCATGTTATTGAGGCTGTGGTTGGAAATGTTAAGTGATACACACAAATGTTTTCAGGGTCATTTGCGAGACTGTAGAATCAAAACTAGACACTTTTAGGGGCGCCTGGGTGGCTCAGATGGTTAAGCATCTGCCTTCAGCTCAGGTCATGATCCCAGGGTCCTGGGATCGAGCCCCCATCAGGCTCCTGGCTCAGCAGGGAACCTGCTTCTCCCTCTCCCTCTGCCTCTCCCCTGCTCATGCTCTCTCTCTGTATCTCTGTGTCTCAAATGAATAAATAAAATCTTAAAAAAAAAAAACTAGACACTTTTAGACTTGCTGAATAGAAAAAGGAATTTGAAAAACAAATAGTTGAGTTTGCAGAGGAATAGTCCTATTTCAAGGTTACTGTTAGTTAAATGATTGACACTAACTCTACACCTTTCCCCTGTTAAATAACAGGAATTCAATTGAGTAAATTTTAAAGATCTAATTGTCTTTATGGAATGATTCATGAATCAGGCAGCATCCCCTCTAGCAAGAAAAAAGAGCTCCAAAGGACTACAAAAAGGAAAATGTTTTAAAAGGTGGGACAAGGAAGTCATAAACCACCAAACAAAAAGGATAATTTGGGGCCAGGTCCCTTTGGGGGACAAGAGGGTCTTCCTCTTCCAGATTACATTCCTGGGGAAGGGTGAAACTGCAGGTAGGTTAGGTATTAAGCCCCAGTTTGGTAATGTGGGTCTAGCACAAGTGACTCCATTTTAGGCTTGTGGTTTTCTTTTTAACATCCCACACTCAAACAGCACAGAGGAGACATGAAATATGTTAGCTGTTTGCTCTTTTAACCAATTGATTCCATAGAGATTCTGGTTTACAAGGTTAGAAAACCTTGCTACTCTAATTCTTATTTCCCAGAGTGACCACTATAAGATTAAGGTGAAAAAGAGCAACATTGAAAAAGAAAGCATGGAATATCTGAGTAATAATTCCACTTTAATTAGACAAGTTTATATTTGAAACAGAAAATCCAATGGGAGAATCAATTTACAATAGTTTATATTATTTTTAAGTTCATACATTTTAATTTTAACTCCTTTACAAAACATGCCAATAATAATTTAATTAATTTAATCCTAGATCTTTTCAAGGAGAGATTCTTAGATCAATATTTCCAATGCTTTGACTTAATATGTTAAAATCTCACCCTATACTTCTCTTTGCAGTTTTCCAGCCCCCAAACTGTGAAGGAGAACAGAATTTGCCACACCAAATGTGTCTCTTTAGCATAAAGATTATTTTGATCAAAGCTGGTAATTAAAAAAAAAAAAAAAAACAGCAGACATGGGAGAAGTTCTAAAACCAAGTTACCTTTTTTTTTTTTTTTTAAAGATTTTATTTATTTGACAGAGAGAGAAACAGCAAGAGAGGGAACAAAAGCAGGGGGGATGGGAGAGGGGGAAGCAGGCCTCCTGTGGAGCAGGGAGCCTGATGCGGGGCTCAATCCCGGGACCCTGGGATCATGACCTGAGCCAAAGGCAGATGCTTAATTACTGAACCACGTAGGCGCCCCCAAGTTACCCTTTTGTAAGAGACATTTATACTTATAAGGGAAATCTCCATTTGTAAGGGTGTCTTCCTATCTGTTCCAGAAAGAGGAATATAACTAAATCTCTAGAAATTCTTATCAATGGAGAAGGCATGGACTAAAATCTGTATAACAACCATATCCTTGTTTCCTGTGCTTTCCCTGATAAACTCCCATAACTGGCTCCCCCAGCTCAAAAATCTTCATGTCTTTAGAAGGAGATGGTAGTTAAGGTAATGGGTTGAGTCATTTTGGGAGTTACTCAGTTTTCTTGGGTCTCCCTCATGTAAACTTCTATTTGTTTTTCTCCTCTTAATTTGTGTTTTATTTTAGGGTGGTCCCATCCACAAACCTAGAAAAGTAGAGAGAACATTATTTTTCCTGCCCTACAACTGCTTTAACTCTCCTTGTTATGCCTCATTCATGTCTAGAGAGCCTAAATGGAGCACATTTTTTAAACTAACTGCCAATGCCATCCAGTGGCATGCATTACCCAAAAGTACAGAATCTTAACTTCCTTCCTTTTCTTCATTTCTTTGGAGATAACAATTGTAAGTATTTGCCAAGTAATTTAATAAGTCTTTAAAGTCTGAAACTGGGAATATATCACTGTACTTTAGTTTCAAGGCATAAATAGTAGTTACTTTGACAGTCACAAACATAACAAATAATAAGAAAAAAAGAAAGCTCTAAATAGTTCAGCAGTAAGTTCATCAGCTTAGCTTCTCACTCTCCTTTTCTTTCCAAGCTAAGCCAGTAGAACCATTGTTGCTATAACTCAAGCAGAAGAGAATGAAGAAAGTTGTTTTGTTTTTATTGTTTTGTTTTCATTTCTGTTTTCTGTTGTCTAGGAAAGTGTTTTTTGTTGTTGTTTTCTCAACTGTTAATATGCATAGCAATCAACCACGGATTCTATTAAAATGTAGATTCTGAATCAGTAAATCTGGGCCAGAGGCCTGAGATTTTCATTTCTAATTAACTCTCAGGTTATGGTGATGTTGCTGGGCTCAGATCACATATTTAGTAACAAGTGTCTGCAATCTTAATTTCTTCTTCTCTTGATGTCATCCTAACATTATTGTTTGAGTTGTTCTCATTTGAGTTTTCTCAGAATTGGTGAGTATATCTTGGTATTTCTGCATTAGATAGATTTATTTATCTTTTTGCAGAAAAATGATTATTTATTTATTTATTTATTTACAAGCCCTAATTGTGATATTAACAGAGAAGTGGAGAATATGTTGCAAGACGATGGTTACTATGGGTGAACCTGGTTATTATGGATAAACCTGCAAGTGGATGTAGTATGAAGGTTGAAAGAAGCTCTGTAATGGAACCAACATGAGTTTCCTCCTTCGTGAGTCAGAAACTGCACCACGTCAAGTTGTCGCACAGAGAAAATTTTATTTGCAGCAAATGAGATCACAAGGAATGCCTTTGAAAGCTGTGACTCCCTGAGCAAGGGTGAACGGATTCCTTTTATTTAGAGTTAGGATGAATAGTTAGGTCGGGAAGCCTTGTCATCATATGTAGAGATAGGCATAAGGCCGCACATCTGTCTTAAGGAAACACACCTATACACACATTGTATGTTATGTAAATGAAGCTTGTGCTCCTCCTTGGGTGGAGATTTTAGTGTTATAATGAGGTAAAGGTGGTTGTTGGTCATTCTAGAGGTCACTCCATGGTCCATTTGTGCAGGTGTGAGTCAGGGCTTAAGCTCAAACTGGTCAGTGTGGTCTGGGCCTGCTGAAGGTCTTGTCAGGGCAGTTGCTATTGCTCAAAGGGTGTTTTCACTTTGCATTTGCCTGAATTAAGAGATAAACTGGAAAGAAGAGCATAAGGAAAAATGTGGGACAAAGGTGGGTGAGTACGGCAGGTGGGTAGTAAAGGTCGGGTCTTGGGATCTGGCTGGTGACAGCTTCACAGCAGAGTGCAGAAGGGAGGGACACTGCTGAGTTTCATCTCTCTCCCTCTGTATTTTGAAGACCAGATCAATATAAATAGCTCTGGCTTCCATTCATTGAGCACCTTCTGTATTCCAGGTTCTATTTAACACTTTTAAAAATATTTGTTTTAATTTTTCTTTTAATTTAGAAGTTTATTATCCCTGTTTTACGGATAGAAAAGATCATTTATTCCATTTGAAAGATGGGGGTTAATTAGTCTGTCAAAACTTAAATAAACACCTCTCAACTCTGAGGCCAACATTACCCTAATTCCAAAACCAGGTAAGAAAGTACAAAAAAGAAAAAAGAAAAAGAAAATTACAGACTCATATCTCTCATAAACCAAATGTAAAAATCATTAGCAAATATCAACAAATCACATTCAATAATATAAGGAAAAAAACATAACAACCGAGTAAAATGAATTCTAGGTATGTAAGACTGGTTCAACATATGAAAATCAGTCAGTGTAATGTACCATATCAGTAGGATAAGGAAGAAAATCTCATGATCATATCAATTGATGCAGAAAATGTATTTGACAAAAGCTAATACCATTAATTATAAAAATGATCAAACTAGAAAAAGAAACTTCCTCAACTTGATAAATATATCTACAAACAAAATCTACAGCTATCATACTTAATGGTGAAAAGACTGACTATTTCTCTAAGATTGTGAAGATTTCAATGATGTCTACTCTCACTGCTCTTATTCAACATATTGCAAATTCTAGACTACATAATAAGGCAAAAAAGGGGAGGGAAGGGAAATAAAATCACACAGATTGCAAAGGAAGAAATACAACTATCCCTATTTGCAGATGATATGATTATGTACATAGAAAATCTTAATTCTCCTAACATAACTAGAATAAATAGGTTCAGCAAGATTGCTGAATATAAGATCAACACACACACACACACACACACATACACACACACACATTGTATTTTTTAATTTTTTTAACTCACAACCCTGAGATCAAGACCTGAGCTGAGATCAAGAGTCGGACACTTAACTGACTGAGCCACCAGGCACCCCAACAAATCATATTTCTGTATATTAGTAAGGAACATAATAAATCTCCATCAAAACTGCAATACCATTTACAAATGCTCCAAAGAATATGAAATGCTTAGGTATAAATCTAACAAAACATATACAAGATCTCTATGCTGCAATTTACAAAATGTTCATGAAAGAAATAAAAGAAGACCTGAGTAAATGGAAAGATGTATCATGCTCATGGATTGGATGACTCAACATACATGTTGGGGAGAAAGAATTTACTCTGTGTTTAAAAGTCCTTCTAGCTGGACTAAGGATCAAATTGACACGTGATAGGTTAACAGGAGAAAATAAAATTTAATAGGGTACTTATGGGGAATCCACACAACAGGGAAGTTTCAAAGACAGTGGAGCAACATGAAGCTTATATGAGCTGAGGAGAGGGGAAGGGTCTAGGATACAAAGGGGAGAAAGACCATTAACTGAAAGGTGGAAGATATTTGGAAAGCAAAGATTGCCTTATTATGCAGATAAGTTTCTTAGGTAAAGAGAAATCTGTTAAAAAGCTCTCTTCCTGGTACAGCCAGGCAGTTCTGGGAAAGGTAAAGAGCTTCTCCTGAATCTGCTGGGATTTGATTGCTTTTAACTCAAGTAATGTTCATCCCACAGTGGCTCAACTGGGGGTAGCCTTCCCTTGGCCCCTACATAGGAAATATAAATGTAATGCAATCCTTATTAAATTCCTGGCAAGGTCTTTGGCAACATAGATAAACATACTTTAAAATGTATATGTAAAAGGAAAGACCCTGGGATACCCAAAGCAATTCTGAAAAAGAAAAATGAAGTGGGAGAAATCGTTCTTTCTAGTGTTAATAAGATTTACTCTGTAGTTATAGTAGTGATAGTATTATGACATAGTGAAATAGACATTGTAATACCATTACAGAGAAAGTTACACAGATCAATGGAACAGAGTAAAGTAACCAAAAATAGTTCCATATGAGTGTACTCAATTGATTTTTGACAAAGTTACAAAAGCAGTTCAATGGAGGAAAAATTGTGTTAGAGCAATCTCATATTTAGGCATTTAGAAAAAAAAAAGAGAGAGAACCTCTACCTAAATCTCACACCTTAATAAAATATTAACTCAAAATAGGTAACAGATTTAAATTTAAAATATAAAAGTATAAGATTTTAGGGGGGAAAAAAGAGAAAATCTTCAGGACATAGGACTAAGTGAAGAGTTTTCAAACTTGACACCATGAACACACCAATAAAGAAATATTAATAAATTGGGCCTCATCAAATATAGAATATTTTCTGTGCTGATGATCCTGTTAAGAGGGTGAAAAGAAAAACCAGAAACTGGGATAAACTATTTGCAAATTACATATCCAACAGAAGGCATTTTTTCTAGAATACGTAAAGAACTCTCAAAGGCAACATTTAAAAAGCAAATAATCCAACTAAAAGATAGGCAAAAGACATAACTCTTTCACTGAAGAAGATCTACAGACATCAAAATAAGCACATGAAAATTTTTTTTCAACATTGTTAGCTACTAGGGAAATGCGATTAAAACCGCAGTTTTTAAAAATTAAAAAAAAATACTGATAACATCAAATGCAGGTAAGGATGTGGATAAACTGGATCGTTCATACATTGCTGGTGGTAATGTAAAATGGTACATGTAGCTGCTTTGGACAATAGTTTGGTAGCTTCTTTTAAAACTAAAGATGGATACTACATAGGACTCAACAGTTGTATACTTGGGCGTTTATCCCAGAGAGATGAAAACTTATAGCCGCAGAACATTGTACACAAATGTTCATAGCAGCTTCATTTGTAATTGGCCAGATTGGGAATTACTCAAATGTCCTTCAATGGGTGAATTGTTAAACAAACAATCTGTGATATACCCATACCATAGTATACTGCTCAGCAGTTAAAAGGAACAAGCTATTGATACATGAACAACTTGGATGAACCACAAATAAATTATGATGAGTGAAAAAAATGCAACCTCAAATCCAATCTTTATATATATATCCATATACAATATATAGGCTTATAAAAAATCTAGCATGCCTATGAGTCCATTTATATAATATTCTTAAAGTAATAAAATAATAGGAATGGAGAAAAGATTAATAGTAGGCAGGGGTTATGGATGGAGTGATGGGGGTGGGTTTGACTATAAAGAGTGACACAAGGGAGCCCTAATTTATGGTACAGTGCCCCATCTTGATTGTGGCAGTAGTTACCTGAAAATACACATATCATGTTCACACATGCATATACACACATAAAAATGAGTGCATGTGTAACTGGTAAATGAATTGTACCGATGGTAATTGCCTGATTTTGATATTGTGCTTTTATTATACAAGATGTCAAAATTGGGGAAGGCTGGATACCTGGTGAACTGGACCTCCCTTTACATTCCTCCTCAACTTTCTGTGAGCCTATAATTATTTCAAAATAAACATTTAAAAAAAAAATGTGAGTTCGTTAAAATCCTACTTAGCTTGAAGAACATACTACTGACTTTCTAGCCTCTCCAGAGCAACAGTTCTTATCCCTTATTCCATACTATATTCTTCTAACGTCTAACAACTGACATTCTGGGGTGAAGGTAGGAAGACAATGCCAGTTTATAAAAGTTATTAGGTGTAAAAACTCCATGACTTCAGATATATCCTGATCTACTATTTGGGAATCCCTATCTTATGTGAAGAGTTGGATTTATAACCTCAATAAAACACCTATTTCTCTTTTCCTTCTCGATTCCCATTTTCTGTGCTCACTAAAGTCTAAATTGTGTTGAAATAGAATTCTAGGGGAAAACCTCCCACGTAGCTATTTTCTGTCTTCTTTTATGGGTTATACTCTACCCTCCTGAAAGGTTTTTAAAATACAGCACTATTTTTCTGATTCTGATTCTGATTCTAAGCAATCATTATTGTAAAGACCTTTCTCTGGCTTAGTTTCAGTTATTTTCCCTTCTAAAATGTTTAAAGTTAGTTCTTCCTCCCTAAGTGAATTCTTTCCAAATTGCTAGTTCTGTTTCCCACCCCCCCCCCCTTCTCTCTGTTTTAAGCATATAGAATCACATCTGCTTAACTCAGGGATTGTTGAGATTTCCTGGGGATTTGGGGAGTAGGAGGCATCTTGGCATGGAGATGATTATTACTTTTTGATCCGCCTCCGGTAAGCATTCTGACAATTCCTCCCACACCTACTCAAAGTTTTCTCCTCAGGCTAATTGACTGTTAAAGGAAGATAAGTAAGGCATTTATACATCCATATCTCCTCACTATACATGATTTATGTCACCCTCTTAAAAAACAAGATTTAAGGGTGCGTGGGTGGCTTGGTTAAGCAACTGCCTTCGGCTCAGGTCATGATCCCAGAGTCCTGGGATCGAGTCCCACACTGGGCTCCCGGCTCAGCGGGGAGCCTGCTTCTCCCTCTGACCCTCTCCCCCTCATGCTGTTTCTCTTTCTCTCTCTCTCAAATAAATAAATAAATAAAATCTTAAAAAAAAACCACACAAGATTTAAGCAGCAGTCACCTGTTTTTTTCTCTGCCACATCAGAAACTGGGTTTGTGGGGTGGATCGAGAGACGGATTTTATTTTCTACCTCAGTACTTTCAGGGCTGCTGAAGTTGAAAGTATAGGGATATAAAAAGGGCCAGTTTTTTACGTAACTAATTTATATTTTGATATTTTTTGAAAAATACTAAATTTTCATTTGAAAACAGTCTTAGCAACATAAATATTTTATTTTTTTTCTGTGAAAATTTACTTGTGGATTAAGAGTTCGGTAGATTAGAAGTCTATAAATACAGCATCTAATCTCTGAACTAGCTTTTGGCCTCTTCAACACAACAACAATTTTGAAGTTACAAATTACACTCTTTAGTTTTCCTGACTAAATAAATACAGATAAAGCCATTTAATTAGCCTTCTTTCAGACTTGTTGTGGAAACAGCTAGTCATTGTTGAAAAATGAAATAGAATCTCTGGAATAGATTGTGTTCTGACTCTATCGTGTTCACAATTCCCTCGCCAATGGTAATTGAATGGCTCCCCAAAAGAAATACATTCTATGTGCAGTTATCTGAGACAGTTGTTTGAAAACAACACTTTATGAAGTACAGATATTTCAGTTAATTCCAGGAAGTGGGTCTGTAAATTCTCTCGAAGCTAGTCCTTCTCTTAAATTATGCTGTTACTGTTCAAACATCAATCATCTCTTACAATAATGTGCCCTTCCTAATTTCCCAAAATGCAGGTTGTAGTCTTCATTATCCCCAATTAACTTTCTCAAATGCAGATCTTACTATGATACCCTCTTTAAAAATATCTCATTATGTTTCAACATTGCTGACTATGCCATGGAGTGCATCTTTACTTTGGATTGCTCAAAGATTACTTGACAATGTGTGAACTCTATGTGAAATCAGAGTGTAAATAATTGCACTTATTCCTTGAATGGAAATTTTACTTAAGGGTTAGGTTAACTTTTAAAATACAAAATACTGAGTTATTACAGAATAGCATGAAATGCCATATGAATTTTATAATAAAATATGAAACTTCAAAGAAATGTCATGCTTGTAAATTCAATCTTCTTTGGATTTTGTGTTCAAACACCATAGTATATAATTCTCTTAACAGTTAGACACCAGCTGACACCGTATCCTGCAACTCCATACTATTGACATTCTTATGAGATATCTCTTGTGGACCACTATTCCCAAAACTGCCTATGCTTTTCATGCACCTCTTAATTTGTTCATGGTGTCCTCTCTGCCTAGAATACAATTTTCCAGTTTCTCTGAATTATGAATGCTATTCACCCTTAAAGTATACAAACTTATTTGAACAACATAAATATATTATTCCTTCCTCTGCATCTAAAAAGAATTTCACATAAATCTATTCAAGTATACATTATATTGTATTATGCTTATTTATATATTTGTTACTTTTACCAGTTATGAAAGCCTTGAAGTAAAAAATATGTCTTATTATTATTTTTTTTATTTCTGCAGTGTTTTATAGTATGACCACAAATCAAATACTTTGACACTTCTCTCTCCAAAGGGTAAGTTTAGATCCCCTTTCCTTGAGTGTGGGCTATACTTTATGACTCTCTTCTAACAAATAGAATGTGGTAGAAATTACAGAGTATAACTTCCAAGGCGAGATCATAATCAATACAAATACTGGTTCCTGGCAATGGTTCATCATGCTGCCATGACATAGACGTAAAATCTCTTTGGAACCAGACAGTGGATAAAACTGGTAGGATTTGGAAAAGAAAAGTAATAAAAGTTTTTACAAGCCTTGAAGAAACTCTGTGTAAAAGAATGGTGACAGTTTAGGGAGCTGTGCATGAGGGCTGAAAATAAAGTTATCAATATCTTAGTGGAACCTGGAGTGAAAGAGGTCTTTGGTATAGTAGTAAAAAGGTAAGCAATAGTGATGCCTGCAAAAACATGGAAAGTCGAGAATGTACCTAATGACGTGGGAGATCTAGCTATGGTGCTTTCTAAACTAAATGTGAAGAGGCCATCTGATTTCTTCTTGATATTCATGGTAAAATGTGAGAATAGAGAAATGAACTAAATTAAGTATTGTTAAATATGAAAGAGCAAGGATTTTATTGCTTTGATAATTCTTGACCACTTCAGGTAGCAAACACTGCTGAGAAAACATGATCTACAGATGAAATCAAAGTTGGGGCTGTAAAATCTTTGTTAAGACTTCATAAAACTCTAAAGTGATACCTCGGAGTACCATTCAGTCAGAAAGAAAAAAAAAAAGGTCCTCTAAAAATTTTAAGAGTGTGCCTCACAGATCCTTTAACTGAAGTGATAGAGGTGCTAAGAAGCTTAAGGATAATGCCCATTAGCTTAAGTATAAAGTTAAAAAAAAAAAAAGTATATATTAAAGAGATTTGTCAGTTTGACTTTTGGTACATTGAGATCGACAGAAGATCCAAGCAGTTTTAAAAGAAATATATTGGTAGAAACAGTGCCAGCTTGGAATGAAAGGGACAGTCTAAACTAGAGGTGATTTTGCCATTATAATTTTGAGCCTCAGTGTTTTAGCGTGATTGGATAAACTAGCTAGTATGTGGTAAAGTCACCCCAGCAGCTATATAAAGTCCACATTTTGAGGTATTGAGATCTCCTACTAATAATCAGTGAGAAACTAATGTCCCTAGTCAAGGTATATGATTGAGCCAGACTGGGAGTGCAGCATTTCGTCTTGTCAAATCTTAAACTGACTGAAGCTCCAGCTAATATCTTGACTCAAACCTCAGGAGAGACCCCAAACCAGAACCACCCAGTAAGTTACTCTTATATTTCTGACTCTCAGAAATACTGATATAATAAATAGTTGTCATTGTATGCCATTAAATTTGTTTGAATCTGTTACACAGCAAGAGATAACTAAGAATTCTTTCTTTTTTTCATCTACTATATAGTTTGGTGTGTAGTTGTCACTTATCTAATATTTACTAGGAGAAAAAAGATGAAGACATTGTGGGTAGAATACAAAATAGAAAAGGTGTCATAAGAAATCATGATATTTGAATGACTTTAAAATTGTCTCAATGAAAATTTGAATCATGATATATGTTAAAAGTCGTTTGGCTTTAAATGTAAAAAATGTTTGAATTTACATTAGCAAATCAAGACAAAGTTGGTGGGCACTGATATTTACTGACTTTTTCTGCACATCGGATAGGCAGTCTATTATGATCTTCCTTAAAATTTGTCATTTAATCTTAGCAAAAATTCTGGGACTTAGGTATTATCACCAATTTATATATGAGGAAGCAACCTGAAAGATATGAAATAATATGTCTACAGTGATAAATCTAGTAAGTGCAGAGGCTGAATCTGATCCCACTTGTATCTGATTCCAATTTTTCTAATGTTTTTGCTATACTGTGAAATATATATTATTAAATATGCTTAACTATAATAATTCAGCCTACTGGATCTAGAATAGCAGAGGATATTTATTTTTCACTTATTATTAATTCAAGTTATTTACTAAGAAGTTAAAATTATTTATTAACAGAATATTTAGGGACATTCTGGAGTCAACTATGTTTACTTATATATTAGATCTGCTTGAGGAGACTTTTAAAAAATATAAGTGGGGGGCTCAATATAAGTAGGCCTAGGAATGTGTTTTTTGATAATCTCTATAGTAAAAAGGACAGAAAAATTATTCTAGACATTAAACCTACACAATTCTAACTTTCCTTCTCTTCAATCTCATGTTAGCTTTTCAACTTTTTTCTCTCCTTCCTTTTTTCTTTCTTCTGAAAACGTTTATTGTCCCTTGAATGTTTAATATTTTAATAATAAATTCATCATATAATTAGGAAGTAGAAGAATTAGATGATTGAATAGAATTCTGAGATCCTTTATTGAAAATAATACTGACTGATTAACATAACATAATAAAAAAAACTAAAAAAAATAATACTGACTGTTGTCTCTGATGATACTGGAAATAAAGGGTTGAATTGGTTGTAATGCACATATGAAACAAAGAGAATAGTTCATATTAATGCAGGACACAGAAGATATCAGAATAAGTGGGCTATTTCTCACTGTGGGTATTGGATAGTTTATGAGGACTATAAAACATAAAATATGTGCAGGTGCCTAGCCGGCTCAGTCAAGAAAGCATGCAACTCATAGAAATAAAAGTCAGCATGGGGCAATTAGGTGACTTGTTGACCAAAACAGGTCACCCATGTTGAAGAGATAGGAGATAGAAGAGATGAGATAACCAAGAGCCTTTCAAGTCAGGTTAATCTGGTCCAATCCACTACTACATATAGTTTGCAAAGGGCAGACTAAAGCAAGAGGGATTACTTAGGATCCTGCTGCAGTATTCTGGAAAAGACAACTAAGAACCAGAATTTAGGAGTTTTGTTAAGAAGTAATAAGAACCGATGAATCTGACCAATAGTGACAAAGAAACTACAGAAAATCTGGTAAATAAAATACTGAAACCAAAGATAACATCAATTTTTACAGCTTAAGTAGATTACAGAATGACACCACTCCCAACAATCTTTGGGAAGCTAGAATGATGAATTGTTTTGACAGTAATATTAGCATTATTTGGAATAGACTAACTACTATAATAATTACAAAAATCTCTTAAGTAAAACTTATTTTTACAGACCTAAAGTATAATGTTCCTGGTCTGGTGTTTTCTCCAGAGCAGTTCTACTCTACATAGTGACTCAAGAAACCAGGTTTCTTTGTCATGTGCTTTCTTCAAATTTAGGGCCTTAGACTCCTTTCCTTCCTACTGCATAGGTGGGTAAAAAGAAATGACATGAGTGTTTGTATGGGAAAGTTTATGACCAGGCATCCATATAGCATAAATCATTTCAGCTTCTATTGCACTAGACAATCAGAATATCAGAAAGTAGGAAATCAATCAGAAGGTTCCAATTACATAACTACATGCGTGGGAGCTTGGAAATCTAGTATGCTCAGGAAGAAAAGGAAACAAGATATTGGTAAACATGAGCAGTCTCAGAGATGCCAAAAGGAAAGGTTTTAAAGGAGGCACACAAAGGGGTAGAAGTCTGTAATTGGGACTGCAGGTACATGGCAACATTAAAACATTTCTTCTTTATCTTAGATTATATTTGAAAATATTTGTATTTATGAGACTCTTTATAAACTAACAATTTATAGATCAAACCAAAGATAGAAAATCACTTATTTAGGTTGTGACCACATATCTTTAATAAATGATTGTTCTTGTTCAGTTACTATGTTCCTATCCATTTCTTACCTTGCCCTGATAATATTCACTTTTAAATGTAAAGGATCTTCGAAATTGAGTTGATTAGAGTCTCTCCTACATTCAGTCCTGCAGCATATGCCACAGAATTTATACCCAATCAATTTATTTTTCTATATCCCTGATGCTTTCAAAATCTCTAAACAAATACTGAATTTATCTGTAACTTTATGATTCAAGTACAGTCTCGGAATATTGTATACATTTGCTCATTCACTCAAAAGCATAATCATTTTACTGTCTGGACCTTTATCAGTTGGTGGGTTTTTGTTTTGTGAATGTGTGTGAACTTTACAAATTTATTTTACAAGTTCAAAAAGTTCTTTTAGGTCACCCAAGTAATTGCTGATTATGTGATCCTGGCCAGTGTGATTGTGAAAGCATGTTGATAATATCAAAGCAAGAAAGATAATCACTTCTATTCCTAGAGCCCTGAGAATGTTACTTTGTCCTTCTGCTGACATTCTCCATGACTGCTCTGACTCCATGGTTTGCACTTGAGCTGCTCTCACTGTGGAGAGAGCCTTGGATTCCCTTAAGTCTAATAAAGTCCAATTAAGGACTGCTAGTTTCTGAGCTGCATACCCTAAGGACACATGTTAATGATGGGTTTAAAATGGTGTCCTATTACAGGCTTATAGAGTGCTAGCCACCTTAGCACTTCATTTTTAAAATGAGTGATAATTGGTAAGACTTTAGCATTCCTATTTAAAAGATAAGGAAGTACAGATTCAGGGAACTTCAGGGACTTGATCAAGATTACACAGACAAGCCACACATAGAGCTTCTTAGATTCTGAGTAGATTAAATAATTGAATAACAGGCTAAGATCCGTTTCAGCATGCCCACATTTTGAGTGTGTGGGTGTGTATTTGGATTTTGGGAAGAGGATGCTTCCATTTTGCCTTCATTTTTAAATATCTGTCCAGATTTTTATGGAATGGAATTCACCAGAATACTAACAGAAATTCCTTTCTGTGCTATGGAAGAGTGCATCCAAATTTTGGGCCTACTGTTATGATTTGCAGCTATCATGAAGATTGTTCTTCATGAATCTTAAGAATTGCAAGATTGCTCAGAAAAAAGAGTGAAACTATGTGGTCATCATCACCCCATTCTTGGAAATGACATTTACAGCTCGTACATTTGACACCTGATGCCTTTCTCCCACACCCTGTCTCTGTGGGGCCTTTTTCATGTGTGTAATAATTCACAAGTGGGCCCCAAATTAGAATAGCTATCCTTCTCTATGTCCCAGGCTACTAATTCCTCCATTAGCACAATTCTTTAAGCATATAAAGAAAATGCCCTGGAAAATGTCCTAGTGATTGTATTTTTCCTTATACAATCTGAACTTAGGTATCATTTGTATAGATACCCTAAGATTACATACGAAACACCTAAATGGCACAAGCTGACTTTTCATAGATTCAAAGCATTAAGGGATAGAAGGAGGTTTTAAAATGTATCTAGAAAAACTATTAACTTATGTATACAGTTTTTATTTAAAATATGGAAAGTCAGGCGCCTGGATGGTGCAGTCAGTTAAGCGTGCTACTCTTGGTTTTGGTTCAGGTCATGATCATATGGTGGTGAGATCGAGCCCTACTTCAGTAAGGTCATGATCATATGGGGATGAAATCGAGCTCTGTGTCAGGCCCCATGCTCAGCTCATAGTCTGCTTGAGATTCTTTCTCCCTTTCCTTCTGCCTCTCTCTCATCCCCACTCCTGCTTGCTCTCTCTCTAAAATACACACATAATTTTTTTTTAAAAATATGGAAAGTCAGCTAAACTCCTATCTTTTGAACAAGAGAACATCCTAAATAATACAATGTACTTAAATAAAAATATCATAAACAATACTATTATTTTTATGTTAAAGAAATGGGAAGGAGTGTATGTGTGATGATAATACAATAATTGGAAGGGGCACTCTCCAAAGAAATGAAACAAAGGATAGTCCAAAAACATCACAATGAGAAATGGAACAGTGCACCAGAAATTGGAATGAGACATTACCTCTTTAACACACACACATACCAACTCCAAAATGAATTTACATAATAGCATATATGCTTAACTGTATAAAAAGTTTTCTAATTCCTATCTGTGCCCAGGTTAGCCTTGAAGATAGAGTAGGGTCAGATAAAGATAGTTCTTAGTGGCATTAGCTTCCAGGGATCCATGAGGATTTTCAGTAAGTATTCTTCACTTTGGGTTCATAGTTATAGGTTGCAGATACATGCTTCCCAGAAATATCTTAGCAGTTTGACTGAGGAAGAGGTAGTTTGGCAGGTTTTCTCTTTGGGGCATAAAATATTTAGAACATTTCTTTTTTTTTTTTTTTTAAAGATTTTATTTATTTATTTGAGAGAGAGAGAATGAGAGAGAGCATGAAAGGGAGGAGGGTCTGAGGGAGAAGCAGACTCCCCGCCGAGCAGGGAACCCGATGCGGGACTCGATCCCAGGACTCCAGGATCATGACCTGAGCTGAAGGCAGTCACTTAACCAACTGAACCACCCAGGCGCCCTATTTAGAACATTTCTAAAAGCGCTGTGAAAATTTGAATTTCATTCCATTTTCATATATATTTATGTCTATTATCTCCTTGATTGCAAAATTATCGCAAAGACAGAGCCAGAAGGAAATTACTTTGCAGTCCAGGTCATATGGTAAGTAGTAGAGCTTAGTCAAGAAGCATCAATTGGATAAGTACCCATGAGTAGTCTCTTAAGTATATTATTATTTCATGGAATTTCTGTTGCTGTTGTTTTTTTTTCCCCCTAAGACTAGTGATGATATTTTTTCTACATCGTGTGAATCCCACAGTACCACATCCAAAACTGTGTTCAGTTGTTTGTTCAATAAGTAGATCAACAGTGAAGTTTATCAATTCCCTGATATAACTAGTTCCACCAGCTGCTTTGAAGTTGCAGAACAATAATGGTAAGATCTCAGAATCATACCCTGGGCTGACTTTCACATAGGAATAAACAGTAGATGATGAAAATTAAAAAAAAAAAAAAAATTAAGTAGGTCTAAACAAATTTGAACTAGCTCTAATACAACTACTATATAATATTTGGGACAGCTGCTGGTGATTTTGAAATTTTTTATTAATTCTGTGATAATAACTCTTCCATTTGGTGTTTTCTTTTTATTTTCTTTTTAAAGATTTTATTTATTTATTTGACAGAGAGAGACACAGCCAGAGAGGGAACACAAGCAGGGGGAGTGGGAGAGGGAGAAGCAGGCTTCTTGTGGAGCAGGGAGCCCGATGCGGGGCTCGATGCGGGGCCCGATCCCAGGACCCTGGGACCGTGACCTGAGCCGAAGGCAGACGCTTAACGACTGAGCCACCCAGGTGCCCCACATTTGGTGTTTTCTAGATACAATTGGAAGACATTTATAAAAGAAACTTAAAAAGGTAAGAAATTAAAGAAACTTGTGCTATATTTTTATCCACATCAAATTCAGTGATTCTTGGAATAAATACACAATTTTTTCAGGCTTTTCCTTATTACTCAGCTCTTTTTAGAGAATATTCCCTAGAGAAATAATAATTTTAGAGATGCTTCTTTTGCTATTTTCGTGTTATTTTATAAGAGATAGCTATTTGATGAAAATAAGAAATTACAATTATTTATTTTAGGGTTTTGCCCTGGAAAGTATTTAGTGTCATAATGATACTACAAACTATATTGTTCAATTTTTACAATAACTAATATTCCACATGTTTATGGTTAATTTATCTGGTACTGGTAAAGTATCTTCTGTTAGACAAAATGCATATGATTATTTATTCCAATTTAGAATCTCTATGAGCTTCCACAATTTATTGACTAAGATGTTTTCATAATGATCAATTTCCAGAAGACATCAATGCTAAGGTTTAGCTCTTCACATTAGAAATTCAGGAAAAAAACCCATAACATTACATTTAGAATGACAGCACTTTAAGCCTGTCATTCTAGTGTCACAGGAGTGCTGCCTGAGTCTTTGAAAAGCAAGCAATACTGAGAAACTAGGTATGGTTAAGGGGGTAAAATAAGGATAAAGAGGAGAGGGTCTTTTTCTCCTGACTCTCTGTTGCCTCGTGGACTTGGTTTCTGTTTTATGCCGTGCAGTCTTTATCACTGCAGTCAGTGAACAGGACTCATGTATTTAAATGTTTCTACTGTTACCCAACAAAACTGTGAAGTACTTCAGGAGCTAGATGAATATGATTTCTATTTTGGTGAATACTATTGTACTAACAAGATGTCTAGTTAGAGCAGGGTATATTTACAAGACCTACCACAGTGACCATTAAATTCATTCCAGAGAGGAGCAAATTTATTTATCCTGAAATGTATTTGCTCGTGTGAAAATGCTCTACATCTTTTCCAGTTTGGTCCTAAATGGATACGCTAGTCTTTTTTTCTGCTACAGTGAGGTCAATTTCAATAGTTGGCATGAGATAAAGGATTTGAATATTTAGTAATTATGAGAATCCCCACAAGATCATTCTCCACTTACTCCACCTCTTTGTCTTGGGTTTTGTTTGTTGCTCTGTGCATTGTGTTTTTTCCAAAAGACAATGTCAGAACAGGATTATTCCTCACCCTCTCTTATTCTCTTGAGTGTGAGTCACAATATAACAGAACTAATAATCTATTACCTTTTTCTAACAATTAGAAAAATATCTCTGGTAAGCCTCCATCCATCTCTGCTCCCTCTCCCTCCTTCTTCACCAAGGATATATTACAGCAATTGGAAAGAACAGTTTGTCTCCCTGAAAGTAGAGGACAAACAAGGATACTAGCTCCTATACTCCTATCTTTTAGCTTACAACTGGATAGGAATGATGAAATAAAGAAGATAAAAAGGAATATATGTGTGTTTACACCCTAATATGAAATGATATTTTACCAAATGATAAAGTGGCTTTTTTCCTGAAAAGGTCACTTCGTTTCCATACCTATTGTCTTATTTATTGGAAACAGAGGCACCGACTGATAAGAAATGGACTCAAACATGTGCATATGACAGTGACAAAAGAGGGATTCAAACATCTGGACTTCCAGCTTGCTTGTCTCAACACTCAGCCATTTTGCGTCCTAATATATATTTCTTCACAATCCAGAAAAACAAGCAATGTCTTCAGCGAGCTAGTAATTTAAGAAGTTAATAAAGGTCTAAAGAGGCTAACTGCAGTAGTGACACAGAATAGAATATCTAACTTAACCTTTTGTTGGCATATTTCCAAAGGCAGAGACACATTTTATAAACTAGAACAACTGTGCATACAAAGGAATGACTTTAATTCATCTCGCTGCAGATGGAAATATAATCCTCTGGTATTTCCATATCTGTATTTTCTCTCTAGTTATAAACTCAGCTTTAAAATCTTATTACAGTGAAATATTAAAATATATTGAGAGCATATATAAAATGTATATATTTGACTATCAAATCTATGCACATGAAAATGACCATAATTTGAGTGATGGAATTAATATAAATGATTTCTTCTGAGAAAAACATGAGGGTATACTTAGAGCTATTTAAGTTTAAATTTCAAGATTGGAAGCAAACTTAGAGATCTAATATGAACATTTCATTTTACGGAATAGAAAAATAAGGTCCAGAAAAATGCAGTGAGTTACCAAAGATTGTATCACATCCATCCATCCATCCATCCATCCATCCATCCATCCATCCGTCCTTCCACCCATCCATCCGTGTCTGTCTATGTCTATCATAGAACTAATTTATAATAGAAATTAGTTAAGTAATGTACCCATATTTTAAAGGCAAGGAGACCTGAGCTTCTGAGAAGACCTGATAAATAGTGGTGTGAAAATCTCCCATTCAATACTATTTTGGAGGGGATTTCTTCTGGAAAATGTTTTTCTTTGTAAGTAGATGGAAACACAAGACTCTTAATCTTTGCTTTTCTGTGTAATCATGAGTGCATATAAGTGTTTGTGTGGATAGATAGATAGCATATATTAGAGTCTTGAAGGAAAAAGCATTCTAATTAAGTATTGAGGAGTAAATAGATGATTCCAGGTGGAATAATAAAGAGAAGAAATGTGAACATGAGGCACTGGTGTGCACAAAGACAAAAACATATAAAAACACTAGATTACTCAAAGTATTCAAAACAAAAGGTTATTGCTTGAAATGTCAGGTATAAGTAAGCGCTAATGAGATTGAAGAAGTAGTTTAAAGACAGATAATAAAGGATCTTTTACAGGAGGTGATGGATTTGAAATTTATAGCCCACAGAGCCTTTATGTAGGGGAGCTAGATTAGGTTTTTTGGGGTTTTTTTTTTAAGATTTATTTATTTATTTGTCAGAGAGAGAGAGAGCACAAGCAGGGGAAGTGGCAGGCAGATGGAGAGGGAGAGGCAGGCTCCCCACTGAACAAGGAGCCCAATGCAGGACTCCATCACAGGACCCTGGATCATGACCTGAGCCGAAAGCAGACGCTTAACTGACTGAGCCACACAGGCGTCCCTAGGTTAGGTTTTTAACAAAGATTATTCTAGCAGTAGGGAGAGGAAAGATTCAGAAAAGAAATGATGAGACTCTGAACAAAGGCATTAGGAGTAGGGATAGAGAGGGTTGAATAGAAATGAGATGTTTTAATGCTTGAATGTATAAGACAGTTTGCTGAGGCTATGTCTTCTGTGAAAAGCAGAGAAGCATCAAAGATGATGCCATCATGTCTAGATGGACAACTGGACACCAATAACTGAAACATTAAATACAAGAGAAACAGATTGGAGTGAGTATGAAGATACTGAGTACTATACTTGATTTGTTACGCTTTGATTGCCAGAACAGGCTTGCCAGTGCCAGGTTTATTGAATTGGAGATGTCCACATAAGTGACTGGATTGGGAGCTCAGGAGAGAAAACAAAAGAGGAGATGAAGATCTGACAGTCAACAGTTGTGTTTTGGTAGAAGTACTCTTATGAAATTATCCCAGGGAGTACATATAGACAAATACAAGTGGGCTGGAGGATAAAATCTCAGAGAATACTAAAATGTGGTAATGAATTTTGAAAGTAGAGCCAATAAATTAAATAGAAATAGTATTTTCAGTTGTATAGGAAGTAAACTAGGCAAACCTGATGCCTAGGATTCATAGAAGGAGAGAATTTCAGAAGTTAGAGTGGTAAGCAGGGACAATTGTATTAACAAAAGTCAAATAGATTAATGATTGAATATAGAGCATTAATTAGATTTGGCCATTTGAGGGTCATCATAAATTTAGCAAAAGCATTTCCAGAGTGGTAGGAAAGGAAAAAAAAAAAAAGACTGTAATGGATTAAAATATATAAGAATATAAAGATCTGTGAACTAAAGCTAGCCCTTTAGTAATAGTAGTCAAAATATAAAGGTAAGAAATAGCAGTTACATTTTCTTTTCATTTGCTTTAGGGATTATTGTATGAATGAGGCAACAGATCAAGAAAAAAAGTAGTAATTAAGAGAGCTAATCCCACAAATTATTTTTATATGCAAAGTTGGATATTACAAATTAGAATTAGCTGACAATATTGTTGGTGGGTTGAAAAACTGAATATTATGTCAAAAATAGAAGATAATATCAAAGTTATAGGGAATAAAAAGCAAAGTTCTCCTCAGGGAGAAGGTGATAACTGTTGCTAGTAATGGTCTGTAAATGAAGTGACATCTCTGTAGAAAGTATTTAAAAGCAATCTTCTCAATCCAGTCATTTTTGCCTCATTTTGTATATCTTTGAGGTCTATGTGTTTTTTGTGTATAGTGAGAAAAATAAGGATCTGGATTTATGAGATGGAGTGATTGGGATGCTTTATTCATGGATCAACATTGGCACAGGAGGGCAGGTCAGAAAGCAGTCCAAATTGCAAGCTAATGCTCATACTTGAGGTGGAATTTTCCTTGCCATAGGAATCTACTTAGCTTTCACAAAATTGGCAACTTTCTAAAAATAAGATTAAAAAATATAGTTTATTCTTTCTTTTTTTTTTTTTAAAGATTTTATTTATTTTTTTGACAGAGAGACACAGCAAGAGAAGGAACACAAGCAGGGGGAGTGCGAGAAGGAGAACAGGTTTCTTGTGGAATGGGAAGCCTGATGCGGGGCTCGATGTGGGGCTCGATGCGGGGCTTGATATGAGGCAAAGGCAGATACTTAACAACTGAGCCACCCAGGGGCCCCTAGTTTATTGTTTCATAAACTAAGGAGATAAACCAAACCACAATGAACCATTTCCTTTTTAGTGCATGAATACTTGCCATACTGAAACATTGATAGTAAATTATTCCATATCCCTAACAATGCTGATTTGTTGGAGGACCGCTTCATATCATTGAAATAACACATTAATAATAATAATAATAACAGCATTATCTAATAATGATTGAAGAATCTGGACATTAGTCCCAACTCTGCTAAAAACTCTGAATAGGGAGGTGATTTTAACACATTAAGGATTTAGTTGTCCTTTGTATATTAAAAGTGTGGGATGCAATAATATGCAATGATCCCACTAACCCTAAAATTTTGTGAGTTAAGAAAGCTAGGCCAGAGATAATTTTTTCCAGAAGCAATAGTATTAGACTAGATTAGTTTTTTTGTTTTGTTTTGTTTTGTTGTTGTTTAACAAAATGACTGGATTATGACATACATAAGATAAAATGTAGATGTTGGTTTATAGTTATAGAAACTTACATCACTTACTCTAGTTAATTTAGGCCTTAAAATCTCTAAATTTTCCTCCAAGTACCACTTTCACTATTTCCCATATATTTTGATATATTTTGTTTACATTATCATTCTTTTCTAAATATTTTCTAGTTCACCCTAGGATTTCTTCTTTGATTTATAGATTATTTGGAAATGTGTTGTTTAATCTCCAAATATCTTTTTGTTATTGTTCGCTAATATAATTTTATTGTGGTGAGACAGAATACTTCATAAGATTTAACCTTTGAAATATATTTAGACTAATTCATTGGCCTCATACATGTTCTGATGAATGTTCCGTGTGTACTGAGATTGTGTGTGTATATTTGTTCTTTGGTGGTGTAGTGTCCTGTAAATGTCATTTAATTCTGATTAGTTCTTAATGTAGTTCAGACTTTCTATATACACACTGATTTGGGGCTGGGGTTGGGTTGGTATTGCCAAAAAGGTTTCCTGTCATTAGGCTGTCCTTTTCTCTGTCCTTTGGCTAAGGGAAAGAGGCTTTTTTGTTTGTCCTATCGACAGTTCCAGGTTAGAGGCTTCCCCTTCCCCCCATCCAGGATGCATGGGAGGCAACAAGGAAACAGAGAATGTATCACCATGCTGCTCCTAAAATCCCAAATTCCTGGGAAGCCTATCTTCTTTCACCTTTCAAAGTATTCCTGTGTGTATTTGGTGTGTTATGCCAGGGTCATTTAGTTGTCTGAAGGAAATCCTAGGAGAAATGAGATTATTCTATCTTGGTTAACACCTTAGATCTCCAGCTGCAACACCCAAAAGGCCAGAACTTCCCCTCTGTAACCGAACTTACATGAGTTTGCTCCTTGGTGAGTTACAGATGGACATTACACCAGGTGCACTGGTCACACAAAGGAAACTTTATTTGCAGCAAATAAGGAGATCACAGGAATAACTTCCAAGCCATGCCCCCCAAGCAAGAGTGAGTGGGTTCTTTTTATTTAGAGTTTAGGATGAATATCCGGAAAGGAGACCTTTGTCATAGCATGTAAAGGCAGGTATAAGGTTGCATGAGCATACTTAGAAAACATGCCTGTATATGCATCCTACCTTATAGTAATGAAGCTTGTGCTCCTCCTAGGCTGTAGACTTTAACATTATAATGAAGCAGAGGTAACTGTCAGACAAAGGGAAGGGACTATGGGCATGCTCTGAGAGCTGGTATAAACCGGATGGCTACTGGGCTCCTTATCTCAGATAAGGAATACAGGGCTTTGCTTACTTTTGAAATGGCACTGGGAATTTTACCACTGATTCATTATCTCTGGGTTAGGCTATTTCCTGGCCTGGTAGAAACTGTTAGTTTTTGCAACCCCTTTGTTCCCTTAAAATCCTTAACTTTTGTGTTTCTTTGTAATTCTGATACCTCCTAGGAAGTTCTGCAAAAATGTTTAGGCAAGTAGAGGTATAGATCACAGAAAATAGCTGGAAGGCTAAAATGATTTCCCTTGTGTCACAAAAGCTATGTGTTGTCTTTCTGGGAACCCCTAATTCTCAGCTTACACCTCCATACCCCACACAGTTTTGGTGAGCAAGCAGGGAGCTTATTTTCCATCCCTCAACTTCAAAAGAAGCAGTCAGTGCTCCTATTTTTCTCCCCATGTAGTGTTTGCAGAGCTGAGCCAGGAAGTAATCTACCTACCTATGTGCTCTTTGAGGAAGTCGTTGTGTCCCAATTTACCCATCAAAGTAATGGCAATGGGTTCCAACAGTGATCTAAGCTTCCACCCTCACCTAGCAGCAATAGGACTAAACAAGGCAGCCAGAAGCAGGGCTAGTTGGCACTCTGAGCCCCTACACTAGGTGTCTGCATCCAGTAGGAACTGATCTTCAGTAGGTGAATGGTTAAATAAACTGGTACATGTGATAAAATTGCATAGAACTAAAATACAGACACACACACATACACACACATACAGAGAATGCTTACAAAGTGGTGAAATCTGAGTAAGGCATGTGGATGTATCCATGTCAATTCCTTGGTTGTGATATTGTTACTATAGTTATAACCAGTAGGGAAACTAGTGAAGAGGTTCCAGAATCTCTTTGTATTATTATATACAACTGGAAATGAATCTATAATTATGTAAAATAAAAAGTTAAAAAAATAAATAAGCCTATGATTATGCCCAAGAACAGCAAAGTATCACTGAAGTCTCTCTACTCTTATGTGGCTCAGAATTCCAACATCTCCCAGCAAGAGATGTTGATCTCAGATATTGATGCAGGCAGGCTGGGTCCAGGGATCCAGGGGAGGGTCGCACAGGGCCAGCCAAGAGGGTCCTTGGATTCATGCAGGATAAACATCAAATGCAAGCCAGAGAAAGTGGACAGTTTATTGAATAGTATAAGTGACAGAGAATAGCTGATGGAGTGTCGGAGAGACTCAGGAAGAAGAAGAGAATGAATCTCGTTGTTGCTTGGGGCTAAGAGTTTATATTGGAAAAGGGTCTAGGATACAGGTTTCTTCAGGAATCCACAGTAGGGTCCTATCAGAGCTGAGTGTCGATGAACAATAGGTGTTATTCCATAAATTACTGAAGGTAGGGATATTGATGCCAGCATCAGCGAAGTTTGGAAATCTAATATCCTGGAACATGTTTGGGATCTGGCTCTTCTTAGGTGTTATCAGGTGTTTGGGGCCTAGGACAAAACTGTCCTTTCTTCCCCCTTGAAGTGGGAGCATAGCTTCTTTGGCTTATTCAGAGGCAAAATATGGAACGTGAGTAAATGGGGCCTAGCAGAAAAACAGCAGAGGTGGAACCTTTCAAAAATGGAGTCCCTTCAGCTTTCCTCCTTCAGTATCTCTATTCTGTTCCCAACTCTGTAGCATCTGCTTTCTGGTGACCTTTTTGTATTCTTACCCTGTGTGTTCATAACCCAGAATCCCCAGGAGACCTTTCCACATGGATTTCTGTACTTCAATACTGCACCCCTACTCTTCCAGAAATAAAAGCTGAGCTGTTGTACTGTCCACCTCTGAGTCCCCTTCTCTCAGGACACAGTGCTCTGCTGCCTGCAGTCCAATGCCTAAAAAACAATTGGATGATAATGCCCCCCACCTTATGGTGTTTTTTTTGTAAGAGAGTTAGTCCAGTGGTAGTTAGCGATCGTAGATGGGAGCAGAAAATTCCAGGTTAGTTCTTAACCCATTTTCTGGCACCAGTGAATGTTTTGATTTGGGGCACATTACCTGAGTCTCTCTTTCCTCATTTATAAAATAATACAAAATTCCCTTTAAAAATCAACTTCTATCATCATCTAAATGAGTTGCCTTTCCTACTAAATACTACCTTTCTAACTTTTGTCTGTGGGATCAGCATTTTATAGAAGATGAATAAACTATTTTTAGAATTTAATTGTGCAACTCTAAACTGGAGGTTAAGCTAGAGTATATACATGAGTCATAACATCTATATTTTCAGAATGTGTCATGAGCTTCCCTAATGCATGGATTTATTATCTTAATAGCAATAATGTTTCACAAAGTTATATTGTCATTAAAAAAAACTTAAAACATCACTACATATCATAATGTTATAATTTAACAAAAAGAACTATGAAGTCCTCCATTATAATGACACATCTGACAGAATCTGCAGTTTGATATGAATCATCCCACCAACACAAAAGTAGTTCTGTAAACAAAGATTACTCTCTTGTTCTTCTGTGAGAAATTAATACAAATTTGAAGGAAAATTATTAGTTTGCTCTGACAGTCTAAATACATATTTCTCCAGGAAAAAAAAAATAGGGCTTAACCAATGCTTTTCTCAAATCAAATTTATTTCAAATACAATTATTCAGCTAGAGCTATTTGGGATCATTAAATTCCTGCTTCAAAGTTACAATATCAAAAAGGAAAAAAAATCTCAGAGACAAACAAATTATATATTATCAGGTTAAGACCCGAATATATTGAATCTCACTGCACTGAAAATGCTTCCTTCTTAATTGATTGATGTATATAGTCCACCCTGATATTCTAGGATCCAGTGCGTGTATTGGGCTAAGCACCATGGTAGATACGAGAGGTATAATAATTAGTACCTGCCCTTAGGTAGTTATCATTTTATTAATGATAACAACAAAAAAAAGACCAGCTTACTTAAAAGTTTACATATGAAAAAGCAGGTGTCTTAAGAGTATAGCATGTTAATGTCAGGTATGTTGTAGAGGCAACAAGTGCTCTATCTTTAACATTTACACCTACAGCTATTACCTTGACCTTATATTTTCACAAACTATTAACCCTATGACCTTCATTCCTCTTCAATTTAGTTTTTTTTTAAAGCAGACTCAGAGTGGCAACATATCAACATTTGGAACTGTTCAACCACAAAAAATTGAATTTGCAATGTCTTTATTCTGTTTTTGTCCTTACCTAAACTTTAGTGTCTCCTAACTCGTTGGCCTTTTCCTGGCTACATGTATTTCTCTAGTGTACCTGGATCTCATGGTCAGTAAATAGGTCTAATCAAATGTAAATTTTCTAGTTACTGATGAGGGTCCAGAAACAGATTCTTTTTGCTCTATATGACTTGGCTATTATACCAACAAAAAGAAAGAAAGAAAGAAAGAAAGAAAGAAAGAAAGAAAGAGAGAGAGAGAGAGAGAGAGAGAGAGAGAGAAAGAAAGAAAGAAAGAAAGAAAGAAAATCACAAACTGTGGTTAAGCTACCAGCTAGGCCCTCAGAACCTGGGCTGCCCAGATAAGAGTCACTTAGCTCATTAAACAACATATTAAAAGCCAGTGACATAGAGCATGACCTAAATGCAAATGCTTCATCATAGGCATCCAACTTCTTTGACTTTCTTTTGGATATCAAGCACTGTGTTAATCACACAGATTACAAAAACTACAAAACTCATGTCAAAACCCCAAAATAAATTGCTGCTGTTTGTTGAATAGTTGAACAATCACAGATTTAGAAGGGACTATATGCTTTGGAATCAGAATAGCGGAATTCAAACCTCAGCGCTACCTTAATTAAATTAATAAATCTGTTCGTATCTCTGCTTCTTCATCTCTATATATTGATAATAATCTTATCTACATCAAGATATTGCACAATAACACCAATATTAAGTCATTAGGATAGTGCTCTTCTATATAAAGTGCTTAATGTATTTTGGCTATAACTGTCATTTTTAATAAAATATTACATTAATAACAATTTACTAGACATAGGGAGAAATAGATACAGTTCCTTCTAAGTCTGATAAGCTTCTCAAAGAATGTAGCCCTAGAGCTGAGACCTGAAAGATGTATAGGAGGTTTTAAGATGAATGAATACAGAAGAGCAATTAGGAGCTTACAAAATTTGTAGGGGAAAGGGAATGTGTGCCTAAAATAAAGAGAAGAGGAGATAAATTAGAGATATTTATGATGTATATTGATATGTTGTAGGGTCGATAAGATGTTGGAGTAAGTAAATTGGAGCAAAATCAAAGGCCCCTGTTTTTTGGCTTAAATAATGTGGACAATATTTTTCTTCAATGAAATTTGGTATATAAGTAAAGAGAAAATTGGAGGAAAAATAACTAATATAGTCTGGATCATATAGGATTTATATATCTGCAAGGTGGTTTGGTTTTTGTTTTTTGCTTTAAGCTATTTTATCGAATGTTTACTGGGATCAGGTAGGTAATCTAAATGAGGGAGATGGACTTGGCCTGAGTGTGACGATTTGAACAACACATACAGGGCACAGATGTGACTCAGCTCCAGTTGACTGTTGCCATGCTAGAATGTGGGATCGATGTTGCTAGATCTCTTTTTTCTTTTTTCCAAGAGAACTTATAATCTAGGTTTAAAAAATTCTAAATACTGGTATGCAGTATATTCTTAATTATGTCGTCTCCCAAATGCATGTGGTTCACATTCATCCCAAAGATTTCTAGATTGTGACTTCTCATATAGATCCATCCATACATCCATCTGTTTTTTCAAAGCATATTAATTAAATGCTTCTGTAGTGTCATGAACCATTGTAGGTGCTGGATATACACATGAATGAGCCCTTTGAGGATATGTCATAGTTAGTATTGTGTAATTTTAAAATACTGTCCAAGAAAATTACATAATGAAAACATATAGAAATAAAGGATCTATACTCTAGGAACTACAGAACACTCATGAAAGAAATTGAAGAAGACACAAAAAGATGGAAAAATATTCCATGCTCATGGATTGGAAGAATAAACATTATTAAAATGTCTATGCTACCCAAAACAATCTATACCTTTAATGCCATCCTGATCAAAATTCCAATGACATTTTTCAAAGTGCTGGAACAAACAATCCTAAAATTTGTATGGAATCACAAAAGACCCCGAATCGCCAAGGAAATGTTGACAAAGAAAAACAAAGCTGGGGGCATCATGTTGCCCGATTTCAAGCTATATTACAAAGCTGTGATCACCAAGACAGCATGGTACTGGCACAAAAACAGACATATAGACCAATGAAACAGAACAGAGAGCCCAGAAATGGACCCTCAACTCTATGGTCAAATAATCTTTGACAAAGCAGGAAAAAACATCTAATGGAAAAAAGACAGTCTCTTCAATAAATGGTGCTGGGAAAATTGGACAGCCACGTGCAGAAGAATGAAGCTCGACCATTCTCTAACACCATTCACAAAGATAAACTCAAAGTGAATGAAAGACCTCAATGTGAGACAGGAATCCATCAAAATCCTAGAGGGGAACATAGGCAGTAACCTCTTTGACATCAGCCACAGCAACTTCTTTCAAGATACATCTCCAGGGCGCCTGGGTGGCTCAGTTGGTTAAGTGACTGCCTTCGGCTCAGGTCATGATCCTGGAGTCCCGGGATCAAGTCCCACATCGGGCTCCCTGCTCGGCGGGGGGTCTGCTTCTCCCTCTGCCCTCTGCCCTCTTCCCTCTCGTGCTCTCTGTCTCTCATTCTCTCCCTCTCAAATAAATAAATAAAATCTTAAAAAAAAAAAGATACATCTCCAAAAGCTAGTGAAACAAAAGCAAAAATGAACTTCTGGGAGGTCATCAAGATAAAAAGCTGCACAGCAAAGGAAACAGTCAACAAAACAAAGAGGCAACCCACAGAATGCGAGAAGATATTTGCAAATGACACTATAGATAAAGGGCTGATATCCAAGATCTATAAAGAACTTCTCAAACTCAACACCCAAAAAACAAATAATCAAGTCAAAAAGTGGGCAGAAGATATGAAAAGACACTTCTCTGAAGAAGACATACAAATGGCTAAGAAACACATGAAAAAATGTTCATCATCATTAACCATCAGGGAAATTCAAATCAAAACCACATTGAGATACCACCTTACACCAGTTAGAATGGCAAAAATGGACAGGGAAAGAAACAACAAATGTTGGAGAGGTTGTGGAGAAAGGGGAACCCTCTTACACTGTTGGTGGGAATGCAAGTTGGTACAGCCACTTTGGAAAACAGTGTGGAGGTTCCTCAAAAATTTAAAAATAGAGCTACCCTATGACCCAGCAATTGCACTACTGGGCATTTACCCCAAAGACACAGATGTAGTGAAAAGAAGGGCCATATGTACCCCAATGTTCATAGCAACAATGTCCGCAATAGCCAAACTGTGGAAAGAACCAAGATGCCCTTCAACAGATGAATGGATAAAGAAGATGTGGTCTATATATACAATGGAATATTACTCAGCCATCAGAAAGGATGAATACCCAACTTTTACATCAACATGGATGGGACTGGAGGAGATTATGCTCAGTGAAATAAGTCAAGCAGAGAATGTCAATTATCATATGGTTTCACTTATCTGTGGAACATAAGAAATAGCATGGAGGACACTAGGAGAAGGAAGGGAAAAATGGGGGGGGAATTGGAGGGAGAGATGAACCATGAGAGACTATGGACTCTGAGAAACAAACAGGGTTTTGGAGGGGAGGGGGGAGGGGGGATTGGTTAGCCTGGTGATGGGTATTAAAGAGGCCACGTACTGCATGGAGCACTGGGAGTTATACCAAAACAATGGATCGTGGATCACCACATCAAAAACTAAATATGTATTGTATGGTGACTTACATAACATAATAAAATTTTTTTTAAAAAGTTCAATTTAAATGAGTGTCTTGAGCCAAATAACAGATTCAAAGGAAATTAAATGAATAATAAATCACATTAATATTAAAAAAGAGAGGTGTTTTGATTAGGTGCCTGCAGAAATACCAATGGAAATGTGATCTAAGGAATGCCTCAGAGAAGGAATAGGAAGAGAATCAGGAGGAATTTGCATGACAGAAAATGATAAACTAATTTTAAGAAAGATGCTGTAGTTAACAGAGGCAAAAGCTACAAAACAACAAGTATAATTGGGATAAAAATGTGTAGTTGGTTTAGTAATAAGTGTGTCAATGGAACCCTTAGAGAAAACAACTTCAGGCAATAAAAGAACAGAAACTGTATTTTAATTATTGGAGAATGAATGGAAAGTGGAGAACTGGGTGTGATGAGTATCATTTATTATTTCTAGAGGCTTGATTAGGAAAGAAGGCACAGAAATAGTGCAGGAAGTAGTTGGAAATACAGGATTAAAGGAAAAACACATTTTTAAGATGTGAAAAAACTTGAGCATGTATTATGTAAAGTCAGGGAAAAGAACAGGATTACAATACAAAAGTAAGTGTGTGTGTTTGAGGGGGTGGACATGAATCAGAATTCCAGAAGAGAGAACTTGTTTCTAGCAACTGAGAAACTCCTTTCACCTAATTTTTTCTGTGACCACCAAATTTCAGCATCCTGGGTGCCTTATACCACTCCTACTCTTAATTATTGCTGCTGGGACTACACTCAAGAAAATTTCACTCAAGAAAGTTGAAAACAGTATACACACACACACACACACATATATATAATTTTATCAAATTCTACCTCAATTTGAAAATCTGTATATGGTGACATTGCCAAGAAATGATTGCTTCTAAGTTGTTTTAGCAGCCAGCTGGACTTTCTCAGTGTGTCAACTATCCATCCATCCGTCCATCCAAAAAAAATCACATATTTTTAAAAAAGATTTTTTACTTATTTATTTTAGAGAGAGAGCACAGAAGGAGAAGGAGAAGCAGACTCCCCACTGAGCAGAGAGCCCGAGGCCAGGTTCAATCCCAGAACCCCAAGATCATGACCAGGACCCCGAGATCATGACCTGAGCCAAAGGCAGATGCTGAACTGACTGAGCCACCCAGGCGGCTCCGAAAAAACACGTATTTTTAAGGACCTCTCTGCTTGCCTCCAAGCTGGAGAATGACTGAATAGAGACATGATCAGGATCTACCTACAAAAAGCTGCTTTGACAGCAAATCCAAAAGACCTCATTTCACCACTGGACTGGGAGATCCCTTAGGGCAAGAATCATATCTTATTTATAGTTCTGTATGCAATTCTTGGCATGAAGTAGGCCTTAGGTGCATTTCTTTTTGGTGTATGATCTGGCTTCTGTCTTCTTCTCCAACTTCATTTCTCACCACTTGCCTCTTAATCACCAGTGTTCAGCACCATGGGTCTCTACACTGCTTCTGGCTCATGCCAAGACTTGCCTTAGTCCACCTCAGCAATTGTTCTTCCTCATGACTCTAATATTCTTCCTCAGAAATTCTATTAGTTGGCTAATTCATATCCATTACTTCTTAGCTTGAATGTGAATCCTCAGAATGACCTTTCCTGACCACGTTACCTAAAAGGAGACATTAACTTTCTAAGAAATTGCCTTGTTTATCCCTTTGTAAATTTTTGTAGAAATTGCAAACTCATCCTGTGGAGGTCCCCTTTTCCAAGTATCAACTTACCTCCAGAATCTGCCAACCATTTTTTACTCTTCAGAGCCTTGGGGTAGATTTTTTTGTTTTATTTTGTTTAATTTTGTCTGAGTTTACAATCATTATCTTCAGGAAGGTTAATGCACTGGAAGATAACATGTTGTGATTTCTAAAAGAGTCTGAAAAGACTGTATTACTAGAAAAGTGCATGTTTTTTTAGGCATTGTCTTAAAAAGAAGACAGTAAAAGTATACATTCTAATAGTAATAGTCTTCAAAATAAAAAATATTGAGATCTATTTCCTGCTACTTCCTTTGTAACACTCTGCCTTTTGACTGTTCTTTTATTTTTTACAATTTTCTATTTCTTGTTCAACTCAATTAGTCAGCTCTTAAAGAAGGCTTAAGCGTGAGGAGTACTTGACTCCTTGACTAAAATACTGCCAGGATTCTGCAAGAGCAATACAGGTCTCGTATTTTCAGAAAACATTTGAGTTAAAAATTCACAATTTTCTCAATCAAGAAAACGATCCTGTCTATAACCCATTTTTCTTTTTCTTAATTACATTTTTATATTCCAAAGTTACAAAAATGATTAGTGTACATTATGAGCTAATTACTTTCCAACTTCATTTTAATTAATGATGCTATTTTTAGAGATACCAGAGCAGTGACACACATAACTCACATAGCTTTGATGTTTATATTTTTGTTACTCTCTTTTTAACTCGAATGACTATTTTTTTCCCATTCAAATTTATAAAAATCAGGGCTCCCATGGGCTCCAACTTAGTATGCTAAGCTTTATTTTAGAGCAAATTTTGTAGTGGAGAACATTAAGGGTTTATAATGGCTAAGTCAGCAGACCTTTAACTATAGTTATAATAAAGGGCATCTCAAGCGGAGAGATCATGCTCTCACAAAAACCTCCACAGTAATATCTCCAAGATAAAGAGGAACAAGAGCCCCTGATTGGCACTTTGTTACTTGAATGGTCCCCCACTGATGAGGCAGAAAGGACATTAAGGATGATTTTAGCACAATCTAAAATCTCGCTGATGCCAAACTTAAAGCGGTGAAAGCCATAATGCCATTTCTAAAATATGATCCGGAATCAGGAAAGCTTTGCTTTCCAAGATACCCAGGCCTTATTCTTCTTCCTACTTATTACTTGTAAAAGGCCCTCTTCATCATTCTGTCTCCTGTCTTCCACTGCTCAAGACAAACTAGGGAATAATCTTCATTTATATGCAGCACAATCTTTCTGCTGCTGGTGCCACAATAGGAACGTGTTTTATTAAAAATTAAAAATATTGGTTTTACTTTCCATCTGGATGAAAAGTGAAGTCTCATTCACATTTTCAGTGCTGTTTTCTCACGGCCATCCTTCTTGCATTGTACCTCAGGACACTGCTATTAACAGATAGGCCACATTCCCAGAGACCTTAACTTATGTCAGCCTTTCCCAAACTCTCAGTCATGAGACAATAACAGAAGGCAGAGGACTTTTCAAAGGATAGGTAAAAAGATGCCATGCTCCACTGGGATTAAACCTCTTTCTTGATCTTGTGTCAGAACGATGCTGAGAAAAAATATATGTGGTGTCTTATCATCTTACAGCACATGGCTTTTAAAAGTCGAAAAGGCTATTATATATTGAAGAAAGTTAAAGGCCCAGAGAATTACTCTACAGTATTCAACTCTCCTTAAAAATAAAAATAACAAGGCACGTGCTGGATGGTGTTCCCATGGACATTTGTCTGCTACATCGCATGCTTGTTTCCCTTTTGTAATGTTAACTTTCAGGCTCCTGTTGGTATTTTTGGAAAGCAGAGAAGCATGTATTTTGTTAGTTGCCAAAACTGACTCTATGGAGCAGCATGCTTCGCAATATGAAGGTTAAATTCCTTTCAAAGAGACTTGTTGGAACTGCTCTTCTCACTCCTATTAACTAGTGGAACTGTCTGACCTTTATAAGTGCAAGTCAATATTCACACTGTCAGAGGAGGATCAGTGGGAGTAATCTTTTCAGTCCCAGAGAGAAACAGTTTGCCACAGGCAGATCCTGACTAGAGAAGGGGAGTTGGTGAGCAGTGACATAAAACACTTTTAAGTGAATTCAAACAATGTCTTTGACACAGCTTGGAATTCTATTCAGTTTTAGTTGTAACAGTGCCTACTGGTCCCTCTAAACTGCAAAGGTGTCATTTTGAAATAATAAAGACGTAGAATGTGAAATGAAGCCTGTTAAATGGGCTCATCCCTTTTTAGCCATACCTTTGAACACAGGTGGCTTTTGTCCCCCAAAATATACATCTCTGAAAACCATTCAGAAATGAACATTATTATTTTTAATGAGCACCAGTAATTCTTTTCTCCCTACAAGCAAGACCTAATACTGGGGTGACATTTTAATAAACGTGGAAATATATATATATATATTTACTTTTTTTTGCCTTTTGTACCCCAAATTGCCATCAGAGTTTAACTCCAAAGCAATTTTTTTTTTCAAGTAAGACATTTTCCAACGTGACATTCACAAAATAAAAATAAGGGAGGAGCACTATGATATTGATTTAAATTTTGGTCGGCTCTCTCTTCATTAATATATCCTTAAAATTACATTTGTGATCAATACACTATTACGGAGCTTATTTTAATAAAAATATTTTAATGAAAATATAGCAACATAGGTTTATTTTTAAAAACTAAGTGAATTATTTAGTTACTATTCCTACCAATAGATAGAATACATCTTAGGAACAAAAAGAAATCTCGAACACTATTTAGGTGTGTTGTTGTTCATGGCTTCAGTGCGGTAAGTCTGAAACGATTTCATTTATATAGTAGAATTGAGCAAATGATTTAAAATATCAATATTATTGGGAATTAAATTCCTCACTGTGAAAAAAGGGAGACATGATAGGAAATGGAAGAAGGAAAAAGAAAACCACCTTCTAGTTTTTTTTTTAATTAGAGACAGAATAAACTCATAATTTTATATATATGCATAATACATATATATGTACACATGCATATATAATTCTAAACATATAGGAATGTAATTTTATAATTATATAATAAAGTATTCAAATACTGGGGATGAATTGACAGAGGAAGGCTGTTAAAAAGGACTCTCATTGGCCAAATTTAGAAGATACTAAGTGTCAAAACAAACAATGATAGAAAAAATTATAATATTGAATTAAAACCAATCCATTAATTTATATTGATAATTATTTTTAAAAAATAAAATTAAGGGAGATATAGAGATAAATATCTCATTTGCAAAAAATAAATAAATAAAGCCGACTACACTATTAAATATAGAAGAATTTATAGAGGTAGCACATTACCATTTCACAACCACCATAGCAATTAATAAACTCAGGAAAGGGTCATCAATAGATGGTAAAGCTCTGGGTAAGAGATCTTTGAAAAACAGGATACTCATGCAGGGTCAGTGCATCGTTTCAAAAAGTATTTATTAGTTACAAAAGGAAAAAGTACCTTTTCAATGGATAAATCTGGTGAAACCCATTTTAATCAAGTGACTAAACTTAATATCGCTTATTATACAAATTGACATCATGTACTATGCAATATGATGAATTAATCACTCAGGCAGTACTCTCACCTAAATTTGTTAACCTGAATCTAATTATGAAAAAAGAAATGAAGAAACAGTTAGAAAACCCAAATTAAGAGACATTCTGTAAAACAACCTAGAATAGACCATCTAAAAATATCAATATTCTGTGCTTTTTAAAAAAGAAAAAATCTGTAAGAAGTCTGTAGTGTAAAGGAAGCTGAAGAATATATGACAACTACATAAAATGTGCAATCCTTATTTGCATTCTGGATCTTAAAAGTTTATAGAACACATTATTGGGGTAATTGATAGTGGGCAGAATTTAATATAGACTATATTAGATAGTAGTATTGTATCAGTGTTAAATGCCCTTTCCATGACAATTTTATTATGGTTATGTGAGAGAATGTCCCTGTTCTTAGATGATTAATGTCTCATGCTGAATTAGAGATGAAGTGTCACAATATTTGCAACTAATCTTAAAATGGTTTATTAAAAATATGAGAAAAGAGAGAGAGAGAGAGACTGAGAGAGATTGAGAGAAAGCCAGAGGACAGGTGGGAGTAAGAGAGAAAAAGGGAGAAAGTGAGTAAAGTACTAACAATTACACATATAGGGTAAGGGCATATGTTCTTCAAACATCAAAAAGTTCCCGCAACTTTTTGATAAATGTAAAGTCTTTCACTATAAAATTTGTGAAAGAATTAAAAAGTGCAGTGATTTTTATTCTCTGTTATATATCTCCCATAAAAGAATAAAAAAAGACTTTATCAGTTTTGGCATATATTACATTATATTTTGTATTACTTAGAATAAGATGTCTAATAATTTCCTGATAAAATATAGTTATTTATGTAGACAGTTCAAATACTTATAGAAATTTAGAGTTGCAAGGGTTTTGAGAGTCAGAGAAAATTATAGAATCATTAACGCTCACATATGTTCGCTTTTTGATCATCTTTTTGCTTTCTTAGGTCTTAAATCTCTCTCCATTTGTTTTTCTTTTTTTCCAATCAGCATTTAACATGCTCTACTTGACTTAAGACAAAATAAACCCCTTTCTCAACCCAAAGCCTGCCTCTAGATACCACCTATCCTGCTCTCTTCCTTCACATCTAAACCTATTCACCCTTTTCACCTGAGATCTCTTCCACATACAGCACTTAACACTACTGAAACGGCTTTTGTCAAGGACAACAATGACTTGAATGTTGCCTGATCCAATGGGTACTTTGTAGCTTTTTTCTTGCTTACCCTGTAGAGATCATTTGACAAGGTTAACTTCCTCATTCAGGAGGGAAAAATCAAAGAAAAAAATTTTCTCTAGCTTCCACATTTCCCTCATTATTTTAGGTCTTTTATTGTCAGTCTCCTTTGCAGATTCTATAGCTGCCCTGGTTCCTTAAATGTTTGTGATTGACAGATGTCTGTCCTAATGGTGTTTGATATTTGGATGTTTCACCTGATCTTATGTTTTCAATAACCATCTATATGCTGGTGCCTGCAAAATCTAAGCAGAGTCAATGTCTGTCCTAATTCAAAACTTTTTTTTTTTTTTTAAAGTAAGCTCCACTCCCAGCATGAAGCCTAACACAGGGCTTGAACTCAAGAATTCGAGACCTGAGTTGAGATCAGGAGTCAGACATTTAACCAAATGAGTCACCCACATGCCCCCTAATTCAAAACTTTTATATCCAATTTACTATAAATTCTCCTCTTTTGAATACCTTGTAGGTATCTGAAATTGAACATGTCCATATTTTATAATTACATTAATCTACTCCATGCTAGTGGAATTTTTTTTTTATTCAAAAATATTTATAAAGTACCTGCCACATACCAGGTTATTTACTAGGAGCTTGGAATACATCAGGCAACAAAAGAGATAGATTCTTGACCTGGTAGAGTTCACATTTAAGCATCCAGGCCAGAAATCTGAATGGCATCTTTAATGCATTCCTGTTCCTCACTGCCCCATCAAATCAGATATGGCTTGGATTCACTTTCAGTGTGTTAATTTCTCTCTGAGAATAACATATTCCTTTTCTCTTTTGTCTATAATATTAGGTTATCATGAGAATCAGTTTTAAACTCATGCCAATAAGTTTAAACCCATGCTAATTGATCAATTACAACTTCATATCAGTAACCATGCTTCTCAAAACCAGCCAATTAGTAGCAGCCAATTACCAATGCCACAGTCCACACATCCACCTCCTGAAAGTCTGCCAAGTCCTGAATATTTTATTTTATTTTGCATCTCAAAGCCTTTATAAGATCGGCAATTTGTTTTGTTCAGAGGTACTGTGTCTTACATGCACAGCTCTCCCTTGATTACGAAGAAAAAATTCAGCTTTTTTTCCCCCGGATATTGAATGTTTACATCTTTTCTCATTCCACTGTCATTATCATTACTTTAAACCATATATTAACCATATCCACCTGCTCTTTCATTGGTCCACCTACCACTATCTTCTTCTCTTGAATCCATTCTTCACACTTCAAATAATTTACTCTGTGAGGCCAGTATTACCTTGACACCAAAACCAGGAAGACACATCACAAGAAAATCAAATTACATATTAATATCCCTTATGAACATAGATGAGGAAATCCTCAACCAAATACTAGTACACTGAATCCAACAACCTGCTAGAAAAATTATTATACATTATGACCAAGTGGTATATTTTCCTTGGAATGATGGACTGGTTTAGCATATGAAAATCAATGTAATCCATATTAATGGAATAAAGGACAAAACAACATAGTCATCTCAATTGATGCAGAAAAAGCATTTGACAAAATCCAACACCCTTTCATGATAAAAACACTTGACAAGCTAGAAATAGGAGGGAACTTCCTCAATTTCATAAGGACATCTATGGAAAACCTACAGACAACATTATGCTTAATGTCAAAGAGCAAATACTTTTCTTCTAAAATCAGGAATAAGAAAAGGGTATCCACTATTGCTACTTCTTCTATTTAGTATTGTATCAGATGTCCTAGCCAGAGGAATTAGTCAAGAAGAAACAAACAGCATCAAGATTAGAAAAGAGAAGTAAAACTATATTTTTACTTCATAAATGACATGATTTATATATGTAAAACCCAGGGTAACCACAAAAAACTAAACAAACTTTTAGAACTAATAAATGAGTTCAGCAAGGCTCTAGGATGTAAGATCAATACAGAAGAATCAGTTGTACTTCTGTATACTAACAATGAACAATTTGGAAATGATATTAATAAAACACTTCCATTTGCCATAGCATCCAAAAGAATAAAAAAAAAAAAAACTTAAGGATATAGTTAACAAAGAAGTGCAAGTCTTATACACCCAAAACTATAAAACATCATTGAAAGAAAAGAAATATGACCTTAATAAATGGAAAAAATATTCCATGTCTGTAGATTGGAAGATTTAATATTGAAGGGAGCATTATACTCCAGATATACAGATTTATCACAATCCTTATAAAAATCCCAGTTTCTTTTTTTTTCTTTTTCAGAATTGACATGTTGATCCTAATAGTCAAAACCATCTTGATAAAGAAGGACCAAGTTGAAGGACTTACACTTCCTGATTTCAAAATTTATCACAGAGTTACATTAATCAAAATAAATTGTGTTACTAGCATAAGGATAGACATACAAAGCAATGGAATATAATTGAGATTCCAGAAATAAATCCATACAATATGCCAAATAATTTTCAACAAGTGTTCCAAAACCTTTTAATGGGGAAAAATAGTCTCTTCAGTAAATGGTGCTGGAACAAATGAATTATCAACATGCCAAAGAATGATGTAAGATCCTTACCTTACTCCATATACAAAAATAAATTTAGAATGGATAAACAACCTACATGTAAGAGCTAAAATTTTTAAATTCTTGGGATAAAATGTAGGGAAATATCTTTGTGACCTTGGATGGTGCAATAATTTCTTATATATGACAAAAGAATAAGTGACAGAAGAAAAAATAAATTGGACTTTATCAAAATTAAAAAGTTCTTTCTTCAAAGGACACCATCAGGAAAGTAAAAACACAGAAGACTTGTATCCAGAGTATATGTAGACCTATTATCTCAACAATAAAAAGACAAATAACCCAACTTAAAAATGGGCAGACTTGAAATTTCTTAAGGAAAACAGAGAAATGATCAACAAGCACATGAAAGATGCTCAATATCATTAGTCATCAGGGAAATGCACAAAAACCACAGTGAGATACTACTTCATACCTTTAAGATGGTTTTCAAAATTTTTTAAATACATACAATAACAGGCCTGGCAAGGCTGTGGGGAAAAATGTAACCCTCATAGATTGTTGGTGGGAAAGTAAAAATGGTGCAGCCACTTTGAAACAGTTTGTTTCTCAAATTGTTAAATCTAGAGTTTCCATATACCCCAGCAAACCCACGCCTTGGTATATACCCAAGAGAAATGAAAACATGTCCATATAAAATCTTGTGCACGAATGTTCAAAACAGCATTGTTAGAATATCCAAGAAGTAAAAACAACTCAAATGTTCATCAACGGATGAACGGATAAACAAATGTGATGTATTTCCAGCTGTACAAAGGAATGAAGTCCTGATAGACACTACAACAGAGATGACCCTTGAAAACATGATGCTAAGTGAAATAATCCAGTCATAGAAAACCATATATTTTATGATTCAATGTATATGAAATGTCCGGTGGTTGTTGGGGCTGAATAGAAGGAGGAATGCAGAGTGAGTTCTAATGACCATGAAGTTTCTTTTTTAGAATGATGAAAATATTCTGGAATTAGATAGTGATAGAGTCCAGAAAATATTCTGGAATTAGGTTGAACAACTCTGTGATTTTCTTTAAAAATGGTGAATTGTACATTTTAAAGAGTGAATTTTATGGTATTGTAATGCATTTCTCAATAACACTATCATAAAAATAAAACCAATCCAAATTAATTTGTCTAAAATGAAAATCTAACCTTATGAAATCTGATTTTTTTTAACGCTTTCAGTGGCCTCCTCTTGTCTTTAGGATAAACTTCAAAGACCTTGACATGAGCTTCTTACACTCTTTAATGGTGATCTCTATGTAAGTCTAGTTGCATTTCTTGGCATCTCCCAACCCATCTATAGATACACTAAACACTATGCTTCTGTTATATAAAACCTCCTTCAAGTCTATACCTCTCAAATTTTGAGTTCTCTACACTCAGTTCTTCAAGCAGTCCCTTCATCTTTCACTCTACTATGAAACCTTCCTTTGCCCACCATCCATTACTAATAGATTAAGTATGCTGGCTCAATTATTCCACAAGATGTTAATAAGTACTACACTTAAGTGTAATTGCTTGTTGTTTACTTTTTTGCCTCTCCCACTAGACTGGAAATCTACAAGGGTAGAGATTGTCTCTTCTATTCTTTTCATTCCTAATGTTATAAATAACAAAACACATTTGTTGGATGAATGTATCAATGAATGACCTCACTCTAGTGTTATTTTCTTAATACATTTTGTATACTGGTTTTAGTAACAGTTCTAATTAATAAAGCTGGACATTTTTTTCTATAAAATATAAAATTTTTCATACAAATAATTGTTTGCATTTGTTTACCATATTTATAATTTTGCTAAACTGATGCCTTGATGGAATACATCATAGTAGGACCATCCCTATGGCTAGATTTCTAACCACCCTGATCATCATTATCTGTGTCTTCACAGGCATCATTACCCTTCATTAAATAAAATGCTTAAGCATCTGAATAATTAGTTTCTGCTTAATAAAATTGATAATAATATAAATAAATTTGCACAACATCATATTGCTTGAAGGATGAACAAGAATTTGAGTTTTCTTTTAAAAATGACCATATTCTCCCCTTTGAACATCTAAAACTTATTTTGGTCAGACAAGTCAGATTCCATTAACCTGAGTCTGCTCAAAGTCAGCTATGCAGTGAACAAGATTCCATAGGCCTCTTGAAGGTTTTCCAAGTCAGCCTGCCCAGTTTGTTATGATAAAAGCATTTGTGTTGACTTATATTACCAAATGGGTTATGTTATTTTTTTTAAAGATTTTATTTATTTATTTGAGAGAGAAAGAATGAGAGACAGAGAACATGAGAGGGAAGAGGATCAGAGGGAGAAGCAGACTCCCCGCTGAGCAGGGAGCCTGATGCAGGACTTGATCCTGGGACTCCAGGATCATGACCTGAGCCGAAGGCAGCCACTCAACCAACTGAGCCACCCAGGCGCCCCAATGGGTTATGTTATTAAAACAGACAGCCACAAAGATGGTGAGATGCTTATTTAAAAACAACAAGTTTTCCATCTAAATAATGTAGTTTATTTAATAATGCTTGATTAGTAATTAGTGATTTGTTAGATGATGCTTAGTTGGTGATTAGTTAATATAACACATTCAATTTGACAGGTGTATTAGATGAGGTTCTCCACAGAAACAGCACCAGTAGGCTGTAGAACTGAGAGAAAGAGAGAGTTTTGATTTATTATAAGTCATTGGCTTATGCAGTTGTGGAATGTAAGTGCTCAGATCTACAGTTGGTAAGCTGGAGACCCAGGAGAGCTAATGGTGTAGTTCCAGTTTAATGGCCAGCCAACTTGAGACTCAGAAGAGCTAATGTTTCAGTTTGAGTCGAAAGGCAGGAAAATAACCTATGGTCCAGCTAGAAAGTTGTCAAGCAGGAAGAATTCCCTCTTATTTGGGAGAGGGCCAGCCTTTTGTTTAATTCAGGCCTTCACCTAATCAGATGAGGCCCACTCACATTAGGAAAGGCAATCTGTTTTATTCAGGGCATTGATTTAAATGTTAAATTCATCCAGAAACACTCTCATGGAAACACCTGTAGTAATGATTGACCAAATACCTGGGCAGCCTATGGCCCAGTCAAGCTAACATATCAAATTAACCATCACAACAGGCATTTATTACATGTGTCTATTAGGTATTTTCCTTTTGTCTGTTATTATTTTTTATTTCTATTTTTTGAGGAGAGCTCTTGGTAATACGTGGAATTCCTTGTGCTCCAGTTTTTCAGATTGATATCTGTGGTAGGCAGAATTCTAAGATGAACCCCAATGAGTCATGCCTTCATAAAATCACCTCCCCTTGAGTGTGAATTGAACTTGTAACTTGCTTCTAGCCAATAGAATATGGCAAAGATAATTAGAAACTCATTCCCTTGATAATGCTATATATATAATATTCTATCTTAGCAGATTGGAGTAAGAGCTTCTCCTGCTGGCTTTGAGGAAGTAAGCTGCATTGTAGTAACGGAGCTAAGTGGCAAGGGACTGCAAGGGCCACTAGCCGCTGAGAGTGGCACCTAGCTGACAGCCAGCAAGAAAGCAGCAACCTCAACCCTACAACCACAAGATATTAAAATCTTCCGACAGCCATGTGAGCAGCCTGACAAACAACTAGATTGCAACCTGTGAGATGCTGAGCAGAGGACCAGTTCAATCATGCCTGAGCTCCTGACCCATGAAAACTGAGATAAGTGTATTGTTCTAAGCCTCTAAGTTTATAATTATTTGCTAAGCAGCAATAGATATGCTATATCCCTGCCACCAAACTCTTCTCTAACCTCAACATGAAAAACTATTCTGGTCGGGTTGTCATAGTTTGAAAAGTGGACAGGCAGACTGCATTTAATTACAAGTTAATGGGACAAACATAGAATGTCCAGAAATTGGAATGAGAGTTGAAACCTGTGCAGGGGCAGGGCTAAAAGAAATTTCCAACTGATAAGCAGTAAAGATTTGACTCAGACATTTAACATCAGCAAAACCATGTTGGCAACAAGTGCACAATGTATTCAAGTACAGTATAGGGGATAAGGAAGTAGCCATATTTTGATATCTAAGCAGACTATTTATGTTGTCAGGTTTGTAAACTCAAAGCTGGAGATTGGCTTCCAGGCACAACATTTAAGTATCTAAGAAGTGATACTGCACAAAGTCAGGGCTCTATTCTAATGAACGACAGCAGCCTTAGCAAGCAGGGACAGGATTTAGGTCCATTAATAAGACGGTTTCTTACTTATGAGAACTGGGATAGAATATAATGAAATCTAAGGCTCCAGTGTTTATGCCGTAGTTACTTTTAGCTAGGTTTGGTCAGAGAGTTCTAGATTTCTTCCTAATCTATGAGAAATAACTATCACGGATATCAAAACAACTAAGCCAAAGATCTTTGCATTTAAGGCAGAGTAGAGTACAAATATATACATATATAAATAAAAGACCCTTTTGTTCCTTAGAGCAACTCTTAGGTCTTACAGAATGAGGACTTCCCTGAGAGGCTCTAGCTCCCTGATTATCACTGAGTATACCCATATTGTGTGTCAGAGTGAGGAGAAGAAGGTTGCAGTAAAAGACAGATTTGGGCCCAAGCCCATGTCTTTTGATAATGTTCAGTAGACATCCATAGCAATAATCCAAACTACTCTCACAAGATGACTTAAGAAAAAGTATCAGCAACTGGCCACTTCTCACCCCATCCTAAACCAAATCAGTCCACACAATATTTGGCTCTCTATCTATCTTTTTAACTAATTTCTTCTTTCATTTTTCTAACAAGTCCATTTATTTCTCTTTACCTTTTTTCAATGAGCAACCCTAGAGTTTCTTTGATACTCTTAGAGGCACATTTATGTGATTCAAGGCATTGTAAGAAATAGTTATATAAGTTACTAAGTGTTTGCTGAGGAATCCTTAATATAAACTCATTTTCAAATCATCTCTTAATACCAAGAGAGTATGTGAACAATACAAGCATGCAGACACATCTGGATGGAGAAAACAAAACAAAACAAAAACCTACGATTATTTTGTCACATTAGAACTCCCTGTCTCAGATCAGGCTGGTCCTGGAGAAGGAACTGAACATTTCAGATGTCCACAGCTTAGAATAAAAGGAATATAGAGTGTACGTAATAATGAGGCACCAAACAAGATTACTAAAGCCCAGCTCTCTGTGATGCCAGCATTAACTAAAATTCTTATTTAGATTCAGATCAAATGCTAAAAACTTGAACATCGTATTCCAAACTCCCCATCATCTGGACCAACTATATATTTCTAATCTTGAATATGACTTTTTCATTTTACTCTAGCATACTCTATCCTTTTGGCATATTTATATGTGTTTTTTCTGTTCTTTTTGTCAAGAATGCCCTTTAACTGATGTTACTTGCTGGAATACTTCATTTTTTAAAGTTTTACATCATCTTACATTCTGCCTAAAAACACGGTCAAAATGTTTTTGTTCTAAAATAAATGCAGCCTAAATACTGCTCTTGCTTTAAACTATTTCACTCTTTATACCAAAAATCATCTAATAGTATCATGCTAGCAAGACAGTTGACTATAGAAAAAAATTCCCTTCCCACTGTAGACATCCTAAAAATGCTAAGTAAAATCTAACCACAAACTTTGTGCTTTTTTTTTTTTAAATTTATTTATTTGATAGAGAGAGAGACAGCAAGAGAGGGAGCACAAGCAGGGGGAGTGGGAGAGGGAGAAGCAGGCTTCCCATGGAGCCGGGAGCCTGACATAGGGCTTCATCCCAGGACCCTGGGATCATGACCTGAGCAGAAGTCAGACGCTTAATGACTGAGCCACCCAGGCGCCCCATAAACTTTGTGCTTTTAAGAAAGCAAGTGAAGGCTACAGGTGGTAAGAGTGATGAAGTAGAAAGCACGTTTGTTATGAGGATGCGGAAACCACAGGTGCCTTGAGGCTGTTTGCAGATTTTATTAACTTAGAATCTAGGGAAAATAACATCTTTCCTGAGATTTCACATATGCAGGTCTTTATTCTTTCACTGGGGATTGAAATTTGTTATTTATATTACCTATATGGTCCAAGAAATCCTAAGTTGAAACATTAATTTAAAAATTATTGCCTGGTGGTGCCTCGCAGAAAAGAATATAAATATTCTCTGAAGGGATTCAGCTTCAATTCAGGACACATAGATTCCCACACGTAAAACCCTGCCAAAGCTGAGCTTACAATACAAAATTTCTAAAAGTAGAAATAAACAAGCCACCAGAATTAAGAATTAGTAGAAATAACAAGTGGCAAAATGAAAAGATCCAAAAACTCCACATACTGAAAATTGGAAACAGAATAGAAGCTAAGTGTGCTTAAAAGATCTAACTAAACAAAATAGTTGAGTAAATAAAAAAAGACACTTTGAAAATATACCTACAATTATTCAAAAAAAATGTTGCATCCATACTTCATTTATAGCAGAAAAATATTCCAACTGGAACAAAGACTTCAGTGTAAAATAAGACATGATCAAATTACTAGGAGAAATCGTGGAAGAGTATTTTATAAAGAAAAAAGACTGAAAAATTCCTCTATAGAGAAGCAGAAAATTTCTACATGGTAACATACAACAACAACAAAGTTAGAAGAAAAATAACAAAATGGGGCGGAAAATAAAACTCATATCACAGAAAGAAAAAAAAGGATGCACCTGCTTCTCCCATTAATTAAGAAAGAATGCCTACAAGTTGAAAACAAAAAAAGACTAAAATTCAATATCATGTGGGTGTAAGAAATGAACATGTAGGGGGCGCCTGGGTGGCTCAGTTGTTAAGCGTCTGCCTTCGGCTCAGGTCGTGATCCCAGACCCCTGGGATCCAGCCCCGCATCGGGCTCCCTGCTCCGCGGGAAGCCTGCTTCTCCCTCTCCCGCTCCCGCTGCTTGTGTTCCCTCTCTCGCTGTATCTCTCTCTGTCAAATAAATAAAATCTTCAAAAAAAAAAAAAGAAATGAACATGTAGTTCTCAGGAATGAAAATACAAATTCCTTTTAAATATGAAAACACATTCTACTGAATCAATATAAAGGCAATGCAAATTAAAACTAGGAAATACTGTATCTTATATCAAAATAATAAAATTGCAAACATCTAGATGATACACCATACTATTTAGACTGTAGGATGATAAACCCTATCACACATTGCAAGTAGGATTGCAGATGGCTGCAATCCTTAAAGAATGCAATTTGGCAGAATTATTAAAACAACAGATTTATATAACTTTGACCCAGCAAATCTACATGGGTATTGATTTATACATTAAATTATTTTTGGAAAGATTATACGATCATAAATAATCTAAGTGTCCATTATTAGAGGGCTGAATAAATTAAGGTATATCCGTAAAAGGGATTACTGTACATTTGTTAAAAATCACAGTGAGGAAGCTCCCTATGTACTTCCTATGTATGTAGGATTACCTCCTTAGTACATTACTAACTAAAACACACACACACACACACACAAAAGTTAAGGAACAGTGACAATGTATGCTACCATTTGTGATTTAAAAAAGGATGAGAACACACATTTTAATTGCTTCAATAGGTACAAAAAATCTCTGGTAGATAGCATTAGCAAAAAGATAGTATTAATAGCAGGCAATAGGAATCGGATGAATAGAGTTCTGAGAGAGAGTTCATAATCTGTCTTTGTATCATTCAAAGTTATGTCAGGAAAGCAAATTCAAATAGATGCTTAAACTGAAGATATTTTTTAACAAAGAGGTTTTACCTAAATATTAGGCAAGGCTGAAGAAATTAACAAGAGAGGTTGAGGCACAGAGAGATTAACAACACTGGGAAGCCATTATCATCTGGTATTCATGGAAAACAGGAGGAGATAGGCTAGGCTAGGCGAGGCTAGGCAAGGCTAGGGGCTCTCTCAGAGGACCATCTGATCAGATCTGTAATTATAGTGGGACACAGCAACTGACAGACTCCCTATGCTGAAGCAAAGGAAAGGGGGAAGAAATATTCATCTCTTTCTTCCCTTCAGCCCTCTGTATTCTCCTATGCCTTTTATTGGACAAACTCAACCAGAAGCCAGATAGCAAGAAATCCCATAAGGGGGAGACTCCTGAAGCACAGAGCAGGAGAAAGAAGAAGAATCACGTATTCTTACTACATGCAAATTGAGATCAGAATTAGATACCATGTGGCATACAGATTGAAAAACAGAAACAAAACAAAACAAAAAACCGCTTGACAAAAGTCTTGTTAGCAAGACTTAGCTCAAAAGCAATTCTTATACATGACCAGTGGATATGTAAATTTATAGAAACTTTGGAAAGCAATTCAGCAAGGTCTAGTTAAAGTTGGAGATGTGCATTCCTACAAACCAGTAATTCACCCTGAAATAAATTACCCCAGGGAAAGTCACTCATTTGCACTTGGAAATATGCATAAGAATATTCACTACAGTTTTTCTGTAATAGTGTAAATAATGGCAAATCACTTGAATATTCATTAACAAGAGAGTGGAAATTTGTGCCTTATTCATATAACAAAAGGGTGGACTGCAGTGAAAATGAATGAACTAGAGCTACTTCTGTCAAACACAAACATCACAGAAAAAAGATAAATTGCTGCTGATATCATTGATATAAAATTTAGCATCATGCAAATTATATTATATATTGTTTAAAGATAACAATAAGGATAATACCATATTCAAGATAGAGACTAAATCTGAGGCATGACAGATGGGTATGCAAAAGACTTGGCTCTTTGAAAAATGTTTCTTTTTTCTTAAACTATTAAGCGGGTGTGCTAGTACTCACTATATTTTGATAAGTTCTTAGGTAGATCTGAAATATAATAAAATTTAAGAATATGTTAAATAGGATCAAAGTAAAACATATATGTGTGTATGTGTGTATATATACAATGAAAGGATTCGTGAGTTATGTACTGAATTATATCCTCCCCAAATTCATATGTTGAAGCCGTAATGTTCAATATGACTGTTCTTGGCAGTAGGGGCTTTAATAAATGAGAATTTAAGAGCAGTGCTCTAATCCAGGAAGACTAGGATCCTTATAAGAACAGAAAGAGATACCAGCAGTGAGAACTCATGCAGAAAAGGCCATGTGAGGACACAGAAAGTGGCCATCTGAAAGCCATGGAGAGAAACATCACGAGAAACCAAACTTGCCAACATTTTTATCTTGGATTTCCAGCCTCCAGAATCATGATAAAAAAAAAAAAAATCTGTTGTTTTAGCTACCCAGTCTGTGGTATTTTGTTATAGCAGCCCTAGCAAACTAATACAAATGTAGTTTATTTCTTGGTATCCATAGTCATTACCTCTGAAATTCTGATATTTATCTGCCTTTTCATTGAATTTCCTTTCATGTGATCATTGGTGTAACTCCCTAATAGTATTGAGCCCCGCATCAGGCTTCCTGCTCAGTGGGGAGCCTGCTTCTCCCTCTCCCTCTGCCTGCAGCTCCCCCTGCTTGTTCTCTCTCTCTCTCTGGCAAATGATCAAATAAAATCTTTTAAAAAATAAATAAATAAATTTCTTTCTATACTTCAGTGTATCTCTGAAGAAATTACTATTACCTCTTCTTTTATATTGTTGCTTTTAAATTTTTTTATCTTTGTCTTGTTGTTTTGAGTTTTAATGGTTCTCCGCTAAGATCTATATAATCTGTCCTTTCCCTCCACATTTGTTCCCTGTCCTAGATAACTTCTCCCAAGTCTGTGTTTTGTCTCTCTTATATCTCTCACTTCCCTCCATGGAATTTCATGCAAATAATTCCCTAAACCATATCTGAGAGCCTTTTCTCTTACTGCCCAAGGACAGAAACTAATTTCAGTTGCCTACTACTAGCTGGTCATTTTATGATACTCTCACATATATTGTCCCCTAGTATGTACATCTACTCCACGAATAGCATGATATTAGTCACTGCTATTATAGTAGCAATGCCATCATGAACAATGCAGATTTTTTTAAAAGAAAGGAAAAATAATCTCAACTAATAATAAGACAAACACAGAGAAGATCTTAGAGCTAACCACACATGGGAATGTGTTTAAACCGTTAACTTTCTGAATGTACACTTTTGCTATTGATTCTCAATCCCTGTTTATAATTTCCAGCTCCATATTCCATTAACACCTCTAAAAACATATTTCTAAAACTGATTTCATCATTTTATCCTCATAGCTGTTTTTCCATTTTCTTTACCACCTCTCATATTTCCACTGCCATCTTCTGAGTCACTCAAGCATGAAAACTTTGTATTGCTTCTACTTCTCTTTCCTCTTTCTTGCTGTCCACATGCAGTAAGATACTAACATCAGCCCCTTATATTCATTTCCATCTTCTTCTTCCTGTTGGTATTATTTCTTGTAAGACTGTTGAAATTATATTTTAACTGGATCTTTTCTTTTCAGTTGCCCTCCTCTAGTAGCTAAATTAGAGTAATCTTTGTACAGTCTTACCAAGGCCCTAATATAAAATTTCTCTTTCAGGTCTAATACATTTCCAGTGCCTCAGGCAGAATTTCTTTTAAGGCCCTACCACAGTTTGTTTTTTTGTTTTTTTTTTTTAATTTTATTTCTGGTAGTTAACATAGAGGGTTGTATTAGTTTTAGGTATAGAATACAGTGATTCAACAGACAGTGTTGGGAAAACTGGACACCCTACCACAGTTTCTTGACTCACCAATCCATTGTGATCCTACACATTCACTTTCATACCAATTCCTGCTTTGTTTCCCTATGACTTTTCCATTTGTGAGTGCCATTTACGTCCTGGTTAAAAAGTGTCCTTGATTTATGATTTGTTAATAAAACATAGCTTAATTTCTGTCTTCGGGTCCTGTGTATTAACATATTTTTGGCTTATTCCCAACCACATATGTGCAGCATCTCTTCAGTCATTGAGGGCTTCTTCCAGCTTGTTTATCGACTTGACTCTTTGAGGGACACTTAGAAGTTGATTTTGGAATTCATTACATGTGGCCAGCAATACGTGGTACTTCGCAAAACAGATATAATAAACTTTTAATATTTCCTTCCACCTTTCCCCCTTATGTACATGATTTCCTAACTTTTTTATAACATGACACATGCATATAATTGTTTGTGTTTACAAGAACTAATATCATAAATGAAGGTAGATGCTGCAGAGATAACAAGCTGAGGGCTCCTGCTGATTCAGGTAAATTACATGCACATTTGGGCACAAACTAGTTCATTCAAGACATGCACATCAGTTTCGTATCTCACCGATTAGGAAGGTTCTCTTTGTATAATATTTGATCATTGAATACTATAGATAATAATTTAAGAAGGAAGCCACGGAATATTTATATTTTGACATTTTAAATATTTGTGACAGCTGTGCCAGAATTATCACTATTCACCAACATTAGTTTGTCCCCAGCTCTTGAGTACAGGAATGATGCCACATTGTCCCAGGGATTGTTCCCATATACCATTTTGCCTTCATCTAAGATACCAATGATTATGACACTCCATCTCTTCTTTAATGAAACATAAAGAAACATTATATTAAGTGCATATATTGATTTCCTGATACTTCTCAATATCAGACATGTTTAAATGAGTATGTCTAGTTTATAATCAAGGAAATACAATGGTTATCCATTTATCTAAAGGAGAATGTACCATGTACTTTTTTGTTTGCAGGTGACTTCCTCTGATAGGCAGAAACTTTTACTTCTCTTCTTAGATGACAAATATGAAAGGGTGATAATCACGTCTATTTAACTATCTCTGTGTATTGGCTTTTGGAGCATTTTGTGTGATTCGTACATTTTCCTTGGAGCTAAAACCAAAGCAGATCTCCAAGTGGCTGTTAAGAGCCATGTGTGAACTACCCGAGGATCCCTTCCCAGTCGTACATGTGATTGCCCCTCCTTCACGTTTGTGCTTTCCATTGGAAGAATGGTAGGTGCGTGTGTATGTGCATGTGACAGCACGAGTGCTCTAGTTGTGAAAGAGAGGTTCATTATCTGTACATCACCAGATACAACTTCAACATTCTCAAGACTATGAGTGGCAAAATACTGATTTTTAAGTTCCCCCTTCCCCAAGGGCTTGCTGGGGTTGCATCACTGAGGATTTCAGATGGAGAACTACTTTCTGGCTCATACATGGACGACCGCCAAAGAGGGAGAGGCTGTCGTTTAAATTAATCTTCAACTGGGGGTGGGGAAGACTTTGACAGTCCCCTGGAGGATTTGGAAAGCATATTTACACCTCCTGCTTTGCCAACAGTGACAGCAAAACACATCATTGTCCTGTACAGAAAGCATGATGGAAGCATTTTTAACTGAGAGGAAGTTTAAAACAATTGCTCAGATTACCTCAGGACAAGGCATTTCAGGAAGGTATTCCATTTTTTTTTTCTGTCCCTTAAATTTTTCAAAGGTAACAGAGTATTCTCCACCTTATTCTTTACCTCTCCCTCGTCCCAACATAAGTGAGACACTGAGCTTGGAAAGAGGTCTTGGGGCGCCTGGGTGGCTCAGTTGGTTAAGCAACTGCCTTCGGCTCAGGTCATTATCCTGGAGTCCTGGGATCAAGTCCCGCATCGGGCTCCCTGCTCGGCGGGGAGTCTGCTTCTCCCTCTGACCCTCCCCCATCTCAAGCTCTCTCTCTATCTCATTCTCTCTCTCAAATAAATAAATAAAATCTTAAAAAAAAAAAAAAAGGAAAGAGGTCTTTCCTAACGTTGTTTCCCTAGTCTTTCCAAATGAGTTAAAATCTAGAATCTGTAATTCCATAACAAATATATCATTGACATATTGTAATTGTCAAAGGGGTGGACACTTGATGCTGGCTTCAGTAATGAATCTGGCTCTTAACCCAAGGTTAACAAAGGCAGTACTGAGTTCATGAAGATGTTATTGAGAAGAGTCATAGTTACCCATCCCTTTTCCCTGTCCTTGTTTTGTTCGTTCAGTTCGTTGGTGTGGGAGGGTAAGGAATGTGTTGAGATTTCGGGAAAATGTTTGATGCATTTTATCTGATCTTTCCCTATTTGTATCAATTTAAGTATATACTTAACTCTTACTGCAAATTTGCCAACCTGAGCTCTGAATTCCTCAGAAAGCCAATCCACATAAAAGTTTTGTGAATTCCAGCAGTCCTGTAAGACATCTGTGAGAATGCTACACTTGTGAACACATTACACCCACTTATGTGAAAGTGAAAACCTATATATTCCAAATATACAAAGTCTCCTTTTGTTTAAATTATGTCATAAAACTATGCCATTATATGTTTCTGATAGAACCATTTAGTCTTCAAAATGGAAGAGCCGTTAGTGACCTCAAGATAAGGAACTTGGTTCTCTTAAATTGCCTGAAGTTAACAGCAGATCAATATGGTTCAGCTTTCTGGAATTCTGTTCAAGTGCTTTGCCTGTGTTAGCCTTGATTTGGAACACATTTAATGTTTCCCAGGTGTCCCCATTATAATTTATCAATTTTGAAAAACATTCATCCCCAAGTAGTGAAAGCTTAATAAATATGTGCAAAATACACCAGTAACCAGAATCAATTCTGGATGATAGCAAATTAACGAAGAGTTCAAAATTGGACTTTGGGAAATTCTTTGGAGTGATTAGTGATAGTCAACTCATGAAGTGACAGAGAAGAGGCTACCACCTGCTGTTAAGAAAAAAATAATCACCATCTCATGCAAACATACGTTCACACCAAACATTCAGGAATATCCATTCCCTTATAATCACAGACATTGTATAGCACGCCCTCCCGCTCTGGTGTGCACTGCAGGCTGTGTGATAACTCTCTGTAGCATATTTTCTCATTAAAAGGTATCCTGATATTCATTTAATCTTCAGGCTCATAAAATTGTCATAGTCCACAAAAATATAACTCAAATTAGAGGAAATGTCCAGCATTTGATTAAATAATCAGACATCTCCAAGAGTGCTAATTATTTATCCATAAAGAAAAAATACATTAAATGTTACAGGAAAAAATATTTATTAAAAATGAATTACCCTGAGCCTTAAATCACTCATTTTCAGCAATTACTCAAAAAGTGAAATCTTTTTGGAAATACATTTATTGTTTAGAGTGTCACTAGGATTATATTCAAGGTAGAAGAGTAATCCATTTCAAATAGCCCTAAAAAGGTTAAAAATACAATTTCAAAAACCTATTTCATCACCCGATACTAGATTCATTGGAGAAAGTAAAGGATCCACTAGCCATTCAGACAACAACTGAGTGTTGAACACACTCAGAATTTCATGCGGTACGGGGGAAGCTTGATATAAATGTATAAGAAAATATTCTTACCTCTAAGATGTAAACAGTAAAAAGAAAGGAATCATTATATGCAGAGCCAAATTAATACTGAAATTATAGGTGGAGAAAGACAGACAGACACACACATACACACACAGGGTAGGGAATGTGGAGAGAGCGATTAGGTTATAGGCATATCAAATAGAATTCAAGAAAAGGAAGTGTAATTAAATCTTTCAAGGACCAAATCCAGGAGAGTGCTGAAAAGACACCAGGAATTAGGGCTTCCAACTTCTCTTTCTCTGGAGTCACAGGATCTCCTATGATAGCTTACCTCTGTCGGTCTTTGGCATTGTTTTTTCTCTTTTTCTCTTCAACTTGTATAAGGGTCAAATATAGTTTGTAATATATGTACCTTCATATCCAATAACAATAGCTAATTGATAGAATCTCTTTGTGTCTCAATTCCAAACTCCTAAGACAATTTGATCAACTTGCTTTCGTTCTGGTGATTACCCTTGATTAGACTTGGAATCTTCCCCCTGCCTCCAGGAAAATTTACCTATGAAACTGGCTCATGGACAGGTAAGAAGAACTCCCTTGAGACAACATTGGCATTTCTAACATGTTCTGATATACTCCCTTTCAAGTATTATTTGAGCACTCCCATGGGAAAAACCTTGTGTTAATTTGACACATGCAGAGATTAACAATACGTAGATCTTGTATCTAAGGAGCTCATACTGGAGTGGAGGAGACAGAAGAAAACAAATCACCAATTTCAAGGGATATATACAATACTAATGTCTCTGATACATCAGATATATCCACTCTGGCCTTCTCTTGTTAACTCCTCCCAACAGGGTGAGGAGTCTACAGGGCCCAGATGTCATAGAGCTCTCTCCGGATATCCTGGCATAGAATTAGCCTTCCAAATGGCAGAGGACCTGTGTGAGCTTCATCTACATGATTGTTTTCTAGAAGATTATCCTACATTGTGCATTATTCCTCTGCCTAAAGGGTAGGTGAAAGGGTATGTGACTTAAGTTTGGAAGAAATATCTGCATAAGCCCCTTGGGAGGGAAGGGGACAGGATAGAGATAGGGCAGAAAGCTAAAGAACATGGAATTTGAGGAGGGTGCCTCCCTTTGGACTCTTGTCCTGGATAACAAATATTTGGGGCGAGTCTAAATACCTACTAAGGAACTATCATATAGATATTTTCTGGGTTTTATGGGAGTACAGAAGAGAGTCACTATAGTAAAAGCTGATAGAGATATTATTTGGAAAGAAAGATGACATTATATCTAAATTGTAAAGACTATTAATAGTTATGTGAGCGAAGTGATGAAGTTCTTATATAGAAGGTACAGTATGTGAAAAGGCAGGCAAATCCATATTTATCTGTGTGGTATGATATTCATAAGGACCTATGGAAGGACTTTATGCATGACACAGCATTTGGTGCATATTAATGGATACTAAGGATTTTCGCCTTCCTTTGGTATCAACAGTGACCTAAAATATTCCCCTTCCTTCCCATCTGTGGCCTCACAAGCTTTCTAACACTCCTCAGTTGATGATTTCCTGGGAGTTAAAAATACTCAACGATTCACTGAGCCTTTCCTCTGGATATGAGCTGGTTATTTCATTTAACACAAATGTAAATATAAGAGTACCTCCAAAGAGTGAGTAGGCTGCATGTTCTCCATTCAATAAAATAGAGTTTCAATTAATGAAGATTTAAATACATATTAGGGGTATACAGTTGAAGGTGGTGGATTGGTCACACACATGATCTTCCATTCCCCCTTGAAATATCAATGAACTTATAACAAAGGAACTAATAAAAAAGACTTAAGCCAAAAATGACAAAGATGATAGACTATAACAATGCAATGTTAGGAAAAGTGGAAATTGGATGTATACATCATGTGATGGTTAATTTTATGCGTCATTTTACTGGGCCATGGGATGCCCAGATATCTGATCAATCATTATTTCTGAGTGTGTCTGTGAAGGTCTGTCTAGAATAAATTAGCATTTGAATTGGTGAACTGAGTAAAACAGACCATCCTTTCCACTGTGGGTGAGCATCATCCAGTGTGTTGAGGACCTGAACAAAAAGGTGAAGGAAAGAAGAGTTCCCTCTGTCTGTCTGATTGTTTGAGCTGCAACACTGGTCTTCTGCTGGTGGGCTAGGACTTAACACTATCTGCACTCCTAGTTCTCTGGCCTTTGAACTCAGACTAGAACTACACCACTGGCTTTCCTGGATTTCCAGCTTGCCGATGGCAGATCATGGGACTCCTTGGCCTCTGTAATTGTTTGAGCCAATTCCTCATAATCAATCAGTCTCTCTCTCTTTCTCTCTGGTTCTGTTTCTCAGGAGAACTCTGACTAAGGCACATGAAACAGGGCCTTTAGAAACCTAAGAAAGGGGTGCCTGGGTGGCTTAGTTGGTTAAGCGTCTGCCTTCGGCTCAGGTCATGATCCTGGAGTCCTGGGATGGAGCCCTGCATATCAGGCTCCCTGCTCAGTGGGAGTCTGCTTCTCCCTCTACCCCTCCCCCTGCTCATGCTCTCTCTCTCTCAAATAAATAAATAAAATATTTTTAAAAATTTAAAAAAACATTTAAAAAAAGAAACCTAAGAAAGGTGATTTCTACCTGGCAACGAGCAAAGACGATTAAAAAAATCTGTTATATTGTGGAACACTCAGAGGGACAACAAGTGAAAATGTGAAATCAAATAAAAAAGATTGTTGAAAGTTTAGTATTTATACCTGGACCTTCTTTATCTGTTGTGAGGCAGTATTCAGCTGTCAATAGCATTTACATATTCATGAATTGTGTATAGGGAACATTGATGTAACCTAAATGACCATCACAGTATAAGTATATTGGGAGAATGAGGGTTTAGTAAGTGTGTGTGAGTGTGGGGGAGGGGTGGTGACAGGGAAGTGGCAGTGTACAAAGGACATCTAGAGCCTCATCTTCCATGGAGGGAAATCAACAGAGAATGCCTAGAAATCAACAATTTAAAAATGGTAATAAAAGAATTTATTTAGATATATAGAGATATACATCAAAAGAATAAATTGCAAGATATGAAAGTGGTTGCTTCAGAATTGGTAAATTGAAGCAGGGATTAAGATGCTGCTAATTTTTGCCATAAGTCCTGTAGTATTATTTGAACCTTTAAAAGACTACATGAAAATATTAGTTAGAAATAAAAGCTAAATCAAAAGAAATAGCATCAAGTTCCATAAATTTGACATTCTCCCAGAAGAGTACTTGAAGTACTGATATTCTATATTGCATTTTAATGTAGACTTGTATCCTTAATAATCAACTGAAGTAAAGGTACATTTTTGCCCATATTTGAATCTTCCTGGTTTCTCCACCTATAAAATAAATATAATTGTATGCAGTCTTATATTCCTTGCATGGATATTCTGAGAATACTTGACATACCACATGATATAATCTATTTAGATCAACTGTAAGTAATTTAAATTTTATATATCATTCCATCAATGTTGAGAGGAGAACTAAATGAGACCCTTGGAAGTTAATGACTTGCCTGAGGAATTTCTATTGGCAAATAGTCGTAATGAGAGGAAAGTCTTTTAGTACTGTCATATGCTTAACAGAGGCATCCAATTACATGTTTTCTAATTCTCTTATTCACACCAAATAAAAATAGGGGCTTACTTAAATTTTAATTCAGATTGCTTTCATGGAAAGTTGAAGCAATATCCCTGTAGAAATATCTTGGAATATTTCATAAACATACCATACTGCATGATAATTCCATTAATCTAATTTGAAAGTGTCAGCATGAAAAATCTTTGATTCATAGAATATTTTAAAAATATATCTCTGATGTTTTGTTTTGTTTTGATGTGTCATTTTATATTGTTCTGTCAGCACTTAGTCTAGATGACTGTAGTCAGCAGAGCCAACTAGCCAAGGATCATCCTTGATCTTCTTAGATACATGCTACAGAACATTTTCTTTATCATCAGCTCCAGAAAACGCTATTTATCAAGGCCCCTCAGGCAAAGCCTCCCTAGGGTAGAATGAGGCCCAGAGTCAATTTTAAGAGTACAGGGGAAATGTAGTTGAAAGAAATATTAAGGAGAGATTCAAAGGAATAAATAAATCACAAAATGGCTTATGTATAAAAATAGGGAACATAAGGGATCCAAGGGTTCCTTTGTGTACCTTGGGTCTTTTTATATTTTCACTCATTGCAGAGGGAAATCCTAGTATCTCTAAGCCCTTTACTCTTTCCTAAATTTATCAGTTATTGGCAAGAATGGTTAACTCAACCACACAATTTCTTCTTGGCCAAGTGTTAGGTTACTGTAAGTCTTCAGTATCTTTATCAGATGATTCATTTTTTTTTTGTCAGAAATGTTAAGCAAACAGTACTTATTATAAGAAATAAAGATTAGCTTAGATCAAGGTTCCCTTTCTGTAAAGGATCAGACAGTAAATATTTTCAGCTTTGCAGACCATACAATCTTTGACAACTACTCCACTCTTCCACAAAGCATGAAAGCAGCCAGAATTGGTACACAAATGAATGGGCATAGCTATGTTCCAAAAAACCTTTATCTACAAAACAGGAAACAGATAGAATTTGGTTCATGAGCCATCAAATGCCAACCCCCTGGATTAGGTGCTATTATAGCCAAGAAATCAAGGGTATATAATCTTACCATAAATATTATATCCACTACTCAAGAAGTTCCCTAGAAGAATACACACAGTTGTAGTAGCATATAGGGAATCAAATATCCCATAGGTATTTGATTTTTAGGAGGGTAGAAATTGGGCAACATCCATTGCAAAGCCATGGATCTGATCTCTCTGGTTGAATTACATGAATAAGCTTATAAGCCCAAATGAGAGTTTCTTTTCTGTCTACACCAAAAGAGAATCTGACTCTCTGGATATTATCAATTTCCTCCGTGTCACATACCACAGGAAATAGAAACAGTGGCAATCATGCAGAGATAAAGAATGCTGGCATGGCTCCTGAAGACAGGTGGGCCCCACTGAGCCACCATACTAAATGGAATAGGGATGGGTGGAATAAAGCAGCTCCAACTACAGAACATTTACTGAGACAGCTAGATGCCCAGAGGAAGTATAAAAGAGATCATCCATAATTAGTATGATTTGTTTTTTAGACAATGGTGAACATAATTAGTAGTGAATGTAGAATAATAGATCATTTTTTGCTGATCATTCAGATTATTAGTTCTCTTTCCCTATAGTGGGAGCCAAGAAGTAGAACAAAGAGAGCTGAAACTCCTGAGAGAGAGAGAAAGAGAGAGAATGAATGCAGTAAAAACAAGTAATCTTTCAAAGCAGTTCCTAAAAATTGATAGTGATAGTGTCTCAATAAACGTTATTTCACTTCCCCCTGAGATCTAACGTTGGCCTTTATACAAATTAGTTGCATATATGGCAAATTTATAAACATTTTTAGGCCCTAATTTTATTATCAGAGAGATGGGGTAATATTAAATCTGCTTACCCAAAGCCTGTTCCTGATCTCAGCCCTATCTTAAATTCTGCGGAAAAGCCTGGCATGATTTCCTCCTGACTTAGGGAAATCAGCCTACTGTACATTTTCATTGTGCCATCTACTACAATTTCATTTACCTTTCTTTTATTTTCACACAGTTATTACAGTTTTGTTTTATATTTGTTTATGTAGTTACTTGATTAACTTCTATCTCCTCACTAAACCATAGGTCTGTTAATCCCTAGCACAGATTTCGGAACTGTTTTCTAGTAGTAATTCCAAGGAATATACACTCAGATTAAAAAAAAGAAAGAAAGAAAGAAGAAGAAACTATTATCCTGTGATTCTCAAGGATCTTCAATATTATTTATTCATGTGTTCTTTCATTTTTATATTCATTTATCATGAAGCTACTCCCATTTTATGACCATGCATCATGCTAGGTCCTGTTGAGACAGGCATGGATTGGCACGAAGGGTTACTGCCTCATGGAGCATAGAGTCAAGAGCAGGAAACAGCACACATCTGTACACAAATACTTATTCAAGTATAGTTTTTTAAAAGGTGTTAAGGCGAACCATGAGAGATGATGGACTCTGAAAAACAAACTGAGGGTTCTAGAGGGGAGGGGGGTGGGAGGATGGGTTAGCCTGGTGATGGGTATTGAGGAGGGCACGTTCTGCATGGAGCACTGGGTGTTATGCACAAACAATGAATCAGGGAACACTACATCTAAAACTAATGATGTAATGTATGGGGATTAACATAACAATAAAAAAAAGGTGTTAAGGGACGCCTGGGTGGCTCAGTCAGTTAAGCGTCTGACTTTTGGTTTCGGCTCAAGTCATGATCTCACAGTCGTGGGACAGAGCTCCAAACTGGGGCTCTGCGCTAGGTGCAGAGTCTACTTCAGATTCTCTCTCCCTATCCCTCCTGCTCTCTCTCTCTCTCAAATAAATAAATCTAAAAAAAAAAAGGTCTTAAAAGACAAGCATAAAGTGTTGTGAGCATATAAAATTAACACATTTGACTTTGTTTGGGAGTGATCTCAGTACCTTTAAAGAGGAAGTGGCATTTAAACTTATACTTGAAGGATGAATGCAAAGGTGAAAAGATATTAAATAGATTACTCACACACACATTCACACACATGATAAATGCACATTGAATAATAACTGCAGTTAAAAAAAAATCAGAATATCCAGAAGTGGTCTAAGCTTAGACTTCATCCATGTTTTGTTTCAGATCAGGACAAAGCTAGGGTCTGAATATTATCCTAGTAATGAACTTAAAGGGAATCCAGGGTAAGTTGGTCAGTCTGTCTGTCTGTTTCTCTCTCTCTCTCTATATAAATGTATATGCACACATTTGCCACATTTACCACAAGTCAGACATGAAGTCTAATGTACTATAATTTTTTTTTCAGATAATTTGGAATTTTACTGCTATAAAGTACTTTACTTAATTCAATATAGTTTTTTTTTTAATTCCCTATTTTACAACCTTCATTGTATGGGAACTGATCATCCACATTGTCTTCTTTCTGAATTTTAATAGGGGATAATTTAAGACACAAGTATTCTCCTTTCTCCCCTTTAGTTTTTTTGCAAGGATAATTAAAGTAAATGGGGCATAATAAAGAAAGAATATTAGCTTCCAAGCAAGAGTTTCTAAAATGAAAAAAAAAAAATCTCTGTACTTTAGACTTGTAGAAAAGAAGCCAGTCTTAATTACAAACTATTTTAAATGTATTTATTTTAGTTATTTTGTCTACATTCAATAACAAAAATTGGATGTCAGGAGTACATGTTGGAAATTGTTTTAAGGAACAGATAAGAATGATTTATAAGTAGACAGATTGGTAAGATAATTTGAAATACCAAAGAGTGCTTAAAAACAGTTACCCAAATAACAGACTACTTAAATCTAATAATCTATCTACAATTCTTTTTTTTTTAGTATTGATGATTTACATAGAGAAATTTTTCTTCATAATTAGTAAAAAGGTCAGTGTCAACTAAGACATTTATTTGATCATCTGAAGTTATAAAGTTATGAAGTTTCCCAGGATCCTGGGATCATGACCTGAGCTGAAGGCAGTGACTTAACTGAGCCACCCAGGAGCCCTTGTATTTTTATCATTATATTACAAATCTTTGGTATTCCTCTAGAAGTATCACCATCTCTGGTATGCTCAAAAATAAAAATGAGCAATTTTAATGCATACATAACTTCCACCAAATCTAATAAAAAAAACCAACAATGTTTAGCAATCTTGTTTTGTTTAACTCTGCTCCAAACATGGAGACTATTTAATTGCAAAAACAGTCAGATGATTTCTTTTTTCCTTTGAAACAAGTGGTGCATCATTGAATGGGAGATGCAATTTTACACTTATTTTAAGGGAGCCCTTTGTCAGTTTTAAAAACAAACCTTGGGGAGAGGAAGAGACCTTTGGGTGCTGGGCTGTCAATCCAGAGATAATAACACATGTTTTTGGAATACTGCTGGCTCCGAGATGTTATAATGTGTCAGAAGTAAACACCCCCACTCATTCTGATAGTTTTATTGCTTCTGGCGTGTTATGATTAGAGATGTGTGTGGCTTTAAAACTGAAAAGATTGAATTGCTTAACACGCTATGTATTGGAAAGCCTGGGCCAAATGGAGGCTTAATCAGCATTTTTCTTCCTTTCAAATGTAAATGGTATGATGCAGTGTCCTGTAAATGATGCTGTTTATCATATACTGTCAGACGATGCTGCTGAAAGATGCATTTCCATTTGTTTCTTTACTTGCGTTTGATTTGTAAAATCAGATTTAAACAGTGGATGAAATTGAATCTAAATTTCAAGGACAGACAACCTAATAATATTTAGCAAAACTGGGACTAAGTCTAGAAATAGTTATTCTAATTCCAGCCTTTAGGATTTGAAAGAACAATGTGTCTTTATTTTTACTTTTAAAATAGTTAGCCCAAGTATAATGAATTTTATAGTAATTATAGTCATTAGCAATGGAAACAATCATAAAGTATTCATGTGCACACTACAATTCGTATACTGAGCTACAAAAGACCTCTTTTCTCTTACATGTGAATAGTACCACAATTTTTAAAATGTGATAGAGAGATTGCTTTGATTTATAAGTATTTTTATAATTGTTATAGTTGTTTTTATGTGATTTTTCAGTGACTGGGAAAGAACATCATAATTTACATACAAAGACCTTTTTGGCAGATAATCATGTGCTCAAAAAGCTAAGAAAACCTTAATTTACCTTGTCCATGTTCTTAGCTGATTATACCCAGTCTGGAATCAGTGTGAACCATATACACATGTCAAAAGCCTTCATTATGAATTTTGTTATAAAACTAAATTTCAAGATTGCCAATTTTAGAAATTAGGGCAATACCATTCTTAGTTGCACGTATCAGTAGCAACATATTTTAGAGATCCTCTTCAATTCACAAACACTGAAACACATTTTATATTTCTATTATGCCTATATGGAAACTTTTTAATGTTTCCTAACAAATTGCAATTATGTTAAAGAATTGCTCAAACCAAACTAGGGTCCACGGGCAAGAAGGCAAGGGATTATGAGTTTGTAAGTGTCCACTTGGGCTGCAAATGAAGGTAAAGTAGAAAATCTGAGCTTCTGCCTTGGGAAACCCATGAAATGGTGGTTGCTTTTGTTAAAAATTGGCTGCCTTAAGACACCCTACGTGTTTCCCAGGTTTGCATTACTTCCTCATGGTTGAGTTAGTTTAGAGAGGCATTTGAAACTGCCTTGGAATTTCTGAGTTGAAGAAGTGAAGGTGGTGGAGGGAACCTAGTTCACCCTGGCTCATTGAGAAGCTTGACTAAATCAGTCAACATCTAGACTGGCACTGGATTCAGCCTCTGTCCAGAAATTCTGGGCTCAGTGTCACTTTATCCAATGCCCTCTCCAGCTCTGCTCCATGAAATCCTTAACTTTGAGGAAAAACAAATAATCTGTATTGGAGTTCTAATCCTTGCTGAATGGGCTAGGGGTCCTTGGTAGAAATGCCACTGGATCATGGATGTAGATGAATTTATACATTAAATATTTGCAATATGCCTGTTGATTTGTACTTTGGCCCCAGGCCTCAGAATTATTAGGCATGGGCCTGAAACAAGGAGCTTTGTTGACATCATTTATGACAGCACTGGATGACTTTTAAAAAAATATCACTGACTCCAGGTGTTGGCACTGACTTGAGGAAACCCCTCTTTGACTCCGTTCTTTCATACGTATATATGTATACGCATATAGAGAGCCTTCAAGACCTAATGTATATGATGAGTTTTACTTTATTCTGAATGCTAACTCATGAAATACTGATAATACACATTTGCCATTATAGAATTTTACATTGCTAAACTCTACACTGTAGACATTTTTAGGGCTTTGGAGAACAAGAGTACTTTAAGTTCAGTACCACTGGCTTAGAAAAAAAATAATGTAATCAATGATTTATATAAATGTAATTTGTTAATAAAAACTTCAATGAAAACTTCAACATAAGATGATATGTACTTAAAATATAGAAATGTTACTCGGTACCTCTTTCTCTCATAAAATCTATTTTTCTATATTTTTAAAAATTTTAGAAATCAAGGACCGTGTTAACAGACATTTCCCTGATTTCTATGTACAAGCCAGTATTAACATGGTTTACATCATGCACTTTGAAATATGATGTAGAAGTCTTGATAATGGGTAAAATAGTGAAGAACATTTTGGAAGTACAGGTTATTCTACAATCATGTATTAAGTGCCTAAAATAATGCCAGACAATGTAAAAGGGACTAAAAAAATTTGAGAATATTTATTTTTAGGAACTAGTATTTTTATAAGAGAGATATATACATACATTTAGATGTACATATATCACATATAATTAGATAATTCTGCCACAAAATGATAAATGATACAATGAAAGCAAAAAGGCTTTGGGAATTTATAAGAAAGGAACGACAAATTCTGCTTGTAGGAATACAGAAAGATATTCTGTTTGTTGTCGATGGAGCTAGTTGTCAAGGATAAATAGCAGTTTGTGAGGCTAGGAAAAGAGGAAGAACATTGCAGAAGTTCTATAGAACTATAGTTCCATAACTATGGCTATAAAGGGCTTGTCAGAGAAACTGAGCAATTTTATTTGTCTGGATATTGAGCCAGGTAAGTATCGCAAATGTGGGAGGCAGTGGTCAAACATGAAGGGGATGAAGATGGTGAGGCAGGTTGAAATCTGAAGATGAAGAGTCTCTCTGGCATGTCATGTTATATGTTAATTTTTCTCCCATGAGCCCCTTAAAAAACTCTTTATGTAATGGACATTATGCACAAATAGTAATGTAATGTATACATATATGTGAAAAGTAATCTTGAGAGAGTGCAGAGCATTGACTACAATGGGGGCAGACCAATTGCAAAGAGACAGTGAGAAGGTTTATGGTTATGCATAGAGAAGAGGCTCTGAAGGCCTGAATTTAAGCAGTGGCAATGGGTTTTGGGGAAAAATATAATATTTATATATAATATAATATTTCATTCATTCACTCAAAATAATTTATTTAGAGTGAGTCTACTATGGGCTACTTATTGCACTAGGCAATAAGGTAGAGTTTTGAATATAATACACAAGTTACTTAGATATTTTGAGGGTAGAAAGTTCAGGTCCATTAATAGAGTATGTGTGTATATGGGTATGGGGGGTTGAAAGAAATAGGAAATAATTTATAAGAAAAAAATCAGAGATTTCATTTGGAACATAGAATTTTTGACAATGAATGTATGATAGAAGAAGATGGAACAGTTGACTTAGGCACATGTTTAATGTATTTGTGTGACACACGTAGAGATGTTCTAGAATGCAGTGGTGAATGTCAGTCTTTGGCCCAAGAAAATGAGAGGAGATAATTTAGATTTGGGAGTTAGTGTGTTAGAGATTATGTGCTGAATTATAGGAATGGGAGGGAATCACTTTGGGGGAAAAGTCATCAAAATGGTAAGAAATAGTAAAAAAAAATGTTATAACAGAAGTCTAGTAAAGAGTTTGAGGAATATAAGGTATTCACTCTCAATTTAATTTGTGGAAATGCCAATGAGCATTTAGGCAGTTGAAAGAGAAGGGAATACAGAAACAAGATAGATTAAGGATCAAGGGTGTGTTTTGTTTTTGTTTTTATTTTTAATAGAATTCAGCATGTTTTTTAGACAGAGAAGCCAGAGGAGATTGCAGCTATTGAAAAGAGAGGGTATAATTAACTGGGCAAGATCTCAGAGGGAAGGCTAGAAAGAATAAAGTCCATGAAAAGGTTATCAGGAGTAGAAAGAAGGAAAATCACCTTTTCCTTGACAAAAGGAAGCATTAGGTATAGATTATCCTAGTGTTATTTTAATCTAAAATTCATAGAAACATTACTGAGAAAAAAACAAATTACTTTCTCTTAAAATGCTCATAGGCTGCTGACATTCTATTCCAGCTACATAATTAAATTACATTTATAACAATGGACGTAGGCAATGGCTATGCTGAGACCTTATATATGTTCTCCCAAATATAGTGATTTTTTTTTAGTAAAATAGAAATCCATATAAGCAGAGATTTCATTAGCTGCAAATGAGAATTTATGTCCATGCATCCCATACAACTTCAAAGTATATGATAACATTAATACAAATGGGGGCGTGGGGAAAATTTACAATATGTTGATGTCATCTTGTGTCATCCAATGTAGAAATAACAGAGCTAGAAAGGTAAGTCTGGCACTCAGGTGTTTAATGAAAGTCTTGATTTCAAGAAAATTTGGGAAAAACTCTCCCAAATATTAATTACACTTTTTCAAGTGATTGCACTGAAAAATGGTTAGACATAGCAATAAGAACACAAACCTTGTAAAATTATGAAAACAAAACTAAATTCACACAAATGTCAGAATTTTGATACCAATATAGTCTGTGTGAACATTAGCCACTTTATTAATGGCTTCTATATAGATATATTGCCCCTATTTATTCTTATTTTGCTTTTCTTCCTTTGTTATTTGGTTTATTTTATTGCATGCATTTTGTTGCCTAAGCTCATTTTTGAAACCAGTCAAATATATAAATGAATATAATAATATGTCAGTATCAGAGTTTTGCATTCAATTTATGAATGTGCAGTGATTCACTTATTCATTCTAATGAAAATAAAGATTTGGATTTTTTCAAGATTATAAATAATGCTGCTAAGAATATTTTGTCCATACATCATGTGTACATAAACATACTTTTGGTATACGTGATATCAACATCAGTAGAAATTTCTACACTGCTTTTAAAAGTAGTTATACCACCTACAGAGTGTATCCCTAATATACCCAGGGCAAGCATTATGGCCAGGAAGGTCCTTTTGACACAGTAAATTGGGCATTCTCCCCACCAAGAACAAGTAGTTCTATTTCTCCAATACCTGAGAACATACTGAGCGATAATGTCCTAAAAGGTCAAACTCTTCATACCTCTATCAGTGAATTCTACTTTCAGGTTAGAGTAAGCAAACCAGTGCTGAGAAGAAATGCCAACTGGAAACCAGTAAGTCTACTATCCCTGGTAGAGTGATATCTGTCAAACAAAATAAATTGCCTGGGGAGCATAAGGAAATAGAAACCAAGAATTGCACTGAGCAGATATCATGCACCCTGTCAATAGTGCTTTTAATAGCCTGCTATAGCCAGCAAAAAAGCCAGCTGGCTCTAGGAAGATGACTGTGGACTACTGATAACTGAACAAGGTAGTGCCTCCTGTCGATACGGCTGTGCCCAACATTGCCACCATCTTAGATACCTTGGCCATGGTCCTAGGAGTGCCATGCCATAGTGGACTTATAAAAAAATTTTTTTTTTCAGTATATCTCTGGCCACTGAGTCACAGATCAGTTTGCCTGCAAGTCGAAGGGGCAACAATGGATCTTTCAAGTGCTTCCCCAAGGCTACCTACACAACTCCATGATATATCATGGGATGGTAGCCGAAGATTTGTTCTCCTTCCCCACATCAATAAAATGTGAACCCTTTACATTGACCATATAATGTTGACATGTGAAAACTTGTTTCTGCTGCAGGACACTCTGCAGACTTTGCTGGAACATCTGTGAGTGAGAGGATGAGTGATGAACTCAGAAAATTCAAGGCCCAGATACCACCAAGTTTTTGGAGTCATGAGGTCAGAGGATCAGGGTAACAAGCTGCCTTTGAGAAGGCAAAAATACTCGTAAAGCAGATTAAAGCTCTGGGCATCTGCCAAGCAGGGCTACCATTTGAGTTAGATGTATCTGTGACTCTGGAAGGTGTGGGTTGGGCACTGTGGCAGAGACAATAGAAGGAGAGAGTACCCTTAGGATTTTGGTCCCAACTCTAGAAGGGGGCAGAAACTCAATATATCCCCATAGAACAATAGCTCCTCACAGTGATACATTGTGCTCCTCCAGGTAGAGCCTCTTACAAGGGAACAGCAGATCATGGAAATTACTTACCTTGCTAATCAGGTGGTGGATTTTGGATATGTTCCATTGATCTACCTTTGCCAGGGCTCAAAACTCCCACTTCGATGCAGCTGAGAAGTTCCTTGTCCACCAGCCAACTTCTCTAGAAATGCGGACATTACTAGGCCCTGTAGAATATGTAGATCCTCCAAATGCCCCCACCCCTATTCCTGTGGTAGCTTTTGTGCCTTTAGAGAGGGAATCGGGAAAATTCCCATTGATGCCTGGTATACAGACGGGTCTAGTCAGGGCAACGAGCCCATTTGGACTGTTGTGGCTTTTCAGCCCAACACTGACATCTTTGGATGGAAACAGGAATGAACTGCAGCAGCCAGTGGGCTGAACTCAAGAACTCAAGAGTTTGGCTGGTGATCACTCATAAGCCCTGGCTGTTAACCCTTTGCACTGACAGACTGTCCTAAAGGAGTTGACCCTATGGCTTGGAAAATGGGAAGTTGATGTGTGGATGATCACAAATAAGCCCTTGTGGGATCAGAATGTGTGGAAAAATATTTGGGTTCTCTTGCAAGAGAACAGTGTGAAGCTGTCCTCATTCCATTTCTTGGCGCATAAAGTGCCAACACTCCCTGGAAATCAGGAAGCAGATACCCTAGGTCAGGTACCAGTCCTAGCAACTGACCTTTCAGGAGATACAGCAAATTGGGTGCACAGAGTGACCACTATAGTGCCTGAGAGGGATGGCATATTGCCAAGGATGCCAGATTGCCCTTAAAATACAGTGACTTGGTTAATGTAAGATCATGACCTGTGTATTCTAAACAATGCCCAAGGTAACTGCCAAAGGATTCTGAGGCCATTCATGGGAGGAATTGGCAAATTGATTGTATTGGCCCCCACCTTCCTAGTGAGGTTCTAAGTATGCCTTGATTTGTGTGGACACGTGTCTGACCTAACCCAAGCTTCTCCTATTGCCATACAAACCAGGCTGACACCATTAGGGGCTTGGAGAAGCTGAGTACCAACTACAAGTACCCTTGTTGAGTAGTGATAGGGATCACATTTCAAAGGTTATGATATGCAAGAGTGGGCAAAAGAACATGACATTGAATTGAGGTTCCATCTCCCATATAACACATAAGCAGGAGGATTTGTAGAAAGAAAGAATGAAATATTAAAGTATCAGATTAAATTGCTAACAACCACTTTAGCTTGGCCAACTATTAATTTATGATGTCCTAATGTTGTATCATCTTTATTAGATCACAAGGACACAAATGCATATTCTGAATGATTTGACCCCAGCCTATGGGACTTGATAAATCAGTGGTTTGGGTCATGGGGCTCTTGATGAGAAGAAAATATTGGTACTTATTTTGGGGATCATTATCTTAATCTGTATTTTCTCTCTCTTTTTAGAATTTTATTTATTTATTTGACAGAGCGAGCGAGAGAGCACAAGCAGGGGGAGCAGAAGGAGAGGGAGAAGCAGGCTCCTCGCCAAGCAGGGAGCCCTATGCAGGGCTCGATTCCAGGACCCTGGGATCATGACCTGAGCTGAAGGCAGATGCTTAACCATCTGAACCACCCAGGAGCCCCAATCTGTATTTTCTCTTGCATGTGCTTAAATTGTTGCTGTGGTATCTGCCTAGGGTGCATCTAGATAGTTGTCAAATGAACTACCTCATGCTAACAAACCAGCTGACTGCCCAGGGTACATTGTCGAAGGTGGTGGGACATGTCAGATTGTAAGAGCTGGTCAAGAGGGGTGGAGTATTGGAGGAGGTCATCAAGAGGGTGTGACAGCTGGTTGACCCCCAGGCTGGACCCAGTAATCAGAAGATCTTTATTTCTTCCCCTATTCTTGGAATGTATGTTCTGCCCTCTTCCCACATTAGGAAATATTTCTGGTTGCAGCCTTAAGAGTACTGTGGTACTGAGACCGTCTCAACTATATATGTGCCTGAACCCTGTTAAGACCCCTAAACTCTTAAGATTTTGGCAGGCAGATACTGAGAGCTATTCCTCTTGCCACCACCCAAGACAAGCCTGGTTTGTAAATTTTTTGTCGACACAAAATGAACAAATCTTTTAAAGAGATGGGTGCCTGGGTGGCTCAGTCAGTTAAGCGTCTGCCTTCGGCTCAGGTCATGATCCCAGGGTCCTGGGATCGAGTCCCACATCGGGCTCCCTGCTCAGCAGGGAGCCTGCTTCTCCTTCTGCCTGCCGCTCCCCCTGCTTGTGCTCTTTCTCTCTCTGACAATTAAAATAAATAAAATCTTTAACAAATAAAAAATTTAAAAAATTTAAAAATTTAAAGAGAAAGGAAAAGAGTTTTGTTTGAGCCCAAGTTAGGACAGCTGCCTGGTATATACAATCTTCACCAAGAAGAGAGTGCTCCAGAAAAGGAACATTTGATGTAGGGTTATATATGTTTTTTATATAAAGAGTTACAAACCATCATGCTGGAGGACATTCCAGAAAACTGATGTCTTTCTCTTATGTTTTTAGTATATGCAAGGCTTATGACTTTTCTTATGAGAACCAGGGAAGTTTCTTTCTCTTATCATGTGTTCAGAATGCTCCTTTGTCCGGGTGTCTAGGTGGTGCCATCTGTTAAAAGGTGGACTCTTCATTTCTGCTCAGGTCATGATCTCAGGGTCCTGAGATGGAGCCCTACCTGGAAGTCTGTGCTCGGCAGGGAGTCTGCTTCTCTCCCTCTCCTCTGCACCCCCCAACTCTCTTTCCCTCTCCCTTGCCAAATAAATTAAAAAAAAAATTTTTTTTTTAAAGATTTTATTTATTTATTTGACAGAGAGAGACACAGCGAGAGAGGGAACACAAGCAGGGGGAGTGGGAGAGGGAGAAGCAGGCTTCCCGCTGAGCAGGGAGCCCGATGCGCGGCTCAATCCCACGATGCTGGGATCATGACCTGAGCCGAAGGCAGACGCTCAAGGACTGAGCCACCCAGGCACCCCTAAATTTAAAAATCTTAAAAAAAAAATGCTTTTTGGTTATTTATTTTAACAGGTATGTACTTGGGGCAGAACTGGAGCCCGTGCTTTGAGGTTTTGCCAGTCATTCTCACTTTGATAGATATTGAAGTATAGCTTCCTTAGGAGTCCAGAAGCAGAGCCCACAAACATTTAAGGTTGAAAATTTCCTCTTGATTATTAAAACTGACACCTACCAATCTTCAGTCTCTCCTTGCCCTCTCATATACACGGGCCAGTTTTGAATTCACTCCGGAGAATTACCAGGGTTGCAAACCAACAGACTCCACTGGATCAAAGCTGTACACCGCACCCTTTACTTCTTCACCCTGATGATGTTGCAAACGCAGTATGGAAAGAAACACCTTGAATAGAGGATTGTAGAAGGCCTTGCAGCAGTGGCCCTATAATTCCGGCCTTAATATTGTAATACTTAAACATCTTTAGTCTTGCCTCAATAATCTTTGCCAGGGTAAGGCAGTCTCCCTGAAAACCGCTGCATTCAATGACTCCTTTGTTCGTTGGTAACATTTGGGGCTATCCCAGGTGTGAACCACTGAAAACCCTTCACTCAATTCAGTGTCAGAAGCAACAACTGAAAGATTTCCAGCAGCTGTCCACGTAAGGCCGTTGAAGGTGAAGGAGGAAAAGCGCAGTCAAGGGGCGGGAGGGCTCTGAGCCTGGCGGCGTTGCTGCCGCCCGGGGTCTAGAGCCACGCGGGATATCTCGCGGCTGCCTTCCCACAGTCTCGCGAGAGGTGGCCCAGCAGGAAGTCAGGCCACTTCCGGCTTCTCCGCACCACAAACTTTCTGTGGAGAATCTCGGTACCTGAGATGATGAAATTCCCCAGATTCCCATTTAATGGTCTCCAGCGCAAATGCCTGTTCACCGAGATTTGAAGGTAAGCCATGCATGCCTATTCAGTTTCAGTTAATATTTTCATTCACGCTTTTATTGAAGAAAAGCCTCTGTTCCATGAGGGTTAATTCCGGCATGTCTGGAATTAGTCTGAGCTGTTTTGCTGAAGTAAGATATGTACCAAGAGAGTCTTGACTCCAGACAAGGCATGACTGGTACTGATTCATAGCGTTGCTTTTCAGTCACGGGGCCAAGGTGAGTCTCTGCTGGTTTCTACCGGCTTATGAGAATTGTTTGGTAACAGCGAGGTGATGTTTACACCTGGTTTAGGTGACCTTCCCCCCACCCCGACTCTGCCACTGGGGCTGGTTACTTCACAATACTATGCTTACATTAGGTTCCCTGGTCTGAGGTACTCTGTACCTATCTTGGTGGTTTGTGATTTGAGGGAAAGTACATCCACTACAGCCCTGCAGATGGAGGACAGTAAGAGCTAGCTCGTGGCTTCTGATCTGCGCTGTGAGGCGGACTTTGAGATGAAGCTCCTACTTCAATGCTGCTGCCATTTTGTTTTGTTTGTTTTGCAATAACCTGTAGATTCTTAAGCTTTGGTAATTGCAAGTCCTGTGAGCGAAACTTGTTTCACTGCCGCAATTAGTGAAACCTCTACCAAGAAAAGCAGAGAAGAGGGCGCCTGGGTGGCTCAGTTGGTTAAGCGTCTGCCTTGGGCTCAGGTCATGATTCCGGGGTCTTGGGATCGAGCCTCACATCGGGCTCCCTGCTCAGCGGGGAGCCTGCTTCTCTCTCTGCCTGCTGCTCCTCCCCTGCTTGTGCTCCCTCTCTCTGTCAAATAAAGAAATAAAATCTTAAAAAAAAAAAATAAGAAAAATAAGCAAAGCAAAAACAAAATGAAACAAAAAACCCAGAAGAAAAAGGGAATGCAAAGGAGAAGAAAACAAAAGGGCAAGAAACCCATAACTCATACCCTCAAGAAGAAAAGGGAAGGTGTTTATTGCATCCAAAACAATAGACTTGGAGGCTATTTGGAAAAAAAAAAAATTCTAGAAAATTTAGAAGATAAAGTAAGGGAAATTTAGAAGATAAAGTAAGGGAAATTTGAAAAGAGGAAGAAGGCAGAGATGAAAAATAGTGGAGAAAAGATCCAGATGTTTAAATATTTTCTAATAGAAGTTCTAAGATACCAGAGAAAAATGGAATGGGAGAAAATTAACAAATAATTCTTGAGAGTCCCAAGAAAGGAAAAGGCAGTCACCAAGTACCAGTCCAATGAATTAAAAGTCTCAGCTAAAGTATACTTTATCATGCAATTTTGTAACACCAGAAATAGAAATAAGAAGAAAAGATGTCAAAGAGAAAAAAGAAAACATGCTAAAATACAGAATTGTGTGATTACAAAATTCCACCAATACAGAGAAGAAGCAAATATTTATGGAGAATTTTTAAAAAAAATTACAAAGAACGATTTAAAACTTAGAAAATTACAAAAATTTCAAAATATATATTTGTAAGTTATGGCCATAAGCATATGACTTCAAAATGTATCAAGATTTTTTCATTATATGGAACCAAAGTAGTATATAGTTGTTTGTGTGTGTTGTGCGCACGCATGTGCACATGCATTTGTGGAATACTTCAGAAATTTGCACGTTGTCCTTGTGCAGGGGACATGCTAAACCTCTCTGTGTCATTCCAATTTTAGTATATGTGCTACTGAAGTGAGTACTACTATAGGATTGTGGTTAATATTAACACTAATAATTAAAAAATCGTCATAAATTTTTTTAAGTGTTACAAATAGTGGTCACATATTCTTCACTTTACTTCAATAGTAGAGACAACAAAGTTTCTAAATCACTAATTATCCTGAGCTGGACCTGAGGACACTAGAAAATAAAATGTTGGTGTATTGACAATTATTTATTAGGTGTTTTTTTTTTTATTCATTTTTTTAAAGATTTTATTTATTTATTTGACAGAGAGAGACACAGCGAGAGAGGGAACACAAGCAGGGGGAGTGGGAGAGGAAGAAGCAGGCTCCCCGCAGAGCAGGGAGCCTGATGTGGGGCTCGATCCCAGGACCCTGGGATCATGACCTGAGCTGAAGGCAAACGCTTAACAACTGAGCCACCCAGGCGCTCCTGAATATTGTTCTTGATAATCATGGGTTTCTATGTAACATTGAAGTCAACCACCAAAAACAGCCATCAAGGGAAGGGGAACTTAAAAAAAGATACTTATTATTGTATCATTTGATTCATTCCTGTGTTACATAGTCTGCGTATCAGTGTGCCAGAAAATTAGCCTCTACATTTCCAAAAGATATTTTCTAAAGGCATTACTAATATTCTGTTTTTTATTACTTCTCAAAGAAAGTCATCTCTTTCTTTTCCCCCTCTTTCATATTGAATATGTATCTTGATAGCAGGAAATAAGGAAGATAAATATGTTTTCTTGACATTAAAATGAAGAGACTTTCATAAGCAATGTTTCTATGGCTGTAGTGCTTATGTGCATGCCCATGTATGTGTTAACTTCATCAGGTTTTAATCCTTAACTGTACTGTCAGAGATTACCGAGCACAGGCTTTCTATTTATAATCTCATAGAAGTGATTTTTGAAGGAGGAATAATCTTTGTTGTGTTATTTACTGCATAGAGTGCAGCTCAGTAAATAAATTGCGCACAGATACAGTTTATTAATGAAGGAGAATCTGTACAGAGCAAAGATGACTTGCACTTGCATGCTCAGCACTAATCCATGAAGCTTTTTGTATTTGTGCCAAAATACTTTTGGTAATATTAATTGAGAGGGGCCACATGGTGTTTTAAATAGAGTCATGGGAATTTGTCCCATTATACAACTGGATAACTATACAAAACATCCATCAGTACTGACCACACCATCAAATATTGCATTGTGGCATCAACCCAAGACATTACATTTATCTAATCATTGACTTTACATTTATCTCAATCTATTTCAAGACAAGAAATGAAATGCTTGCTGCAAAATTACATTTCCAGCAATTTCTGATAAAGGAAGGAGATGAACTTTGAATGGAGCAATTGATTTCTAAATGGATTTTTAAGACATGGTATATTGGGTCTTGAGTTCATTGATTTGTATTGGACCAAGAGATAGGTTGAAAGGGGACATCTCTCCAGTGGAGAGAGTTGGAAGGAGATTGCTTGTTCCCTGAATCAAAGGCCTCAAGCCAAACTGAAAAACCTGCTCACAGAGTAAATTTCTTTTGATTCCTTAAAATAAAATTTCAAAAATCCTATAAGCACGAGGACATCTTATATCTTTTAGGACATTTTAAAGAGAAAAATACATTAGTTCAATAGATGGTTCAAAGGATTGGAAATGGGATATAGGACCTTTCACCCCTGGGTTACCATTTGATGAATGCCACCCAGCTTTAAAGTGATCATAATTCTTTTTATTATGTTGCACTATGGTAGTTTAAGGAATAGTCATAAGATTTTCATCAAGGTAGGAACCTTTGGATCCCCAGATTCCCAGATAGAAGGATTTCTGAACCTCAAAAAAAGCTACGCTAGTTGTTTGAGAGAATACATTTACTTATAATAAACCACCAGAATAAAAGGATAAGTTTTCCCCAGCTAAGTATCTAATTTTTGTTATGAAGTATGCAGACATAAAGCCTTTAATTGCCTTAGCCCCAGCTAAAATAACTACAGGTACTCTTCCCATTCACTAAATCAAATCCAGTTTTTTAAATGCCACTAAACTATTTGCTTTAGTGTTATCCTGTGGAAATAAATTACATTAATAAAAAAGTTTAATCTTATCTCTTATTACCATTAACTATTTTTTCTTCATCCTTTTAGCAGATAAAAGGTAAATAAGAATATACAGATAGTATTTTTCCCTGTTTATAATTTTAGAAGTTATATTTCTCCACCACTGAAGTGAATGAATTTGCCTTTTTTTTTTTTTTAAATAAATGCTTCCCATTAGCACTTAATTTAAAAACACATAAAGCATCCATACAAATGGGTGGCACAGAAATCCCAAGCTATTTCAATGAGAACCTGAGAGGTTCTTGTATAGCCAATGGCCAGTTTTATCCCTACCTTGCTTTCAAACTGTTGTTGAATTCAGGGGATGGTTATGTCCCAAGAATCTCTCATCAAGGGATTTTGCCTTTAAAGAGAGGATCTGATGGGACTGTTCAATGATCCTGTAGATGCAGTCTATTTAAAGAATCAGGTCATGCACCATTGTGGCACAGAGAGTTGTTTATTTTTCTAGACAAAGAATGTTAGAAAAGAAGTACTTAAAAACAACAAGGAAAACATTGCAATGTTCTCCTTGTGAGTAAATCCAGGGTTATTAATTTGATTTTGAATTCAAGATACTGTGGTTCAAAAAATGCCCCCCCATTTCTTTCTCCAAAATATAGATTAGCTAGCTTTAAAATGGAAAATGAAGGGGTGCCTGGGTGGCTCAGTAGGTTAAGCGTCAGACTCTTGGTTTCTGCTCCGGTCATGATCTCAGGGTTCTAAGATTGAGCGCTACCTCAGGCTCCGTGCTCAGTGGGGAGTCTGCTTGAGATTCTCTCCCCCCCTCTCCACTTGCACCTCCTCCCACTCTCTCTCTCTTAAATAAAATCTTTAAAATGGAAAATGAATTGTTATTTGCCATTTCAGACTTATAATAACCCATTCAGAGGCTTACAAATGGATGGCATAAAATTCCAAATGATTTCAAAGTGAACCTGGAAGGTGGTATTTTAATTTATAATGGAAACTGGTGAGATGATATAGTCAAAATGTGTCTGACCCTCTCACTTCTTTGGTGTTCAGTATTCAGAACTGCTCTTCCTCTTTTTCTTTCTTCCTCTCTCCTCTTCCTTTCTCATTCTTTTATGCACTAAAAGGAAATCAACATATTATGCTTTTGACTTTTCCATTATTGCTTCATTTTTGGAGGAGACTAGATGGCATATATCTGAATGGCTGTTAAAATAGAATATATTATAGAATATAATATATATATATTATAATAAATTGTATTCCTGAAGTGCTTAAGCACATAACAAATTAGAGTATTGAACAAATTTTAGTTGATTGTGTTGAAAATCATATTTAATGGTGGAGTTATAAGTTCAAAGCTGGTAAAATTTTAAAGCTCATATCACCTAACATGGTGATTTCAATATGCAGTTCATCATTTTACATTCTTCAATCAAGTCTGCATCCCCAAAACATTCTATTATCTATGAAAAAACAAATTTTTAATGGGTAAACATGAAATTGGATTATCAGGGACTATATGTTACAATATAGAATTACCGTAAATGATAACTAATAATATACTATATCTATGCACTATGCTTTCTTCAAGTTCTTCAGTTTTGCCTGAGATTGTATAGGATGTGAAAAAATATTTATGTATATTACCTACAAATAAATACATGGAAATACTTCTTTTTAGCATGTTCCCATATGGAATCACTTTTGTGGTTGTTTTTGTTTTGGAATTTTGTTTTAATTTTATATTAGTTTAGCTCTTAACTATTGTCACTTTGTCCTTAAGTTATCTATGATATTAACTCAAATCTACATTGTACAGTGTGCAGAAATTTAATGACAATATATACCCACTCACCTCTGCCTCAGGATTAGGGTACATACATTTATGGCTTACATCATCATAATTATTTCTGACTCAAAGCTTCACTTCAACAGATTAATAAATTTCATGGATTAAGTCCATATCCTACCTGTACTTTCCATTCTGTACACACTTGGATGTAAAACTTCATGAAACCACACATAATTTTATGAGGTATTTGTGTGTGCTAAATAATTTACTGAACAATTTTGGAAATGGTAACAATCAATATGCCTCAAATAGAATCTATTTAAGACTAACTGATAGCATTCATTGTTCTGAAAGTAGTTTTTTTCCTCCCCCAAGTGTCCACTGGTAAATTATTCACTTGTCATGTCTGCTCAAATAATGTATGTTTTTACAACACTTTTTGATTGTTTTTCCTTCCTTTCCTCTCATCCCTTTTCATTTTGGAGAGATCACTATAGAAGCAAAAAAAAAGATTCCATACATTTCTGACGCAAAGGAATTTAATCCCCCCTTCATTTTCCCCCTCTTCACTTGGACTCTGCCAGCAACTCTTTTTCTCCATCAGAGATGTTTCTAAACAAGGACAGCTAATCCTCAAGACAAATTATCCTTCTGTTTTTCAATACTATAAGTACTTACATGGATAAAATGTGAGTTATTATTTGATTATTTCTGTGATAACATGCTTGTTTTATAAAAGCCTACTTATGATGAGTAACATATTAAAAAGAGCACAGTTCATTTAATAATAATAGGTGGAAATTATTGCCCATATACAATCCAGTTTTTCAAGATCATATCTTCCCCTAAGGATATGAGAGCCTGGTAACCACTGAGCAATTTATCACTGGTTGGTCCCTAACCAAGTAACATATAGCTAATTGTCATTCTGAAATCAGTTTTCTTTCAACCACAAATATATGGGAACACTGCCAATGGAATCTTAGTTAAATTCACATATTAGGATGGCAGTGACTTTGGTGGTACCTTTTTTTTTAATTCAACAATATATTTGTTTCCTACTGTGTGCCAATCATAACATGACATCCCGAAATTATAGCAGTCTATACAAAAGACACAGAACCATCCCTCATAGAGCTCACTAATGGAAAATGTACATCTTTCTCAAAGCCATATTCTTGGGCAGTTCAGCTTCCAATGTCCTAAAAGTCAATAATTCCAGTGCAGTGTGCCTCAAATTGAAATCTTAGTATATCTTGTGAATATTTCCTAGTACCAATTGAATATAAATAAGAAATAACAATACTATGAAATATACCGCTGGCATCAATACATTAACTGTATGATGAACTCTCCAAAAGACCATCTGAAAAACATATTCATCAATTAAATCTTCTTTGCATAGTTTAAGTAGTGTCTCAGGGAATTCAGGAGAGAGGATATTTATAGGATTTTAAGGCATGAGCTAAATGCTTATATGGTAACTCTTCTAAGTCTGGAAACTGGTTGGTATTGGGCAGAGTTTATAACATAATAGCTTTGGATTGGAGAGCAAGTAACTTTAAGCAAGCTTTGAAAAATTAGTCTTTATAAATAAGATAGTTTAGTTGCTTCATAGTTTCCTAAGAGTATGTATTTCATGAAGCAAGTAGCTATTTTTGCTTATTTTTGCTTATTCTGAGTATTAATTAGTATAGGAAAAGGAGCATATACCAAATATCAACATTGTATAATACAGGAAATAGAAATTGTCTCAATGTTTAGCTTACTTAAAAAATAATATATTAGAACGTTCTTAGAACATTTTTTAGAGGGCACCTGGGTGGCTCAGTCGTTAAGCATCTGCCTTCGGCTCAGGTCATGATCCCAGGGTCCTGGGATCGAGTCCCGCATTGGGCTCCCTGCTCCGCGGGAAGCCTGCTTCTCCCTCTCCCACTCCCCCTGCTTGTGTTCCCTCTCAGGCTCTGTCTCTCTCTGTCAAATAAATAAATAAATTCTTTAAAAAAAAAAAGAACATTTTTTAGACATTTTTAATGAGGCACATTTGTGAAACTTTTCATTTTGTTAGGATTTTGCTTTTGTTGACTCCTTTCTGTTATAGACTATAGTCATGTAGGGCCTAAAGCCAACATCATTTCCTTTCAGTTGGAAAAAAAATATGTATCTGTGTGTGTGTTTAATTATATATACACATACATATGTAATATTACTATTCCACATTGAATTCTCCATTAATTAATACATTTTTACCTCTGTTTTTTTCCCCCTTCTCATGAAGTACCCTTCTTTCTCTGTGTGCCTGGTTATTGTTTTGTTATCCTTCAAGACTCATTACAAGCATTTAATTCTTAGGGAAAATTTCTCTAATGGCTTAAGGCAAAAATAATTATTCCTAATCAAATTGTGCATTATAAACATAGTTTCCTAAGAAAAGCACTCTCACTAAACTTAATGACCATGAGATACATTTACGTTAGTAATTCAAATAATAGCAAAAAATGTTTTAAAAAATCCATTCATTTATTCATCACATCTGAGCAAGGAAAAGAAATTAAAAGAGACTGTTGTACTTACAGAAACCAAAGGAAGAAGGCTGCATTGGGATAAATGAAAATAAAACAAGCAAACCTGTTTATGAAGTGTCAAAAAATGCAGGATAGAGAAGTACAATGACAGCAAATTAAGCATAAAGAGAAGTTTGAGGTAATGGCAAGTTTATCAAAGTGGCTTAAATGTAAAGGTGGAGATAAAAATCAAATTTGAGGGGGCTGAGGTGTGTTTGAGAGGAACTGTAACAAACCACACTCAAAAGTTGGGTGTGACAGAGACAGATTAGGAAGAAGGACCCATAATTGAATTTGGAGCTCTTTTGTTTTGCAGAATGGAAAAAGAACAAAGGTGATACATTTGTAACTCAGGAGAGAAAGAAGGTAATAGTTATATCAAATTCCAAGAAGAAGTAAGATGAGGGGGGTGCCTGGGTGGCTCAGTCATTAAGCGTCTGCCTTCGGCTCAGGTTGTGATCCCAGGGTCCTGGGATCGAGCCCCGCATCTGGCTCCCTGCTCTGTGGGAAGCCTACTTCTCCCTCTCCCACTCCCCCTGCTTGTGTTCCCTCTCTCGCTGCGTCTCTCTCTCTCTCTCAAATAAATAAATTTAAAAAAATCTTAAAAAAAAAAAAAGTAAGATGAGGTAGTAAATAGGTAAAACATGAGTAGTGGTATCACTCTTGAAATGGAAAAATGACATCAGATCCAGAGATGGGAAGAAAAAGGGAGGAAAACGGCTGCATATGTAAATAAATACCTGAGTAAAGATCAATGAATATGTGAAGAAGGATGCAAGACAATTTGCTGAGGAAGAAGGATATGCTGGCTGGGTAGGAGACTTGAGAGGAGGAGGTCTGGAATAGCAATTAAGGATAATAGAAGTTGTTGATCAAGGATAACTAAAAAGATTGATAAATTGTTTTTCAGAATTCTGTTAGGTTTGGAAATTGAGATTGTATAATGGCAATAAAGTACACATTTATGTAATTTTTATCCTAAGCTCTTAGAACACTAATTGAAACCATGTTTTAGGGGCATCGGTGACTCAGTTAGTTGGGCTTCCGTCTCTTGGTTTTGGCTCAGATTGTGATCTCAGGGTTGTGAGATGGAGCCCCAGGTCGGGCTCTGTGCTCAACAAGGAGTCAGCTTGAGATTCTCTTCCTCTACCCCACCCCCCAACTTGTGTGCACCCGCACATACTTTCTCTAAAATAATTAAATAAATCTTTTTTTTTTTTAAAGATTTTTATTTATTTATTCATGAGAGACAGAGAGAGAGAGAGAGAGAGGCAGAGGGAGAAGCAGGCTCCCAAGGACCAGAGAGCCCGATGCGGGACTCGATCCCAGGACTCTGGGATCATGACCTGAGCTGAAGGCAGACGCTCAACCATCTGAGCCACCCAGGCGCCCTAAATAAATCTTTTTAAAAAGCTTGTTTTAGAATGGGGACCTTTTTGAGGATTTTATTTTTTTGTTTTGTGTTTTGGTTTTGGGTTTTTTTTTTTTTTTTTTAATGTAAGGCAGAATATCAAGGGGGAAGGGAGTTAGGATGCTGGTGAGAGATACTCAGCCATGGGACTCAATTTGGGAATATGAGCCAGCTTTATCGGTGGCAACAAACAACCTAAACTATTAGTGGATAATGGCAACACACTTTTATGACTTGCTGATAGATGTACAGGTCAGCATTGGTTTGGCCCTGTTCTACCTTGTCTTCTTAAAAGAATCTTTTCTAGCACAGCACTTTTTATGTCCACTGACATCTCATTGACCAAAGCAAGCCATATCATACGGTCAAGCAGAATATAGGGTAGTATACACATTATATAGGGAGGCTTGGCAAATCTAGGATATATAAAACTCTTTGGGGAAGGTAGTGGATAATTGGGAAGAAGAATATATTATATCTAACAGCAAAGATGTGAGGCTTATTGGTAGTTTATGGGTTAAAATAAAATGAAGTGGACAGGGACTGAAGACTAAAATAAAAGAATAATGAGTTTAATGGGAAGAAATGACTGAGGCAGCTCAGATATTTATATTAGATGGAGCTAATTAAAGCTTCTGAGGTAGATCACTAACCAGAGTAGGAAGGTCTAGATGTCATCATGAGAGAATGTTGCTGAAGTTAATAGGATGGTGGTATTATTAGATGGTGGTATTATTATTAGAGTTGTGGAAGGCAAGTAATTGTGCAATTAGAATTTAGGGTTGTCACCACATTAATGTTGAAAATGCCTAATTTAATAACAAGAGCAATAGGGGAGAAGAAGTCAGTGAAATTCCTGATGCCTCCTCATGGAGGAGTAGCCTGGGGGTAAATGAGCATAAAAATATGGAGTGGGTAGAAGACTTCTAGTTTGCACTCTGCAAGTCTCCACTCTACCCTAATGACAAAAAGCTAAAGAGACTGAAAAATCAATAACTCTTTTTTGATGCATAAGAGAGGGGAGGACATGGCAAGCCCCTCAAGGTTGGAGAGACAGATGAGCAAATGTAGGAAGTCTGGCTTACCATGGCAGAGACTCATGAGCAGAAACTGCTACAGGAACTAGTGCCAGGAACCAGTGATTGAGTAAGAAGACCAGAATGTAATTGATGAATTGCTGAAAGTTAGGTGTGGGCAAATCTGAGAATTGAAAAAGTCCGTGGGAATCCAGTGATGGGGGGCTCCCAAAAGATTGTGAGGGTTACCTCTAGGAGCCCAATGAGATTCCTACAATAAATATCAGAGAAAAATCCCCTCCCGCTTCCTACTTGGGGTGGTGGGGGGAGAAAACATTTTGAAATATGTCAGAGCACTCTGCTCTTTTCTATAAGATTTGACTCAAGGGAAGTTAACCAGAGTCTAACAGGCTGGGATAGTATCAGAGACTAACTGGCTTGGGGAAGGTAATAAACAACTCCAGCCCATTCTAGCCATCCTGTCACACCTAAGGAGGGAGAAAAAAATTAAGTACTTGTGAAGTAGCACAGGCTCACTGAAAGACTGAAACCTACTCATGGGACTGTAGAATACTTCACCTCTCCATACACTTAACCCCCATATTACTAAAAGCCTATTTATAGCATTTTCTTTTACTCAGTACATTGTATCGGACTATCAAGAAAAAAATTACAAAACATACCAAAGGGGGAAAAGAAGTAAAGAGAGCAAACATCAGAACCAGACATAGCAGGGATGTTAGAATTGTCCAACTGGGAATTATAAAACAAAAACAAAACTGATTAATATGATAAAGGTTCTAATGGATAGAGTAGGTAGCACGTAAGAACAGATGGGTAATATAAGCAGAGAGATGGGGAATCCTAAGAAGGAACAACAACAAAAATGCTGGAGATAGTATTGTGGGATATGTGAGGGTCAAAAGAGAAAGACAGTTTGGGAAATTATGTAATAATTTTTAATAATTATGTAATATATGTAATAATTTCTCAAATTATATATTAATATGTATAAGTAAGTAAATATACATATTTATGGAAGATGGATGGAAAGCAACTCAAAATATGCAGTAGCAAGACCTATTTAATCCAGTCTATTATTCATATTAAAGTTGGGTCAAATATAGATTTATTTCCCTTTTACTTACTTTCCAGTTGGCCTAAAGTATATATAAATGGACATGCTGGAAGGACATAGTCATAAAGGTGGGTTTGAGAGAGGACATGTGCTATTTCAAATAGGATGTATATTGTGGTAACACAAGGGAGTTTAAGACAAATGATCATTATAGAGCCAGTGTCAGCTGAGTATCCACTGGAGAAAAATTTGCCTCAGAGAGGTAGTATCATTTGAAGTTATTCATAGCAGCATTGAATATACTCAGGAGATCAAGGCAAGTTTTAGTGTTTTCTGAATATTTTTACTGACTTTTTAAGGTAATTTTATATCAAAATTAGTTTCAACTCTCAGTGTTCTTTTATAATTCAATCAAACACTGTAATGTGTGCCTTGGAAAATTTTGAAAGTCCTTTCCCTAGCCTACTGCTGTCTGGGCAGGTCTTGAGCTTTTAATATTGCAAATTACGTAACATTTTTGTTTTAGAAAAAAATAAAATTTTAATAATATAAAACTCACGGGAACTGTTTTAGTTCCATTGGGTTTTTATAAAACTACTTCAGGATACTTGTCACACATTCATCCAAAAAAAAAAAAAAAATCAGTTCTGAACAAGCTTCCAAATGTAAAAGACACATTAGATACTGTTGTTGCATAACAAATCACACCAAAAATTAATGGCTTAAAATAACTCATTTATTATTTCATAGTTTCTGTGACTCCAGTATCCAGGCATGGCTTAAGTGGATCCTTTGCTTCAGTCTGTCAGAAGTCTGCAACCAAGGTATTCGCCAAAGTTTACAGTTCCATCTCATGGCTCCACTAGAAGAGGATTCAATTTCAGGCTCACCTAGTAGTTGTTGACAGCATTCAACAACTAAGGGGTGTTAGACTGAAGACCGCAGTTCTTCCAATGGCTACTGGTCAAAGTTTCCTATAGTTAATTGCCATGTGGGCCTCTCCCACATGACAGTTTGTTTCATCAGCCATGTAAGCCAAGAAGGTAATAAAGTTTGCTAGCAAAATGGAAGTCACAATCTTTTGTGATATAATCACAGAAGTGAGATCCCCTTTTTTTGCCATCTTCTGTTGGTGAAAAGAAAGTCCTATTCCACCAACAGTCAAAGAATGAGTGTTGAGTAGTCCAGAACATGAGTACCAGGAGGCAGACATCACTGGAGACCATTTCAGATGTCTGCCTATCACATATGTCTCCTTAGATTTATTTAATTTCCAACTCTATTGAATAAAATTGACATATAACATTGTATGAGATTAAGATGTGCAACCTAATGATTGATGTATGTGTATATTGTGAAATGATTACTACCATAAGGTTAGTTAACACACTTATCACCTCACATGGTTATAATTTTTGTTCTTGTGATGAGAACTTTTAAGATTTACTCTCTTAACCACTCTAAAATATACAGTACGGTATTGTTAATAGTAGTCATCATGCCATATATAATATCCCTGGAACTTATTTTTTTTTAAAGATTTTATTTATTTATTTGAGAGAGAGCGAGACAGCGAGAGCAGGAACAGGAACAGGGGGAGTGGGAGAGGGAGAAGCAGGCTCCACGCTGAGCAGGGAGCCTGACCCGGGGCTCGATCCCAGAACCCTGGGATCATGACCTGAGGCGAAGGCAGACGCTTAACGACTGAGCCACCCAGGTGCCCCGGAACTTACTCATCTTTTAACTGGAAGTTTGTACCCTATGACCACCTGCACCAATTTATCCTACCCACCCACACATACATACATACCCTCACTCTTACAACCACCAATCTACTCTAGTTCTATAATTTTTTTTTTTTTTTACATTCCACATATAAGTGAGATCATACAATATTTGTTTTTCTCTTATTTCACTTAGCATAATGCAGAGGTCATCAATGTTGCAAATGGCAAGATTTCATTATTTTTTGTTGGCTGAGTAATATTCCAATGTGTTGTGTTATATATATATATATATATATATATATATAAACATCTTTTTTATCCTTTCATCAGTTGATGGACATTTGGGCTCTTTCCATAATTTGGCTATTGTTGATCATTCTGGTATAAACATTGGGGAGCATGTGCCCCTTCCAATCAGTATTTTTCATCCTTTCGGTAAATACCTACTAGTGCAATTGCTGAGTCATAAGGTAGTTCTATTTTTAACTTTCTGAGAAACCTCCATACTGTTTTCCAGAGTGGCTGCACCAGTTTACATTCCCACCAACAGTGTAAGAGGGTTCCCCTTTCTCTGCATCCTTGCCAACATCTGCTGTTTCCTGTATTGTTAATTTTAGCCATTCTGACAGGTATGAGGTGATACCTCATTGTGGTTTTGATTTGTATTTCCCTGATGATGAGTGATGAGCATCTTTTCATGTGTCTGTTAGCCATCTGGATGTCTTCTTTGGAACAATATCTATTCATGTCTTCTGCCCATTTCTTAACTGCATTATTTGTTTTTTGGGTGTTGAGTTTGAGACGTTCTTTATAGCTTTTGGATAATAACCCTATTAAAATAGCACCAGCATTTTTCACAGAGCTAGAACAAACAATCCTAAAATTTGTATGGAACCATTAAAGACCCTGAATAGCCAAAGCAATCTTGAAAAAGGAAAGTAAAAGCTGGAGACATCACAATTCCAGACTTCAAGCTTTATTACAAAGCTGTAGTCATCAAGACAGTATGGTACTGGCATAAAAACAGACACGTAGATCAGTGGAACAGAAAAGAAAAACCCAGAAATGGACCCACAACTCTATGGTCAACTAATCTTTGACAAAGCAGGAAAGAATATCCAGTGGAAAAAAGACCGTCTCTTCAACAAGTGGAATTGGGAAAACTGGACAACAAGATGCAGAAGAATGAAACTGGGCCACTTTCTTACACCATATACAAAAATAAATTCAAAATGGATGAAATACCTACATGTGAGACAGCAAACCATCAAAATCCTAGAGGAGAACACAGGCAGCAACCTCTTTGACATAGGCCATAGCAACTTCTTACTAGACACGTCTTTGGAGGCAAGGGAAACAAAAGCAAAAACGAACTATTGGAACTTAAGATAAAAGCCTTCTACACAGTGAGGGAAACAATCAACAAAACTAAAAGGCAACCTATGGAATGGGAGAAGATATTTGCAAATGACATATCTGTTAAAGGGTTAGTATCTAAGATCTACCACATTTTCTTTATCCATTCATCAGTCAGTGGACACTTAGGTTGTTTCCATGTCTTGGCTATTGTGGATAATGCTTCAATAAACATGGGAATGCAAACGTATCTTCAAGATAATGGTTTCATTTCTTTTGGATATATATCCAGAAGTGGAATTGCTGGACCATATGGTAGTTCTGTTTCTCATTTTTTGAGAAATCCACACTGTTTCCATAGTGGCTACACAAGTTTGCATTCATACCAACAGTGAACTATTGTTACTTTTTTTTTTACATTGTCACTAGCACTTATCTCTTGATGTTTTGATAGTAACAAGTATGACAGTTGTGATGTGATATCTCATTATGGTTTTGATTTGCATTTCCTGATGATTGGTGATGTGGAGCACCTGTTATGTACCTGTTGACAATTTGTGTCTTCTTTAAAAAATGTATATTAAGATCTTTTGCCCATTGTATAATTAGATTATTTATTTTTTTGGTATTGAGTTGTGTGAGTTCCTTGCATAGTTTGAATATTAACCCCTTATCAGATGTGTGATCTGCAAATATTTCCTGTCATTCCATATATTGCCTTTTCATTTGCTTGATTGTTTCATTTGCTTGGTGTAGCCCCACTTGTTTGTTTGTTTTTTGTTGCTTGTGCTTTTTGCATTGTATCCATAAAATCATTGCCAAGACCAAGAAGCTTTTTCTTCTATGTTTTCTTCTAGGAGTTATATGGTTTCAGGTCTTACATTTAAGTTTTTAATTATTTCATCTTAATTTTTGTGAGTGGCATAAAATAGAGATACTGTTTCATTCTCTTACATGAGATTGTTTAGTTTTCCCAACACCATTTATTGAAGATACTATTCTTTCCCCATTGTGTATCCTTGGCACCCTTGTCAAAGATCAGTTGACTGTGTGTGTGGGGGGGGGTTATTTCTGGGTTCTCCATATTTTTTTTCATGGATCCATATGTACTTATGCCAGTACCAAACTGTCTTGATTATTGTAGCTCTGTAATAATATTTTGAAATCAGGAAGTATAGTACCTATACTTTAGTATGATACATATAGGTTTATCACCATGACTTTTGTTCAGCATACATTATTTACCAGTGGCTATTAACATCCCATTTATCACTACACTGAAAGCAGTCTGCCTTTGGGTTATACCTCCTGTGTTCCAGAAAAGAAAATGCTTCAGTAATGTCGCTTAGTGACGAGTTATTTCTTGAACAACCTTTTCTCAACTAGGCCATCATTGTGAACTGTTTTTGAAAGTTAAACTTTAAAATGTGATATGATTGGACAGTAGGTCACTCAAAAGCACATGAACAAGCAGGCAACTATCATCCAAGAGTATGATTTCTATTCCTTTACTCTATTGTGGATAGTCTATTAAATGCCAACATTCCAACTTTAACTGGCTTCCCTGAGCTGCCCTCTTTCTCCAGATATTCCTGCAAATTATATTTATATAACTTCTAAAACAATTTCTACTATAACTATGTTGACTGTAAACAATAACAACAGCAACAACAAAACCAAACATTTACTAGGGTCTTATCAAGAACCAAAGACTTTAAATACATTACCACACTTAATTCATGACATTAATCTATAATACAAATTGTGTAAGGTGAGGATTTTAATTAAGAAAAAATAGCTAACAGTCAAGATTGGAACAGATGACTTTGAAACAACTTTTGTATACTGGAAAGTTACTCTTTTTTCTAGTCTAAAATCCTTTAGATATGGCATTAAAGGTAAATGCAGAGAATAATTACAATAAAGTACCTCCATAAAGCACCATTCATATGAATAGCTCAAAGCACTTTTTATTACATTACCTCATTAATCTTTGTGGTATCCTACTGAGTGAGAGTGGCAGGAATTTTATTTCTCTTTTATGGATTTTTTTTAAAGTGAAACAAGAACTTTAACTTCCAGGTGCTTTCTCCATAGCATATCAATGACTGCTTGAACTAAAAAGTGGTAGGCTTAGATCTCCTATTCCAAAATACTACATTAATTTATTAAGTCATACTTTTAACTAATAGTTATTGAGTATAAATATATGTTATATAATTATTAAAATGAAGGTTCTGAAAGAAGCCTACAGTCTGAGAAAAGCTTTAAATACTAGACTGTGTTTTTAATGGATGCAATAGACAGTGGGAGCCCCAGAAGAGAATTGGGGGGTGACCTAATAAAAGCTGCAATCTGGCTTTATAAATGTTTACTTTTATCAAGTAAATCAGGAAGGAATCTCTGATAAGCTTTGTGCAAAAAGCCCTCCCTGGAAATTACAGTTTAACAGTCCTCTACCCACAATTTATATAGAGGCAAGGCTTAAGGTGATTTGGTCTGAGTCATTTCAATTCAAGACATATTTAGCAAACACCTATTGTGGCCAAGATGCTGAATATAGAAGTGAGAATGTCTCTGCCTGCTCCTTAAAAATACTCAGTCTCATGGGAAGGATAAAATAAGTACCTAAGTATCTGTACTATGTAACAGAATATAAATATCATTAGAGAGGTGAAACAAAGTGCTATTGAGGTATAAAGGCGAAAGAAAACACAGTCTGTTGGCTGCAGATCGAGAGATTTCAGAGAGATGATAACTCTCACAGTACTGCAGATACCCTGTGGATGAAGCTGTTTACCTTTGTGTTTTACCCACAGTGATATGAATAAACAGAATTTCAGCAGGCTCCTATGACATGGTTGTGAGAGGACATTCCCCAAAGGGAATACAACATTTTTTAACAGGCAAGGATAAACATTTACCATGCAACAATTAATGGCTGTGTAATTTTCCTTGAGAGTAAATACATAGAGAGGATCTGGGTCCATCAGGAAAAAAATGATTTTGAAAGACTTTTAATACCAGGCTTACTTTTCCTATATTATGATAATGTACATATGGTTCACCACAAATAAAAGTACTTTCTAATTAATATTATATTAAGTCATTTTATTTTTTGTAATGAGGGCTTCATAACTCTAAGTGCTTTATATTCTCAGTCTTTATGTTATCCTAATAATCTTCTAACACTGCGCATTTACCATCAAGAAATTATTTCTCCTGCTTTCAGCTGGACTGTTTATTCTGGAGGCTTGGTGCATAATTATAATTTTTCACTTCCCTTTAATGCCCTTCTAGCTAGTATTTACTCTTCCCTAGATATTCTGTCTTCCTCCTTTTTGATTTATTCTGGTGTACATCTGCAAGTTACTTCCCAAATAAAGATAAGTAGCAGATCAGATTTCTGATGTTTAATTCTCTACTGATACTTTTAAATTTTAATTTCGTGGACATATAACTCAAAAGGAAAGTTACTTCCATTTAAAACTTTGGAGTCATTTTCTATTTTCCATTGTCTTTTAGCATGCAGTTTTTCTGATGCAAAACTCTGAAGCTATTCGAACTTTTGTTCACTTTTTGTTTTCTGCTTTGGTATTTGTTGTTGTGTGGTTTTGTTTTTGGCTTTCATTTCTGAAAACTATTTGTTATTTTACTCATTTTGGGTATGTGGAAAAAAAATCACTGTGAGATGTTTGGGTAAGGTCATTTTGTCCGTGAAGGGGTGTGTGCTCACATGTGCGCAGTGCATTTAATCCTTTTCTAAGTGGGCCTAATCAATTTTAGTGCTTCTGTCACTTTTTATTCCTGTGAATTTTTTTGCTATTATGCTCTTACTACATATCCTATATTATTTTCTTTTCAGGAATTTCTATTTGTCTGACAACATGAAGCATACCTTCATGTCTCCCAAATTTTCAGTTTCTTAGTTGTTTTACTCTAAGTTATAAGACTTTTCTTTGCTTCTATCACTTTTTCAGCACTCTTAATTTAAGGTTATTTCTTTTCCTGTCATTTTCCCCCAGTTTCTTATAGAACCCCATTCTGTTTTTTATGAATACAAAATCTAGAATTTTTCTAATGATACCAGTTATAGTTTTTTCAATGTTTGAAATATCACTCTTTCATCCGGAATCAGGGATTAGCATTCTTATTTATATTGCAGGCTTCCTTGACATGTTGAGTGGTCCTTGGATATCCATTCATTTCTAATGGTGGGTGGGAATTTTAGGCTAATAAACGTAAGCTAAGAATGAGCAACAGGAATTTAGCTATTATGTAGGATATTCTTAAACTCATATAACAAAAATGTGTACAGACTCTGTTACTGTGTGGTACAGATATCCTATTATCCTGTGTCTTTTAAGACTATTGGTTCAAACTCATTATAGAGGACTTTTTTTTTTTTTTTTTTTGGATCTATATTTTTTTTGTTTTTCTGTAATAGGACTAGAGGAGGCAGGAGAAAGGTCCAGGTGAACCATTGAACACTCCATTTCCCACCCCCACTTCTCATACCTACCTCTGCCTGTCACTGTATTCCTGAAGTTCAGCATCTCTTGGTATTCTTCAAAGCCATTCAGCTGTATCCTCTGCTATTGTTACATTTTTTTTCCACTGTTGTTTTTATCTGTGCATTCATCTTCAACTATTTTTTTGTCTTCAGAGAAGTTTTAGCATTTCTTACCTGCTCCTATACTGTATTATATATACTTTATTGATTGTAAAATATACTTTTCTGTTTTACCCTTATTATATTTGCAGGTAGGATAGAATATAGACATGTGCTTGATTCATTCACCTTTATAAATCATAACTTGATACCATTTTTTTTTTAAATCAGGGAAGTGATATGATCTGTGCTGTGATTTAGAAAAATAACATAATAGTGTGTAATATGGATTGGAGTGAATATTGGAAATACAATTTTTGAGGTTGTGTATTGTCAACATGTAAAAAGAGATCTATTAAATATGTGAAAAGTGGAAATAGGAAGGCAGAGATTTTTAGAGTTAAATCTGTGGAATCTATCAACTTTACTAATGTGCTTTGAACTAAGTTTTGTGGCTCTGGAAGTGCTGGAAGTTAAAAAAGCAGCATATCTAATACCATAAAATAGAAAAAGGCATTGGCTAATTTGGACATCCTTACATCATAGTAATTAGAGTCCAAAGGCAAGTGCCCTGACATAGAAAGCAAAGCAGAAGTTTTATCCTATTCCTGACCTAGCTCACTTCATCTACTAGTTGTTTGAGCATTCACAGGCACCCATTTTCTGCTGGGAGGCATTACTCACAATGGAAGAGCATAGGGAATAGTGCTGCTATCTGTGGAAAATGCCACCCAGATCAAGAATCAGAGTATTGCCAACAGGGTAAATCAATTTGTGTATCTTTCTTGATCTCAAATCTCCTCTGACAGGTCCTAGCAGACAGATTCCATCAAGGCTGGAGGCTTGGTAAGTGCCATGTTACAGCCCCTGTTTGACATCCAGGTTGGTTTTAAGAAAGTACAGAACAGGGGCGCCTGGGTGGCTCAGATGGTTAAGCATCTGCCTTCGGCTCAGGTCATGATCCCAGGGTCCTGGGATCGAGTCCTGCATCGTTCGGGCTCCCTGCTAGGAAGGGAGCCTGCTTCTCCCTCTGCCTCTGCCTCTCTCTCATGAATAAATAAATTAAAAGCCACATGCAGAAGAATGAAACTGGACCATTTCCTTACACCACACACAAAAATAGACTCCAAATGGTTGAAAGACCTCAATGTGAGACAGGAGTCCATCCAAATCCTAAAGGAGAACACAGGCAGCAACCTCTTTGACCTCAGCCAAAGCAACTTCTTCCTAGAAACATCGCCAAAGGCAAGGGAAGCAAGGGCAAAAATGAACTATTGGGACTTCATCAAGATAAAAAGCTTTTGCAAAGCAAAGGAAACAGTCCACAAAACCAAAAGACAACCGACAGAATGGGAGAAGATATTTGCAAATGACATATCAGATAAAGGGCTAGTATCCAAAATCTATAAAGAACTCATCAAACTCAACACCCAAAGAACAAAGAATCCAATCAAGAAATGGGCAGAAGACATGAACAGACATTTTTCCAAAGAAGACATCCAAATGGCCAACAGATACATGAAAAAGTGCTCAATATCGCTCGGCATCAGGGAGATCCAAATCAAAACCTCACTGAGATACCACCTCACACCAGTCAGAATGGCTAAAATGAACAAGTCAGGAAACGACAGATGTTGGCGGGGATGCGGAGAAAGGGGAACCCTCCTCCACTGTTGGTGGGAATGCAAGCTGGTGCAGCCACTCTGGAAAACTGTATGGAGGTTCCTCAAAAAGTTGAAAATAGAGCTACCATATGACCCAGCAATTGCACTACTGGGTATTTACCCCAAAGATACAAAAGTAGGGATCCGAAGGGGTACGTGCACCCCGATGTTTATAGCAGCAATGTCCACAATAGCCAAACTGTGGAAAGAGCCAAGATGTCCATCGACAGATGAATGGATAAAGAAGAGGTGGTATATATATACAATGGAATATTATGCAGCCATCAAAAGGAATGAGATCTTGCCATTTGCAACGACGTGGATGGAACTGGAGGGTATTATGTTGAGTGAAATAAGTCAAAAAGAGAAAGACATGTATCATATGATCTCACTGATATGAGGAATTCTTAATCGCAGGAAACTGAGTGTTGTTGGAGTGGGGGGTGGGGTGGGAGGGATGGGGTGACTGGGTGATAGACACTGGGGAGGGTATGTGCTCTGGTAAGCGCTGTGAATTGTGCAAGACTGTTGAATCTCAGATCTGTACCTCTGAAACAAATAATGCTAAATATATGTTAAGAAAAAAAAAAAAAGAAGAGGAAGAAGAAGGTAGCGGGAGGGGAAGAATGAAGCGGGGGAAATCGGAGGGGTAGACGAACCATGAGAGACGATGGACTCTGAAAAACAAACAGGGTTCTAGAGGGGAGAGGGGTGGGAGGATGGGTTGGCCTGGTGGTGGGTATTGAGGAGGGCACATTCTGCATGGAGCACTGGGTGTTGTGCACAAACAATGGATCATGGAACACTTCATCTAAAACTAATGATGTAATGTATGGGGATTAACATAAGAATTAAAAAAAACATTAAAAAAAAAAAGAAAGTACAGAACATGGAATGTGTCCCACTGTCCTTAGAGCCTTGTGTCTGATGAAAGACATCTTCCTTTCTGCAACGGAAAGGGATGTATACACCAGGAGCACCCAGGATCTGTGAGGCAATTAGGGAGACAATTCCCCTGAGGAAGGATTGATTTGTGTGCTTAATCATTAATCAGTTCAAAACTGATTAATTTTATATTTGGAATTGTTGGACTAATTTGTTTTGTTAAAAAATAAGACCTGAAGTACTCATTTTGTCAAAAACAAACAAATACATACATATATGTACCTATGTAGATGGCCTGGTTTGGTGTTTTCAGCAGAGGGCAGGGGAAGGGGTTTTGAAACTCTTTACTGTATAGTGTGTAGAATTATACTTTATCTTCCTATTTTCAGTCTGTTCCTTTGTTTTCATCCCTCTTTTAGGTGACCCTCCATTTGGGTCCCTCTAGTTGACTTATTTAGTGAAAGTTGGCAATTTTTTTCTGCCAAGAGGCAAATAATACATATTTTTGGCTTTGCGAAACATACAGTCTCTGTTACAACTACTCAGCTCCATACAAAAGCAGCCACAGACAATATGTAAAGAAATAGGTGTGACTGTGCTCTGTTAGTTATTTATAAAATCAGTAGTGGGATGGGTGTGGCCAGCAGGCTGTAGTTTTCTGACTTGTGATTACAGTGCAAAACTCAAATTTTTTGCTTGGTGAGAGAGAAATAATATATGGAAGGTGGGTGGAAGGTTCTTTTTCAAAAGTAGTAGTCAAAATCTGAATTTTCATCTCACGACTCATTATCACTTTCTGTGGCTTCTGGTTCCTATACTTCCTGAACATCTCTGGGATTCTGCAAGAACATTTGTTTACTTCCTATCAGTTTATGTCCAAGTAGGAACTTAAGTATTCTCAAAAGTTCAGAGAAAGTTATTTGCTCTGAAAAGAGAGTGATTTCTCATATACCTCTTCTCAGTCTTTCCAAAAGGCAAAGGATAAAAACAGACAATTTTTATTGACTCTCTTTGTTTTATCCCTTGCCTTTACTCTTTTCAGTTTGCACTTTACACCGTGCTGTATTTTATTGGAGTATCAGGAAGAAGTAGAGGTAAAGGCATGCCTTTAGCTGCTCAGCTCCTGGTCAGCCAGAAGCTGACCTCTTCCTCTTTTGAATTGCCAGATTTCTACTGGTTAACTTACCCGACTTTTGCAACTTTAGTTTTAGCAAAATAATAACTACTTAATGATAGCAATATAATCTTATGAAGCTTTTTTTTGATAATGGAATAAATATAGTAAACATGAATAATAATCAGAGAATGAGGCCTTTGTGGCTTTTTTTCTAACTGGTTAAAAAAAAAACATTATTATAGCTACACTAGATTTTTTGCAAAGGCATGTGTTAATAATCAAACCAGTTTGACTCAATTTGATAACTTCTGCTATAATGAACAACTGGAATATTCCAATTTACTTAATGTTTGTTTATTTTTTTGGTATCATTTTCACCATATTTTTTTACTTAATTTTAAAAGTCAAATATTTGATACTGCTCACCTTGGTTATCATGTGGGTATAATCTAAGTTTGTATAGTAAAGGTTGTATATTAATTAATTCTATAATAATTAATGAGATGTTTAATTTTTTAATACCTTTGTATCTGTTTGCCAATAGGCATCTTACTCCCAAGGAATATTAAAGAGAAACTAAGACTGGACCCTCTATTTTATTTATTTTTTTTATTTCCCTCTAATAAAAAGGGTAAGATGATATTACAGAATATAAACCAGTACCAAAGTGCAAAGTCCAGAGGAGTTTATATACATCTGTCCATTTATGTTCTTTTTTTCCATTTTTGAGCAATAAGATAAATTAGTATAAATTAAGTTTTTTTAATTAATTATTTTTTTAAGATTTTATTTATTTATTTGACAGAGAGAGACACAGCGAGAGAGGGAACACAAGCAGGGGGAGTGGGAGAGGGAGAAGCAGGCTTCCCGCTGCACGGGGAGCCCGATGTGGGGCTCGATCCCAGGACCCTGGGATCATGACCTGAGCCGAAGGCAGACGCTTAATGACTGAGCCACCCAGGCGCCCCAGTATAAATTAAGTTTAATATAATCTATGTCCCATCTTTATGGTGTAAACTCGGGTGGCATAATGTTTCTGGTTTTATTCTACCCATTTTATTCAGCTATATAGGAAAAGAAAGAGCATATTTGAATTAAGGATCTAAAAGGAACTTTTCCATCTCAGCAAGCTGTGGGGACTGATAAGTCCTTCAGTTAGTCACCGGTAAACCACTGTGCAGTGACACGTTTTCTCTCAGTGAGATATTCTCTAGCATTTGCTATAGAAGCCAGTACGCTATAGGTAGACCTGAGAAATGGTGAGCCTAATCATGAGACCAGTTTTTCTCATGGTAAGAATCTGAATAGCTACCCTAAGACTAATATTGAGTATCATGGCACACATACATTGACAGATTCACTGGCCTGCAGTATAAACCAGACATTGCACCAGATTCTTACTCTTCTTATGAAGACCCTAGCCCAGTAAATCCTATGAGTTATTATATACTTTCTAAGAAATGTGTTCCTTGTTTTCTGTAAAACTAAGCCTAGGGTATAGGCTTGAGATAATTGTTTCCCATGCAATACTACTCCAAACAAGGAAGTAATTGTAGAGGAAAATTAGACAGTTGGTTTACTTCCTAAGTTTCAGAGGTTTTACTACCACATACCATATCAAGCAGAAATTGTTGGCCTCATGGAATGGTATACTGGCTTTTTAAAGACCTTCTTAATATGCTTAGTAAGGGTGGAGGGATGTCCTACAAAAGGTAGTAAATGCTCTGAGCCAGCAGTCAATAAATGTTTTTCTTTCTCCTTTAACTAGCAAATATGAGTTCAGGAACCAACAGAAACATGAGAGTGTTTCTGTTTGATTCTGATAACCTAGTCACCAGTGTTGCTTCCTATCTCCACAGGATTAAGTACTGTTGGTGTAACGATTTTAGTTTCAAAGAATAATATTTCCACTAAGATAAACAATGTTTTCACCAAATTGCATTCTAAGACTGCCACCTGATTCCTTACAACATTGAACCAATGTGGAGGCACAATATACTCCAGTACTCTTATTTTAGCATCAGTGAGTAACCTTAGTTATTTTAAAGCTTATCTTCATTTGTTCCTCCTGATCTACTCTTTATCATCTCCACTCTTCATTCTTTTCTAGGATGATAAATGGTATAAACCATATCAAAAGTCCCTGATTTCTAGTTTGTTTCAGTTAATAGAGGAGACCTGGGAAAGGATCTGAAGTCAGCATATTTGTGCTTCAGAATTCTTCCTTTAAGATTGCCTTATGCTAACTCTTCCCCTGCATTGAAGGTCACTGCTTCTTTGGAGATAGGTGAACTTCAGATCTTTTTTAGTTTTATATTCATTCCATTCCTTTGTCCCTTGAGACGTAAGTGTGGTAGTAGCTCAGTTGCTAAAGAACCACAAGTTAATACACTATTCAATTTGGGGTTTGTCAAGGGGAAGCATGTCTTCCTTTGTTTAAGGATATTATGCCTTTAGGGTGGTTACATCATAATAGTGAAGAATGCTGATGTTGTAATTATTGTTATTTGGGATATAAACATGGATAGAAGCTGTAGGGATACTTATAGCCAAGGTGGTGGAAATGTGCCTGATTGTCTCTTAGCAGCTCTGCACCATTATCTCTCTTCTTTGCACTCTACAGTATCATAAGAAGTGAAAGATTGGGAACTATGCTCTCAGTGTCCTTACTAAAAGAATCTAGGTTAGATTCTGCCAGGTATTCATTTGAGATTTGGAAGGCAAAAAAAAGACAAAATTCATACTAGTGTAACTTCCAGCACTGGCAGGCGTGCTCATGAGCAGTGATAGGCATGCATTCTTTATGAGTTTCCTGAAAATTACCTGCTTAATTCTGCAGGTAGCTGTGACCTAACTAGTGGTTTTCCTATGATTCCTGAAACTATCCAATTTCATCAAAACTAGCTGAATTGACCTTCCTGATCTTCATTTTCTGGTCCTTCTAACATTTTTGGAAACATCTAAGTCTCTCAATTAAATTTTTTTGTGTGGAAGGCATACAGTGGTTTCTTTTTTCCTGAGTATTTTGATTAACACAGATGGTGTGTGTTTCCTTTTAATATGCACGTTATGTTATATATAAATGGGTATACACACACATGTATATACACACACAGCATATATATATATACATATATATATGTACATAACCAGAGTAAAGTGACTAAGGGAGATGAATTATTTATGCTTTCATTTAATTCATGGTGTGTTGTGAATAGAGAAATAAATTATAGTGCTAAATTAGAAATATGTCTAGGTTCTATGGCTGGCAAGAAGGTAAAACCATTTAGAATGCTCCAGTTTTGAAATATCAGGGAGGGTTTACTCTAGGTGAGTTTTAGCTGAATCTGACTGTATGACTAAGAATTAATCAAGTGAACAAGAAACTGAAGATAGCCTCAGTGGAGGAACACCATGGGAAATGTGACATTGAAGTAAGAAGAGCCTAGTGTGTGAAAAATAAATGTATTTTGGTATTACAGGACCTCTTTAGAGTGGTGAGAGATGATGCTGGGCCTAGGCCATGTAGAGATGTATCGCCATTTTAAAGCTCTTGGACTTTCTCCTATATTCAATATAAAAATAAGACAAAGTTTACCAGCTGGAAATGGAATAGATAGATTCAAGGCTCATAATTAAGAATCACCACAAGTTTGTGTTATGGCAGCAAATGGTCTTTAAAATATTAAAATATTTGCCCTTAAAATATTGCAGATTATATATGAGTAAAGGGCTTCTTCCCATAACTACAGTATAAATTAGGAACTGACTGTAGTCATGAAACATGATGGCAGCACTTAGACTTTGCATTGGCTAATTAAATTTAAGTTCTGATTTTGAACTTTTGGTCTACTTGACCATCACAAAATATTCAGAAGAGAAACGATTCTAACTTGAAAGCTCCCACAGGATGCTAAGTTATATAGTTTTAGATGTTCAGTCTAATTTGATAGCACATGAAGTCACAGTGAAGACTTTCTTATTTAAATATTTATGTATCACAATAGACATTAATCTTTGATTTTTCTTCCTTTCATTCATTCAGACAAAATCAGTCTACTTTCCTTAAGTATCTTGGGGGTAAAATAAAATCTCGTTAAGGCTTTATTTTTTAAATTTATTATTTATTTATTTATTTTATTTTTAAAGGTTTTATTTATTTATTCGCCAGAGAGAGAGAGAGAATACAAGCAGAGGAGGGGTAGAGGGAGAAGCAGACTCCCCGTGGAGCAGGGAGCCCAGTGTAAGACTCGATCCCAGGACTCCAGGATCATGACCTGAGCTGAAGGCAGATGCTTAACCGACTAAGCCACCCAGGTGTTCCTCCTTAAGGCTTTAATACTTCTTTTTTGGAAGATTGGGTAGAAACACATTGTTAATTTTTTTATTAATTTTTTAAGTTGAATGAGAACATAAGTTTAAAGGAAAAATATTTACATAATGATGTCAAACCTGAAAAATACATTTCTGTACTAAAACTTACTTTAAAATCACAAGTTATTGTTATCTAGTTATTTAAAAAGTGATCTATGAATATTTAATAGATAATATTTAGTTTTAAAACTTAGCCTTATTTGTATAATTTCATGTTTCCAAAAGGATTATATAATTCAGTATTTACACAAATTCATACTGATTGATTTCATTCTTAATTGGAGAGGTTTTTATATTTTATTTTGTTTTCTATTTATTGGGATAGCTAGTTCAGTATGTTAGCTGAAGCATAGGGGAAGCATCTGACGCCTAGTATCATGTATGAGAGGTTGTTAATTAAGTCATGTCAAAAATATAAACATGATTACCATTTTCCAAGAATCTAGTCTTATGTTCTCCTTGCAATCAATGCATGCATTAACTAAGTAGAAAAATAATTGCATTTTGTAGATTAAGAGATTAAAGCAAAAATAATCCACATGAGAATATTTTCAGAATAAGCATTGTAATACTTCTATTTGATAACATAGTATAAGGCCAAAAATTTAACCATCATCCTGCTCGTATTTCTCACTATAATTTATAGCTCTGTCTAGGTCAGTAAATTGAATAGGTAGATGTCAATCTGTCTAGTAAAACAGTCAGCATTAAGAACATTGTTACGTTGGGAACACTATTTTCAAAATTAAATTTCCTAAACTCCTTCTTGGCAAGCCCTTACTTTTCTTGGAAGCAGGAAAAAGTGATTACATATTAGCATGAGAGTAAAAGTGGAATTGCAGAAATGAAGGTCTTTGCAGAGAACAATCAATAGAAATGAGGTAACTGAATGAAAATCAAGAGTTTAAACTGTCAATTCTTCAGTAGATTTCCCTTGGTAACCATGGAATTTAAAGTTGTGACCTTCAGTGGAAATAGATGTTCTTACAAAATGTTCCAAATTGAGAGTCAAAACCTGAGATTCTCTGAGAAAAAAGTTAATTATATCTCCTCTGTATATTAAAAACACATATACATACACAAACTAACAGTATGTTAACCTAGTTACATGAACAACTGACTTGGATATAAATATAATTTTGTTTTACCGATAAAATATAGGGCCAAAAGAGATATAAGATAAGGAAAAAAATAAATCAGATTTTAGATTTGTTTTTGATCTGGAGTAATAATATAACTTCTTTGGCTTCCAGTCCCAGTACAGTATCATCTTTAACTTTACAAGGAGAGTATTTGCTTTTCTATCATTGAGTCAAACTACTTATTCAATTTACTGTATATGTCTTATTCTGGTTTATTTCATGTTACTTAAACATCCTAGGGTTTCTCTAATTAAATAAATCTTACTGAAATAGCTTATTTTGGGGACATAGGCTTTTTCTTCTTCCTGAAAGCATTGTATTTACTCAAATATTTGAAATATCTAATACACCTCTAATTTGTGGGGTGAAATGTAAGATTGTATTTCTTCTGTACACATGTCTCTCCAATCTGGCTGTAGTCATCATAGATAACAGTTCTGAAATCTAAAGATTCAGCAAGAGCAATTTAAGAGATGAAAATTGATTAATTAAATGTCCACATTATTACATTTTGCACATCTGTAACTCTTTTGTCAAGATCTTAGAGATGCCACTATGAAAAATATGTCTGATGGGATTTTATTAGATGGCCAATCTGACCTATATGCTAGTGCTCATGGCTCAGGTAGGAGCACTACCTTATGATGCCTTCTTTCTTGATTTCCTAGCCCAGTTTATCAGGGTGTGTAGATATGTGTAGATAAAATAAAACCATGCCATAAAATTCAACATAGTCAATATTATTAAGCATCCTGTTACAGAAACATTTCATTATGATTAGTACCCACTTTCAGAAATTTTGAGAACTAAATATAATCGACTCAAAGCATAACTCTAATATTTTTGAGGTAGAAATAAAATCACTAAGAAGTTAGTAGAAAATAAAGAAAAAAACATTTTGGAGATGATAATATAGTATTTATTGTGATAGGGGCTTTTATGTTTTATACCTGACATGTAATTATAAGGATGTATAAAGAAATGTAGTTGTAAGTCAAATTTTTAAAAAGTTTGATGGTTCAAACTGTAATACAGAATAATAAATACATCTATTTTCTATGTATCAAATATAACCATGACTATGTTTTTTTTAAGATTTTATTTATTTATTTGAGAGAGAGAATGAGACAGAGAGAGAGAGCATGAGAGGGGGGAGGATCAGAGGGAGAAGCAGACTCCCTGCTGAGCAGGGAGTCCGATGCGGGACTTGATCCCGGGACTCCAGGATCATGACCTGAGCCGAAGGCAGTCGCTTAACCAACTGAGCCACCCAGGCGCCCAACCATGACTATGTTTAAAAAACTAAAAATGAAACACAGATTCTGATAATAGATTTCTAGTTTTCAGTCATTTTATAAATTATTTAAAACACTAATATAGGAGTAGCATGGAAATGGAGTTTTTTCAGGTTAGGTCTTCTGTGATCTACTCATTGACTTTTGTGTTCTACTCATCGACTTCTGTGTCCTGAGCACCCATCGACTTGGGTTCCCTCTTCATGAAGGCAGGACCATACTAGTCTAGTTCATTGTTGAGTCTACAGAACGTGATAGGAAACCTGGACTATAGAAATCACTTAATAAATATTGTTGAGTAAACAAATTAAAATTTGAAAGTGTGTGCCACTTTTTCACATAGAAAGTGACAGATTCAGGGGCACCTGGGTGGCTCAGTCAGTTAAGTGCCTGACTCTTGATATCAGCTCACGTCTTCATCTTAGGGTCGTGAGTTCAAGCCCTGTGTTGGGCTCCATGCTGGGCTTGAAACCTACTGATAGAAAGAAAGAGAAAGGGAGGGAGGAGAAAGAAAAAGAGAGGAAGGAAGGAAGAAGGGAAGGAAGGAGAGAAGGAGAAAGAGGGAGATGAAAGAAAGAGAAAGAAAGAAGAGAAAAGAAAAACAGATTCTCAGTCATTAGGTCTATAATTACAAAAATTTATTAAACAATATAGTTTTTATATCTGGTCCTTCCAAGGAATTTTAGTTCTTGTTCATCCCTGCAAAATGCATGTCATTACATCACACTCATTATATAAGGAATGTATTTTCTGTCTCTTTGAAAGGAATTACTTTAAGGAGTTAAAATGTGTAATGCTTTTGGCCAGAGCTTAGCACATATTTTTAAATTCTTTTTACTAATTATTTTTGATCTGAGCATTCTGGGTCCTGTGTTTATGCATGGTGATGCAGGAATAGTTGTTTTATTTATTTTTGTTTGCTTGCTCTGATTCAAAAAGAGTAAATTCCTGAATTGAGTCTGATAAGAAAATAGATTGACTATACAATAAAAACATGGGTACTATGAGACTTTATTTTGCTCATTGAAGCCAATGATATTTTTGTTTTTGCTTTTGATTTTTGATTTTTGGTGGTTACTGCTGCCTTGTCTTGAGCAACTGATGAATTAAATTACACCAGCAATGGGTGTCTTGTATAGAATGAAGACTTACTTCACCAGGAATGGATTCTTATACTATTCTTAATACAATGTTCATGACATCAGTGACCAATTCATTCTTTAACAGCACGATAGTGCCGTCCACAGGGTAGCAGTCCATATTGTAACCTTTTGGTTACTTTGAAATACTTTTATCTGCTTTAGATAAATTAGTTTGGATTCTATTTGGAGGGAAAAGAAATGGAGTTTATGGAATCTGAAGCTCATTCCCATCTTGTCATTCTATGATAAATCATGTTGGTTACAAAGCCAGTTGTCCTGTGAGGGCAAATCTAAAATTGCTCTACAAATATATCTGACCTGTGCATCTATTGCTTACAGTAAATATTTGCTTTCTAAACTTAGTATTAATGTAGATATATTTTGTCGATGCAAAACAGACTTGAATGGTTGGGTTAGTTTTTTTTTGTTTTTGTTTTTGTTTTTTTAAAGAACTGTTGTTTACTCCTTTACTAATAAACTTAGATGTTAAGTGGTATAACTAAGGTATTAAGTGGTTGGGTTAGTTTGAATGGTTGGGTTAGTTAGTTTTTTTTTTTTTTAAAGAACTGTTTTTTATTCCTTTACTAATAAACTTAGATGATAAGTGGTATAACTAGGGTATTAAAAAAAACCTTCATATTCTTTTTTAAACACAGCCTTTACTCTCAGCCAATATATGTGGAATTAAACCCTATATTTTAAACTTCAAATTTCATTTTATCTGTCCTGACCTGCTTTCAAAGAAAATTAGACTCCCACTCTGACAGCCACTTTACCAAATTAAAAACAAACAAACAAACAAAACTCAGGCTTTCATTCTTTTTACTTAAATAAGAACACTGGATAGTAACTTTAACTGATAGGTCTCATGTTGTAAGATATGGTAATGGTGTTTAAAATGACCATAGTTAGAGATACCTAATTCCATAAATTAAAAGAAAAATTTCTTACATATGCTAATTTTATAATATGTAGATAGGCAGTGCTTTGGCTTTGAAATGACAGATTTCTACCTTAGTTTCAATACATGAGCTGTGTGGCTTGCAGCAAGTTTTGTGGAAATTATATAAGATAAAATACTTTAAATTGCCTGGTGTACTTCTTTTCATATTTTAGTTACTGTTGCCAATTATCCAAGCAATTTTTTTCTACTATAGCCACATTGATACCAGCAAGAGAATGCTAATATGCTGTGTGTTTTTTATTTTACAGTAAAGAAACTGTCATTAAGAGTAATGCCTATGAAATATAAAGTGCTTTCAATGCTCTCAATAAATCCATAATCAAGTCATGACACAGGTAAATATTTGTATATCAAGTGATTCAGGAAGCAACCAACATGGAGATTAAGAGAAGGGAACAGATCATTGTGAACCAGAAGAGTAATAAGATAATAGTAATAACTGGCATTGAAGGCTTTCTCTATATTACCTCACTTAAAATGAAGACCCAAAGAAATAAAGCTGAAATATTCTCAGTTTACAAAGTTAGAAATTGAGGCTTATTGCCAAAGTCACTCAGTTACTGAGGGGTATAGCAAGATTGGGAATACAAGGAGTCTAACACAAGACCTATGTTCTTAATAATCACAGAGTACAACTTTTGGGTTCAAGATTTTTGGGTAACAGAGGAGACTGCAGATTAACGTATGAATGTTAAAGAGCTGGAGTAAAGCAAAAGTGCAGATTGAGCATGTGGTATTTGGGGACATTGAAAGTTACAGGGGAGATTATAGAATGGGTTACTCAAAATGTGAATGTTAGAAATGAGATAGTCCAAAGACACCTTTGGATTCAGACAGGAATTAGTTCTAGCCTCAACAAAAAAAAATATGCACACAAACAGATACCTTTTCAGATATTCTGAGTAAAAGTGTACAGAATTATTTTGTTTATCCAAAACTTTGATCTCATCTTTCTCTTTCTTAAAATTAGCTGGAAACATCCATCAGGCACTTAGTGACTCAATACAGCAAGCGTATTCCTAGGGCTAACTTTATACAGTACTTCGATTCACTGAAAACTGACCTATTATATTGATTGATGATGGTTACTCTTAGGCAAAGCGTTATTATAGGGTTCTACTTAAACCTGTAGAAAAGATTTTATTGTTTAGCAATGTGCTATTTTAAAAGTACTGGTTTCCATTGGTAGCATATTGCATAAGATTTGTAATAAACATAACTTAAAAGTAATATTCTAAATGTACCATTTCCATATACATTAAGTGAACTATAAGAGACTTGTTTGAGTAGGAAAGGAAAGCCCTTTGTATTACTATTAATTTCTTAATACCATAAAGCATAGTGGGTTATGTTCATGTGAGTAGTATAGATGTGGAAAATTCAGACAGGAGTTTTCAAAAAGAAATAACCTTGAGTTACATTCTGGATGCCCTCCAGATTTAATATAACTGTATGTAATTTGAAAATATATTAGCTGTGTATTTTAACTGTTATAGCAGCTTAATTTTCATGTACTATTCTTGTACTTATGTCATTGTATACCACCAGTGATATTGGTTAGATGTAGTCAACTATGCACTCAGTGTGTTGTGCAGCCAACTGTGTGTGTGTGTGGGTGTGTGTGTGTGTGTGTGTGGTGAGAGGAGAACGAACTCCATAGGATTCAGTCTTATCAAAATAGATTCTATAGATTCTTTTTTCTCTTTTGAGTATATGTTTATCAGGATTCTTAACATTTATTAATGCCTACCATTTTATCATATCATATAGTTTGGGTTTTTAAATGATAAATCCATAAAATTCCATGAAGTTTCCTTAGGGTCCTTCTATGCAGCACCTGTTATTTTTTGGTACTTGTATGGAGTTTTATAATTTCTGTAAATTATCAAACCAAATTATATAAACACATCTCATTTAGATACTTCATAAACAAGATGGTTACAATAGGATGGCTAATTTCTCAACAACATTAACTATGGATATTCTCTGATTTTAGAGCACAATGGCAAGATTATACTTTACAGTAGGAAATAATTTGAAAGTGTTTGCAGAACAGCTTTGCTCTTTGTTTCAGTCTTTTAATAGCAATATATTAGATTATAACTGATTCTTAATGCAAAAGCAAAATATGAAAATCTAATTTACATGTCAAAGCAAAGACAAGATGGGAAGAGAGGTTAAAAAGTTAAATTAATCATTTTATATTTATAATTAGAATGTATCCGTACCTGTAAGACATGACAATATGCATACTTTTATATGCAAAGAGTGATTATATCAAATCATGAGTTTGCTCTTCTTTTAGGAAAGGAACTTCCCCTCATTGGCTTCATGTTATTTTCACTAATGAAGGAAGACATTATTGATGTCTCTCTGAGAAACTTTCTTCAAAACCAACCTCTTGAAATTTGAAACTTATCTAATCAAAATATTCCACTTTAGGAGCAATACCCACTCATTTTATTACTATAAGCTTAATGGTTCTAGAGGAATTGCATTTGATATTCCCTTGAATCTGATTTTTCAAAATCAATTAATTCTTAATTCTAATTTCAGTTCTTCTGGGCCATTGATTCTTTTCCTCATTAGGCTCTTTTAATCACTGACTTCCTCAAAAAGCAACAGTTCAAGTTTCTTAGAGAAAAGTTTCTATAAAAAAAAATTAAATGCATATACATGTAACAACCTAAATATGTCTTCACGACTAATGCCTTTTCCCCCTGCATTTGCTTGCAGTGTGAAGAAGTGTAAACGAAACAAAATGAGTAACCCCTCCGGTTCCTTCTGCACATATCCCTTCAGCCTTGAACTCTTAAAGCCACCTGGCACATTATAAAAATATTAAAAGCAATGTTCTTTTTGTACCATGTTCTGTAATGGGCGTGATAATTTTTTTAAAACATTGCAACACACTAGAAAAAAATGTGTTTTTTTGTTTTGTTTTTTAAAGGTTTTATTTTGACAGAGAGAGAGAGAGTACAAAGCAGGGGGAACGACAGGCAGAGGGAGAGGGAGAAGCAGACTCCCTCAGCAGCGAGCCTGATGCGGGGCTCCATTCCAGGTCCCTGGGATCATGACCTGAGCCGAAGGCAGACGCTTAACCGTCTGAGCCACTCAGGCGCCCCGAAAAAAAATGTTTTTATATACTGTCAAATGCATAAATATTTTCTTAAATGTTTGTAGTCCTTTACTTAATTTGAATCACGAGTGTATGCATGTGTGTGTGTGTGTGTGTGTGTGACTTTATGGCACCTCCTGTTATTTTTTAAATTCTCCCTTGTTATTTCTGCAGTATTTCTCAAAAATTTTTTCTATCTTCATTAATGTTTTTGTTTTGAGAACATTTTGCAAGTGTTCCAGATTCTATCCAATATAATTCAACAATTCGTGAATTTACAAAACTGTCTGAGATTTGGGGGCAAATAATTATTGGTCAGGGTTCAGGAGACCGAGTGCTGGGTGAATCAAAACACTCAATTTACTCACTGAATTATTCTTTCAGAAGTGTGAGCATCTGCTATGAATGGAGCAACTGGTTTGGATCTTTACATGATCTTGCCGAGTCAGTTATGTTAACAGCATTAAGAATATGAATCAGCCAAAACAGTATTTCTTTTCCAACTCTTCTTTCTCACCCATAACACTTTCTTTCTTTTCCTATTTTGTTAGATCTTATAAAAAGCAATGGAAATTTATTTGCTGGAATTCATTCCTTTAATTGATGAATATCATTATTTTCCTTTCTTTACCTATAGACTGTTGCTGATACCTCTATTAGAATTCGATTCATATTTATACTCCTGTCATTAGTTAGTTTTATATTGATTCTCACCAATTATAGTAAAAGCTCTCTGAAGGCAGGGCATTTTTCAAATCAATTTGGTTTCAGTATGTGGCACTAGACAAGGGTCTCAGATGGAAGGGAGGTGTGCAAAGAAGAACCAAGAGCTTAAAGAGAATGAATAATATCTCAAATGCTCAAATCACCTTGAGAACACTTTTTTTTTTAATAGGCCAAATCTATAAATTTGATTTTTAAACAAAGATAACACTTAACTTTTTCTAAACCATTTCTCTGCTTTAGTGCCTGTAATGGGTGTGATAATCTCTGTTTTCAAAGAGGCCAGTGACCACATGCTTTTCTCAACATTTTTTTCCTCTGAAGGACTCTTCTTAAAATAGAATCCTAAAGAGGGCGCCTGGGTGGCTCAGTTGGTTAAGCGACTGCCTTCGGCTCAGGTCATGATCCTGGAGTCCCTGGATCAAGTCCCGCATCGGGCTCCCTGCTCGGCAGGGAGTCTGCTTCTCCCTCTGACCCTCCTCCCTCTCATGCTCTCTGTCTCTCATTCTCTCTGTCTCAAATAAATAAATAAAATCTTAAACAAAAAAAAAAAAAAATAGAATCCTAAAGAGAGCATGGAGGCAGTGCTGGAAGGGAATACACTCTTAATAAGGAATAATGTGTTACCATTCTGAAGTGTATGTGAAATTCAAGCATGAAGCCTATTCTTAACCAAAAGAATAGGCCTTTAATTTTAGAAGTTTCAACACTGACAAACTAGTGTGAAACGTATTCTTGAGTCATGATACCAATTTGGCACCCTTGATTTTATATAAAATTACCTAATTTTGATAAGCAACTTTAAGAAGAGTGATTATTGCTTTATGCAAATCATTTCATATAATCCTAAAGCAACAGTATAAGAAAAGTTTTATCTCAGGTTTCCAGAAGAAGAAACTGACATCAAAGAGATTAAGGAATTTGCCTGAGGCTACACAAGCGAAGGCCTCACAACATAGATTTCTTTAACTCCATCTGTGTTCTTTCTACTGATTTGCATGTTTACTGAATTTAGATAATTTCTTTCTAAAAATACGAGCTAGGTGATATTCCAGAAATAAAAAGGAGTTGTTGATGTTTATACTTATATTACTATTATTACTATTAGTGTTTTTCATTATTTATTATAAAAATACACACACACCATTAAAATTTCTGAAATATTGACTTGCAGCCAAGGTATGTTTATCCAAAAGCAAACAAACCGAAAACTATAACTTTATCCCATATAACAATAGTACTTAATTATCACTATGAACTAGAATCATGTAAGCTTTGAAAAATCTAGACTCAAGACCAGGCATTCTGATTTAATTGGTGTGAGTTGAGAGACTTTTCTTGTCTATCTTACCTATCTATCTATCTAAAATATTTAATTCTCAGGATTGAGGACCACTGCATATATAATACAAATGTGTGCACAATGTAATAGAAAAAGAACCCTTTTAGAAAAATACTTTTGATGTGGTCTATTTCCAGAATAGATTTTCTAAAATATTGATTAGTTATCTATAAGACCGTAAATATAAACAGTACATGTTGAGACTCCCTACTGTCTGAAAACTCATAATACAACTGTTATCATAGTAGGCTACTATAGTCTGCAGTAACAACCCTAATATGTAAATAATTGAACCTGGCAGTTATTTCTCATAGGTGCTAAAGTCACTGATTCCCAGTACTTTCCAGGATTTCAGTACAATAATTGAATGATCCTCATTGCTTCTGTCCTGATGCCTCCTTAATCACTGTGATGAGGGAAGAAATCACAAGGAGAGCTCAGCTCTACCGTTTGTCAGAATGGATTAATTATAGTCCACTGGTTAGAACTATTCACAAATCCTCACATAATTTCAGGGAGGTTGGGTAATACAGTGAAACACATGGAATATGTGGTTGACAGTACTGTTTCTGCCACAGTAAGTGAGGTAAAGGACCAGGTTTATCTGCTTTTAATTAGGGTGGAGATAGATAGATGTTGAGGTGCTAGACCGCTACAGATAGTAGGCAAACAGTAGAATTTTGAAATGTCCTGTGTAACTTTACTCTCCTCCTGAAGGTACAGGTTTTCAGAAAATGTTTTTGTTTGTTTTTTCCTCCTCTGAATGGGCTGCTTTTTTCTGTTCCTGTTTTCTTTCCTGGAAAAATTATCTATTGAATGTTTAAGATTGTAGTTATATTAGGGTGAGATTAAAACAAGTAGTTTTTCCTCTTAGCATTGGCCACACACTACCCTAGTAAACACAGGGTGAATCAGATGGCAAAAATGGTGTAAGTCAAGGCCATGGAAATGAAAGTCAGGTGGGTTGGTTGACATTATTCCAATGTGATTGCCTATGATAGTAAAGATGAGTTGGTTTGGATCTCTTACTTAATACCCCTTAGATGAAAATAATCTTACAATAAAAAGCTGCAGAAGGCATAGAACATTTATATTTTTCTCTTCTTGGTTACTTTGGCACATTTGTATGAAAATGTATGAAAGTGCATAATTTATTTAGGGAATTTGTTAAGAGCAGCCACCTCTAGGTAGCTTCTGATATACATGGATTAATGATAGTTTATAACTTTTACTGAGAGTCAAATACAGAGGATCTTTGGCTAGTCCAAGGCAAAGCATCGTTTTGAGCAAAAAGAAAAAGCACATAATTTTTTCAGTGTCATATGCTCAAAATTAGTTGTTTTATCTATTTGCAATTAGTTTTATCTGCTAAGATGAGATGTATTTTAGGGAATGATCTATTCTGAAGGTTGTTCTCTTTTTATAAAATCTTACATTCCTTATTCTGTTTTTCTCTTGATCCTCTTCAAATTTTAATGTCCTTCCAAATTGCTCAACCTAATTCTCTAGCAATTATTCAATCCGTATAGCTGTTGAATTTATACAAAGCTTAACCAGAGAGGCCTCCTCACCTTGATGGCTGATAATCAACTGATGAAGAAAAACCAATATGATTAGTGTCATGTGAGATACTAAATATCATGTATAGTAACATAGAGGCTGAGAAAAAATATTTGATTGGAGATATTAAATGATAGGTATAGTGGCATTTATACTGAATTATAAAAAAGATGGTAAGGATTCTCACAAGTGAAAGTGGGGGCACAGATTCTCATATTTGAGAATACTTAGAGCAGTAGCAAGGTAAGTAATTGTGTGGATATGGGGAAATGTTTAGAGTGTTGGAAAGATTAAGTGATCCAGTATAGGTCAACAAAGTTTGCATGAACAGCACATTTTCTGGAAAATATGTTATAGCCTGTTTAGGGAGGATCTACGATATCATTCTAAAGGTTAAGCCTATTCTATAAGCAGTCAAAGATTCCTGGGCTGTGGTTGATATGATTGGACCAGGCTTTGAGGGAATTACTTAAATATGGAAAAGATGTTGAGCAAGGAAAACATTTAAGAGGTTATTAAATTTTCTTGTGAGACATGATGAGAGGTGAAACTAACATAAAGGAAAGGAGATGAATGCCAAAGATATTTGTGGATAGATGCCCTTATATATTTACCACGGAAGGGTGTGAGGCATTAAAAGAATTTTGTTGATTTAAGTACAGATGATTGGATATTTTTTGGTATCAAAAACAAAAAACAAAACAAAACCTAAAAGCACAAACTGCATTTTGTGAATGAATATGAGTTTAGCTTTGTATATTTCAGAATATTGGTTTAGAAAAGAGAATTACTTCAATTCAGCAGTCTGAACTTTGCTTACCCTGATTAGCCATACTCAGTAAATCTTATTTCAGCTGGATATAGAAAATTCTGTATATGTCTGAGGTTAGATTTTACCTGATCCAAAAGTCCTCTAATCTGTTTTGTGCTGTATCTGATTCTCATGTCCAAAACCTTATCTGACTGACCAATTGATTTTAGCTTGGGCATACTTTCTGGTATCTGATTGTTAGACATTTTTTTTAGCAATATTTCCTCTTGACCTCTACTTTTTTCAAACTTCATAATCTGCACCATCCTAGTGGCTTGCTGTTTATTACTACCTCTTCCCTGTATCTGTCATGTTTCTTACAGTTCTGGATTTTATCCTTTCATCCTTAACCTACCACTACCTCTGACCCAGAAATAAGGCTTATACCTCTCTCTTAGATAATATGATACATAATAAAGAAGCATCAAAGTAGAATTAAGATAGAAACAGCTATTCTGGATGAGTCTATAAGGCCAGTTCACTTCCTTGGTAACTTTTTTATGTAAATAGAGGCTATAAGTGAACATTTTGGAATGGAATTGTCTAAGAGTCAGGAATTCATTTGGATGCTTAATGTATAGATCAGGGATATGAGTATCAGCAGAAACTTAGTTATATGAAAGTAACAACTATTCCAGTACTTTTCAGTGCTCCAACCAGTCATTGAAGGCAACTAATATTAATTATCAAGGGGACTTAAAAGCATCATTTAATACAATTACTAGAAATCATTGTATGCCAAGATACATAGACTCGTGGCTTATTAAAATTGCAGTGATACTTATATGTGATCTAATCCTATAATTTAGGACAGGTTGGCTACTTTTACTTTTTTAGTTCTGTGGCATTATGTCTACTGCTTTATATGCAATGAACACTAAATAATGGGGTCATATGTGTGACTTGTATTAATGAAATAAATATATTATCTCAGCCTGAATTTCAGACTGTTTTTCCATTTACTTATTATATGATGAATTTAAAACAAACTGAATCATTTGAAAGATAGAATTTTCTCCATACAACAGATACAATTCCCAGAGGATGGTATTTATGTTTCTTTGAATGACAGTCAACACTGTAGAAATTTAGTTAGAAGAATTGTAGGTCAGAGATCTTGGATGTGAGTGACATTGGCAGCATAAAGAAATGATCAGGGAATAAGTTGTTTTTGAACTTTGCCAGTCAGTTTCTATAAGTCAGAAATCTTATAAAGAAACCTAAAGGAAAGGTTTGTCAAATGCAGTTATATTCTAGAAAAATGGAAACAATATTAAATAAGGCAGAAAACAAAAGACAAGTGAGCTGAACTTGAGATGACAATTAGTGGTACAGAGGAACTTAGGGTTTTTTTTTTTTTTTTAACTTATTTTAAATGATTTTAGATTTACTGAATAGTTGCCAAGATAGGACAGAGAGTTCCCATATGCCCTGCACCATCCATCTCTAATGTTCACAACTCATACAATCTGGTATATTTATCAAAATGAAGAAATTAACATTGGCACAATATTAACTAATTTCAGATTTTTATTTCAAAAGTGTTTTCACTAATACCCTTTTTCTGATCCAGGACTCAGTACAGGACACCATGATTTATTTGGTCATCATGTCTTCTTAGTCTTCTATCTGTGATTGTTTTTCAGGCGTTCCTTGTTTTTTGTTTTTTGTTTTTTGTGTGTGTGTTTTTTTTTTACCTTGATGCCTTGGAAGCATAATTGTATGGTAGAATGTCTCTCAGTGTGGATTTGTCTAATGCATCTCATAATTAGACAGGTTTTGGGTCTTGGGGAAGGATACTATAGAGATGAAGCGGCCTTCTTCTCACTTTATATTGTGGGTACATAGTATCTACATGAATCATTATGGCTGATGTTAGCTTTAATTACTTGGTTAAGATGGTATTTCCAAGTTTCTTCACTATAGTTACTAATTTTTTTCCTTTTTACATTTTGTTCATTAGAAGCAAGCTACTAAAGCCAGCCACCACTTGAGTGGAGGGGAATTTAGCTTTATCTACTGAAGGGAAGAATATCAGACAATTTCTGGACATGTTTTAAAACTACCATAGTAATTAATAAATATTTTGAGCGAGCTATGTTGACACCATGCAAATATTCTAGTTTCTTTAAAGTTTTGCCCACTAATTTCAGTATTCTTCAGTGGAATTTGCCTGCATATTAGCACTTCCTTTCTTTCTGTTACTATAAGAAACTCCAGGCTCATCTTGTATTTTTGGCCCTAGCTTTAGGCCCGGCCATTCTCCAAGCATCTCCTAGATCTGTTTATTAGAAAATGATACCTAAAAACCAAGATATATATGGATTCTGGCTCTGATCATTTCTGGTGGGATGTCAGTGTTTATAGGCCATCTGCCATCTTAACATACAGAACTAGGAAATATATGTATGTATATTAACTCAACTATATACAAACATTTAAGTATTTATCATCTACCTTTGAATCTATTGTAGCATCACAGGGGTTCATTCTAGCCTACCTCTTATTTGTAACTTCTACCTCTTACAATAACCCCCCCCTTTTTTTTTTTTTACTATTTATTTATTTATTTGTTAAACCCAGTACATTGATAGTTTCAGAATTACCAACTAGAATACAGTGTTTATGGACAGTTGTTTTTGTAATTTAATTCCACATTATCCAGTCAAAATACTGTTTTCCAAGGTTAATTAGGTCAACTCCTTTTATCCTTCCCACCTCCTTCTGTGATTATGTCATTCATATTAATATAGTGAGATTAATTCTCCATAATGAGTATTCCATTCCAAGACTCCCTGATATCCTAGTTATTTATTTTTTAAAGTTTTTTCCTAGTAAAACTTACTCTTTGTGGATTATAGCTCTGTTGGTTTTGAAAATGATTGATCATATATCTACTGACACACTACCACACAGAACACTCCACAAACCTAAAAATTCTCTTGTATAGCCCCTTTATAGTTATCAAATAAAATCAGCTAATACTGAAATCTGAGGAATTAATTTAAATAGGTATAAGGATTTCTTGGTAATAGTGTGGTAAGTTATCAATTAAATATTTACTAAACTGAATTCAACTTAATAAAAATGTCTTAATTCTAATTACATGACAGTGGTCAAGGTACAGCCTTCCTTAGATTCTTTAACTCTTTTCCTCTTTTGTACTGTGTGTCTATAATTACTTTGAAATTTATTTAAAAGTGATATATAAGTGAAGAATAGAAAATCCAACACTCCAAATTGAGTATCTTTACGGACCATAATTTCATATTCCAGATTATTTTATCTTTACCTCAAGTCAGAAGATGAGGATCTGAAAAGATCATCTCTCATGCATTCTGTCTCTTAGAGATTGGTAATAATAATATGGATTTATTTTTCTTGTATTTATATAATTTCAGGCCTTTCATAGCGAAAGTCTAGTGAAAAACACTTTACGGGCCTGAATAAAATAGTATTTTTATGGAATGGGACATGTAGGCACCATGACTTTAAAGGACTTTTAAAGAGCCTTGAGTGATGAGATTATGATGGAATTTTATAAAGGCACACCTTAGAGATACTGCAGGTTTGGTTCCAGACCATTGCAATACAAATACTATAGTAAAGTGAGTCAAATGAATTTTTTAGTTTCCCAGAGCATATAAAACTTAAGTTTATGCTAAACTGTAACCTATTAAGTATGCAGTACCATTATTTTAAAAAATGTGTATATCTTAATTTAAAAATACTTTATCACTGAAAAATGCTATCATTTGAGCTTTCAGTGAGTTGTAATCACTGATCAGAGTTCACCATAAGAAATATAAAAATAATGAAAAAGTTTGAAATATTGCAAGTATTGCCAAAATGTGAAACAGAGACACAGAGTGAGCAAATATTGTTGGAAAAATGGCATCAATAGACTTGTTCAAAGCAGGGTTGTTATAGACCTTCAGTTTGTAAAGATGGAATATCTGTGAAGAGCAATAAAAGAACTGTGTTGTATTGGTTTGGTGACTGGAGTTTGGGTTCTGATCAAAACTACAAGCAAGACATTCTCTTTCTAGCTCAGGACTAAAAAAAATATACCCAACTCATCCTTGCAAATAACCTCCACTTTATTCTTGGGACATGATTTGTCCACAATAATTTCATTTATTTTTGCTGCCATTGGGTTTAGGGGCTTGATTTAAATCAGCATTAGCATAACTACAATATTTGTGCAACCTAAATACTAGCACTCCCCCCCCCCCGAACAAATTCAGAAGAATCTGGAAAGAGATATCATATTCTAGAACTTTAAGTCAAGCTAGGTTTTATTCCTGCTATTATCTTTGAAGTTTTTTTTAAAGATAAATTGTGTGTGTCCAGATCGTTGGCAGAAATACATATGGTGAAGTTTGCAGACACACCTGATCTGGAATTCAATTTTATCAGACAACAGGGACCAGGCTAACTGATCACAACAATGCATTCTCTTTAATGCCAGAATTTATGTTTCAGCAATATGCTTCACTGATGGAAATAATAATGGTTACCATTCATTGGTCATCTATCTAACTGTAATTTACCAAGCAACCCTAGAAGGTACACATCATTAGCATCATTTTATTATGAGATTCAGAGCTGTTTGAAATGAATGACTTAAAGTACCACTGGTTAATCTAAGTTTAACATCTTGCTGCTTCCATTATTTCTCACTTTTTCTCATGAAGCAGTATTAATTTATTCATTTCAACATTTTTTTAATGTAAGACAATAACTCTGACCAGGAATTTCTAGAAAGGAGAGGGGACTGGACTCCAAGATGAACTTCAAACCCAACCCAGTAACTGGAGTGCTCAGACCTCCATGTTCTAAAATGTTTAACTTGTACAGTCTCTCTGATGGTGTTTGTCAATAACTATTTCCAAATTCTGCAGTTTAGCCTACCAAATATCATCCAGTTGGTAAACTACATATTTTGACTTTCTGTAGTAGTTGTGTTCTCATCATTATGTCCTTATAGCAAAATTATATTCATAGAATGTGACTGAACTGTGTTAGAGAAGCATTCCAGCCTGACTTTGAATGATTGTTCTAAATGTCCTTAATGAGTAACATTTAGTTATGTTCCCTGAAAATATAAATTGTAGTATCTAATTTGAAGATTTTTAGAACTGTTAACTGTGATAATAAATGAGGTTTATAGTAAATGAACCTAACTAACTCAGTCTCAATTTAAATGAAATTTAAGTAATTGCCCCTCCCAGTAAAAATGCGTATCAACCCTGAAAAAATGTGAAACTTGTACAGAGTGGCCATCTTGAAATCTCTACTGAAGTTAGTTCTATACAATGTAATGAATTATTTGGTAAAATGTAGGCACAGTAAGATTCAAGAAAGTTGAGTGAATTATGCAACATTCCCTCATTTCTTCTATTTCACTTTTTTTGTGTTGTCTATTAGGGTTTTCTTTTTGGATACTATCTATGTGCTTTGTATATTTCTTCTTGTAAAAGTAACTGGAGAAAACAGAATGATAGTTTTTAAAAGTGACTAAAGAAACAATGTCTCAAGCTAATATATGACATATTTTCCATAGGATAGAGACCCCCTTGTTTTTGTATGCATGCTAGTTTATGCGTTCCGTGTAAGTAAAATTCAGAGATTTTTATGCTTTCAGTATTAACTTTATTGTGCCTATTGCACTTAAATTTAGAACCCAGAATTTTCTTTTTAATATTAAGTACATTTTTTAAAAGGCTTTATTTATTTATTTGAGAGAGAGAGAATGAGAGCATGAGAGGGAGGAGGGTCAGAGGGAAATATTAATTACATTTTTAAAGATACATGCAGTAAGTGCCAATGTTATTTAGGCTTCCCCATCCTTGTTTATTTCTGCTTGCGGTTCATTTGCAATGCTAAGCTAGTCAGATTAAAATAAGACCGTTCAATTGGGTTTTCTATAAAAATTACTAAGTGTAGTATTAACTGCCCTTATTATACAGAGTTGGTCTTATCAAAGCTCTTCATCAGATCCTGATACAGTACTTGAGGAAATTATTTTCATGAAAAACAAACAATGCCTACTGATATCTATACTGTCAGGGCTATGGATTCAATAAAGTATCTGTGGAATGTTTGCCATACACAGTGGTTCATTTGGTGCCATGAATGCAGCTATGAACAAAACAGACCCTGATCCCTGCCTTTATGGAAGTTACATTCTATCTATTCAAGGGAAGAACCCAGTATTTAACAAGTAATTACTCAAGTATTCATTCAGCTACAATTTGGGTCATAGACTATTCTCACATCCCATCAAAAAAAGTCTCACCTATGTGGGGAAGTCAGGTAAGTCTTCCTTGAAGTGACAGATATTGTTATATTGATCTCTGAAAGATGACTTCATGGATACTGTGGACTGGGTTGCCTAACCTACCTTTCACCCTCTTTGCAAGGTGGTGTATTATACTACAAAAAAAAAAAAAATAGAGAGCCAATGCTGCATTCCATGGGTTCTATTGCAACATGGGTTCAGATGCAAATGGACTCATATAAGGTTTGGAAAGTATATTATTTCCCTTTCTTCAGCTTCTTGAGAGTCATTTGTGGTGGAGGCAATAATTGCAATGTTTTGATTCTAGATTTTGGACACCTGAAGTAGTTTAAGAACTAAACTAATTCATAAGGACTACTCTAAAGATCTTCTTTCCAGTAAGGTTCTCAGAGGCAGTAGCTTTCCCAATGAGTTGATTCTGTTTTGTTCCGAGAATTTTTCCTCCATGCCCACATTTTGAAACTCCTGTCCTTTGAACTACTTTTTGCTGATACTTAATCCCTTCTTGATATAAATAACTAGGGAAGTTCTTGTTATCAGCACTAAACCTTGCTAGCAATGGTTGATTAAAAATTAATAAGCAATCAACTTGGTGGACAGCATTTTAGACAGTGGAAACAGTAAGTGCAAAGGTCCAGAAACCAAATAGGAGCACAGCTTGTGTTAGCAAAGGGAACAGTGTCTGCATGGCTGGAGTACAGAGTTAGGTGGAGAATACCATTCCAGGAGATGGATGAGGAAAGCTTGGATGTGATCATCCATGGTTGTATTTTGATCCTTACATCAAGTGCAATGTCAGACATAAAAGTTAAGCCACATGTAGATATATTCTAATTATTCTAATGCTAGTGTAAAAAATGAATGTTAGGTTTCTAGAATAGTGCTGGGACATGGGTTGAATCTTTTGCTAATGCACAATGCAGAAATAATGGCACATAGATCAGAATGTTAGTAATACAGATGGAGGAAACCCTGTAAGTTAAAGAGATAATTAAGATTTGAAGTTCATATAGGACTGTTAGTTGAATAGCCGTGGGAATTGAAAGGAAATAGGGTTAAAAGATGATTTCAAGTTTCTAGTTGGTAAAATTGGTTATAAGGTAATGACTGTAATGGGGACAGGAATCACTGAAGTACAAGGATTCTTAAAGAAGATAAAGAATTCAGATTTGAACATACTGAGTTCTCTATGGGAGTTTAAGAAAGAGGCTGAATTGCCAAAGCAATGGAGATAAATGGTGAAGGAACATAAGTATAATATATAAAATAAACATAACTGTCATCTTAATGAGGTTATTAAATATTAATCATAAATAATAAAAGCAAATTAAAATAAATTCTTAGAATTCTAAATCCTATATTTTACCAGAAGGTAAAAATTAAAGTAAAATAAGGTTATTAAATCAAAAACTTAAAATTATGACCCAGATTAGTTCTTATTTTTAGTATTTTTCAAGAAATAGTGCAGTGTTTCTCAGAAAACAGTGCAGATTTATGTATAAGTGTTAGTCTAGGAATTTTTGTGTTTTGAAAAAAGAACAGATCAAAAGTGCCTAAAAACAAAACAATATAAGGTGTTCTTAGAATTATAGTTAAGCACTGAGGGATATTGGTTCATTTGAATTGATAGTTGGAAAATAGATAGTTGGCTATTTGCTTAAAACTTAAAGAAATAGTCTATCATAAAAACTAAAACTGCATCTTAGTACAAAAACATATGACTAAAGTGAAAACATTTCAAGTACTAAAAGGAGTAAAGGTAAAATTAATTCTTAAAGGAACACAAAGCTAATGTCTCTTCATTAGTTTGCTCTTATATGGCCGTTTTATGTCTTTCACTCTCTTGCAGCATAATAAAATGTGTTCACATCATCTTGGCTTATTCAGATGTATACATCCAACACTGCCAGTAATATTTCTCATCTTTCAGAATGTAATGTTTTTATCATAAAGGAATAATAGAATGGGGAAAGATATGATCATATATAGTACATGATGACTCATTAATTCTCACATACCAATAATTTGTGTAAATCAAGGTGAATGAACATAAACTACATAAAATAACTGAGAGGTTTAAGAGAATTTACAGTAATTCACTTGGTATCTAATGAATTTTTAATTCATGCAAGTTTTAATAAAAGGAACATAGCAAAGGCATTTCAAAATTTGTTAAGATACACTCAATTTCAATTAATTCATTGCACCAGTGGAGCAGAAAACAGTTGGCTTTATGAATATTGGGAATAGTGTCTGCTTTCGTGATACCATATATGTTACATTTGACTTCTGCCACATTGTGTAGCATGATACAAATAAAATGAATTCAGATCTGCAATAAAATGACTATATATACAATAGCTGTTTTGATACAATTTAATAAAATGAAGCACTGTATTTTATGTTTGATGACGTCTTAATTTGTGTCATGTTTTGTTTTCCTTTGTACTAAAATGTGTTTGAATGAGAATAAAGAAAATAATTGGATATCTTAGCATGTAAACATGAATTTAAAGTTGAGAAAAATGTCTCCTTAACAAATTATTGGCATTAGTTTGGATATTTTAAATAAATACTATGTAAATAATGAGCATTTTAATATATCCATTGATGTTGGCTTGAATATTTTATATGTTAACTATATACATATTGTTTTGAAGTTGAAATATTCAACTTCAATATCCAGTTTCCTTTAGGTCTCAAATAGTACTATGTATTTGTCCTACTCGAATTACCTATCCAAGCTAATTTCTAATACTCTCCTAAATACACATATTTTTCATCAAAATTTGTGATCCTACATTACTTATATTTTGAATACCTTTCCATGGACAGTAGCTCTCAGAGCTGTTTAAGACCCATGTTGCTGAAATCATCTTCCCATCCAGAGGTTCTCTCCTCCCTCTCTAAGCAGCCTCAGTTCTTCTAAGGTATCGTGTTAAGATGCTTAAATTATAATTGTTTATGTACACATACTTATAGAAAATTAGAGTTCAGAGAAATATCAGAGCCTATCTAGTACATTCCTCTCACTTTGCTGATAAGGAAACTTACATCCCTAGAGGTGAAGTGACTGAAATTGTGGGTTAGAAGTTTACTTTATCTTGGGGTGCCTGGGTGGCTCATTTGGTTAAGCGTCTGACTCTTGGTTTTTGCTTAGGTCATGATCTCAGGATCATGAGATGGAGGCCTCCCTCAGGCTTCCCACTCAGCAGGGAATCTGCTTGGGATTCTCTTCCTCTCTCTCTCTCCCATTGCCCCTCCCCCACTTGTGTGAGCTTGTGTGCACGCACTCTCTCTCTAAAATAAATCTTTAAAAAAAAAGTTTAACCATCCATGTAAATAATAAAACCTCTAAACTCAAGGTGAGTTTATTGATGGTACCTGACATCTGTTAGTCACAACAGGCTTCATCAACTCTCAGAATGGTCCCATATTACAAGTACAGTAGTAGGACTATACCTTCTCAGACCCATGGCCAAGTCATGTCATATTCTTCTCCTCATATGCCACTGGAATTGTTTTGTTACTATTTAGGCTTATAATTTTCTTTTATATTCATGATAGTGATTAGACTGTGATTTTTCTTTTTAGTAATGTCCTTGTGCATTTTGTTTGTCAATGTTACTTTTACTTGACTGGGAAATACTCCATATTTTCTATTTGATAGAAGAATTTGTATATGATTTTTCTTATCTCGTCCTTAAATATTTGTAGGAAACCATTGGTAAAGACATCTGGAGCTAAGATATTCTCTGTGGGAATATTTTAAATTAATGATGAATTTATTTTTTATAAACAGATACAGAATTATCCAGATTTTCTCCTGTTTTGACAATTGTCTCATTTTTATAAAGATGTTCTTAACATCTTATTAACTTTAATATAGGATATATTAATGTATTAATATATTGTAATGTATTAATATTAACTTTAATGTAGGATATATTAAAATGGTTTTTTTTATTCCTGGTATTAGAAATTTGTGTCTCCTCTCCCTACCTCCATTTTAAAAATAAGTCTTGTAAAAAGTTTATTGATCATAATTTGTCATTCCCTGTCTAACTTCATAAAATGGTGTTTATTTTAGCCTTTCTTTTTTCTATTGTGTGCTTTTAAGGCTGTAAATTAGCTCTATCATGACTTTGCTAAAATCAGTAAGTTTTAATATATCATATTTTCATATTATTATTCTTTTCATAATATCTTACAATTTTTATTGGAACTTTCTTCCACCATAGGTTATTTTATTTTTTTTAAGATTTTTTATTCATTTGAGACAGGGACAGAGAGAGAGAGCATGAACAGGGGAGAGAGGTAGAGGGAGAGGGAGAAACAGACTCCCTGCTGAGCCAGGAGCCCAACACAGGGCTCTATCCCAGGACCCTGGTATCATGACCTGAGCTGAAGGCAGATGCTTAACCGACTGAGCCACCCAGGTGCCCCATCCATAGGTTATTTTAAAATATACTGTTAGTTCCCTTCTTTAAGGAATTTTCTATTTTTCTTTTTATTGTTGATTCCATGTTTTTCCAACTTTGAGAAACTTGCAAGAAACTTGCTTTGTGGCTACTACATAGTCAGTTTTTCATGCATACTTTAAAAGAATGAACAGTATGTCTTCTTTTAGCTATGGAGATTGATTTAATTGATCAAGTTTGATAATTGTGTCCAATTCTTTAATATATTTGTGTATTTTCTGCTTACTTTTTCTATCAACTGTTGAGAAAGTAATCTGAAACTTTCTCTAATTTGGATTTTTTTTTCATATTTTTCAGTTTTAACGTCATATAATTTGAATAGATAACTATTTAGCAGTTATAGTTTTATGGTCATAAATGCCTGATAATCTTTATTATTAATCCATTTATCATTATATAATTTCTTTCTCATTTTTAAGTACTAGTTTCTTTAGTGTAGTGTACTTACAGTGTGTATTTTTTATCCTTTTTTCTTACACCGAAGGTGATTTTTGTGATACAGGTATTATTTTATAACTTACTCTAAGTTTTACCTAAATATTTATTTACATTTACTGTAATTACTTATTAATTTGGACTTGTATCTATTATTTTAGGATTTAGTTTTGTCCCACTGGATTACCTGCCCTCTTTTTCTCTTTGTGCTGTCTTTTCCATGAACTCTTTATTTTATTTTACTTGTTTTAGAGATGGGCAGAGGGAGAGGAGAGAGAGAATCCCAAGCAGGCTCCACACCCAGTGCAGAGCCTGATGCAGGGCTCAATCTAACAATCCTGAGGTCATGACCTGAGCCAAAATCAAGAGTCAGATGCTTAACCAACTGAGCAAATCAAGTGCCCCTGAACTCTTTAATATTCAGCTTGTTATTTTTCTTTGCATAGTTGTGAGTAGAGTTAACTAAACTTTATTTCTACATGGGAAATTGACCTTGGGTTAACTTTCATTTAGCTATTTCACTTAGTAGAACCCTGATGATAGCAGTATTTCAACTGTCATACTAATTATAATTAGTAAACTCCCAGCAGCTGTAATGGTAAGGAAGGCCATGGATGAATTTTAAATATCAGGTTGGAAGATACAACTTTGATTTTCCTTGTTTGTAAAATGACTTATAAAGAAAGTGTTTTTGTTTTGTTTTGTTTTGTTTTGTTTTTGCAGGGATCTGGAAGTTATGCCCAAGCCTTCTTATGTGAAGCCTATGGCTTCTAAGATAAAGTTTCTACACTCAGCTGTGTTGTTGCCTCATACCTTAGCTTTCAGTTGGCAGGCCAAAGAATTGTCCCTGAATTTTTGTAAGAATTCCCACTGATGCTGCCCTGTTGGCATCCTGAGTCTCCTGTCATCTTTGTTCCTTTAAAACTGTACTGGAATAGTTTATTCACATCTGGGGTGTACAAGGTATGATAATGGATATTCTATCAGAATGGGTATTGCAGGGGCACCTGGGTGGCTCAGTCAGTTGAGTGACTTCGGCTCAGGTCATGATCTCAGGGTCCTGGGATGAGCCCTACATTGGGCTCTGTGTTCACCAGGGAGTCTGCATCTCCCTCTCCCTCTGCCCCTCCCCCCGCACTTGTGGGCTTGTGCTCTCTCTCTGTCTCAAAGTCTTTAACAACAACAAATTGGGTATTGCAGTAGTTATCAGCTATATTATAGGATGCATCCTTTTAATAGTATAATAAGACCACTTTTCAGATAATTTCATGGCCTTGGAACATTTTAATTCCACTTATGGTAACTTTATTCTCTTTTTTCTATTTTTGCCATGCATTTTAATTATGCATATATTTTAAATGTTGTTGTATTTGTTATTTATACTCAGTGTTATTTCCTTTGCTCTTTATTTACTTCCTCCATTTCTGTGCTTTACTCTGGAATTGCTACCCTTCTGTGTGAACATTTTGATTTAATATTTGCTTAGTATTGGTTTTCTAGTGGTGAGTTATCTCAATTTTTAATCATCTGTAATTATTTTTACTAAGATTTCACTTATATAGGATATTTTTACTGGATATATAATTCTATAATTGTAATGATTTTTTAAAATTTTTATTTAAATGCATCACCTATTTAACCCATCCCCCTACACACCTCCCCTCTGATAACCATCACTTTGTTCTCTATAGTTAAGAATCTGTTTCTTGGTTTGCCTCTCTCTCTCTTCTCTCTCTCATTTTTCTCCCTTTGCTCATTTGTTTTGTATCTTAAATTCCACATATGAGTGACATCATATGGATTTTGTCTTTCTCTGACTGACTTATTTTGCTTAGCATAATACTCTCTGGCTCCATCCCTGCCATTGCAAATGGCAAGATTTCATTCGTTTTTATGGCTGAGTAGTATTCCAGGGTGTGTGTGTGTGCACATACCACTTCTTTTTCCATTCATCAGTCAATGGACACTGGGGCTGTTTCCATAATTTGGCAATTATAAGTAATGCTGCTATAAACATTGTGGTATATGTATCCCTTTGAATTAGTATTTTTGTATTCTTTTGGGTAACTATGTACTAATACAATTGCTGGATCATAGGGAAGTTCTATTTTTAACTTTTTGAGGAACCTCCATACTGTTTTCCAGAGTGCCTACACCAGTTTGCATTCCCACCAACAGTGCAAAAGGGTTCCTTTTTCTTCATATCTTTGTCAACATTTGGTGTTTCTTGCATTTTTTATTTTAGCCATTATGACAGGTGTGAGGTAATATCTCATTGAAGTTTTGATTTGTAATTCCCTGATAATGAGTGATGTTGAGCATATTTTGGCATGTTTTGAGTATGTCTATTGGCCATCTGGATGTCTTCTTTGGAAAAATGTCTTCTGCCCATTTTAATTAAATTATTTGGTTTTTTGAGGGTTGCTTTGATAAGTTCTTTTTATATTTTGGATACTAACTCTTTATTGGATGTGTCATTTGCAAATAAATTTTCCCATTCCATAGGTTGCCTTTCAGTGTTGTTGATTGTTTCCTTTGCTGTATAGAAGCTTTTTATTTTGATTAACTCTCAATAGTATATCTTTGTTTTTGTTTCCCTTGCCTCAGGAGACCTATCTAGAAAAAAGATGCTGTGGCCAATGTCAAAGAAGTTACTACCTGTGTTCTTCTCTGGGATTTTTATGTTTCAGGTCTCATATTTAGGTCTTTCATCCATTTTGAATTTATTTTTGTGTATGGCATGATAAAGTAGTCCAGTTTCATTCTTTTGCATGTTGCTGTCCAGTTTTCCCAACACCATTTGTTGAAGAGACTATCTTTTTCCCATTGGATATTCTGTCCTGCTTTGTTGAAGGTAAATTGACCATATAAAGCATTTTTTTTTAAGATTTTTAAAAATTTATTTATTTGACAGAGACCGTGATAGTGGGAATACAAGCCGGGGAGGTGGGAGATGGAGAAGCAGGCTTCCCGCTAAGCAAGGACCCTGATGCGGGGCTCAATCCCAGGACCCTGGGACCAGGACCTGAGCCAAAGGCAGACACTTAATGACTGAGCCACCCAGGTGCCCCAGAAGATAAATTGACCATATAGTTGTGGGTTCATTTCTGGGTTTTCTATTCTGTTCTTTTGATATATGTGTCTGTTTTTGTGCCAGGACCATACTGTCTTGATCACTAAAGCTTTGTAATGTAAGTTGAAGTCTGGAATTATGATGCCTCCAGCTTTGCTTTTCTTTTTCATACACATTTTAGGATTGTTTGTTCTAGCTCTGTGGAAAATGCTGGTGATATTTTGATAGGGATTGCATTAAATATGTAGATTGCCTTAGATACTATAGATATTTTAACAATATTTGTTGTTCTAATCCATGAGCATGGAATGTTTTTCCATATCTTTGTGTCATCTTAAATTTCTTTCATCAGTGTTTTATAGTTTTCAGAGTACATGTCTTTCGACTCCTCGGTTAGGTTTATTCTTAGGTATTTTACTGTTTTTGGAGCAATTGTAAATGGGACTGATTCCTTCATTCTCTTTCTGATGCTTCATTATTGGTATATAGAAATGCAACAGATTTCTATATGTTGATTTTGTATCCTGCAACTTTACTGAATTTGTTTATCATTTCTAGGAGTTTTTTGGTGGAATGTTTCCTCTATGGTCAGGAATAAGACAAAGTTATCCACTTCTACCACTGTTATTTAACTAGTATTGGAAGTTCTAGCCACAGCCATCAGACAACAAAAAGGAATAAAAGGCATTCAAATTGGCAAGGAAGAAGTAAAACTTCCACTATTTACAGATGACATGATACTCTATATAGAAAACTTGTAGTATTTCAGCATTTTAAAGCTGTTATCCTATTGTTTCCTCTACTTAATTATTTCTCTTAAGTCAGCTGTAAGTGTATTTTTGCAAGATTGTTAATAGATCTGGCTTTTCTGCATATGTCTTGATCTTGGTTCAGCCTATTGCTTTGCACAAAGAATCATTAAATGCTGAGGGAGAGGATGATGAGCAGAACATCTGCTAACCTCTCTGTGATTGCTTTCTGTCTTTGATCTTGGCCTCTCATTTCTGATGGCCTCAATCCTCTCTGATATTTCTTTTTGTATCATTTATCTTTACTTTTTCTAGCTGATGGTATTGGTCTGAAGCAAGACAGCTCTTTGTTCATCATACTTAGAAGTGGAAATCTGTACTCATTGATATGTGACTTATTAGTAAAATCTGTCTTTTTTTTTTTTTGGCTTTGCCATTTAAGTTTATGGTTACCTAAAGTCACTAGGGGAAAAAAAGGAGCCACTAGCATATTATTTTCCTTGCTACAGCTGCTATTTCAGATAATGGAATTTTGTGCAAAATCAATTGCATTGGGTCCCAAACTGGATCCAAACTGCCTAATTTATACCTTGAGTCTATCACTTATTAGCTCTGTGACCCTGATCTTGCTAAATGCCTCAGTGTTTTCATTTACTCATTTGTTAATTAAGGATAATATTAGTTTTTATACCATGTTGTTTTTATGATAATTAAATTATTCAATTTATTGTTAAGTCTTTTGATGGTGGTGATATTATTGTAACTAAAATACTACTAATTGCTATAGATATTATATACATCAAACTAAAGATGATGTTATCCTATATGAGATAGTTATATATAGTTATATTTCCCAACTATGCTCATACAGGTGTTAATGCTAGCACAGGTGTTGCAGCAACTAATTTCTGTTGGTGATTTTACTAAAACACCCATGGAAATAGTATATACTTTCACCCAAACTGAAGTTTGGGACTGATATTTCCATATATCATGTAATACTCTATATCTATTTTTGACCTAGTACAGGACCACTTTTTAATATTACAGTTGGATTGATTATTGATTATCTATTTCTAGGAGAAATCTTATTTACCTGAAATGTGTATCACAAATTAAAAACACCTACTTTTGCCTTCTTTGTGTATATTTTAACAAAACTTCTTACCTCGTTCAGGTGTTTTCTTTATTCAATGCTAGATGTTTAAGAGGAGTTTCTAAGTTATAAATTACATTCTTTGGTATCTTTATGAAGTTCTGTGCTATGAAACTATCAATTCAGTGGAGTAGTTATGCAATTTCTATGCACTGAGCATGAAGTAGCAGCTTTCATTAGCAGGTTTTCACAGTCAAAACTGTTATTTCTCTACCAACATCTCTAATTTAAAATGCAAGCTGCTTGTTTGCAGACAGAGAAATTGGAACTTGCCAATTATGTTAATCATCAGTTATAAAAATCTCTTGAATGTCTTATGAGCTAAAGAACAATTGAAAATTCACTTTTTAATGCCTTGGGTACAACTTTCTATCACATTTTTTCTGTCATTTTGGATGAATTACAAAGGGATTTTTAAGTCTTTTTTGTCAATTAATAGATATTAATTGTTAACTTTTAAGGGATTTAACTGGGGTTTGCCGCTGAATCAATTTACTTTAAGTCTTCTATAAATGAATAGAAACAATGAATTCTTCTGTGGAAGCTTAGATTACTCTTTACCATCCTGTATATTGTCTGGCTTAGAAATTTGGGAGTCATAACTTTAGTTCATTTTGTCATATTCCAGAAGACTTTAAGATGTTTTAAGTCACGAATTTAATGCAATATTGTAAAAATTTAGATTATTATTCTCTGTAGGTCCAGAATAACATATTAATTGTTCACACTAATGATGTTATTACCTTAATATTTGTTACACATTAAATGTCATTAGAAAATAGATTACCTTTGTTTTCTCATTATAGCTAAGTCTCATTGTCTTTTTAAAAGTACTTTTGACAAATAAAGCAAAATATATACATGCAATTTAATGTGATATTTTACTAGCTTGATGCCAGTGTTAATTCTTTAAATCAAATTATTAAAAGTATGAATGCTGTGGATACTTTCATCTACACTATATGTTGTTTTCCTAAAAGAAAGCATACTTAGAAAAATAATTCAAGTTTGAAATGAAACATTTTCACCATTTCTTTGTTTAAAAAATACTTTTGTCTACTTTGCAAAATTGTCTATAATTGTTGGATTATTTTGAGTAATCTTTAAATGCTAACATCAGTAAAACTAATTTTTTATATAGAATTCAAATTACACATCATTCATACCATTTTCAGGGACATTCAGAAAGCTAGTGTATCATTCAGTGTATGCTGTGAAGGGATATTAATATTACAATAGTAATAATCTCATACTACCTATAAGTTAAATTAAGCAATATGTTCTGTTTCGGCATATATTTGATGCAAAATGGACATACTAGTCCTTAGTACATTTAGGATTCTGGTTTACAGGTTATTTTGTTATTCTTTCAGTAGTCATTGTCAGCCCTCTTCCCCATCAGTTTGGAAAAACTCGTAAGTAAATTTAAAAGCTGGTGAGCATATTAGCGAAGGTGTATGAGGATCTATAATTCTTTTACCCAGAGATTGTTCAGAGTTTGTCCTCTTTTTTTGTAGTTTCTGCACCACCTCTTTTTGTAGTTTCTGAGATATCCCTCAAAAAGGCTCTAAGGTCAGTACAAACATGATTCATTGCTGGCAACAACAGGTAAGCCAAAAATTGTCTCTTATTTACAGAACTTATGGCAAGCAGAATAAGCAAGAATGACAGGTTAGTTAAAACTCTAAAGAAATAGAGGGTCTGGGAGTGTAATACATGACAATCCTTTATTGTCTATTAAGGCATCTCTGATATATTTCTATAGATTAAGGACCAGATAAAGATTAAAAAGGAAAAGTTAGATATGCCATTCTAGAAATTGAAGAATATATACTACTAGAACTTGTTGATTTAGTTTAATAAACTGTAACCTTGGAGTAGCACATAAAAATGTTCCTGTTGGGCGCCTCGGTGGCTCAGTTGGTTGGGCGACTGCCTTCGGCTCAGGTCATGATCCTGGACTCTAGGGATCGAGTCCCGCATCGGGCTCCCTGCTCGGCGGGGAGTCTGCTTCTCCCTCTGACCCTCCTCCCTCTCATGCTCTCTGTCTCTCATTCTCTCTCTCTCAAATAAATAAATAAAATCTTAAAAAAAAAAATGTTCCTGTTGCACTATTGGCAAATTGTCAACCCTAGAAGTTTCTTCAGTCCTCTGTGCCACAGTGCCTCCATTCATAAAATGTAAAACACTCCCACTGTGTGACAAAATTTGTAGTAGACAAATAAATGTAGACATAGGAAAGAAACACTGATCTTAAGAAGTGAGAAAAATACTTTGAATTTCTTGAGATATGTGATTTTTAAAAAGCCAATGGTCGGGGCACCTGGGTGGCTCAGTCGTTAAGCGTCTGCCTTCAGCTCAGGTCATGGTCCCAGGTTCCTGGGATCGAGCCCCACAACGGGCTCCCTGCTCGGCGGGAAGCCTGCTTCTCCCTCTCCCACTCCCCCTGCTTGTGTTCCCTCTCTCACTGTGTCTCTCTCTGTCAAATAAAATCTTAAAAAAATAATAAAGCCAGTGGTCAAGAAAATAGGAAGTACAACTCGTTTTAAAAATATTTAAAGTCACAAGGTAGCTCCCTGCTGATACAAAGGAAAGTTTTTATCAAGAAATGTTGCAGGATTAAATGTCCTCAGCTTGCCCATGGAACAGAAATAAGAAAAGGAGGACATTTTTGCTACTCTTTCCTGCTTTCAGCTTAGAAGTAATGGCATAGGATGAGAAATCATGATATCAGATCCTCACAATGCATATATTTAGATACAAAATTATAGATGTAGAGTGGTAGTAAGGTATTAGGAAGACCATCAGTACGATGGATGCATGAATTAAACTATAATCGCACAACAAATGGTAATCAGAGGAAGAGGCAACTTCTTAAGGGGCTGAATAGTACCAAGACCAGATAGGGAAAGATTTAGGCCCAATCCTATTGAAGTTATGAATACGTCTAAAGAAATAATAAATATATGATGGGATAAAATCATGGTGTAGAAGCTTAAACAAAACAAAAAAAACATTAGGGGCCCCTGGGTGGCTCAGTTAGTTAAGTGTCCAGTTCTTGATTTTGGCTCAAGTCATGATCTCAGGATTGTAAGATCAGCCCCATGCTGGGCTCTGCACTGGCATGGAGCCTTCTTAAGATTCTCCCTCTGCCCTTCCTCCCCGCCTCTCTCTCTCTCTTGCTTTTTTTAAAGACATTAAAAACGTGTCTTTAGGAGTACTTTTCCAGTCACCATCCATTGGCTCTCTACCCGAAGAGCCAATTAATTATATCTGATATCAGAAACATATATTCCAAATGTCACTGATGTATGTAAGTGTGGTTCCCTAAAATGCAAATCCCCCTACTCTGGCCCATTCTTACCAAAAGAATGATGAATTATAACTTGTTTCTACTAGTGGTGTATCTAAATGGTGTTAGTGTTCTTTACTTTAGAATGTAGATTTTAAAGTATAAATCAGTGTTTCTGTGTATTTCAATCTCAGTTTACTGCAATAACCACAAGAATCAACTTTCCAAGAATAGTCAAATCTGGAGTTTGACAACATTAAGTCTGTGGGCCAGTTGAAAGCATTAACTATCAATTTGCTAAAGAAACAAACAAACAAAAAACTCAAAAAACAAACATTGTCTGCCTTATGCATTTGGGATATTGGAGATAAAAGATGATGATAGAAAATATTCAAAGGAAGTTGATATTTTCTGTCTTACGTACTGCTTCATATTCAGAATCCTTCCAAAAATGACAATCTATTGAAAAATTAAAACTATATCCTGATCTTAACATCATGGTTTCATATCTTTATTTGTTTTGTGTATTGTAGTCAGGGAATACCATTATATTCAGTAAGAATTTCTGCAAGGAAGGATAAGACATGCCACAGTGAGTAGAAATAAAAGTAACATTATGTTCTAAGTGGCCAAGCCCTTTAATTCTCTAGGACAGTTTATAGTTCACGTGTCATAGTGAATCCTTAGACCATAAATAAAGAGTTATAGAAAATCACTATCTAAGGACAGGTACTGCAGTGTAAAAAAAATAAAATAAAAAAAAAAATCATTCTACTTCTCTGCAAATCAGACCCACTGGGATTCTGGCTTGTTATTTTGCTTGTTTCTGAGGCCTACACCGACTTAATCCTGTTCAGAAAGGAAATCTAAATCTCTCAGTACTTTCTCAGCAAAGAAGAGGCTCTAGAAGTTCTCCAGAGCACTTGACAAGTGAATATCAATAGATTTCCTTTAAAAGAAAATATTCTGTACGTGAGAACTTTACTGAAATATAGCCAATTTATCGTATTTTCTCATGTTTATATTTGCTTATATATATATATATAACTTTACATTCTATCTTTGAAAATTATACATGTCCTCACTTGATAATATGTTATTAAAGATAAAGATTTAATTCCCAAATAAAAAAAAGAACCATGGGCAATATATTATTATTCAAATTATTTTTGAATCACTTGATTTTGAATTTGTTGGCATTAAAAATATTAAATTCTGTGAAAAATGCCCCCTCAGAAATGTTCTCTAATGACATCTGTAGTTCAGAGAGTAATTAGCAAGGCCTATATGCCAAAACACAATCAACTACATTATGGCTAATTTTCTCTTTTTAGTGAAATTGACAGTTGGTTATTCCTTAAAACTGGAATCATTGGCAGAAGATATGCTAATACTTTGATAATACTAATCCAGCAGGAAAGTGACAACACAATAGATAGCACTAGGCCAAAACACAATAAATACATGACTACTTAGGGGCTAATTAATGCCACTATAGAGGCTGGTTCTTATGGGCAATCAATAGCTCCAAGGCACAAATACTGAGATACAGTGGGCTTCTTTGTAATTCACACAGCTGTAAACACCTTTAGGATTTATCCAAGGTGTGAGGCAGAGCAGAAGCAAATCCACGATTCTGTCAAATATTGAACAAATAGGTGGACAACAGTCAGGGTTCTAAGAGATGTTTGCATGAGAAGTAAGAGCAGATGCAGGTGTGCGGATGCTGGAGCCACCAAAGACAGAAGGACCTGATAAGAATTAGCTAGTTTTCCAGGTCTGACCAAGTGTGCAGTGCTGAAGGCTTGAGTGCTAGTCACAGTGGGGAACTATGGTATTAGCCTAGGAAATTAGAACAATTACAGTCAGAGTAAGCACAGGGAAAAAGGATGAAAACAACAGAAGGAATAGAAAAAATGTTCTGCATCAGTCTATTCATGAGCTTAAGGCTAGCACCTGGGCAATGAATCCTTAGTCTTGTTTCAATTAAAAATATTTTGACTAAGGAAAAGTTAAAGGGCATTTTAGGTTATTGATAAACCAGGTAAAACTGGAGACCATCAATTTGCAGCGGCAGTGTACTTTTTTTTTTCTATATTTTTTTAAAGAATAGGGGAAAAAAAGGTAGATATTAAGATTGATCCAGCATATTGTATGTTAGGACCAGTAAATATAACTAGAAGTGAAATAATTGGTATATAGTTATTAGGGGAATGTCTCACTTCCCATCCATCATGACACTAAAGTCCCTGGTGAACTAGTGATTGTTAAGAGGCTTTACCATTGAGTCTTTAACTGAATTGTTAAAATGCATTAAAATCACTTGCTGCAATATAGTCAGTTTAACAGTGTGGCTAGTGTAGGAAGATACCTCTACCCTTCACCGAACTTTTAAATTTGCATTATGTAGTCACTGCTGGATGGGTTTACTGTGGTTGAGAGAGAGAGAGAGGGAGGGAGGGAGTGAGAGCAAACCAGTGGAAGAAAGGGAACGTGGGAGGACAAAAAACTAAAGTGAAAGGTCCAGCTATAACTATTTTCTGTTTTGCTTTGCAAGTGATTAATACTCCACTCCAGACTGAAATCTATTCTTAAAAAGGTTTAACTGAACTTTAGCAATTAGTTTGAACAGTATTTTGTGGGGGGGAGTTCCAAATGATAGATAGGTTTTGCAAAGATTAATAATTAAAATTATTCAGTGTATTCTTGGGAAGAATCATTCAAAAAGGTTGCTACCTTTTAATCTAGTTTCCCTACTTAATAGTTTATGAATATATATTTTTGTGACTCACTGGAGGAAGATAAAAGTTTCCAAAACTAAGGCATGATAAAAATTAATTGTATTTTTAAATGTTTGTAATGTGCAATGTTTCTCTTTCAAGGAGTAAGTACCACTTAATTTACAAAAAAATAATAATTTAAAGGTCACTGACTCTTTTTTTTTTTCCTTCTTTGACACCTTTGTGCATTCATCTCATTGTTCGACTGTTTACTTCATGCATTCAGTAATATAAATTCCTTGGCATTTAGCAGGATCTTTTTTCCCCTTGTGGTTTGAAGTTCTTTCCTTTTTTTAATTAGATTGACCTTTTGGTTCACTTGAATGCCCTCAACTTGACAAAGAATAACTGTTCTCTTCTGAGGCAACCAGAAATGAACAGGGAAAGAGTGAAAACACTGACATAAAATGAAAAATTTTGATGCAGTGATCTGGGTATTATAATTGTATAATCGTTACTTTTCATAGTCACTAATGTAGAGAAATACTGGCTCTGCACAATTCTCAGAACTTTAATGTGGTGAGCTGCTTCTCATCTTCCTAAGAGGATACTTTTATAGTGGCTTTTTAAAACTAATGTCTTTAAAGTGTTTTTAAATGTCTAATAACAGCTGACCTGCCTTACCTTTCTAAAACCCAATGACTAGTATTGAACAAATAAAAAAATGTAACTACTCCTCATTGTCATTCTGTCATTGTGTCTGTATATATGATATACATACGTGTGTGTGTGCGCGCAGTTTTTTTTTTTTCATTTTATAAAAGTAAATGCTAAAGAACATTTAGAACTATAGCTATTTGTTAAGGTTGAATCCAAACTGCCTAATTTTCAAACTCTATAAGATTCAAATATTTATTATATACACGTCCGCACATGACTCACAATGTATAACTCATACAAAATTGTGAGGTAGTAACCAACTTATTTTGACTAGTGATTATATGCCAAAACTTGAGACATAAAGGAGGTAAGAATTTCCTCTGAAAACTTATGCTGAATAAAACAGAGCCAAAATAATACTAATGCAGGTTACTTCTAATATCCTAAGACATCACTTTTCAGTTCCCAAAGGAAAAAAAAAGATTATTTTTAAAATGTATAATGTTGGTATACACTGATGCATACTCCATTATTTCTGAGTTATCAGTTGACAATTTAGGTAGTTGCTGGGTCAACTTGGCCTGAATGTAGGAAAATATGATAATTGGATCTCAAGGTAGGTAAAGCAATTATAAAAGAACACCAAGGTAAAGGCATCCTGTTCAGATATCTAGCCTTTATCAAATTATATTTGGGATATGGAACTGAAAACAGAAGAGATATCAGAGAAAAGGAGAAACAATCTCATTATTTTAAAGAGTGCCATGTAGACTCTGATGCCAGAACTCTGTAATAGAAAATTAATAAAATTATATTGTAAGCTCCACATTATAGAACGCTGTGAAGCCACAAAAATATTATCTGTGAATACCAGTGACATGGAAATATATTCCTAATTTAATTTTTAGTTAAAAGAACATCAGGATATACAACAGTATATCCTGTTGTATATAGCATCTATATGTATAAGCATATATACAATATATTCAGGCATTTACTCCACCATTATTTATAATTTGAATGCATAAAAGAAATTTAAACACTTAGGGAACACTGTATGAATAGCTTTTGATTATATTAGAATTATAAACCAAAAATTCTAGCTCTGGAAAAAAAATTGGGCAGATGATGAGGGTTTTGAGTGGCTTTGTGTTTTTTAAACAGAAATAACTGATGGCAACATTAATAAGTCTGTGTTAAGATAAGGTAGGATACTGCATCCTAACAAAAGCTGGGTGTAATAATAATAGTAATCCTAATAATAACAGTATCAATAGCCACAACAAAATTATGTGCTTGATTGCTTCGGAGGTGGTTAAAATGTTTACCAGTGATCCCAACACAATTTTACAGAGGTGTTAAGGTTATTCAGTGAAGAAAAGATTGTCTCTTCAAAAAATGGTGCTAAGACAATGAGATATCTATGTACAGAAAGATCTATTCAGAGGCTTATCCCATACCATATAGAAAAATTAACTAAAATGGATAATATAACTAAATGTAAGAGCTAGAACTATAAAATTCTTGGAAGAGAACACAGGGGAATAAATTGACACATTTGAGGTACACAAATATTTCTTAGCCCCAACAGCAAAACTATATAAAGAAAAAAAGCTAAATTAGACTTCATGATAATTAAAAATTTTGTACTTCAAAAGACACAAGTGAGCCAATGAAAAGACAAAAGAGTTGGAGAAAATATTTGCAAGTCATGAATCTGGTAAAGGATGTGTATCTCAGAAAATTAACTCTTACAATTCAATAATATGACAACACAAATAAAAAAGGTAAAGATTTAAAAATTCAAAGAGTTTTTAGATTTATTTTTTTATTAACATATAATGTATTATTTGTTTCAGGTGTACAGTTCTGTGATTCATCAGTCTTACACAATTCACAGCGCTCACCATAGTACATAACCTCTCTAATGTCCATCACCCAGACACCCCATCCCTCCCACCCCCCTGCACTCCAGCAACCCACAGTTTGTTTCCTGAGATTAAGAGTCTCTTATGGTAAAAATTCAAAGATTTTAATGGACATTTCCCCATAAAGTTATTCAAATGGTATATAAAGACATAAAAAATGCTCAACATCATTAGTTACTAGGGAAGTGAAAACTGAAAACACAATAATATATCACTTCACAAACAGATACTGCCCAGATTGTGAAAAAACTAGAATTCTCATTCTTTTCTTATGGGAATATCAAATGTGCCAGCCATTTGGGAACATAATTTGGCAGTTCCATAAAAAGGTAAACATAAATTTATCATACAAGCCAGCAATTCTACATCTATGTATCTCAGAGAAATTAAGGGGTACATTTACACAGTCTTGTATATAAATTTTCATAGCAACATTATAATGATCAAAAACTGGAGACAATCCAAATATATATCAGTTGGTGAATGGATAAACAAAATGTTATATATTCATACAGTGGAATTGGGTCGGTGGGAGTGTTTTAAAGGTGGAATATTGTTATGGTTGCATAGATCTGCAAATTTACAAAAAGTCATTGCATTGTACAAATTGAATGTGAATTTTTAATCAAATTACTCCTAAATATAGTTGTTCAAAAAAAGTGAACCGCTTAATTTTTTCTTCTTAGTATACATTGATAATAACACGTTACCACTTTTTATACCACACTGTAATAGAATTTATAACCACTGCAATGAGGCAAGAAAAATAAAAGTATAAAGACTTAAAAGGAAGAAATAAAACATCCAGTATTTTTAAAATGGCATGATTGGAGTTACAGGAATGAAAATGATAGAGTCAGTTCTAAAACTCCATGCCTTCACAAAAGCAGTGAATAAGCTAGCAAAAACTGTCAGAATGAACTCTTTCTGAATTCTGGCATCTAATCAAACACATCAAGAGAATGCTTAACAAAGAAAAAAACAGCTGAATTTTGATAAGAGAGCTCTGTGGCATTTTAACATACTCTATTACCATCCCTCACTCTCCAGCTTGGAGGAACCTTGAAGACAGCAGCCTGCATTCCTGGTGCAGGTTTTTGTTACAGAGAGAGTAATAGACCTTAGTATCTAAAAATTGTGGTTGTGTGTTATGACCCGTCTGGAGGTTCCTTGAAGGATCCCTAAGTGTTTGCCTTTATTTTGTCTGCTCTGGACACAAGGGAAATTTAAATGAGATGAATGAAAACAAAAACGCAACATATCAAAACATGTGATGTAGTGAAAGTATTGCTTGAAGGGAAATTTATAGTTATAAATGCGTACATTATAAAAAAAAAAGGTATCAAATCAATAGCCTATGTTTCCAACCAAAGGAAATAGAAAAAGAACAAACTAACCCCAAAGCAAGCGGAAGAAAATAAGGAGAGTAATGAAATAGAGAATATAAAAACAATAGAATCAACACAACCAAGAGATCAACAAAATTAACAGTCCTTAGCTAGAATGACCAAGAAAAAAAAGAGATAAAACTCAAAATAATAAAATCAGAAATAAAATTGGGGACATTACTTAGCCTTACATAAAGTTAAAGGAAAGGATTTTTAGAGAGTACTATGAACAATTGTATGAATGAATTAGATAACCTATGTGAAATGGACTTATTCCTAGAAGCACAACAAATACTGAAACTGACTCAAGAAAAAATAGAAAGTCTGAATAGATGTATAATAAGGAAAGATAATGAATAATCAAAAATTTCCCAACCAAGAAAGCCCAGAGCAAGATGGCTTTATTGGTGGATTTTACCAAATACTTAAAGAAGAATTAACAACAGTCCTTTACAAAATCTTCCAAAAAATAGGACAGAGGAGAACATTTTAATTAACTCATTAAAGTGATAATGAAGCCATTATTGAAGGCATTACAATAAAACTACAAACCAATATATCTTATAAATCACTGATGCAAAAATCTTCAGCAAAATACTAGCAAATCAAATCCAGCAGTATATAAAAAAGATTATATACTATGACCAAGTGGAACTTTTTCCAAGAATGCAAAGGTGGCTCATAGTATAAAAGTAATCAACATAGAATGAAGGAAAGAAAAAATGCATAATTATTTCTACTGATGCAGAGAAAGCATTTCACAAAATCTAGCATACGTTCATAATGAAACAACACCACCAACAACAAAACACTCAGAAAACTAGGAATAAAAGAATTCCTCACCATGATGAAGGGTCTTTATGAAAAATCCACAACTACTCAGTGGTGAAAGCCTTAAAGCTTTACCCCTAAATCAGGGAGAAGACCAGGATATCCACTTTCACTTTTGCTATACAACACTGTACTAGAATTTCTATCCCCAGCTACCAGGCTAGAAAAAGAAATAAAGGCATTCAAATTGGAAAGGAAGATGTAAAACTGTCTATTCTAAGATAGCATGATCTTATATATACAATATTGTAAAGTCACAGAAAGCTACCAGAATTGTAAGTGAATTCAAGAGTTTCTGGTTACAAGATGAACATACATAAATCAGTTGTATTTCTATACACTAGCAAAGAACAATCTGAAAGGAAAGTTAAAACAAGTTCCTTTTACAATAGTATCAAAAATAATAAAATCCTTAAGAATAAATTTAACATAGGAGGTATAAGACTTGTGTACTGAAAAATAAAACATTGCTAGAAAAATTAAAAATCTAAGTAAATGGTAAGATCCTGTATTCGTGGGAAGAAGTCTTAAATAGTGTTAAGATGGCATACCTCTCCTTCCAAAGTGATCTACAGATTTGTTCAATTCTTATCAAAATTCTAATGGATTTTGCAGAAATGGAAAAGCTGATTTTAAAATTCATAAAGAACTTAGGGTGATGAATGTATTCATTATTATGTTTGTGACGATGGTACACATATGTGAAAACAAACATATACAATTATTTTACCTCAGTTATATTTCAAGAAAGCTGTTAAAAGTCCACATATTTTTTTTTTTGTCCTAAAATGTAGGGTAACATGATAGAGCACTGACTTGAGAAAAAATACACCATTTTTATAGGAGACTCTTCTGATTTCTTTTAATACAGTATTCCTGTTATTTTGTCATTCTTTTAAATAAAGTTTCCAAGGAAATATACCACTCAAATAATTTATACTTGAATTTGTTGATATATTTAAATTTTTAAGTAATGTATTCTGAATGTTATGCTATAATCAATAGTTGATATTCGGTGAAAGTCTTCAGTCCTTTCCTCTACCAGAATTACTTTGACCAAATTATTTGTATTAGGCCTCATTCTCTCATTTGTCTTTTAATGGATATGCTAATGAGGGTTGAAATGATCAGAAGTTCAGAAAAAGAGCAATAGAGTAGAAGCAAAGGGGGTCTGGACAGTGCCCATAGTGGATATGTTGTTCTTGAATAATAGATGATTAACTATAGTCAGAGCAGTTGTAACATTAGCATAGCAAGGTACTTCTACCCAGTATAAAACTAGTCAGCTTTCTGACATCTCCTTTGCCATGATAAAACTAGTGTTACTTAGTGTTATTTTTTCTTTATTTTTACATAAATAATCATTAAATCGAGTCTAAGACTGGTATTATATATATGGTATTTTAGGTTCTCTGCTGAATACAATATTTTTTTTCTGTTTTATAGCATCTATGTAATTTATTATTGCAGGACTCAGCAGTTACCAGAATGAGGTATAAATGGTAATGATGGTGATTAACTTCCTTGCTTGTATACATTGAGGTTTTAGTATCATGCTAGGATGATTTTCATAATATTCTTGACTACAAGGAACACATGCTAATTGAACCTCACATCCAAGTTCACTAAGTGAATTAGAGGAACATTATCTCATAAAAAAAGAGGAAAAGAAAAAGTTGAAATCTTATTTTGGAATTTTGGAATCGTATAAGAAATTTATAATTATTTTTAAAGTCACCTCTGAAGAAAGAAAGATTCCACATTTCATGTCACATTTCAGTGCTTTCCTTGGATATAGTATCTGTATCTATCTATCTATTTTTCCTAAGACAAAAAGACACCTCATTGTCATAACTTTGTCATAAAATATAGAATACATGATTTTAGGAAAGACCATTTATTAAAAAAATGTTTCTTTTCACCTTTGTAGTTATACGGACTAACCTTCCTTACCCTTAGCTTTTCCTGTCATGCCTCCCCTGCTTTTTGCACATTGCATTGTACAAATTGTTGTTTGACCAAACATCAAGCCTAAACTTTTATTTTTAAAGGGAAGAAAACGGCTCACACAAATCACAGGGTGAAAATTGTGTAATGAATTGGAGAAAATAAAAAACAGAATGTTCTTTTTTTAAATTAATGTTTTCTTTGGCAAAACTATAAAAAGAAGAACTTGTTTTACTTTTTTTTTTTTTTTTTGAGAGAGAGAGAGAGAGAGAGAGTGGGGTGGACAGAGGGGCAGAGGGGCAGAGGGGCAGAGGAAGAGGGAGAGAGAGAGAACCTTACACAGGCTCCACACCCAGCACAGAGCCCAGAGCCAGATGCCGGAGACCTCGATCTCAGGACCCTGAGAGAGAATCCCAAGCAGGTTCCACGCCCAGTGCAGGGCCTGATGCAGGGCTCAATTTAACAATCCTGAGGTCATGACCTGAGCTAAAATCAAGAGTCTGAGGCTTAACAGACTGAGCCACCCAGGCGCCCCAGAACTTGTTTTACTTTTTAAAAAATAAAGCTTATTTATCTCACTACCTTATATTTTTGGTCACTAATTCTGATACTGCTTGCTACCTACCTAATTTTAATTCTGCAAACTATTTCCTCCTTCCTAAAAGAAAACCAATTTGTTTTGGTAGCCCTTTTCCTCCTTATACTTCATGCTTCAGTGGAGACTGGCATAATCCCCTAAATTAGGGGTAGGTTGTAACTGATCTAAGCTAATCATGGTGGTCCCTTTCCTCTTGCTAGTGACTGGTTTAGCTGTAGGCATATATTATCATTCCAGCTGATGAGACATGATTGGCCAAAGGGAAGTATATACAAAAACTATTTGATTTTTTTTTTTTCATTTCTAGAAGTGACACACAGATTTACTGAAGTTGTCTATTCAGAGGAAACATCTAGGATTCTAAAGATGAATATAATCTGGAGCCTTTGGGGTATTTTTGAACACTGATTTGATGTCTAGATTCTTCCTATGCCAGACCTTCTTGTCCTATGAGGTTAGTACATTTCCTGATTCTTAAAAGTTTGAATTTTTTTTTAAGGTTTTATTTATTTGAGAGAAAGAAAGAGACCTTGTGTGCACGAGTGGGGGGAGGGGCAGAGGGAGAGCAAGAAGCAGACTCCCCGCTGAGCAGGGAGCTAGATCCCAGGACCCTGGGATCATGACCTGAGCTGAAGGCAGACCCTTAACCAACTGAGCCACCCAGGTGCCCCCAAAAGTTTGAATTCTTAATCATTATTGTTCCTTGCAGCAGAATGTGTCCTAACTGGTAGGCTCGTACTAAATAATAATAAACAATAATAATAATAATAAATCATAATAGTTACTCTAGGCTACTCTTAGAATTATTTTTGCTGAAAAAAAAATCACTCTGATGGGTGGAGAAAAATACAAATCTACATTTCAAATACTTCTGTAAATGTATATTATTTGAATAGATTTTTGATAAACATTTATGGAACATTGATTTATTGGTAATAAAGTGATTAAAAAAGACACAACTTCAGTCTTATTGGAACTAAGGTGTGTATGGAGAGGCAGACATAGAAAAAAACAATGAAAAGCAAATTTATCATAATTGTGGCAATTGTTATATAGGAACAGTTTAACGTATTTTGAAAGCACACAACCAAAAGCAGGTGAAATGAAAAGGGGATTGAGATTACTAGCCATGATAATTGAGTAGATGTCTTCCAGGTAGTGAAATGGGTAGGGTGTGATTGGATAATTGCAGATAAAGGAAATAGGATTGGTGAAGGTTTGAGATCAGAAGGAACATGGCATATTCACGAAATTAAGTTTGCCAGGTTTTAGTTTGGTGGGGGCAATGAGGGAGTCACATCCTGTACCTTTAGAAACAGCAGAGTCTCACCAGAATAAACATTCTTTCGTGAACCCAGGTGGTTCCTTCCAATCATACCCAACACTGAGAAATGAATCCGTTTAATGTATTTTTAGCAAAACTATCTTATGGAAGCCTATAGGATCCAAAGACTATATGGCAGAAATGGTTTGATTATACCTTACCAAAATCAATGTATGCTTGTCTGGAAAACTGCAGCTGAGGGCAAGAGAAACTGAAACAAAGATGAATCAGGATGGATCTGGGAACTGGTTGGACTGCTGCTCACATAAATGCACTCTTGGTGCCAAACACGTTTTCTTTTTCTTGTTGATAGAACATTGCTTAATTTTTTTAGGAATTCAATTCAATATATGAGTAAGCCAGATATTTCAATTACATAATTTTTAAAATTAAAGAATTTTTTATATATCCAATATAAAAAATACTGAATTTATCTTTTTACAAACTAAAACGATTTTGTTTTAAAGCAATGAGCAGATGTTGCTAAATGCTTTTTCCAGGAGGAAATGAAGGTTGTGAGAGAACATGAGCTGATAAAGAGATAATATTACTTTAATATATTTTTAAATGAAAATTGGAATTCTAAAATATTCAATAAATAAAGGAAATCATTCATTCTTCAGTTGTGACTAATAAATCAAACTCTTATGGAAAATAAATGTATTTTCTAAAATGACCATTTGAAATTTTAAAAAGCATGGGGGTGCCTAAGCATGTGGCTCAGTTGGTTAGCTGTCTGACTCTTGGTACCAGCTCAGATCATGATCTCAAGGTTCTGGGATCAAGCCCAGTCTGGCTCTGCACTCATCGGGGAGTCTGCTTGAAGATTTTCTCCCTCTGCCCCTCCCCCCACTCACTTGCACTTTCTCCCTCTCTCTCAAATAAATAAATAAATATTTTTAAAAAAGTATATTTTATTTTTTTAATTTTATTTTGTTAATTACCATACATTACATCATTAGTTTTTGATGTAGTGTTCCATGATTCATTGTTTGCGTATAACACCCAGTGCTCCATTCAATATGTGCCCTCTTTAATACCCATCACCAGGCTAACACATCCCCCCACCCCCCTCCCCTCTAGAACCCTCAGTTTGTTTCTCAGAGTCCAGAGTCTGTCATGGTTCATCTCCCCCTCCGATTTTCCCCCCTTCATTTTTCCCTTCCTACTATCTTCTTTTTTTTTTTTTTTTAACATATAATGTATTATTTGTTTCAGAGGTACAGGTCTGTGATTCAACAGTCTTACACAATTCACAGCGCTCACCGTAGCACATACCTTCCCCAGTGTCCATCACCCAGTTACCCCATCCCTCCAACAACCCTTAGTTTGTTTCCTGAGATTAAGAATTCCTCATATCAGTGAGATCATATGATACATGTCCTTCTCTGATTGACTTATTTTGCTTAGCATAATACCCTCTAGTTCCATCCACATCTTTGCAAATGGCAAGATTTCGTTTTTGGTTTTTTTTGTTTTTGATGGCTGCATAATATTCCATGGTGTATATATATACCACATCTTCTTTCTCCATTCATCTGTTGATGGACATCTTGAATTCAATTGCTTGGAAAACTTGCTGTGATATCAGAACAATGATATTTTATACATTGTGATAGACTGAACAATCAGAAGGGTGTTCAGCAAAGCTATACTAATTTTGCTGCTGAACCAATGCAAACTCAATGGAAATAATTATTTCTTTAAAAAAGTAAATCCCACCCAAACTTTTGTTTCCCTTTAAAGTGAAGAGACATATTTATATCTTGCTCTTACCTCCTCTGATATAATGACAATGCAGAAGATGTCAGTAAAATGCATCATTGCTTAGAGAGTATAAAATTCATAGAAGAAAATGTAACAGATAGTTGTAATTCCTCTGGGAAATGCATTTGTGCAACCATCCACAGGGAGAATTAATGTTTTCTTTATACTTATTAGGGCCAATGAAGTTGGGGTTTTAATTTTTAAATTTTAGGGGTTTCATCAGATAAGTAGAATCAACCCAAACCTTAGGCTATGTAAATATATGTGTATATATTCATATGTATAAATTTAACTTGATTTTTTTTATTATGTTATGCTAATCACCATGCATTACATCATTAGTTTTTAATGTAGTGTTCCATGATTCATTGTTCACGTATAACACCCAGTGCTCCATGCAGAACGTGCCCTCCTTAATACCCATCACCAGGCTAACCCATCCCGCCCCCCCTCAGAGTCCATAGTCTCTCATGGTTCGTCTCCTCCTCCGATTTCCCCCCTTTCATTCTTCCCCTCCTGCTATCTTCTTTTTTTTTTTTTTTTTAACATATAATGTATTATTTGTTTCAGAGGTACAGGTCTGTGATTCAACAGTCTTACACAATTCACAGCACTCACCATAGCACATACCCTCCCCAATGTCTATCACCTAGGCACCCCATCCCTCCAGCAACCCTCAGTTTGTTTCCTGAGATTAAGAATTCCTCGTATCAGTGAGATCATATGATACATGTCTTTCTCTCATTGACTTATTTCGCTCAGCATAATACCCTCAGTTCTATCCACGTCTTTGCAAATGGCAAGATTTCACTCCTTTTGATGGCTGCATAATATTCCATTGTATATATATACCACCTCCTCTTTATCCATTCATCTGTCGATGGACATCTTGGCTCTTTCCATAGTTTGACTATTGTGGACAATGCTGCTAGAGACATCGGGGTGCACGTACTCCTTTGGATCACTACATTTGTATCTTTGGGGTAAATACCCAGTGGTGCACTTGCTGGATCATATGGTAGCTCTATTTTCAACTTTTTGAAGAACCTCCATACTGTTTTCCAGAGTGGCTGCACCAGCTTGCATTCCCACCAACAGTGTAGGAGGGTTCCCCTTTCTCTGCATCCCCGCCAACATCTGTCATTTCCCGACTTGTTAATTTTAGCCATTCTGACTGGTGTCAATTTAACTTGATTTTTAAAAGATTCTGAAATCCTTTAACTCATGTATATCTGTACACTTAACAGTTCAAAGATCTCAGATATTAACCAATAATGATAAAGCTAATACATTTTTGGAATGGATTCAGCAAGGAGATAACCTTTAAAATAATGTAATATAAATGAAACAAGTCATTTCAAGTGAGAAGTACCATAATGTTAACTCTCTAAAAATGAGAACAAAAATTTACAACATGAATGAGCTTAATACTGCTTTTTAAAAATGATGTCTGAATATTTGAGTAATTTTAATTTTTATGCTTAAAGAACCATCAGTATTTAAAAGATTAATATCAATGCATCATTAACAAAAGGGTATAACAAAGAAAATCAAATGCTAATACATTTTTTTAAAGTATTTGCAATGAAATCCAACTTCCTTAAAATTACCTAATTATCTAGATGTAGATATCTATAAATATCCAATATAGGTTTATTTCATGAATACCCATTAAAATAATTAGGATTGTTTTACCCTAGGTCCCAAGGAGTCCTTTTCTTAGAGAATATTGTTTTATTTGATTAACATATGTATGAAAAAGCCCATAAGCTAAACTTTAATTGGGTTTTATACGTCCTACTCACTACACATAAGCCATAGAAATGAGAACAATAAGAATGTATTAGAGTTATTTTTAAAGTGTAGAGCTCTCCAAGTGTACACAATATTTTACAAAACTAACTCCTTTAAATGAGGGAAGAAAAAGTTGTAAACTAATAGCTTTTCATTAAATTTATCTTAGCTTCTTTCTTTTATCAGCAAGTAGCCTTTGTTCTAGGTTTTTGGCATCTTTTCTGTCATGAATAACCTTACACCATTTTCTGTTCTATTTAATTTTTCTCTCTGGCTTAAAGTATAATCAGCATTAAGCCAGCTGTGCAATCTTGAATGAATACCATTTCAATAATACATTGATTTTTTAAAAAGCACAAGGTGACTATTAATTTTACTTGAAACTCTCCTGACTCTTGCCAGTACACAGTTTTAGAGGCTGTATCCATTTGCTGCTAAGTAGTACTATCCGTAGTATACTCGTTATACCAATGAATTCTCTCAGAGGCTGACACTATGAGTGACCAGACAACCACTAATAGCCAGGAAAGACACCTTTTAAGAAGAAGGCGTCCTTAGGATCATGGCTAACCAGATCATGGAAAATCTTTTTAGTAGCACAAAAAACAGACCAATTTCTTGAAAAGAGAGGGGAATTTTCTGAAAATCTTTTCTAGTAGGATATAATTAATTCATATATTAAAGATGACCTGCATTTAAAGAAACCACAGTCTTGGTAGAGAGGTGTTGATAATTCATTCAATCAATAGCGAAGTCAGATTACTGGCAGAAAAAGCCTTAAATACTCTAAAAAGGAACATATTAATCATGAATATGTAGTGTCCAGGTCTGAATCTTGGCTAGTGATGAAGCATAGGACTTACAGTAAATGAATTACATGGGTTTTGGCATGAATTCTAAATATCAGATTTCACCTTGGGTGACCCATGCAATTTTATGGAATTATGAAGTTCTAAAAAATGATTGTATGCTACCATTCTCTCCAAGAGAGGATGTCATAAAATCACTGATTATTAGTGCTGGAAAGAACCTTGGGGATTCAGTCTAATTCTTTAGTTAACCAATATAAAAACAAACCAGGAAAACTCAAGTGAATTATCAAATATGCAAAGCCTATTTCTTTTTGTAATTTTTTTCTTACTTTGGATAAAGTTATATATTATCACATGTAAGATTTATTATCATAGTATAGATCTTTATTAGTTAGGGTAAACAACACTGCCTTCTGTAATAACCCCAAATCTCTGTTCCTTACCATAAAATGGGTTCAGTTTTTTCTTATGAAAAGTCCAAACTTTGATGTTTCTGACCATATTCATCCATATTCATCCTGGTCATTCAGGATTCAAGGTTAGTTTAATCTTCTGGTTTTACTGTGGAGCCTTGTCCTTTGCTGGATCATCTGCAACAAACAGTACATAGAGGAAGACAAGAGTGTAGAGGATTATGCAGGAGAATTTTATGGACCAGGCCCGGAAATTGGTTGTATCCTTTGGTCATACCCTGGGAGACAATCCAACATCCTATCTCATTATTCCATTCACCTTAAAACTTTTCTGGTAGTAAGATGGCCTCTCTAGCAGGTCCAGCAATCACTAAATCAGAAAAAACAAGTTATCTGCCCCTAATCCATCAAATACATCATGGTGAAGAAGGTCCAGAAAAACAAGAGAGGGAGGGAGAAAGGAATGGGGGGTGGGGAGAGAGAGAGATAAAGAAAGGAAGAAAAGTAAAGAGAAAATATGGAAATTGAAAGACATGGCATTACAGATACATCTTCATGTTTGATACCCAGCTAGGCATGTCTTATGAAGGCTCACATTTGCGGTAGAGGTTGGTAAGGAAAATTCCTTGAATAGACTTTGATTTTGACTTCTGAAAGAAATATCCCTACTCTATCAATCATTCTCTCAGGGCTTTGGCTCTACCATTTGTAGGGTTCCTTCTTATTATCCTCATTGATCGTATTTTATGTGAACAAAGGAGAATATGTTCTGATTGGGGTCTACATATGCTTGCAGTTTACTTGTTTAGATGGTTTTGTTGTTTTTAGGTTTGAAAAGCTGCAGGTATTTTGGATGAGAGTCTTAGATTTTTTTTTTAATTATTATTGAAGTATAATTGACATACAATTTATATTAGTTGGAGGAGACTCTTTGTTTCTTTTGGCTATATAATTCCCGCCAAAACTTGTTAAGTTTTTGATCTGAGTCCAATCAGTTCCATGGGATAATAAGCAAAACCCAAAGTTCTTTCCCAAAGTTCTTTTTTTTTTTTCTTCAAAGATTTTATTTATTTATTTGAGAGAGAGAGAGCACGAGAGTGAGGAGGGTCAGAGGGAGAAGCAGACTCCCCACTGAGCAGGGAGCCTGATGCGGGACTCGATCCTGGGACCCCAGGATCATGACCCAAGATGAAGGCAGTTGCTTAACCAACTGAGTCACCCAGGCACCCTCTTTCCCAAAGTTCTTAAATGCTTTGAATTTTCTTAACTCTGTCACTTTCTTATTCTCTTGCAACTATTTAACTTTACCTATTTAATTTTCCCTGAATCATTTTTGTTCATTTTCCCCCCCTCATACTTAGCACTTTTCTAGAGGAGAATCTAGAATAGTTGTCTTTCCAACCCTGAATCTCCAATTATTTTTAAACTTTGTAAGATAATCTTTTTAAAAACATTTTGCTAAAGGCAGCCAATAGTAACCAACACACATTTTTATTCTGCCTTTTCCCAATCACTTTCTCTAGAGCAGTAGTCTTATTATGTGTATGACTTGTCTTCCAAGTTATGGCAGATGGAAGTTTTGTCACAGTGTAACAGAAATCTCTAGGGTTTCAGTCTGTGTTATCTGTTTTCTTGTCCTATACAAATGCCACACAGTTTAGCTTTTTAATGGCAGCACATTAATTAGTTATTTTTTTTGTATTATTTAGGGTAAATAGTTGTTTATAAGTATTATAACAAGCACACCTCTGAATTTCAGTGGCTTAGCACAATATATATTTTTTTCTCACTCAACTAAGTATGATGTGAATATTTCCAGTCTTTGCATAGCCTTGGACTTGGTCATCTAGACACTTAGACTCCTTTCATATTTTTCTTTGCTATCCTCCTGCTTCTGAATGGTTGTCTGCCTCTGGCTGGCAGTTAGGGAAAGAGAAGGTATTGAAATTACTTGGATATGTTATTTTCTGGGCTAGTCCTGGAAGTGGCGTACCTCAACTTCAAAGAAAATCCTTTGGTTAGAAATTGGTCATAGACGATGGACTCTGAAAAACAAACTGAGGGTTCTAGAGGGGAGGGGGGTGGGAAGATGGGTTAGCCTGGTAATGGGTATTGAGGAGGGCACATTCTGCATGGAGCACTGGGTGTTATGCACAAACAATGAATCATGGAACACTACATCTAAAACTAATGATGTAATGTATGGGGATTAACATAAGAATAAAAAAAAAGAAATTGGTCTTAGAGCCACATTTAAGTGTAAGGGATGCTGGGAAATGTAGTCTGGCTTCTCTAGCAGGCAGTAGAAATACATTTCATGAACACAGAATATCTGCTGTAGAGTCTTACTGTTTATTTTTCACTACATATTATAAAAACTGTGTAACAATTGTGTGATATTGCCATTGACAAATTTCATGAGCACCTTAGTTAATTTTATTTCTCTGTTACAATATTCTTATATTTTCAAAATAAGATATGCAATATAGGGGTGCCTGGGTTACTCAGTTGGTTAATCGCCCAACTCTTGGTTTCAGCTCAGGTCATGATACCAAGTTTGTGAGATCAAGCCACGCATCTGGCTCTGCACTGGGCATGAAGGCTGCTTAAGATTCTCTCTCTCCCTGCCCCTCCCCCCTGCCGTTCTTGCACACACATGAGTACTCTCTCACTCTCTAAAAAACAAATAATAATAAGATATGCAATATATTAAACATGTATGTCATGTCCAAAAAAATTCTTCTGGGGCAACTGTATTAATTGGTTAAGGATAGGAACAAGCATTGCACTCATATCCAAACAAAATGATTTTTGGAAAATAACTATTAATTCCTAAAGTATATAGATATATAGAACCAAATTTTACTTTGTTTCCATTCTCCTGAAATGTACCCTATAATTACATTTAATAGTCCCTAAGTAAATACTATGTAAACTGGAATCTTCTTTAAAGGAGAGAAGCAATCACATATTCACACTGTAATGATGGGGTGTTTGCATGGCAATTACCAAGCCATTATATTGTCTTTCCTTTAATTTAGTCAACTTCATCTCCTAAATCTTGTTCAGGCAGAGTGGTTGAGCTAAATAACTTTTAACTACCAAAATGTATATTTCTTAAAGCAGTTGTCATTGGCATTTTTGTAGCTACTCTGATATTTTTCTTATTTTAATAATTTGGGAATAGAACATTTTAGACATCAGTTAAACATTTATGCAAATAACCTATCAGAGTGGTTGTTTCAAAAATATTCCAGTCACAATAATTATCCATATTTACTATGAAGAATTGAATATTAAATTATAGGTAGAGTACAATAAAATTATTCCAAAATACAAACTTAGATGAAAGTAAAACCAAAGGTTAAATTATAAAATAGTTCTTTTAGTTATGTGCCTAAGTGTCATGTTGCTTTTTAAACTAAACTTTTAATTGAAATATAACATGTATACAAAAATGCACAATTTATAAATTTATAGATTGAGGAATTTTCATAAATTGAGTTTACCCATGTAATAACTACTGATACTGTGAATAGAACATTACCAAAATCACAGAAACTTCTTTCATGCCCTGTTCCGATTATCTTTCTAAAGTTAACTTCTATCCTAATTTCTAGTGCTATATATTAGTTTTACTTCTTTTAAAATTGTATTAAATTGGAATTCTACAAACTGTGATATAGTGGATCCTGGGTTGTACTATGTAAATCCCCTTAAGACACTTACTCCCATGGCTGCCAAGGATATTGGCTGCTGAGAGTTCACGTATGTGTCCCTCTCAGAGAAATGGAAGCATCAGGGACGTCTGTTGCAACATATTACTGTTGAATATCTTCCTGTACTCATTTTAGCTTCCCTCAGTCCCTTCAAATATTGTTTCTGAGATCATCTTCCAAGAAACTTCTGTCCTGCAAATCTCTACCTCAGAGACTGTTTCAGAGAATACATCTAAGACAATTAGTAATGGAAGTGTTTCTGGGAAGAAGTCTCTAAAATGGGTTTTTGAAGTTGGAATCCTTGCTAACAGGCTGACAATGAGAACTATTATTGAAATACACTAATGGTGTAATTGTCAAAACTCTTATTAATGTTGAATGAGATAGTAGTGAATGCATTGTCTATACAATGTTTGATATATTAGAGAAGTATGGGGGAAGGACTAATTTAAAGTATTATAGAATTGAACTGCTACTGCTGAGTGCTCTCAAGGCATTGAAGAAAGACAATAAAAGTCTGAGCTTGGCTAATTACCAATTAAGACTAAGTTTGAAAGCTAGAATTCCTCTTTGGCAGCTTGGAGGCTCTTATGTCTTACAGTTGGATCCAGAAAGAGGTTGAAACATGAGGCTTAATTATAAAGGGAAGATAGGATGAGTTCTCAACTCAAGTAGATCTATTCTAAGAGGGCTTCTTGTTGGAAAGAATAGGGACCATCAAATTTGGTGTGAAAGCGTCTGGGTCAGGTTATTTGAGAAATTTGAAATCCTGAATTCCCATTATTCTTTGGGTCTTACCACATTTCGTGTCATATCAGGTGATCCAGTTGTGGGGCACAAAGGGAAGAAGAAGGATCGAGGCTTCAAAGCTATGAGCAAACATGAAAAAAATGGAGTGATCCTCATTGCAGATATTGAACTTACTTGCTATTGATTATTTGTTATTTTTAATGTCCATGTTAAATATGAATATTTGAGTCATCCATGGGTCATTACTTAATTTTATAGTCCAAAACTCACTTATAATCTTTGTATAATTTGATGAATGTGTGTTTTGCTCAGCTAAAGGGTTTCTGACTGACCCTGTGATATTTTCAAGGATTGCTTTCTGAATTCCTATTTTGTCACTTCAGAATGGTGAAACTGCTGAAAATCTCATGGTTTTAGTTTCATTTACATTTAGATTTTGGTTTCTTACCTCTCTGGTTGGTCTTTATTTAGGATTTGGAAAAAACACCAAAATAAAGGATTCATGTTTCTAAGCCTCTCTTTGGGAGGTTGGCCCCATAGATATGAGGTAGTTTTGTAGCCCAGAACTCCAAATTTTGCCTTGTAAATTCTATAAGGCTGAAAAAAACTTTCGTTGGTCCATCTTTCCCTCAGTAGTAGCCTTTTACTTAATTTTGCCAAAAACAGATTACAGCCCTTGTGGCAAAATTGCCTTACTTATGGTTGATTTCCTATTTTTCTGAGATCTTAGTGCTCTAAATTTTGATGTCTCACCAGATCTCCAAGCCTTCATTGAATCTTTATATGTATCTATATATCTGTGTATATTCAAATATCAATCTGATTGTTTCAGTGGGAGTGTTGGACTTCTACAAGTTGCCCATTGTAGCTAGAAGGTCTTTCATCAACATTTTAAATTAAAATTTCCTATGTTCTTTTTAAGCCTAGATTTGAGAGAGAAATATGAAGACAAACATTAAGTGTCTAAAAAATAAATGGGTGAGGTCAATTGTAATTTAAATAAAATGCTATGGTAATTCTGGGCAGTTGTAAATTTTGTAAGTCATTACCATCATTTATCTATATAAATTTATTTTTCATAGCTAAGTCATTTTTTAGAAAATACCATGATAGTTTAGTTGGTTGAGTTCAGCTCCACACTTTTTCAACCCAAGTCTTTGCATTTTAGCACTATCCCTAGTTAGGTAGATTTCATAGTTAGGTACTATATTTTAGCATCCTGAAAGTTAATGAATGCATTAATCTAATTTTAAAAATGTTTTTGTCTTTCAGAGTCCATAGTCTGAAAAACAAACTGAGGGTTCTAGAGGGGAGGGGGTTGGGAGGATGGGTTATCCTGGTGATGGGTATTAAGGAGGGCACGTTCTGCATAGAGCACTGGGTGTTATATGCAAACAATGAATCATGGAACCCTACATCAAAAACTGATGTAATGTATGGTGATTAACATAATATAATAAAAAAAATCAATATAAAAAATGTTTGTGTCAATGCTACAACTCTTTATTTACCATTTAGTAAAACATTTTGTAAGTAGAATCGTCTCATATTTAAACTTGAAATAGATTTTACATTTATGTCTCTAATATACTACATTTTCTATCTATAGAGTCATCCACTTTTTAAAAAACTTTCAATTCATATAATTTTTTGTGCATTCTTTTAGAAAATGTTTGATCTCAGTCTGTATCAGTTATTAATTATTTGCAGCAAAAAACTAAATTTTTTATTGTCCTCTTTTATATTGGAAGTCATACAAAATATAGCACTAACTAGGGATGTAGGGACATTATGTATTATGGGTCTTTGTTTCGAGATAAAAATGTGCCTCAGATTATCTGATATGTTTTAGACTTCATGGCTTTTTTTGACATATTTTAGATACTAAGGGTACAGATAATTTTATTATCTTAAGATCTTAAATTTTTACCATTTGTAATATTTCGTAGAATTATAGTGAAACTTACTATAATAACATAGAAAACTTCAGTAAAAAGCAGTGAATGAGATTCTAAGGACTTGGTAGAAAGTACTTTGTTTTTATTTTTTTTTGCATTTTGTCTTAAATTATTTTATTTATTTATTATTTATTATTGTTATTTTACTTCATTTTTTTTTTTTTTTTTGCTTTTGAATTTGAGGCATAGGTGTTTTGTTCCTTTTGTTACACCTAGAAAATTAAGCTTTGTCTTTAGGCCTTGAAAATAAAGTGGGAATAGATAAATTTAAAAGCTGCAGGGTACCATTAGAAATAAACAGAGGAATGTGAAATGTTGATTAAAGATCAAAGGATAGTAGCAGAATTAATTATCTGGAAGCTGTGAAATCACTTATAAACTGCATAAAGCCAAGGCAAGGGAATTGAAAACTTATTACTAATTAATTCCTATAATACATTAATAAAACGGACAAGGCACATCACAATATTTTATTTTATTTTTTTTTAAAGATTTTATTTATTTATTCATGAGAGACAGAGAGAGAGACAGAGGCAGAGGGAGAAGCAGGCTCCCCACGGAGCAGGGAGCCTGATGTGGGACTCGATCCCAGGACCCTGGGATCATGACCTGAGCCGAAGGCAGACACTTAACTGACTGAGCCACCCAGGCGTCCCCATCACAATATTTTAATGGAAATTTGGCTTTAGTGTCCACAATCATTTTTGAAAGATTTATGATTCAGTTGATTAAACTCTTAAAAAACTAGCTTCAAAGCATGCACATCCAACTGGAAGACAGGTCGCAATTCAAGTGTAAGTGCTATGGAGTTACTAGGTTTGGGTGTTAAATTATGAGGGAGTTTAAAAAATATGAATATAATAGCGTAGTTATAATGAGGTGTGCCAACACCAGAACTCTGTAGGGGAAGTAAAGTAATTCAGACTCAACCACTGAGCACTTATGCAGAACAAAATATATAGAACCACTGAACAAATATATGGAACAAAGTGAGAGGTATAGACAAAGAGACCAGGATATTTCAAAATGGAAAAATGGATTTATGCAAGAATTTTACAGTGTGATTTTCAAGTGGAATAATAGCTTTCAGAGTACAAATCTTTCAAACCTGGATTCCAGACTTAATACCAACACTTTCCCCAGGTCTGTCAACTCTCTCAGTTTCATGTTTATCCCTTAACTAGTCCAAGCATTGAATGAAAAAAAGTTATCCATTCCACCTTTATTGTTTTAGCATCAATTGACATTGCTAAAGAGAAGTGCACAACCTTGAAGACTGGAGCTACAGAGCCATACTTTCCATATGTAGCTGGGATCTAAGCAAAGTCATAAAGCTGTTTGTGGTGCCATAGGCTTTGCAAAACCCATAGACACCATCTTTACGTATATAGAAATACTGTGTCACTCTTGTAAAGGCAATATTCGTACCTAATATTTTAGAGCTTAAAAATAGTGTCAGGAAAAAAAAAAAAAAGCCTTCTATCCCCTTTATTCCCTAATCTACTAACCTACTCCACTTTTCCATTCTGTCATAGAGACTGTCATGTCTTTCGTTTTTCAAATTTCATGTCTCCTATATTTACTTCTGCCTTCTACGCATCTATATCAGGAATCTTATACCCCTACTACCCTAAGTATTCCTTCATTCATTGTCTGTCTTTCTCTCTGTTTCTCATTTCTCCTTTTCCTCTGTTGCTCTCCTTCCTTCTTTCTGTCTTTGATCCTTTGTTCACTCTACATCTTTGTCCCAATTCTTGTGTTTTAGCATTCTTTCATGATGACAACAACAATTTGACCAGGAAGACTATCATTCTCTATTTCCTTTGAAAATTCTTATTTCCTTTAACCCATATCATCTTGAAATAATGTTTATACTTATTTTTTCAGCTTTCTCAAATTTCTCAACAGCACACATTTTTTTTTAAGATTTTATTTATTTATTTGACAGAGACACAGCAAGAGAGGGAACAGAAGCAGGGGGAGTGGGAGAAGGAGAAGCAGGCTTCTCATGGAGCAGGGAGCCTGATGTGGGACTCGATCCCAGGGTCCTGGGATCATGACCTGAGCCGAAGGCAGACACTTAACCAACTGAGCCACCCAGGCACCCCAACAGCACACATTTCTTAAGGCATTAGTGTCTGGCCATTAATCAAACTATTTTATTCAGTCTTTTTAAAAATTATCTTCAATATCAACTTATGATGGTTGGTTTATATGAAAGTATACTAGTTGGTTTATAGAAAATGTTTACCATATTTTAACTCTTTGAGGTATTTGATGGTGTTGTCTAAACCCTGAGTTTTACAATATGTTCTTCATTGGCTTCTGCAATTCATTCCTTCTGATAGCACCTGATTCTCCTCCTAAATTTCCAATCTAATCCACCCACAGATTAAATAATGGATTTCAGAATTGTTTTTAGTTTGATTACTTTATATTCTTTTAAAGTCTTATTTGACAAATGTTTAATGGCATATTAAGTCTGATAATTTTATCATTTCTAAGCTGGGCATTCTCAAGTTGGTATCTCTTTCTCTAAACTATAGTGAATTTCATAATGCCCTTACTGAAAGTTCATACCAATATTTCCATATAGAATTCTCATTCATAATTATTTTTTTAAGATTTTTTTAAAATTTATTTATTTGACAGAGAAAGAGACAGAGAAAGGACAAGCAGGGGGAGCAGCAGAGAGAGAGGGAGAAGCAGGCTCTCTGCTGAGCAGGGAGCCCAATATGGGGCTCGATCCCAGAACCCTGGGATCATGACCTGAGCCGAAGGCAGACACTTAAAGACTGAGCCACCCAGGCACCACTCATTCATAATTATTTTAACCCGGACTATTTTGTTGAATTCATGACTTACCCTCACAAGATATTATATATGTAAATTATTTTGTCAACAAATTCCATTACTATTTACTCACCCTCCTTTTTTTCTTTTTTATCATAACCCAGTTTCATTGACATTTTAATAGTCATTTTATTAAATTTATTAATAAACTTACTCTTGAATACAGATTTTCTTTTCTACTACACTGACAGTGTTTAAATCATCACTCATTTTTTTTTTAAGATTTTATTTATTTATTTGACAGAGACAGAGATAGAGAGAGCAGGAACACAAGCAGCGGGAGTGGAAGAGGGAGAGCAGGTTTCCTGCCGAGGAGGGAGCCCGATGTGGGGCTCGATCCCAGGACCCTGGGATCATGACCTGAGCCAAAGGCAGACGCTTAACTACTGAGCCACCCAGGCACCCTAAATCATCACTGATTAACCTGTACTTGGACTATTTCAAGAAAATTATCAGGTCTATCTACCAATGATTTCTTTTCAGACTGGCTTACCATGTACTGTATTGGCAGATTTCTTTTAAAAAAACAAACCACCCCCTCCAAAACTAGAGGTGTGTCTATTAACCAGGCTTAACCTTACACATTTATTTGTGACCTAAAATATAACATCAAATTATTTAGCTTAGTCCAAGAAGTCCTACATAATCTCTTTCCTATTTTATTCCCATACTTCACATACTTTGCTCTGTTTTGTACTTCGTGATCTTCAAAAATGTTTCTGGAATATAAAAAGCTTCTTAAAGACTCTAGTGTTTCTGGTTTCTCTTGAATGCTCTTCTTGATTTTACTTTCAACGTGGAAAAATTTTGCATGTCCCAAGTTCTTATTCAAATGTTCTTCCCTTTGTTATTTCCCAAGACATATCTTTTTCTATCTTCTTTACTATAATTGTGTTTTGCTCTTCTTGTCTTCTAGGAAAACCAATTGAAAATCAAGGTATATTTCCTGAATGATTTAGATAGAGCATGTCTAAAGAATTTATGGGCTAGATTTTTCAGGAATATTATATGAGGATTTATATGAGGGCCTAGAGCCTTGTAAAATGTAGATTCATTTAAAAGAAACAGCTCTATACATTTAGAGTACTACTCCAAATCTTTTCCTGCATTAATATTAAACCATTACTATGATTAGGGATAGTGCTGCAGAAACAAAGATGACCTGTCTTTTTGGGGTGTTCTTTAGATACTTCTGCCTTACAGTTGCATGTTTTGGAAGTATCTTCCTTATTCCTCATTGCCCCCAGTTTCCTTTTATCATATCATCCTTAGGCAAATTATTGGTCTTGAGAGGACTTATTTATCTAAATATTAATAATAAGGGCAGCACACCTTAAAATACCTCTAGTGATAGTAGATAAGATAAATATAATGGACAAAAGGTAGGTAAATGGTAAAAATAATATGCATGGAATTTTTCTGTAATACAAGAATCGGGTAAATACTACCCCTTTCATAAAATAAAGAATATGACTCTCAAGAAAATAAAGGCAATGAAAAATAATTGAGAACCGAGAAGAAGGAATATGATAATAGGAAATAATAAGTAAGTTTTCACTTTAGTAAAAGATACCTCAAGTTTAAATAAAGACATAAAATAAATGAAAGAAATTAGAAGCAATAAGGATTAGGAAGGATACACCTTAAAACTGCGTTAGGGAAATGGATGTCAAGTTTGAAAAATCATATAATTTGCAGTAGATAAAACCTAGACAGATAAGTAAATAAATACATGTAGCCCTGATATATAAAGAAGTTAGGGCGCCTGGGTGGCTCAGATGGTTAAGCGTCTGCCTTCGGCTCAGGGCATGATCCCGGGGTCCTGGGATCGAGTCCCACATCGGGCTCCCTGCTCCTTGGGGAGCCTGCTTCTGCCTCTGCCTCTCTCTCTCTCTGTGACTCTCATGAATAAATTAAAAAAAATAAAATCTTTAAAAAAAATAAAGAAGTTAAAAAGTTTACAATTTTGGCATAATTGATGTACCTAAAAATTATTAACACTATTAAAGAATGATGTCATTAGATAAAAATCTAAATCTCCATATCAAATGGTATATTTGTCCAAGAAGAGTTGATAGAATGCTCTATGTTTTAACTGATATCCTTGTGTAGTATTGAACTAATAGAGTAAAAAATTGTGTCCTATGGAAGTTTGGGGGATCTCTGCTTTCAGTTCTCACCAGGATAAAGAAAAAGTCCTATGAGTATTCAGGCAAAGACTAGTTACAAAAAAAAATAGGAAAAGATCTGGTTTGTAATAATGTCCTATGTTCAATACAGGATGACCAAGGAGCTTACACATCTTAAGGGAAAATGAGCATGAACCAAATATTCCTTTTTTGGGGGAGGGGTGCAGCCAAGTTTTCATTTAAGTGTAAAGAAGACAGAAACTTGCAAACATGTAAAGCCCTCAAAGATGGTATCATCCAAGCATTCCTGAAAGACAAAATGAAAATGTTAAAATTCAGCCAAGTGATGTAATGTAAATTAAATTTTAAATTATTGGTAAAATTTGGTAAAATTATGGTATAAAATGATAAAATTATAGTATAGAAGGACTTTCAGTAAGCATTGCAAACATTTAAATATACAACAGAATGAAATATTGTTCTATAAATGGGAAACTAGTAAAATAAAATATGGTAAAATAAAATATTGTGCAGCCTTAAAAACAATAACTTTTTTCCATACTAGTATGGAAAAGTTTCAAGGATAGGGGCGCCTGGGTGGCTCAGTCGTTAAGTGTCTGCCTTCAGCTCAGGTCATGATCCCAGGGTCCTGGGATCGAGTCCCACATCAGACTGCCTGCTCAGTGAGAAGCCTGCTTGTCCCCCTCCCACTCTCCCTGCTTGTGTTCCCTCTCTCACTATGTCTCTCTCTGTCAAATAAACAAAATCTTAAAAAAAAAAAAAAAGTTTCAAGTATAAATTGTTAAAATTTCCTCTTTCGGGGTGCCTGGGTGGCTCAGTCGTTAAGCGTCTGCCTTTGGCTCAGGTCATGATCCCAGGGTCCTGGGATTGAGTCCCACATCAGACTCCCTGCTCAGTGGGAAGCCTGCTTCTCCCTCTCCTACTCCCCCTGCTTGTGTTCCCTCTCTTGCTGTCTCTCTCTCTCAAATAAATAAATAAAATCTTAAAATTTTTTTTTCCTCTTACTATTAACCTATGATTGTGGGTGTCTGAAATTCTACCATATGTAAGCTATCTTTATGGGCATGTGTAATAGATAAAGTGACATACCCTACTTATTGAAACATATAGCCCAGAAAGTGGATAATGAATCAAGCAGAATAGACTTTTTTTTTTTTAAAGATTTTATTTATTTATTTGAGACAGAGAGAATGAGAGACAGAGAGCATGAGAGGGAGGAGGGTCAGAGGGAGAAGCAGACTCCCTGCCGAGCAGGGAGCCCGATGCGGGACTCGATCCCGGGACTCCAGGATCATGACCTGAGCCGAAGGCAGTCGCTTAACCAACTGAGCCACCCAGGCGCCCTAGCAGAATAGATTTTTATGATTTGTGGTGTAACTGCCCAAAGAAAGATGTTTTAGATCAGCAGAAAGGGTCCTACATGGTCATTCAGGAATGCAGGCTGCTGGAGACTTTTTTGCCTTTCTCAGTGTGTCGTCTCCGTGGTCAACATTCTACCCTACCTTGACAGAGGAAGAATAGCCAAAAGAAATCAAGTGGTTTTATGGTCTGTAACTTTAAAGTGATACACAACACTTTCATTACCATTTCTGGAAGTACTCAAGTCTTGTGGCTACACATACCTGCAAATGAAGCTGGGGAATGTATGTCCAAGGAGAAGTGGAGAAAACAACAGAAGCTGTTAGTTTCTTCTGTGGCATTCATGATAAATAAATGAGGAAATATTTTAAGGATTAAAACATTGAGCTATTGAAATGTGATCAAATCAGATTAGTTTTCCTTGTTTATGACTAGAGTGGAAGAGAATATTAAGACCAGAGGATACATGAAGGGTACTATTCTGGAAGATGTGATGGAACATGTGGGAAGGAAAAATTGAATGAAGAGTTCAGTTATAAATTTATCTGTTTTGGGTTTTGCTAATGTTGCTGCCATCCCCAGGAGGCACAACCACACCACTGGCTCACCTAACTTCGTTCTTCCCTAACATATTAAACAATGAGCCCTTGAGCCATGTCTCCTTTGAGCTGTTTGAAGTCGAATTTCCAAAAACAGCAGAAAACTTGTGCTCTGAGTATCAGGAAGGAAGGTTATAAGGATTCCTGATTTCACAGTATTATTCTGGGGTCTATGTGCCAGGGTGGTGACTTCCCATGTCCTAATGGCACTAGTGGCAAGTCCATCTGTGGGGGAAAATTTGGTGATGAGAATGTCATCCAGAAGTATAGGGGTCCTGCCTGGCATCTTGTCCATGGGAAATGCTGACTCAATACAAATGGTTCCGAGTTTTTCATCAGCATTGCCAAGGCTGAGTGGTTGGATGGCAAAGGTAGTCTTTAGCAAGGTAAAAGAGTACATAAAATGCTGTAGAAGACATGGAGCACTTTGGGTCTGTTACTGAACCCAAGTTTGCCTACTGGTCGCTTGAAAGATCATTACTCAAGGGACAAGTTGTGATTAGAAAGGAATTTGAGCTTTATTCAGGAGGCTGGCCACCTAGGGAGAAGGCAGACTCTTGTCCCCAAACCATCTCCATCTCTGAGGTTTCTGCCTGGCCCAGAGGTTTTTTTAAAGGGGTTTAAGGTAGTTAATCAGCAAAGGGACTTCAGTAGCCTGCAACATTTCTTGATCACGTGCAGACTCAGTGATGCCAGCTACGAACATTATCTCAGTGCTCAGGGGTTGTGCAAGGGGTCCAATTCTTGTTTTGTGATGTGCAGGAGTAATCTGTTCTTTCTGCAGAGGGGGGTGAGGTCTACAGATACACAAAGGGAAGTCCGTAACATCATTTGTTACGGAAAGAAAAACATGCTATTTTTTTTTTTTTTTTTGGCTAGGCTTAAAGCTGAGGCAGCTTCAGACAGACTTGTTGTTCTCTGGAACTGGGAAAGTTCCAGTTCTTCACACCTCAAGGCCAGCAGTTTGCAAATCTCAAAGAAAGTGAACAAGTTCTCTTATAGATCTAGGGCCTTACGTCAGTAAGTTAACCCTTAAGACAAGCTAGAGTACTGTTGCAAGTTCAGGAATGGCAAGACCAACAAGATCACCATTGACCACTGTGAACATCTCTAAAACATTTGACTTGCATTTTATCTCAACTATCAGACTGTTCCTTTTGTGGCTCCGGATAGCACCCCTCCACCTCTGTCTGCTCTCAATATTCTATCTTTGTGCTCTCACTGCAGTTCTTTGGGTCCCATATTTTCCTTATTCCTCTCCAGGTCTAGCTAGATTGCAAGAGTTAAGTTTATAATTATAAAATATGAACTAAACAACAGTTTAAAATTTTTTAACTATTCTGCAGTTTTATCCAAATCTGATCAAAGTACAAAACCATCTTTCAGATACCTCAAATTATTATGTAAACATAAATTTTTGAATGAGTTCAATTATTTTGCTGTATGAAGAGAATTACTTGACCCTTTTCATATTATAAACAAAAATTCTGAAATAGAGACATTGAAATTTATTTATATCTGTGTGGATATTCAAATGATTAGTCCCTTTTTATTTATACTTGATTTTCCTCTTGTGGATGGTTTTTCAAATGCTGTGTTTAAATATCAGATTTGATCTCTCACTAAACTGAGAACTTGCTTTGTAGGGAAATGATTCTTTCTCTTTAGCAGATTGTCATTGCAGACAGTATACCTGCTGCTTAAAATCCCTATTTCCTTACTCATTTTTTTTTGTCATTTCACATATCCATGAAAGTAAAATTATTGAATAACAAAATTTTGAGCCCTCTTTAAATATAAGAAACCGGGGCGCCTGGGTGGCTCAGTCGTTAAGCGTCTGCCTTTGGCTCAGGTCGTGGTCCCAGGGTCCTGGGATCGAGCCCCGCATCGGGCTCCCTGCTCAGCGGGAAGCCTGCTTCTCCCTCTCCCACTCCCGCTGCTTGTGTTCCCTCTCTCACTGTATCTCTCTCTGTCAAATAAATAAAAAATATATAAAAAAAAATAAATATAAGAAACCTTTTCTGAAAGATAGGGTTTAAGGTACAACACCATCTTGAGACTTAACAAAGCATTAATGTATTTTACATTTTATCATGCTTTATTACTGTCTAGCACCTTATTTACAATAAAAAAAATAACAAGTTGTAGAGATATCTATTAAGGGATTTCGTGAGAAATGACTTCATTCTTACTATGAGACTAAATGTAGATAGCAGCAAAGTATTGTTCAGGGTAAATGACTATTTGATAGGATGATTATACCAGGAGGGATAACCTTCGCTGTGGTGCACAAAGATTCTCAGGCTCAGGAATCTAGTGAAATACAAGTAGGAATAGCCCTGAGAGACTTTTTCTGGCAATGGATGAGAGCTCTTTCCTTTAGGACATTCAGAGGTCAGTGCTTACAATTTCACTAGCAACCAACATCTACTTTAGAGTGTCCCTTGTTAGAGAAGTGATGGGGATATAGATTCCCCTCAAATTTAATTCCAAAAAGATAGAAAGCACCATCAAGAACAAGCGAAAAATAATGTGGCAAATATATATGAGTATAAAACTGCTATACTTCTATATATCTGTATATAGTACTTCTATATACCTGTATATATACTTCTATATACCTGTAAATGAAGGCTTCACAAATAAAAATGAATTTGGTAGTCAAGTAGAAATGAAGCCATGAAGCTTAAAACTAAAATATCCTGTGTGCTGAGAATCATCTCCACCCTTTCATTTCTAGAAGTGATCATACATGTGACATAACTCTGAAGGATTATTTTGCAAGCCTTTTGTTGTTGTTCTCTCAATCTCAGACTTTGGAGTATTAATGACTTGAACTGGGGATAAATAAGAGACTGCATATAGTGGCAAACCTAGGTGCAATTAACTGTTATACAATAATAATGATTTTGAAAACTTCACCATTCTGAAAATTCACATGTATATATAATCCCAGATCATTTTTAGAGTCATTTAGCTTGTTTATACTACTTGGAGAACTCTGGGATAAACAAGATTTTTTTTTTCCTGAAACTTATTAGAAGATACATTATGTACATTTTGAGAGCTGAAGATCAAGAAAGGGGCTAGGTAAGGAGTGCAGTGAATTTAAAGCTGTTTGTAAGGCACTACTGATATATTTGTTCAGTTATTACAGTAGTGGGTTCACAGGCTGTACTGCAGAAAATTAGGACAATCTCTTTGGGTAATGTGAAAAGGCTCTTTCATTTGAGGTCTTCATTTTTCTTAGTGCCACATAGGTGACATATGCATTATTTATATATAAGCTACTGACTGATAATTGGAAAAATTTAAATGAACAAAAGGGTGTGTGTGTGCGCGCGCATGTGAGCATGTGTGGGCATACATGCATGTGTATGGCAAGGTCACCAAAATAACTGATGAAAGACCTTTTGAATTGAATATAGTTATCTGCTGTACTTGATAGAATAGTGATTTCTTAACAGTCATTCCTCAAATCCATATTTCTTTCAGTGCTGGAATTATTACAAATGAGACATTTGACATCATCTTCCTCCTGCTTCCACATTAGGAATTGAGTGAACATTTGTCATGTAACAGCAGAATCTTGTATTTTTTCAATACCGTTATCCTTATACTTGTCTGTGATAATTTATAAGTATTTTACCCAGTTTCCCAGACATAGTTATGAAACCCTTCTTCAGTTGCACATTCTGTTTCTCTGTCTTTCTTATTCTTATGTTCACTTTTACTGGCTTTACTCCATATTTTCCAAATCCAAGTGAATCTCTTAAAGTAACTGGGCCAGACATATTTTCAAACTATTTATTCTCTCTGTACATTTCATGTAGAATGAGCAAAATGCACATATTGTCTATACAGAACAGGGTTAAATCAGAATGTTTCTTTTGCTTATAAGACATTTATTCAATGAGGAATGATCCAAGTTGGTCAGAAGGACCCAGAAGTCTCAGAGAATGAATAATTCTTCAGAGAATTCCACTTTGCTTTATACCTCAGCACTTGTTTGAGGGCAGGGGCACTTGGATCTCTAGCTCAGGAAAGAAATTTAACTCAGATTTTGAATTCTCAGGTGATGGTGATCCTTTCAAATAAGAAACATGGGGAAGTAAAAACATTTCTACCTATTTAATTAAGATGGATTTCCTTTACTGCAAAAAATTAAATTTATATGTGATAAAGACATGCACTTTCTACTGAGAATTTCGACTGTCATTAAATTTCATAAATCCTTTCTAATTCTTTTTTCAAATTTGGATCTTCTAAATGCATACCATTTTCCCAAACCTTATATATTTGTGATTTTTAATAAAGTGCTTTACAGGTTTTCTATTTTGTTCTTCACAGATTGGAAAGGCAAATATCATTCTGTTCATTTTATAGATTAAAAAACCAAAAGAGAGAGAGACTTAGCTTAAATAATTGGTCACTGGCCATACCTAAAAAGCACTTATCCTGATTCCTATTCACTGCTATTAACTATATAGTTATTTTCATTTCATATTCTGGTATTGTATTTACTCAGGCTCAATCATGTATTTTTTTTAAAAAAATTGTAAAAACATAAAATAATTTAAAAGATATTGAGTCACTTAAAAATATTTATTTAAGTTTTTCCTATGTTTCAGGAACCCTGAAGGAATATAAGAATAAAACAATATAGATTCATTCTGGTTAGGGTATATGTCAGTTAAACACAAGACAGAGAGGCCCTTTAAGAAGGTTCTGCCATATTTCTAGTCTACCTCCCCATAGCAGAGCATTCCATCATTTGCAATATGAAATATGCCTTGTCTGAATCCCTACCAGTAGTAAGCAACAGAGGAGGGAGCTGCAGATGCTGGCTTAGTCTCAAACTATTCTTAGAGAGATTCATTTTATCTATTATATTGTTTGTTTTGTGGAGTCTTGGTACTACCTTCTTTTATCATTTAAAATCTTCAAGGTTTAAAAATATGTGAACCCATTTTGTGCATTTCAGCATTACTCAAGTTCTGATGCTTTTAGTCATGTCATGTTGTCCATGAAATATGATAGATGTGCTCTTGAGCATCATATTTGCTTCTACAAACATCTCAAAGTATGAGGAATTTGGAATTTTCATCATAACTAACAGGACTGGCAGACACACTTCTCTCAATTGACTTGGTGCATATTTTTTTTTTAAAGATTTTATTTATTTATTTGAGAGAGAGAATGAGATAGAGAGCATGAGAGGGGGGAGGGTCAGAGAGAGAGAAGCAGACTCCCTGCTGAGCAGGGAGCCCGATGTGGGACTCGATCCTGGGACTCTGGGATCATGACCCGAGCCGAAGGCAGTCTCTTAACCAACTGAGCCACCCAGGTGCCCCGGTGCATATTTTTGATATACATAAATTACAAAACCAGCATTTATTTGTTTATAATCTTAAATTCTCAGAGCAGCAAAACAGATTATAACAGACTTGTTCAAAATTAAATGAAAGTGGTATTCAAATTATTTTAGAATAAAACACTGTAGGAAGTTGAAGGTATTTGAAGCAACAAAAATGATACAGTTAGAAGAATACAAAGCTAATAAACACTGTGAGTTAAACACTTTGTGCTAATAGTGTACATACTGTTTTAAATACACATTACTAAGCTGCCTTAACATCAAAGACTGTTCTGCTTCGTAGGTTCATGGCGGTATACTGCTTTATGTTTCAAGTTTCAGCTTGGTGAAAATTGAATCAGCTGAGTTGCAAAATCAAATTTATCATAAAAGTGGTAACTGACCATTAACTACTATGTAATGCTGTAAACATGACCCTATCATGAAACTACAAGACTGCCTCTTCTAGAACATGACAAACAGTTAGGAGGAACAGGAAAAGTCAGTGTATTTGTCACTAGGAACAAGAAAGATAAAAAGAACATGATCTTGTGCTTTTTCATTGTTTTCTTCACTAAAGACATGCACTGTGCTCTTAATGGCAAATGCCTAGAGGAATGGTGCCTTCATTTTAAATTATAGCTATGTATGTTTAAGATATTGTATCGGCATTTTCAAGGAGTTACTTTTCTATAGTAGATATTTTGTTTTAAGTGCAGCAAAAGGCCAACCTCAAATTCATTCCTAATGAGCCATGTGTTAATGTCAAAGTCTCTGCTGTCCACTCAAATGCCAAAGAACACGTCTGACTTTATAATGAGCCAAACAGTTGTCTCTTCATAATCTCCGTTAGCCTTCTGTAAGATAGCTGCATCCAAAATTTATAACACAGTGATGGAGGTTGTTGTTGTAATGGCTGAAATCCAATCAAAGATGTAAAACTTCTTATATTGTGCCAATATTATTACCAAGTCTTTGCCATTCTATCTCCACACCAAATAAACTGGCCCAGCAAATTCCAAATGGAATCTTGCCTGCTTTTAATCTACTCTGTACACTAATGGGGGAGAGATCAAAACCAGATGACAGGCATCAAGGCAATCAGCCAATGGCAGGGTGGTTGGAATATAGGCAAAAGTTTGAAATGGCACTTCCAAATCTTTCTTTTCTCTGGAGAACACCCATTCCAACTAACCACCTAACTTTTTATACTTCTAGGTTCTAAATTTGTTCGGTTTCTGATTTGACACCTGCTGACATTCAAAAAGTTTAATGTTTATCTTTTTTATTGTCTAGATAATATGTCATACTTGCTTAACATGAGAATGAATGCCTTTACATAGTCATGGGTAATGAAAAGGATATCTAAAAATAAGGGGACTTGGGGATGTTTTGGGTGAAGTGTCATACATACACATGGCAATTTTGAGTTGAAATTAGATATATAATTCAGGCAAATCTATAAAATTGAGGGATATTCACATTTTTGTTTCATTTCCTAGTGAGTCAGTCTATATTGAAATAAGTTCCTAGATAGATTTTTTTTTCAGGTATTTACCCTTAAGTTTAATAGGGAAATTAGAATATTCATACATTAAGTTGAAAATATTTTACTTTAGTAGTGATAGAAATACATAGAAATACATCAGAAGAAAATCAAGACATAAGTAGAAAACAACATTAGAAATAAATGCAGTTAAATGTTACTGTCTTTGATTGATGAGACTATAAGAATTTTTACTTACTTTCTTGTATTTTCTAAATTGAGTATAATGAGACTGCATTTTTTAAGTTTCAGTTAAAGTAGATGAATATACAACTTCTGGCACCACACAAATTAAGCCTGACAGTGGGTTCTACTCAATGAAAGAAGTGGGGGCAAGCATATTAAAATAATGTCACTGTCTGAGTACTTTTGCTACATGCTTCAGGATCTGTCTTAGTAAAGGACGTAGCAACCAAAATGATAGTTTATATAAAATTTCTTTTAATGTATATGTTGATGAAATATGTAATTTTTAAATAATATCAAACATAGCAAGTGCCTTAGAATTAATATAACAAAAAATATGCAGAACCCATATGGTAAACTTGTAGGACAAGCTAATTCTAAAATTGGTATGAAATTGCAAAGGAGCAAAATAGCAGAGACGTTTTTGAAAAATGCAAAAACTAAAGGATTTACTTTGTCAGATATCAAAACTAAGTACCAGACTATTGTGATAATGACAGTATTGGCAAAGAATAGAATGTAATTGTTGAAAAGATTAATTTACTTCAAAGCTAAAAGTGGAAATTGGTGTAGTGATGCCTCTCCAAATGAGGAATAAGGGAGAGCGAAGAGTAAGAGAGACTGATTCTCAAATCTGTATATTTGACTCTGATTTCTCCCTGGAATTTCAGATTCATACATCCTGCTGTATACTAGGCCACATCATTTTGTTGTCTAATATTCACCTCAGATTTAGCATGTTCTAAAAAGAACTGTTGATTTCTTATAGTCTTCTTTCACATCTATATTTCTCTTAGTAAATTATTTTACAGTCCCATTCAAACAAAAATATGGTCATGATCTTTATTTCCTTTGTTTTCCTAATTCCTTCCAGTTTCTATTTCTTTCTTCTCTACCACTGCCAGTTAGTCAAAACTACATTTATCTTTTGCATAAAACAAAGCAGTTGTTTCCTAATTGTTTTCCTGATTCCCCTCTTGCCTACCTCTTTACAATTTGTTCTCAGTAATTTGTTCTCACCTTGGATTCTGCATTCAGCGTGGAGCCTGCTTAAGATTCTCTCTCTCCCGTTTCCTCTGCCCCTTCCCCCCCGCACTTGCTCGAGCACTCTAAAATAAATAAATCTTTTAAAAAACATAATACAGTAATCTAATATTTAATTACTTACTGATTTACACAACACTCGGTGTGATGTAAAATTTTCAGACAGGACTCTTGTTCTTAGCTGTATCCCTGGCATCTAAAGTATTGCCTAATGTGTAAGGTTCTTTTTATATTTATTATGAAATGTTGAATGAATGATGGATTGCAATGAAAAGGCATACTTTTTTTTTAAGATTTTTTAAAAAATTTATTTGATAGAGCAGGCGAGCACAAGCAGGGGGAGTGGCAGAGGGAGAGGAAGAAGCAGGCTCCCTCCCTGAGCAGGGAGCCCTACCTGGGCCTCGATCCCAGCACCTTGGGATCATGACCTGAGCCAAAGGCAGGCGCTTAACTGACTGAGCCACCCGGGTGCCCCGAAAAGGCATACTTTGACAAGACCAATGATTGGATTAGGACTGGAACTCTAGTCCTGGAGAAAGTAGGAAAAAGAGTCAAATCAAGATAAAATATTAGACCAGGTGCACTGAGAAGGTACTTTCTCTGCAAAGGCAGATGCCAAAGGGGAAGACTTATTCATAGTTTGTCTCAGATTGGAATAAAATAATTATATCAGTTTTTCACATGTTATGAGTAGCTGTATTGGCATAGGACCTTGACACCTACACTTTCTATTACCATACTAACCCGGGTTGCTTGTATTTGGATCTTGAATTATCCTTTTGCCTTTTGTTCAAATCATAATAGTTGTGATGAGTACTTGCTCTTTATTCTAACCAGAATTTAGATAGAATACTTTGCTTTAATTGAATCTCCTTTGCAACTGTAGTAATGAAAAATAGTATATAGCAAACACTACTTACTTTTTTCATTAGGAAAACCACAGCTTATTAAAATAATGTAGCTTTATTTACAGCTTATATTGCCACTATTTAATTTGTTCTAATAATTGCTAATAAACCAATATTAAAGCAATAGAAGAATAAATATTTTAGGATAAGCGGCATTCAAACTGTGATTCAAAATTATAACTCAGTGTTCATAACTAGTTCCCTCTAGGGGGAAAAAAAAAAGGTTTATGTTGTGTATGACAATACGATATAAATCTTATTAAATCTGTGGCTTAGATTTATGTTCTAATGAATAACTTGTGATAGATGACAATTAGACAATTCAAGAAAATGCTTAGCATCAGTTGTAAAAGTGTAGTAATATAAATAATTATCAAGTACATTTAAATGTGTGTAATATTTTATCTGGGACTATATTTGAGGATATGGTAGTAGTATTAATCATAATGAGAGAGTTGTAACTTACTGTGTTTGATTTTCTTCCTTTCTCTTTTTTACTTTTTGCCTAGCAATTGTTTTTGTATTCCCACCCTGCTTCATTCTGCATATGGAGATACTCCAATATGAATTGCCCTCTTATATGAAGATTTAAATATTTAAGAAATAAGGAATGAGATCTTACCAGCTCTTGTGTAATACTCACATAAGTATATGCATATGGATTTATTTAATTACCATAAATATTTGTGTTTGCCATATACCTTTAAATCAAGATTCATATACATTTTCAAAATACCAATATTATTTTATAAATATTTCTCTTCAAACTAAGAGCATTTAGGATAACATATTACTCTTAAATATACTCTAGTGCAATAATCATTTATTAAGTAAGATTGAGCAATATAAATGGTATTTAGTAAGTTTTATTCATTTTATGCTGTTAAAAATTTTAATAACTATCCTTTCAAAAATACAATAAAGCTCATATTTTAAGTTGCAACTACTTGCTGGTATAGCTCATACTTTACATTTACAAAGTATTAAGTTCAATATAACTACTTTATGGGATGAATCAATCACTCAAGAGCTAGGATATGGATTATCATCCAAATACTCTTCTTCCTTAGAATCAAAGGATCAACCTTGGCAAAAAAAAGTTATGTTTTAAATCATATGCGGCACCTAAAGATATGGTATTTAAATGTGTGGCTACCATATATATATACTTAACAAATCCTAACAAATTGAGTAAAAATCTCAACCCAGATCTCTATTAATGGTATACAGAGTAACTACTGTAGAGGGCTAGTGGAATCCAGTTATATCTGTGCTGTATTCTTGAACTCTTATCTCAGTTAATACCCAATCTATTCCCTGAACTACCCTGGTTGAAAGCTGAAACCCTGGATTAGATTTACCTGCTTCAAATCTCTTGTCTCCCACTTAATAGCTGTTTGACTTTTGTTAATTTACTTAATTTCTCTGCTTTCAACTTTCTAAGGTGGAGATAACAATGGTATCTAACTGCTCTGGTTTGAATATTTGTATCCCCCTCAAAATTCTTATATTGAAATCTTAAGCCCAAAAGATGATGGTATTAGGAGGTGGGGCCTTTGGGAAGTGCTTAGGTTATGAGAATAGCTCAGATTCTTCCATAGTATTGTTGGAAATTTAAGATCATAAGACCCCACTAAGAGAAGATGTTAGGATGCCTCACAAAGATGAAATAATGCAGCTTGTATATCCTGTAGTTTTTCCTCCATTTAGAGTTCTTTCTTATATTTAGAAAGGGCAGATATCGTAGGACTTGGAAATTATCATTTATAAAGCTTTTAGAAAGCTTATACAACGAGAGTTAGATCTAGGTATATTGTCATTTGCATAATATTTCTTGAGCCATAAGTCATTCAAATTTTCTAACACTCTGTCAGCTAAAAAAAAAAAAAATCTGTATTTTTATTTTATTTTTTTCATCATGGTAAGTATACTCGTTAATCCCCATCACCTATTTCACACATCCCTCCATCCACCTCCCCTCTGGTAACCATCAGTTCATTCTCTATAATTAAGAGTCTGTTTTTTTGGTTTGTCTCTCTGCCCCCCCCTCTTTTTTTTTTCCTTTGCTCATTTCTTTTGTTTCCACATATGAATGAAACTATATGGTATTTGTCTTTCTCTGACTGAATTATTTCACTTAGCATTGTACTCTCTAACTCTATCCATGTTGTTGCAAATGGGAAGATTTTGTTCTTTTTTATGGATGAATAATATTCCATGATCAATCGATCGATCGATCGATCCATCCATCCATCCATTTATCTATCTGTCTACCTCACATCTTCCTTTTCCAATCATCAGTTCATCAACTGATGGACACTTGGGCTGCTTCCATAGTTTGGCTGTTGTAAATGATACTACAATAAACATAGGGGTGTATGTATCCCTTTGAATTACTGTTTTTATATTTTTGGGGTAAATACCTAGTAGTACAATTACTGGATCATAGGATAGTTCTCTTTTTAAGTGTTTGAGAAACCTCCATACTGTTTTCTTGCAGTGACTGCACCAGTTTGCATTCCTACCAATAGTGTACCAGGGTTTCTTTTTCTCCACATCTTCACCAACACTCGTTTCTTGTATTGTTGATTTTAGCCATTCTGACAGGTGGGAGGTGATATCTCATTGTACTTTTGATTTGAATTTCCTGGTGATGAGTGATGTTGAGCATCTTTTCATATGTCTGTTGGGCATCTAGATGTATGTCTTTGGAGAAATGTCTATTCATGTCTTCTGCCCATTTTTAATTATATTATTTATTTTTTGGGTGTTGAGTTTTACAAGTTCTTTATATATTTTGGATGCTAACCCTTTACTGGGTATGTCATTTGCAAATTATCTTCTCCCATTCCATAGGTTGCCTTTTAGTTCTGTTGATTGTTTCCTTTGCTGTGGAGAAGCTTTTTACTTTGATGTAGTCCCAATTGTTTATTTTTCTTTTTATTTCCCTTGCCTCAGGAGACATATCTAGAAAAATGTTGCTGCTGCCAATGTCGGAGAAATTGCTGCCTGTGCTCTCTTCAAGGATTTTAATGGTTTCTGGTCTCACATTTAGGTCTTTAATACATTTTGAATTTATTTGTTGTGTATGGTGAAAGAAAGTGGTCCAGTTTCATTCTTTTGCATGTTGTTGTCTAATTTTCCCAACACCATTTGTTGAAGAGATGGTTTTTTCCCCATTCTATATCCATTCCTCTGTTGTCAAAGATTAATTGACCATATAATAGTAGGTTTATTTCTGGGTTTTTTATTCTATTCCATTGATCTATGTGTCTCTTTTTATGCCAGTACCATACTGGTTTATTGTTGTTCTTGTTGTCTTAAGTAGACTTGGTGTCCAGTGTGGAGCCCAGCGCAGGGCTCAAACTCAAGACCCTGAGATCAAGACCTGAATTGAGATCAAGAGTCAGATGCTTAATCAACTGAGCTACCCAGTTGCCCCAGTACCATACTGTTTTAATTACTACTGCTTTGTAATATAACTTAAAGTCTGGGAATTGTGATACCTCTAGTTTTGTTTTTTAATTCTGTTTTAATTTATATTACTCTGAGACCTTAGGATCTATATTTTGGGTGTGGTAAGGCATTGATTTTTACATCCAAGGCATCAGCTCCTTGATTTATTTTTTAGCTCATTTATTTTTTAGGTATGCATAGCAATTAGGAGATTCCAAGCTGCATAGAAAATTCCCCAGAACACAAATCTACAAAGTTCAAGTTAATAATGTACATTGTGAGGATACATGCATATAAAGAAGCAGTATGGTTATTTACTCACCACATTTATTTATTTATTTGACAATTAGTTCTTGAGCATCTATTATGTGCCAGGTACTATTAAGCATATTGCAGAAACATCTGAAAGCAACAACAATCAAAACAAGCTCCCTGTCTTTTTGGAAGAGAGAGGTAAGTACATAAGCAGATGCATAAATAAGGTTATTTCAGAGTGTGATGAGTGGTATGAAAGATATTAGAGAGGGTGACTAGAAAGGGAGAGGAAAAAAAAAAAGAGAAAGAAAGGAGAGTTATTTTCAGTAGGGTTTAGGTCAGACTTCTTTGGAGAGACGACATTTGAACTAACTGATTAATGAGATGGGTCTAATATGTGAAGATTTCGGCAAGAGTGTTCCAGGCAAAGGGAACACTTAGTTATGCTAGTAAAATAAAAATGACCTTATCTTGATCAGGAGTATGAAGAAGCCCTTTCTTCACTGTAGTCTGAACAGAATGGGGGAAGAAAATCTTAACAGGAGATGAAATTAGTGGGGTAGGAGGAACCGTATTTTGAAGTCTCCTGAGCTGTGATAAGGTCTTTGGATTTATTTCTAATCATAAGAATATCTTAATTCTCTGGAACCTCATAGATAGGTAGATAGATAATTCAACTTCAGTTAATTAAAACAAACAGGAAATATGGAACAAAACTGCTTTAAAAAAAACCTTTCTTTCACAGTCACTAGCCTCAATATTATCAATGGCCAATGAACTGTGACTCCTTCATATCTTTAAAATTTGTCATGTATTCTGACAATTATTTCTCTACCTTGCCAAATGCAGCACCAAATGCTTCACTGTTTCTCTTACACATTAATAAAATATAAAACATCTGGACAACTTTTTCTCTTGGATTCTTGGCTCCAGTATTATTCATTGTTGAATAGTGTTGACTAAAAAATATATCACCTGAAATCTACAGTAGGAGCCAACAGTATCCAACACTATGCTCATAAGCTGTTTAGGGTATTCAAATACATTGTCCTAAAATCATGGCTCCCTTCCTGCCCAAATGAGGACATATGGTTCATAATAGTTATTGATAATTGGATGCTGAACTATGGGTTATTGTTTTTTCTTATTCATTAAGCACTTATTATAGCTAAATATATCTGATAAAATACAACTTTTAGAGAACCATAACTTAGAAGAAAAAAACATAATTTGCATAATAAAGGTATTACAAATTTAAGTTAAGTAGAAAAGTATGTGAAAAATTACATAATAAAAATATCTACAAATTTTTTGAGGACAGAGAATAAATATCTCTGATACTGAAAGAAAAATTGGAGAGCCTTTAGCCTCAGGATTCCAGAAAAGTTGGATTTGTTTCTATCTCTGTCCCCTTTTCCAATGAGGATGTTGGAGCCCTTTCAGAAACACACGTAACCTCCTCCCCCACCCCCGCCCACACACACATGCCTTAGGAGCTAAAATACTAGACTGGGCCATTGGCCAAACAGAACCCAACCTACTCTTAGTTTGAAATTTCTAAAAATTTAAACAGATCAAACTAGAAAAGTATTATCAAGGTTTTTGTTGTGTTTGTTTTTAAGCTATATTTCAGCAGGTAACAAGTAAGGACTAAAACTTAAACATGTTCATAATAGTAGTATATATAAAGTGTCTTTCAGAGAGTACTTGCTCAATAAATATTTGAATATATAAGGAAATATATTTTAGTTGTTAAGCTGCTAAGACCTCCCCAATCCAGTCGGTCCCTTGCCTGCCTTTTGTAATGCCAAATTATACTCGTGGTTGTATTGATCAACACCTGTTCATTGTAGTTCTTGCCTAACTACAAAGTCCTTACCTACATTTTTTGTCTGTCTTCTTGATACTGACTTCTATTTGAATTTATTCATATTCACTATTAATGGGCTGGTTTAACTGACCATTCAGGTTTTTGAGACATGCTCTTATTTCATACTCTTCTGTGGCCAACATGCAACAAACACAGGTCTAGTGAACAGATTTTATAATGTGTTTCCTGTTTGGTTACTAGATGGTTTGGGGTTGGTTCTGTTTTTGCTAGATTCTTGTCATGCCAGGGTTAATTGAGGGTACTGTGCAAATAACCTTGAAGTAAAAGATGTACCTAGGTCCTTTTACCCAAAATGAACACTTAAAAAACATTATTATTTTGATTCATTAATTACAATATTTTTTTCAAGCAATTGTTAATTAGACTGCCTTTAAGATTTTATTCCTTTCTGTAAAAAATTTAGTTGAGCTTATGTAATATATGTAATTCTAATAGAAAATAAAGAGTTTTATTCTGTAATTATTATTTCCTCTGCCATTTTAATAAAAATGTTTCACCAGGGCACTTGTATTTATGGCAATCCTAATGATAGCACTTAATAACCATTACTGTAAGTAGTCTGCTATATATTAATATTCACTCATAGGTTGTGAGCATCTTTTTTTTTAAGATTTTATCTATTTATTTGACAGAGAGAGACACAGTGAGAGAGGGAACACAAGCAGGGGGAGTGAGAGAGGGAGAAGCAGGCTTCCCGCTGCACGGGGAGCCCAATGCGGGGCTCGATCCCAGGACCCTGGGATCATGACCTGAGCCGAAGACAGACTCTTAACGACTGAGCCACTCAGGTGCCCCAGACTGTGAGCATCTTAATGGTCTTCAGCATTTGTCCATTCTAGTTGTGCCAATACAGAGCCTTGTGTTTTTCTGGAACATAAAATGTGCTCAGTAAATGTTGGTTGAAGACATGGATGAATGAGAAAACCATATTAAAACTTCCATCAACATTGGAGGAAAGTTACATGGCATTCTATTCTTTAAAAATAATGAATACTTTTTTCAGAACTTCAAGGACAATAACTTTAATCCTTTCTAAAGATAAGGCAATATATTGCTTTCTAATCTTTCATAAATACTTAAATTTTCAACTATTCATTACGTCTTTGTCAATGTCTCCACTAATATTTTAATTCTCTTAGGATTTTCTGATAAATACTGTCTGGTCTTCTGGATTTATTCTAATTTTCCCACCTGGCTTCATAGTTTAATTCTTTGAGAATTTTGACTTTGCCAATTATATATTCAGATTTTTCTTAAAATACACCTTGGGCATAAAAATTTCTATATTTTATATTACCCTAAAATAAAAGACACATATGCAATAAATTTCTAAGTCAGTTCTCACCATTTTTCTGTGATGCATTAGGGCATAAATAAAATACCATTTATTATTATTTCTAGTATATGATTATCCTTTATGTAATGCTGTGAAAATTCTGAGCATTTATTTTCTTTATTAATTTATTTTTTTGACTTTTTATTATGTATTTTTATATTTTTCTTCCAAGTTTTTATTTAAATTCAAGTTAGTTAATATACAGTGCAATATTAGTTTCTGGTGTAGAATTTAGTGATTCAGCATTTCCATATAACAGCTGGTGGTCATCACAAGTGCCCTCCTTCATCTCCATCACCTATTTAACCCATCTGCCTGCCCACCTCCCCTCTGGTAACTGTCACTTTGTTCTCTATTGTGTAGAATCTTTCTTGATCTTCCTCTTTTTTTCCCCTTCTTATGTTCATTTATTTTGTTTCTTAAATTCCACATGAGTGAAATCATACGGCATTTTGTCTTTCTCTGACAGATTTATTTCACTTAGCATAACACTCTCTAGCTCCATCCATGTTGTTGCAAATGACAAGATTTCATTATTTTTATGGCTAAGTAATATTCCATATTAAATATAATTTTAATACTAGATAGTATTTTGGGTGTGTGTACCACTTCTTTATCCATCAGCTGATGGACATTTGGGCTCTTTCCATAATTTGGGTATTGTAGATACTGATGTTATAAACATTGTGGTGCATGTATCCTTTCGAATTATTATTTTTGTCTCCTTTGGGTAAATGCCTAGCAGTGCAGTTGCTGGATCTAAGGTAGTTCTATTTTTAACATTTTGAAGAGTCTTCATACTGCTTTCCAGAATGGCTGCACCAGTTTGCATTCCCACCAATAGTGCAGGAGGGTTCCTCATTCTCCACATCCTCACGAGCACCTGTTGTTTCTTTTATTGTTGATTTTAGCCATTCTGAGAGGTGTGAGGTGATAGCTTATTGAGGTTTTGATTTGTATCTTCCTGATGATGAAAAATGTTGAGCATCTTTTCATGTGTCTGTTAGCTATCTGGATATCTTCCTTGGAAAAATATCCGTTTATGTCTTCTGCTCATTTTTAATTGGATTATTTATTTTGGGGGGTATTGAGTTTGATAAGTTCTCTATGTATTTTGGATGCTAACCCTTTATCAGATATGTCATTTGCAAATATCTTCTCCTATTCCATAGGTTGCTTTTTAGTTTTGTTGATTGTTTCCTTTGCTGTGCAGAAGCTTTTTATTTTGATGTACTCCCAATAGCTTTTTTTTCCTTTTGTTTCCCTTACCTCAGGAGACCTATCTAGTAAGAACTTGCCATATCTGATGTCATAGGGGTTATTGCCTGTGTTCTCCTCTAGGATTTTAAGTCTCACATTTAGGATTTTAATCCATTTTGAATTTATTTTGTGTATTTTGTGTATGGTATATAAGAAAGTGGTCTAGTTTCATTCTTTTGCATGTTGCTGTTTAGTTTTCACCATTTGTTGAAGGACTTTTTTTTTTCCCCATTGGATATTTTTTGTTGAAGATTAATTGACCGTAGAGTTGTGGGTTCATTTCTGGGTTTTCTATTCTGTTCTTTTGATCTATGTGTCTATTTTTGTACTTGCCATACTGTCCTGATTACTACAGCTCTGTAATATAACTCAAAGTCTGGAAGTGTGATGCCTCCAACTTTGCTTTTCTTTTTCAAGAATGCTTTGCCTAGGGGCGCCTGGGTGGCTTAGTTGGTAAGCGTCTGCCTTCGGCTCAGGTCATGATCCCAGGGTCCTGGGATCAAGCCCCGCATCGGGCTCCCTGCTCGGTGGGAAGCCTGCTTATCTCTCTCCCACTCCCCCTGCTTGTGTTCCCTCTCTTACTGTGTCTCTCTCTCTGTTAAATAAATAAAATCTTAAAAAAAAAAAAAATGCTTTGCCTATCCGGGATCTTCTATGGTTCCATACAAATTGTAGGATTGTTTGTGCTAGTTCCGTAAAAAATGCTGTTGGCATTTTGATAGAGATTGCATTAAATGTGTAGTATACTTGCTTTAGGTAGTACAGACATTTTAACAATATGTGTTCTAATCCAGGAGCATGGAATGTTTTTCCCTTTCTCTATGTCATCTTTGATTTCTTTTGTAAGTTGTTTTATAGTTTTCAGAGTACAGATCTTTTACCTCTTTGGTTAGGTTTATTCTTCTTCATTTCTCTTTCTGCTGCTTCATTATTGGTGTATAGAAATGCAACAGATTTCTGTATGTTGATTTTGTATCCTGTGACTTTACTGAATTTGTATATCAATTCTAGCAATTTTTTGGTGGATTCTTTTGGGTTTTCTGTATAAAGTATCATGTCATCTGCAAAGAGTGTAAGTTTGACTTCTTTCTTACTGATTTGGATGCCTTTTATTTCTTTGTGTTTTCTGATTGCTGTGACTAGAACTTCCAGTACTATCATGAATATTAATGGTGAGAGTGGACCTGCCTGTCTTGTTCCTTTCCTCATTAATTTTAAATTTTATTCTATATTTTGTACTTTTACCTATTTCTGTTTTCTTGATTCCTAAATGTCACAAACACGGGTTTGTATATTTTTGGGTTTTTAAAACACTCTTCTTCAAGTTGTTCTCTATCACTTTGTGTATAGGAACATAATTTACACCTTTGTACAATGATGTAATTTTGAGCACTTAAGTGGCATGCAATAGGTATCTCTTTCTTACTCTGACACTCTTCTGATTTCCTCAAAACAAACAAAAACAAAAACAGAGAAATCCAGAAAACTGGTGGAATTTATCTACCATCACGTGAGACTCTCAAGAATACCTTAATCCACAATAACCCATCTTGACCTTGAAGCACTTTTAAAGCTAAGAAAGAGATTTTTTTTTTTATATATATATTCCTTTCTTGCTGTTGCTTTGTATTATCATGACAGCTAATAGGCTTATATTTTTTTGTTCACCCTTTTCCTGTTCCATTTTGTACAATTAAAACTCATGTCTATCAAAATAATAAAATTCTAATATTGACAGTTCCAACTCCTGGAATGTTTTAGACTTTCCCCACTGAAGTATTTGAGTTTCTCTTTCATTATGTACATGAGGACAGGAGCAGTTTTTTACTCATTTACAACCATGACCTCCACGGCTAGCTCGGGTCTTGTTATGTATCAGGTGCTAAATAAAAGCTATTCAGTAATGTATACATCTGGATATTAATAAATTATATGATCATTAGAATTCTTGTTTTAATTTCAAGCATTTAATCAGGCTTGTAACTGTAAGATAACCAATCTGTAAGTAGCCTATTGCTGTATCTTCTATGATTTATCATCAATAAATATGAAAAAAAAATTTAAATTATATGATTTTTAGTTACTCTTTAAAATCTTTAATAGATTTAAAGGTCTGTGCTCCTTAGCAAGTCTATTATGAGTTTAGTGAATACTTTATCAAGGAAAAACAACAGCAGGGCATTCCTGGATTTATTTTTCCAGGAGAGAGGTTCTCTTTTAACTTCATTTGCTTCAGTTTGCAGATTTCAAATGTTCTGCCTTTTGTAGTCATTTTGTTTTATACTACAGAATGTTTTTTAGATTATTTCATGTAGACTTGCACTAAAATAACATTTATTTAAGAAGATAAGAGGGACTGATGAGACATGGATCAAATATAGTAAAGAATCATAATCAAACCTAGTTTGTTAAAAGTAAAAGTAAACAAAACACACATAAGTAAAATTTAATGTTCTCATACTCCCTGAACCTAATAAAGCTTTGAAAATGAGAACTAAAAAAATTAAGAAGTACAGAAGAATCAAAGTCAACTTTGTGAATGTTTAGAAATAAAGAATGTAAAAAATAAACTTGCGGTTAAGTGAAGAATGAAGATAAAATTTGTGTCCCCATGTAGAAGCAGTTGAAATTTTAAGTATGGTTAATTAAATGTGACTTTTTTTTCATAAGCCTATTCCAAATTTTATATTCTAAAAGAAGAATAAAATTGAACTGAAGTTGGAGAAAATCAGAGTCACAAAGCAATTACAATATATAAAAATATAGAATATTATCTCATATGAAGCAATATATATAAAATTAATAATATAATGAAAAATTATACAGTATAATCTAGTAACTCATTTAAGAATAAGTACAGTGGTACACCACAGAGTTTTAAAAACAAAGATCTTTGTTATGTACCTATAGAGTTTGAAACTCAAAGTGAAACATTCTGCACATTTCATATTTTCTGCATCTTCATGCTTACTAAAATACCACCTCTCCACTAGGAAGATAATGTATAAATGTAGAAACACATTCCTTTTTCAAAATTCTAAGTCATAGAGCTGGTTGGTTTGTTTGTATCTTTAACTTTGCTTTCGTTGAAAAAAACTGACTTTTCCAACAATAATAAAAATATGTGGATGGGGTTATGTTTCAAGCACAAAATGCTAATATTTGACTGCATTTCTTAAATTCTCCTTTCTCCCCCCAATGCTTTAAAATAGCAACATTGAATTTAATTCTGTAGCTTGATATTATAAATACATGCTCGTTTAGCAGTTCAAAAGACATAGAAGGTTCTGAAAAAAAAAAAAATCTATATACTGTTTTCATCCCACTTCCAACCCACCCATTCTCCCTCTCCAACCTACCTTTCTAATGCTATTAATTGCTGATTCTATATGTTTCTTTGATTATATAAACATTTATGCACACAATATTTAATTGATATTATATGCCTCTTTTCCAGCAATAATATGTTATACACAATTAGAAATAAACATTTATTGCCATGGCAATAGTTACAATGAAAGTCTGTATTTTCAACTCAAAGAACAGTTTCCCAGTTGCATTCCCAGTAGTTCCTCAGAAACAGCCAGTAAGAGTACTTACAATTTATTACTTCTGCATAAATGACTGCTTCTGTTAGGGAACATAAAATATAATATATTGAAATAATAGGTATGCTGGAGCATTGAAGAAAGTTTTAGGCCAAAACTTAAAATCACAAAGGCAGAAAATAGAAAAATTAAAGCTTAGCTACCAAGGTTATCAACATTGCATGTATTATAAAATGAAGTTCAACCTGAAGATGTTGAATTGCTGAGCAATTGCATATGCAGGTCTTCCAAATTCAAAGTAACTATATAAAGACAAATCAGCATTTCTTTAAAAAGGTACATAATTTGTAATTTAGATTTTTAAACAATAAAATGTTTTTTGTAGTTTTTTTTTAAAGATTTTATTTATTTATTTATTTGAGAGAGAGAGAGAGAAACAGCACGAGAGGGGAGAGGGTCAGAGGGAGAAGCAGGCTCCCTGCTGAGCCGGGAGCCTGATGTGGGACTCGATCCCAGGACTCCGGGACCATGACCTGAGCCGAAGGCAGTCGCTTAACCAACTGAGCCACCCAGGCACCCTGTTTTTCGTAGATATTAACATAAATTTTTTTAATGTAGCAAGTACATGGAAAATTAATACAATTTCCAGCAGTTCCTATTATTTCTTTTAACATTTTAGAATTTCAAAATAGCAGTCATGCAGAATAGGGGAAATCTAGTTAAGATTTAAATGTTTTGAAATGAATAAACGTTGAAAAATTGTTCAGGGTATACATACACGGAGATTTTATAAAATAATTATATATTGAGAAACTTATCATCCTATTGAAATGAATATCATCTTTGGAATAATAAAAATGATTAGTAATAACAAATATCTATTTTCCTGGTTCTATAACTCTAAATTGACTAAAGAAATAACATTGAGAATTCTTACTCCCAAACAGACTTTATGTTTCATAAGTCTTTAGGAAGCTCCTTATAGGAAGGGAGGATTCACTGAAAATTATAAAAGCAAAATACATATGCATACATAAATAAATATATAATTTATTGAATATATAATTGGTTGAATTTATATTTATTGAATACCATCTGCCAAGTATTAAGTGATATACAGGATAAGGTGAGGGACAAGGAAGGAGTCTAAGCTCTGGAATCTTATACAGGTAGTCAATATTAGGAGATATGGATAGAAATGAACAAAATATTCAAGGGTTTGAAATTTCTAATTTCCATGTAGTCCTCAGTCTAATGAAATGTTATTGATAATATCACATACCACTGGGGGATGTTATATGTATTTTTCTTTTCGACCTTTTTTATCTCTTTTTTGGCAGTTATTTGAAGGAAGAGGTCATGTCCCAAGAACATAATACAATAGTCTCTCATTGCTACAGAAACACTGTACAGTACATATAACAATAAAAATACATGTGACATATTTGGGAGTTGATTATTAAATCTTTTCAGTCTTTTTCTAAAAAGAAAAAAATACATGTGACATCAACTTGCCTTTTTTTACAGTTCTTCATATTCAGCATATTTTCTACCCAATCAGTTGGTACTTCCTCTTTCTAATAAACTCATTTTTGATAAGATGTGACAGATGAGATATGCTACCTATCCCAGGGAAATTTCTATTTTTAAAATAAAAGAAGCTCTTCAGTTTCCCGTTGCCCAAATTTTACAAGTTTCTATGTAGTAACCTTTCTCAACCAAATTTTGAAGTAACCCAAGAGTCATTCCTGTAAAAGAAACTTAACCAATGCATAAATAAATCACTCAAGGTGGATTTCAAGCTTTTGTACAGAAATAAATAAATAAATACATTAAATAAATGAACAAATGTAGAGGCAAGGCTCTTTTTTTTTTTTTAAGATTTTATTTATTTATTTGAGAGAGAGAATGAGAGACAGAGAGCATGAGAGGGAGGAGGGTCAGAGGGAGAAGCAGACTCCCTGCCAAGCAGGGAGCCCGATGCAGGACTCGATCCCGGGACTCCAGGATCATGACCTGAGCCGAAGGCAGTCGCTTAACCAACTGAGCCACCCAGGCGCCCGAGGCAAGGCTCTTTACAAAATCCCTCAAATCAAGCCTGTGAAATCCTGGCTACTCTACGAACTGATAGGGTCAGTCTATCTTGTTTTCTTCTAAGAGGGAGGTCACAAAAAAGGGCATTCTATAACCAATGAACCCAAGCTTGCTAAACAGAGCCTAATCAAAGTTCAAATCTACCAAAAAAGTAGTTAGAGAAGAATGGGAAAAATTAATGACAGGTCTTCAATACTGAATTTGTTCATTTTGTGTCCGTTTAACTCCTTAGTTTTTTGGTTTTGTTTTTGTTATTTTTTTTTCAGTTTCTTGCATATGGTCCCATTTATCAATCATTGAGAATCCACAGCATTTAAAGTTCCATGTCATATATTGGTGAGCACAGCAGATAGTCCCTGCCCTCAAGGAGTTCACAGGTTAGTACAAAGTAGTAAGAAAGAAATGTACTTAGAAGCCAATTCGCCAAATGTAATGATAGGAGTATAGATCGAGGTTATCAAACCTAGTGTGATTTATTTGGTGCTTAATTTATTTATTTTTATTTTTATTGTTATGTTAATCACCATACATTACATCATTAGTTTTTGGTGTAGTGTTCCATGATTCATTGTTTGTGTGCGGTCAACGTGATAACCATTACACTACAGAAACATGATTCATTGTTTGTGTATAACACCCAGTGCTCCATGAAGAGTGTGCCCTCTTTAATATACAATGGAATATTATGCAGCCATCAAAAGGAATGAGATCTTGCCATTTGCAATGACGTGGATGGAACTGGAGGGTGTTATGCTGAGCAAAATAAGTCAACCAGAGAAAGACATGTATCATAGCCTCACTGATATTAATTAATTTTAAAGGAATATCAGTGCTTGAGTTTTTTTTTTTAAAAGGCAGTATTTGAACTAAGATTTGAATGCCTGTAGAATTTAGGTGAGTACAGAGTGGGCAGTATAAGGAAAAACAAGGAGGAAGAAAGTCCAGCAAGAAGTGAGCTATGAGATTTAAGATCTTAAAAATAAGAGAGAGCATGATGTATTCAAGAAATTCTGATATTTAGGAAGTACATGATAAGCCTTGAAGTTATTCAAGGTATAAAGAAGTCCTTGAAGAATGATGGAAGCCTACTCGCAAGGACACACAAGAGTCAGCAGTTTGAAGGGCCCCCACTGGCCAAATCTGAGGCAATTTTGGTAACAGAATACATAAGTATAAGGGATTATAACTATAAAATAATATTTCATGACTCCATTATTATATACAAATGAAAGAAAACTTTCTTGAAGTCTAATTTCAAATAATAAATGTAGAAAGCATGATGAAATTAGAAAAATCACTATTTAAAAAGTGCCATAGCAATACTTAGGCAGGATTCATCAATGGATATTACATTTAATAAGAAAAAATATCATAATAATATATTTACATATTATCAAAGTATATCCTTGTAAGTTATCTATTAATTCAAAAAGAAAAAGAAGTCTGACAACAGTTAATGCAGTGAAGTGAGCAGTGTGTTCATAACCTGCAATGGGACAAATCAGTATTATATGCCTCTTGATATGGTATCCCTTGAGGGATACAACATCACTTCTATGCTATTTCTGCAAAAAATCCTTAATCTATATCAAATCATTATGACATCTCATGGGAATCCAAAATGAGGGACATTGTACGAAATGACTTATCTATACTCTGTAAAGTATTGAGATCATGAAGGATACCTAAGAAAATGTTCCAGATTAAAGGAGAATGATGAGACATGAAACCTATTTATCAGATGTGATTCTGGATTAAATTCTGACTAGATCATTATTCTCTTTTCTTTTTGGTATTTGAGATTTATATTGCATCGTTGTTAATTTCCTGAGTTTGATAGTTATATTTTGTTATATAAGAATGTCATTGCTTTTAGAAAACTCATTTTGAAGTATATACAAGTAAAGTAAGATTATATTTAAAACCCATTTTCAAGTATTTCAGGGAAAATAGAATAATAAAGCAAATGTGTCAAAGGTTAACATTTGGAGAACCTGGAAAAGGAGTATATAGGAGGCTCCTGGCTGGCAGTTGGAGCATGTGACTCTTGATTTCAAGATTGTGAGTTCAAGCCCCACATTGGGTGTGGAGCCTACTTAGAAAAAAAAAGAAAAAAGATTATACAGGAAATCTTAGGGCTATTTTTGTTTTGCTATTTTGTAACTCTAAAACTATTTAGAAATTATGGCTACTGTTTAAAATTTAAAGAGAGGGCGGGCGCCTGGGTGGCTCAGTTGGTTAAGCGACTGCCTTCGGCTCAGGTCATGATCCCGGAGTCCTGGGATCGAGTCCCACATCGGGCTCCCGGCTCGGTGGGGAGCCTGCTTCTCCCTCTGACCCTATCCCCTCTCATGCTGTTTCTCTCTCTCTCTCTCAAATAAATAAAATCTTTAAAAAAAATAAAAATAAAATTTAAAGAGAGGGGCACCTGGGTGACTCAGTTGGTTAAGCGACTGCCTTCAGCTCAGGTCACGATCCTGGAGTCCCAGGATCGAAGTCCTGCATCGGGCTCCCTGCACAGCAGGAAGTCTGCTTCTCCCTCTGACCCTCCTCCCTCTCATGCTCGCTATCATTCTCTCTCTCAATAAATAAATAAAAATCTTTTAAAATTTTTTTTTTAAAAATTAGAGAGAGAGAGAGAGAGAAGCAAACCATAAGAGACTCTGAACTATAGAGAACAAACAGGGTTGATGGAGGGAGGTGGGGTGGGGGATAGGCTAGATGGGTGATGGGTACTAAGGAGGGCACTTGTGATGAGCACTGGGTGTTATATGTAAGTGATGAATCACTAAATAAAAAATAAAAAATAAATATAAATAAATAAATGAAATGAACATCAGCTCTAAGCTTAAATTAATGCCTTTTAAGTCACTTGCAGTGCCAAATTTTTGTTATTTTCTATTAGAGGAAAATGGAATATTCATTACCTATTAAAAATTCTGCAATTCCTTATTTCCCTTTTGCTGCCTATTTTTTATTTTCCTGTTTTTTAATTGAAGTATCGTTGGCATGCAATATTATATTAGTTTCAGGTTACAACCAAAGTGATTTATCATTTAATGTATTACAAAATGCTCACTACAAGTGTAGTTGCCATCTGTCACCATACAAAGTTATTACAGTATTATTTTTTTTTAAAGGTTTTATTTATTTATACCTGACAGAGAGAGAGAGAGAGAGAGAGAGGCAGAAGGAGATGCAGGCTCCCTGCCGAGCAGAGAGCCCAATGCGGGACTCAATCCCAGGACCCCAGGATCACGACCTGAGCCAAAGGCAGATGCTTAACCGACTGAGCCACTCAGGTGCCCCATTATTACAGTATTATTGACTATATTCCCTTTGCTGTATTTTTCATTTCCATAACTTATTTTTCATTTTTATTTATTTTTATTTTTGTTTTTATATTTTTATTTTCAAGTTTTTACTTAAATTCCAGTTAGTTAACATACATGGTAAAATTGGTTTCAGATGTAGAATTTAGTGATTCACCACTTACATATAACACCCAGTGCTCATCACAACAAGTGCCCTCCTTAATACCCATCACCCATCTAGCCCATCTCCCCACCCACCTCCCTCCATTAACCCTCAGTTTGTTCTCTATAGTTAAGAGTCTCTTATGGTTTGCTTCCCTCTCTTTTTTCTCCCCTCCCCCACGTTCATCTGCTTTGTTTCTTAAAATCCACATATGAGTGAGATCATATGGTATTTGTCTTTCTCTGACTGACTTATTTCACTTAGCGTATAATACACTCTAGCGCCATCCACGTCATTGCAAATGGCAAGATTTCATTCTTTTTGATGGCTGAGTAATATTCCTCTGTGTGTGTTTGTGAGTGTGTGTGTGTGTGTGTGTATCACTTTTTTATCCGTTCATCAGTTGATGGACATTTGGGCTCTTTCCATAATTTGGCTATTGTTGATAATGCTGCTATAAACATTGGGGTACATGGGCCCCTTCGAATCAATATTTTTGTATCTTTTGGTTAAATACCTAGTAGTGCAATTGCTGGGTCATAGGGTAGTTCTACTTTTAACTTTTTGAGGAGCCACCATACTGTTTTCCAGAGTGGCTGCACCAGTTTTCATTCCCATCAATAGTGTAAGAGGGTTCCCCTTTTTCCACATTCTCGCCAGCATCTGTTGTTTCCTGTGTTGTTACTTTTAGGCATTCCGACAGTATGAGGTAGTATCTTATCATGGTTTTGATTTGCATTTGCCTGATGATGAGTGATGTTGAGCATCTTTTCATGTGTCTGTTGGCCATCTAGATATCTTTAGAAGAATGTCTATTCATGTCTTCTGCCCATTTCTTAACTGGATTATTTATCTTTTAGGGGTTGAGTTTGAGAAGTTCTTTAAAGATTTTTGATACTAACCCTTTATTGGCTATGTCATTTGCAAATATCTTCTCCCATTCCATTGGCTGTCTTTTAGTTTTGTTGACTGTTTCCTTCACTGTGCAGAAGCTATTTATCTTGATGAAGTTCTAATAGTTCTTTTTGCTTTTGTTTCCCTTGCTTCTGGAGACATGTCTAGTAAGAAGTTGCTATGGCTGAAGTCAAAGAGGCTGCTACCTATTTTCTCCTCTAGGATTTTGATGGTATCCTATCTCACATTTAGGTCTTTCATCCATTTTAAATTTATTTTTGTGTGTGGTATGAGAAAGCTATCTAGTTTCATTTTTCTGCATGTTGCTGTCCAGTTTTCCCAACACCATTTATTGAAAAGACTGTCTTTCCCCCATTGTATATTCTTGTGTTTTTTTTGTGGTAGATTAATTGACTGTATAAGCATGATGTATTTCTGGGCTCTCTATTGTGTTCTGTTCATATATGTGTCTATCTCTGTGCCATTACCATACTCTTTTGATTACTGTAGCTTTGTAGTATATCTTGAAATCTGGATTATGATACTCTCAGCTTTGTTCTTCTTTCTCAAGATTGCCTTGGCTATTTGGGGTCTTTTGTGGTTTCATACAAATTTTAGGATTATTTGTTCTAGTTCTGTGAAAACAATATTGGTATTTCAAGAGGATTGCATTGAATCTGTAGGTTGCTTTGGGTAGTATGGATATTTTAATAATATTAATTCTTCTAATCCATGAGTATAATGTATCTTTTCACTTATTTTTGTTGTCTTCAGTTTCCTTCATTGATCTCTTATAGTTTTCAGAGTACATGTCTTTCACCTCCTTGGTGAAGTTTATTCCTAGATATTTTATTCTTCTTGATGCAGTTATAAATGAGGTTGTTTTAGTTTTTCTGCTAGTTCATTATTAGTAAATAGAAACACAACAGATTTCTGTGTATTTTTTATCTTATTTTCTGCATCACTGCTTTATGAATAAAAAAAGTATAAAATTTTCATGGAGAGAATGTAATAAATGACATATTTCACATATATGTCCTACATATTTTACATATACATTATATTCATAATTATATGTATTATATATACATGTATACATTATGTGTCCACAATTGTGTCCAAAATTATTGTACACACACATATACAGATACAGATTTCTTAGCCAAGGGAGAAGGGAGAAATCTAAAAGGATGCCTAATTCAGATAAATATGTAGTTAATGATAACAGGAAATAATGGATATATAATTATAATTGATTTTGAAAAGAGAGAATAGAAAAAAGAGTCAAGAATAAAAGGCCTTTGTGACTTCCGTCATTAATGAGCTAAGTTCCATTTTAAAGTAAAACAGATCTTAGAGACCACATCTTGATTTTCTATGCCCATTTGAATAGGGAAATAACCTCTTTTGAAAATCAGTAGTACTCTTACATTGCTCTTCCCCTTTAATACAACAGTATTTTTAGAATAAGAATTCTAGAATTTATACTCGAAGTATTAGACTACAATTTAATATGTCCGAAGTGCAAGTTCAGGAAGATAAGAATGTACCATCTTATAGACTGCTAACCCCCTCTGTAGGAATAGAAGACTCTGTCAAAGATACTTTATCTTCTGTATGTCTAGTGTACTACTTTTCCAGACCAATTGAATATTGTGAGAACTTAAGAAGAATAGAAAAGAAAGAGGTGTAGAAGTTTTTTCTGAGACATGTACATTGTTTTAAATGCCTACATTTCTCTGAGTTACCGCATATAAATTGCTAACTGCTATTTTAATCTGAGCTTGAACTACATATGAAAAATAACATCTTTTAAAAAGGAACTGAATTAATGTAATTGAGTGTATATGTGTGTGCACGCATACATTTATGTGTACTGAGTATCTTTGATTTAGTATAAGATAAAATGATTCATAACAGTAATTTTTTGCCACTTAATGTCAATCATGAACTCATATTTGGATATAATCTTGAAAAATAATAACTCAGGCCATGTTGAAGACAAAGATAGATAGATAGATAATAGATACAGACATTGACATATTCTTTCACATTGAAATAATTTATCCAAACTTCAGAGGGTTTAAAAAATTGTGAAAATATAGTATGTTCAATAACATAGTCAAAGAATGTCATCTAAAAATTAAAATAACTTATATAGTGATTAATGTATACAAAAATCTAGTGAAGACATTATGTCTTGCCTTGCAGGAAAACAGAAAAACAATGATCCATAGTTTCAATTGCTTCCATTCTTGTAGAATAAAGATATAGCATAAGTACATATGCACACATGCACAAACACACCCCAGGTTGATTTGGGGTCCTTAAATTTATATAATAATGCTTAGCAATTTTTATCTCCATTAATGCATATCACTTAACCACATCACTTATAAGCCATATTCATATCCCTTTAAGTAAGTGGACAGAAATGATCAAATGAAGGAAATAGTTAAGCCTGGTGGGGGGGAGTAGGGAAGGGAGACCTCAGATTTTCTTTTGGGTTGTAGACTAAAAGAAAACATTAATTATAGGATTGCAAAAAATAAAAACATAGTGTGAGTAGGCATTATCTTTAATGAATTAATTGCTTGAACAGTAAGTGTAGTATTCAGCCCTGATGCATTGGCAAATGGTTTGAATAAGCACTGAGGAAACTAAATGGAAGGCAACCTGAAAAGAATACAGGAACTCTGAGCCACAAACACCTGTTAACTACTCTGAGCATCTTCAGTGCTGATTATGTCATTTCATTTGGCACCCTTTGAATGAATGTCATTGAAATTGTTTCCTGCCTGGCGGTCTAGTTAAATGTGTGTACTGTGTTTTCTATCCCAATTAAAAGCAAAAAAAAATTGGTGGCATTTTTATACCCTTATGGAACACTTCCTTTTTTTTTACTTAAATACCTAAAATTGAATCCTGCCTTTCTCTAATCAAAGAAACCTCAAATACAGTATCTCAGGCTAACACCTTTACTTCCTTTTCTCCTTTGACCACCTGCCTGACCTATTTTCTTATTATTGACTTGTTATTCAGTTAAGGATGATTGTTAGCAGTGAAGCCCAGGAACACTTGGTTCTATTTTAAACAAAAGCCTACTGTTGAATTCAGTGTCAGAGCTGAGGTTTATAGCATTGAAGAATTGCCTTGATAAATGGCCCTGACATTACAGTTTCCAAGACTCCACCTTCAATGTCATCACAACACAGCGTAAGTGTTAAAGTATGGCCGCTGCTGCCTCCCCAAAACATATTAACTTGATGCTTACTCTATCTCTGGATCCCAAAGGCACAATAAATGGAGAAAATAACACATTTACAAACTGATAAAACCCAGCAAAGCTAATAAAATCAGACACTTTATAGCTCGACTAATCGTGTCCTTTGAAGGGCATCAAATAACACATCATGTACTGCTCAGGGGGAAATCAAATTAGGTGCAGCAGTGTCCCTTCAGAACTAACACATTTGAATAGACAGAAGCTATTGTAGCTAATCAGCTTGTATTGTGGATGCTTTATCATTTATACAGTGTTTATGTTAAGTGGGCATTATGCAGTTTTTGTATGAAAAGGGACTAAAGTATTCCTTAAATTGTTGTTCAGTTTGCATTCTGAATCTTTTTGTTTTTTATTTTTGTTTTGATTTTTTTAATATATCTGTCATAATGTGGGGTACACCCCTGCAAACGGTGGTCAAAAGTCATTTAGCCTATAAAGAATTGACCAAGTTACTCAGTTTAGAGATACCCTGCCTCCCATTTTCCCCTCTTCATATACCCAACTCCAAATGATCACCATATCAATGGCTTCGGAAAACATAAAGAAATGCTTGTAACAAATAGCGCCAAGTTTCCTGCCCCAGAATGTTTAGCTCTGTCTTAAGCCAAAGTCTATGAAGAAAAAGTGCCAATGTTCTTTCTTCTCCAAATTCTTGAATTCAGAGGGTTAGTATTCTTTTAGTTATGTGCCAATTCTCTTCCACCAAAGCTTTAAATTACATATAAAAATTTTAAAAATGTATTTTTGCAAGGAAGACAATTAAGAAACCCTAGCCTAGGTATTACTACTGGGAAGAGGTCATTACAGCCTGAAGTTATAAACAAATAAACAAAATCTTAGGGATAAAAAGGATGAGCCTAGAAATTAGAATATATGAATAATGCATGGACTTTACTTAGTAATAAATGTATCAGTGTTGGTTCATTAATTACAACACATTCCATACCAATGTAAGATGCTAATTAGAGGAGAAACTGGTGTGGCTTATATGGGAACTCTGTACTGTCTTTGTAATTTTTCTGTAAATCTTAATGTTGCTGTAATTTTTAAAATTATTTTTAAATGTCTGGGAACTATATTATTATAATATTTTATCATTTTCTGGCTCCAGATCTTTTCTGTGACTTTAAACCCAACAAAAACTCATACTTCTCATATATAAGGAAGATTATAAAGTAAGTGTAAACCAAGGAATTGCACAAATTCTCAATGAATGAATAATATGAAGCTCCTTCATAAAAATGCTTAATGATTGCTGTGCCTGGGTGACTCAGTTGGTTAAGCATTTGACTCTTGGTTTCAGCTGAGGTCATGATCTCAGGGTCATGGGATTAACCCCTGTGTTGGGCTCCACGTACAGTGTGGAGTCTGGTTGGGATTCTTTTTCTCCCTCTCCCTCTGCCCCTCCCCCTGCTCACACTCAAATAAATAAATAAATAAATAAATAAATAAATAAATAAATAAAATATTTTTTTAAATGCTTAATGATTATAAACACTATAAGCAAAAATTAATTGTATGTAAATTACTGCAAACTTGGACTCCAGAATAAATTTTAGCTTCTGTAATACTCTCTGATATGTTCATCACAGCAAGTGGCTGCTGACAAGCTTCAGTGATTTGGTCAGGTCTTCACAATTATTTTCTAAGCACCAGGCACTCTTGAGGACCTATATCTTACTATTGAGGTTAGGGAGCGAAGTGACTAAATCTCTCCATTCATTTTGTTTCCCTTTCTCCTTTCTTCCCTGTGCTTATGTTATGATTCAGAGCATTGAATGACTTGTTTATTACTGTAGAACTAGCAAATGACAGTATTGAGGTTGAGCTATTGCCTTTGAAATATCTTCATTCATGCATTTACTTATATAAGAAATATTTATCACCTATTCTCACCATCTGTTACAGGTCCTGAAGCTTAGATTCAAATACAAAAGTAAGGAGCAATTAAAAAATGATAAAATATATAGAAAATATGTAGTAATTTAAAAAGTGATACGTGTAAGAAGGGTGACAGGGAATATGAGTGGCAGAAAAAAACATTTTAGCGTCTGAGTAAACTGAGCTGGCTCAATAAAAATAAGACACACAAGACCAATATAAAAAAGAACCTTTTATTATTAAAGGCCTTGTATCTTTCATATCTATTTTTTTAATTTTTTTAAAGATTTTATTTAGTTAGAGAGCGTGCGCATGCACACACACAAGCGGGGGAGGGGCAAAAGGCGAGGGAGAGAAAGAAGCTTAAGCAGACTCCCCGCTGAGCACAGAGCCCTGTGCAGGGCTTGATCTCACAACCCTGAGATCATGACCTGAGCCAAAATCAAGAGTTGGACACTTAACTGACTGAGCCACCCAAGTGCCCCTTCTTTGTATTTAAAACATTTTCTTGCTATACCTACCTGCTTACTTTAGACAGCCCTGTCTATGTATTTTTAAATTTCAGAGGTGAAGTCACAGCAAATGGGATGGTCATTAGAATACATCTCTAGGCTAATAGAGACATAGCTGTATTATTCTTCATTTTTTTCTAGAACTTACATAACACCTTTATTTCAAGTAATAGACAACCTTCTTTGAATAAATTTTGTTTTTATGCTCCGAAACATTTTTCTGCCATAACCTTTTCTAGTTGCTAGATGGTAACATGAAATAAACACCTAAATTATTCAAAGCAAGAGTTGAATATTATTATTTAAAAGGTAGATGACCATTGGAGGAAAAGGGAGAGGAGAAAAATGGCAAGCAGCTCTTTAAATATATTTTTAAAGTATGTGAAAAGTATGTGAAAAGAAATATATGAATTAATTTGCAGAAGCCGGTTCCTGCTGGTATAAACAGCTCTGGAAAGCAATCAGATCTAGATCTGTTAGTATAAAAATTAAAAACAAAACAAAACAACAAACAAAAAATTAAAAACAAAAAACTCAGATGTTGCATTTGTGATCAATCAACTATCAGGTATTATGTTACTGAAGATTTTTGCCTCTGCTAGCTATACCACTAACCACAAATTTGGAATGCCACTATTTTTAACATGTGTGTGATTAGTCTAAGCAAGAATATGGTCCAGAAAGGGAAATAATTATTTTGGCATTGGTGATGCACTGATTTCACACATTTTTATTAATCTTCTTTCCCTGGAAGCATCATCCCCACTTCCTTACAATAACATACAAGAAAGAAAAGCAGAAACTTGATTCTAGGGTATAGGAAAATAAATTCCTCAACAGGAGATTCTTAAAATTATTATATTTCCCTCAAATAGAATTTTCACCACTTTACCATAAGGTCCATTATTTTCATTAAACTCTACTGAGAATCAGATATAAAAGCATCCATAAAATCCAAAGAATTATTAATACTAATATCTTTTTATTTATACTGCTAAGACAAATTGGGTTTATTTTCACACAAACATGTAATGGCTCTTCTCCCCTTGTAACTAAGGTTCATTGTTATCTCATTTCTCTTAGCAACTCAGTGGACATTACTTGGGGTTAAAATCAAGTCAATTAATCAGGATCTTCAGCTGGTTACAGAGAATAGAAGTTTTCGGCTTGCCAGAACACCTGCGCTACTCAAATGGTCTTGGCCCTTAATTGTTTCCAGGTGCAGCAATGCTCATTCTGGGTTGACACAGAATTGTGAATTTCTGTTGCCAGAGGATGCACTTCGGAAGTTGGAGTTAACTAGAAAGAGAATTAACCCTCAGTTATAAAAGGTATATGTGCTGCTTAATCATTAAAATGGAAATTTGCAGAATATTCTTTGATATTCTGTTAAGGAACAGACTTTTTTGTTGAGCTAACAGATCCTACCCTTGAAAACCTCAAAGATGTATGTACATGTGTTGGTGATAATTTTGTGAAGTTTACTCTATAAATATTGAGCACCCTCTATGTTTCAGGAACTTGAAATACAGCAAAACAAAGATCCTTCATGGAGGTTATATTCTACTGAGGGACATTTTCTTCATTCATTCCTTCCGCCCTTCTTTTCCTTTCCTCTCTTTCCTTTTTTCTTTCTGCCTACCTTCCATTCTTTCTTTCTCTTTCTCTCTATCTCTTTTTTTTTTTCCCTACTATAGAATGTCCTTAAGTAGGATAAACATCTCTTTGAGAGTCTAGTTCCCATGAAATAAGTGCACCTAGTTTTATGGTGGCTTTGGAGCTTGGATATGAGTGGATAGTCAGTTTGGTCTTGCTCTGCAGTCTAACTTATCTTCAGTTCAGAGTATCAGAAATTAAGAAACCCCACTTTGGAACCTGGTTTCTCCCATGTTTTCTTATCTGATTTTACCAGAAATAATGATCACACTCTGTTTTAATAGCCATCTTATATTTTTCTCCCAACCGATTAGGACATTGGGAGGAGGATGGATCATCGTTAACTACTCTAGCCTTCTCCCATTGTACTCCTTTTTTTTTTTTCTGGAAAATAGTAGCCAAATTATATTTATATTTCAGAGGGTCAAGATTTATACTCTTCCTCAATGAAGAATGTGCAATTCTTACCTCAAAGCAACAGATCACCAACAGAAACTTTGGAGGAATTTGGAGCTCAGTGTCCTATTTCCAGTTTTTACCTTGCTATGTGATATCACTAAGATGCATCCTCTGAGGGTAGGTAAAACAAGGAGAAGGAAGTATAGATCTAGGCAGTCATGGAGTCTGCATGATCAACATTCATGAGGAGGATTGCTGATAAAAGATTCTTGTTCTTTGCTCATCAATTTTTCTTTTATTTCTTGTTAGGTGAGTATGTGCTATCTAGCTTGTTTATAGCTAGGAAAAGATCAGAAACCTGGGAGTAAATCTTATCTCTGATTAAGCCAGAAACAGACATTGTAGGATTACTTCCCTTTTGGTTAAAGATCTTCATTTATGCTGTAACTGTTCTTCTATTTTAGCTAGTTCTGTGTGAATTAGGGTATGAGAAGGATGATGGTACAGGCAAATTACATCTCATTGTAAGGCTAAAAACAAATAAATTACTAACTTCTTTGGTATGAATCTATGATTATCTTAACTCTTTTGAATACTTCAAAAAATTGTTATTGTTTTTATTGTTATTGTTATTTTAAATAAGATGTCAAAGCTGACTGTGTATGAATTATTTTCCAAAGACCATGAAGCTGTTTCTCAGGCAGAGTAGTTTGTTATTTTTAATGTATTTTCTTCCTAGAGCATCTTACTTATTTTGAGTGTTTACTGCATTTTCAATTCTGAATAAGTTCATGTTTAACTTACACTGATTATTCTTTAGAGATTTAACCAAGTCATTTATATCTCTTTCTCCGCCTCATTTTATACTATGTCATTTCTCCATATTGGCTCTCTCCAAATTGTGTTTCACAGAAAACAAGTGTCTTGTAGCATATTAGCCACTTTTACTCCAAAAAGGAACTAATGTTTCACCAGAAATGATGTCCATTCTGGGTTTTCATAGATATCTGATATTTATTGCCTAATTGGCTAGGTCATTGGAAGGACAATGGGTAACACAAACACTGTTGGTTATATATTTAATATCCATCCTTCCTTCTATACTAACAGAACTCTGAATTTTCTCCAAATGTCCACTCTCATTTCCCAAATGAGTCAAACATATTTCAGAGAAGCTTACCCCAGATTAGTTTAACGCAGTAATGGTGGTCCCATTAGTCATCATTGTGTGATGAAATTCTGGAAGTGATGAATAAGGAGAAATGTACTCTTGCCTCTAAGACACAGAAGAAAAGATGGTCCCTTTGAATTTTGTCATATCTGAGTATCATTTTTACAATTGTGGCAAGTCTCAAACAGTTTTTTAAAATTTTGTGGTGATGGGTATTAAAGAGGGCATGTATTGAATGGAGCACTGGGTGTTATACGCAAACAATGAATCATGGAACACTACATCAAAAAAAATTAATTTTAAAAAATTTGTGTATTAATATAGGTGACTCTTTCAAGTATGATTGGCTGCAAAGAAGAACAAAAAAGTGGGGTGGAAACTTATAAGAAAAGTGAAGAAGGTGGAAGAACAAAATAGGGAAGCTAATGAGAAAGATCCAGTAGAGAAGGAAAATTAATGGTACAGAAGAGTTGGGGAGGAGTGCTGAAGTAATATCCTTGAACAAGTAAGAATGGATAAGAGATAAGGATCAAATAGAGAGATGGATTTAGATAGGAGCACAGATAATCCATGCGTGTTGTCAGGTTACATAGGGCATTACAGGTATGCATGAAGGTAGGTGAGAACATATAGTTGTGGAAGTCTTGAAATCTTTCATCTAATTGTTTCAATTCCTGAAGTATTCTTATATTTTCATAATTTGTTCAAGGTCTCATCACTAATAAACTAATAAAGATTTATTTATTTATTTGAGAGAGAGAGAGAGAGTACACCCATGCTCACGAGTGGGAGTAGGGACAGAGGAAGAGAATCTTCAAGCAGACTCCCCATCCCCACTGAGCTCGGAGCCTGCCCACCAGAGACTGCCCACCACGGGGCTAGTTCCCACGGTCCTGAGATCTAGACCTGAGCCAAAACCAAAAGTCAGACGCTTAACCGACTGAGCCACCCAAGCACCCCAAGGTCTCATCACTAATAAAAAACAAGAAACAGATTCAAACTCAGGAGTTTATTCATGTTTTTCCTATAAGCATCACAGCATCTGAAAGTAGGCAGTGTTACAGACAATGCTGTCAAGACGAGATCCCCAAAAATCTCCTTTCTTACCAAACCCCAGTTATTTTGTGATGCAAATGTGAACAGATCTAGGCATTTGATCATAATTGACCTAAAACCATTATAACAATTCTCTTCTTCACTGTCCCAGCATCACTTGCAGATATGGGTGGTCCAATTCTGGACAATAAAGTACAAGTTTGTTACAAATGTCTCTTCCTTAATTAAAAGAGACCAGTGTGGTTAGCACTATCCCTGTCTCACATTCTGCCTTTATATCTTAATCAGACATTTATGATGGCTGGAGCTACAGCAGCCATCTTGCCACTATTACAAAATAAAAGAAAATACTCTACTTAAAGGCTGGTGGGTTAGAAAGAATGATAGAGTCTAGATTCCTAATGGCATCATAGGACAGCTGACCTGAATATGGATAAATAAATGGCAGTTTGAATAAGTTGTTGTTATGTAGGTACTTGCTGCCCGATGGAGTTCTAAATGATATGGCTAGAATGCCATCATTCTTTAACTTTTTTTGGAAAAAAAAACAAAACTAAAACTGTCAGTTACGATAGAATTCTCAAAACACAGATACTAATTATGAAGCTACTAATCTCATGATTCTGCTGTGTTCTACGAAATGCAAAATTAGATGTAAATTTTTAATCTAGGTAGAAAATAAATCCTACCACTAAATGTTTAAGTAATGCTTGCCTCCCTGGTCATTTAGAAATGTTATTCATTCCGTGTAATGCTGACACAGTATATTTTAAAATTCTTAAGCAAAATTAATTTTATATTTGCTTGAATTAGGAGAAATTAGACATCACATTAGAAGTTGGAAAATTAAGATGGTCTAAATTAAAAATTTAGAAAATTTCCTTTAATACCACCTTACAAAATTACATAGATCAGTTGGCATGCCAGGAAAAGTATTTCCAAGCATATTTTGATATAAGATTTTATGGTCTGACACTGAAAAATAATTTAAAAATTGATGCTGGCAGAGTGAAAAGAAGAAAGATCTCCTGGGTGTTTCCTAATTGTATTGATCCATTGAATTATCCAATTCAGAATCTACTTTACTTATGTTTTCTTATTATGAGAGATGACGAATAGCCACACTGGTTAAACCACTTGGGGTTGAATTTACTATTACTTCTAGCCAGTGTCCAACTGATGAATAGTCAAACAACTCTGGGAAACACTAGAATTAACAATATTAAAGAATATTGTTTGGAGGGTTAATTTTAGCTTGTTTTTTAGTTTTGTTTGGGTTTGGTTTTTTGTTTACTGCAGAACTTCACTAAGCCTTTCAAATGCTAAGGTACATATTAAATTCTCTAAGCAAAGAATAGAGTAGGCAGTGTTTTGTAAATTTATTTGATCCTGGAGTTGTTACGTTAGAAGCTGCTCTCCCTATGGCACTCCCTAAAACACATATTAAGTGGATCTAGCATTCACAGAATCATCATTTTAGCCTTGAAACACAAGAAAGGGAAAAAACCAAAGCACCTAAAAGCCCAGACATATGTGGGTTTAAAACTGGTCTTCCACTGATACCCAATTAGCTTTAGCCAAGTGGTCTGACTTTTCAGAGGCTTTGCTTCTTTGTCTGTAAATTGGAGAAAATAATACTACTGTTTAACAGTACTGGTTGGAGAATTCAAATGTTGAAATTTATTGAGTGTCTGGAACATACTGAGTACACAATCAGTGATGATATTCACAATAGTTGTTTTATAGTACTACCAGCAATGTTAATGAATATTATTAAAGTGATGTTTTAGTAGTAGTATATATTTGATTTATCTATGCTACTCCTGACCCTTCAGGGAGCAATAAGTAATTCCTGCCTTCTTTGGTAATTATTTTGCTCATGTTTTATATTATAAATCTGAGCTTGATTGAACCTATGTCAGGATAGAAACAAACAATGGACACAATTCAAAGGTTAATTTTTTTCTGAATTATCCAAGTGCTAAGAGTGAGAAATTCCTTGGAACTCTAGATTTATAGAGAATGCCACTTGAGTTAGGGATTATAGTTACTTGTTTAGCATTCAGTGCAGAAATATTTTTTCTCATGTAAATAAATGGAGATGAATAAAAAATTTACTATTTGATTGGTAGAAAAATAGGGCAGTTTTGGAGGATTTTACTGGCTTTTCACCACTATGATAACCCTCACCTCACAGGCCAAGGATCCATTTTGGGAGTTACTTCAATTTCTAAGTATGTTCATTAAAATTTGTCCTCAGAGTGGGAAAATGGCCCACTGGGAAAGTTGTGGACCCAGTGGATGCATTTTATTTTATTTTTTATTTTTTTAAAAGATTTTATTTATTTATTTGACAGAGCACAAGCAGGGGGAGGGAGGAGAAGGGAGAGGGAGAAACAGGCTCCTGCTGAGCAGAGAGCCCGACGTGGGGCTTGATCCCAGGACGCTGGGATCATGACCTGAGCTGAAGGCAGATACTTAACCGACTGAGTCACCCAGGCGTCCCCAGTGGATGCATTTTAAACTAAACTATAGCCAAGCAAGGATTAATACTTGCTCCCTATATTTACCACTATATCCTATATGTCCCCACGTGTGTTCCATTCTAACTGGGGGACACTTCTGGTCTCTGGACATCCGTATCAGCTCAGCTGCTGAACCCAATAGTCCTCAAAATATCTGAGCATTCCCCTTTTTTCTACCATACAGTTACCTGAATAAATGACCATAGATAACTTTGGGGATGAACAGGGAATCTTCATAGCATATACTTAACCATGGTGTTGCAAAGTCTACCTCTTTTGTCAATTTGTTCCAGATCTAAATAGTGACTCAGATCTGGGAACCAAGAAATGTATTGTTATATTTTATCCACACAATCACATACATTCCTACATTTCCATTCTTGCTTTTTTATTATGGTTGTTAAGAAGCACCTTCATTGGCTAACTATTTTTTCCCCTAGTGTTGTTTATATCTCCCTGAGGATTCATTCCTATTGGCTGCCTTTCCATCCTTGCCCACCTTTTTTTAGAGTAACCGTAATCTCCTGGATTCTTGTGTTTAAATGTCACCACCTGGCCTCTATTATTTCACCACCAGCCCCAATGTACCTGTTTACATTGAGACTAGCTCAGTGATGGCTAAGTTATTCCTGGACTGCAGCAGAGGGACCTCCAAACTTCTTACTGATGAAAGTGCTCCTTTCAGTACAGTACTGATTACTTTGGGTGGATGATGTGTCCTCTGGGGTCTCCTGTGAAACATAATCCTGGGTCTTCTGGCCTTACCATCATGTATCCTTTCCAGTATGCTCATTTCCCTGAACCTTATTTCTTTTTCTACCATCCTGAAGGAAAAAAAACTTGGGCATTTCTATTTCACTTACGATGAGTCATTATTACTCCAGCTTCTAAGTCATTCTAGCAGCAGGTTTGCTCTGTCTCTGGGGTCCTTGTCAGGTATTGAATCCTATATCTTCAGAAAGTGCCCCCAAATTAATAAATTTTTAATATTTAGTCTAATTGCTGGCCTCTTTGATGAAACACCCCCAAAATTCAATTTTATAGATACTCCCTAGGCTCCTTCCCATACATGCTAGCTAATACTTGTATCATATTCAGAGTGTGATCTCTTTTGCCCCTATCAGACCTAGCATATCCCCAGTTGAGAAATGAGCTGGAATCATCAGGACTAGGTAATTATTAGGTCTGAAAATCCAAGAAAAAATGAATGCCTCTTATTCACTGTTTTCTGCTTTCTTTCTATATATAATGATATTGACAAACTTACTCATTCTTCTTTTTAATTGGTCTTATTTTTTTCCTAATCTTTTTGTTTGTTTTGTTTTTTATTATGTTAATCACCATACATTACATCATTAGTTTTTGATGTAGTGTTCCATGATTCATTGTTTGTATATAATACCCAGTGCTCCATTCAATAGGTGCCCTCTTTAATACCCATCACCAGGCTAACTCATCCCCCCACCCTCCTCCCCTCTAGAACACTCAGTTTGTTTCTCAGAGTCCATTGTCTCTCATGGCTTGTCTCCCCCTTCGATTTCCTCCCTTTATTCTTCCCTTCCTGCTATCTTCTTCTTTTTTTTTTAACATATAATGTATTATTTGTTTCAGAGGTACAGGTCTGTGATTCAACAGTCTTACACAATTCACAGCGCTCACCATAGCACGTACTCTCCCCAATGTCTATCACCCAGCCACCCCATCCCTCCCACCCCCCACCACTCCAACAAACCTCAGGTTGTTTCCTGAGATTAAGAATTCCTCATATCAGTGAGATCATATGATACATGTCTTTCTCTGATTGACTTATTTCGCTCAGCATAATATCCTCCAGTTCCATCCACGTCTTTGCAAATGGCAAGATTTCATTCCTTTTGATGGCTGCATAATATTCCATTGTGTATATATACCACATATTCTTTATCCATTCATCTGTTGATGGACATCTTGGCTCTTTCCATAGTTTGGCTATTGTGGATATTGCTGCTATAAACATCGGGGTGCACGTACACTTCAGATCCCTACATTTGTATCTTTGTGATAAATACCCAGTAGTGCAATTGCTGGGTTTGAATGGTACCTCTATTTTCAACTTTTTGAGGAACCTCCATACTATTTTCCAGAGTGGCTGCACCAACTTGCATTCCCACCAACAGTGTAGGAGGGTTCCCCTTTCTCCGCATTCCCGCCAACATGTGTCATTTCCTGAGTTGTTAATTTTAGCCATTCTGCTGGTGTGAGGTGGTATCTCATTGAGGTTTTGATTTGGAATTCCCTGATGCCGAGTGATATTGAGCACTTTTTCATGTGTCTGTTGGCCATTTGGATGTCTTCTTTGGAAAAATGTCTGTTTATGTCTTCTGCCCATTTCTTGATTGGATCATTTGTTCTTTGGGTGTTCACTTTGATAAGTTCTTTATAGATTTTGGATACTAGCCCTTTATCTGATATGTCATTTGCAAATATCTTCTCCCATTCTGTCGGTTGTCTTTTGGTTTTGTTGACTGTTTCCTTTGCTGTGCAAAAGCTTTTTATCTTGATGAAGTCCCAATAGTTCATTTTTGCCCTTGCTTCCCTTGCCTTTGGTGATGTTTTTAGGAAGAAGTTGCTGTGGCTGAGGTCAAAGAGGTTGCTGCCTGTGTTCTCCTTTAGGATTTTGATGGACACCTGTCTCACATTGAGGTCTTTCAACCATTTGGAGTCTATTTTTGTGTGTGGTGTAAGGAAATGGTCCAGTTTCATTCTGCATGTGGCTGTCCAATTTTCCCAAGACCATCTGTTGAAGAGACTGTCTTTTTTCCATTGGACATTCTTTCCTGCGTTGTCAAAGATGAGTTGACCATAGAGCTGAGGGTCCATATCTGGGCTCTCTATTCTGTTCCGTTGATCTATGTGTCTGTTTTTGTGCCAGTACCATGCTGTCTTGATGATGACAGCTTGGTAATAGAGCTGGAAGTCCGGAATTGTGATGCCGCCAGCTTTGCTTTTCTTTTTCAACATTCCTCTGCCTATGCGGGGTCTTTTCTGGTGCCATACAAATTTTAGGATTATTCTATTTCTTTGAAAAAAGTGGATGGTATTTTGATGGGGATTGCATTGAATGTGTAGATTGCTCTAGGTAGCATTGACATCTTCACAATATTTGTTCTTCCAATCCATGAGCATGGAACGTTTTTCCATTTCTCTGTGTCTTCCTCAATTTCTTTCATGAGTATTTTATAGTTTTCTGAGTACAGATCCTTTGTCTCTTTGGTTAGATTTATTCCTAGGTATCTTATGGTTCTGGGTGCAATTGTAAATGGGATCGAATCCTTAATTTCTCTTTCTTCTGTCTTGTTGTTGGTGTATAGGAATGCCACTGATTTCTGTGCATTGATTTTATATCCTGCCACTTTACTGAATTCCTGTATGACTTCTAGCAGTTTTGGGGTGGAGTCTTTGGGGTTTTCCACATAAAGTATCAAATCATCCGCAAAGAGTGAGAGCTTGACTTCCTCTTTGCCGATTTGGATGCCTTTTATTTCTTTTTGTTGTCTGATTGCTGTGGCTAGGACTTCCAATACTATGTTGAATAGCAGTGGTGATAGTGGACAGCCCTGCCGCGTTCCTGATCTTAAGGGGAAAGCTCTCAGTTTTTCCCCATTGAGAATGATATTCACTATAGGTTTTTCATTGATGGCTTTTAAGATATTGAGGTATGTACCCTCTATGCCTATACTCTGAAGAGTTTTGATCAAGAAAGGATGCTGTACTTTGTCAAAAGCTTTTTCTGCATCTATTGAGAGGATCATATGATTCTTGTTCTTTCTTTTGTTAATGTATTGTATCACATTGATTGATTTGCGGATGTTGAACCAACCTTGCAGCCCTGGGATAAATCCCACTTGGTCGTGGTGAATAATCCATATAATGTCCTGTTGTATCCTATTGGCTAGTATTTTGGTGAGAATTTTTGCATCCATGTACATCAGGGATATTGCTCTGTAATTCCCTTTTTGATGGGGTCTTTGTCTGGTTTTGGGATCAAGGTAATGCTGGCCTCATAAAATGAGTTTGGAAGTTTTCCTTCCATTTCTATTTTTTGGAACAGTTTCAGAAGAATAGGTATTAATTCTTCTTGGAATGTTTGGTAGAATTCCCCTGGGAAGCCATCTGGCCCTGGGCTTTTGTTTTTGGAGAGATTTTTGATGACTGCTTCAATTTCCTTAGTGGTTATAGGTCTGTTCAGGTTTTCTATTTCTTCCTGGTTCAGTTTTGGTAGTTGATACATCTCTAGGAATGCATCCATTTCTTCCAGGTTATCTAATTTGCTGGCATAGAGTTGCTCATAATATGTTCTTATAATTGTTTGTATTTCTTTGGTGTTGGTTGTGATCTCTCCTCTTTCATTCATGATTTTGTTGACTTGGGTCATTTCTCTTTTCTTTTTGATAAGTCTGGCCAGGGGTTTATCAGTCTTGTTAATTCTTTCAAAGAACCAGCTCCTAGTTTCGTTGATCTGTTCTACTGTTCTTTTAGTTTCTATTTCATTGATTTCTGCTCTGATCTTTATTATTTCTCTTCTCCTGCTGGGTTTAGGCTTTATTTGCTGTTCTTTCTCCAGCTCCTTTAGGTGTAGGGTTAGGTTGAGTACTTGAGACCTTTCTTGTTTCTTGAGAAAGGCTTGTATTGCTATATACTTTCCTCTTAGGACTGCCTTTGCTGCATCCCAAAGATTTTGAATAGTTGTGTTTTCATTTTCATTCGTTTCCATGTATTTTTTCAATTCTTCTTTAATTTCCTGGTTGACCCATTCATTCTTCAGTAGGATGCTCTTTAGCCTCCATGTATTTGAGTTCTTTCCGACTTTCCTCTTGTGATTGAGTTCTAGTTTCAAAGCATTGTGGTCTGAAAATAGGCAGGGAATGATCCCAATCTTTTGGTACTGGTTGAGACCTGATTTGTGACCTAGGATGTGATCTATTCTGGAGAATGTTCCATGGGGACTAGAGAAGAATGTGTATTCCGTTGCTTTGGGATGGAATGTTCTGAATATGTCTGTGAAGTCCATTTGGTCCAGTGTGTCATTTAAAGTCTTTATTTCCTTGTTGATCTTTTGCTTAGACGATCTGTCCATTTCATTGGGGGGGGGGTGTTAAAGTCCCCCACTATTATTGTATTGTTGTCGATGTGTTTCTTTGCTTTTGTTATTACTTGGCTTATATAATTGTCTGCTCCCATGTTAGGGGCATAGATATTTACACTTGTTAGATCTTCTTGTTGGATAGACCCTTTAAGTAGGATATAGTGTCCTTCTTCATCTGTTATTACAGTCTTTGGTTTAAAATCTAATTTGTCTGATATAAGGATTGCCACCCCAGCTTTCTTTTGGTGTCCATTAGCATGGTAAATGGTTTTCCACCCCCTCACTTTCAATCTGGGAGTGTCTTTGGGTCTAAAATGAGTCTCTTGCAGACAGCATATCGATGGGTCCTGTTTTTTTATCTAATCTGATAGCCTGTGTCTTTTGATTGGGGCATTTAGCCCACTTACAGTCAGGGTAACTATTGAAAGATATGAACTTAGTGCCACTGTATTGCCTGTAAGGTTACTGTTACTGTATATTGTCTGTGTTCCTTTCTGGTCTATGTTACTTTTAGGCTCTCTCTTTGCTTAGAGGGCCCCTTTCAATATTTCTTTTGGGCTGGTTTCGTGTATGCAAATTCCTTTAGTTTTTGTTTGTGCTGGAAGCTTTTTATCTCTCCTTCAATTTTCAATGACAGCCTAGCTGGATAGAGTATTCTTGGCTGCATATTTTTCTCATTTAGTGCTCTGAATATATCCTGCCAGTCCTTTCTGGCCTGCCAGGTTTCTGTGGATAGGTCTGTTGCCAGTCTAATGTTTCTACCACTGTAGGTTACATATCTCTTCTCCTGAGCTGCTTTCAGGATTTTCTCTTTGTCTCTGAGACTCCTAAGTTTTACTATTAGATGTCGGGGTGTTGACCTATTTTTATTGATTTTGATGGGGGTTCTCTGTGCCTCCTGGATTTTGATGCCTTTTTCCTTCCCCAAATTAGGGAAGTTCTCTGCTATAATTTGCTCCCATATACCTTCTGCCCCTCTCTCTTTCTTCTTCTTCTGGGATCCCAATTATTCTAATATTGCTTTGTGTTATGGTATCACTTACCTCTCAAATTCTGCCCTAGTGATCCAGTAGTTGTTGATCTCTCTTTTTTTCAGCTTCTTTATTTTCCATCATTTGGTCTTCTGTATCACTCATTCTCTCTTCTGCCTCATTTATCCTAGCAGTTAGAGCCTCCATTTTTTTTTTTTTTAAGGATTTTATTTATTTGACAGAGAGAGCACAAGCAGAGGGAGAGAGAGGGAGAAGCAGGCTCCCTGCTGAGCAAGGAGCCCGATGTGGGACTCGATCCCAAGACCCTGGGATCATGACCTGGGCCGAAGGCAGCCGCTTAACCAACTGAGCCACCCAGGCGTCCCAGAGCCTCCATTTTTTATTGCACCTCATTAATAGCCTTTTTAATTTCTACTTGGTTAGACTTTAGTTCTTTTATTTCTCCAGAAAGGGTTTCTCTAATATTTTCCATGCTTTTTTCAAGCCCAGCTAGTATCTTTAAAATCGTCATTCTGAACTCTATTTCTGACATCTTACTAATGTCTGTATTGATTAGGTACCTGACAGTCAGTACTGCCTCTTGTTCTTTTTTTTGAGGTGATTTTTTCCATCTTGTCATTTTGTGCAGAGGAGAATAGATGAATGAGAGAACAAAATGTTAATAGGGTAACAACGACCCCAGAGAAGTATACACTAAACAAATCCGAAGAGTCCTGAAACCGAAAGAAAGGAAAAAGAAAAAAAAGAAAAAAAGAAAAAGATAAAAAACAACAACAAAAAAATATACATGTGATCAGTTATGATCAGGCTGGTGTATAGATCAGGGCCACACACTAGATTTTGGGCATATTTTGGTCTGTTAGAAGAAAATGTCTCCCAAAATTTTAAAGAAAAAAAAAACTTCTATATGTACAAAAATAAAGGTAAATATGATGAAGGGATGGAATATGACTGTAAAGACGGAAATTATAAAAGATTTTATAAAAGGAATTAATAAGAAGTTGGTTGAAAAAAGAAAGAGGATTTAAAAAAAAAAGGGAGAGAATGTGATTAGGCAGGAGACTAGAACAAAGCCATACACTAGGGATTTAGAGTATATTTTGATCTTTTAGAAGAAACTGTATCCCAAAATTTTAAAGAGGGAACAACTTATATATATATATATACCAAAAATCAGGTTAACTACTATGAAGGGATAGAATATGACTCTAAAAATGAAAAATATTAAAGATTTTTTAAAGAAGGGATTGATAACATGTTGGTTGATAAAAGGAAAAAGAAAAATTAAAAAAAAAAAGGTAAGAAAAAGTTAAAAAAAATTAACTTTGAAAGACTAAAGAATCATGGGAAAAAAGCCATGAATTTTATGTGCAGTATTCCGCTAGTGCTGGAGTTCTGCCGTTCTCATTGATGGTAAACTTGGTCTTGGCTGGCTGTTCTTGCTGATCTTCTGGGGGTGGGGCCTGTTGCCGTGGTTCCCAAAATTTTTGCCAGAGGCGGAATTGCCCTGCCCTGCGGGTCACAGGGCTAAGTCATCTGCTCGTGTTTCTTCTCCATAGCTTTTGTTCCCTGCAAGCTTTCTGTACAGCTTTGGAGGACAAGAGTGAAAATGGTGGCCCCCCAGTCTCCACCCCAGAGGAGCCGAGAACTCAGGCCCCACTCCTCAGTGCGCCCCCAGAGAAAATCAGTCAGTCACTCTCATCTCCCCGGTCTCCGGCCACACTCCGTGCTCACCTGGCCCGTGACCGACTATTTCTATCTCTGGTACATGACCCCCTGTGGAGTCTCCAAACCCAGCAGATCCCTGCTGTGTGCTCCTGCGCTGGTCCTCCCATGGGAGGAAGGGGAGTCTTCCTGGATCTGCCGCTTGTTGGGTCCCTGCTGGAAGAGCAGTGGCCCAACTGTGCCGCGGATCATGGTTTATGGCAACCCCGAGCTGAGAGCCCACTCCTCGGCTCCGTCCCTGCAGCCGGCTTCCCCGCTCCAATACCTGGGCGCTCTACTGCACTCAGGCACCCCCGGTCTTTCTGTAACCCCTAGGGTCCTGAGACCACACTATCCCAGTGAGAGTTCCACCCCCCACTTAGCCACTGGAGCAACGTCCCTCAGCAGAGCAGACTTCTAAATGTTCCAATTTTGTGCTCTGCTTCTCTATCACTTGCCGGTATCGGCTGGAGGAGGCCCCGTCCCCTGCCGTCTATCTTCCCAAATATCGCCTTGGATTCACTTCTCCACACGTCCTACCTTCCAGAAAGTGGTCGCTTTTCTCTTCAGAGAGTTGCTGCTATTCTTTTCTTCGATCTCCTGTTAAGTTTGTAGGTGTTCAGAATGATTTGATCCCTATCTAGCTGAATTCCTGGGACCAGACGAAATTTAGGTCTCCTACTCCTCTGCTATCTTGCCCAAGCCCCATAGTTGGTCTTATTTTTATATTCCAATTTTTTGTACCCTCCTAAAAATGTACCTCACTTTTTATTAATATTTGCTATGAACCATCATGATGTGGAAAAAAATTCTAATTTGGATTAATCAAGACATACCAGTGTGTTTTAAAATCTTTTATAGCATCTTTAAGTGATGATATATTATGTGCCTTCCTATGTTCAAACACGATTGATTAAGAGGGAGACTGATTCCAATGACTGCAGTCTTGGGGCTCTGTAGTCAATGGAGACTTAAATCTTGTATTGCTTATTATCTCTGTGACTTACATATACTATAAGGGCTCTAACATAATTTCCACATCTGCATGAAGGGAATATTTATGCTGTCTCTCATAGGGCTGTTGTGATAATTGATGAACTAACTAGGACAATGAACACTAAGGTAAGACTTGGCATGGAGTAAGTGTTCAACAAATAGTACCTACTAGAGGATTATAATGAGATGTCACATCCTTTCTTACTCCCATTTTGGCATATATTGTATCATCAAATCTCAGATCAAATTTTGCTGTATTCATAAAATCAAAATAAAATAATTAAAGCTAAAATAATATTTATTTTTCTGACTTCCAGAGAGATTTTTCTATAGTTTGCTTAGATTGCTTGTACACTTATTTTTTTGTATTTTGATATTCTTATAATAGCTTCTATCCTAGGATATCATAGATAATTTTTAGAGCAGGCATTCTGTTTTGAATATTATTTTATCCTTCCACCCCATTATCTGTAGTGTCTCATATACAGCTGGTGTTCAAACTATATGGGTCTTTTTTTTTTTGATACATTATTAAAACTATATGGTTCTAAAAGAAATAAAGAGCACTAAATTCTAAGTAGTGTTCATTTTATCAACAATTAAGCAGTCATAACTATCCACCCACAGCAGTTTTTATAATGACAGTGAGATATAAATTATGAGTGTGAAAAGTGAATTGGGGAGAAAAAGCAAATGTAGAAGTTAAGGTAGAATTATGTGCATTTGTGTCAAGGTTTCAGATTCTTACTTTATTAGTACTTATGGAATGAGTGTCATAACTTTCAAGGACAAAGATATGAGGAGATCATACTGTTGAATATTGTTGAAGTCAGCCTTCAAATGTGTATAATCCATACCAAATCCTTAAGCTTTTGAATGAATCAAGATAAAGACTATTTTTGCAGCTTCATCCCTCCATCTTTCATCAACCCTTTCTTCTTGCCTTTGTCTTATTTCAAAGCCTACATCAATCAAAAGAAAATAAAAATGTGTCTTTTTTCCTTACCTTTATAGGCCCTTTGCTAAAGCCTTAAATTAGCCCCTCCTTACAATTAGGGCATTTGTATCTATAACATGTGAGATCGTTTACTTGTCTAACTTTAAGTGGACAATATGAACAGAACAGAGTGGCTTCATTACTAGTCCTCTTTTCCACACAGCTTAAAAAATGTATATCCACCTTCAAGGACAAAATGCATACAGATTTAAATTATATATTGAAGGAGCTTGAGAATTATTGTTTTAGAATTTCCTTGGATATTTGTCCTCTTCTAAAAACAACTATTTTCTTTTTGTATTTGCAAATTACCATGAAGCGGGAATGAAAAATTATTATTGATCCCACCTCCCACCTGTTTTTGGAGAATCCAAAAAACGTAAATTTAATTGGTGTTACAAAGCCAAATATAGCATTTTCACATTAAAAATGGAATCAATCAAGAAGTACTATATCCACTCACACATATACACACAAAGCATTAACAAAGATTTACTTTTCTACATACGGTATTTGGATCTATGGTTAATGATAACTCATAAATGAACTATAGTATAGTTTAGAATTGGGCATTTGGTTAGCAGTTAGTATAATCAGTTCATAAAATATATTTTCTTTGGTGTTTTTTTCTGTTCTGATAATAATTCCAAAAACATTTCACCAAGTTTATCAATGATTTATTTCTAATTAGTTTGAAATAATAGGGTTTTTTACCGTATTCTTTATATAAGGAAATACTGAGTTCCAGAAAATTCAAAGAACCAGGGGGGGCACCTTGGTGGCTCAGTTGGTTAAGTGTCCATCTCTTGATTTTGGCTCAGGTTATGATCTTAGGGCCTTGAGCTCTGAGCCCCATTTTGGGTTCTGCACTCTGCACAGAGTCTGCTTGTCCCTCTCCCTCCCTCTCTGCCCCTTCCCCCCTAGTTCTCTCTCTCTCTCAAATAAATAAATAAAAACTTAAATATATATGTATGTAAAATCAGTATCTCCCTGTTAATAGTTTACTTAATATATAGCTCTTATTTCACAAGAACAAACATGTATTTACTTTCCGTAGAAAAAAATAATGACTTAAATCTTGGATTGCTTATGAAAGAATGAATACAATGTTCAACAAAAAATGTATCTTTAGAATATCATTTAATATCATTGATCTATCTGTGATCAATAATAGGAAACATGACCAGGAGTAAAAGAACAGAATAGAAAAATAGTCATTAGATGACATGGATTCATAATACTGTGTTAGAGGCCATGCATAGTTCAGTTAAAATAATTTGTTTTCTGATTATTTTTCTGTTGTCAACCCATTGCTAACAAGAAACTGAGGATCCAATTAACAATCCTAAGCAAATGCAGGACTTCTAGGTTACACAATTAAGTCACCATTATTGCACTTAGAGAGTCCTTATCATGACACTACTTTAAGACTTATACTATAAAGCTACAGTAATTATGACAGACTGATACTAATGGAACATATACATTGAACTCAATGGAAAAAAACAGAAAGCCAACACATAAACAAATACATATATGGTCAATTGATTTTTTAAAAGATTCATTTATTTATCTTAGCGTGTGAGTGAGGGGTGGGGAAGGGCATAGGGAAAGGAAGAGAGAGAATCTCAAGCAGACTCCCCAGTGAGCACAGAGCCCAAGGTGGGACTCAATCTCAGGACCCAGAGATCATGACCTGCTGAAATCAAGAGTCAGATGCTAACATGACTAAGCCACCCAGGTACCTGTATGGTCAAGTGATTTTTGACAGAAGTGCCAAAGTAATTCAGTAAGAGAAGAATAAGTGTTCAGGGTTTGAGAAACCCAGGCCAGGTGGGCACTGCATGCCTACATGACTGACTCTCAATAAAAGCCCTGCAAAGCAAGGCTTGAGTAAGTTTCCCTAGTCAGAAACACTACACAATTGTTATCATGCCTCATTGCTAGAAGAATTAGCAAATCCCCATGTGACTCCATTGGGAGGAAATACTTGCAAGCTCATGCCTGGTTTCTCTGGAACTTTACCCCATGTGCCTTTTCCCTTTGCTGATTTTAATCTGTATCTTTTCACTATTATAAACTATAACCACAAGTATAAAAGGTTTTATGAGTCTTGTGAGTCCTTACAGCAAATCATTGAGTCTGCTGGTAACCTTGGAGATCTTGGACCCAATAGTAATTTCACCAGATGGTATTGGAATTTCCAGATGTATATGGAACTAAAACCCTAATCCTTACCTTACACCATAATTAAAAATCAATTTGGAATTGGTCACAGGCCTAAATATTTAGGCTAAAACTATAGAACTTCTGAGTAGAAAAATTAATAGAAAATGTTCATTAACTTAGGATAGGCAGTCATTCCTTACATAAAATGCAAAAGGCAAAAAATCACAAAAGAAAAATTGACTGAACTGTATCACCCCAAATCCATATGTTGAAGTCTTAACTCTCAGTATGACTGTATTTGGAGGTAGGGCCTAAAGAAGGTAATTGCTAAATGAGTTCATAAGTTTGAGGCCTTGATCCAATAGGATTAGTATCTTTATAAGAAGAGACACCAGAAAGCTCTTTTTTTTTTTTTTTTCCTCTGCCATATGAAGACATAGCAAGAAGGGAGCTATTCACAAGCCAGGAAGTGAGCCATCACCAGGAATCCAATCCAATGAATTTGGACTTCCCAACCCCCATAACTTTAAGAAAATAAGATTCTGTAGTTTAATCCTTGTAGTTTGTGGTATTTATTATGACATCTTGAAATGATTAATATGGATAACAGAGGACTTACATTCCACAATAAAGAACACTAGCAACTCAATAAGAAAAGTAGCCCCAACAATGGGCAAAAGAAAGGCAGATGTTTTATAAAGGAAGAAATACAAATGTCCAGTTAGCACATGAAAAGACATTCAAGGCATTTAGTTAAGAAATCCAAATTAATACCACAGTGAGATACCAATAACTAATCAGTAGAAAGACTTTAAAAGTATTAACAATACCAAGTGATGGAGAGAATGCATAACTTCAGCTTCATTCATTACTTCTACGACTTTAAATGATACAACCACTTTGGAAAATGTTTGGCAAATTCTTAGAGAGTTTATTATATACTTACTATATGGCTAAGCAGTTCTACTACTAGAAATTTATCCAAAGGAGATGAAAACATATTTGTACAGAAAAACATACATGTGAATGCTCATGGCAACTTTATTTATGAGCCAAAGCCCCAAAATAACATGTATATGCATTAATAGATGAGCAGATAAATAAGCTATATCCATGCAATATAATATAGTTAATAAAAAAGGAATAAACTACCAGTGCATAAAAACTACATGGATAAAACTCAGAAATATTATGAAGGTAGAAAAAAAATCAGGCACAAGAAGTATGCCCTTTGATTCCATTCATGTGAAATTCTAGAAATGGAAAAGCTAACTCTAATGGCAGAAAAAACATAAGTGGTTTCTTGGTATGATGTGAGGGTACTGATTATAAAAGGGTACAGATGCACTTTGGCAAAGATGGAAATATTCTATATCTTGATTTTGGTGGTATTTATACTGTGTATTGTCATATTTTATTAAACTGTATGTTTAACTGTGTGATTTTTTGGTTTGTAAATCATACCTCAATAAATTTTAAAAAGAGGGAATGTAATGTGAAACATATATGCATTTGATTTGCATATGCAATTATTGTCTCTGTTAACAAATGAGACACTGTCAGCATCGGCTGCTTCTTTATAGGGCAGTTGTTTCAGGAAGGTTGTTTTGTGGTGTACATTAGTATGTTTTTGAATTTTGAATCAACAAATGCATTACCTATTAAAAAATTACACTTTTTCCTTATATTCCAGAATCTAACACCATTCCAGGAATAAAGTAGGCACTGTAAACGTATATTTAGTTAAAACTAAGACTGTGGACTGAATCATGACTCATTGTTTACCACATATTGAGCATATATTATACTTTCTACATATTTCAGAAGAAAATTTTTTACTGGATAGTATTTCTTTTTTTTAATTTTTTTTTTTTTAAGATTTTATTTATTTGAGAGAGAGAGAGAGAGCACAAGAGGGGGGAGCGGGAGAGGGAGAAGCAGACTCCCTGCCGAGCAGGGAGCCTGATGCGGGACTCGATCCCGGGACTCCAGGATCATGACCTGAGCCGAAGGCAGTTGCTTAACCAACTGAGCCACCCAGGCGCCCTTACTGGATAGTATTTCAAACAAGTACTATTTTAGGATAATAATAGAAGAAAATTTTGATAAATACCATTAGTTCTTTCAGTATTCTTCAAATTGGCTTTAAGGGGCCAATAGTCATGAATCAATACAACAGAAATGTTTAAAACATTGATGTAGTTTCTAGCTGGACAGAAGTTCTTATAATCAATAAACAGAACATCCACTTAGGTCAAGGCACATAACAGATAGTGGTAAAGATACTTTATTTTTCATAGAAATTTGTAATAATATGTAGAATTAGTTGACAGCATTTCTGGGAGCTGGTGAATTCAGTTATTCCCTTAATATACATGTTTTTATTTTGTTATGATTTATTTTAATTTCCTTCTTTGATTATAGAGGCATTTATTAAATATCTACTATGTGTGAAGGTAATTTTATATCAATACAGAATTATCTTGCTCCTATAATTACAGTTATAGTATACTAAATGACATGAGAAATAAATTTAATACACAGTTTTATTTCTATATAGTTATATATACATATATTTCAAAATTATAATCTGGAGAATATATTTCAGTATTAAAAAGTTTAGTTTTAAAACAATTTTGAGAATATGAAGATCATTTATCCCATTTATTCTGTTACACCTTTGCTTCTTTTGAATATGTGCCACACCCACAATATTATGGTTTTTTTTTCTCATTATGCATTTTACAAAGGACACTAATGAATTGTAATGTGTAAAAAAGAAAGTGGCCTGTATAATTAGTGGGTAGGAAGCTATATTGCTGATAGTCAACTCTCCTAAAGATCACTAGAAAAGCTTGTAGATAAAGTAGAGATGAATTTACTAGACTAACTTCAGGAAGGATGAACCAACTTTGAGATGATCCTAATAGTGTCTCGAAAAAGAAAAATTAGTGGAAGATATCTATAGTGTTTTAAGGCATTGATTCTGTGATTTTAGATTGGTGAACAGGGTGGATAGACAATTATGACAAGTTATCTTCATTTTAGTGGCAGGCTGTCGTGGTGGTCTTGAAGAGAGCCTTGATCAGCAAAGTTTTGTCTTATTTAAGTGAGGTATTTTGCTGGTTCACAGCTTTGCTTAGCACCGGAAAGGGTGAATCTATTTTGTCTCAGAATTGTTCAGCACAGGGACAGAAATTAGATTTGTTTTCATCTTCAACGTCAGATGAGTGGCAGTTTAAAAAACTGGGGCTGTTTAGTATAAATTTAACAATACAATTCCTAGTTTGGAGTAAAGAAGAATGGTGGTGATCATTAGTTTCTTAAATAAAAATCTACTGTAAAAAATTCTATAAGACGGATTGGGCAACTGTATCAGCAGACCTGACATAGTAGCCCCAGCTTGATTTCTTGATGTCCTAAAGAAAAAAAATCTAACTGTGGAAGTATAATAAATGTAAAAACACATAAAATCAGCTACATAAATTGTAAAAGAGAACTAATCTATGTGTGTGTGTGTGTATTAGTACGAAATCAGAAATTTTCATTGTCCTCATTTATTTTATATAGTATTTGATATAGTATTAGATATTAAAAACATTCAACTGGTTTAAGGATTAGAATATTTTCAAAGAAATTTTGTGCCCTACAAGAAAAATAATCTTGTTATCTTTTTATACTGGAAAGTTTGACATACTATGAGACATGTCCTCAGTGAGAATCTAGTCCTTTCTGGTCTATAAGAAAAAGCACTTCATTGGAGTAAAAACACTTAGATTCTAAGCTCTGCTTTGCCAATTAATTCTAGCTATGTGAACTGGAAGAAGCCATTAACATCATTGACCTCAATGGCTCACTACTAAAATCATTCTAATAATATGAGAGAGAAAATGCATAGGATATTTGAAACACTATTATAAACTAGAACACAACTTGCAGGTGGGTTAATATCATCTTTTTTTCTTTAAACTTAAAAGAAGTTCACCCTTCTTTTAACAAAAAGTTGTCTCTTTTGTGATCTCATATCTAGCATTGCTTAGATTTCTACATTCCATTTTTCAGAGAGTACAACTGATTCTTTGGCTTCCTTCTGTTAACAAATGAAACACTATTTAAAATACAAAATCATGTGGAATCTAGTATACAAGGAAAGCATATTTCAATAGTCTGTGTGTTTTTGTTTTTTCCTGTCCCAACAAATATAAGCCATTGAGTTAAATAACTGTTGTCAGCTTCTCAATTCTCTAAGGAGGAAATGTTTTCTACCAAGTAAGACTATTAATTTGGATGCAGGGCTTCTCTGGAATAAATGGGATACACACTTAATGTTGTAAATATTATTATTCTTGCTTTTTTATTAAAATGAGCTATTACAAAGTCTTTGAATTCTGTTCTAGCTAGATATTCCCTGACAAATTTATATAGAACTTTTTCATCTCCACATTTGTTATCTGAAGAATTGTTTTCCATAATAGCTCATAATAACTAAAAAGATTTCTCTGCCTCATATTGTAGTGTCTTTAAGTTTCAATTTTATTCAAAATTGTATAAGGATAATTCTTTTCTTTTAAGTTTTTAATTCCAGCTAGTTAAATACAGTGTAATATTAGTTTGGGGTATACAATATAGTGATTCAACACTTGCATATAACAACCGGTGCTTATCACAGCAAGTGCACTCCTTAATCCCCAATAAGTATCTTACATATCCCCTCACCCACCTCCCCTCTGGTAACCATCACTTTGTTCTCTATAGTTAGGAATCTGTTTCTTGGTTTGCCACCTCTTTTTTCCCCCTTTTGTTCTTCTGTTTTGTTTCTTAAATTCAACATATGAGTGAAATCATATGGTACTTATATTTCTCTAACTAACTTATTTCACTTAGCATAATACTCTCTGGCTCCTTCCACATCCTTGCAAATGGCAAAATTTCATCTTTATGGCTAATATTCCATTGTATATATATACCACCTCTTTTTTATCCATTTATCAGTTGGTAGACATTTGGGCTTTTTCCATAATTTGGCTATTGTAGATAATGCTACTGTAGAACATCTGGGTACATGTATCCTTTTGAATTAGTATTTTTTTATTCTTTGGGTAAATACCTAGTAGTGCAATTGCTAGGTCTAGGGTAGTTCTATTTTTAACTTTTTGAGGAGCCTTCATTCTGTTTTCCAGAGTGGCTGTACCAGTTTGCATTCCCAAATGCAAGTAGTTCAAGAGCCTTTCCCTTTCTCCATATCCTCACGAGCACCTGTTGTTTCTTTTATTGTTGATTTTAGCCATTCTGACAGGTGTGAGGTGATATGTCATTGAGATTTTGATTTGTAGTTCCCTGAATAATGAGTGATGTTGAGCATCTTTTCATATGTCTGTTGGCCATCTGGATGTCTTCTTTGGAAAAATATATATTCATTTCTTCTGTCCATTTTTTATTTGGATTATTTGCTTTTGGGGTGTTATGTTTGATAAGTTCTTTATAGATTTTGGATACTAACCCTTTATTGGATATGTCATTTGCAAATATCTTCTCCCATTCCAAAGGTTGCCTCTTAATTTTGTTGACTGTTTCCTTTGTTGTGCAGAAACTTTTTATTTTGATGAAGTCCCAGTAGTTTATTTTTGCTGTTCTTCCCCTTCCCTCAGGAGAAATATCTAGAAAGAAGTTGCTGTGGCTGGATATCAAAAAGGTTACTGCCTGTGTTCTCTAGGATTTTTATGGTTTCTAGTCTCACATTTGGCATTTAATCCATTTTTAATTTATTTTTGTGTATGGTGAAAGAAAGTTGTCCAGTTTCATTCTTTTGCATGTTGCTGTCTAGTTTTCCCAACACTATTTGTTGAAGAGACTGTCTTTTTCCCACTGGCTATTCTTTCCTGCTTTGTTGAAGATTCATTAACCATATAGTTGTGGGTTCATTTCTATGGGTTTTCTCTTCTGTTCTTTTGATCTATGTGTCTGTTTTGATGACTACAGCTTTGTAATATAGGTTGAAATCTGGAATTGTGATGCCTCCAGCTTTGCTTTTCTTTTTTAAGGTTGCTTTGGCTATTGAGGGTGTTTTGTGGTTCCATACAAATTGTAGGAATTTTTGTTATTGCTCTGTGAAAAATGTTGATGATAGTTTGATAAGAATTGCATTAAATGTGTAGATTTCTTTGGGTGGTATAGACATTTTAACAGTATGTGTTCTTCCAATCCATGAGCATGGAATGCTTTTCCATTTCTTTGTGTCATCTTCGATTTCTTTCATAAGTGTTCTATTGTTTTCAGAGTACAGATCTTTTACCTCTTGGGGTTAGGTTGATTTCTAGGTCTCTCTCTGTTTTTGGTGCAATTGTAAATGGGATTGATTCCTTGATTTCTCTTTCTGCTGATTGATTATTGGTGTATAGAAAGGAAAAACACACAGCTGATACCATCCTCAGGGAGGGAGAAACTGACAGCTTTTCCTCTACTGTCAGGAACAAGACAGGGATGTCCACTCTCACCACTGTTATTTAACATAGTACTGGAAGTCCTAGCCACAGCAATTAGACAACAAAAAGAAATAAAAGGCATCCAAATTGGCAAGGAAAAATAAAACTTTCACTATTTGCAGATGAGATGATACTAAATATAGACAACCTAAAAAGCTCTACCAACAAACTGCTGGAACTATTAAATGAATTCAGTAAAGTCACAGGATACAACATCAGTGTACAGAAATCTGTTGCATTTCTGTACACTAATCTTTATTTTCCTTTCTACAAAGTGGGAGAAGTGTGAGAAAATAGTACTAAGAAACTATTAATTTTTTTTTAAATCTCCAATTTTGAAACACAATACCAAAAAAGCTAAACAAAAAGACTCTGAAGTTAGGTTACCTGGGTGTGATTATCTTACTCCGTGATGTGGGTGATGTTGGGAATTATATGGCATCTTTTAACTCAGTCTCCTTATCTGTAAAATAAGGATAATGATAATATCTATGCCTTAGTGTTGTAGAAAGATTAAATGATATGATAGGTATGGAGACCTCATGGTGCCTAACACAGAGTGGACACTGAATATTAAATATTAATTTATAATTGGAGATTGTCTTTCCTTTTCTACTCCAAGTAACCATATACACTCAGAGATACATATATGCACCTGGACACATGTACAATTTTATCACCCACATTTAGCTTTTTGAACTATGAAGCTGTAATTATGCAACTTAGATCTAATTTGGTAGTTGGAGGAAGATTTTCCATAGAATTTATCAAATGACCTGCTTAAGGACTTGTTTAGAGATTTCATCTTGGAATTGCTGCCAGGGATAGGTAACAAATGCATAGCAGAAAGAGCTAAATATTACAGTCTAGAGAACCAATTCTGCAGACCTTCCTGAAATGTAGCATACCCTCTTTTTTTTTTTTTAAATTTTATTTATTTATTTGGCAGAGAGAGACACAGCGTGAGAGAGAACACAAGCAGGGGGAGTGGGAAAGGGAGAAGCAGCTTCCCCACCGAGCAGGGAGCCCGATGGGGGGCTCGATCCCAGGACCCTGGGATCATGACCTGAGCCGAAGGTGGATGCTTAATGACTGAGCCACCCAGGCGCCCCTGTAGTATACCCTCTTAATGGTGAATTAGAATATTGGTTTAGTTAGGAGCTTACTGTTGGTGAAGTTAGAAACTTGTGCTTGATGTTCTCCCTAAGGAGAACTAACTAAATTTTCTGCTACTCCAGAGGTATGGAGTGCTACACTGAAAGTGAATAAAAAATTTTAAAGTAAAAAGTAGAAGAAAACAAGTATTTCTTTACAAAAAGTTCGCTGACTGACATATATATATATATATATATATATATATATATATATATATATATATATATATATATATATTTTGACTGGTATATTAAGTTTAGAAAATAGGATGTCTGAAATCCAAAGCAGAGGAAATGTCATTTTCAAATCAAATTAAATTTAGATTAAAATTAAAATTAGGGGCGCCTGGGTGGCTCAGTTGGTTAAGCGACTGCCTTCGGCTCAGGTCATGATCCTGAGTCCCGGGACCGAGTCCCGCATCGGGCTCCCTGCTCGGCGGGGAGTCTGCTTCTCCCTCTCCTATTCTCTGTCTCTCATTCTCTCTCTCTCAAATAAATAAATAAAATCTTTAAAAAAAAATTAAATTAAATTAAAATTAAATGTCAGTATGTTACTATTTCCATATAATGTACTTTGTTGAATAAATAAAATATTTAATTAGAAATGTAAGAATTTTAATATTCATGAATAAAAATCTATTATAAATTCTTCAACTTGTTTATATCTTCATAAAATAAACCAAGAGTCGGGCGCCTGGGTGGCTCAGATGGTTAGGCGTCTGCCTTCGGCTCAGGTCATGATCCCAGGGTCCTGGGATCGAGTCCCGCATTGGGCTCCCTGCTAGGCGGGGAGCCTGCTTCTTTCTCTGCCTCTCTGACTCTCATGAATAAATAAATAAAAACATAAAAATAAATAAATAAATAAAAATAAACCAGGAGTCAAGCTTTAGGGGAAAAACCTATATTTTGGATAATAATTAATATAAAATAAAATATTTTGGAGTCCAAGAAACTTAAGTCCCCCTGCTCCCTAAGGATGATTTCTCAGATAATTTTAAAAAATAAAATTCACAAAATTTTCTTATTCTTAGGCTTTCCATCAATGTTTTTTTTTTTCTGTAATTTGCATATAAGTTTCTTTGATTGTATCTGACTTTATAGTTCCTTTGTCACATGTTTGGAAAGGTTTTGATCTGTCTTGAGCTAAGTCGCAGTAAGTCCAAAAATAGACTTTTTACAAGCCACACATTGTAAAGAGTTTATCTATGAAAGTAGGACCAGCTCTGATAGATTTGATTTGAATGAATCAAATAACAATTTATGATCAGACCTGGTGAAGTTCTGCAAATAAACCCTTTTCCTCAAAGTCTGTTAACTTGGCAGGAAATAACAACCCTTTTGGCTTAGGCTAGGGATTTGTCACTCCTCCATTGAGATTCTTAGAGTCTTCTTTTGCTAAAGAATAGTTCTAGGTGTTTGTGTATGTATGTTTTATGCTCACAAGGACCGTTGTTCATTCTGACTTATAAAGATTCCATTTGATTTCTGTTATTTCTCATTGACTTAAATTGTGTATCATATTTCCTTTCTTGTGGAAGAGAAAAAATACAGAATTGTTTCAGTATTCTTCTTTTGTTCATTAACCAACTGTATCATTTTGAAAAGCATACGATATTTCTGACAGTTAAATTAAAAAAAACAACAACAAAAAAAAACCAAAACTTGGTCCTTTTGGAGCTTGCTTTCTGGCATTGCTAGGGTAGGTACAGGGCAAGACTCTTTACAGGACTGCACAATATCCTGAATAGTAGGAGGTCTTTCTAAGCTGTCTGCTATGGGCTCTGGGAATTGTTTGACTTACTTTTCTTTGGTTCTTTCCTTAGCCTTGTGGACTTTCATGTGATGCATGTACAAATTTAATGCAACCAAAGACTCAAGGAAATTTTGCATCTCTTAGGAGCCCTTTCTCTATACCGTTCCCCACTCTGTGTGGCTCTGACCTGCAAATTCTAGTCCCCTCAGTTTCCTTGAAATCTGATCTCTTCGTCCTCAACTCAGCAACAGAGTGAAAGGGTGTGAGTTCATTCTCTGCACTGAGTCTTGGAGACTAATTATCCCATAGCAATAAGATGGCATAATTTTAGAGCTCATCTCATTTGTTTCTCCTCTCTCAGGAATCACAGTCTTGTACTGACTATTGTCCAGTGTTACTGGACATTGTTTCATTTCTTTTTCCTCTGACTTTTTTAATTGGTTAAAGCAGGACAAGATTCCTTTGGCACGTATTCCTTCATGAGCTGAAACATAACAGTTTGGCAGTTTCTGGGGAAATCAAACATGAGCTTAACATATAAAATAGCAAAATTCCTGTCCTAGGTATTTACCAAAGAGAAATTAAATCATATATCCAGAAAACAACCTATATACAAATATTCATAGCAGCTTTATTTATAATAGCTACAATTTTAAATAATCCCAAAGCACAACAAACTTGAGTGGATTAACACATTTTCCTGTATTTATATAATGGACTATTACTGAGAAATATAAGAACATATCAGTGATATGCACTACATGGAGGAATTTCAAAACCATTTCGCTAAAAATAAGGAGCTAAACCAAAAAGAGTGCATACTCTCTGATTCCATTCATGTGAGGTTCTAGAATGAACAAAACTAAGCTACAGTGTTAGAAATTGGACTGGTTGTGGCCTAGGGGGTGGGGTTTAGAAATTGAACACTAAGAGCCGTGAGGGATCTTTTTAGAGTGGTAGAAAGTTTTCTTATCTTGATTGATGTAGTGACCACACACACATACACACACACACACACTCTGTAAATTCAACTTAAATACATGTTTCATAAAAGGTAACTTAGACCAATGTGGTAGCAATGGAGATGGAATGAAGAATATGAATTTGGAAAATTTTAGATATTTAAAAGAGGATTTAGTGATGGAAATGACAGTGAAAGAGGATGGATAGGAAATTTTTCAAGAGTAACTCTGAGGTTTCTGGCTTGGGTAGGGGTACATTCACTGAAGCAGGAGACCCTGGGGAAGACCTAGACTGAAAAAAGCTGAAGGTAGCAGGAAGAGGGCTGTAGTTCCAACTTAAGTTGGAAGTGCCTTTGATATATGCAAGTAAAGATGCCATGCAATAAATGAATTTATGGGATTGGAACTAAGCGGCACGTATTGGAGAATCTGTCTGCCATTGGCATTTAGGAGTAATTGAACTATTGATGTAGATCAAGCTACCTGAAAGAGTGAGAAGAGAAGTGGACTTTCAGGAATTGCAACTTCTACTGGTATTGTTAAGGGGATGCAAATAAAGGATAGATTTATTCACACTGGATATTTATTCATTGATTCAACAGATAATTTAGAATGCCTTTTATTTACCAGATACTATTTATTGTAAGCACTATGGATAAACAATAAATAAGATAGAAAGAGTCCTACACTTAGGATCACAGATTTAGAATGGAATCAGTTTGACCCACTGTGTAATTTTTCCAATAGTTCATTCATTCAGTATTGGTGCATAATCAACTATTAATACATTTATGTTGATTCATGATTGGGTTTTTATCACTTGTATTCTAAACAACAACAAAAGTTAACAGACTGGCAGCATGATTTGAAGACCATGGAATCTGGATGATAGCTAAAAAGGGATATAAAAATAAGGAAAGTATATGTTATGATTAACAAGATTATTCTTTCAGAAAGCAAAAATAGTAAAGGATGATGAACGTGTCTTCTGATGTCTTGGACATAGCATGTATGTTCCTAACTATGATTCTAACTATGCACTAAACTTTATGTTCCATCCATATGCAAAGGCTTTATTTGGAGTCCTTTTCATTTCATATTGAAGCTGGCTACACACACACACACGCACACGCACATTGCTGTGCAGACCTTAATATACTTTCCTGCTGTTCTGCATTGTTTTAAATTAATGGATAGGCAAATTACCAAACATTCAAAAAGCTATCTTCCTACTAAAGAAAAATACTTTGTAGAAAATTAAAATGAAGATCAGGACATGCTTACTCTCCTCCTTAGAGAAGTGCAACAGCTGTCTCAGGGAAAGGACACTTCAAAAGCAACCAAAAAACATAATATGAACATTTAGAATATGTAAGCACATCATTTATCTATAAAACCAGTTAAATTTACTATCTCATTAAATAATGAACAATTAACACAGAAACTTTTAAAAAGTGATTAAGTGTTGCAATTATATTTAAGAAAATAAAATAAATGTTCATTATAGCATTAAATTAAAATTGAGCCTGTTGAAGTGGCAGATACTTTCTGCAAGCAAAATAATAGGAGGCATTCATTAATCATAGAGCCAGAGCAACAGCTAATAGAAAAGACATACACCCAACCATGCAAATTATCCTTCTATCAGAAAACTGTGCTCCATTGATAAACATCTCTTGCCAGTTTCTTGACATATATTTACAGTTCTAGGTTTATTAAGAATACTTGTACAGCTGTTCTAAGGAGTCAATATTTCATTCAATTATTTTTTAAATATTTATTTTAGAGAGAGAGAGAAAAAGTGGGGGGAGGGATAGAGAGAGAGAGAGAGAGAGAGAGAGAGAGAGAGAGAATCATGAAGCAGACTCCCTGCTAAACACAGAGCCTGACTCAGGGCTCCATCTCACCACCATGAGATCATGACCTGAGCTGAAACCAAGAGTCAGACACTTAACCAACTGATCAACCCAGGTGCCCCACTCAATTATTAATTAGTTATAATACTTAATATATTTGCTATAAAATAATTTCTGATATTAAACTAAGAGCTCCCTTAGTTTATATTTATTCTTCAACTAAAATATACCTCACCATGCTTACCATATGTCAGTTCAGACATAGATACATACCTAAACACATACTTTTTTTTATTGTTCCTTTGTTCCTTTCAAAAAATAACTGTGTTGATAATGTTGTTCTCTCTTTGTGCAATGGAAGATTACCATTCATCTCTTCCCTGAGTCAATATCCTGTCTTTCATTTGCAGAGATCATCCTTTGCAACTTATTTTGCCAAATGATTGAATATAGGATGAGGGCCATCAGGTATAATGATAAATATCATAAGTTGGAGTTGTCTGTATTCAATTCCTAGTTTCATGGTCTAGTAAATGTATGACCTTGAGTAATTGTTTTTAACCTACTCACCTCAACTTCATTATCTGTAAAATGGAGAGAATAGTAATAGATGGTATTACCAAGCACATATAACATGCTGGGCAAAGGTCTAATGTTAATGTATTAACTCATTAATTTCCTCAATTACTCTATGAGATTATTAACATCAGTATTTAGTTTAAGATGGGAAATTTGAAAAGTAAGAAAAGAAATAATATGCCCAATTCTATACACTTTGAATCAGGTAATGGCGAGTTTATTTAATCATAAACATTGAACAGTGCCAATTCCTCCAGCCCCACATGAGATCTACCACTTAGTAGAATGCCTATTACATGGTATGAGTTCCAAAAATATCTATCCTCCCATTTGTTGTGAAGGATTGGTTGACTCAGCTTAGTCAGCTAATGAGGTAGTAGGTATCCTCTTTCTTCCTTGCCTGTGAAGCTTGCCTCCCTCAAGCTTCATATATAGTCAAAATGTCAAAAATAGAGAATAATAGAGAGTAAAGTACTAAAGTTCATTTACCCCCTCCTCCCAGTTCCAACCCAAATACAGTCATTTTTAATGATTTAGTGTTTCTATGAAGTTCTTTTTCTTTATACATTCCCTACTCACATAAACATGAAGTTGTTTTTCTTTATACATTCCCTACTCACATAAACATAGAAGGTCATATAAAAATACCTTACTTTCATTAAATAATTTGATTATTACACAAATATGATATTATAGTATATGCTCTTTAAAAAATTTTATTCAATATATTTAAACAAAAAAAAATCAGTTCACCTATTCCTCCTATGCCCCAACCCTACCTCTTGCACTGTCAATCTGTCCTCTGTATCTGTGAGATTATTTTTTTAGATTCCATGTATAAGAGACATCATAAGGTATTTGTCTTACTCTGACTTATTTCACTTAGCATAATGCCCTTGAGTTCAATTTATATGTATACTATTTTTTATCTTATTTAAATCTTATTTTGGGATGCCTGGGTTGCTCAGTCTGTTAAGTGTCTGCCTTCGGCTCAGGTCATGATCCCAGTGTCCTGGGATCGAGTCCCGCATCGGGCTCCTTGCTCAGCAGGGAACCTGCTTCTCCCTCTGCCTGCTGCTCCCCCTCCTTGTGTGCTCTCTCTCTCTATCTCTCCCTGACAAATAAATAAAATCTTAAAGAAAAAAAAAGAGCATCATTAAAAAAAATAATAATAATAATCAATCAATCAATCTTATTTTGGTAAGCTGGTGCCCTGTTTAGGTATAGCCTATAGATTCTGGTGGCCCTCAGAAGCTGCACTGAAGGTCTGGCTGTGAGTAGATAAGGTGCAGCTGTCGAAGTTGTAGGGGAGGGGATGGCTGGGCCTGCCACGGCCTTGCTGGTGATGCCGCCACAGAAAAATGGGCGTAGCCTGCTGTTAGATATGGATCTTAATGTCAAGTCTTTGCTGCCCAACCCCTTCCAAATCCCTTGGTCAAAGAGATCAGGCTTTTCTTGGGTTTTTTTTTGTTTTTTATTTTTAAATTTTGTTGTCTTTACCGTTCATTTTCTTTGTTTGCTTGTTTTCCTGTTCAGAGTTGGAGGGCTTCCTGACACCAAATTAGATATGTATGGGTTATAAAAATGAAACCCAGGTAATTCACAGCTATCCCTCTTTTAGTATTATGGGCCCTAGCCAGTGTACCTTCTTCAGAGTCCTTTTGTGGTTGGTTGTCTTTTGAATTATTTCTAAGATATTTAGTTGAATTTAGAAAGAAATAATAGGGAAAAAAAAAAGAAAAAGAATTGGGAAAATTGGTTCTATACTCTCTTATCCAAGAACTGAAAGCTCAAAGCATCTATTTTTAATTGTTTTCAGTCATGAATTTTGCTTTTAATTTTATTAAATCCTCTCTTCCACAATATTTAGGTTTATTCCATTGCTCTTTTAAATTACTGACTTTAATTTCTAGTATATTCAGTTAAATTTTGTTTTCTAATAAAGTTGGCATTGCAAGTTTTTATTTTGCATAAAAAATAAATGGAGTCATATCCCGGGCATTTTTATGTGTAGTGCTTTCAATGTCTTTTGAAAAAGGGAAGGCTAGTTTACCAAGTGAAATGCAGGTACCATTTTCCATAGGTAGAGTTGACATTGGAAGGGAGCAACCAGCCAGGAACTGCCTTTACACTCTTTTTTCTTCCTGGAGTGGCCCCGTGACTATTTCTGGTCAGTAGATTGTGAGCAGAGGGTTTTGTGTCACATCTATGCCTAGTCAGTATAAACCTCCAGCACATGCAGGAAACAGGGCAGAGCCTGTTAGCCCAACTTTTTGAATAACTCTTTGAAAGTTGACTTTCTTTGTTTATACACTTAGTATTTACCTGAAAAAGAAATGAACTTCAATTCTATGTATTTCTGTGTACATGTTTAGATCTATAATTTGTAAAGCTTATTTGCAGACTGAATGATTCCCTCATTTGCAGAGTTATTTAGAAGAGTCTTGAAGTTTAACTAAAATATTTAATATTCTGGTTAGTACTTAAATATTATTTTCTAGTTGCATTTATTGCATTTAAAAATATAACATTAAAAATCTGCTCTTTGGGGTTTATTGATACAATCTTTATGAATCCATATACATTTACTGTCATTAATATTGCATAGGTTTTAGGAAAAAATTTATATAACCAGAGTACAGCATTCATTATCTATTAGGTCAAGTTTACTAATAGGCAATTTATTCAGCCTGTCTGTATCCTTATTAATATTTTTTCCATTTGTTCTTTTGACTTCCAAAAGGAGGGGGGAAAATTGGAGGGGGAGACAAACCATGAGAGACAAACTGAGGGTTCTAGAGGGGAGGAGGGTGGGTGATGGGTTAGCCTGGTGATGGGTATTAAAGAGGGCACCTATTGAATGGAGCACTGGGTGTTATACGCAAACAATGAATCATGAAACACTACATCAAAAAAAAATTGAGTTTTGTTACTTTTATAGTTAAAACATTTTAAAAAGAAAAGGAAAAATGTTTGGGGCACCTGGGTGGCTCAGTTGGTTAAGCGACTGCCTTCGGCTCAGGTCATGATCCTGGAGTCCCAGGATCGAGTCCCGCATTGGGCTCCCTACTCAGTGGGGAGTCTGCTTCTTCCTCTGACCCTACCCCCTCTTGGGCACTCTCTCTCTCACTCTCTCTCTCTCAAATAAATAAAATCTTAAAAAATAATAATAAATAAAAATTAAAAATGTTCAATTTTCCAAAGACAATTATGTATTTGATTATTTCAATTTTGTTTACATATTTCAAAGTAATGGTTAAATACATTAATGTTCACAAGTATATCATTAATGTGCTTTTATCTTCAGTAACATACTCTCTTATTCATTTTCTCAAATACTATTTTATTAATATTAATAAAGTAATTCTTTATTCTATGACATTTAAAAATTATTTTCATAGCACTTTATAGAGATCTACCCTCTTTACAAATTTTAAAGTACTTAATACAGTGTTGTTAACTCTAGGCACAATGTTGTAGAGCAGATTCCTAGAACCTATTCATCTTGTAAAACTGAAACTTAAGGCTCATTGAAGAGCAACCACCTCCCTTCACCCCCAGCAGACACCAGGCCACTCTTCATGTTTATGAATTTGACTATTTTAGATACCTTATATATGGGATTGTGCAACATTTGTCCTTGTATGGCTGATTTAATTCACTTAGACTAATGTACCCCAAGCTTATTAATGTGGTTGCATGTGGAAAGATTTTCTTTTTTTTTAAGGCTCAAAAATCATCCATTGTGTGTGTGTGCGTGTGTTTGTGTGTGTGTAATCACATTTGTTTATTCATCAGTCAGTGGACACTTAGGTTATTTCCATATATTGGCTATTGTGAATTATGCTTCATTGAATATGGGAGTGCATATATCTCTTCAGGATCCTGGTATCAATTATTTGAGGTTTATACCCAGAAATGGGATTGATCATATGATCATCCTATTTTGAATTTTTTTTAAGTGAGATCCATCCTGATAGTGGCTGTACTGTTTTACCTTCCCACCAACTCTACACAAAGCTTTCAATTTAGCCACATCCTCTCCTACACTTGCTATTTTGTATCTTCTTTATAATAACTGTCCTAACAGTGTAAGATGATATCTCATTTTGGTCTTGATTTGAGTTTCACTGATGATCAGTGATGTTGAGCATCTTTTCATATACCTGTTGATACTTGTATGTCTTCTTTGGAGAAATGTCTCTTCAAATCCTTTGTCTTTTAAAAAAAAATATTTTTTTGTAGAACAAGCAATCCTAAAATTTTTATGGAACCACAAAAGATACTGAATAGCCAAAGCAGTCTTGAAAGAGAAAAACAAAGCTGCAGGTCTCACAATTCTAGACTTCAAGGTATTACAAAGCTGTAGTCATCATGACAATATGGTACTGACACAAAAACAGAGACATAAATCAATGGAACAGAATAGAAAACCCAGAAGTGGACCCACATCTTTATGGTTAACTAATCTTTGACAAAGCAGGAAAGAATAAAAAATGGGGAAAAAAATCCATCTCTTCTACAAATGGTGTTGGGAAAACTGGATAGCAACATGCAAAAGAATGAAACTGGACCACTTGCTTACACCATACACAAAAATAAATTCAAAAGGGATGAAAGACCTAAATGTGAAATAGGAAACCATCAAAATCCTAGAGGAGAACACAGGCAGCAACCTCTTTGACATTGGTCATAGCAACTTCTTACTAGACACATCTCTGGAAGCAAGGGAAACAAAGGTAAAAATGAACTATTGGACTTCATCAAGATAAAAAGCTTCTGCACAGTGAAGGAAACAATCAACAAAACCAAAAGGCAGCCAATGGAATGGGGGAAGATATTTGCAAATGACATATCTGATAAAGGGTTAGTATCCAAAATCTATAAAGAACTTCTTAAACTCAACACCCAAAAGATAAATAATCCAGTTAAGAAATAGGCAGAAGACATGAATAGACTTTTTTCCTAAGAAGATATCCAGATGGCCAACAGACACATGAAAAGATGCTCGACATCATTCATCATCAGGGAAATACAAATCAAAACCTCAATGACATATCACCTCACGCCTATCAGAATGCCTAATTATGGGTTTCATGCAGCTTTCACTTAAAGTAGTTGTCACAATAGTTTCTGAAGTATTTGTGTCTACTTACACCCTAATGAGCACTGTATATGAATTGGCTTTCCTTTAAATACTTTCAATACTTACCATTTTAAATATAGATATAAATATGGATACAGATATGAATATATACATACATACATACATGTATATATGCACATATACACATATGTTGATACTGATATATATATATATATATATATATGGAAGAACTGAATATTTTTAACATTCTTCAGTCAGCATTATACAATATGGCAGTATGGATCAAAAGCATTAACTTCAAAACATTGGCCCATATTCTAGGTCAATTCTAAAGAAATATTTAGGCTTATTTGTAAAGATCCATCCACAAGATTATTTAATGTGTTCTGTGTTTTAGGCAAATGTGGAAAAAATGTACCTGTCCAAAATTATGTTATTATAGATATAACAACATATGATAAACTTGTGGCATATAATAACAGCATTCTGGTAATTTTATTAAGTAAAATCTGGAAATTATAAAAATTACTTATGAAATAATTCTATTTTCATAAAACATCTATGAGTTCACTGCTAGCTGCACCTCTGTTTCCAGGCCTTGATATTTGGTCTTCTTTCTGCCTAAAATAATCTTCTCTGATTTTATTTAAGATCATGTAGGTTTCCATACATATATATATATATGTCCTAGACTTCAGGGAAAGTTTAAATTGTAATTTTTAAAGTTATTTTTTCTTAAATTATTACTTATATCTTAATATTTTTAATAAAACATACTTTAAAGTGTTGGGTCATACCATATCCCCTTTGAATATTTTTCAGCTGTTTATACCAGAAACATATTTATCTATTAAACCTTGGACGGTTTATTGATATTGTTGATAATGTTAACATAGTTATCCTGCAACTGGGCTTCTTTCCATAGTCAAATAATTTAACAGCATCAAAGAAATTAGTTCACTATAATTGCTCAGAACATTAATTAAATGTCTGGCAGAATTTAGATTCTGAAATACTATTTAAAAATCTGTTGAGGTTTGATTGTATTACAAGTGTATTTTCTTTTTTTCTGTATTGCAAATGTTTCTGTCAAATTCATCTGTACTTAACACAAGCCAATATCAATCAAATATTAAAGCAATTTTAGCTAGTAATTTCAGAATTTGTTGTTTTGATAAGAATAATATATGAACAATTGACAATAGAACTTCGGGGTGAATTATCACATTTTTTTAACCTAATAGTATTTAATACAATATGATCAATAACTACAAACAAATTGAGACAATCCTTTCCATTCAAGCTTGCATATTCAGCACATAAATGTATGATGAAATAAAAAGTATCATATTGTTTTTGTTTTAGGTAATTTGTTTGAATTTTTTAACTTAAAATATTTTATGACCTATGGTCTTCAATTGCAGTACACATTAGCTGGATAGAAATTTTAGATGTGGCACAAAATGTTTCTTATTTCATAGATTCTATAATGTTCCTTTGAGACCTGTCTTACTGGTTTTTATTCTTATGCAAAGTCATATGAATGGATCATAAACTACAACAAAATTATTATCACTGTTTATCTTTAGAACAATCTAGATTTCTAAAAGGCCACAGACAGCTAGTAGAGTTACACAGCCTTGATATGCAATCAGATCTTCTTTCTTTTTTTTTTTTAAAGATTTTATTTATTTTTTAGAGAGCGAGCGAGAAACAGCATGAGAGGGGAGAGGGTCAGAGGGAGAAGCAGGCTCCCCGCTGAGCCGGGAGCCCGATGTGGGACTCAATCCCAGGACCCTAGGATCATGACCTGAGCCGAAGGCAGATGCTTAACCATCTGAGCCACCCAGGCGCCCCAGATCTTATTTCTACTATGGATATTTGAAACATCCTGGTAGCCCAAGAACTAAGGTATTAAAATAAAACTTACATGGTTTAATATTTTTTTCTTAAATTAAGTTTTTAGAAAGTATTTTATAGAGATAGTGAGATATTGCATTCTCTCCATTCCTGTGCTTTGCTATTTCCTCTCCTAATAAAAGTACTACTTACATTCTAAGCACTTGTTTAATTTCCCAAAACAAAACCCTTGAGGCATAGCAACAATTTCTAAAAACCACACAGGAAGAGATAAATAGATACAAAAATTCACAAATTGTAGAAAAGTGATCAAAGCCTCTGCTATCTTTAAATTCTATTGCATATGAAAATACTTTCATGGATAATTATGAATTTTTAAAAGAGATTAGTTATGCAACAATAAAATTATAGTTTCTCTGAACAGAAGAACAAATTTGCAAAAAATTACTCCATACCTACAGATGAAGGAAGGAAGAACACAAGGAAGAAACAAAGTTAATACATTTGATTTAGAAAACAGTTCATAGAGGGGAAAAAGAGAACAAAATCAGGTGGCTTCAGAACAAAACTTTTTTTTTAATTTATTTACTTATTTTTTAGAAAGAGAGTGCAAGCAGGAGGGGCAGAAGAAGAGGGAGAATCTCAAACGTACTGAGCACAGAGCCCAACGTGGGACTTGATCTCATGACCCTGAGATCACGACCTGAGCGAAACCAAGAGTTGGATGCTTAACCAACTGAGTAACCCAGGGGCCACAGAACAAAATTTCCTAGGCATGTTATGCATAATTACATTTACAATTGGCTTCCATTTTCTTATAGTCTATCATCACCACTTAATCAAGATTTCTGAAGAAATGTTCAACCAACTCTTAATTGTTAAAGATTTTGTTTGAGGGGTGCCTGGGTGGCTCAATCATTAAGCATCTGTCTTCGGCTCAGGTCTTGATCCCAGGGTCCTGGGTTCAAGTCCTGCATCAGGCTCCCTGCTCCATGGGAAGCCTGCTTCTCCCTCTCCCACGCCCCTGCTTGTATTCCCTCTCTCGCATTCTCTCTCTCTGTCAAATAAATAAAATCTTTTTAAAAAAAGATTTTGTTTGAAAATATTTATCTAGAGCTCTGCTATATCTGATGTAGGACAGGTAACAGATATTTTATTCTTCTAATATATTTGTGCTATTTTAACATTTTATAATAATTTAAGATAATATTTGAAGTCAAATATGCATTCAAATTCTTTAATAACTTACTAAAAAAAACTTTTATCAATGGAAATTACACTGAGTATGTATTCTGTATTTAAGAAGAAAAAATGGGCACTTTCATTAATCTAATACATTATCCAATATCCAGCAACACAGAATAAACTTTCTCATTCATTATAGTACTTTATAACTCCATTTTAAAATCATGTTTTAGTTTCCTGTTGTATAAAAATCCTATTCCAGACATTGCAGTGTATACCAAATTTACAAGATGTATTGAAACCATCAACTATATAAAATCAAATAATGAAAACAAAAACAAATACCTGCATTCAGGTATAATTAAATAGGAATTTGAAGTATAAAAAAATGCTACCATGTTACAGAGATAAGGAAACTTTTTAAAAAGATGTTTTTTCAGGGCACCTGGGTGGCTCAGTTGGTTAAGCAACTGCCTTCAGCTCAGGTCATGATCCCAGGGTCCTGGGATCAAGTCCCGCATCGGGCTCCCTGCTCTGCGGGGAGCCTGCTTCTCCCTCTCCCACTCCCCCTGCTTATGTTCCCTCTCTCGCTGTGTCTCTCTGTCAAATAAATAAATAAATAAATAATCTTTAAAAAAATAAATAAATAAAAAAAAATAAAAAGATGTTTTTTCAGAGCAGTTTTAGGTTGACAGAAAAATTGAGCAGAAGTACAGAGATTCCCCATATACTGGCTGTCTCCACACTCATACAACTTCCCTATCAACATTTCCCACCAGAGTGGTGCAATTGTTATAAGTGATGAACCTACATTGACAAATGATTATCACCTAAAAGCCATAGTTTATATTAGGGTTTACTCTTGGTATTATATGTTCTATGGCTTTTGACAAATGTATAATAAAATGTATCCCATGTGATAATACCAAACAGATAATTTTCACTGCCCTAAAAATCTGATGCATCCCTATCTTCCTTCTAACCCCTGGCAACCACTGATGTTTTATGGTTTCCATAGTTTTGCCTTTTCCAGAATGTCACATGGTTGGAATCATACAAAATGTACTCTTTTCAGATTGGCTTCTGCAATATGCATTTAAGTTTTCTCTGTGTCTTTTATGATTTGATAGCTCATTTCTCTTAGTGCTTAATAATATCCCATTGTCTGCATATACTATAGTTTATCCATTCACTGTCTAAAGGACATCTTAGTTGCTTCCAAAGTTTGGGAATGTCCCTAATGACATGATATGCAGCATCTTTTTACAAGTTTATTTGCCATGTGTATACTTCTTTGATGAAGTATCTGTTCAAGTTGTTGCCTATTTCTTAATCAGGTTACTTTTTTTTATTGTGAAGTTAAGAGTTCTTTGTATATTTTAGGCGACAGTCCATTATCAGATATGTCTATTACAAATAATTTCTTCCAGTCTGTGGCTTGTATTTTCATTCTCTTGACAGTATCTCTTACAGAGCAGAATTTTTTTAATTTTAATGAAGTTCAGATTATCAATACCTTCTTTCATAGATCATGCCCTTATTGTTGTAGAGACATGATTTTTTAGATCTCTGAAGTTCAGAAAGAACATGTGAGACAATGACAATAGTGTCAGCAAACAGAGGTATCAAAATTCATACTTTAGGAAAAAGGAAATAGTATTATGGTGCTCAAAAATTGTACATTTTGAGTGGTATAGAATAGGAAATGTTATTTAAAAAATAGTATGGCACTGTATTAAGAAATTAATATAATAACATCCTGAGGAGTTCCTTTATATCATGCAAGCAAAGGGGATCATTGAGTTTTTCATTTCTCTCCTAACACCCATACCCAGGACAAGACATAAGCAGATTTTTTTCTTTGTGTTCTAGGAAGTTCATTATGTCGGCAACCATTCATTCTTAATAACATTAACTACTGAATGTAACAGCATGCTCTATATGTGTATTAACTCATTTAATCCTTACCAAAATTTAGTTTGCCAGGGGCGTTATTAATTTTCAAAAATAATCTTTGTAATACCAAAAAAACTAGAAACAGCCTAAATATCCATCCATATATACATAGAGAAATTAATCGAAGATATATTCCTACAATAGAATATTAGCAATGAAAATTTTAAATAATAACTATAAACGTACAGCTATAGGGGCACCTGGGTAGCTCAGTCAGTTAAGCCTCCAGCTTTTGGTTTCTGCTAAAGTCATGATCTCATGGATCAAGCCCTGCATCAGGCTCTGCACTCAGCACAGGATCTGCTACATATTCTTTCTCTCTCTCGTTCCCCTTCTCCCTGCTCCTGTGCATGCTTTCTCTCCCTAATAAATAAATAAAATCTTAAAATAAAAAAATATAGCTCTATGTGGATATATATACTTCTAACTGGAATTTCCAGACCTTAAGATATGCATATGTTCAAATGTACTAAATAATAATAAATCATTATTGGAATGCATTTATTTATCTATTTATTTTCCTACCTGTGTATATGATTTCTGTATCTCCCCTCCTTTCCTAATACTTGTTACTGTCAGTCATTTTTTATTTATTGGTAGTCTACTTTGTATAAAAACAGTGTTTCATTTTAGTTTTAGTGTGCTTTCCCTGATTAATATTTAGGTTGGTATTTAATGATTATTTTGTTTAACAAAATATTTATTGAAAAATTCTATGTAAAACACTGCTTCAGGAATTGGGAAAAAAATTGTGATAATGTAGACAAAAATCCCTGCCCCATGAAGCTGATATTCTATACAATATTTGCTTGCCTTTTTTTATTGATGTTTAAGCATTTTCAATATATTCTGAACATTAATATTTTATCAGCAAATATTTTATCTCAGATTGTTGCTTTTATTTTTACCTACTTTTGGTCCTTAACTTGTATCTTTTGATACATAGAAATTAATAATATTTCCAGCTTTACCTACATTTTCCTTGAGGATTTGACCTTTTGGTGTTTTTTAAAAGAAATCTCTCCAATACACCTAACAGTATTTTTCCATAAGGTTAATCTATAGTCCAAGTACCATTGATTGATGTTCACCCATTTTGTGCCAGAAATTGAATATATCAACTTGGGTCTGTTTCTACCCTCCAGTTTCTATTCCATTTTATTTGTAATCTTCCTGTGCCAATATTATGCTCTCTTATTTCTGAAAAGTGAACATATCTGGTGGGATGGGATACCATTACTTCTTTTTCATCATTTGTCTCATATTGTGCCCTATTAAAGACCATCTTTAAGCTTTTAAATAAACCTATAAGTTTCCTCAAAAAACAAAAACAAAAACAAAACCCAAACCCTATTGTGATTATTACTGAAATTGCAGTAAATCTGTAGATAAAATATGGAGAATTGAATCTCAGTAATAGTTAGACTTACACAATGACAGTATTTTATCATTCCAAATGTATAGATATCCATTAATTTTAATACACAACTGTGTGTTTGTGTTTTTACTCTTTTATTGTGGTATTATTTAATGAAAAGACATTCTTAATGTTTATATAATACAATTTCAATTTTTCCTATATGTCTAATGCTTTTTTTAAATTTAAGAAATCTTTACATACACTCATATTGAGAATATATTCTTCTATGCCTTTCTTTTTGTTTACTTTTATTGTTTTGCTGTGGGTATTTACATCTCAGACTGTTTAGAACTAATCTTTATGTATGGTGAGAAATAGAGATCAAGTTCTGATTTTTTCATAGATATAACCCACCTAGATTCCATAAATAATCCTTTCTCCATGGCATTGTAGTGGCATCCTCTGAACTTTCGATTTAACAAATCTGTCTGTCTGTGTATCAATATCACATTTTATAATTAATATACCTTTATAATATATCATGATAACTGGTAGTACTAGTACTCTAGCTTTGTTGTCCTTTGTCAAGATTGTGATTACTATTTTTACCTTAGGTATTTCTATAATTTTCTAGCTAACTTGTAAATTTCCACAAAAAACTCATGCAATAATATTTGTTGGAATAAAAAATGTTGTTTGTTACACCTTCACAACCTTTCGATTTTGTTCTGTCAACCATGGACCTGATTTTTCCTTTTGTTTTTGTATCTAAATTTTTTTTTTTAGCTATGAAAGTAAATATTTATTTAGAATAAGAAGATAAATTGAAACAAATTACAAATTTTAAAAAGTTGATGAATTCCACAAACATCACAAAAAGTTGTTAATATATAAACTTATTAATATACCTCTATGTTTCTTTTTTAATTTTTTTTAAATTTTATTTTATTTTATTATGTTAGTCACCATACAATACATCATGAGTTTTTGATGTAGGATTCCACAATTCATCCCTTTCGTATAACACCCAGTGGTCCATACAGTACGTGCCCTCCTTAATACCCATCACTGGCCTAACCCATCCCTTCACCCCCCTTCCCTCTAAAACCCTCAGTTTGTTTATCAGAGTCCATAGTCCATTATAGTTCATCTGTCCCTCTGATTCCCCACCTTCATTTTTCCCTTCCTTCTCCTAATGTCCTCCATGCTATTCCTTATGTTCCACAAATAAGTGAAACCATATGATAATTGACTTTCTCCTCTTGACTTATTTCACTGAACATAATCTCTTCCAGTCCTCTCTATGTTGATGTAGAAGTTGGGTATTCATGTTTTCTGATGGCTAATATTCTATTATATATATGGACCACTCTTCTTTATCCATTCATCTGTTGAAGGGCATCTCGGCTCTTTCCACAGTTTGGCTATTGTGGACATTGCTGCTATGAACATTGGGGTGCCTATGGCCCTTCCTTTCACTATATCTGTGTCTTTGGGGTAAATACCCTGTAGTGCAATTGCTGGGTCATAGGGTAGCTCTATTTTTAATTTTTTGAGGCACTTCCACACTGTTTTGCAAAGTGGCTGTACCAACTTGCATTCCCACCAACAGTGTAAGAGAGTTCCCCTTTCTCCACCACCTCTCCAACATTTGTTGTTTCTTGCCTTGTCAATTTTTGCCATTCTAAGGTGTAAGGTGGTATCTCAATGTGGTTTTGATTTGAATTTCCCTGATGGTTGAGGATGAACATTTTTTCACGTGTCTGTTAGCCATTTGTATGTCTTCTTTGGAGAAGTGTCTGCTCATGTCTTCTGCCCATTTATTGACCTGATTATTTGTTTTTTGGATGTTGAGTTTGAGAAGTTCTTTATAGATCTTGGATATCAGCCCTTTATCTGTAGTGTCATTTGCAAATATCTTCTCCCATTCTGTGGGTTGCCTCTTTGTTTTGTTGACTGTTTCCTTTGCTGTGCAGCTTTTTATCTTGATGACCTCCCAGAAGTTCATTTTTGCTTTTGTTTCACTAGCCTTTGGAGATGTATCTTGAAAGTAGCCGATGTCAAAGAGGTTACTGCCTATGTTCTCCTCTAGGATTTTGATGAATTCCTGTCTCACATTGAGGTCTTTCATCCATTTTGAGTTTATCTTTGTGTATGGTGTAAGAAAATGGTCGAGTTTCATTCTTCTGTATATAGCTGTCCAATTATCCCAGCACCATTTATTGAAGAGACTGTCTTTTTTCCATTGCATATTTTTTCCTGCTTTGTCGAAGATTATTTGACCATAGAGTTGAGGGTCCATATCTGTGCTCTCTATTCTGTTCCATTGGTCTATGTGTCTGTTTTTGTGCCAGTACCATGCTGTCTTGGAGACCACAGCTTTGTAATATAGCCTGAAATCAGGCAACGTGATGCCCCAGCTTTGTTTTTCTTTTTCAACATTTCCTTGGTGATTCGGGGTCTTTTCTAATTCCATACAAATTTTAGGATTCTTTGTCCCAGCACTTTGAAAAATGCCATTGGAATTTTGATTGGGATGGCATTGAAGATATAGATCACTCTGGGCCGCATAGGCATTTTATTTTTTTTTTTATTATTATTATTTTTAAAGACTTTATTTATTTATTTGACAGAGAGAGACACAGCGAGAGAGGGAACACAAGCAGGGGGAGTGGGAGAGGGAGAAGCAGGCTTCCCGCGGAGCAGGGAGCCTGATGCGGGGCTCGATCCCAGGACCCTTGGGATCATGACCTGAGCCGAAGGCAGACGCTTAACGACTGAGCCACCCAGGCGCCCCCGCATAGACATTTTAACAATGTTTATTCTTCTGATCCATGAGCATGGGATGTTTTTCCATCTCTTTGTGTCTTCTTCGATTTCTTTCATGAGTGTTCTGTAGTTCCTAGAGTATAGATCCTTTATCTCCTTGGTTAGCTTTATTCCAAGGTATCTTATGGTTTTTGGTGTTATTGTAAATGGAATTGATTCTCTAATTTCTCTTTCTATAGTTACATCGTTAGTGTATAAGAAAGCAATTGATTTCTGTGCATTGATTTTGTATCCTGCCACATTACTGAATTGCTGTATGAGTTCTAGTAATTTGGGGGTGGAGTCTTTTGGGTTTTCCACCTAAAGTATCATGTCATCTGCGAAGAGAGAGTTTGACTTCTTTTTTGCCAATTTGAATACGTTTTTTTTCTTTTGTTGTCCAATTGCTGTTGCTAGGACTTCTAGTACTATATTGAACAATAGTGGTGAGAGTGGGAATCCTTGTTGTGTTCCTGATCTTAAGGGAAAGGCTCTCAGCTTTTCCCCATTGAGGATGTTATTCGCTGTGGGTTTTTTATAGATGGATTTTATGAACTTGAGGAATGTTCCCTCTATTCCTATATTCTGAAAAGTTTTAATCAGGAAAGGATGCTGTATATTGTCAAAGGCTTTTTCTGCATCAATTGAGAGGACCATATGGTTCTTCTCTCTCCTCTTACTAATGTGTTCTATCACATGATTTATTTGTGAATGTTGAACCACCCTTACATCCCAGGGATTAATCCCACTTGGTTGTGGTGGATGATCCTTTTAATGTATTGTTGGATCCTGTTAGGTAGGATTTGTTGAGAATTTTGGAATCCATATTCATCAGGGATATCTGTCTGAAATCTCCTTTTTGATGGGGTCTTTGCCTGGTTTGGGAATTAAGGTAATGCTGGCCTCATAGAATGAGTCTGGAAGCTTTCCTTCTGTTTCTATTTTTTGAAACAGATTCAGGAGGATAGGTATTGTTTCTTCTTTGAATGTTTGGTAGAATTCCGCAAGGAATGCGTCAGGCCCTGGGCTCTTGTTTTTTGGGAGGTTTTTAATCACTGCTTCAATCTCATTACTGGTTATTGGCCTATTCAGGTTGTCAATTTCTTCCTGTTTCAGTCTTGGCAGTTTATAGGTTTCCAGGAAGGCCTCCATTTCATCCAGATTGCTCAGTTTATTTGCATATGGTTGTTGATAATAATTTCTAATAATTGTTTCTATTTCCTTGGTGTTAGTCGTGAGCTCTCCCCTTACTTCATAATTTTATTAATTTGGGTCCTTTCTCTTTTCTTTTGGATAAGTCTGGCCAGTGGCTTATCGATCTTATTAATTCTTTTTTTTTAAAGATTTTATTTATTTATTTGAGAGAAAGAATGAGAGAGAGCACATTAGAGGGGGGAGGGTCAGAGGGAGAAGCAGACTCTCTGCTGAGCAGGGAGCCCGATGCGGGACTCGATCCCGGGACTCCAGGATCTTGACCTGAGCCGAAGGCAGACGCTTAACCAACTGAGCCACCCAGGCGCCCTGATCTTATTAATTCTTTCAAAGAACCAGCTTCTAGTTTCGTTGATCTGATCTACTGTGTTTCTGATTTCTAATTCATTGATTTCTGCTCTAATCTTAATTATTTCTCTTCTAATGTGTGGCTTAGGCATCGTTTGTTGCCTTTTCTCTAATTCTTTAAGGTGTAGAGTTAGTTGGTGAATTCAGGATTTTTCTATTTTTTTGAGTGAGGCTTGGATGGCTATGTATTTCCCCCTTAGGACCACCTTTGCAGTATCCCACAGGCTTTGGACCGATGTGTTTTTGTTCTCATTGGTTTCCATGAATTGTTTAGGTTCTTCTTTGATTTCCTGGTTGACCCAAACATTCTTGAGCAGAGTGGTCTTTAGCTTCTAAGTGTTTGAATTTCTTCCACATTTTTTCTTGTGATTGAGTTCCAGTTTTAAAGCATTATGGTCTGAGAATATGCAGGGAATAATCTCAATCTTTTGGTGTTGGTTGAGACCTGATTTGTGACCCAGTATGTGGTCTATTCTGGAGAAAGTTCCATGTGTGCTCAAGAAGAATGAGTATTCTGTTGTCTTAGGGTGGAATGTTCTGTATATATCTATGAGGTCCATCTGGTCCAATGTGTCATTCAAAACTCTTGTTTCTTTGTTGATTGTCTGCTTAGATGATCTGTCTATTGCTGAGAGTGGAATATTGAGGTCTCCTACAATTAACGTATTATTATCAAAATGACTCTTTATTTTGGTTAACAGTTGGCTTATGTAGTTGGCTGCTCCCAAGCTGGGGGCATAGATATTTACAACTGTTAGATCTTCTTGTTGGATAGACCTTTACGAATGATATAGTGTCCTGGGGCGACTGGGTGGCTCAGATGGTTAAGCGTCTGCCTTCAACTCAGGTCATGATCTCCAGGTCCTGGGATCGAGACCCATGTCAGGCTCCCAGCTCAGCGGGGAGTCTGTTTCTCCCTCTCCCTCTGTCTCTTCCCCTGCTTATGTGCTCTCTCTATCTCTCTAATAAATAAATAAAATCTTAAAAAAAAAAAAAGAAGGATATAGTGTCCTTCTGTGTCTCTAACTACAGTCTTTAGCTTAAAATCTAATTTATCTGATATGAGAATTGCTACTCCAGCTTTCTTTTGAGGTCTGTTGGCATGGAAGATGGGTCTCCAGCCCTTCACTTTCAGTCTGGATGTATCTTTAGGTTCAAAATGAGTCTCTTGTAGGCAGCATATGGATGGATCCTGTCTTTTTATCCAGTCTGACACCCTGTGCCATTTTATGGGAGCATTTAGTTCACGTTGAGAGTGATTATTGAAAGATATGATTTTATTGTCATCATGTTCCCTGTGAAGACCTTGTTTTTATAATTGTCTCTGTAAATTTCTGTTCTATATCACTCTTGGGGTCTTTTTCCTTTTATAGGACCCTCCCCCCCTTAATATTTCTTGCAGGGCTGGCTTAGTGGTCACATATTCTTTCCATTTCTGCCAGTCTTATAAGCTCTGCATCTCTCCATCCCTTCTAAATGACAGCCTTGCTGGATAAAGTATTCTTGACTGTGTGTTCTTCTCATTAGTACCCTGAATATGGCTTGCCAGGCCTTTCTGGCTTGCCAGGTCTCTGTAGATGGATCTGATGTTATTCTGATGTTCCTCCCTCTGTATGTAAGGAATGTCTTCCCCCTAACTGCTCTTAAGATGGTTTCCTTGGTTCTAAGATTTGCAAGTTTTACTATATCATGCTGGGGCGTTGGCCTGTTTTCCTTGATCTTGGGAGGGGCCCTCTCTGCCTCTAGGACATGAATGTTTGTTTCATTCCCCAGATTAGGGAAGTTCTCAGCTATGATTTGCTCAAATATATCTTCTAGTCCTCTCTCTCTCCCCACCTCCTCAGGGATCCCAATAATTCTGACATTGGGACATTTCATGGCATCACCTATTTCTCTGATTCTATTTTCATGGATTTTGAGTTGTTTTTCCCTGGCCTCCTCTTTTTCCTTCTTGTCTATTAATTAGTCTTCTAGATCACTAATTCCTTCTTCTGCCTCACTTACCCTAGCTGTTAGATTATCTAGATTAGATTGGATCTCTTTGATAGCATTTTTAATATCTGCCAATTCAGCTTTCATTTCTGTCCTTAGAGACTCTATGTTGCCATTAATCGATTTCTCCATTCTAGCTATTGTCTTCCCAATTGCTACCCTGAATTCCATCTCTGACATCTTGGTTATATCTGTATCCATTTGTAAATCTGTGGCAGAAGTAGTCACAGTTTCTGAGTCTTTCCTATTTTTGGGGTTCCTCCTTCTAGCCATTTTGTTGAGGGATGGTTGAGGAAATGTACAGAGTTCAAATTATTGACCACAACCCAGGCATGATGCATCTGTTTTTTAGGGACCTTAGGGTTGCTGGCCTTTTGTTCTCCCGGCCTGTCTTCTGGGGGAGGGGTCTGCCCCACATTACTCAGGCAAGCCTGTTTGGGCAGAGTTGCCCTGCCCCCTGTGGCAGGGGATGGGCTCAGTGAAAACCGGTTTTGGGGGGCTTTTGTTCTCTGGCAGCTTTCCCTGGCAGCTTTCTGCATCTCTTCTGAGAGAGCAGAGGTGACCATTTCCAAACCTCTGCCTCGGAACAGGGAGATCACAGTCTGTTCTTCAGTGAGCTCTCTAGGCCACACTGTCTCTCTTTCTGTCTGTGCTGCTATAAACTGCAGCATTCTGGGTTGTGCACCCCTCAGCAGTGCTCCCAGTCCTCGCCTCCAGGTCGGGGCACATCTCTGCCCTTTGTGCTTCTACAACCGCCAGCCACCCCCAGTTTGAAGGTGCAGCCCCGCCGCTCAGGGTTTCAGTCCAGGGGGCTACCCTTAAGTCCTTTCCCCATTGCTACTGGTCTGCAAGTCTATGCCGGTCCCCAGCGTGGGAGGCTATCACTCACTGGGGGTGTAGGATCCCAAAGGCTCCCTCTCCCTCCCATTTATCTTCTGATATCTGCCCATGGAATCACGGCTCCCTGCTTCATACCTCGAAACTAAATAAGATTATCTTCTTATATCTCAGGCTGATTTCATGGGTGTTCAGAGTGGTCTTGTAGATATCCAGCTGAATTCTGGGGACCAGTTGGAATAGGGTCCCCTACTCCTCCGCCATCTTTTCCCCTCCCTTGTTTTTGTATCTTATTAACTATTTCCTCATGATATAGGGAGATTTTATTGGAAGAGTTTTACATTTCATTGATTTTATTTGATGTTCTTTACTGCTATTATTTTTTTTAATTTCAATTAATTTTCAATGTATAGTTAATTATTGAATATCAATCTGGTTTTCAATAGTCTTAATATAATTTTGAATAGATATAGCCATAAAAAGTATTCTTGGGGCACCTGGGTGGCTCAGTCATTAAGCATCTGCCTTCAGCTCAGGTCATGATCCCAGGGTCCTGGGATCGAGCCCCACATCAGGCTCCCTGCTCAGCGGGAAGCCTGCTTCTCCCTCTCCCGCTCCTCCTGCTTGTGTTCCCTCTCTCGCTGTGTCTCTCTCTCTGTCAAATAAATAAATAAAATCTTAAAAAAAAAAGTATTCTTGTCTCTTATTCAATCATAAGAACACTTATAAAATTTAATCATTAACTAAGATAATTGAAGGTTTTTAGAAAAGCTATTCTATAAAGAGCCTGCCTTTTGTTTCTAGTTTGCTTTAACTTTTTTAAAAATCATGAGTAGATCCTGAATGTAAGATAAGTGGCTCTATTGACTTGACTCAGTTTTTTTGCATGGTTTGGCACCTTGCTGAAATGGCTCAGTTCTTCTCAATTTGTTCTCAGAATCAAAGAAACTGAAGGTTGTCCTTTTGGGAAAAGCAAGTTCGAGATAGACAGAGAGAAACAGAGACAGAGAGAGACAGAAACAGAGAGAAAGAGCCTGTAAAGCCTTTTAAAACTTGGGCTTGGAAGTGGAAAAAAAACCTTATCCACATAATGTTGTTCACAGCAAGTAAAAAGGTCAGTCTATTTTCAAAATTTGGGGTAAGAGACTCTGCTTTTCACTGGAAGAATAGCTGTCTCTCTTACTAAGATTATAGATAAGGGGAGTATTGAAAAAGTTGAGATATTTTTATGCTTAGGCTGCTATATATTATAAACATTGTCACTATAATAGCTTTATTTTATAATTACTGTGTTCCAGATATTATGGTAAGTATTCTATGCATTATCTGTTTCAATTTTATTATAAATATAGGGGGTTGTCTTAGCTCAGGCTGTTGTAATAAAATACTATAGATCATGTGGTTTAAACAACAGGCATTTATTTCTCACAGTTCTGAAGGCTGAGAAGTCTAAGATCAAGTTGATAGCCCATTCACTTCCCAATGATGGCCTTCTTCCTAGCTTTCAGACAGCCACTGTGGCCTTACATGGTAGAAAGAGAGAGAGCTCTGGTCTTTCTTCTTATTATTATATGAAATCTAATAAGAACATCCATCATGGGGACTCTATCCACATGACCTCAACTAAACCAAGTTAACTCTCAAAGTCCCCAACTCCAAATACTATCACATTGGCTGTTAGGGCTTGCTTCAATATATGAACATATATATATATATATATATATATATATATATATATATATAAAATTTGGGGGAGAATAAATCAGTCCATAATAAAAATGAGTACAACTTTTATCTTTATTTGACATATGGTGTATTTTTAAAGATTTTATTTATTTATTTATTTGACAGAGAGAGACACAGTGAGAGACGGAACACAAGCAGGGGGAGTGGGAGAGGGAGAAGCAGGCTTCCCGCCGAGCAGGGAGCCCAATGCGGGGCTTGATCGCAGGACCCTGGGATCATGACCTGAGCTGAAGGCAGCCGCTTAACCGACTGAGCCACCCAGGTGCCCCAACATATGGTGTATTTTAAATCAAAATTTTATTATTAATAAATAATTTTACTGTGACTCTCAAGAAAAGTGTCATGGAAAAAATATATTTTGGTTATATAATGATTATCATAGGAAATACATATTGATAAATATTCCTTGGACATAGAAAAAAGTATATTGTTCATAGGAAAAAAAGTATGGTGTAATAAAGTGGTCCAGTTTCATTCTTCTGCCTGTTGCTGTCCAGTTTTCCCAACACAATTTGTTGAAGAGACTTTTTCTATTGTATATTCTTTCCTCCTTTGTTGAAGGTTAATTGGCCATATGGTTGTGGTTTCATTTCTGGGTTTTCTCTTCTGTTCTTTTGATCTTTGTGTCTGTTTATGTGCCAGTACCATACTGTCTTGATCACTCCAGCTTTGTAATATAAGTTGAAGTCCAGAATTGTGGTGCCTCCAGCTTTGTTTTTATTTTGTTTTTGTTCTCAAAATTGCTTTGGTTATTCAGGGTCTTTTGTGGTTCCATACAATTTTAGGGAAATTTTGTGAAAAACACTGGTGGTATTTTGATAGATATATAATGGAATATTAATCATTCCTAAAAAAGAAGGAAATTCTGCCATACACATAGTGAATGAGTCTGGAGAACATTATGCCTATCATGGAAGGAAACATGCTACATGATTCCACTTATGATGTATCATAAAATTGATATGAGGAATTCAAAGTAGTCAAACTCATAGAAATAGACAGTAGAATGATGGTTGCTAGATGATGGGGGCTAGAAGAAATACAGAGTTGATATTCAATTTATATAAAGTTTCAGTTATGAAAGATGAATAATAAGTTCCAGAGATCTGCTATAGAACATTGTGCCTATAGTTATCAATAGTGTACTGCTCACTTAAAAATTTGTTGAGGGTGTTCTTACTACAATAATAAATGAAGTACTAAAAATATGACAAAGTAAAGCCATTAACAGTATAATATTATAATACAAATGTGGGTATAAATTTCCTTTGCAGTAGATATAAAATATTTTACAGTGTTATTATTGAAAACAAATCTTATTTCTATGAAAACAAAATAATAACCACCACAAAATTAACTGTACAAGATCTCTACAGTGAAAACTGTAGAACATTATTGAGAGTAATGGGAATCTAGGAAGTGGAGGGATATACCATGTATATGAATTAGAAGACTTAATAGTTTTGGGTATCAATTCTTCCCTAATATATAAATTCAGTGCAGTTCAAATCTGATCAAAATCACAGTAACCTTTTCTAGGGGGGTGGATAAATGATTCCAACTTATATGTAGTAATTCATATGGCAAAAAAGTAATGAATGTGATATTGAAAAGAAAAAACTAAAGGACTTATCAAACAAGTCCTATGATAATATTATACCGGTATAAGGAAAGACAAAGTAGCCAATAGAACATTATAGAGTCCAGAAACATTCACACACATAAATAATAAAAATTATGCTAAATATGGCATGGCCACATATTGATAAAAAGATGAGAAGAGGTCTTTTCATAAATGGCACTACTTTAATTAGATATTTATATAAAAATTTATATCTTTACCTCTTCTTCAAATTATGCATAAAAATCAGTTTCAGTCTATATTGTAGACCTAATGTAAAAAGTAAGGGAAGATAATACTTTCACAACTTTGTGGACAGTAAATATTATTTAAAAACACAAAAAGGGAAAAATTGGTAAAATGGACTACATTAAAATTTAAACTTCTGTTTTTCAAAGCACATCATCAACAGCATTAGAAAATAAGCCTCACTCTAAAATAAGTTATTTGCAATAAAGGAAAGAAATTATATCCAGAATATATACAAAACTCCTCAATTAGTAAGGCAGATAAATTGTTATAAAAAATAGGCAAAAGGAACTGAAAACAGAACCTCACAAAAAAAGAATATCCAATTGGCAAATAAATTTATGAAAAGGTGGTTTATTCTATGAGATATAAAAGGAATGCAAATTCAAACCACAATTAGATACCACTACACATCTGCCAGGATGGCTAAATTGTTTTTTAAAAGATAAATAGAACTAATGATCACCTGGAACAACTTCAACTCTCCTACATTGCTGGTGGAAATGTAAATTGACATATATTGGAAAACTGTTTGGCAGTGTACATATATACCTCAATATATGCTTATACTATGCCTCAATGATTCTACTTCTAGGATGCACCCAAGATAAATGAATGACATATTCAACAAAAAGTTGTGTGCGTGAATGTTAGTTAACAGAATACTATTTGTAGTAGCCCCAAACTGGAAACAGCTCATCAGAAGTCATATGTATAATTGATGATATAGTCATATAATGAATTATTACACAACAATGAAAATGAGAACAAAAGCCAAAAGTCTAGCCACATGAAGAACAGGGATGACTCTTAATATTTTCTGAAACAAAAAGTCATACTTCCTTATTTTATTTATGGAAATTTCACAAATACACAAAACTAATTTACAATGTTAGTGGTAAAGACATCTGTAAAACTATTTGTATGTGTCAGGGTGTGGGGTGGGCAGGAGGATAGGGGATGGTCAATTTAATGGGACTGAAGGGAATTTCTGTTCTGTAATATTTTGTTGTTTCATACATGCTAGTTACCCAGTTGTTTTCATTTTATGAAATGTATTGATCAGTATGCTTTTTAATGGAAATTCACAGCATAAACTATTTTAAAGCATATGATTCAATGGTATTTAGTACTTTCATATTATTGTTCAACTACCACCTCTATGTAGTTCCAAACATTTTCTTCCACCAAAAGAAAATCACATACTCATTAAGCAGTCATTCCCTATGCCATCTATTCCCCCAGCCCCTGGCAACCAGGAAGTTCTTTTTTTTTTTTTTTTTTTTTAAAGATTTATTTATTTATTTATTTGACAGAGAGAGAGGGAACACAAGCAGGGGGAGTGGGAGAGGGAGAAACAGGCCTCCTGCTGAGCAGGGAGCCCAATGCAGGTCTCGATCCCAGGACTCTGGGATCATGACCTGAGCTGAAGGCAGATGCTTAATGACTGAGCCACCCAGGCGCCCCCAGAAAGTTCTTTTCTGTCTCTGTGGATTTACCTATACTGGGTAGTTCATATAACTGGGATCATACACTATGTGGCCATTGTGTCTGGTTTCTTTCACTGAACAATGTTTTCCATGTTCATCTACATTGTAGCATGAATCAGTACTCCATTCCCTTTTTTATGGCTGAATAATATTTCATTGTTTGTGTGTTTCTGTGTATGTGCATGTAACTATATGCCTTTGATTTTGAAACTGAAATTTTCCCTCCTACTAAATTTACATATTTTGATACTCTGTTGAGGATTTTTTAAACAATTTTTACATTTAAGTTTGAGGAAAGTCACTGTCATAGATACAAATTTAAAAAATTTTTAAAATAGTTTTTGTTTTGAGGAAAAAAACTAATGTGTTTGTTCCAAGTGATTTTGGTAATATTAGCTAATATAAACAGTTTTTCATTGAGAGTATTATAGTATATTTTTTTATTTGAGAAGCACTGTAATAAAAATATCATGTCATAAAATTACAATTTGAAGATTACCCAGACACAAAATTAAAGAGGTTTTATGTTGAATCTTTAAATACTCTTCAAATCTTACTTGATAAGTTTATTTATAACAATGCTTCCTGGAGATTCATGCCTTATTTTAGAGAGTTTGACTTGGATCATGATCTTTTGACCAAATGTGATGTGGAATATCATATATAATGAAATTCTAGCTTGCAAGTTACTGCAGTTTTTTTTTTCTCTCACTTCTGCAATGACTTGCCTTATTACAGTTTTCTATATTTTCAACTTATTGATATACTTTAGATAGTGGAATTGATTTTCAGCAGCCAATCTTTTCCCTCTTACATTATTTATTAGTTCACAAATTCAGTTGAGAGAAAGTCTTTTCACTTGACTTGTACATAGACTAACCTCATTTTCATGACATTGTACAGTATAATTTTGCTATTTATTCAGATTACTAAAATATTGAGTATCAAGAGTACTCATAATGAAAATGATGAATAAATAAAACCCTATTTGATGATACACAATATTGGAACTCTGGGTGCATCTCATTATAAGAAATGAAATCTATCAATAGTCTAGGCTAAAAATTTGATTAATTTTCAAAATAAGTATGAAATTAATTTCTGCTGACACAGAAAATGTGAATAAATGTTTTAAAAAACTTTTCTAATAAAAGAACTATTTCTAGAGATAAGGTGATTAGGAAGAAATGAAGTAAATGAGAAAACTTTATGACTCAAAAAAAATTGTGTTAGTTAAAAAAACATCGTAAGTGCACTCCTCAATCCCTAGCATCTTTTTAACCCCCCTCCCCCACCAGTTTGTTCTCTAAATTTAAATCTTTCTTGGTTTGCCTCTCTCTCTCTTTTTCCCCCTTTGCTCATTTGTTTTATTTCTTAAATTCCACATATGATCGAAATCATATGGTATTTGTCTTTTTCTGACTGACTTATTTCACTTAGCATAATACTCTCTAGCTCCATCCATGTCTTTGTAAATGACAGGATTTCATTCTTTTTTTTGACTATATTGTACACCTGAAACTAATATTACACTGTATGTGGACTTACTGGAATTTGATTAAAAACTTCATATGCAGTCATCTTATACTGAAATAGGTTAAGACAATAGTTATATAACTCTGCTAACATTTTTTCATTAAACAAGCAATATATACAAATTTTTATGCAGTTAATTATTTTTGGCTTATTATAATCGATAGGGTTTTGGACTTCAATTTGAAAGAGAAAGTTCAATTCTTTATTCAACTATCATAGATCATGGTTTTACATCTGTAAATTTGGGCAGCTAATTTCTTTTTAAAAATTGGGGCCCCGGGCACCTGGGTGGCTCAGTTGGTTAAGCGACTGCCTTCGGCTCAGGTCATGATCCTGGAGTCCCGGGATCAAGTCCCGCATCGGGCTCCCTGCTCAGCAGGGAGTATGCTTCTCCCTCTGACCCTCCCCCCTCTCGTGTGCTCTCTCTCTCTCTCTCTCTCACTCTCTCAAATAAATGAATAAATAAAATCTTTAAAAAAAAAATTGTGTCCCAGTCTATACTTGTATGTTTATGCGTTTTGGATATGCAACCTACTTTCTGGTATCCCAAATTTTCCTCAAAAAATCATAGAGGGTAACAGAGAAGTCAGAAACCAAGGTTGAAAATAAAGGTATTTGTGCTTTATTTTTTAAGATCCTGAATGTTGTCAATATTTGTAAATTTAGTATTCTAATCAAATTGCCTATAGTGTGGTAATAGGGGAACATATTCATTTTAATTTTTGCTATTATGGCTGTTCATGTGCCACAACTCTATTTATTAAAAATACTGTCTTTTCTGAATTATTTAAAACTTCATTTTTTTTTGTTTTTTGTGTGTGTATTGTTTCTTTGCTTGTTTGTTTTGTTTTGTTTTACTGAGGCTCCATTAGCTTTTTTTTATTGAAGCATAATTGATATACAATGTTATATTAGTTTCAGGTGTACAACATATTGATTTGACAATTCTGTGCATTACTTGGTGCTCATCATAAGTATAGTCACCATCTGCCACCATACGTTATACAGTATTATTGACTATATTCCCATGCTGTACTTTCATCTCTACTTGTTGATTTTATAAATGGAAGTTTGTACCTTTTAATCTCCTTTGTCTATTTTGTCCATCCCTCATCTCCCCTCTAGTAACCACCAGTTGCTTCTCTGTATTTAAGATTATGTTTTCTGTTTCTTTGTCCATTTGCTCACTTCTTTTGTTTTTTAGATTGCACATATAAGTGAAATCATATGGTATTTGTTTTTCTCTGACTTATTTTACTTAGCATAATACCCCTCTAGGTTCATCTATGTTATCATAAATGGCAAGATTTCATCCTCTTTTATGGCTAAGTAATATTCCAGTGTGTGTGTGTGTGTACATATGTCTTTTTTTTTAAGTTTTATTTCAATTCCAATTAATATACAGTGTTATATTGGTTTCAGCTTTGCAATATAGTGATTCAACAATCCTATATATCATCCAGTGCTCATCACGACAGATATATTCCTTAATCCCCATCACCTATTTAAACCATCTCCTCACCCACCTCCCCTCTGGTAACCCATCAGTTTGCTCTCTATAGTTAAGTGTCTATTTCTTGGTTTGTCTCTCTCTCTCTTTTTTTTCCTTCACTCATTTCTTTCTTAAATTGTACATATGAGTGAAATCATATGGTATTTGTTTTTTTCTGACTTATTTCATTTAGCATTATACTCTCTAGCTCCATCCATGTTGTTGCAAATGGCAAGATTTTTTCCTTTTTATGGCTGAATAATATTCCATTGTGTATATATTACCACTTCTTCTTTGTCCATTCATCAGTTGATGGACAGTTGGGCTGCTTCCAAAATTTAGCTATTGTAAATAATGCTGCTATAAACATAGGAGTGCATGTATACCTTTGGATTAGTGTTTTTGTATTATTTGGATAAATACCCAGTAGTGTGATTGCTAGATCATAGGACAGTTCTATTTTTAACTTTTTGGGAACCTCCATACTATTTTCCAGAATGGGTGCACCAGTTTGCATTCCTACCAACAGTGTAAGAGAGTTCCCCTTTCTCCACATCCTTGCCAACACCTGTTGTTTCTTGTGTTGTTTTTAGTCATTCTGACTGATATCTCCTAGTTTTGATTTGCATTTCCCTGACGATGAGTGATGTTGAGCATCTTTTCATGTGTCTGTTGGCCATCAGGATGTGTTCTTTGGAGAAATGTCTGTTCATGTCTTCTGCCCATTTCTTAATTGCATCATTTGTTCTTTGGGTGCTGAGTTGTATCAGTTCTTTTTTTTTTTTTTTTTAAGATTTTATTTATTTATTTGAGAGAGAGCAAGAGAGAGTAGGAGCAGAGAGAGAAGGACAAACAGACTTCATGCTCAGCATGGAGCCCAAAGGGAAGCTCGATTCCAGGACGCTGAGATCATGACCTGAGCTGAAATCAAGAGTCGGAAGCTTAATCAACTGAGCCACCCAGGTGCCCTGAGTTGTATCAGTTCCTTTTTTTTTTCTTTTGTTTCAGATTTTTATTTAAATTCTAGTTAGTTAACACGTAGGGTGATAATGGTTTCAAGAGTAGAATTTAGTGACTCGTCACTTACATATAACAGTCCTCATGCAAATGACGTATCTGATAAAGGGATTGTATCCAAAATCTATAAAGAACTTACCAACTCTCTCTCTATATATGAAAATATATATAGTGGAATATTACTCAGCCATCAAAAATAATGAAATCTTGCCATTTACAATGATGTAGATGGAGCTAGAGTATATTATGCTATGCAAAATACATCATTCAGAGAAAGACAAATACCATATGATTTCAGTCATATGTGGAATTTAAGAAACAAAACAGATGAACATAGGGAAAGGGAAAAAAAAGAGGGAAGCAAACCATAAGACTCTTAACTATAGGGCACTTGTGAGTTGTATCAGTTTTTGACATGTCATTTGCATATATCTTCTCTCATTCTATAGATTGACTTTTAGTTTTGTTGTTCATGTCATTCACTGTAGTTTATTTTTGCTTTTGTTTCCTTACCTCAGGAGACTTACCTAAAAAAAGTTGCTATGACTGAAATCAGAGAAGTTACTGTTTATGTTCCCTTCTAGGATTTTTATGGTTTCAGGTCTCACATTTAGGTTTTAATCCATTTTGAATTTATTTTTGTGTATGGTGAAAGAGGTAGTCAAGTTTCATTCTTTTGCACATGGCTGTCCAGTTTTCCAAACACCATTTATTGAAGAGACTGTCTTTTTTTCCATTGGGTATTATTATCTGCTTTCTTGCAGATTAATTGAGCATATAATTGTGGTTTCATTCTTGGTTTTCTATTCTGTTCTTTCAATACATGTGTATAAATTTGTGCCAGGACCATATTGTTTTGATTACCACAGCTCTATAATATAACCTGAAGTTCAGAACTGTAATGCCTCCAACTTTGCTTTTCTTTTTCAAGAATGCTTTGGCTATTTGGGGTCTTTCGTGATTCCATACAAATTTTAGGATTGCTTGTTCTAGTTCTGTGAAAGATGCTGTTGGTATTTTGTATTTTGATGGGGATTCCATTAAATGTGTATATTGCTTTGGGTAGCAGAGAGAGACACATCGAGAGAGGGAACACAAGCAGGGGGAGTGGGAGAGGGAGAAGCAGGCTTCCCGCGGAGTGGGGAGCCCAATGTGGGGCTCGATCCCAGGACCCTGGGATCATGACCTGAGCCGAAGGCAGACACTTAACGACTGAGCCACCCAGGTGCCTTAGTATAGACATTTTGACAATATTTGTTCTCCCAATGTGTGACCTTGGGATTTTTTTCCATTTCTTGTATTGTCTTCACTTTCTTTCATCAGAGTTTTATAGTTTTCAGAGTATATGTCTTTCACTTCTTTGGTTAGGTTTTTTTCCTAGGTATCTTATTATTTTGGTACACTTGTAAATGGGACTATTTTCTTAATTTCTCTTTTTGCTGCTTATTTGTGTATAGAAATGCAACAGATTTCTGTATGTTGATTTTGTATCCTGCAATTTTACTGAATTTGTTTATCACTTCTGTCAGTTTTTGGGTGGATTCTTTTGGGTTTTCTATGTGTAATATCATGTCACCTGCAAATAGTGAAAGTTTTACTTTTTATTTACTGACTTGGGTGCCTTTTATTTCTTTCTGTTGTGTAATTGCTGTGGCTAGGACTTCCAGTACTATATCGAATAAAAATATTGAGAGTAGACATCCTTGTCTTGTTCCTGACCTTAAAGAAAAAGCTCTGTTTTTCCACATTAAGGATCATGTAGCTGTGGGTTTTTCATTTATCACCTTTATTATGTTGAGGTATGTTCCCTATAAACCTACTTTGTTGAGGGTTTTTATCATGAATGGATGTTATACTTTGTCAAATGCTTTTTCTGTGTCTATTGAAATGATCATATGGGTCTTATCCTTTCTCTTATTGATGTGATGTATCACATTGATTGATTTGAAAATATTGGCCCACCCTTGCAACCCTGGAATAAATCCCACTTGATTGTGGCGAATGATTTTTTAAATGTATTGCTGGATTCAATTTTTGCATCTATGTTCATCAGAGATATTGGCCTGTAGTTGCCTTTTTTCTGTGGTGTCTTTATCTGGCTTTGGTATCAGGGTAATGCTGGTCTCATAGAATGAATTTTGGAAGTTTTCCTTCCTTTTCTATTTTTGGAATTTGAGAATAGGTATTAACTTTTCTTTAAATGTTTGGTAGAATTCACCTGTGAAGCCATCTGGCCCTGGACCTTTGTTTGTTGGGAGTTTTTTGATTACTGATTGAATTTCTTTGCTCATACCACATCTTCTTTATCCATTCATCTATCAATGGATACTTAGGTTGCTTCCAAATCTTGTCTAGTGAAAATATTTCTGCTATAAACATCATTTTCTTGGGGTAAATACCCACAAGTGAAATTACTGGATCATATTGTATTTTTATTTTTAAAGTTTTTTGGAATCTCCATACTGTACTCCACAGTGATTGCACATTCCCACCAACGGTTCATAAGGGTTGCCTTTTTTCTACTTCCTGTCCAACACTTGTTATTTCTTGTCTATTTGGTACAAGCCATTCTGATTGATGTGAAATGATATCTTAATGTGGATTTGATTTACATATTTCTGATTAATGATGTTGAAATTCTTTCAGTTCAATCTTGATTTTTCCCTTTTTCAGTATCACTGGGGTCAGATTAGCATTGTGTCTGAAAGTTTCCCTGTTCAACTGTGCTATCCTGCTTGCTTTATGTCACAAACATATCCCTCAAACTGGTTAAACTTCTAACTCTATCTCAGTTTCTGCTTTTGGGAGGACCCAAGTGACCTAGTGATACTTTACACTTTGTTTATTTGATAACTGTAGATCTTTCTTTGGTAAAAGATAAGCTTCAATAAAGCATTTTTTAAAGATTTTCCTGAATGGCTAGGATAGTATCAGACACATAGTAAATATTCTGATATTTAGCAAGTACAGCACCAAGACTAAATATTAGGAAGCTTTGATTGCATAGTTTATAAGTGATATCCTTTCCTCCATTCTTTACTCCACATACCATATAATTAGAGTTGTATTCTCTCTGAGAACTCAAGAAATACTAACCATCTGAGTTGGTCTTAAAAAACAAAAAAAGCATAATTTACTGTTGCCTTAAGATATATTATTCAACCACAAACTTAAATCCTTTGAGCAGGGTAAGAATTAAGATGGCAGTATAATAGCTCTCTTTTTCCATAAAAACAGACCTCTGACACCCTTCCTGGTAAGAACAAGTTGAGAAAGTAAATCAAGAATATGAAAGGTATTTCACCATTCTGTTAATTTACTAGTTCCAGCTTCACACTAACTTACCCACTGAATGCATATCTAGAATAAAAAGAGTCTGTGAAAGGATTTGAAATGAATCAAAGAGAAGAAAAATGAGAACACATTTGTAATGATATGAAAATCAATTTTGTTTACGTTAAACATAAATAAATCTTCTCAAGTATTCTCCACAGAATGTATATTGTTCCACTAACCACTGAATATACTTTCCTATATATTGTACCTGTCGTAATCATCATGCAGTAAACAAAGCCCTCTATATGAATAACTAAAAATGTGTATAATACTGAGATCAAATTATAAAATATTTGTTAAGCATAATTCCTCAGAGTCCATGTTGTTTATGAATTAGATTCACTAAAATTGAGAGCTATAAAAGTTAACAATGTACAAAACCTTTGCACCAGAATCCTAATTTTAGATCTTTATATGACAGTTGTATATTTTGTAATATACAAAGTAAGATTGTGTGTAAGAGCATAAATAAATAAATACATAGATAGCAAAGAAAATGATAACTTAAATGTTAATAGTATGCTGGTTAAATAACTATAATATATCCCTGCAGTGTCACAGAGAAAAATGTGTATCAGTCTTTATGTAACAAACATAATTTTTTCCACAATTAAAAGGTCAAGTTGAACAAATACATGAAACATGTGAAAATATTTGTAATTGCAAAATGATTCTATTATATCACATTTATTAACTTTTAACTCACTTAACACAATGAGATAGGTTCTATTATCATTTCTATTATATGAAGGAGGGAACTGAGGCACAAAGGAGTAGACATATTTGGAAAGTTCTTTAAATATACCTGACAAATGTAAGTGTTCTTTGACAAATTAATTAAAATAAATAAATATGGCTTTATAGGTTTTCTTTTTTTTTCTTTTTTTTTTTTTTAAAGATTTTATTTATTTATTTGAGAGAGAGAGAATGAGAGAGAGCAAGTACATGAGAGGGGGGAGGGTCAGAGGGAGAAACAGACTCCCTGCCGAGCAGGGAGCCCGATGCGGGACTCGATCCTGGGACTCCAGGATCATGACCTGAGCCGAAGGCAGTCGCTTAACCAACTGAGCCACCCAGGCGCCCAGCATTATAGGTTTTCAGTATGAACTATTTTATGTACTAAAGTTAACTTTAAAAAAGATGTCAACTTGGGATGCCTGGGTGGCTCAGTTGGTTGAGCGTCTGCCTTCGGCTCAGGTCATGATCCCAGGGTCCTGGGATTGAGTCCCACATAGGGCTCCTCGCTTGGCAGAGAGCCTGCTTCTCCCTCTACCTGCTCTGCCTGCCACTCCCCCTGCTTGTGCTCTCTCTCTCTGAAAAAAAATTAATAAAATCTTAAAAAAATAAAAATAAAAAAATAAAAAAGATGTCAACTTTTCCTAGTACTTATATTGAAAGTGAAGAGACTAAATTATGATACCTTTCTTAAGGAACCAATCTGTAAGTTATAGGCAAAAATTATACTAATCATTTTTGTGTCTGGTGTGTAAAAGAATATCAAATTAGAATATCGTCAGTTCTTAATGATCAATAGATATTATGACATTATGTTCTCTTGATATCTGTGCATTCATATTTCCTGTATACCCTAGACCATAATTCTGCCCCTAGAGGCAGATAAAGAGTTTCTGAATAAAAGAGAGTATAACTTCTGCCCCAGTAGGAGAGTATAGTAAATTCACATATATGATCAGAAATCTTTAGAAATAAATTGTACTATATTTCCAAGAGAAATGAAGGATGTGACTGAAAGACTGTCAGTACAACTTGTAGAAATGGTCCTTCTTTTTCTTTCTTCCTTTTTCTTAGTTTGGGCTCCTATAAGAGAATACCATAGGCTGCATGGCTTAAAACACATTCATTTCTTACACTTCTAGGGGCTGGGAAATTTAAAATTAAGGTGCCAGTGGATTCAGTGTCTGGTGACAGCCTGCCTCCTGGTTCATAGATGGCCATTTTCCTACTGAATCTTCACAAGGCATAAAGAAGATGAGAGAGCTTTCTGGGCTCCCTTTTATAAGAGCACTTATCCCATTCATGAGGGCTCCACCCTCACCTAATTAACTCCCAAAAGGCCTCACCTGCTAATATCATCACCTTGGGGGTTAGGATTTCAACATATGAACTTTGGGGGGCACAAACATTCAGTCCATTCCTTTCGGCTCTCCCTTCCTACCTTCTTTCCTTCCTTCCTCCTTCTCTCCTCCTCTCCCTTCCCCTTCCCCTCCCTCCCTTTCTCTTCTCTTTTCATTCTACTTTTGGTCTATAGGCTAAGGTTTAGTTCATGCTCTACCCATTCCACCAATCCAAGAGAATTCTGACTTACTGGGCTTAGTCTTGATTCCTGGGGGTTCTCCCCCCTCCTTCCTTTTTGAGTCATATTAACTTACTTCTGATATAGAAATGTTTGGAAATCAAGAATTGTTGATGAATATAGAGCTGTTTGATATATGCATAATTTTATCAGAGCATTAAATGTATCCTCCCCAAATCAAGGTCATATGACATTGCATTTTCTAAGAATGTTTTTGAGCTATTTATATTAGTTGTTCACAATTCCACTTCTCTGCATTGATAATAAATCTTTGTAGCCTATTAAGAATCGGATTCCTTCAAATATTCCAGCCAGGGAAACTGAACAGTAAAGTCTTCTGTTTGTCAAGTGAAAATGTAATATAAAGGATTATACAAGTTTTTCCAGCTTTGTTTCAAAAAGAGGCATTAAAGACAAAGAATCTTTCACAGAAAGGAAACTTTCTCTCTGGACCCTGGATACTTTATCCAGATGGTATATTTTGTTAAATCCTTGTATTTAACTTACTAGAGCAAGTTTAACCTCTGCAGTAAAAACTTCAACCTCTAGGGTTGAAATTATTTCTTGCAGTTATAAAAAATTTTGTGCAATGCAGGAAATAGTATTACCTAATACAGTATAACTATTATTTTTTACTTATATTAAAATGCTATCACCAATGAATCTTATTTTCTTTTTGTTTACTTCATTCTTTTAATTATATATTAATCCTGTGAAAAATTCCATGGTGTGTCCTTCATAGCAGCTGATGGTTTTCAGAAAATTGATCTTATTAAAAACAAAGTTTTGAATTTTGGTGTATATATACCTATTTTGTTACAGATAAAAATGACAGAATGATTAATAAGGATTTTCAAGAAAAAAAATGTTACCATAAATTTTCCTGGGTTATTAGAATGAAAGCACAAGGTCAAGGAGAAAAGGAATATTGTTAAATTTCCAGTGTTAAAGAAGATCCTGTCCATGCACTATTTTCAAATGGATAATAGTATCAGATTGTTATGATATACAGATTCCATTGGATTCATTTAAAACAATGATGACACTGTTTTATTTTAAAATGTAGTATTTGAAGTAAACTGAAAACCAAATCCTCTACAACTTAAATATAAGATAAAAAAATTGATAGATGTTAATTTTTATGTGAGGGAATATGTACAATACTTTCCTTAAATAATATCCTTTTTTGTCTTTTGTTAACAGTCTGACTTAAAGTCTATTTTTTGATTGATATTAGTATAGCCACCACTGATCTTTTTTGGTATCATTTGCATGGAATACTTTTTCTCATCCTTTCACTTTCTGACCTGAATAGTCCCACCCCCCCACCCCAAATTCATACGTTGAAACCCTAACTCCCAATATGATGGTATTTGGTAATGTGGCCTTTGGGAAGTAATTACGTTTAGACAAGCTCATTAAGATGGAACTTTCATGATGGGATTAGTGCCCTTATAAGACAAGATATCAGAGAGCTTGCTTTCTCTTTCTGTCTCTTCTCTGATCCTCTCTCTCTCTATTTTTACAAGCAACTTGGAAAGGCCATATGAGGACATAGCAAGAAGTTGGCTGTCTGGGCAAGAAGATTCTCACCAGGAACAGAATCTATGGTGCTTGAGCTCCCCAGCCCTCAGAGCTGTGAGAAATAAATGTTTATTGTTTAAGCCACCCAGTTGATTGTATTTTGTTATGGTGGCCCAAGCTAACTAACATAGTGTCCATAAATCCAAAATGAGTTTCTTTTTTTTTTTTTTTAAAGATTTTATTTATTTATTTGAGACAGAATGAGAGACAGAGAGCATGAGGGGAGGAGGGTCAGAGGGAGAAGCAGACTCCCTGCGGAGCAGAGAGCCCGATGCGGGACTCGATCCCGGGACTCCAGGATCATGACCTGAGCCGAAGACAGTTGCTTAACCAATTGAGCCACCCAGGTGCCCCCAAAATGAGTTTCTTGTAGACAGAGTATAATTGGATCCTGTCTTTTTTTTTATTATTCAATCTATGTCTTTTAATTGGGGAGTTTAATCCATTTACATTACATTACATTTACATTACAATTGGATCCTTTTTTTTTAAATCTCTTCAGTCTGTGTCTTTTAATTGTGATGTTTAATCCATTTATATTTAAGGTAATTATCAGGATGAAAGGGCTTCTATTGCCATTTTGTTGATTGCTTTCTGTTTGTCTTGTAGCTTTGGTCCCTCCTTTCCTCTTTACCCCTTTCCTTCGTGTTTTATTAATTTTTTTTTTTTTGTAGTGACATGCTTCATTTCCCTTCTTGTTCCCCTTTTGTGTATATTTGACAGATATTTTCTTTGTGGTTGCTATTTTTTGTTTATTTGTTTTTCTGGCACTAAGTCAAGTTTTTTACTCCCCAGAAGTGCTGATTAAGGGGAAAGAGAGAAGGGCAAGAAGAGGAAGACAGAACAAGCCAGAGAGAGTAAGGAAATGGGAAGAGAGATGACAGTAAGCCACTGTTCTTCTAAGTCTCAGGAAGCAAGTACTCAAAGTGAAAGAGTCCTGGAGGATTACCTATGGCTGCAAGAAGCATCTTGGTTTCTTCCTGTGTATAAGTCCTTGGGTGGAGGAAAAGCGGTGCTGACTGTCACAAGGAGAATCTGTATCAGAATCTTTACATACTGCCTCCCAAATATTGTGCCTGGTTTGCGTTATTTTATTTTACAGAAAGGAAAATGATCCTTGTAAAGGACAGATCATTACCATTGCCTGGAGATCTGGATGTTTCATCAGTCATACCATTCATTTACACTGCATCTGCTGCCTTGTGGCCACTCATACTCTCCTGTCATGCTCCACTGTTAGGGGCTTTACAGTGATTCTTCTTTCACATTTCAACTTTCCCTCCAGATTTTCATATATGTCTAACTCATTTGCCTCCTTTACTTCTTTGTTCAAATGTCATCTAGTCTCCAAAACTGTTTCTGTGAACATGCTGTTTAAAAATAACTTAGTTTTGTTTTCTATCTTTATTGTGTATATAGTGCCTTCTTCTTTCAACTAGAATGTGTCCTTTAATAAAGGGATGGATTTTGTCTGTTAGGTTACCTGGTTTGTACCAGCATCTACAACAGTGCCTAACAGATAGAAATTACACAAGAAATATTGGTTGAATGACTATAGTAGCAGTCAAACAAGCTTCTTATCCATCTCCTTAATCTACTCTGAATTTAGTGCCCCACAATCTTGTCTAATCTGGTTGTGTTTTAACCATATTACCTTGGTTGAGGTATTGTGAGGCCAGACACAGATCAAGTGAGAAACTGGAAAGAATTTTATAATTTTGTTACACTTACAGTTCCCATTGAGAATACAGCACATCATGCAGGACCACTCAGGGAAAGCACCTAGGTCAGTCTTGAGGCAAAGTGAGAGAGGGGGGAATTGTGGGCAATCACCTTTATTGTATTTCTGCAGAAAGAAAAGGTAGATTATGGTAAGCAGGTTTAAGATTGGCTAATTTGAACAATTTAAGTGTGCTCTGGGTCATAAAAGCTGTTCCTGGTTTTCTGGTACCTGGCCTGAGACAATTATAGTAGGTGTGTAGTAGCTCAGAGTATGAGAATCCCAGAAGGGAAGTGGTTGAGGCTGTGGATTTAATGAACTCTCAGGAAAGGCAAATGACTGGAAACTGTGTCAAGATACTATTTTTAAAATTTATATTACAATTGGCTTCTTGACATCTTAACATCAGTTTTGAGCTTGATTATTTGGGATATTTAAGAGTCCTAAAGAATAAAGAAGACTTTCAGACTAATTTGGGATATTAGTGGCCCTAAACAGTATATGGATAACATTTTATTATGAGAGTAAAAAGGAGAAACATAAATAGAATTATAAGGAGTCCTTAAAGCCTGGCCATAACTACGTTTCTCATTTATATGGCATTAGCCATGAAAACAGATCGGAAATTTCGAGGATTTCTAACAATATCTTGGTGGAGTTGTAAAGTGTGTTAAAAGTACCGTATCTGTGTCTGTCAGTCTATCTATCTGTCTATCTATCTATCTATCACCTATCTTGTTGACAGAATATTGTTGATAATATCTTGGTGTATTTTTTGAGTCAGTGTGGCAGTTGCAGTTATGTTGTTGGAGGGTATAAACTAATGGTTTAGTAAGATATATTTAGTAAGTTTAGTGATATTTGTGTGTAATCAAGGGAAAGGGGTGGTTGTCTTGTCCATGGTTGAGACACTGTATAGGAGATTGTGGTAGAAAGGTGGAAGAGGGTGAGTAGGAGAAGGCACTGAAGGGTGGTCTTCTCCCTAGGGGATTGACAAAATAAGTCAGGTGCCTCCTGGAGAAAGCAGTAGTGTCGATTAATTTTTAGTATAGCACAGATAGCAGTAACCTCTACCAGACTTCCCTTTAAGAATGGGGGTCTAAGGGTGTACATTTTGGTAAAAGCAAGGGGTATAACATGATCATGGGAAGAACAGACAACAGCTCAAGAAGCATGAGAGAATCCCTAACATTGAAGGAAACAAGAACGATCTTCTGTCCAATTTTCCAGCATCTTAGGAGAGGTAGCCTGTGGGTGTTAAAGGTTTTAGCATTTGGTCTGGAATTGTCTTTGGCACAGAGTGTGAAGTCATTTCCAATGGTAGATCTTAAAGTCTTGGGCTAGAGCATTGTCATCTGATGTGATGGCATCTCCAGCAACGGTGAGGTCCTGAGCTGAGCGACGTCATCTGGGATATGGGACTGAGGTACCTTTTCTAAATGAGTACCCACTCAAATTTGTGTGGGTCTTGTTTTTATAGCTCTGTGGTATTATGCAGCTGAGGTTGGAGCTCCAGAATTATTAACCTATAGGCAGGCCCACTAATTTGGCCAATAGTATGGGCCCTTTCCTTGATGTGTTTTTTGGTTGGTGATGGGCAAGCCAGAGAGGTCTTTGGATCATAGGGCTTATACTGGCCAAATTCAGTGGCATAAGGGTCTCAGTATTTGCCACGTTTGTTTGGAATAATAGCTTACTTGGAGGGTTTGGGCTTCTGTTTTCAAACCGATGAAAGCATCCAGACCAATAGTAGTAAGACCAGCAGACAGTAGAGTGGTGTGCAGCTGCACTTGTCAGGCTTTTGCTGTTCGATGTTGGTATTCCTTCAGCATATATTATTACCAAGGAGGCACTGTCTGCTTTCATCATTATGGGATATAGTATTGATTTTATTATCTCTGAATATGACTTTTATTTACTGTGTTTTCTCTCTCCCCTTTTGGTAGCCTACACTACCTGTGAGAATAGCCCTATAGTACTAATTTTAATTTCCTGAGAAGGATTAGAGGGGGAGTCTGGATTATTCACCTCTTATAACCCAAATACTGAGGGAGGATTTTTGGGTGGTAAAAGTTTAGGGTTCCATAACAGATAGACAACTGCCTAACCTGTGGGGCCATCTATGGTTAAGGGGTCCCAGGAGACTATGTACCTTGATCTGGCCTTCATCCCTTATAGGTTATAGGCAAGATGGCAAATTTATAAAAATAGGGATAGACATTATTAAAAGGCCTAATATATAGTGAGTGTTCATATTACATAGAGGAGAGATGTATTCTTTTTAAATCTAGGTAGGAAAAAGCTATCAGAAGATTTTTTAAAGCTGGTGTGAGGTGTGAGTCCATCAAGGGGCCTTAAATTAAGAGATATTAATGCCTGATGCCTGGGGCAAGATACAGATCCATTTAGGGGTGCATTTGATTGGTGTTTAAGAAGGAGATGTTTATTGAACACTACATCAAAAACGAATGATGTACTATATGTTGGCTAATCAAATTAAATTAAAATAATAAATAATAAAAAAATAAAAATAAAAAGGAGATGTTTGAGGAGACCTACATTATCTATAAGGCAAGAGATTCCTGCGTTCTTTGCCCTGAAGGGAAAAACTCTTAGATAATGGACCAATAGTCTAGAATAAATGTGAAAATGCAGCCATTTGTTGGCTAGAGCATCCTGTGCTAAGATCACTGCCTGACGTTTGGCCAATTTTATTGACCCTTGGGTTTCATCCTTTACAGGAGACATCATCGCTAAGGGATAAAAAGCAACAGCATTCCATTGAGTTCCAGTATTAATGATGGTGTCATTGTCAACAGTACAGACTATGAACTCCCATTGCTGCTAACTCAATCTCAAGGGGCCATTCAGTAGCCAAAGACTCTGAGGCAGGGTGATCTTCTCTAGCAGCATAGCATTAGACTGAGGACACAAGGCTACTTCCTCCTGCAGGTGAAGTATGCCAGAGGGCTTAGGTTTAGCTCCATTCTCTATTAAAGAGATCTCAGTAGCCATGCTTAGCTTATGGGGTATCGCTTCTAAGATCCAAGGTATAGTGGGCAGCTGGGTATGGAGGGTCATAGGCTAAGGGTCTGTGAGAACCTCTCTTTCCAAGAGAGTCTAGTATGCAGCCAGCAAGTTTTATTTTAATGGTGCATACCACAGGGTTGAGAGAGGCAGTATCTTGCATCAGAAGCCCTTAGGCAACTTATGGCCATCACAGGTGTGTCCAGAGACTTCAGGATGCATGAGAGGAGGTTGTAAAAACCTCTCCAGTGAAGAAGTCTCTGAAGACACTAAGAGGAGTGTCTGTTGACTTTAAATTTACATACTCTACAGGCTTTTGTTGAAAAGGTCCCCATTTAAGGTAGACCAATTTATAAGTAACATAATCAGTGAGATTAAGTAAAATTTGTAAATGAGGAATATGTTGCCACCAGAACCCAAAAAGGACTATTCCATATTTAACTTGTATGTCCTTAGTGAATGTGTCAAACAAATTTTGGAAGAGGATGTCATCAATTTCATGTCATACACCTGTACCCCTGGAGAAAAGTAGGTACAGTTAATATTTTGTCTACAAAGATTGTGTGTAATGGCAAAGCTGTTGAGGTACCCCCTAGATAGCTTAGAAAAGATGTGCTGTGATCTTTTGAGGGTGAAGGCAAACTGTACCTAAGAGGCTATTGAAATAGATACTGAAAAGGACATATTAGCCAGATCTATAAGAGCAAAACATTTACCAGTTATTATTTGAGTGGAATAAGTAATATAATAACATTGGATATTGGGCATATTTGGCTTAATGGACCACATTATTAAGATGGTAGTAATCTACCACGAGGTGCAATGTATTCCCTCCATGTTTAAGAACAGGCAAAATTAGTGTCAAATGGGGAAGCAACAGGCATAATCACCTTATTATTAATTAGGTCTTATAAAATAAGTTTCAATACTTGAAGGGCCTATTTTAAATTGAATTGGAAGATATTCACATTTTAACTGGAGATCCATGGGGACCCATTTTATCAAGCCAGTTTGTAAATGTCAAAAATTTAAGTTAATTTGAATTTACTACTCAGTGTGTTCAAGTGTTTTTGCCAACTCTGGGATATATTAGGGCAATGGACACTATGACAGTGGGAAATTTAAGCAAGTCTGTAAGTGACTCATCCTTATTTTTTTCTCTATTTTATGTTTAGTTACTTTCCTAAGATTATAGGAAGTACCATATTTAAATTTAATGGGATACTGAGGTATAATTATAACTTGAGCAACAGTATTTATTAAGTCCATGAAGCTATGTCAGTTGGTTCATTTTAGGAGATGTTAATCTAGAACTGATCTTATAGAGGCATAAAGCCAATCAGCGCCCCTTTTATTTGTTATATAAATTCTTTTAGCAGGTTTTTGATTTCCAGTTGGGTCAAATTATACATGTTTGTTTTGATTTAATTATACATATACAACATATGTATATAATATTGTATATTACATTCATTATATGTAATTTAACTTATACACTTACCTTTTATTTTCTCCCCCTGTATCTAGGTTTTTTAAAACAGTCTTTTTTTTTTTTTCTTCCTGTTTTAGCTACCTGAAGCCATGATTTTTAGTTTCTGTTTTTGTCTGACAACTCATAGTGCAGACTTTCTAGGTGGCTACCGGACAAGGTGGCAGTGGGGAGTGGGAAATCGGTATGGTGGCCTACCTTATAGGCAATACTCTCACCTTCCAAGCTTTCTCAGTCTGCCTCCCAGGAAATGTGATTTGCCTTTAGACCGTTATAGCAGCCTTTCCTTGGGACAGCACAGTTAGCCCCCATGTTTCAAGTATCAGTCCCATTTTCATTGTCTTTTAAAAAAAAAAAAAAAGATTTTATTTAATTATTTGACAGAGACACAGTGAGAGAGGGAACACAAGCAGGGGGAACGGGAGAAGGAGAAGCAGGGTTCCAGCTGATTAGGGAGCCCAATGAGGGGCTCGATCCCAGGACCCTGGGATCATGACCTGAGCCGAAGGCAGACGCTTAACGACTGAGCCACCCAGGCGCCCCTTCATTGTCTTTTTGAACAAATCTTTTTAGAATGGCTTCTCTTTGTTTGTTTCTTTGTCTCTTTGTTTCTTTTTCTTCCTCCCTCCCTCTTTCTTTCTTTCTTTCTTTCTTTCTTTCTTTCTTTCTTTCTTTCTTTCTTTCTTTCTTTCTTTCTTTTTTTCTTTCTTTCTTTCTTTTTCTTTCTTTCTTTCTTTCTTTCTTTCTTTCTTTCTTTCTTTCTTTCTTTCTTTTTCTTTCTTTCTTTTTCTTTCTTGTTCTTATTTATAGTCTAGTTAATTAACATATAGTATAATATTGGTTTCGGGAAGAATGTTTATATTTCTAGTTTCTGTTTTTAATCTCTTGTCTGCCCTGACTACTTTTACCCTTTGGATAAATTTTATTCAGATAAATTCCTGGCGGTCCATTATGGGCCTGTTCATAGGTCTGCCTCTGGTTCTAGGGTGTCCTAGTTGACTGAAGGGGCTGGAGTTGGCATCCAACTCAGAAGAGCAATGGTGGCTCTGGTTCTAGCAAGGACTACTAGGCCATTTTATCTCGGTAAAAAGCTCTTAGCCTGACAGTAGGCTGTGGCAACATTAACTCCATATACCATCCCGGGCTTGTGGGTGATCTGTGGGCAGTCTTCTACTACCCCACTCTCAGGCAACAATAAATTAGATTATGACTCATCTATGCCAAGCAACTTGTTAGCAGCCTTAATATAAAACTTTGTATTCATTTTGTATTGCTTCTACTATAGAAAGCATTAGGATTTTCTCAACTCTGTAATCAATTTATCACTGTAGTATAATATAGTATAGTATAGTATAGTATAGTATAGTATAGTATATAAATGTGTAAAATATCAGATGTTGTGGACAAGACATTCCAATTATATTTACAAATGTTTTTAGATAAAAATATTTGAAGAACTGTATAACTACTGAAATATTCAGTTTCATAAAGGGAAGTGATATGAAGTAATTACATTTGGAAGCTTCAATGAAGTTTTATGAGTAAATTACTAATACCATAAGCTTTATTGTAGACACAAGCAACTCTTTATTTCCTTCATTTTTAATTTTTCTCCCCATAACTGTCTATATATTTACAATTGTTTCTTGTGTTTTTAACTGCCATTTTCTTCTTTTCTTTCTTTACCAAATTTGTCTTTACTTATTTCTACCTTCTATTTCTTTTTTCTGTAGTCTACATGTTTTATTTCTGTCTTTTGCCATAATTCATATTTTTATTTTTTTATTTTTTCATATTATTTTTTAATTATCTGTTCATAGTAAAAAGTTAAAGATCCATGTTAAAATATTCTTTAAGATAAACATAAATTTTCTCTATTCTTTGTTTTCCTCATTTGTTCATTGAACATGCTACAAAATCATTACTAAAGTTTCTTATTTTGTGTATTCTTTGATAGATATGTTTTCCTTGTGGATCAGTATCCCTCAATAGAACAATCTGCTGACCTTGTCTTTGTACAAGTAATATCTCCATTTTATTATAAATGCATAAAATTCATGGCTTAGTCAATAGAATGACAGAGAATATATTACAGTAATATATTCTCATATATAAAAGCATGAGTAAAATGACAATTTTTTGGTGATCATGAGAATATACAGTATTAGAGTTCATCCCAGAAATTGTAAAGAATGTCATCTAGGTCTCTCTCCATTTGTGACAGTGACAGTTTCTCTCCATTTATGACAGTGACAGTTTTAACTTTCTTTTTAACAGCCACCTCATTTCTGAAATTTAATTTGTGACTTTTGAAGAATGAAAGAACGATTACAACAAATATATATGTATTTTAAGTCACATCCTGAACTTGCTATTTTATTTTATTGAAGGAATTATGTAATGCTGTTTTCATTGAAACTGAAAAACAAAAAATGCTTTGACTTTAACTAATGAGGTATTTGAAATTTGCAGAATGAGGAAAAGGGTATGTGTTTACAGTTTTTATTTGTATATTCTCATTTATAGAAATTTACTATGTTATTTTTCCGTCATTACAGATTTTATTATTGGGATTAATACTCTTACAAAATCAAGTTATAGGGGCGCCTGGGTGTCTCAGTTGTTAAGCATCTGCCTTCCGCTCAGGTCATGATCCCAGGGTCCTGGGATCGAGCCCCGCATCGGGCTCCCTGCTCAGCGGGAAGCCTGCTTCTCCCTCTCAAACTCCCCCGCTTGTGTTCCCTCTCTCACTGTGTCTCTCTCTGTCAAATAAATAAATTTAAAAAAAAAATTTTTTTAAATTAAGTTATATGTATTTTTAGAAGGCATCTAGCACAGATTCTGACACACGATATTCTTTTTGAGTAAATGAAAGCATGAGTAAATTAATTTGGAAATATATTATTGACACTGATAAACAGTAAGAGCCATACTCCATTACAGTTTCAAGACATGAGACATTGAGTAAATTACCTCAGTTTCTAATAATTAGATTCTTCTGCTTAATGGGGATGAAAATGGTAGTTTAGAATTATTTTGAGGATTATTTGGGAAAATTTATATTGAAGTCATTATCAAAATATCTGGCACACAGTGAATTTTGGTAAATATTAGCTCTCATTTGAAAGCAATTATAAAAGAATGTAATATCATTTCTCCCTTTCACATTGAACATTACAGTAGAAGAAATTTAACATAACTTAGGATGTCAAATAAGTGGGAAAACTGGGATTCAAACCCACATCTATTTGACCTCAGAGCTAATAGTGTTTAACAACCATTAAAGCAAAAAGAAAAACATATTAACATACCATAATAAAATAGAAGGAATAGACTAGGGAAAATAAGTAGAAAAAGAGAGACTTTGACACTGGCAATTAGCTATGCAATTCTGTTTTCAAATCCATTATCCTGTTATTTACATGAACCAACAATGTCAGTGATACTTTAATGCAGCCTGGAAAAGTGTACTGATGTACTCTAGGTGGCTTTCAAATAGTCACCTAATACCATATAAATTAGCCTATCTTGGGATAGCAACCTGCCCACAAAGGATTCACTCCTCCTAATGAACTGTGGAAATATAGTAAAGTTCCAAATGATGAGGCAGAGGGGAAATGATTTATCAATTGTCACAAATTTCTACTGTAATGAACTATGGTAAAGTTAACTGTTCTGGGTGAACCTTCTTTTCCTAAATTTATTAGATTTAAATAGCTTCAGCGCAACCAAATTTTTGCTAATACTCTGTGTATTTCACTCTTTTCCCCTCCTTTACTTCAAAGGTGTCCACAGGTGTCTGGGATTTAAAAGCATTGCTAATGTTAGAATAGAAACATAGAAAGGTGGATTCACCTTATGTTGGATTTCATCTGATTTGATCTAGGACACAACCCCTTCATCCATTACCACATTGGCCCTAGAAATTGCTGCAATTTTATATTTCCATAATTTTTCTCCATTTAGTAATTAAAATTCTACTTGCAAGCCCCTAATGTATTTTTTGTTAAACACATACAGAAGAGAGATTTCTACATCTCCTATCTGTCTATGTGCATTGTGTATAAAACCATGAATTCATAATGATAACTCCAACTCTAATCCAACACCAAAGAGTTTATTCTGGTCTTTCCCCTTTCTCTATTTGTAACTCCTTTTTCTAACAGTGAGAAATCACATCCTATTATGTGTATTATATTCACTTGTGTGTACAATCCTAGAACACACATAAAGTATTTCAGAATTACTAACCCATGCTTTTGTGAAAAACAAATTTACTAATTAGAATACAATATTTGTATATAGTACTTTTTGTGTTGCATCTTAGATAAAGATGGCCAAAACACTGTTTTCCAACTTTACTGAGGTTAGTTCTTTTCTTTTCCATCCGATTCAGTGTTTTTGTTATTATTTATAATACAGTTATATTAGTCTTTTCCAGTTTGTATTGTATTTGAGGGTTTTTTTTTCCACATCTGGTTGAATCAGGCCTTTTTTTTTTTTTTCCTTATGCATTGCTTGGTCATATGGAAACACCCCTCCCCACTCAGGGCTATAGGAATGAGGTGTGAGGGAGAGAAGTTGGTGTAGCAGTCATAGATGACATAGGAATCTAGGCCATCTATTCATCTGACTGATTTGTGACCTGTAAACCTGTTTGAACTCTCTCCTGAATTCACCATTTAAATCATATGAACAGTATGCATGTTGTACCTTATGACTTGGTAGGTCTGATAATATACTGTATATGCTAGGATGCTGTGGTAATATAGCCACTTGATGTCCTATGATCAGGCATGTAGTTTCTACTAGAGCACAGTATTATAGCAGCAGCTGTCTTTGGAATAATGAGTAGTTATTTGCTATAGAAAGTATGGACTTATTATAGAGCCCTAAGAGTCTGCACAGTACTTCCGTTGTTGGGCTTGTCAAGGACTCCACAGGGACTCAACCTACTATCAATACTACAAGCACTATGAGACATAATAGGCCATATGGGAAAAGGGGCAGGGCCACATATACTGCTGTTAAAATCTAATACAGAATATTCTCTTATTCTGAACCCCAATCAAAACTACCATCAGAATTATATAATAAATTGGTAAAATTAGAATTTTTAGATGTATTATGTGCTGTCTCTGAGATTTAAATAACCCTACTAAGAGCTGTCACTCTTTCTTGGGGACAGGAACTGAAAGGTGCAATATTGTCTTTTACCATGTTGGGGATGACTTAGCATACTAGAGTTGTTACCCACCATCAGCAATTGGATTCTTGTTTTTGGGCCGACAAGTTATCAATTTCTGCTATCTCATACTGAGGCTCTTCATTTGACAGGAGAGTGGGTGTGTATGAAAAGGAAATTGAAGGCATTTTAACAATATTGGTTCTTTCAGTCTATGAGCATGGAGTATCTTTCCATTTGTTTGTCTCATCTTCAATTTCTTTCATCAGTGTTTTATGGTTTTCAAAGCACAGCTCTTTTATCTCCTTGGTTAACTTTATTATTTTTGGTGCACTTGTAATTTCTCTTTCTACTACTTCATTGTTAGTGTATAGAAGTGCCGTGGATTTCTGCAAATTGATTTTCTATCCTGCAACCTTACTGAATTCATCCTTTTATTTTGTGAATCCCTTGACTGACTTTTATGGATATAATTGATTTTACTGCTTTTTTGCTTTAATGTCTATACTGGTTATAAGTGATTAAACTACTACTTTTATTATGTTTGTATTTACTTGTGAATTTTTTTCCTTTCATAAGGAAAGGCCCAGTTATGTCCTTTTCTTTCTACTCAGAGAATTTCCTTTACCCTTTCTTGTAAGGCTGGTTTAGTGGTAATGAACCCCTTTAACTTTTATGTCTCTGGGAAACTATCTCTTCTATTCTGAATGATAGCTTTGCTGGATAGAGTATTTTTGGCTGCAGTTTTTTTTTTTTTTTTCTTTATTTCTGCATTTTGAATAAATCATGCCACTTTCTTCTGGCCTACAAAATTTCTGCTGAAAAATCAGCTGATAGCCTTATTGTTTCCCTTGTATGTAACTGTTTTATTTTCTCTTGCTGCTTTAAAATTGTCTCTTTATCACTACTTTTTTGCCATATTAATTACTATGTGTCTTGGTGTGGACCTCCTTGGGATGATTATGGTGGGGGCTCTCTGTGCCTCCTGGATCTAGATGTCTGTTTCCTATTATTTCTTCAAGTAAATTTTCTCCCTTCTTTTCTCTTCTCTTTCTGAGATCCTTATAATGCATACATTATTATGCTTGATGATGTTATCAAGTTTGTTGGGTCTTTGTAGGCTTGTAGTTAGGCAATGTCGGCAGCCAGACCAAATTCCTGCCTTTAGCTGGTTTGGCGTGATTGTGGTTGCACCAAACTGCAGGCCATTCTCCCTGAATTATCCAGAGAGGCTTTTGTTAGTCAGCAGGACCATCAGTCAGTCCACATGCCTGCAGATGCACCGATTAGTAGGGCACTCTCTCTGCACTGCCGAGGTTTGATTGCTGGGACTGTGAGTATACTGAGTATACTGGTCTATGTGGTTATCTTCCCTCTCCTTAGGGCAAGAGTCACTTTGGAGTGGTGTTGGTCCCTGCTGAGGCTTGTGGGCAGGATGAGACATGGCAGGAGCAACTTTGGAGGGACTCCTGCTGAGTGGGGTGGATTGAATGGGACAGATCCAGAGGAGAATACAGAGATAGGGCATGGTGTTAGCAAGTTAGGTGGAAAGTATTTTTGCTGGTTCCTGCAAGTGTCTGTGTATCTAGTCTGTGGTGGGGAGTGGAGGACAGAGAAATTGCATCTGCCAGCTCTTTTGTTTTTGGAGAAGTTTCCTAAAGATCCCTGCCATTCCAGCATGCATTCTGAGATTAGTAAATAAATATCCTTCACATATACCCCATGCACTTTTCAAACTGCTGCTTGTATGCTATATCTCAGCAGGACTGTTTGTTGTGTTCTCTCTTTAAGGGAAAGACTCCATTTCTTATCACCCTTGGGCTCTCCGAAAGCCAAATCCACTGATTCTTAAAGTATCCAGAGTTAAGCTTTGCTGTTCATGAAAACCCAAGAAGACACACTAGTTTTCAAAGCCCAGTGTTATGGGGACTCATCTTCCCACTGCAGGTTTCCCATGCCTGGGGTACCTGGGGTGGTGTCTGCTTCTTTCCCATCTCTGTGCTTGTGGTGTCCCTTTCTTTTGTGGTTAGTCTCACTGGGAATTTGATTCCTGACTGCATCTCCATGCCTCCTACCCTTTTCAATGTGTCTCCCTCTCTGCAAATAACTGTGGAAAGTTTTTTCTGCCAGTCTTCAGGTAATTTTCTGGATTAGATGCTCTGATACGACTGTTAGCTAGGTGTGTCCTTGAAACAAGGTGAGCTTAGGATCCTTTCACCTGCCATCTGCCCAGTAGTTTTCCAGCAATTACATCTTAATCCCATCAAGAAAACTTTAGGATGCACTATATAACACATAATTGTGTTATCTTATCTGTGGAGTGCGAAAACTGGTGTAGTTATGCATAGATTCCCATTCGCCTTAGTTATTTGTTGAGAGCTTCTCTGGGTAAAGGATGATACTAGTGGCACTTCTGATTTGCCCAGATTGAAGATCTAAATATGAATTTCAGATAAATAAAGCTGTAAAATTCAACATGACCTTGAATAGGAAAGATTTCTTAAGCAGAGTCAAAGTATGCTAGTCATAAAGGAAAAAAGGGCAAATTGGATTCCATTAAAATTGAGAATTGTTCTTTATCAAAAATCGCTATTAAGAGAATAAAAATTCAGGTCTCAGAGAGGCAAAACATATTTCTAATTCATGTATCTTACAGAGGAATCATATTCAGCATATACACACACAGAGACCGAGACACACACCCACGCACACACGTGCACGCACACAAATCAAAAGAAAAATTCTTATGTCGGCATCATCCTGATACCAAAGCCAGACAAGTATACTACAAGAAAATTACAAGCTAATATCCCTGATGATCATAGGTGAAAAAATCCTCAATAAAATATTAGCAAATAAAATTCAACAGTACATTAGAAGGACCATACAACATATTCAAATGGGATTTATTCCAAGGATGCAAGGATGGTTCACATTCTTGAATCAATAAATATTATATAGGGCGCCTGGGTGGCTCAGTCGTTAAGCGCCTGCCTTCGGCTCAGGTCATGATCCTGGGGTCTTGGGATCGAGTCCCACATCGGGCTCCCTGCTCAGCAGGAAGCCTGCCTCTCCCTCTCCCACTCCCCCTGCTTGTGTTCCTGCTCTAGCTATCTCTCTCTCTGTCAAATAAATAAATAAAATCTTTAAAAAAAAATAATAAATAAATAAATAAATATTATATAACACATTAAAAAATGTTCATCTCAGTGCAGAAAAAGCATTTGACAAAATCCAACTTTTTTCATGATAAAGCTCAACAGGTAAAGTATAAATGGAATGTATCGCAATATAAAAAAGGCCACATATAACAAGCTTATAACTAACATCATGTTCAGTGGTGAAAAACTGAAAGTTCCATTCAAGAGTAAAAACAAGTTAAAGCTATCCAAATCTGAAAGAAAGAAGTAAAATTGTCTCTTTACAGATAACATAGTTTTATGCATTGAAAGTCCAAACCACTCCACCAAAAGACTGTTAGAACTAGTAAACAAATTCAGTAAGGTTGCAGGATACAGAGGGCGCCTGGGTGGCTCAGGTGGTTAAGCGTCTGCCTTCGGCTCAGGTCATGATCCCAGTGTCCTGGGATCAAGTCCCGCATCGGGCTCTTTGCTCCTTGGGAGCCTGCTTCTCCCTCTGCCTCTCTCTCTCTCTCTCTGTCTCTCATGAATAAAGAAATAAAATCTTAAAAAAAAAAAAAAGGTTGCAGGATACAGAATCAATCTGCAAAAAATCAGTTATGTTTCTATATACTAACGACAAACTTTCAGAAAGAGAAATTAAGAAAACAGTCTCATTTATACTAGCACCAAAAGAATAAAGTATTTAGGAATAAATTTAACCAAGGAGGTGAAAATCTGTACACTGAAAGGTGTAAGACATTGGTGAAAGAAATTCAAGAGGACACAAGTAAATGGATATTCTGTGTTCATGAATTGGAAGAACTATTATGTTGAAATGACCATATTACCCAAAGTGATCTACAGATTCAGTGCAATCCCTATCAGCATTCCAATGGCATTTTAACATAAATTGTAAAAACAATATGAATATGGGCCCAAATACCCTGAATAGCAAAAGTAATCTTGAGTAAGAAGAGCAAAGCTAGAGGTATCACACTTCCTGTTTTTAGAAATAAACCCATGCATATATAATTCATTAATTTTTGACAAAGCACAAAGAGTACACAGTGGGAAAAGGTTAGTCTCTTTAATAAATGGTGCTGAAAAAACTTGTACTTGCATCCACTTAGTGAAAAACTATCCACTTGAAAAAGAATGGAATTGTATTCCTATCTTATACCATACATAAAAATAACTCAAAATGGATTAAAGACTCCCAAAAGAAACCCCAAACTAAAACAAGGATAAGCTCCTTGACACTGGTTTTGTCAATTATTTTTTTGGATTTGGTAAAAAAGCACAGGCAACAAAAGCAAACAAATAAAAATAAGTGGGACTACATCATACTAAAAAGCTTATGTACAGCAAAAGAAATGCATAAACAAAATGAAAAGGGAACCCTGAAATAGAAGAAAATATTTTCAAACCACATATCCAATAAGGGGTTAAAATCCAAAATATATAAGGAAATCATACAACTCAATAGCAAAAGGAAAAAAATCCAATTAAGAAATGAGCAAAGGACTTGTATAGACATTTTTTTTTCCAAAGGAGGCACACAGATGGTCAACAGACACATGAAAAGATGCTCAACATCACTAATCATCAGGGAAATGAGAATCAAAGCCACAATGAGACCCTCGACACCTGTTAGGATGTCTGTTATCAAAAAGACAAAAGACAACAAATGTGGATGTGGAGAAAAGGGAACCTTTGTAAGCTGTTGATGGGAATATAAACTGGTACAGCCACTATGGAAAACAGTATGGAGGTTCTTGAAGAAATTAAAAATATAGCAATCATAAGACCCAGCAATCACACTTCTAGGTAATATATAAAAGAAATGAAATCAGTGTCCTGAAGAGTTATCTGCACTTCCAAGTTCATTGCAGCATTTATTCACAATATCAAAGATATGGAAACAACCTAAGTGTTCATTGATGAATAATTTGGTGAAGCAAATGTGTGTTTATGTGTATTATAGATATATAATATATATTACCTATGTATTAGATATAAGTTAATAAAATATTGTATAAATTATTATATAATACATATATATAATAGGTTTTTTTTTAAGATTTTATTTATTTGAGAGAGAGAGAATGAGAGACAGAGAGCACGAGAGGGAAGAGGGCAGAGGGAGAAGCAGACCCCCCGCTGAGCAGGGAGCCCGATGCGGGACTCGATCCCGGGACTCCAGGATCATGACCTGAGCCGAAGGCAGTCGCTTAACCAACTGAGCCACTCAGGCGCCCATATAATAGGTTTTTCAGCACATGAATGAACCTAGAGGACATTATGATAAGTGAAATAACAAGACACAGAAAGATAAATACTGCATTGGTCTCATACATATATGAAATCTAAGAGTCAAACTCAGAGAAAATAGAATTATGGATGCCAGGGGCTATAAGGTGAAGGAAATAGGGAGAAGTTGGTCAAAGGTTACAAAGTTTCATTTTTGTAGAATATGTATGTTCTGGAGATCTAAAGAACAGCATAGTGATTACAGTTGATGATACTGCATTGTGTAACTGAAATTTGCTAGGAGAATAGATCTTAAGCATTCTCACCAAAAAGGAATGAATGAATGAATGAATGAATGGCAACTATTTGAAGTGATGGATGTGTTAATTAACTTGATGGAAATCCTTTCACAATGTATACATATTTCAATCACATTGTAAATTTTAAATATATTTCAATATTATTTGTCAATTATACCTCAATAAATTTAGAAAAAAGTGAAAAATAAAAAGTTAAGTTTGTAATTTTATATTATATGTATTTTGCTGTAATAAAAAATGGGAAAATGAAAATAAAAGATGGAACTGATGAAAATCAATAAAATCAATAAAAGATTTAATTGTTTAAAAAATGTTGAAAGATAGGGCCCCTGGCTGGCTCGGTCAGTTAAGTGTCTAACTTCGGTGCATGTCATGATCTCAGGGTCCTGGGATCAAGCCCTGCATCAAGCTCCATGCTCAGTGGGGAGTCTGCTTGAAGGTTCTCTCCCTCTGCCCATACCCCCACTCACTCCTGTCTCTCTCTCTCAAATAAATACATAAAATCTTTAAAAAAATTAGAAAGATAGGTGTAAAAAAATAAAGACAAGAGATTCATTTGAGTTGATCAACAAGGCCAAAACTTAGTCCTCAAAAGTTGGTTTTTGCCTAGAAATATAGGCAAATCTACCTGATCAGAAGAAAGTACATTTAACATTTACAATACAGACCCCAAATTAAATATTACCAGGGCTAGAATCTACAGTTTACACATACTGATTTCTTCTTAACTGCTTCTCACCTAGGCAAGTCCATGGCCCCCCATCCTGCAGTGAGTAGTGACAGATGTTTCAAGATAATTAATAAGTATCACTGGAATGTAAGCTCCTTGAACTTTCATTGTACATTCACTTTTAAAATATCACCACTTAAAAAAATGGCTAACATATATAAAATCTCGGTACTCATTTGTCTAATCAGAGTTATCACAAATGATCATGGAGAAACCTACTCATCAGTGAGCTAGCCATTGACAATCTAGTTTAGGCCAAGACTGAGTCCTAACTAGAACTTTAAATTGAGAAAACAGTCAGACATTTCTGGTAAAAGAATATACACCTTCTCTTAATTTATGGATCATATGAATCTGCAGTTTTGAAAAAACTTGAGAAATAAATCATTCAAGCAAATGGAGAGGGAGGATTGATGGAATAGGAACACATAATAAACCAAAAAGCCAAAGGGAGTCAGATATTTTTTAAAAAGTATATTTAGATCAAGCCTCCAGATATAACTTTCAGTTTATAGGAAATTTGTTTGTTGAAGAAACAATTTAAATAACCATATTTATGCCACCAGCAAAATCCAAATTATAGAAAACCACATGGTGAAGGCCCTGTTATCTTCAACAACAACAAAAATTATAAGGAAAAAGAAGAGGTGGGAAGGACATAAAGGGTACCTATAGTTTAAAAATGATTGGCAAGTTTTTAAATATTGAAGATGGATGATGGGTACATGTGGTTTATTATGCTAATGGCTCTCCTTGGAGGTATGTTTGAAATTTTCTTAATAAAAATTAAAGGATTATATATTAGTGTGCATTTATTAAGAATGTATGCTGAAGCTGTTGACAAAGCAATTTTTATATACTATGTCTTTAAACTATCTTTTAAATTAGGAATTATTCTTTAATTTCAAATAATTAAATTATATTATCTGTGGTCAGAGCTAATAAGAGATTAAACCCAGACCTGATGAAGTATTTGTAGGGTATTTTTCTTCTAGGTAATTAATGCTCAATTTTAAGGGAGTCAATATCTGAGGTCTATTTCTAATTTAAGGAGGAAATGGTATCAGAGACCACCCTTACCCACTATTTTTTCCTTATCCATGTCTTAACACTCAAAGAAGTATATACGCAAATATCTATCTTGTCTTTTTTTTTTTTTTTTTGGACCACTTTCTTATGCCATCCACAAAAGTAAATTAAGAATGGATTAAAGGCCTATAGGACACCTGGGTAGCTCAGTCAGGCGTCTGCCTTTGGCTCAGGTCATTATTCCAAGGTCTTGGGATTGAGTCCCACATTGGGCTCCTTGCTCAGCAGGAGCCTGCTTCTCCCTCTGCCTCTGCCTCTCCACCTGCTTGTGCTCTCTCTTTCTCTCTCTCTGACAAATAAGTAAAATCTTTAAAAAAAATTAAAATTAAAAATAAAATAAATAAAATAAAAATGGATTAAAGGCCTAAATGTGAGACAGGAAACCATCCAAATCCTAGAGGAGAACACAGACAATAACCTCTTTGACATTGGTCATAGCCCCTTCTAACTAGATATGTCTCCTGAGACAAGGGAAATAAAGGCAAAAATAAACTATTGGGACTTCATCAAAATTAAAAGCTTCTGCATAGCAAAGGAAACAATCAACAAAACTGAAAGGTAACCTCCTGAATGGGAGAAGATACTTGCAAGTGACATATCTGTAATGGGTTAGTATCCAAAATATATAAAGAACTTATAAAACTCAACACCCCAAAAACAAATAATCCAGTTAAAAAATGGACAGAAGACATGAATAGACATTTTCCAAAAAAGACATACAGATAGCTAACAGACACATGAAAAGATGTATCTCTTATCTAAATTCCATTTATATATGAGGGAGAGGGAGAGAAAGGTGGGGGAGTTGATGGACCTTGTTCATCACATTTACCTATACTTAGGGAGCAAGCATTGTGTACTTTTTACATATCCATAGACATCTATAGGGACAGTAAAAAGAAGAGGATTGAGGCTTTAAAAATAATAAATTCCAGAATAGTGTCTCTAGTAGTTAAAGATAAAAAACATAGGGATGCCCGGGTGGCTCAGTCAGTTAAGCACCTGCCTTCGGCTCAGGTCATGATCGCAGGGTCCTGGGATCGAGTCCCACATTGGACTCCTTGCTCAGCAGGGAGTCTGCTTCTCCCTCTGCCTGCCTCTCCCCCTGCTTGTGCTCTCTCTCTCTCTGACAAATAAATAAAATCTTAAAAAAAAAACAACTTTCATTAGCTTCCCTTTAAAAAAAAAATAAACATAAAAAAAGGTAATTAATTAATATTAAAGATGCTCTAACCCCTCTGTATTTTATCTCAATCATGTTTAAGTATTAGTTTTTTTCCTGTTGTGTCACTTTGTTATTGGAATGCATTGTCTTTTCCAAAAAACTTGCAGGTTTAAACTTGGAGAAGGATAGACCTAAAAGCAGCATCATAAACAACCAAATGTCATACTCCTGTTCATAGTATGAGAAAAAGACAATTCCTTTTATAATTTAGGACTAGACTTCTTAGAAAGAATTCTGAAGGAAAGGTTGAATAATTAACACTGCAAACTAATTCTTTTAGCAAAGCATATTTCAGTTTTGCTTCAGTGTTCACCAGCTGTAGAGAAGGCAATTCAAACTCCCTAAATTAATCCCAGCTGCAGTGCTTGCAACACAATTAACACATTTAAAAGTGATAAATACATGTTAAAAAAACAACAATTTGGGGTCAATTTAGAATGAGCTGTCAGAAAGTCGGAGATTGCCTAAATCCTTTTCATTTCTTGTTTGTTAATTGTAAATTTCCATAATCAATTTGGGTTGGGGGAAAGGTTTTAAATTACTAAAATATTAATGCTATTTTCAAATGTGTGTGTACTCTTTAAATTCAAGGTGAAGAATGTGACTAGAAGAATGTTTCATAATTTCAGAGAATTTGGGAGATATTGACTTATTCATTTTAACATTTCAGAGAGAAGGGAGAAGAATAATTATGGTGCAATTATCAAGGGGATATCTCTTAGATAAATAGTTATAAATAATATACATGGCTGCTGTTAGAACGTCTCAGTCATCCACATACCATGTGATTTCCATGCCTCACAACCTTTACAGCAGGAAATAATTGGAAGGAATCACCAAGATTCAGAAAGTAGTAGTTTGATGATCTGTCTACATAGAACTAGTCTGGGGGCTTTCCTGCTGCCATTTCTCACCTCAATCCCACATCCCTAGAATCCATATTTGGAAATATACCAGCTTGGTGGAAATAGTACTTACTTAAAAATAATAATAATTTTTGTTCCAGGAACTTTCGTGATTGCAAAACAGATTGTACTTTTCCTTCTGGAAACAAATGGAAAGTCTGTCATGCACTTTTCGTTCTCCATTTTATGCTTATTTTATCATTTCATCTTCATGATAACCATTTGAGTATTATCTCCATTTTCATACTTGAAGAAAGAGAACCTCATAAAGATTTCCCCAACAATAAGGAACAATAAGCATGTGCTAATAAAAACACACATATCAGTCATGTTTTACTTCAATGTATACAGTGTTTTTAAACATTTCACAGCTGTATCACTCTGTATATTTTGTCTTCATGAAATAAGTGGGAGATATAGTTAAAATTATAATACAACTTTTTATTCAAGATAATTTAGCACCTTCATTTGTGGTGGGTTTTTTTTTTTTTTTTTTTCTTTTTTGAAAGAATTTATTCAACAAAGAGAGAGAGAAAGAGCACAAGCAGGGGGAGTGACAGACACGGGAAGGACCAGGCCTCCAGCTGAGGCAGGGAGCCTGATGCAGGACTCAATCCCAGGACTCTGGGATCATTACCTGAGCCTAAGGAGGAAGCTTAACTGACTGAGCCACCCAGGTGCCTTGTGGTGGGTGTTGTTAATGGGCTTGGATTAGAGACGTGGCAGAGAAAATAGTTTATAAGACCTGGTGATAACTTGGATACAACAGAAAAAAGCATAGAAGTAGCAGCTTGGTCCTTGAGATTATGAATTTAGATGCCTGGCAAAGTGTAGATTTGCTACTAATAGCAACAGCAAACTTATAGAAAGAAATTATGTTTTAAATTTTAACATGTTAGGTTTTATATTTGGAAGGACTATTAAAGTAAATATTAAGAAAATGAATGCTTACATAATAATTATGAATGCAATAAATTCACATATGTTGGTCAATTTAAAGTAGAGAAAATTTAAAAGAAGGAACTAGGAAGAGGGAGAAAAATATTAGCTGGTAAAAGAAGATATAAGAAAATTTGACTAAAATAAAGTCAAAGCTATTTAAACACATAGAGATAATTCTTAGGAGATAAATTAAGGAGATAGAGTACAAAGTCATTTACTGTTTACAATAGTAAGAAAATAAAAGCTCAAAAGCTAATGCTGGGTGATTATAGGAATTAACTAGAACCATGGATGAAGGACTGTGATGGAAAACAAAATCTTTATAGTAAAAAGAGGTTATATTGTTAACATATAAAAATAAGTATATATTAACAGGAATTTGCTAGCTTATCAGATGAAAAGAACAATTTTATATTGTTAGATCTTTACACTGATCTGTGCTAGGCACTTTTCCAACTCCTATGTATAGGATTTTTAGTGTTTCTACAGCCTCAGGAAATAAATGCTATTATTTTAATTTTACATATCCAGATGAGCTAAGTATATGGCTAGGGGTCACACACCAGATGATTTGTGGAGTTGGGGACTCAAACATCATTTCAAAGTTCGTCCAATTCTACTTTATATGGCCTTCCACTATATCAGATTCATTTAGAAATAAAGAGATACAGTGAATAATCTAGCCATTTTGTGGAAATAAACTAAAAATCCATATAAAAATTAACAAGGATATCATTCCATCCATAAAATTCTTCCCCCTTAGTTTCTGTGATATTATTTACAACTGTTCTACATCCTTCTCCATTCTCAGTTTCTAGCTCCTTTTTTTTTTTCTTTTTTCATCTCTTATGTTGGAGTTCCACATTGTTTCAGCATCTGATTCTACTTCCTCATTCACACTCAGTTTTCACCAACTGTTAATTTCCACTTATTACCTACAAGACATCCCCAAATATGTGCTCTCAAGAATTTTAAATTTATAAGTTTAAAATTTTAAGTTAGAAATTCTCCCATACCAAATTATATTAGCAAGCCAGCTGAGGGTATAATTGTTGTCCCAGTAAAGACTGGGAAAGAAAGCTAGAAATATTGGGCCATTCATGTTTTACTTAATTCCTTACATCAAATTAGTCTTTATCATTCAACTCAAAAATATTTAATCTGTGCTTACTTTCTACATCTACCAAACTGCTTTAGTTTACCTTCTTATAGTTTTTCAGACCAATAATTGGAATAGGCATCTAGCTATTTTTCTTACTGTTAGATTCCCCCTTCAATCTTCACTGCCTCCAAAAAAAATTGTTTACAGTATAATGCCACCTTATAAAAATTTAGTTACTCCCTACAATTAGAAAACCCAGTGTTATAGTTATATTGTACATATCCCATGTATTATATTCCATGGAAATGTCTTAAATAGAGTTATATTCTGTAAACAAAATATGCCACCTAAGTTTATTACTACTTTTCTAATTTGTAATAGTTTTCCATAATGACAGTTTTACTTTCCCAGTATGAAAACTAAAGCAAAGATTCCTGAACTTTCTCAGTTTGTGGTGCTATTAGTGCCTCAGAAATTGTTTCATAGTGCTCCTAGGCAATAAATAACTAGATAAAAAGATGATAGAAAGATAATCATAATCTGTAAAGTTTCATTTATTATGACAGGTTTAAATAACCTATTAAGCATTTGTGTCCAAATAACTACTAAATTGTTAGGATAAAATAAAACAATACATATAAAATAAAAAGATCAATAATAATTTAATATTTAAAAAATCACATTTATAAAAAGAATAATATTAATTTAATTTTTAAATAATCACAATTAATCACTAAGACAATGTTCGTGTCTATTGGCATTACACATTTAATTTTTTTTTTATTAACATATAATGTGTTATTTGTTTCAGGGGTACAGGTCAGTGATTCATCAGTCTTGCACAATTCACACTGCTCACCATAGCACATACCCTCCACAATGTCCATCACCCAGTCACCCTATTCCTCCCACCTCCCCTCCACTCCATCAACCCTCAGTTTGTTTCCTGAGATTAAGAGACTCTTATTGTTTGTCTCCCTCTCTGGTTTTGTCTTGTTTCATTTTTCCCTCTCTTCTGCCATGATCCTCTGTCTTGTTTCTCAAATTCCCCGTATCAATAAGATCATATGGAAGGCACTATGATCTAATGGTGAAGTTGTGAACTATCTAGAGGTAGTGTTCACACAGTGATATAGATGTTAGACATCATTGAGTTTTCACTAGAAAAACTAAAATATTAAGGGGACATCTTTCTAAATATATCATTGTGTCTTAGGATGATTTGGTACACAGTTTGGGAATCATGCAGCAAAAACCAAACAAACACAAGATTCCCACAAGTCTTTTTTTTTCTTTCTTTCTTGTAACTATGGTACTTACATGATTTAGATTTAATCAGTTGCACTAACGCAAAAATCTAATTTAAAAGAGAATTTGTATCTTCCATTATTCTGACTGAGATCATGGCAGAGAAACGTGGTTCAGTTTTTAGCAGTATTTTCTTTCTTTTTTTTTAGAATGGTAGTTTTTATCTTTGTGTTTGCCAAGGCCACTGAAAATCTGATAAAGCCTATAGATGCCTTCTCAGAATGATGTTTTTTGAAATATAAGATATAATCATTGTGGAAGTCCTAGCTAATGTATTAAGACAAGAAAATAAAATATACCTATTAGGAAGAAAAAAATAAACCTCATTTTTTTTTGCACATTGTCTATGTTGGAAATCAGCAATAAACAAAAAAACACTTGGAACTAACAAGCAGTAATAGCGAGGTTTTATGATTCAAGTTTAAAATACAAAAGTCAATTGCTTCCCTATATGCCAACAACAAACAAGTAGAATTTGAAATTAAAATCACATCACCATTTACATAGCATCCAAAAAACTGAAATCCATAAACATAAGTCTAACAAAATATGTACAAGATCTATAAGGGGAAAACTACAAAACCCTAATGAAAGAAATCAAGCAAATAAATAAATGGAGAGATATTCCATATTCATGGACAGGAAGTCTCAGTATCATCAAGATTTCAGTCCTTCCCAACTTGACCTATAAATTTCATGCAATTCCAATAAAAAAATCTCAGCAGTTATTTTATGACAATAAACTGATTCTAAATTTTCTAAAATACTGAATTCTAAATACTAAAGGTGAACAAAGATGACTTCCCTTATTCAATTTAAAGACTTACAAGAGGGGAAAAGATGGCAGAGGATTGGGGACCCTATTCCAACCAGTCCCATGAATTGAGCTGGATATCTACCAGACCACTCTGAACACCCATGAAATCAGACTGAAATGTAAGAAGATATATCTGGATCTCTACAAAAAGAATATCGCTGGTAGTTGGTTTTGAGGTATGAAGCGGGGAGCTGGGATTCTGCAGGCAGATATTGGAAGATAAATGGAAGGGGGGGGCTTCCGGGATCCTGCACCATGGGAGCACAAAAGCCTCCAGTGCTGAGGACTGGGCACAGACTCACAGACCGGTAGCAGCAGGAAAATAACTTTAGGGCAGCTCCCTGGACTAAAACCTGGAGCTGCGGGGGCGTGCATGCAAACTGGGGGCGGCTGGCGGCTTTAGAAGCACAAAGGGCACAGACATGCCTGGGCCTGGAAGAGGACTGGGAGTGCTGCTGTGGGGCACACAACCCAGGACGCTGTGGTTTTAGCAGCACAGACAGAAACGGAGACTGTGTGGCCTGGACAGCTCACTGAAGAACAGACTGCATTCTCCCTGTTCTGAGGCAGAGGGTTGGAAATGGTCACTTCTGCTCTGACTCTCGGAAGAGATGTGGAAAGCTGCAAGGGAAAGCCACCAGAGAAAGCCACCAGAAAACAAAAGCCCCCCAAAAAACAGTTTTCATTGAGCCCATCCCCCCCATAGGGGGCAGGGCAACTCTGCCCAAACAGGCTTGCCTGAGTAACAGCAAGGCAGACCCCACCCCCAGAAGACAGGCTGAGAGAACAAGAGTCCAACAACCCTAAGGTCCTATAAAACAGGTGCATCTTGCTTGGGTTGTGGTCAATAATTTGGACTCTGTACATTCCCTCAATCACCCATCAACAGAATGACTAAGAGGAGGAACCCCCAAAAGAGGAAAAACTCAGAGACTGTGACTTTTGCCGCAGGTTTAAAATGGATATAGATATAAGCAAGATGTCGGAAATAGACTTCAGGGTAACAGTTACGAAGATGATAGCTAGAATGGAGAAATGGATTAATGGCAACATAGAGTCTCTAAAGGCAGAAATGAGAGCTGAACTGGCAGAATTTAAAAATGCTAAACGTGAGATGCAATCTAATCTGGACAGTCTAACAGCTAGGGTAAACCAGGCAGAAGAATGAATTAGTGATCTAGAAGACAAATTGATAGAAAAGAAGGAACAGGAGGAGGCCTGGAACACACAGCTTAAAATCCATGAACACAGAATTAGAGAAATAAGTGATGCCATGAAACATTCCAATTCAGAATTATTGGGATCCCAGAGAGGATGGAGAGAGAGAGAGAGGACTAGAAGATATATTTGAGCAAATCATAGCTGAGAACTTCTCTAATCTGGGGAATGAAACAAACATTTGTGTCCTAGAGGCAGAGAGGACCGCTCCCAAGATCAAGGAAAACAGGCCAATGCCCCAGCATATAATAGTAAAACTAACAAATCTTATATCCAAGGAAACCATCTTAAGAGCAGTCAGGGGGAAGAGATTCCTTACAAACGTCAGAATAATATCAGACCTATCCACAGAGACCTGGCAAGCCAGAAAGGCCTAGCAAGTCATATTCCAGGTACTAAATGAGAAGAACATACAGCCAAGAATATTTTATCCAGCAAGGCTGTCATTTAAATGGATGGAAAGACGCAGAGCTTCCAGGACCAGCAGAAACTGAAAGAATATGTGACTACTAAGCTGGCCCTGCAAGAAATATTAAGGGGGGTTCTATAAAAGGAGAAAGATCCCAAGGGTAATATAGAACAGAAATTTACAGAGACAATCTATAGAAACAAGGACTTCACAAGGAACATGATGACAATAAAATCATATCTTTCAATAATCACTCTCAACGTGAATGGCATAAATGCTCCCATAAAACGGCACATGGTGGCAGACTGGATAAAAAGACAAGACCCATCCATATGCTGCCTACAAGAGACTCATTTTGAACCTAAAGATACATCCAGACTGAAAGTGAAGGAATGGAGACCCAACTTCCATGCCAACAGACCTCAAAAGAATGCTGGAGTAGCAATTCCCATATCAGATGAATTAGATTTTAAGCTAAAGACTGTAGTTAGAGACACAGAAGGACACTATATCATTCTTAAAGGGTCTATCCAACAAGAAGATCTAACAGTTGTAAATATCTATGCCCCCAGCTTGGGAGCAGCCAACTACATAAGCCAACTGTTAACCAAAATAAAAAGTCATTTTGATAATAATACATTAATTGTAGGAGACCTCAACACTCCACTCTCAGCAATAGCTAGATCACCTAAGCAGAAAATCAACAAAGAAACAAGAGATTTGAATTACATACACGACCAGAGGACCTCATAGATATATACAGAACATTCCATCCTAAGACAACAGAATACTCATTCTTCTTGAGCGCACATGGAACTTTCTCCAGAATAGACCATATGCTGGGTCGCAAATCAGGTCTCAACCAATACCAAAAGATTGAGATTATTCCCTGCATATTCTCAGACCATAATGCTTTAAAACTGGAACTCAATCAAAAGAAAAAAATGTAGAAGAAATTCAAACACTGGAAGCTAAAGACAACTCTGCTCAAGAATATTTGGGTCAACCAGGAAATCAAAGAAGAACTTAAACAATTCATGGAAACCAATGAGAATGAAAACACATTGGTCCAAAAACTACAGGATACTCTAAAGTTGGTCCTAAGGGGGAAATAAATACATAGCCATCCAAGCCTCACTCAAAAAAATAGAAAAATACCAAATTCACTGACTAACTTTATATCTTAAGATCTGCAAAAAAAAAAAAAAAAAAAACAGCAAATGATGCCTAAGCCACACATTAGAAGAGAAATAATTAAGATTAGAGGAGAGATCAATGAATACGAAGCCAGAAATATAGTAGAGCAGATTAATGAAACTAGAAGCTGGTTCTTTGAAAGAATTAATAAGATCAATAAACCACTGGCCAGACTTATCCAAAAGAAAAGAGAAAGGACCCAAATTAATAAAATTATGATGAACGGGGGAGGTCATGACTAACACCAGGGAAATAGAAACAATTATTAGAAATTATTATCAACAACTATATGCCAATAAATTGAGCAACCTCGAAGAAATGGATGCCTTCCTGGAAACCTATAAACTACCAAGACTGAAACAGGAAGAGATAGACAACCTGAATAGGTCAATAACCTGTAATGAGATTGAAGCAGTGATCAAAAACCTTCCCAAAAACAGGAGTCCATGGCCTGATGGATTCCCTGGGGGAATTATACCAAACATTCAAAGGAGAAATAATACTTATTCCCCTGAAGCTGTTTCAAAAAATAGAAAAAGAAGGAAATTACTCCAGACTCATTCTATGAGGCCAGCATTACCTTAATTCCCAAATCAGGCAAAGGCCCCATCAGAAAGGAGAATTTCAGACCAGCCCTACAAGAAATCTTGAAAGGGGTCCTCTAAGCAAAGAGAGAGCCTAAAAGCAACATAGACCAGAAAGGAACACAGACAATATACGGTAACAGTCACCTTACAGGCAATACAATGGCACTAAATTCCTATCTTTCAATAGTTACCCTGAATGTAAATGGGCTAAATGCCCCAATCAAAAGACACAGGCTATCGGACTGGATTAAAAAACAAGACCCATCGATATGCTGTCTGCAAGAGACTCATTTTAGAACCAAAGACACCCCCAGATTGAAAGTGAGGGGGTGGAAAACCATTTACCATGCTAATGGACACCAAAAGAAAGCTGGGGTGGCAATCCTTATATCAGACAAATTAGATTTTAAACCAAAGACTGTAATAAGAGATGAGGAAGGACATTATATCCTACTTAAAGGGTCTATTCAACAAGAAGATCTAACAATTGTAAATATCTATGCCCCTAACATGGGAGCAGCCAATTATAGAAGCCAATTAATAACAAAAGCAAAGAAACACATCGACAACAATACAATAATAGTGGGGGACTTTAACATCCCCCTCACTGAAATGGACAGATCGTCTAAGCAAAAGATCAACAAGGAAATAAAGACTTTAAATGACACACTGGACCAAATGGACTTCACAGACAAATTTAGAACATTCCATCCCAAAGCAACGGAATACACATTCTTCTCTAGTCCCCATGGAACATTCTCCAGAATCGATCACATCCTAGGTCATAAATCAGGTCTCAACCGGTACCAAAAGATTGGGATCATTCCCTGCCCATTTTCAGATCACAATGCTTTCAAACTAGAACTCAATCACAAGAGGAAAGTCAGAAAGAACTCAAATACATGGAGGCTAAAGAGTATCCTACTGAAGAATGAATGGGTCAACCAGGAAATTAAAGAAGAATTGAAAAAATACATGGAAACCAATGAAAATGAAAACACAACTGTTCAAAATCTTTGGGATGCAGCAAAGGCAGTCCTAAGAGGAAAGTATATAGCAATACAAGCCTTTCTCAAGAAACAAGAAAGGTCTCAAGTACACAACCTAACCCTCCACCTAAAGGAGCTGGAGAAAGAACAGCAAATAAAGTCTAAACCCAGCAGGAGAAGACAAATAATAAAGATCAGAGCAGAAATCAATGAAATAGAAACTAAAAGAACAGTAGAACAGATCAACGAAACTAGGAGCTGGTTCTTTGAAAGAGTTAACAAGATTGATAAACCCCTGGCCAGACTTATCAAAAAGAAAAGAGAAATGACCCAAATTAACAAAATCAAGCCCCACGTCAGGATCCCTGCTCAGCAGGAAGTCTGCTTTTCCCCCTGCCCCTCCCCCCACTTGTGCATGCACTCACTCTCTCTCAAATAAATAAAATCTTTGAAAAATAAATTTAAAAATTTAAAAAACACAAACTAATAATTGTTAAGAGACTAATGAGATTTTTTTATAATGTCATTACTTAAATAATTTTGGTGCTTCCCCATTTATACTTAATCTCAAATATTCTAATATATGTATGAGCATAAATACAACATGAATTAAGTACTCTAAAATTCTTAAAAACAGATCAGTGATACTACTAGTTTGCTGGATACTGCTTTGTTGAGTTATAGAGGGAGAAACACTAGAGAGATTGTTTTATGCATAATTTAAGGCTGGAGTCTCTTTTCTATGTCAAGTGAACAATACCAGAATATGTGTGGTTGTGCTAATAAAAGGGAAAGAAACAGCAAGAGAAGAGACTTGGAAAGTTCAAGGTTCATACCCAAATAATGTAGTCTGAACTATTATCCAAGGCCAACATCTGAGAGCTATTCAGATCAATTCTGCATTATAAAAGTTGCTGTCCCAAGGATGAGGCTTTTTATGAATTTTTTTTTCTTCATGCCAGGAACGTTATTTTGAAGGGAGATTTCAATTGCATTCTGTCGGACCTCAATATATCTACGCCAACAACTGAACTGCCAAAGTGAACGATAAAGCTGAATGAGATCTAAAAAGATTTACTATTGGTCAATGTGTGGAGAGAAATTTATTCAACCATTAAAGATTATATTTTCCAATCAGAAGAGGAAAAAAAAAAAAAGAAAATGACATGGGAGTCAGTCTGTATCAACAGATTGCTGATGAAATCCAGAGTTGTTAATTTGGTACATGTCTAGAGTATCACTTGTATCATCATCTACATCTCACAGCGTTCATTGATCTTCAGAGAAAAAAAATGAGAGCAACACACATCTTTTGGAATGCATCATCCTTAAAAGTACACACAGAGGAAATCAATTCCCACCAGGTTTAACATGTGAATTATGTCTGAAAATACAGTAATTACAGTTTTCCATTTCTGAGCTGATGGCTGGCTATGCCCAACTTTCCATAAAGTTGAATTGCTTATATGTGAAGCAGGAGGGGAAGTCAATGTAAAATAATATAGGAAGTCATCATGAGTAAACTTCTAAAGGATTGATCTGATTGCCTTAAGATGGACTGCACTTAATGAAATCCTTATCTAAATTTACTTTCCTTTTTAAAATATTTTTCTTTAATTCTGTACATTTTTTACTAAAGTCATAGGAATATTATCTCACATATATATAGACAATTTGAGGTTTTGTTCACTTTACTGATGTCTCTCTGGACAAATATTATTACTTTAAAAATGCTTACTTCAGTGAAATGAAAAGTCAGAACTTAGAAATAGTTTCTTTAGGCATCCCTATATTTGCCAGTTTACTTCTAATTTATGTCAGCGACGTGCTCGCTTCGGCAGCACATATACTAATTTATGTCAGCGTAAGTGTGTGTGTGTGTGTATACATATATATATCATGCAATGTAGATATATTAGCTCCTAAATATTGTTTTTGACTTGACTAAATTAGAGGGGAAATTTATTTTATGGTTAGAATAGGACAAAATCAAATGAGTCATTGTTATGGATTGGGATGGATGGATTGATAGATAATTCACAGGCAGAATTCTATCTAATCTTGGTCCATTTATAAAGATTGCTAGTAATAATACAATTGTCCAGCTTTCACTTTTCTGAAAATACCTGGAAATTAAATTAATTTAATATTGAATTAACAAGAAAGACCCAGTGCAGTAAATGGACTATGACAACTTTTTCCTCACTTTCAAAAAATACTTGGCTTTTTATCTACTTGAATTTTCTCAAAATTGATTAGGTCTTTACTTGAGAATGAAAATACCTAAGTGTTTATGCATTTACTAGAGTCTATGTACATTAGCAAACAGGTTCACTTATCATCAAACAGACTGCTTATCACAACTGTTTCTTAGTACCAGAAATGTGGACTTCAAAGGGTGATGCGCTCTATTTATATTTTTAAGTGAGAATGAAAATTTAAAAAATAGGTGGCTATGTTCTGTATCCTAAAAGTATCACAGCAAGGAAAGAACACAATAAAATTCAATTTTCTCCTCATCTCAGTTTCTTCTATCAGTAAATTGAATATTTCGTACTTTAGTTATATGTTCATTAAGTTATTTTAATAAAGATGCATATGAAATATTTGTCAATCCAGGAATAATGGAGTGGTAGTATGGTTCATAATAAAACAGTTAAGTTTTGAACTTCACTGAATTGTTCTGCTTAAAGTAAAGAAGAAGTAAAGGGGAATGCTCATACAGCCAATAATATTAACTATCATTGAAAGAAAATTCCACATTCATATTCCAGGTAACTTACCTACCAATATGTTGCTATTTATCTAGAAAAGAACTAGCTTTGGTGGGGAATGTAATTGTAAGCTCAACTTGAAATTTAGAAATTACATTATAAATTATAGGCATATATTGGAGATATCTCAGGTTCAGTTCCAGATCACTGCAATAAAGTGAATGTCACAACAAAGTGATTCAAATTAATTTTGGGGTTTCCCAGGTAATATAAAAGTTGTGTTTACATTATAGTCTATGAACTGTGCAATAACATTATGTCTAAAAAATATATATACATACCTTACTTAAAAGAAAAACAAAGCTGGAGGCATCATAATTCCAGATCAAGTTATATTACAAAGCTGTAGTAATCAAAATAATATGGTACTGGCACAAAAATAGACACATAGATCGATGGAAGAAAACAGAAACCCCAGAAATGATCCCACAATTATATGGTTAATTAATCTTCGACAAAGCGGGAAAGAATATCCAATAAGAAAAAGAATGGCTCTTGAACAAATGGTGTTGTGAAAACTGGATAGCAACATGCAAAGAAATGAAACTGGATTAAATGCCTAAACTGTGAGACCTGAAACCATTAAAATCCTAGAAGTCAACACAGGCGATAACTTCTTTGACATTGGCCATTGCAGTTTCTTTCTAGATATGTTTCCTGAGGCAAGGGAAATGAAAGCAAAAGTAAGCTATTGGGCAATATCAAAATAAAAAGCTTCTACACAGCAAAGGAAATAATGAACAAAACTAAACGGTAACCTTTGGAATGGGAAACAATACTTGTAAATGACATATCTGATAAAGGGTTAGTATCAAAAAAATACAATGCATTTATAAAACATAACACCCAAAAAAACAAATCATCCAATTTAAAAATGGGCAGAAGAGATGAACAGACCTTTCTCTAAAGAAGACATGCAAATGGCCAACAGACACATGAAAAGATGTTCAACATTACTCATCATCAGAGAAATGCAAATTAAAACTACAGTGAGATATCACCTCACACCAGTCATCATAGCTAAAATCAACAACAAAGAAACAACAGGTGTTGGCAAAAGGGGAACCCTCTTACACTGTTGGGGGGATGCAAACTGGTGCAACCACTCTGGAAAGCAGTATGGAGGTTCCTCAAAAAAACCTACAACTAGAACTGCCCAATGAACCAGCAATCACACTACTATGTATTTACCCAAAGAATACAAAAATGCTAATTCAAAGGGATACATGCACCCCAATGTTTATAGTAGCATTATCTGCAATAGCCAAATTGTAGGAAGAGCCCAAATGTCTCAAATGTCTATGGACTGATGAATGGATAAAGAAGTGGTATATGTGTATATATAAATTTTACTCAGCCATAGAATAGAATGAAGTCTTGCCATTTGCAATGAATGATGTGGATGGAGCTAGAGTATATTATGTCAAGTGAAATAAATCAGTCAGAGAAAGACAAGTACTATATGATTTCACTCATGTGGAATTTAAAACGCAAAACAAATGAGCAAAGGGAAAAAAGGGGGAGGGAGAGACAGACCAAGAAATAGAGTCCTAATTATAGAGAACAAAAAGACAGTTAGTTACCAGAAGGGAGGTGGGTGAGGGAATGGGTTAAATAGGTGGTGGGGATTAAGGAACACACTTGTGATGAGCACCAGATGTTGTATGTAAGTGTTGAATCACTTAATTGTACACCTGAAACTAATATTACACTATATAGTAACTAACTGGAACTTAAATAAAAACTTAATAAAAAAGAAAGTGGTTTATTGAGATTGTTTCTACTCCTGGTGACGTGCTGTGAGGATTGTTGAAATGACAATAAAGTATTTAGAATATTACATAAACTTGGTTGAGAAAGCAATAGCAGGGTTTGAGAAGACTGTCTCCAATTTTGAAAGAAGTTCTGTGGGTAAAATGCTATCAAACAACATCTATCACTTGTCACAGAGAACTCATTCATGAAAGGAAGAGTCAATAGATGTGGCAAACTTCATTGTTACCTTTTTTAAAAAAGATTTATTTATTTGAGAGAGAGAGAGGGAGTGAGAGACCAGGGGGTAGGGATGAGAAACAGAGGGAGAGGTAGAGAGAGTCTTAAGCAGACTCTGAGCTGAGTGTGGAGCCCCACACAGGGCTCAGTCTCATGGCCCTGAGATCATAACCTGAGCTGAAACCAAGAGTCTGATGCTTAACCGACTGCACCATTCTGGCGCACCCACTGTTATCTTATTGTAAGAAACTGTCAAAAATTTTCTTTAAAATGATGGGTATTAAAGAGGGCATGTACTGAATGGAGCACTGGGTGTTGTATGCAAACAATGAATTATGGAACACTACATCAAAAACTAATGATGTAATGTATGGTGATTAACATAACATAATAAAAAAAATAAAAAATAATAAATTTTAAAAAAAGAAAAGAAAAAGAAATTGTCAGAGCCCCTCCAATCTTCAGCTATTGCTATCCTAATCAGTCAGCAGCTATCAGCATTGAGGCAAGACCCTCTACCGGCAAAAAGATTATGACTTACAAAATGCTCAGGTTAGCTTTTTTTAAGTTAGAATTTTTTAGCAATAATTTTTTTAGGTTTTAATTTAAATCCCAGTTAGTTAACATACCATGTAATATTAGTTTCAGGCATACATATAGTGATTCAACACTTCCATACAATACCCAGTGCTCATCACAACAAGTACACTCCTATAGGCATTTTAACAACATTTGTTCTTCCAATCTATGAGAATGGAATGTTTTTCCCCTTGAGTCATCTTCAATTTCTTTCATCAGTGCTTATAGTTTTCTGAGTAGAGATCTTTTATCTCTTTGGTTAGCTTTATTCCTAGGTATCTTATGGTTTTAGGTGCAATTTTAAATGGGATTGATTCCTTGATTTATTTCTGCTGCTTCCTTATCAGTATATAGAAATGAAACAGAATTTCTGTACATTGATTTTGTGTCCTGCAAATTTGCTGAATTTGTGTATCAGTTCTAGCAATTTTTTGGTAGAGTCTTTCTGGATTTCTATATAGAGTATCATGGGGTCTCCAAATAGTGAAAGTTTTACTTCTTCCTTACTGATTTGGGTGCCTATTATTTCATTCTGCTGATTGCTGAGGCTAGGACTTCCAAAACTATGTTGAATAGCAGTGTTAAGAGTGGACAACCCTGTCTTGTTCCTGAGGACAGAGGAAAGAAAAGCTTTCTGCTCTTCCCCATTTAGGATGATAGTAACTGTAGGTTTTTTCATATATGGCCTTTACTATGTTGAGGTGTGTTCTCTATAACCCTGCTTTGTTGAGGGTTTTTATTGTAAACGGATGTTGTATTTTGTCAAATGCTTTTTCTGCATCTGTTGAAAGAATCATATAGTTCTTAAAAATAAAAGAAAGGTCTTTTATTAATGTGGTGTATCACATTGATTGACTCACAAATATTAAACCCCCCTTGCACCTCAGAATAAATCCCAGTTGATCGTGATGAATGATTCTTTTAATGTTGGATTCCAGTATGCTAGTGTCTTTATTGAGAATTTTTGTATCCATCTTCATCAGGCATATTGGTCTATAGTTTTGTTTTTCGGTGGAGTGGAGTCTTTATCTGTTTTTTTTTTTTTAATTTTTTGTTGTTATGTTAATCACCATACATTACATCATTAGTTTTTGATGTAGTGTTCCATGGTTCATTGTTTGTGTATAACACCAAGTTCTCCATGAAGAACGTGCCCTCTTTAATACCCATCACCAGGCTAACCCATCCCCCCCTTTATCTGGTTTTAATATCAGGGTAATGTTGGTCTCATAGAATGAATTTGGAAGTTTTCCTTCCTTTTCTATTTTTTTGGAATAATTTGAGAAGAATATGTATTAACTCTTCTTTAAATGTTTAGTAAAATTGTGGGGTGCCTGGGTGGCTCAGTCAGTTAAGCATCTAACTCTTAGTTTTTGGTCATGATCTTAGGGTTGGGAAATCAAGCCCTGAGTCAGCTCTGCACTTAGCATGGATTTTGCTTGAGATTATCTTCCTCTCCCTTCCCTCTGCTTCTCCCCCCACTCACACACACACACACACACACACACACTCTCTCTCTCTCTCTCTCTCTCTCTAAAATAAATAAATAAAATCTTTTTTAAAAAAAATGTGTATTAAATATTTGGTAAAATTCACCTGTGAAGCCATCTGGCCCAGGACTTTTGTTTGTTGGTAGATTTTTTATTACTGATTCAGTTTCTTTACTGGTTAGTGGTCTGTTCAAGTTTTCTATGTATTCCTGTTTCAGTTTTAGTAGTTTATGTGTTTCTAAGAATTTATCTATTTCTTCCAGGTTGTTCAATTTGTTGGCATACAGTTTTTCATAAAAATCTCTTATAATTGTGTTTTTGTAATTTGGTTGTTACTTCTCTCTCATTTGTGATTATATTCATTTGGGTCCTTTCTCTTTTCTTTTTGATAAGTCTGTCTAGGGGTTTATTGGTTTTATTAACTTCTTCAAAGAACCAGCTCCTGGTTTCATTGATCTGTTCTATTGTTTTTGGTTTGTTTGTTTGTTTTAGTTTCTATATCATTTATTTCGTCTCTAATCTTTATTATTTCCTTCCTTCTGCTGGTTTAAGGCTTCATATGTTGTTCTTTTTTAACTCCTTTAGGGTAAGTTTAGGTTGTTATTTGAGATTTTTCTTGCTTCTTGAGATAGGCCTGTATTGCTATATACTTCCCTCTTAGGACTGCTTTTGCTGCATCCCAAAGGTTTTGAACCAGTATGTTTTCATTTTCATTTGTTTCCATATTATTTTTTCTTTGATTTCCTGGTTGACCAGTTCATTGTTTAGGAGCATATTGTTTAACCTCCATGTATTTGTGGTCTTTCCAAATTTATTCTTGTGGTTGACTTCAAGTTTCACAGTGTTACAGTCAGAGAATATACATGGAATGGTCTCATTCTTCTGGTTCTGGTTGAGGTCTGATTTTTGATACAGTGTGTGATCTATTCTGGAGAATGTCCCACACACTTGAAAAGAATGTGTATCCTGCTGTTTTAGGATAGAATGTTCCAAATATATCTGTTAAGTCCATCTGGTCCAGGGTGTCATTCCAAGTCATTGTTTCCTTATTTTCTTCTGTTTAGATGATCGGTCCATAGATGTAAGTGGGGTGTTAAAGTCCTCTACCAGTCTGTTATTATTGTCAATGAGTTCCTTTATGTTCATCATTAATTTTTTAATATATTTGCATGCTCTCATGTTGGGGGCATAAATATTTACAGTTGTTAGATCTAATTGGATTGTCCCCTTTCTTAAGATATAGTGCTCTTCTTCATCTCTTGTTGTTGTTGTTGTTGTTGTTGTTGTTATTGTTATTTTGGTTTAAAGTCTAGTTTGTCCAATATAACTATTGCTACTCTGGCTTTCTTTTGACATTCCTTTGCATGATAAATGTTTCTCCATCCCCTCACTTTCAATCTTCAGGTGTCTTTTGTAGGCAACATAAGGATTGCTCTTGTTTTTTCATCCATTCTGACACCCTATGTCTTTTGATTGGAGCATTTATTCCATTTACATTGAGACTAATTATTGATAGATATGTTTTTAGTGTCATTTTATTACTTGTTTTGTCATTGTTTCTGGAGATTTTCTCTGTTCCTTTCTTGTCTTTGTCACTTTTGATTTTTCCTTTTTGCTCAGAGTCCCCTTTAATATTTCTTGCAGGACTGGTTTAGTGGTCACTAACTACTTTAGATTTTTGTTTGTCTGGGAAACTATCTCTCCTTCTATTCTGAATGATAGCCTTGCTGGATAGAATATTCTTGGCTGCAGATTTTTCCCATTCAACACATTAAATATATCATGCCACTGCCTTCTGGCTTGCCATATTTCTGTTGAGAAATCTCCAACTAGCCTTATGGCTCTTCCCTTGTAAGTTAAGGACTCCTTTTGTCTTGCTGCTTTTAAGATTCTTTTTTTCTTTGTCACTATATTTTACAAACTTAATTTCAAAATGTCTTCGTGTGGGCCTGCTTTTGTTGATTGTGATGGGAATTCACTGTGCCTCCTGGATCTGGATATCTGTTTCTTTTCCCAGTTGAGGGAAGTTTTTAGCTATGATTTCCTCAAATAAATTTTTTTTGCCCCCTTTTCTTTCTTCTTCTTCTGAGACTCATAATACAAATGTTATTATGTTTGATGAAGTCTCTGAGTTCCCTTTGTCTATTCTTGTGTTACATAATTCTTCTTTCACTCTCTTGTTCAGCTTCATTAATTTCCATTGTTTTGTCTTCTATATCACATATTCATTCCTCTGCTTCTTCCAGTCTTGTGTCCACTTCATCCAGCATGTTTCCAATCTCAGTTATTGCATTTTTCATTTCTGACTCATTCTTTAAATGTTTTATTTCTGCAGCAAGGGTTTCCCTGAAGTCTTCCATTCTTTTCTCAAGCCCAGCGAGTATCCTTATGATTGTTGCTTTAAATTCCCCATCACGCATGTTACTTATATCTGTTTTGCTTCAATTTCTGGTCCTGACCTTATCTTGTTCTTTCATTTGGAATGGTTTCTTCTATCTTGGCATTTTGTCTAAGTCTCTGCCTTCTTCTCCGTGTTAGAAAAGCCTGTTATGTTTCCTGCTCCTGAGACTAATGGCTTTATGAAGAAGAAGTCATATAGGGTCCTGGACCTCATGCCTCAGGGAGTGTCTGTGGTGTGTACTGTGTGTGTTCTGCTATTGTGTTTTGGCTGCTCTATCCTCCAGTGTATTGCCTGCAGAGGCTCTCCTTGCCTTCAGTGGGCAGTGTTTGGTCCTTGGCCCTAATGTAGTGAGTTTTAACTAGATGTGCTCTGGTCTGCATGTTAAATGAGACCTGACACCAACTCCACCAGTACTGAGACCCTGCAGAACTCTCTGGTCAGGAGATGAGGTGTGGGCAGGGGTATCTGCTGGTCTTCTAGGGGAGGGTCCTGCTGCCCTGGGACTGAGGCAAGCTTGACTGAGAAGGGCAATTGCTCCAAAGCACAGTGGGGTAGGATTTGGTGTAATCAAGTTAGGCAGCCAGTGCTGGTGCTTTGCTGCTTCCAGAAGGTGACTCTATGTTTCTGCAGGGGAAGGAAATGGCTCCAGCCAACATCTTTTTCCCCAGAGAGGCATCTTGTGAACACTGGCTCTCAGGGAGTCACTCCAAGAGAAGCAAATAATCTCCCCTCTGTGTGCCCCAGGCATTCTTCAGATCACTGTTTCTATGCCTTCTTCCTCCAGGTTGTTTGCCTGCCTTCTCTCTGGGAGCAGCACTGTGCCCTCAGGGCTCTATCTCAGCCAAGCACATTGACCTTTAATGAAACTCCAGTCTTTAAGCCCTGCTGGTTGCAAGAACTTACAAAAATCAGTTGCTCTCATTTCCCCAGCCAATGGCTTTGGAGAAATGTTTTTCTTTTGTGTTCCTCTGTGTATTCCTTTCTCCCTTTCTTTTCTCTGCAACAATAGCTCCCTCCCCTCTCTAGCACCGGCAATATGTTTCTTCCCTAAATCATGTCTCTGCACTTCTTACCTTCTTCAGTGTAGCTTCTTCTCTCCCTTTAGTTGTGGAGTTTGTTCTGTCAGTCTTCAGGTTGATTTCTGGGGTATTTAGAATTATTTGATAGTTATCTAGTTGTGTTGGAAGGATGAGATGAGCCTCCTACTCCACTGTCTTAGCTCACACCTCTAAAACCACTTTCTTTGTTCATCCATAAGAAGCAACTTCTCATTCAGGGAAGTTTTATCATGAGATTGAAACAATCTGGTCACATTGCTGGTCTCCACTTCTAATTCTAATTCTCTTGCTATTTCCACCACATCTGTAGTTATGTCCTCCACTGAGGTCTTGAACCCATCATAGCCATCCATGAGGGCTGGAATCAACTTCTTCTAAACTCCTGTTAATGTTGATATTTTGACCTTTTTTCATGAATCATGAGTGTTCTTAATGGCAGCTAGAATAATGAATCTTTTCCAGGAGATTTTCAATTTACTTTGCCCAAACCTATCAGTGGAATCACTATCTATGGCAGCTATTGCCTTATGAAATGTATTTCTTAAATAATAACACTGGAAGTAGAAAGTACTTGTTGATCCATGGTCTACAAAATGGATGTTCTATTAGAAGGCATGAAAACAACATTAATCTCATTGTATATCTCCATTAGATCTCTTGGGTTACCAGGTGCACTGTCAATGAGCAATAATTTTTGGAAAGAAATCTTTTTTTTCTCGGTAGTAGGTCTCAACAGTAGGCCTAAAATACTTAGTAAGCCATGCTATAAAAAGATGTGCTATCATCCAGGCTTTGTTGTTCCATTTATAAAGCAGAGGCAGAGTCCAATTAGCATAATTCTTAAGGACCCTAGGAATTTTAGAATGGTAAAAGAACACTGGATTTAACTTAAAGTCACCATCTGTATTAGCTGTTAAGGACAGTCTGCCTGTATTTTGAAGCTTTGAAGCAGATATTGATTTCTATCTATGAAAGTCTTAGATGGCATCTTCTTCCAATATAAGGCTATATTGTCTACAGTGAAATCTGTTGTTTAGTGTAGCCATCTTCATTATTATTTTAGCTAGATCTTCTAAGTACTTTGCTGCAGCTCCTACATCAGCACTTGCTATTTCACCTTGCACTATTATGTGACGGAGATGGCTTCTTTCCTTGAACCTCATTAACCACCTCTTCTAACTTCAAACTTTTCTTCTGCAACTTTTTTACCTCTCTTAGCCTTCATAGAATTGAATAGAGTTAGGACCTTGCTCTGAATTAGGCTTTGCCTTAAGTGAATGTTGAAGCTGGTTTGATCTTCTATCCAGTTTATTCAAAGTTTCTACATATCACCAGTAAAGCTGTTTTGCTGCCTTTTTTTTTTTTTTTTTAATCATTTGTGTTGACTAGAGTAGCACTTTTTCTTTGCATTTACAACATGGCTAACTATTTGGCCAAAGTGGTTTATCTTTTGGCCTGTCTTGGCCTTTGACATGCCTTCCTCACTGAACTTAATCATTTCAAGCTATTGATTTAAATTGAGAAAGCTGTGATTTTTGCTTTTGCTTGAACACTTGTGGGCCATTGTAGGGTTATTAATTGCCCTAATTGCAGTATTGTTGTATATTGGGGAATAGGAATACCCAAGGAGAGGAAGAGAAATGGGGGAACAGCCTGTTGGTGGAGGAGTCAGAATTCACACAACATTTATTAATTAAGTTCACTGTCTTATGTGGGTGCAGTTTGTGCTACCCCAAAATAATTACAATAGTAACATCAAAGATCACTGATCACAGATCACCATAACAAAGTACTATTAATTTAAAATTTAGAAATATTGCAAGAGTTACCAAAATGTGACACAGAGTCATGAAACAAGAAAATCCTTTTGGAAAAATGATGCCAATGGACTTGTTTGACTCATGGTTACCAAAAATCTTCAGTTTATAAAAAATGCAATATCTGCAAAGCACAACAAAATACCCATGACTTTGGGTATATTTTTAGTACTATAAGATGAAATTCCTTTATGTCTTCATTTAATAAATTTGCAGGGAGAATAGTCAGTAAACTAAATAAAAATATATACTACATATTTTGCTTAAATCATAAAAAATTATAGAATATAAGATAATAATTATATTCTAAACAGCCAGTAACATCCAATCTGACCAATAATAGATTTGAGAAATGAGTACAAGAATTCTTAGAATATATTTTTAAAATGATGTTAGAAGAAAGCACAATGAGATACACAGCTATAAGATTTCAAGGTAAAGAAGTTTAGCTAGAAAATTCTATAAATATTTTGTAATATTTTTTTCTCTATAATAAGGAAAGCAAATTCATAATTACTCTACAGTTTATACTTTATATCATAAAAAAACACATACATTGTGGATGGAAGTGGTTTTCTACATTTTAATACACATCCTTTATCTAGAAACTTGAGGTTCCTTATCTAAAGAATAACATTAAGATATAAATAACTAGAATTCCTCACTGAAAAATGAAGTATGATTTACACATTGAATGGTTGATGGACAAGATCAAGAAACAAGAGCCAAAACAGGAGAAAAGAAAAACTGGAGTGAAGTCACAAATCAGAGGCAATCTTTTAGGAAGATGGACAATACGAGCAGAAGGGAGAAAATGTTTTTGGAAGTTTTGTAATTTAGCTTAGTATAACACATAATTCATAGAGAAATTAGTTTCAATATTTAAAGTTTCATAATGTCCTAATTTCTTTATATTAAAATCATATTTCCTTCTGTGTTTGCAAATATTTCAATTTTTTAGGCACTGTTTATTCACTATTCTTTTATTTGTCTCTCTTCTTCTTTACAATTTGGGCATTAGCATCTTCCATTTCCTTCACATTAACACATCCCTGGCTTCCTGCCATTTGCTTATTATCACCTCCATTGGAGAAAACCGAAAAATAAATAAATAATAAGAAAAAATATACACTAGTCAGTTATTTTAAATCTTAACCATGCTGTAGTACTTTAAATAAGAACTCTAATAAAGCTTCAGGATTTTCTGTGAAATTTAACTACCCAAACAATGACATTTTAGCAAACATCTTTTAGGAGGGAGATCACAATTTAAAGGATGGCTATCTTTGAGTTTATTATCAATGAGTGGAGGAGTATTTGCTGATATTATTTTTTCCTACTGACACTATTAAAAAACCACAAAGAAACTGAGATCTTGAGGAAATACAATATTTATATCTAAAATATAATTTTAAAAATTATTCGGTGAATTAAATTTTAATATTCCTTACAGTTTATTTCTAAGATTTGAATTTTGTCTATTTTGGGGTGACTATACATAATATATATTTATACATATATATAATGTGTATATTATATATATGTTCATAGAATTATATATAACATAATTGGGTGTGTGTGTGTATATGTAAAATTAAGGTATAGTATTTTGATGTCTATCTAAAATCCTTGATTTTAGATGATAAAATATAAATTGATTGAGACACACAACTATAAGATTTCAAGGTAATCCTTGAATCCTATCCTAAATAGTTGGATATTTTAGACTCAATATAAGAGAATTCCTGAGAGAATAATGGGTAGAGAGCAGAATGTGCTAAGGGAGAATATGAACTTAAGTACCTAATATTTAAAGTTTTATTGTTGGTCTAGAAAAGACAAAGAGCGGTCCTGCCTACATTTAAAGGCAGAATCTATTAGCGATCTTCAAACTTTGGGTTTTCGTGAACTAGAAAGGCTGACAATATTTTCATTTTCTAAGAAAGACCATTAAAAATAACACAAAATGGTAGCTGTGATTATCTCTGGAAATGATAGTGAATTTAAAGGATATAGAAGGGATATATATTCACTTTTCATTCTGTATTCTTAGATATTGTTTTACAAGAGCTTATCACCCTTTTGCATAAAAATATTAAAAATGAAACAAAACTATCAAGTATTATCATATTTACTTATCTGATATTGATAGGGTATTTATATCTGTGTGCCTAAATGACAAAATCACTTCATAACAGAATTCTATAAAGTAAAATAATTTAGAAATAAAAACTCCTTATATTGTCTTATTTTATTGTTTTTCTATGGGCCCATAAATAACAACCATAATGATGACAATGATAGTTTACAGTTAAAAGCACATATTATATGCTAAACACTGTTTAAGAGACATACATACACATATGTGTGTATACCCATTTATTTAGTCCTCAAGAAAAAATAAAAACAAAAATAGAAACTAAAATATGGGTAGTATTTAATTATCCCATCGAATAGAGGAGAAACCTAAGGCTTAAAGAGATTTAATAAATTACCCAAGATCTCACAGTAATATAAATGAGACAGATTAAACACAGCCAGTTGTTACTGAGTGGCCTCCATCCTTAATATTTTATGTATGTAAGCTGTTGCACAAAACTCTAAATTGTTGGAGGAATCTGTGAAACTAGTGAAGGCAAAGATAGTGCACACACAAATTTTGAAAATTCTTGGGGGGAAATACCAACAGTAAGATTGGTTTTGAAAGAAATGTGGTTACACTCTCATACTGGATCTCAAGGGAGGGATACCTAACAAATGTTAGGACTGTTGTATTTCCCTGTGCTTCAGGTTAATAAATAATCAAAAATCTACTTTTTCCAGTAATTTATTTTTTTCTCAAGTTAAATCACTGTTGCAAATAGATATACTTCAAGCATCCTATTGTTATCAAATGACATTTTGGGTGAACACAGCAACTCAATATTTTGATATGTTAGTTGCCATGAATGCATTTCAAGTCTATATATTTTAAATTTAATGATATTCTAACAATAAATATACATTTAGATTTATGCGCATATATTCATATGTGACAGTTTCTAGTGGGTGTCTGGTAAATTTAGCATTGTGATAAATTGGTATACACCTATTAGTTAAAACTTTTAATAATAGCAATATTTATTGATAATGAGACATTTTGAGCTTATCATTATTATTATTATTATTGATCTGGCTATCTTGACACATATATATATATCTCAAGTCCTAATTTAAAAGCAATTTTATATTCAATTTTTACTATTTTGATTTTAAATATATTTTCAGTATAGTTTTAATTATTTATTAGCATCCAAAGTTTCCAAACCCTGAAGTATGATTTCAGTTATGGATTATTGGACACCATGGGATTCTCTGAATATGTGAGAGAAGGATAATTACTAGTCCAAAAAATCACTACTGTTTTTTTGTTTTGTTTTGTTTTGTTTTTTCTAATTTTGTAGTGAATGTTTTTTCTGTTTGGCTCTGTAAGAGCACCATCTGGTGGCACCCAAGACTTTCAAAATAACATGTAGACATCATTGTTGCCAATGATTTTGTGGTGGATAGCAGAAAACTTGTTAGAATGTAGATTTATATCTTTTAGATTTGTTTTGTTTGTTCTAAGTTCAACAAGGCAGTTATTTATTATTTTGAGTGAATAATCCATACATGAAGTCAAATTCCATTAATGAAGTACGTGAAAGCTAGACTTTCCACAGGAGAAAAAATACCTTTTCTTGATTACTGATTATTAGAAAGGAGTTTACAAGGACTGGGGCTTAACCACAGGGAAATTAACTTGCTTCAAATTGAAATGTGTATATCCTGCTAAGATTATATTAGGAGCAGAGAAGCTGTTAAAAATCAGACAAGGTTCACTGCCAAATATTCTGCTTATTCCAGTCTTTTGTAGTTGCAAGATATGTAATAATTGCAATAACTTTTTACTTAAAATACTACTAAATGTTAGGATTATTTTAACTGAACTTTTGAAACATCTGTTACATTCAGTCCTGTCAGTACAATCCCCATAAAAGTACACTTTATGTAACAAAATGTTTAGAATAGTGAATGGCTGATTAGCTTGTAACAAGATATAGTTCCAGTGGAATATGATTTCAATTTTAACAAAAATACTATCCAGTATTTTACTAATATCTTTCTTACAAAAATAAAATTTTCTAGAGAAACAAATATGGTTTGTAATACCTAGAGAAAAATAATAATATAAACATTGTCTAAGTGGACAATTATTATTTATAAGTTATGAATATAAGGAACCAATTTTAGTAAGTCTTAATTTTTTTTCTGATATTAAAGTATGCAGGGGTGCCTGGGTGGCTCAGTTGGTTAAGCGGCTGCCTTTGGCTCAGGTCATGATCCCAGAGTCCTGGGATCGAGCTCTGCATTGGGCTCCCTGCTCAGCGGGAAGCCTGCTTCTCCCTCTCCCACTCCCTCTACTTGTGTTCCCTCTCTCTCTGTCAAATAAATAAATAAAATCTTTAAAAAAAAATAAAATATACATCAGTATTTCTTCTCTTTTGGTTAAAGTTGTGTTTGTTCTCCTATATCAAGTGGAGAATTAAAGTTTATATATATAAATATATTTTGGTAAATTTTTAGGTCAACAAATCTCTTTCCAGCACATCCTTTAGAATCCAAAATATTATAAATTACTTGATATTAATTTTTACTCTTTTATTGACATTTAAAAATAACAAAAAAAAAAGCCAATGCTTAAGCATTTAAGTTCTGAAATCAGGCTATCTGGGTTTGAATCATGGCTATGCTCCTTTGTAGCCATATGCTCTTGAACAAATTACTTACTAGTTTCCTTACCTATAAAACGGAGATAAAAGCTTCAATTTCATAGGGTTGTAATAAGCATTAAATGATTTAATAGAGATAAAGAGCTTAGAGTAGTGCCTACTTTTATCAAAGCATTAAATAAATAATGGTATCTACTGAAATGTTTTCATAAGAGGTATTCATTTGACACTTTGTAATTTCCTATGGAAGTACATTAATTAATATTCTTTTTGTCTCTTGATGCAATGAAAGAGTCACTTTATGCAGTGTAAAATATATTTCTTGGCAGAATTTCCTAGCTAATGCTGAAAATGAGTTCCACATTCCTTGGCCATTGGTGACCAAAGTCCCTGAGTTTGTTTCCATTGTCTGTGAGCATCCCTCTTTGTCACTACAGTATGTTGGATGAATGTTTCTAGGTCTTATCTGTGTTATGACATGTAAAGGTTTGGGAAACATTCCTCTAAGTTGATGGTGTGAAGCAATCATATGTATTTCAGTAATTTATCATGTTGTTAGAAAGACTTAGGGTTTATAATTCATCATAAGAAAACCCAAGCAAATTCCAAATTAGAGATTTTTAATGAATGGCTCATATACACAAATGCATGGAATTCTAGTGAGTATCTCTGATTACCTCATTGAAAGATCGAAAACCATTGTCAATTTCCTTTACTAATAGTTGGTCTTTTCATAACACCAGGTTATTAGAATTCTAGATTTTCTCATAAAAAATATGCTCTTCATAAGCATCAACATCTTTTACCTGTTTATAAAAATGTGTCTGTTTCATTCTATGTTTTTTTTTAAAACAACTTCAGAGTGTTTGACTCACTATTGTTTTTTTTCAGATATCATCTCACTCAAATCTACTTTTAAGTATTTCATTTGGGTATGGACTAGCAAATCAAAACAACAATTTATTTATCAAATAAATTAAATTTCTATCCATGAAACCAATTCAGAAAAATAAAAATTGAAAGGATAAAGTGAATATGTTCACTATTTTGATATAAACATATATAGTCTAAGCCAGAGCTGAAAAATTCTACTTTGAAAATAACGAGTTAATAGGAAAAACAACTTTGTGCCAAATTGATTGTACTTATCAAGATTTGGGTATAACATGGGCGCCTGGGTGGCTCAGTTGGTTAAGCGACTGCCTTCGGCTCAGGTCATGATCCTGGAGTCCCGGAATCGAGTCCCGCATCAGGCTCCCTGCTCCGCAGGGAGTCTGCTTCTCCCTCTGACCCTCCTCCCTCTCATGCTCTCTGTCTCTCATTCTCTCTCTCAAATAAATAAATAAAATCTTTAAAAAAAAAAAAGATTTGGGTATAACCAAATAATTTAGCAGGTTCCATGTTCTTCCATCTGATTTTTGCATATATGTATTCATTACCTAAGGATAATACTGTTTAAATAGGAATAAAATTTTATAGAGCAAGAGATTACAGAAATGAGTTGTGTACAAATAAAGCACAAATAAACTAAGGTTATCTAAAAGTATAATGAACTGTTGATTAATAATACATTAGCAATTAACACAAAAATCAAATTAGTCATCTAAAGAAGTTTGCATATATATGTTTCCCTTGTCATTGATGGGGTTGTAATAGTTTTTAAAGCAAGTATGCCTGTATGATGAGTTCATTTGGTATTCAGTGTAATAGCACAGATAATAATGAAGTCATTTGGCTTCCATTATATAAACATTAGATAATGGACACCTATATTAAAATGCAACTCTTATGTTTGTGCTTATTTTTGTCTTCATTTGTAAACAGTACTAAATCTTTAAAGTTGAGCTTTTATGCAAATCGTTGACATTTATAACTCTGGATCTCGAGTGAATTTTATGGACAAAAACATTCCATTATACTGTTTTACACTCAAAGATAAACAGCAGTTGGATTTGTTAAAAAGGGTGCTCTTATACTATTACCGGTTGTCTAATCTAATTCTCCCCCTTTCACTTTTTGTTGGTCTCTTTAATGGAAGCAAACATTCACAAAAACATCCTGACAAAATATGCCATTATATATTTGAAATGTTTAATTTTGTTTTTTATATCTTGGGTTTTTGTTTGTTGTTTCTTTTGTTGAATACTTTTTTTTTCATTCAAACATCATTAAACAGAAATAAAGTGAAAATTATATTTTAAAATTATAATAAAATTTTCCTTTCCAAAGGCTGCTACATATAGCTAGAGGATAATGGTTTAAAATGGCAAGTACTTTCAGCTTCTTTTTCTATTGAATGACATTAGTTATTTCTGCCACATGAGATGGCAAAAACTCCTTTGAGAGAGGAAGGATTACACTTTTTATACTTCTACATGTTTGTGTTTCTAAGAAATTGCCCATTTCAGAATTTGGAGGCACCAAATATATGCTGATTTTCTAATTTCAAAAAAACAAGCAGATACATTAAGCATATTAAAATTTTTTATATATTATATATGTTCAAAATTTTTTGTAATTCCTCATTGTTATGTATGTATATTACAACATACAGATAAAAGGAAAGTAAATAGATAATTATAATTGTGTACTAAGTAATTAATTTTGGAATAAAATTGTAAAATTTGTATTATGCTTCATTTTTCATGGCCTGTTACAGAGAATTCCAAAATAGGTCTTACTTAAATTATGGAGAGGATAGGAGGTTTAGATTAAACTCTTCTTCTAAAAATGCTTTCTCTGCATAATGCAAAAACCCAAGTATAACGTAGCCTTCAAAGATAATAAGAATGAAAGAAGTAAAGAGATTGATAGAAAAAGCTTATGCTTAATGAATAGAATTGGTAAGTCTTCCTGTGTTTGATCACTCTCTTCTCCCTTCTCTGAAACCATTCACTGTAAGCCTATTCTTATTTTAGGTCTCAGATTTGAAGAGGAAGTCCCCTCAAGCCCTCCTTGGGTTTGATGCTCCTCAGATTTTCTAATCTCCATCTGCATTTAAACTAATGCGATAGGTTGTTTTGTTTAAAAAGTACAAAAAAAAAAAAAAGAGAGAGAAAGAGAGAGAAAAGAAAAGGAAAAAAAAAGTCACCCAGGCTCACTAACACAGGTAGTTGGAAAAGAGAATGGTATTTTCACTGTTATTTCAGATAATGGTGGATATTCTTTGGTCAGCAAAATTCAGCAATGGTAGTTTCTTAACAATCATCTGCAGTGTGAAATCTAAAATCATACCAATGAAGTTTTCATAAGCTGCTATCTGAAACTCCACTGGCCTGTCTTGCATTTTTAAATGGATCTTTTATCTATACATGATATCATCATATAACAATTTGGTCATTTAGAAAATAGAGAAAATATAGGTTTGCTGAATTATACAGGTATTCAAAATGATGATGATTTCATTATAAAAAGTAAAATATTCATATTTGTTAATATCACAAATAGTCCCATCAAAAAAGCCTTTAAGTATTGGGGTGCTCTCAAGCTCAAGGTGGCAGATACAAGTTTTCCAAAATTACAATTTTCATTTGAATGGTTGAATATTATTATTGGTAACAAACATCATCTTTTTTTTTTTGAAGTGTCAGCCTTACTTAGCTTATTTTTAATTTTTTATTTATTTTTTATTTTTTTATTATGTTATGTTAATCACCATACATTACATCATTAGTTTTTGATGTAGTGTTCCATGATTCATTGTTTGCGTATAACACCCACTGCTCCATGCAATATGTGCCCTCTTTAATACCTACCAAATACCCATGTATGAATAACTGTAGTTTGTCTGTCAATTGTCATTTCTTCTCAGGAAACAAACTGAGGGTTGCTGGAGTGGTGGGGGGTGGGAGGGATGGGGTGGCTGGGTGATAGACACTGGGGAGAGTATGTGCTATGGTGAGCACTGTGAATTGTGTAACACTGTTGAATCACAGACCTGTACCTCTGAAACAAATAATACATTATATGTTAAAAAAAAAAAAAAAGAAGATAGCAGGAAGGGAAGAATGAAGGGGGGAAATGGGAGGGGGAGATGAACCATGAGAGACTATGGACTCTGAGAAACAAACTGAGGGTTCTAGAGGGGGGGTGGGGTTGGGGGATGGGTTATCCTGGTGATGGATATTAAAGAGGGCACATACTGCATGGAGCACTGGATGTTATATGCAAACAATGAATCATGGAACACTACATCAAAAACTAATGATGTAATGCATGGTGATTAACATAACATAATAATTTAAAAAATCAATACAGTTGTCATTTCACATGAAAATCATTTGGTATGAAAAAAAAGGCATAGAAGCACTATTCTTCACAACCATCATATTTAAGTATATAGCAGATATGCTTTATACATCCTTCTCATTTTATAACACAGAATATTAAAAAGACATTTACTCACATAGTCAGTTTTACTCCTTTTACTCCAGATTTTTACTCCATCAAGGATATTCTTAAGTGAAACTAGCTTTTTGTTTTGTGTTTTCTTACTATGAGTATGTGGCAGTATAAAATCAAAATCATCAAAGTTAACATCTCTGGTAACAGGTAAACTTAACATCATATTAGCTTTTCAATATGATGCATTGATATAGAAACAGTATCACTTCTATGACATTCTCACTAAAAATTCATAAGCTAAATTGAATCATGGGTAAACTTAAGGCAAACCCAAATTGAAGATCATTCTGCAAAATAGCTGTTCTACTCAAGAGTCGAAGTAAAAGGCAAAAATTGAGGATCTGATTCAATAAAAAGTAGACTGAAGAACATGACAGCTAAATGCAAATGTTATTCTATTTTGGAATCTGGACTAGGAAAATGTTTCTTTTCATTTATAGGAGTTTAAAAAAAATACAAAAAAGGAAAATTCTGTCATACATTTGTGATAACTCTACATACTCCAATCAAATATTTTATCATGATTTACTTAAAAATATAAGTACTAGGATATCAAAGGCATAATAGATTCTAATAACTTATAAAATATAAGAGTAGGACAAAAACCCAAACATCTCCAAAGAATGGCTAGCATCTTAAAGCATTAAGCTAATAATATATACTTGAGATATTCTATTAATTTCTGAATTAACTCTTTCTTGAAATCTAAAAATAAAGGATAGCCTTGGGGAGTCATATAGTTGGTGATGGCTGACTGTATTGTGTCTATTTGTTGATGCAGTGCAACAAATAGCAATCATGAGAGCCACAACATGGAAGATCGCTAAAAATAAAACTGCACTCTTTATAGAGATAATCCTCACCCTCTGGTCCCCATTCTCCTCTCAGTTTTTTTTTTTTTTTAACACCACTATATTTTGATTGTTGGAACAAGATTTAATATCATTGTTTCACTATGATACTTATTATCTTTGCTGATATTGACACCATAGTCTGTGTAGTCAGCATTTCTCTTTCAATTTTTCCCTGAGGCTCTCGGTTTCTTAGTATATAGCTAAAGTGATCTGGAAAACCCAGAAGTAGTTTTTAGACACATTATTTACCCTTAGGAGCAAATAATACCACCACCACCAACATTAAAATGGTTTCTTTATAAACTTCTTCTGTTCTCTCCTACCAGAATGGAAAATACAAAGATGGCAGTCCTCTTACATTCTCTAATTTAGATGCTAGTCTTTTGCATTTATAGGGTTAATTTTGTCTTTGTTTTTCAGTTTGTTGGGTTTATATATAATTTCCATTTAAATTCCATTTCTCAGAGACTCTAAGCCATCACCTATATGATTGATAGATATCAATAATAATTATTTGTTGATATCTTCCAATGGGTGTCCTGTGTGTTCTCATAACTGTAGTCTTTACCTCTCCCATGATCTTACAGTTCTTGCCCTGGCTCCCTTTGGCTGGTGCTTATTGTCCTAGAAAACTACTGAAGTAGTATCTACCTCTGTTACTGTTAGGAATTTTCTTTGTGAGATTACCAGTTAATGTGCCAGGGCTTCAGATATTCCCAAAGTAGTCTTGGATTCTTTATCCAGGTTTGGAAAATGGCTCATTTCACAGGTCTAAGCCACCGATGATCAGCTGGGCCCTGAAACAGTACTGCCTGCTTCCTGAATCTCCATACATTTGGCAAGGAAATCCTTAAGTGTTAGAAACAGTACCCCAAATCCAACAAATTATTTGTCTCATTGGAATGGAAAATAATTCAGTTGAGTCTCATCTCCATGCTTTCCTTCATCAATACTCGCATTCCAAAACTAACAAAAACCCAAACAAAAATCTCTTGACCAAAACAATAATGAGCTTTAAGACACAATTTAACCTCTTTCATACACAGCAGTTTTCATTTACAAAATATAATACCTAATATCAGCATTTAGAGTTAAATTTGATTATATAGTTTTCCAAAAAATGTTTTAAACTTGGGTAACTAAAGTTCTTCTGGTGAATTTTGTTAAACAAAAGTATTTTTGTTCCAAAGGTTAAGTTTAATCTTTACCTCCAGAGACATGAAACTATTTGTAATTTTACTTTCATCTTATTTTATATTTTAAAGTTTTAAAAATGATAGGGTTTAAGATCAGCCAGAACACAGGTTTGGAAAGTTGACCCACATTCTTTTGGTCATCATGATTCCCCTTGGTCACAGAATAGAAGATTTCATCTTGACTTTCTATTTACAAATGATCTAGATTTCTGATGTGACACTCAATGAGTAATATGTTCCAAGGTATTATGCCTTTCCTTCTTTCCCCATAAATAGTCCATGGTTCTTCTACAAATGTAGTCCATAAATTGCCTCAGGCCTATTTAATTTGCAGTAATGACAATTATTTATAATCATTGTTTCTGTAACTGTGCTTTTGGTTTAATGTGCCTCTTAAGGCATTGTACTGAATGTATAGAAGACATTTTCCAGGCATTTAATTCAAAACATGAATCCCTGAATTTTAAAATATTCCTAAATTTGTGTCATCTGTGGTACATTTTTCCAGTGATGATCAAGGCAGTAGAAAACAGTGTTAGGGGGACTAAAAAGTTACTAGTATTAACAGAAGGAAGGTCTGTGTGGTCAAATGGCAAAATGCAAAGGCGGTAAGGTGTTGTGATATACTATTCAAAAGATTGGTCTGCCGATTACTACATACCCCAAGTCTGGTGAATCATATGATTTTCTTATGATATTAAAACAAGAAAGATATAAATAGAAGAAAAGCCAAGTTGCTTAAGGGCATGGAAATCGTTATTAAAAATAAGATAAAGCATGTTGAAAAGGCTATGAAAGGAACTCACCAATTTACTCATTTAAGGGAAAAAAAGGGAAAATTCGATACATAAAGTAGAATGTATCAACATTTTAAAGGAATATCTATACATAGAAGAAACAAACCAAACCAGACTCAGCAGCCGCAATCTGTAATATAATGCAGATTGGAAGCCAAGTTGCTTAAGGGCATGGAAGTCAGACTAATCTTGGTTCATATTTGGCTCTGTTAGTTACAAAATATGATTTCTGGAGACCTTCAACCTCTCTGATCCTTTGATCCTCGGAGTTCTTAGTATCTCCTTCACAGCAATATTAGGAGGAATGAAATGAGAATTACATATAAAAGTGCCTGGCACAGAGTTGGTAGCAAGTAATGGGTTGTTATTATCATTAGTAGTAGGAAGAGTATCACAAGGTCAGGAAAAAGTCATAATGCCCTCTTCAGCTCTAAACTCATCTTTTTTTTCTACAATGCTTTCCACTTGATAGGCCCAGTGCAAGATGGTCATATCCAGAGACTCTTAAATTTTAAACACTGCTGATGAATTATGTAGTTCAGGAGATGCTCTGAAGGCAGCTTTTGGAATGGAGACTAAACTTTCACTAGTGGTTGGAAGTGGATAAATTAATTTATCTTTTCATCTCGGGTGAGCCCTTGGAGGAAATCATTATCATAAAACATTGTAAATCTATAGACTTGGCAGCTTTTGCCCTGCAGAGTCTTGGGACTTGAGTAAATATGGAGATTTAGAGATTTATTGTCTTTTCCTTTGAAGAGGTTATTTCCCTTGATAGGGAAAGACGGACATGGCAATAGGAAAAAAATTTCTTGTTTTAACTTTGAACCTGAACCAGCTTTGAAATACATATAGCTTTTTACCAGGATAGCTTTCACAGCTGCAAAGCCATTTTTATTAAATTATAATATTAAACTTTAGAGCAAAGATGAGCTGGGGGAAAAGATCTTACTCAATATACGCACCTATCAAGAATCAACATTAAGGTTGTGAACCATTATCAACATTTCCTCTGAGGCCTGGTGAGACAGAGAAACATCATTAGTATACATTGTCAAGCCAGGAAATTGAAAATGGAAAATAAAAGTAGCCATTCAGCCTAAAAATCAAAAGTTGCATTTGTTTCTAACAAACAAATTTTTTAAGAAAATGTTTAAGTAGAATCTCACAATAATTATCAGAATCTTTATCTAAATTTATCCTGAGATACACATAATTAAAGCCATTACATATTCTTTAGATATACATAGGTATCATTTAATTGAATAAAATCACTTTAGAAAGACTCCTGAAGAATGTCGCAAGGAGGGAATTCTTTAACAGAGAACATGCATCCTTGAAGTTAAGAAATTTTCCACCTGGAATCAATTCTGCATGACAGCACATAATAATGAAGTAGGATTTAAGCACAGTGGTATCTTGTACATAGAGCAAAAGAAAATGGAGGAAAATAAGTATTAGAAGGTATATGTTGACTATTCTGAAATTGAAGAACTTGCGGCATAGAATAAGCTGGATTGTTTGTGTTTCTCTCTGTGTGAGAAAGAGAGGCTGAAAGAAAATGAAAGGAAATGTATGCATGTGCAATCATGATCCAAACTCTCCAACCTAATTGCTGTTTGAGCAGCCGGAGGCTGAGCCTTCTTCCTGTGTGAAGAGAACCCTCCTCATTCTTTTGTGTCCCTTTTCATAATACCATTGAAAACAAATAGGGCAGAAATTGGTTTAAAAGTGTATTCGAATTTTTTTCTTTTTTTTTTTTTTTAAGATTTTATTTATTTGAGAGAGAGAATGAGAGACAGCACAAGAGGGAAGAGGGCAGAGGGAGAAGCAGACCCCCCGCTGAGCAGGGAGCCCGATGTGGGACTCGATCCCGGGACTCCAGGATCATGACCTGAGCCGAAGGCAGTCGCTTAACCAACTGAGCCACCCAGGCACCTTCGAATTTTTTTCTTCTGGATATGACAACAGAGTGCTAGTGAAAAGCATATGGGACTTTAAAAAAAGATAGCATATGTGAACATCAAGTAGATATACAATGTTCTACATATCCAATAGCCAACAATATCTAGTGACAGGCCTCAAGAACATAGATCAGATATGTATTTTGTACTTTCTAGAATATCTGGTATCTACAATACTCCAAGAAGAAAAAAGTTGTGCTATTTATAATTAATAGATTTTTCTAAAATGAAAGAGTCTCCTTAGGAAATGTTTTCAATATTTAGAATGCATACAGCCTACATTAGTTTCTTACAACTCTTTGATAATTGGGATAATAAAACAGTAAACAGAAGAAATACATTTTCTCAACAAGGAATTCTAGATACCAAATTGTAAAATAAGTAATTTATTTTTTACTATAATCTCCAAGCATACATCTCAATTAGGCACTAAGGACCCAAAGGTGGAATATCTTGGGCCAACTGCTTTCATTTCTGGACTTTACCAAATAAAGTTGCCTATGTTAACTATAACTTTGAAAAGAGCTTATAGATTGCAGTATGGGGCCAGAAAGCAAAACTTTTAATAAAATAATTAACAATTTATTAGTAGTTTTCCTCTTCTAGGATTCTTTTTAAGTCTCTATATTTGTTTGTGTTTGTATAAGTAAGGAAAAGTGTTGAAAGATATTTAGGCTAGCTGTTATCTAGAAATGTGTCAGGAATTCATACCTCTCTGGTTGCCTCAGAGGAGTGGGAATCAGGGAGAGTCAGGGAGAAAGTAAGGTATTGAAATTCTATATTAATCTTTGCATTATTTGACTTCATGTAATGATTAATAATACATTCTCAGGAAAAGCATTAATAATCCTAAAGAATTGTTCAAGTCCTAATCTAAGGGTTTTCAACTGCAATTTTAAGTAGCAGAGGTCTCTTCTGTCTTCTGCTTCTCCTTATATCTTTTCTTTTGCTCCTTCTTGTATATTTTCTCCTTTTTCTTTTGTCAGTGATTAAATGGACCCTTACCTGAAACTATTATATAAACCAGAAGAAAGAAACAAAGCCAGCAAGATCAAAACACAGATGAGGGCAGGAAATCAGGTCTTACATAACCACCATTAACAATCAGTGCCTTTATTCCCATCTATAGGGTATACCCAGGCTATATAAACAACTGTAGAATTTTGAATTCGGTTTGAAAACTGTATGCTTAACTAAAAGAAAAAAATGCAGTAATGTTCAAATTTCATTTATTACTTTAGAGTTTCACTTTCTTACTTTACATCTGTAAGATAGTTATTTTAGCAATGAAGTTGCCTTCCTACAAATTCAAAAAATTCCACTAAGGAAATAATATTTTCTTCCTACTCCATCTTTATTTCTGAAATTTTAATCTGTCTTGAGTTTTGAAGGTAAATATTTCATATTAGCTTCTTGGTGACCATAAGATGTAACTTGAATTACTAAATAATGTTGTTCAAAATCTTACAGTAGTCATGTTACTTTCTCCAGTTAATAACGAATACTTTGAAAATAATTTTCTAATGTTTTGGCAAGCAGATTTATTTATTGGATTATCAGATGATTTGCTTCTTTTTAAAAAACAAATACACTGCCCAAATATGAGCCAGCAGACATTGAAGTGGTGATAATGTGTCCATGTCTTTTGCTCTTCTCCTTTCAAATTAGTGGTCTTTTTATCTATGTTCCTAAGTGTAGCAGAGTAAATCAGTTCTAAGTTATGAATAATCAGTATGAAATTGATGTACATACCTCTGGTGGTCATAACCATCTGAAATTGAAAATAATGGAGAGTCTATGTGGAGAAAAGAGGAACATAGCATATACTCCTTGTATAACCCCATATATTCAAAAAAAGAACTTCTCAGCTAATTTGTCTATTTCCTTTTATTCTTCTACAAAGCAGTTTATCTTCATCAATTTTCTCTGACCTCAAACAAGATATTTTTACATTCCTTCCTCAAAATTTCTGACTCTGAAAGTAGTAGAGTTATTTGACTCATTACTTTTCATTATATTTTCACCATTACTATCAGTAGGTACAAATTGATGAAGACATAGTGGGAATGTACTACCTAGAGATGATTTAGGGCAAACCAATACATTCTATCATTCTATCAAACGGTGATTTTTATTATCAATTTTAATTGGCTTTATATTTTAAACACTTGAGAGCCTTGCTGACATCTAGCATCCTGAATAATAAAAATTAAAATTAACTGAAAAATCAAGTATTTATAAATACTCTAATACTATATGCAAATAAATTAATGAAGCTATCACATCCAGAGTAAAAATATAAGAATCTATAAAAAAGATACAAGCAAGTAAAAATCTATATTATGAATAAAATTGCTAAAATATTTTTGATATTTATTTATTTATTTATTTTGCTAAAATATTTTTTAAATAGGTCTGGAAAGACATGGAAGGAATCTGCTAGAAAAATTATTAAAATATACAAAGATAAAATGTTAAAAAGCTCAAGATACATGACCAGTCTAAGAGGTCAATAGCTGATGCATAGAAGTCTCTGAAAAGAGAACAATAAACATGGACCATCATTAATCAAAAATATTAAAAAAGAATTTTTCCAGAGCTGAAAACATAAATATCCAAATCGAAAGATTCCACCAAGGGCCCGGAAAAATGAATAAAAATAGTCATGCTTGGATTCCTTATTATGAAACTTTGGAGTACCTTGGCTTCTAATGAAAAACAAAAGCAATAAAGAAGGTTCACACTCCTTCAGTTTTATTAGCTGTACAGTGTACTGACAACAATGTGATAATCCCATCAAAATCATGAAAAAGAAACTATTTTCAATCTAGGGTTTTATCAATCATTCGTGATAATAATATATAGATAGATATGTAGGGATTTGGTAAATTTGCCTTCTATAGACTTCTAAATTATATAAAGACTCACTCCAACAAAAATAGATACATGCTAAGAAAAAGCAAGACATATCTTTAAGGAGGCAGTGGTTCCATCTCTGATAAGCAATGAAGGAAAATTCCACTATGATTGTTATCATCAAGCGTAAGAAAAAAATAGATTCATATGGAGCTAGAGAAATCTAATCTGCGGAAGAGAAGTTTTTTAAGAATATAGGGATTAGATTAGAGAATAAAAAGTTTGAGAACTGGGCGCCTGGGTGGCTCAGTTGGTTAAGCAACTGCCTTCGGCTCAGGTCATGATCCTGGAGTCCCGGGATCGAGTCCCACATCAGGCTCCCTGCTCAGCAGGGAGTCTGCTTCTCCCTCTGACCCTCCTCCCTCTCATGCTCTCTGTCTCTCATTCTCTCTCTCGCAAATAAATAAAACCTTAAAAAAAAAAAAGTTTGAGAACTGGGAAAGATGTAAGAAAAGGTTGAAGTACTAAGAGTCTTATTTTACAAAATAGGGGCTTATTATTGAAAAATTGAGGTTTAGATAAATCTTTGTTTAAGCATATTATTTAAAACCACACAAAATATGCCAGAGAAGAACTAAATAAGAGCAACACTAATATGAATATGATTGTCAGGCAGAGAGAAAGGAGTGGATAATATCAATGAATTATATATTATCATTCAGAAAATCAAAAAGTATCATCTGAGGTATTTAAAACACCAATTACCTAGCAAACTAAAACAGATTTGAGGAGATACATATGTGCATATATGATTTAGGTTGCTTTGATACTACAGTTAACTTATACTGTAATGCAGATAATAATAAAAAAATGTTAAAGATATATGATGCATGCAAAAAGCACTTAGTAAAATAAAGTAAGTAAACACCAGATTTTTTTTTCTTTTTAAGTAGTTACAAAGAGAGGCCTGAGTGAGGAATGCTGGGAGAAAGAAAATGGGGACGGCAGTTCCTGCTACTGTTTGGTGATGTGTTGAAAGTGAGAAAGGTAAGTAAAAGAATAAATGTCTGAAGTTTGCTCAGGAGAACATTGTTCTTTGGGGCAAACTGCTGAAATACAACTGTCTTGACTATGCATCCTCTTAACAAAAATGCACAATTTAAGCACTTTTCACTGGCACATGCAAGCTGATTCATTATAGCCAGTTTTATTTTCAGATAGTGAGTTTTGAATAAAATATTTGTGAGTCATCTTAGTGAATATTAAGATAATGAGAATTTGAATGACGAGGCATACTTGTGTTAATTTAAAAATATTTATGAAATCACATATCCATTCTTTTCCTTTTGACTCTAGTTCAGTAGGGATTTATTTCCTCTAATGTATGAATCATGGGTCTACATTTCCTTTGTTGAGTATTAAATTATTATATGTAAAATTTTTATTTCTGGAACACAGGTATTTTTCCACTGTTCCATCTAGTTGTAGCCTATGTATTAAATCATTGTTTTTTAGAAAATATTGTATGACCTGGTAGATGTTGACATTCCTTTCCTCATTATTTATTATTATTTTAGCCGTTATTTAATGTTTTCACTTAAATTAAAACTTAATTTAGAATCAGTTTATCAGATTCTATAAAATGTCTTATAACATTTACTTATTTATGATCATATCAGACACCTCTTTGCATTTTAAACACTCAAATAAATCAGTAATTATGCATTGTATTTCCCTACCCATATCACTAATGATAGTTTGTCTATATATATGAGAAAAGATATCACAGTGAAATTTTTGTTTAGGTTTTATAAATTATTAGTGTATAAACTATTTATTAGTGTTTATAAACTATTACTTGCTTTAAAAATAACCAAAGTAATTTGTACAAGGGAGAAGAAATGTAAGCACATTTAGCTCAATACCTGACATGGAACAAAAGTTCTAGATATATTTATTTTCTGTTACTGTGTAATGAATTGAACCATGATGGACTGATATTTATTATGTTCTTTATGTTGCTAAATAATACACTGATGTAAATAAGATCTTAGAGGACTCTTCTACAAGCAAATAAGATTTTTCATGAAAAAAGCTTTCAGCAAAATTCATATTAATTGCAAGTGCTTAGGGCCTTCCATTAGGCAATAGTTTGATGGTCTCATTTGAAATACCATAAATTCTTTTTTTTTTTTTTTAATCTTTTTTTATTTGAGAGAGAGAGAGAAAGAAAGAGCACAAGCAGGGGGAGTGGCAGGTAGAGGGAGAGGGAGAAGCAGGCTCCTCACAGAGCAGGGGGAGCCCAATGTGGGACTCGATCCCAAGACCCCGGGATCATGACCTGAGCTGAAGGCAGTCGCTTAACTGACTGAGCCTCCCAGGCGCCCAAAATACCATAAATTCCTTAAAGCAGTATGTATATATTTATGGTAAAATTATAATTTACCATTATTTATATTTTCAGAAGTGACTTTTTCTCTATTGATTCCAGATTTGTGGGATATTCTAGCATTTGTAGTTTGGGCATTGCCTTTAACATGCAAATGGTATTGCTAAAATTAAGATAATTCATTAATTTTTAGGAAGGTGAAACATTCATTTGCTGGCCATAAAAATTTTTTTTTGTAATATCAAGCATTAACTGTTCTATATGTCTTATAATATATCTCAACTCTAAGAAAATTGTCAAGCTGATTCACTTTTAATTAATCTGGTCTGAATTAAATTTATCTTGGCAAAACTTCATTCCCCCGATGATTTGGCCTAACTTTTATTTTTAAGTAGTATTATCTCTACTTTTTATATGATTATACTTACCTTTGTACTCCCTTGGTACCTGAAAATGTTTTCTTCATAATCACTAATTCAGCAAATGTTCACCTTTCCAAAACAATAGTATTTCATTAGCCTTCTCAAGAAGCACTCCAAAGAGTTTCCTATTCTAATTGAAATAGACATTTTGTTTCTTTTCATTGCTAACATCTTTCCCCCCATTCCTGGTGATGTTAAATGCTATTTATGATTTTTATTCCTTTGAAAAAATTAATTAACTCCTCCCTAAATTGTTTTTCTTTTCCATTAAAATAACAAGACATGTTAACAGTGCTTTGTAAGAATTGTTTTGACAATGTATGACTTACTGCATTGATTTTCCATGATTATTCAGGTGGTTAGTCACTTCTGAATTCTTCTCTCTGGCATCTCTGATAAGCTTCTTACAGAACATAGTGTTTTCCTTTTCTTGATTTGAGACTTATAATTAAAACTTATTTATCTGGTCATATTTAAGGTTATTTAAGGAAGCATGTTGGTTATCATTCTGTAATATACTTAAAGTTTAAAATATTTGCTGAAAGTGTTAATTTCTGCCATTTAAATGAAACATTTCCTGTAGTAAAGTTTGCAAAATACCTCCTTTACTGCCACTGATTTAGATAAGTCTCAATAATTTTTATCATGGGGTGCCTGGGTGGCTCAGTTGGTTAAGCGACTGCCTTCGGCTCAGGTCATGATCTCAGGGTCCTGGGATCAAGCCCCGCATCAGGCTCCCTGCTCAGCGGGGAGCCTGCTTCTCCCTCTCCCTCTGCTGCTCCCCCTACTTATGCTCTCTCGCTCTCTGTCAAATAAATAAAAATAAATTCTTTAAAAATAATAATCATAATAATTTTCGTCATAGATGTAATCCTCCCTGCAGGCAGGAGCTAAATGATTCCCCTTTTCCATATACTGTATTTTCAGGCCATTAAAATACTATTTAGTGTGCTAAAGTAGTAATAATCTGTTGAATGGCACCCCAGTGGCTGAGAAGTGCTAATATAGATTCCAAAAGTTCCATTGAGTGACATGTGCACTGGATTGAGAAAATCTTTTTCCAGAGATATCTAAAATAAAACAAACCTAAGTGAAATAATATATATTTCTTAATGCTCTCAATTTTCTTGTGTCTAAAATCCCATCCTCGGGCTAAAGCTCTTTGAAAGCAATTCAGCAAGTTTGATATGTACATTATATATTAGTACTTAATATAATTATGTAATAGTACTTAAAAATCTTTAAAAATGTATACCAAGGTTCTTACTTGTGAAATCAATTCAAATTGATTTTAGAGTGAACGAAGAGTTCCTAGATTAAAAACAAGTTTAAGGTCATAGAAAAGATAACGCAACTGTCATTTATTAAGATTAATGAAACATTTCCCAAAATAATCACCATAGGTTCACACATGATTCAATATCTATATTGTAATTCTAGAGATGAAAACACATAATGTCATAAAGAAGTGGTCAAACTCTAAGTTGTTGAAATCATCAATGAGGTTAAAATCAAAGTATTTGAAGAGTTCAAAGAAGAATATGAGCAAAAAAATTTTTTAAGGGGCGCCTGGGTGGCTCAGTTGGTTAAGCGACTGCCTTCGGCTCAGGTCATGATCCTGGAGTCCCGGGATCGAGTCCCGCATCGGGCTCCCTGCTCGGCAGGGAGTCTGCTTCTCCCTCGGACCCTGCCCCCTCTCATGTGCTCTCTTTCTCATTCTCTCTCTCTCAAATAAATAAATAAAATCTTTAAAAAAAAAAATTTTTTTTTAAATGATGAAATTTTGAATCTGATTATAGAAGAGAAAATTAAATTATATAAAGCTAAAGTAACTTGTCTAAGTTCATACAGCTTGATAATGGTGAAGTGACAATTTAAAATCAGATTGTATGACTCTAGAAATTATACTCTTAACTTCTAGATCATGCTACCTCCTAGTTATGTAACTTCTCTAAAGATTAATTTCTTCACTTATAGATAGGAATTGTAAATTTAAATGCCTAGGAGTACTGTGAGGTTCAGTTTCCAATTAGACAAATATTTAAAGACTACCTTCTATGTACTGGATGATATACTATGTAAGAGGATACCAATACTCCTTACTATTATAGTGTTTTTGGTATCCTGAGCAATAATGATAAGTAAGCAAGTAATTAAGATAAAATGTGATAAGTCATTCTTTATAGTGCTCCTTCCTTTACTCCCATATTTAACAGTCAGCATTTTTTTTCTTTTTGGGGGCTCTATTTCTCCATATATTAAATCTAAAAACTTATCCTATTTCTAAAATTCTAGGTCAAGGCAAAATCAGTGTATCCTCCAGGGTACATAAGAAGACTTTTAACCAACCTGCTTGCTTCCCAAGCTCTTGGGAATAGGGCAGGCTGATAGAGAAAGGAGGGAAATGCAGCTAGACAAGATTTGGAGGGTTAGATTCTTCTTTTTTTTTTTTTTAATATTTTATTTATTTATTTGAGAGAGCATGAAAGAGAGAGAGGACAAGAGAGGGGAGAGTCAGAGGGAGAAGCAGACTCCCCACTGAACAGGGAGCCTGATGCAGGGCTCGATCCAGGGACTGAGCCAAAGGCAGACACTTAACTGACTGAGCCACCAAGACACCCCTGGAGGGTTAGATTCTAATAAAAGAGTGTCAGGGAGAAAGAAATTACCCTACCCTTCAGGATCCTTCTAGTTGGGCTAAGAACCAAATTGACATGAGACAGATTAATAAGAGAAAATCAAATTTAATAGCATATGTATGGGGAATCCACACAGACATGGAAATTCCAAAGACAGGCAACATGATGCTTATATGACTTAAGGAGATGGGTAGGGGTAGGGGTCTGAGGATACATAGGGGAGAAAGACCATTAGCCAGGAAGGGGGTAAATGTTTGGAAAACAAAGGTTGCCTTTTTTAGATAAGTTTCTTAGGTAAAGAGGAATCTCTGTTAATAGCTCTCTTGCTGATATAAGCAGGCAGTTGATGGGGAGGTAAAGAGCTTCTTCTGATTCTTCTGGGTTTTGATTGCTTTTAACTCAAAATAATGTTCAAGCCAAAGTGGCCCATCTTGGTGAGGCCTGCCCTTGGCCCCTACAAGAGTCTATAGCAGCACCCTCTGCCTGTGTAAGATTTCACTATGACAAAAAGTTCAGAATGGAGACACTCCTTCAGGAAAGGGAAATCTTAATTTAAGAAGAGAGAGAAAATGTAGCATCTTGGTAAAACTAAAGAATTTCAGTTTCTTAGAAGAAAAGAATATCATAGGAAACCTCCCCCAAATGAGATTAGGTCAGATCATACAGAGGCTTGTAGGAGATATTAAGGATTTTGTAAATCATCTTTTAAGTCATGAAAATTTATTTAAAAGTTTTAAGCAAGAAGGAATATGGTGAATGTTGTGAAGTATTCATTAACCATGATGTTCATAATATTTGGGGTATTTATATCATTTGCATTTAATATGAGTTTTGATGTTGTTAGGCTTAAGTCTATCATGTACTATTTGTTTTCTATTTTCCCAGTCTTAACTTTGTTTCCTTTATTCTTATAATGAGTTTAATTATGCTACTCTAGGGTATTGCTGCCTCTACATCCATTTTGTTTGGCCACGCAGCCTGTGGAGGACTTTAACTGACATTAGCCCCTCATACAAGCACATGACCTAGATAACAGCCCACCAAAACACAAGTAAATGTGAATTCCTGATATGGCTTTTCTAATAGCCCTTGTGATAATCTCCCCTGCCTCCTACGGCCTTCCCCGTGTATACTTCTTAGATAAGACCCCTATAGAGCTTCACCAAAACTCTGATCTTTTTGGTTTGAATTAATTGATCTGGTCTTAGTGTGGAAACCCCAAACCACTCCACACAGACCCTAAAGAAGGCATGTGCCCCTCCTCCTGGTGCTTTCTCTGCCTATATCACCTCCCTGTGTGGTCCTTCAAGGCATGCTGTATATTTTCTGTAAGACCTGTGCATTATAAACTGTCTCACTTTCCCTTATGGTCTTTTGTTGAACCAAGTCTCACTATCCAACACTCCAACGCTCTCTCTACTAACAAATGTTAATTTAACACAGTCACAACAATCCTCATTTTCTGCCTTCTTATGGATTAATTTAATCAAATTATGAATCCATTTTACCTCCTTTGTTGGCTTATTAGCTATAATTCATTGTTTTGTCATTTAATGATTGTTTTACATTTATAGTATATTTCTTGATCTTATCACCATCTACCTTCAAATGTTACTGTAGCACTTTCCTTCTCTCCCTGTTTGGATTTGTGTTATTATTGTCATGCCTTTTACTTTTATGTATATAAAAATACATGTGTTATGTATATTTATATATACTTTTATGTACATATTTAAATATATGTATCTTTTAAAATCCCACAATACATTCTGATTTTTAAATAGTCATTTATCTTTAAAATAAAGTTTAGATAATACAAAAATCATATATATTTGCCCAGATAAGTTCTATTTCTAATGCTCTCGTTTCATATTTCCATCCAGTTGTCTTTTCTTCTTCTGACTAAAAGAAAATGGTTTTGCTGTTATGATGGTCTGGGGGTGATGTCTGAAAAAGTCTTTTTTTCACATTTTTTGGAGATATATTTTTATCAGGTGGATAATTCCAGGTTAATCACATTTTCTTTCAGTACTTTAAAGATGCTACTCCATTTTCTACTCACTTGCATATATTCTATGAGAAGGAAATCATCCTTGTTTTTATACATAACATGTATTGTGTTAAATACATGATTAAGTTAAATAAGATGTCTTTTCTTTGGGCTTTTTTTTTTTTTAAGATTTTATTTATTTATTTGAGAGAGAGAGAATGAGAGAGAGAAAGCACATGAGAGGGGGGAGGGTCAGAGGGAGAGGCAGACTCGCCGCCGAGCAGGGAGCCCGATGCGGGACTCGATCCCGGGACTCCAGGATCATGACCTGAGCCGAAGGCAGTCGCCTAAACAACTGAGCCACCCAGGCGCCCTCTTTGGGCTGTTTTAAAGATTATCCATCACTAGCTTTAAGAAATTTGATTATGGTGCGCCTGGGTGGCTCAGTCGGTTAGGCGACTGCCTTCGGCTCAGGTCATGATCCTGGAGTCCCGGGATCGAGTCCCGCATCGGGCTCCCTGCTCGGCGGCGAGTCTGCCTCTCCCTCTGACCCTCCCCCCTCTCATGTGCTCTCTCTCTCTCTCTCAAAAAAAAAAAGAAAAAAGAAATTTGATTATGTTGTGCCTTGGAATACTTTTCTTGATGTGTCTTGTGTTTGAGATTTATTGAGGTTCTTGGACTTTATTGTTGTGGGTTTTTTAAATTGAAAGTACAGTTGACATACATTTTACATGAGTTTTAGGTGTACAGTGTAGTGATTTGATAACACTATATGTTATGCTATGCTCACCACAAGTGTAGCTCCCATCTATCACTATACAATGCTATTACCATACCATTAGCTATATTCCCTACACTGTAGCTTTCATCCCCATGACTTAACCATTCCATAATGGAAGCCTGCACCTCCCACTCCTCTTCACACGTTTTGCCCATCCCTACATCCCCCTCCCCTCTGGCAACCACCAGTTTGTTCTCTGTATTTATGGGTCTGTTTCTGCTTTTGTTTTTTATTTATTGTTTCTGATGTTAATCAATTTTGGAAAAAATTAGCAATTATTTTTTGAAAATCTTTTCTGTCCCTCTTTCCTCCTATCTGATATCTTCTAAACTTTGGAGTCTCCACTTACACATAAAAGAGACTACTTGAATTTTTCTCACAGTTCACTTATACTTTTTGTTATTTTATTCTCTTCTGTTCTCTGTGTTTTATTTTGGATAGTTCTTATTGTTATGTCTCAGAGTTCACTAATCCTTTTTTTCTGCATTGTCTAATCTGCTGTTACTTCCATTCAGTGTATATTTGATCTAACACAGTGTAGTTTTCATCTTCAGAAATTCAATTTGGTTCTTTTTAAAAATACGTATTTCATATCTCTAACTTTTTAAACATATGGAATGGAGTTATAATAACTATTTGAATGTACTTGCTTGGTAATTCTAGCATTTGTGTCAGTTTAAGGTCACTCTTGATTATTTTTTCTTCATAATGAGTTATTTTTCCTTCAGTCCTTATAATTTTCTATTGGATATGAGACTTTGGGACTTTCATCTAGGTGGCTATTGCATATTTTTTATACCTAACATATTTTTCAGCTTTGTTCGGGGTACAAGTAGATTATTTGAAAACAATTTTATCCTTTGAGATTCGGATTTTAAGATTTTTAAAGGAACAACTGGAGGTGTGCTAAGTATCCTTCGTGGATAAGGAGAGCTAACTATTCTCCATGACTGAGGCAAGACCGTTTGTGTACTATACTCAATGTTCTGAGAGGTTTTCTAGTCCTAGTGGAGAAAAGCACAATTCCTGGTGCCTGTGAGCACCAGCCATTGTTTCCTTTAATCCTTTCCCCGGGGTTTATTTACCAGTATTGGACAGCTTCCACAGGTATGCACTGATGCATTGTATGTTGAATACTACAAGGATATCCTCCACAGAATTCTGATATTCTCTGTTAGTGCCCCTCTATATTTTCTGGTAATCCGACTGCAAGATCTAACTGCCTAGAAAATTCTTGTTTCTTCTGACTCTCAGATCCACCTTTTCAACTCAGTGAATCTTCCTCGGCCTGGATAGGTTACCCTTCTCTGCACTGATTCATTTGATTCAAGTCTCTTAGAACCCTCTTGTCCACATTCAACATCTTAAAAACTGTTGTCTCATATACCTCATCAGTTTTTTGTTATTTCAGGCAGGAGGTTATTTGGGTCATTGTTACTCCATCTTGTTCAGAATCAAAAGTTCTTTCCTCTTGGTTTTAGCCAGGTGGACAGCCATCTAGCTAAAGACTACACATATTTGCCTTTATAGATGCAAATAATTACTGATTGATGGGATAAAATAAGTTATATATGCACATTATGAGGACTGCCACTTAAAGGGTTGCACCTGGACTCCCCTCATCCTTTCCCCCAGGTGACTGATTAAATCATGAGAACAAGAAAAGATGCATGGAGGTTGAAAATAGCAGAACTCTTTAGGTTGACAATAGAGAATATAAAAAGAAAAAAAAACCCTTATATTTTGATAAAGCCAGTGAATTCTTGAATCTTGTTTTATAGCATAATGGTCTACATTCTAAATAAGAGAAAAAAGATGTTGTGAGGAAAAACTATAAACCCAGTCCAGGGATTGTTGAATTTAAAGTCCCTGTGGAGATGGATATGTAAGTGGAGAAGATTCTGAAGCCCAAGACAGTGGTCCAGTTGGAGATGTGGACTTGAGAGCAGCCAACATGCAAGTAGAAAATGAAATCTCAATGTGTGATTGAATGTAAAGTGGAAAGAGAAGAAGGAATAGGCTAGGAATCTGAGATAGTAGTTCTCAAACTTGGCTGCACTTTGGAATTAACTGAAAAGCTTAAGAAAATATATTGAATCCTGAGTTTCTCCCCCAGATCTTCATATTTAATTACTATAAGGTATAACTGGGCATCATGACATCTAAAAATTCCACTGCTGATTCAAATATGCAGCAAAAATTGACTTCTGCTGTTCTAAAATATATTAAAACTTAAGGAAAAATGGAAAAAGATATGCTCACAAAGGAGACAGGGAAGGAATAGGGAATGTGATAGGAGGAAATCTAAGAGAATGTAGTGTTTTGAACTAATTTTGCAGAGAATAGGCCCCAAATAAATAAATGCTGTGTTCCAATTCTGGATTTTACATGTTGCCATATAACTGAATTTGAGAATGTGTTTTTAACCTAAAGCAACTTACTAGATGTGAACCTCAATACAATCATCTATAAAATGTGGATAATAACCCATTCCATTTCACCTCATCACTATATGGATAATAAGATATTTGACAGTACCTTGCAAACAATAATGTTACACCATTCCCAAGTGAGGTTTTTAAAGTCAAATTCTGTTTCACTCCTGACGTCCGACTTTTCTAACTTTCATAGGAAAATTAGGTCTATGTCTAGGAGATGACTCAGGAAAGAGAAATTCAGGGTGAATATAAATGACAGATAATTATTTGAGTTTCCTTTCCCTCCTAATGGCATAACTTCATCACCATTTTGACTACTGTAACAATTCTGTTAATCATGTTTCTGATGTAATTGGCAGTTAGTAGCAAGGGAAGACAGTCTTGGCAGAAGGAGTAGGTTCCTCTGTCATTATTGAACTAGCAACCAAGAACTCAGAAAATTTTGTTGAGTAATGGCAAAAGGAACCATCATAGTTCATTCCTAGAAGATACTGGATACTGGTAAGAATATATGATTTCCATTCCTTCCAGAGAGATTCTGCCTAGTTCAGCCTTGGCATAGAAGCATTAGAAGACACACTTATTGAACCTCTTTAAAGTTCAGATTAGCAAAAATAAAAAATAAATAAAAAAAGAAAAATGTACCATGGGGAATAACCCTGCCCAGAGAAAATATTAAAAGGGTGACTTAGCAGTTTATTTACATCTCTAATTTCTGTAACTCCATTAGAATTGGGAGTAGTGAAGTGATCTTGAATGTTCTGATTAGAACACTTATTGGGAGCAAGCAATTAAATCCCAGGTGAATCAATAAATGGCTAGCAGTTTATAGGCAGTAAAATAGGGGCTTGCATCACCATCTAAATATTAGATACCAAGGAAGAGAAGGCAGCACAGCTATATAGGTTTATTTGGAGAATACATCTAGATTCCCATGCCTTGATCTTCTAAGTCAGACTTAAAACAAATCCTGAACAGAAGTTAGAAAAACTTACACCAGGATAAACTAAAGAATTACATCATGCTAAGGCTTACATGTGAATGATACCACATTTTCATAGGTTGAGAAAAAAAGCTTCAATTTAAAAAAAGGCTGGTTGCATATAAGATAGGGAATCTAAAAGTCAGGTATTAAAAAAAGCAAACTATTTAGTCACTTGGAAAGTATATGATTCAATTTATGATTCATATATTTGGGGAGTATATGATTCAAGTATATGAATTTAATATAAAAATCTTATGAGGTGGTTTGTTATTTGGAATGTCTATTTTAATAAATTTATTTCTTTGTTCATTATTCCATCAGTGTATTATTAGGTCTCTCTTTTTTGTGGTATATGTGAAGGTTAATTAAGTTTGGTTCTACATTTTGAGAATTGCTTTCCTATAGGATAGAAACAAAACATTTATTTAATTTTAAAATACAGGATAGAAAGTAATGTAGATCACACAATATATAAATAAAATTATATAGGTGGGAGATGATATTTATAAACCATATATCTAACAAAGAATTCATTCATAACTAGAATATATAAAGAACTCCCAAACTCAGCAGAAAAAAAGTCAAATTGGAAATTGGGCAGAAGTCATGACCAGATATTTCAGTGAAGAGAATGTACAGATAGTAAATAAGGACAGAGAAAGATGTTCAACATCATTAGCCATTAGGGATATACAAATTAAAACCACTATGTGATATTTCTTCCTTCCCATCAGAATGGCTAAAATAAAAATAACAGTAACACCAAATGCTAGGAAAGATGCAGGAAAACTAGATTACTCTCACACATTACTGGCTAGAATGTAAAATTGCGCAGTCCTCTGTGAAACAGTTTGTCAGTATCTTACAAAAAACTAAATGTGCACTTATCATATGACCCAGCAATTACACTCTTATGCACATCTATCCCAGAGAGATAAAAATGTATGTTCACACAAAAACCAATACACAAATGTTCATACCACCCTTACTTGTAATAACGCCAACCTGGAAATGACATTAATATTCTTTAATTCATAAATGGACAAAATGTAATACATCCATATCATGCAATATAATATTCAGCAATAAGGAGTGAACTATTGCTACACACAATAACTAGAAGTCTCAAAAGAATTAAACTGAGTGAAAAAAGCCAATGTCAAAAGGTTACATACAATATTTTCCATCTATATAATATTAATTAAATAACAAAATTATTCAGGTGGGAAATAGATTAGTGGTTGCCCCGTGTTAGGGATGAGTAGGGGGGAAACTGTAGATAGAAAGAGGTAACATGAGGGAACCTTATAACTGGTGATGAAACAGTTCTGTATCTTAATTGTGATGGTTACATAAATCTGCATGTGTCATAAAATTGTATAGAACTTTACACACATCTGTACAACAAACAAATGGGTTAGTGTACAACTGGTGAGATCTGCATAGCTCTGCATATACCACATTTCTGTTTTTTTTTTTTTTAAGATTTTATTTATTTATTTGAGACAGAGAGAATGAGAGACAGAGAGCATGAAAGGGAGGAGGGTCACAGGGAGAAGCATACTCCCTGCTGAGCAGAGAGCCCGATGCGGGACTCGATCCAGGGACTCCAGGGTCATGACCTGAGCCGAAGGCAGTTGCTTAACCAATTGAGCCACCCAGGCGCCCACATTTCTGGTTTTTATATTCTACTATAGTTTTGCAAGATGTTATCATTTTGGGGAAAACTGGATAAAAGGAATTTGGGGTTTTCCTCTATAGTTTTTTTTAATTTTTTGTATTTTTAATAGTTCTTATGAATCTCCATTTCAAAATAAAAAATAATAATAACTTATATGAATATTCAGAGTAAAGAAACCAGAGGTAATTTCATTAAAAAAAAAAAAGGAATATAACTTTAAAAATAAAGATTTGGCTTGTTCAAAGTTTAGAGGGCTTCAAGAGAGGGATCTTAATAAAGACTATATGTAGGGGCGCCTGGGTGGCTCAGTCGGTTAAGCATCTGCCTTCGGCTCAGGTCATGATCCTGGAGTCCCGGGATCGAGTCCCGCATCGGGCTCCCTGCTCGGCGGGGAGTCTGCTTCTCCCTCTGTCCCTCCCCCCTCTCATGTGCTCTCTGTCTCTCTCATTCTGTCTCAAATAAATAAATAAAATCTTTAAAAAAAAAATAAAGACTATATGTAGATGGAAGTGTTTATAACACAGTGGTTATATGAAGTAATTCTGTTGGAACAAGCTAGGGTCAATGAAGTAGTGAGAGGTAAGTTTTGGAATCTAGGTCGGGCTTAGATGTTACAGAGCACTTCCAATGTTAGGATAAGAAGTCTGACACCATTAAGTTTGAAGCTGATGGTCATGGAAGGCTTGTGAGATGTTAAGTAAAATTATTAAAGCTATGCTAAATGGATTCAAGATAAAGTAAACATAGGGAGAATTGTGTGAAGGCTATCTTAATAGCACAGATGACAGATAATGAGTTTATGCTAAATCAAAATAGATTTGGTGAAAAAGAAATCTATCATTTATAAGAATTGATTGGCTGTAGGATGAATGAAAAAAAGGATTGAACTTGTGACTCTTGAGATGTGTCTGTAAGGAGATAAGGACATTGATGAGCATAAAGGTTTCTTTGTACTAAAAACTTAATTTGCATTTGGTCCCCCGGAAATAGTCTTTTGAGGTTCATATCATCTCAACTTTTGGGGGAGCATCTACTAAACCAACATATACAAGTATATGTCAGTATGATTTTGAATGAAAATGTCATTTCATAGAAGAAAAAACAAAAAAGGAAATAAAAAAATGCATTTCTTTTAGACTATGCTGTATAAATATATCACAGAGCAGTGAATATTTCACTCACTTTATATTTGTCTGTATTCTTTTAGAGCTTGTATTAGAATTTCTTTGTTGGGCAACCCTCTCAGGTCCCCTCCCTCTTCGGGAGTTTTTTACTATCACTCAGTGAACTTTGCTTTGCTGCCCACTAATCTCTACAAATTCTTATTAGTGGAGAAAGCAGCAGTTTAATTTGTATAACATTCATACCTATGCTTTGTCTGATAACCTCCCACAAATGGCTCTCCTGTCCCCCAACATCTTTCTTTTGTCTTAAACCAGAGATAGCATTTAAAGTGATGGCTTGGGGGTGCCTGGGTGGCTCAATTGGTTAAGCATCAGACCCTTGATTTCGGCTCAGGTCATGGTCTCAGAGTCGTGAGATCGAGCCCTGAGTCAGGCTCCACATTCAGCGTGGAGTCTGCTTGTCCCTCTTCCGCTGTTCCTTGCCCCTGCTCACCTGTGCTCTCTCTCTCAAATAATAAATAAAATCTTATAAAAAAAATAATAAAGTGATGGCTTGGGCCGTTTCAGGGAGTTACTCAGTTTTCCTAGTTGTCTCCTATATATACAGGAAGTATACATGCTATTAGACTTCTGTTTGTTTTACTCCTGTTGATCTCTTCTTTTTTTACATGTTGAAGTTGGGGAGAAGTCTCAGCCAAGAATGTAGAAGAACAGAGGAAAATTCGTTTTATTCCCCTACAAATCAAAACTGAGATTTTCCCTATTTCACACCTAAAGGGGAAAAAATGCCATTAATGCAGGAAGGAAAATCCTTGAAAAGTTGTCAACCTCTGTTCTGTTCATTTTAATTGTCTCATTGGTATTGAACTATACAAGCCTAAGTAGAACAAGTTAAATTTCCTAAATATTTTCCTTCTTGAGGTTTATTAATCAATAGATAAATGAGCCAGAGGGAATAGTAACAAAATATTACTTACCAATGTAACATTAAATAAATTTTCAGAATGTTACCAAAAGAAAAACATTTATAAACATTTTATTGCATATAAATTTAGAAACATGCTTTTGAGGACCTGGATTTGAGTTGAAAAAATTTATCATCTCTTTTTTATTTACTGAAAATAGCGGTATTTCAGGCACATACTTCAACCAGTTTGTATAACTGCAACCCATGCTAAGAAGTTTTAAATATGAAGACAGAAGGTTTAGTAATAGAAATAAAGAAAAAAAAAAACAGCTGAGAAAATTAAATTAGGACTTACAGATTGAATATAATAAGTAGTCAGATAATAACGGGCATCTGGGTGGCTCAGTTGGTTAAGCGACTGCCTTCGGCTCAGGTCATGATCCTGGAGTCCTGGGATCCAGTCCTGCGTCGGGCTCCCCTGCTCAGCGGGGAGTCTGCTTCTCCCTCTCCCGCTGCCCCCCTTGTGCTCTCATTCTCTATCTCATTCTCTCTCTCAAATAAATAAATAAAATCTTTAAAAATAATAATAATAATAAAAAAATAAGTAGTCAGATAAGTATAAGCGACCTAGAAATACAAGATATACAAAATGACCTGAGATAAAAGCATGGATCCAGAGAAAAATTTCTCTAGATGTAAGTCCAACCATGATGTTCTGGATGCTTGAGTGTGATATTTACATAAATGTTTGCTTCAATATTACTTCCTCAAATCATAACACTTATAATGTCATTAAAATTAATAATCTATAATATAATCATGCAAAAATAATTAGAACATTGAAATGAGTATCCAGATAACTCATATTTCTCAACTAAAAAAATGACATTACTTCTATTGTTGTTGTTTTTTTTTTCAGTGTTTTGGGATAATTATGTGAAATAGCTCTGCAGATGCTTTAAATTAGGTTTCTGCAAAAGCAGATATCAACACAAGAACTTGGGTACAAGTAGTCTATCTACAGTGTAATCCAAGAAGATACAAGTGAGAGAATAGTAAAGTTAGACAGGGAATGGAGAAAAGCTAAGAACATATATAAATGAGCAGATTATCACTGTAAGCAAGAGACATCAAACACATTGGGAGCCTATAAGAGACTATGTGGAACATACCTCTGAATCTTTGAATTACTCCACAAGAAGATGGATATGCTAGTGTTAGGGAGGAAGAATTTTCTCTACCTTTCAAGGTCCTTCTAAATGGACTAAGAACCAAATTGACCCAAGACAGATTAACAGGAAAAAATAAAATTTAATAGCATATGTACAGGGAATACACACAGACATGCAAATTCTAAAGACATTCAGGCTTATATGATGCTTATATGAGCTAAGAAGAGGGGTAAGAGTCTGAGGATACAAAAGGGAGAAAGACCATTAGCAAGAAGGTGAAAGATGTTTGGAAACAAAGGTTTCCCTGTTATGTAGATAAGTTTCTTAAGTAAAGAGGAATCTCTGTTAATACTCTCTTCCTGGGGCACCTGGGTAGCTCAGTTGGTTAAGCTTTGACTGCCTTCGGCTCCGGTCATGATCCTGGAGTCCCAGGATTGAGTCCTGCATCGGGCTCCCTGCTCGGCAGGGAGTCTGCTTCTCCCTCTGACCCTCCCCCCTCTCGTGCTCTATCTCATTCTCTCTCTCAAATAAATAAATAAAATCTTTAAAAAAAAATACTCTCTTCCTGATACAAGGAGGCAATTGAAGGGGAGGTAAAGAGTTTCTTCTAAATGTGCAGGGTTTTGATTGCTTGTAACAAAACAATGTTCATGTCAAAATGGCCTATCTTGGGGTGGCCGGCCCTTGGCCCCCATACTAGTGAGGGTTGCCCTTGGGCCATCGACTCCTTCACTCTTTCAGATTCCACTTGGTCAGAGCAAACAATCTCCTGCAGTACATAAGGAAGTATTCCCCCAAAGTCCTAACTAAGAAGTGGAATAATTTGAGCATCTGAATAGGAAGTCCTCAGCATGCCCATATTATGTATCTCTACCGCTACTACGACTTCAGGAGACTCATGTGGGCCAAAAGGATAAGACAAGGCATCAACAGTATCTACTACAATTGATGATTCTGCATTTAAAATCTAATGCAGAGTCATCAAGTGTTGAAAAGAGTATATTTTCGGGCACCTGGGTGGCTCAGTTGGTTAAGCGACTGCTTTCAGCTCAGGTCATGATCCTGGAGTCCTGGGATCAAGTCCTGCATTGGGCTCCCTGCTCAGCAGGGAGTCTGCTTCTCCCTCTGACCCTCCCCCCTCTCATGCTCTCTCTCTCATTCTCTCTCTCAAATAAATAATAGGAAATCTTAAAAAAAAAAAAAAAAGAAAATAGTATATTTTCTTCCTTAGAATAAACTCTCCAGTTTAATCATGTCATCTGTAAAATCTGTGATAAATTGATAAATGCATGCAATTTTTTTTGTTTTTGAATATCATTGTTTAGGCAAAAAGATTAAGACTCTGGCCACATATTCAGTATTGGTGTGGGAGACTGGGATGTGAAGAACTTAAAAAATTTCTCCTAGAAAGGTAAAGAAGAAATACAATAAAGCAGGTTTTTTTTTTTCTTACTTAATCTTTTTGGTGTCATAAATGTCTAGCACATCATTTGCCAGGAATCAACTTTGTGCTAGAAAAATCTGACTACTTTTACTGCTGTCAAAAACCAACCTCTGCGCTCCAGAGCTGAAATATGTAATATGAAAACAAGTTTGGGTAGAAAGGGGTAAACAATAGCTTTTTTGCTTTGCCAGGCAAAAGAGGGCAGAGGAAGAGGCTGGGGGTTATATAGGGAAATATAGGATCGAGCTGGTTTCAACAGGAATTGTGTACATGTTGCCACCCACATTCTTATGTTTTCAGGATGGTACCAGATTCTTGACACAAAAGACTTAAGAAGGGAAGAGGGGAGGTTTGCAGAAGAGAGGAAAAAGGTTACTTAGTTTAAAATTGAGCCTCACTGAAGCATTAATGCAGCCATTTTGAGTTTTGTTCAACTTTATGCTTTTAAGCAGTGTTTCATTACCAATGGAGTTAAATACATCAATGTACTGAATTTTCTTAAATTTAATGGAAAAAAAAACCCCTTTAATTTGTGTTTTATTTTAAGAAAATGGTCAGAATTCTATCTAAGAAATAGAAATCAGGGTAATGTTTTGCACTATTGCAAGAAGACGTACAGGAACAAAATGTAAAACAGGTACACCTGTTATTTGGCTTGAAATTCAAAAATATTCATAAACACTGTAGGGGCAGAAAAGTTTTCCTTTCTTCCCTTCTAGGTTCTTTGGCTGGTCTAATAATTAAATTGATATAAGACAGTTTAACAGGAGAAAAACAAACAAGTTTAATAACATGTATAACTCTTGTATACCTGGGAGAGACCCAGGAAAACTAAGTAACTCTCCAGAATGGCCCAAGCTGTCACTTTAAATACCATCTTCAGCAAAAGACAAAAGAAGATGGTGGGAGTGCGGGAGTTTTATGGAGGTTTCCAGGAAAAATGGTAAACAAGGGTAAGGTGGTTATGTAAATTTAAATTCTTGTCTTCTTCATTGATAAGAGTTTCTAGAGATTGAATCATCCCTCTATTTCCTGAACACAGCTAAGAAGGCATCTCTTACAAATGGAGATTTCCCTTATAAATGTAAATGCCTTTTACAAAAGGGTAACTTCTACTCAGTTTATGGAATTACTCTCCTTCAAATTCAATAGGAAGAGCAGAATGTTCATCAAGGCAAGTAGGAAACTTCATGCACAATTTCTCAGCCATCTTAATGGAAATTCTGTATTTAACTCCCCAAGCTCTCAATAAGCACATCTCTTAAGAAGATGCTTTCATCTATTTAATTGTTTTTGAAGTTTGATATTTCTTCTATGAAAATGGCTTTGCTACTGAGTTGTTTTTATTCAATTCTGAAGAAGTGAAGCATAGCCATTTTAAGCAAATGTCTTTAAAAAAATACATCAAAAAGGCAAATACCATTAATGGGTAACATTAGAATTTTGAAAATCCAATAAAATGTAATAAGGATGTTGTTTTCAAGTCTAAGAATATACATATGTATATCTATATTTATCTGTATCTGTATGTATTCTTCAGTATTCATTCATCTTACTGCAAAAACAAAATAACTAATGAGAGTTTGGCAAAAGAGAATAGATTTAAAAAAAGAAAATAATCAAAAACAGGCTATGAAAATTTTTTCAAAACAAACAAGTACAAATTTCCTGATTTAAAAGACCACCAATTGCCAGTTTAATGGTGGGAATGAAAAATGACACTGCCACATTAAAAAACAGAAAGACAGCATCTTCTAAAGTTAAACATCCATCTACTTGTAGGTATTTATCTAAGAGAAAGAGAAATATATGTCTACACAAGATAGTATGTAAATGTTCATTGCAACTTTATTCCAAATAACCAAAAATCCAGAAACCACCCAAATGCACATTAATTTGTGAAGGTGTAAGCAAATTTTGTATATCCATATAATGAAGTACTACTCAGCAACAAGGAATGAATTATTGATAAAACATTAAACTCTATGAATCTCAAGAGCAATATACTAAGTTGAAGAAGCCAGACAAAAAAGACTGTGTGTTTATATTAAATTCTAGGAAAGTCAAAACTATGGTAACAGAATGGGGTGATTGAAATGTTTTAATTCATGAATGAAAGGGTAGTTATGTGACTTTATACATTTGCCAATCTTGTAGAATTATACACTTAAAATTGAAGAATTTACTGAATATATATTTCACCTCAAAGAAGTGACTGCACCAGGGGATATCATTGTGCAATTTCAGGGCTTTAGGGACAAAGAGAAGATACTATAGAGTTTCTGAAAACAAAAACCAAAACAAACAGGAGACATACAAAGGATTGGTTAGACTGAAAATTTGAACTTTATGCAGGAATAGTTTTCTTACATCAAATTTAGTAACTAAATGATTTACCAATAGAAAGAATAAAATTGTTTCCTGACTTGTAAGGGAAAAAAAACTACATCAAATCAGATCTCCCATGCACCTTTCCAAAAAGATTCTGGCTAATGTGCTATAGTAAGTGCATAAACCAGGAACATATTTAAATAGCTAATGCAGGAAAGAAGGGATCAGGTATTTGGAGATGGATGATGGATTTCCCAAGATTATGACCAAGGAATTCCAGTCATTACAGCTGGGTAACGGGCCTAGAGAGCAGTAACTTCCAACTCAGGTTCTGATATGATATTAATTAGAATTTGTTCAAGGAATCAGAAAGCATTCTGTGTAATCTATGTCAGAAGAATTTGAATAGACAGAGTTGGAGACTATCACATCTGTTTGGAGACATTAAGTAGCGATGGCCAGGAGGCATACCACTGAAAGGCTCAGCCTAAAGCACCAAGGCAGATGGTTCTAAAAAGCTACCTAAGCAGGAAGCCACTGGTATTCTCAATTTAAGGAAGTTCTTGCAATTTCAGCTTTGGCTGGAGCTAGAGGCTGGTTCTATGTACACCATAGTCCTACTCACATAGGCCCATGCATCTGGCTATAACAACCTCCTTGACTAATATCCTTTCCTTTTCTTTTGCCTTTGGGATCTTGCATGAGTACTTACTGGCCCATTCTAACTTGGAACCATATGAGTAAAAATATATTGAGAACTGTAGGTCTTGGCTTGTCTTCTGAACTGTAGAAGAGAGTTTTGAGGTATTGGTAGTAATATAAGATTTACAGAACTGATACCTTCAAGGAAAAAATAATTGACATCAGAAAAATTTTCTATTATGTTGGAAATAGAGTTAGAAGATATATTTGAAAACTGATCTCATTCAATGAATAAAAAATAAATGAAAACAAGAAATTAATGATTAACCCCAAGGAAAGCAAAATTTGTCCAAGAAATTTAAAAGAATAATTACAGTGTACTCTAAGGCACAGCTTAAATTTAATGTCACTGTACAATATAAACATTATATTATGACTTAACCAAAAATTTATTTTTAACTATATATGAACAGTAGAGAGTAGAATGTTATTACTGTATTGTCTGGGAGTGGCAGCAGGATGATACCTAAATTCTGATCTTCCATAATAAACACTAATAAATTATGTCTAACATTGGAAAGAAAATAATAACAAATATCAACACTACAGCAATTGCCCTGACATTTAGTGATCAACAGACATGCCATCTCCAACACGGTAGGGTTCAAATTCTTTGGGTATACTCCTTTGGGCATTGCATGAACTGTTTCTTATATTATTCATATGTTACTTAGAATTTGCTTTGCCAATCCTTCATTACCCTAATCCCAGTTATAGTTATTAATTCTTCATATTACATTCCCTAGTACATGTTTAAATTACTCTGTGGTTTCTGTCTCTTTATTAGATCTTAACTGATGTATTCATTAAGATTAGCTTCTTAAAATATCATAAAAGTATTAGGTGGAATGTCATTTTGAATAAAAATGAAATGCATTAAAACTCAAATGGTATGATGTTTTTCTGAAATCCAAATATTTAAGCAAAAACAATCTATGTTTTATTTTTTATTTTTTTTTAAAGATTTTATTTTATTTATTTGAGAGAGAGAGAGCATGAGCAGAGAGAAGGGACAGAGGGAGAGGGAGAAACAGACTCCCAGCTGAGCAGGGAGCCCACTGTGGGGCTCAATCCCAGGACCCTGAGATCATAACCTGAGCCAAAGAAAGACACTTAACCGACTGAGCCACCCAGGCACCCAAGAATAATCTACATTTTAAAAAGAATATTCTTATATTTCAAAGACATTTGAGAAGGATATGATGGGATAAAAGAACACATTAACATAATTATCTATACTGTCCAGTGTTGCATAATGAGACATAAATATGCATCATCTCCTTTGCTCAGTACAGGGGAAAATAATAATAATACTATTATTATTATTCTCTGGAGTCCTTTTTCAAAAAAATGGACTAGTATAATGACAGATACTATGCTGTGTAAGCTTCTCCTTACAACCTGTAATAGTTTTGAAAAACAACCAGTACATAGTTAGACTCTACTTGAAACTATATACAAAATTTTCTATTGTACTCTTACTTTGGAGCTTTTACTGCTTAAAGGTAATGAGCTTGATACTCTTCCCTGGTATATGCCAAGACTCATCCAGTTGATTGAATGAGCTAGTTGTTTTTCTTCCTGTCTTTTGGCAATTTAAATAGTTGTCTCACCTTCATAGGTTCTTACACTTCTTAAGGAGGAGAAGGAAAATTAGAAGATAATAAAAATAAATATTGCTAACTTCAAAATTGTTTATGCCTAACTTCTTTATAAAGAATTATAACTACTTATGTCCTTATAGCAGTCTGAAAATAAAATGCAACAGCTTATAAATCATTAATATATTAGTTAAAATAAATGTTACTAGAACATGTTATAAAATTTTGAAGTAGAGAAAATTTCCAATGCATTTTTTATGCATATGTATTAATGTTATTTGGTAAGCATAATATTGGCCTATGTCACAAAGTATATTTGATTTTTTATCTGGTTTACTTGTTAAAAGCAATATTTATCAAAGTAAAAGAAATTGATCATTCAATTAAAAATTTGTAAGTTCCATGTAAATAAGTTTGCTGTACAAGTAAATTATAATCATTTACATACAGGTAGTATAACAGAGTTATGGAAGTGGAAAACTAAGCAACTAAAACATCTAATACTACAGTTGGTTAAATAGGTCAAAAAGATAAATGGTTTGCTCAGCTTAATATCAATTAATGACAAGAAAGCACCATAATTCATTTTCCTATTATTCCAGTGATCATTCCTTTATGTCACAATATCATGCATATATTCATTTATTAAATACATCTATTATGGGCTAGCTTATGTCCTCCTATAATTTATATGTTGAAGTCCTAATCCCCAGTATCTCAGATATGACAGTGTTTGTATGTAGAACCTGTAAAGAGGTAGTAATTAAGGTTAAATGAACTCATATGTGTAGGCCCCAAACCACTATCACTGATGTCTTCATAGGATAAGAACATTAGATACAGACACATATGCCCATAAAGGGAAGAAATGTGAAGACACAATAAAGAGGTAGACATTTGTAGTTCAAGGAGAGTAGCCTTAGAAGAAACCAAACCTGCTGATACCTTGATTGCAGACTTTTAGCCTCCAGAACTTTGAGAAAATAAATTTCTGTTGTTCAAGCTACCCAGTCTGTGGTATTTTGTTATGGTGGTTGTAGGAAATTACTACAATATCTATATGCCAAATGTCATGCCAGACACAAAAATACAAATAGGAATAAGATGTCTTTAACTTTTAGAAACATACCCTAGTGGGAGAGAGAAATATCAAGTACATAATTACAGAATAATGTTAAAATAACTATATAATTTATGGAGAAATCACTGTGATTATATTGGATACGTTTTTTTAAGGCATGATTGTTGAGACAGTAACACACAAAAAATTCAGGAAGTTAATTCTGGCAGTGACTACTTAAATAAACCAGGAAAAACACACACACACACAGAAACCCAGACAGTAGTTACCATATGATCAGAGTTTACTGAAAACATGCTTCAAGACTTTATACATGGAATATAAATTCCTATTATCTCATCTGCTGATTAGATCATGCTCTCATATCCTTGTTGAGAAGTAATGTAATGACAAATTAAAACACTAAATTTCAGTTGTTTACAATATATTTTTTACAGAATTGCTATATACAAACAGGAAAAAAAATGCACAAATCATAATTCTCCAGTTTAATAACCACAAAATGAGCACACATGTGTAACCTCCAGCATCATCAAGAAATAGAATGTTCCTAACACTTAAGAAACTTTTAACATGCTATCTCCAGTTATTACAATCTCCAAAAGTAACCATAATTCTGACTTCATGTTAGTTTCATAGTTGAATTTTCTAAATATATTTATTATTATAGATTTATCTCTTATTATTATTATGACATAATAATCTTAAAAGTGTATGTGTCTAATAACAGAGCTTTGAAATACATATAGCAAAACTTGAAAATTGAAAGCAGAAAGAGATAAATCCACAATTTAAGATTGGAATTTCAAGAAACATCTGTTAGTAGTTCAGAGAACATTTATAGAGAAAACAAATACAGATATAAATGATCTGTATTATATTATCAACCAATTTTCCTAATTTATAGAACATTCTACAAGACAACGTAAAATCATGGTGCCAGGGAAGGCCAACTAGGGAGCTGAGACTTACATGACCATCAGCTGGTAATAAGTCCTCCCATTCATCAGTGTCAGTAAAACCCACATGGAGGACATAAACTTCCAGCTCATCTAGTAGTAATGAGGAGAGGCCTACTGGAGAATTAGGAATTTCACCATCACCGAGTTGTAACAAAACAACTTGCACCACAATGTCAGTGGTGTCACAACTCCCAGTCCTGCCTAACGGTAACAAAAAGCTCAATCCCCTTGAGTGTCAGTGCAGAATAAGTGGGGAACCAGGACTTCTCTTTCTATCAGGCAATAATGAAGTTTTATGCAACCCCTACCCTGTTTGGAGCAGTGTCACAGAAAGCCTGTTAAAGTCTTAAGATGATAATAGTGTCTCAAAACGTAATACAAAAATGTCAAGCTTTCAATTATAAATTGTTCATTATATCAAAAACTGGGAAGATATGAAATCTAATGAAAAAGATGACCAATAGATGTCAACACTGCAATGACAGAGATATACAACTTATCTGAAAAATATTTAAAACAGTCATGATAAACATGCTTAAGCTAGCAATTGCAAAAAGGCTTGAAACAAATACTAAAAGTAGAAGCAAAGAGATAAAATACCTCAGCAGAAAAATAGAAAATATAAAGAGCCATATGGGAATTTTAGGAGAAAATATTCAATTACCAAAATAAAAAGGTCCAAGGGCCAGTGGATGGGCTTAATAGTAGAATGAGATGGTGAGAAAAATGGATCAGAGCCTGAAGGTAAGACAATAGAAATTATGTAATCATTGTGAGACTACAGCAAAAGATCTAAATTTTATGTTGTCGGAGACCTGGGAGAACAGGAGAAAAGACTGGGGCAGAAAAATTACTTGAAGTAACAATAGAGGAAAACTTCTCTAATTTGGCAAAAGACCTAAACCTACAGAATTAAGAAGCTGAATAAACACCAAACCCAAAAATATTCATGCCATCAAGATAAATCATCATTTAATTTCTGAAATGACATCCTAACAATAGAGGAAAGATAAAATGAGAGCAAGTTTCCTTCAGAAACAACAAGAGGCCAAGGAAGTGGCACAATATTTTTCAAGTCCTGGAAGAAAAGAATTGCCGACTCAGAATCCTATACCCAGTGGAAAAATTCTTCAGGAATAAAAGGGAAATCAAGACATTCTCATATAATTGAAAACTAAGAGAATGTGTCACCAGCCGACCTAATATAAAAGAATGGATAAAGGAATTTCTCTAAAAAGAAATGAAACACAAAATGAAGGAAACATAATATTAGGAAGAAAGAAAGGAGTAAGAAAAAATATCAGCAAACAAAATATACCTTTCTTCTCCTTATGAGTTCTTTAAATTATTGTTGACATTGAATCAAAAATTATAATACAGATTGATTTTGTTCTAAATGTATGTAGAAGAAATATTTAAGAACAATATATTATAAGCAGGGATGGGTGAATGTGTAAAAGACATAAAATTTCTGTACTTCACTTGAACTGGTTAAAAGATGACACCAATAGACTGTGGTAAGTTGTGTATAGATGTTGTTATGCCTAGCACAACCACCAAAAAATTCTATATAAGGAAGGATATAAATATATGAAAATATGGAAAAATAAAAATTGAATTTCTAAAAAATGCTAAAGTAATCATCATGAAAGCAGGAAAAAGAAAAATGCAAGAGAGAATAAAAAAATATAAAATGACATACTGAGGACCAATCCTATAAATATAAATGGTCTAAATTCACCAAATAATAGATGGATTGGCAGAGTTCATTAAAAAATCTGACCCAAGGGGCACCTGGGTGGCTCGTTGGTTGAGTGTCTGACTCTTGGTTTTGACGTCATGATCTAGGGTTCGTAAGATCAAGCCCTGTGTCCAGCTCCACACTCAGTGGGGAGTCTGCTTGAGATTCTCCCCCTCTCCCTCTGCCCCTCCCCCCACTCACACTTGTTCTTGCTCTCTCAAATAAATAAATCTTTAATTTAAAAAAAAAAACTTGACTCAATTATTTGCTATCAATAAGAATCTCAATTGAAGTACAATTGAGATTGTATAGGCAGGTTGAAAGTAAAAGGATTAATAAAGATATATCATCTAAACTTGAATCAAAGGAAAACAAGCGTGGCTATAATATTAGAAAAGTAGATTTCAGAGCAAAAAGAAAAAATTACCAGAGACAGAGAGGGACACTATATAACAATAAAAGTCTACCAAGAAGACATACCATTCATCAAAGTGAGTTGCAAAATGTGAAGCAAAATTGATCAAACTGAAAAGAGAAATACACAAATCCATAGTTAAAATTGAACACTCCTCTGGACAGTCTAATCAACCAACTAAATAGAATGTCAGCAAGTATATATAAAAACTCAACAATAACATTAAACAACAGATCTAGTGAAAAAGTTCTAGAACATTTTAACCAACAGAGGAAACACATTAATTTCAAGTGCCCATAGAACACGTAGGCTTTTAAAAAAATCCTAAAAAATTTAAAAGCATAGAAATCATATAGAGCATGTTCTTGAATCACAATGAAATCAAACTAGAAATCAATAACAGAAAGAAAAATTTCCAAATATGTAGAAGCTAAAATTTTAGTATATGTGCTGCCGAAGCGAGCACATGTAGAAGCTAAAATACACACTTAAAAATAATCTATGGGTCAGAGAAGAAATATCAAAGTAAAATTTAAAGATACATTTAAATGAATGAAAATGAAAGGACAGCACACCAAAATCTGTACATAGCTAAATCAGTGCTGAGAAGGAAATGTACAGCAATAAATGCAGACATCATTAGAAAAAAACTTCAAATAAATCATGTACACTCCCACTTCAAGAACAAAGAGATGAATAAAATAAACCCAAAGCAAACAAAAGGAAGGAAATAATAAATATGACATCAGAAATCATTGAAATAGAAAATAGAAAAAATAAACAATGTAAATCAATCAATGAAACAAAGAATCCATTCTTTGAAAAGGTCAATAAAATTGACAAACATCTAGGAAGGCTGGCAAACAGAAGAAAAAGTACCAATATCAGGAATGTAAATAGGATATCAAGACAGACCCTGCAGACATTAAAAGGATAAAAAGGAAATACTAAGCAACTCTAAGACGTGTAAATTTAACAATTTAGACAAAATGACTTATCCCTTGAAAAACTCTTCTGCAACTCACCCAAAATAAAATAGATAATTTGAATAGCCCTAAAGCTATAAAGGAATTGGATTTGTAATTTAAAACTTTATATAAAAGAAATCTCTAGGTCCAGATAGTTTCTATGAAGAATTCTACCAAACTTTTAAAGAATTAATACAAATTCTATACAACTCTTTCAGATATTTAAAGAGGAGGAAATACTTCTTAATTGATTTTTGGAAGCTATTATTATACTAATGCCTATGCCACACAAAAAAGTCCTCCTCATCCCTAGAGAGTATTGTCACTTATGAATATAGACAAAAACATATTTAACAAAATATTAGCAATATACAATATGTAACAAGTATATACATGACCCAGTGGGGTTATTCTAGGGATGCACAGCTGGTTTAGTATTCACAAATTATTTAATGTCATTATTAATAGGCCAGAAAAGAAAAATGACATGACTATGACTATGCCAGTCTATGTAGAAAAATCATGTGAAAAATTTCAGCACTCATTTATGATAAAAACTCTCAGAAAAATGGGAATATAAGTGAACTTCCTCAACTTGACAAAGAATTTCTACAAAAAACCTACAGTTACCATTATATTTAACAGTGAAAGACTGACTAGTAGACCAGTAATTGCAGCATAACCAGGAAAATAACAAAATTGACCAGGGATGTAATAGCCATTGACCCTGCACAGTTTTGAGGTCCCCTTCCACTCTGGGGTATAAAAACCCTATAAATCACCTCCTCTATTTTGAGACTAAGAGAGGTGAAGCAGGACATTGAGACACTGAATATTTCACCTAGAGAGACTCTGAAGTGTCACTCAAAAGATTGTTTCAATTAGTTGTGGTAAGGAATTGTATTCCTATTCTATTGCTACTGTAACAACTTACCAAAAACTTAGAGGCTTAAAACAACACAATTTCATTACCTTACAATTCTGGAGGTCTGAAATCCAAGATGAGTGTTAGTAGGCTAAAATAAGGCATTAGTGGAATTGTGTTGCTTCTGAAAGCTTGAAGGAGAAAATTTGCCTATTACGTAAGTATACCAAAAAAAACCCCAACAAAACAAAAATCCTCCACATATTTCTTTTCCATTTTGCACAATATCCCAGCCTTTTATAGTGTGACTAAAATGTGAAAATAACACATTCTTTCTCTTTCTCTCTCTCTCACACACACAGACACACCACGTGCACACACATGAGAACAAAAAATTTAGTCCAGATGGAGTTTAGGATTGAAATCATGTTTCAGACAAATTCACTAAACATTACAAGTTTATGGAATAATGAGACCATTGGTATTTATCAAATTCATTCATTGTAAAAGTGTATGTAAGGAATCTACTTTGCTGAAAATTGTCTATATTAGATAAAAGGACACATGAATGAATAAAGTCTGATATGATAGTGTAGTTAAATAAACAAGAAATCTTCTCAATAAATATATTACCAAGTAACAATAGATCAGTGCAACAAACAAAGTTAAAAATTTCAGGCCAAGGAGGGAACATTTGTGGGAGTAGTAATTGTCAAGATTATGTAAGATCAAGATTCTGTGATCACTGCAAGAGATGTGAGTCAGAGATTTATTAAAACCCTTTACATTTTCTTACATATCTTTATGTATTCATAATGTTTTGTAATAGAGACATCACAGATAAAGTTTTCTCCTAGCATTGTTTGCTAAAGATTTTTGGAAAAACTACTTTGCAATTAATTTTTTCTTTGTTTTTTTTTTTTTTGAACACAACAAACTTTTAATTTATGGGTAGCTATTTAACAACCATATACTTTACTGAATAATATAGTTGTTATTGTATTAATTTAAAATAAATATATAAAGTAGAGAACCCAAGTTCAATATAGGTTCTTTAGTCTGCTGTTTCATATTCGACTGCTCTGTAGCTAACTTTATGGGTCATTACTTCAGCAATCACTCTTAGTTTTCTGCCCAATATCTACTGCTCTCTTCTATTCTCACTAAAAAGATCCCAGTTGAAGTACCCAGGTGCACAGCTCAAAATACACACCTTTTTCCATTCTCTAACAGCAAAGTTTCATCATGTTATAGAATTGTGGCCATTATTATGTAAGCAGAACTCCCTGCGAGGCTTCAGGGAGAGGTTTAGTGCCTCCCAGATAAAAAGTTTCACAGATATCTCCTGTTTGCCTCCTTCTGTCTACTTGGAATACAGATTGCTACCAGAAGGAGCATCTTGGAAATATGAGGAAACAGTAAAAACTTTTTTTTGAATGTTTAAGTAACTCATACTAGGTTTTTTGTTACTTGCAGCAAATGTATTCTTAATGCAATAACACATTTGTTGTGTTTTAAGTTGCTAACTTTTGTGCAGATTAAAAATAAAAGATCTAGTGCTGGTGTACTCAGTTCTTGAACTAGTAGTTCACTCCTGTTGAGTTGGTTAGATAACCCCCAGTTGTTTTTTTCCATTAATTCTCTATATTTAAAATTACTGAGGGGCGCCTGGGTGGCTCAGTCAGTTGGGCATCTGCCTTCAGCTCAGGTCATGATTCCAGGGTCCTGGGATTGAGTCCCACGTCGGCTCCCCTCTTCCTTCCCTTCTGCTGCTCCCCCTGCTCATGTGTGCTCTCTCTTTCTCTCTCTCTCTGTCAAATAAATAAATAAATAGATGATAAATAAATAAATAAATAAATAAATAAATAAATAAATAAATAAAATTACTGGATCTTCTGAACTGCTGCTCTGGTTGTCCTTTGGGCATCTTTTTTTTAACTGAGGGCTAACATTCTACCTAGATAATCTTGTAAAGGTGCAAGAAAGTTTGGGAGGAGCATCCTTAATTATGGTGTGTCATACCAGACATTATTTCTTGATTTTTCCTTCTTACAATTTGGTCCTCAAGAAATGGACAAAAATAATGGAAGAACTTCCCCATGATGTATGTAATTCTAGATGTTTCTCAATTAAATAAAATAATTATGTGGGTAATTAACTGTTTTACTACTCAGTCTAGATTCCAGATTTCCTCTCATTCTCAGGAATGTCATCTTGCCTTCTTCTATTTTTTCCAATATTTTACTTGCTACTATTTCCTTTACTACAAGGTATCAGGTTTCTTTTCCTGAATGCGTTCAAACATCATTTTTTAATAAAAAGAACCAGATGATACATAGTGATGATTGTTTAAAAACAATGGCATTAATATTTCCCAACATGTTGTAAAATAAAAAATGTTGAGTTAAGGCTTATGAAAACAGGGATAGAAGGACTTATAGTATGCAGATATAAAAGCAAAAATAGAGTAATACATCAGTTTTCATAGTTGCATATGTTAGCACAAAGTGTCAGTTTACAAATAAGACACATGAATCTGCTATCTCATTCAATATCAAATTTTTACTAATTTTAAGGACATGAATAATTATGAGGCATGTGAGAGGCATGGAAAAATCCAGAGTGTCAGCAACACTCCTCATGTCTTTCTTTTTTATTTTACAGTGTGTCTGACATAGATTTAACATATGCATTTTCACCTATTCTTGAGGAGCATCACTTACACAAAAGGGAGCTATGTGAGTTATGAAATATTTCCATTTTATGGTCTGAAAATTATGTAGCCTACATGACATTCTCTAAAGAGATATATCAGATTTATTTACAGGAAGCAATTTAGATGGAGAAGGTACAGTTTGTGTAGAGCTAAAGTGTATTCCCCCAAGTTCATATATTGAAACTGTAACCCTCAGTGTCTCAGAATATGACTATATTTGGAGATCTCTTCTTCATAGCACCGATTAAGTTAAAATGAAATTAAGCTAATTAAGTTAAAATTAGGGAGAGCTTTAATCCGGTCTGATTTGTATCATCCTAAGGGGAGGAAACTTGGACTTACAAAGAGACATCAGGGTTGTAGGTAAACAGAGAAAAGACCATGTGAGGACACAAGAAGGCAGCCATCCACAAGCTGAGAAGATAGGCATCAGGAGAAACCAGACCTGCAAAATTTTGATCTTGAACTTCTGGTCTCCAGAACTGTAAAACACAAATTTCTGTTAAGCCACCCCATCTGTGGTATTTTGTTATGGCAGCCCTAGAAAACTGAGAGAGTTTTCTAAAATATTCCAAACATAAGGGCTCGCTCACTAAAAAATATCAGTATGTGTTTTGCAGAAGGCTAGACATTAATATATTTGCAAGATGATTTGACTAAGGCATCCTTCTGTCCTGGATACCCAGATAGATGGAAAGTAATAGACTGCAGGCCTTTTCTTCCAAAACCATGGCACTGAAATTCTATTTGGTATATATCTGAAGACATTATCATACAGGTATGTCTGAGGGAAGATTTTAGTGTAAGTTTTTTATAGTGAGATTTGTTATAGCACGCTATAGTTCATGAGTCAAGTATACAGTTAGTTTTGATGGGCATTCATCATGGAACAATAGGCATCAGTTAAAGTAGCAGACTAGATATGGGTAATGCAACCTAATATAAAGTGGAAAAAACAAGGAATTATTTTGAAATTGACTACATGTTTCCATTCTGTAAATTACAAGTACTGAATATAAATGCTTGTTTTAAAAGAACATATACCAAAAAATCATTCCCACTTTCAACATCATAGAATAGCTTTCTGTATGGTATGTGGGAGATGGAAATGCAAGTGGGAAATACAGAATAAAATGAATTTTTAGAAGCCTGAGAATTTTATGGCATACATCAGTGATAATGATGTGCCATGAAATGAGAAGTATTGTTAGTTCAACACATCTGAATTCCAACTTTAAAAGCATATATTAATAACAAGATTTAAACAGAGGAAATCCTGAACCAAAAACCTTAAATAAATTTTAGTCACAAATATAAAGACACATTTTACAGTCAATACTAAAGAAAGTAACCTAAAAAGTATACAAGAACAGAGATGCAGTTTATTTTAGAGAGCTAATTACATAAAACAATATAGAAATTCAAGGAAATAATACTAAAGATTTCATTAACTGCTATTTATAAAAATATGTATTAGATATGTCTTTTGTGGTTGAAATTCTCATAGGAATTGAAAGGAAAAGAACAACAAGAATGAGGAAATTGTCTCAAATTTTAGATATCAAATATAAAGATTCCAGTGACCTACTTACTGATTACACAGGAATATAAGAGAAGTCAAAAATAGCACTGAGGTAAAAAGAAGAAAAGCATTAAAAGTATTATTAGTAAAAAGAAGGAATTAGCTATTCTCTCAATTACCTACTTATTTATTTATTGCTTATCTTGCCAACAAAGACTATACCATTAGGGCAGAGATTTTGTCTATCTTTTTCATCTCAGTACTGAAGTATCTAATCCAGTGTCCATATGTTCCTGAAATATGTATACTTAATAACTGAGGAGTATGCGTGTGATGGAGAGAAATAGAAAGAGGACAGTTTTATCAAATGCCGTGGAAATTCCCTGTAGGCAAGTAGAACTATGGGGTATTAGAAGATCTCGAGCTTCTTCCTCAACCATTTATTTCACAGACTCTTTTAAGTCCTCTTTTAAGACTAAGGCACCTGGGGGATAAAGAAGATGTGGTCCATATATACAATGGAATATTACTCAGCCATCAGAAAGGATAAATACCCAACTTTTACAACAACATGGATGGGACTGGAGGAGATTATGCTAAGTGAAATAAGTCAAGCAGAGAATGTCAATTATCATATGGTTTCACTTATTTGTGGAACATAAGGAATAGCATGGAGGACATTAGGAGAAGGAAAGGAAAAATGAAGGGGGGGAAATCGGAGGGAGAGATGAACCAAGAGAGACTATGGACTCTGAGAAACTGAGGGTTTTAGAGGGGAGGGGGGTAGGGGGATGGGTTAGCCCTGTGATGGGTATTAAGGAGGGCACGTACTGCATGGAGCACTGGGTGTTATACAAAAACAATGGTTCGTGGATCACCACATCAAAAACTAATGATGTATTGTATGGTGACAAAACATAATAAAATAAAAAAAATAAAAAAAAAAAGACTAAGGCTCCTGGGAATAAGATGATGGATGGGCAGACCCTTGTTCCTTACCTTCTCTAGTTAGTAGAAGGCATGGTCTTTGGTCTTATGTTTTCTTCATGCCAAAGAATAACATGAATAAAATTAGACATTATTTTATGATTTTAAAATGGTTTTAACCTGTATAAACTTACATGGGAGATTCAGATTACAAGTCCTTTTAAATTCTAAATTTTCTATTGAAACACTCACAATAGGCGTGCCAATGATAGGTGATCTATACATATATATGAATGCAGTCCTTTCAGTTACTTGGAATTAAAGTTCTTTCACAAGCAGTGTTCCTCCCTGTCTATTTAGGATTGACAATGACATTTGTCTTTACTCATGTGGAGATGCCTCATAACTCACTTCTATCACACACTCCACAGTCATGAAGTTTTAACACAATAGATCAAAGCTGTCTTGGATTTCTTTTTCACTTCTCCTATGATTGCTGCTTGGAGAAAATAGGGAGAAAATGGGGAGGAGCATTAATTCATAAAATAAATTATTTTTGGATAATTATTCTGTAATAGAATATAAAAAAACCGCTCAGTTGTATTCAGAATACATGGTTATATGCCTCTGGCCATCACATGGTTTTGTTACCATGGCTGTTTCCTCTGGCTGTTTCCTCTGTGCTCGCACACACACACACACACACACACATACACACACATATTATATGACAGCATGTCTACTGGTTAGCGACTGGACACTGAGGTCAGAGTTTTTTAGATTGGGATTGAACACTATTATTCATTTACCTTCTAACCATGGGTTTGATACTTATCTATGCCTCATTTTTTCTCAGCTATAAATATTAGTAAAATATGTATAGAACTAAAATGTTTTTATAAAGATTAAAAGAGTTTATGTACAGCGACAAGTTCCTGACCTAGAGTAAGAACTAAATAAATGTTTTTTAATATCACAAGTATGTTTTGTGATATATGCATAGACATGCACGCATACACATATAACTGTATATTATGCAACTTTGAATTTGGCAAAATTAAGTGAGAGCCTTGACTTGAATTTCACTGAGGTTAAAACTATAACATTTCCTTCATCTTTTTTAACCACACACATCAGCTTTTCTTTATAACTTTACTTTCAATATAAGAAAGTGTAAAAATACTCATATATCATAAGCAAATAAAATATTGAGGTGAAAGATTGCTTTAGCCACTGAGAAAAAGTTCTGCAGGCTCCGTATGCCTTATCACTATGGTTATCATATCATCCAAAGTAGGGCAGCTTAAGAGTGCAATGTGTGCGTTTTTAATAATCACTCAGGCAAACCAGGAAGAATTGTCAGTCTACTCAATGAGAAGCATACACTTCACGTGTTCCATGGACAAAGGCATTTTAAAAAAGTGGTACCAACTTTTCTTGGTGAAATAGTGTCACCTATTTATGCTATGTATATACAGCTCAGGCTGAATTTGTAACTCAGGTAGAATTGTCCATTTTTTATTTTCAGATTATTATTATTATTATTATTATTATACGTAATGCTTTGTGTCTCACAGTTAAAAACAATTGTTTTAAACTTCAAGTGTTGCTAAGGTACAGCTGCCAGGATTTAGTGTGGATCACATTGTTTGAGGCATTTGTTCAGCTGTCTGTTGAATCCCCTGAAACTAATGCTCAGTCTATATTAATGTCTCAGTCCCGGGAAACCTCCACCTATTCTCTCCTATAATTAATCTTGCAGGTACTGCCTTGACATTATTGGTTCACCAACGGAGCAGAACTGCCTCGGCCATCAATAATAATTCAACGCATTAGGATGAGGCCTGTGTACGGGCCACAGAGGTAGCCAGATCTGCACAATCTCCTGCATTCCTATCCAGTTGATGGGAAACTCTGCAACTGAAACTAGTTGTTTTGGTGGCTCAATAATTTGTAATAGAGGGGTCTTGGTGTTACTAATTGTTTTGCTTTATGCTTCTCTCCAAATGTAGCCACTGCTTGGCACAATGGGAGTGATTGTCTGTTTACTGAATCTTAATATTGAGGCTGTTACAAATTGTCTTTCACAGATGGTGGGAGCTTTTCAGATCGAGAGAGGCAGGGAATTTATTACTCAATATTTCTGTATTACTGATTGGGACGTGAGGAGCATAGACAATCTGTCCTACTGCAGGGTTTGCCGCATGGTTTTTTCCCTCTGCAAAATTATGGCTGGCTCTAGACGTTTTTCTCATTTTGTATAGATAGCAGCTGTGTAATTTCAAGCAGAATGTTTGCTTTGATCCCCCTTCCTTTAATTGAAATCCACAATTATGAGATTTGTTTCTTTTATGTTTGCGAGTTTATTGGTTTAATCTACAAAATGTGCTGTCTTGCTGTCTTACACAGTTAAAGGCTACAGCACAGTTGGGACTTAAATGACAAACATTGGAAGGAGGGGCTTTCTTTTTTTTCTTTATTGGTTGGCTGTAAGAAAGAAACCAATAGGTACTTCTCTCCTCGGATAGCAGGCTATATGACAACCAAATAAACTATCATTCTATAGAATTTGAAGCTATGTCTCTTGTGCATGTGTGTGTATACATACATGGACATAGGAATGATTAAGCTCATTTCTAAAAATGCCTATGTGTGTGTGTGTTTAGAATGGAAGAGTAGCCAACTGACATAGGATCATCCCTTGGGTTAGAGTAACTAGTATCATTGATATAAAGTCAGCCTTAGCACATTTTAGGGGAAAGAGAGCAAAAGATTATAAAGTAAATAGATATAAACAGAGGACTACTTGGCCTCTGAGATAGTTTCACAACAATAACTTCAGTGATTACATGTCAATATGCTCTACAGTGGGTGAGGCAGTTTTCCTAAATAGTAAATTTCCAGACATTTGGAATTCCTTTTGATCAAAATGAATGAAAAAAAAATTCAAGTGAAGAGTAAGATTCCATTGCCAAGTTTACATTCTTCCTCTCATAATCTGTCATAAATTATAATTAATGTTTAACAACCATTTTTGTTAACATTTTATTTCATTTCTTTTAAAGATTTTATTTATTTATTTGACAGAGAGAGAGCACAAGCAGGGGGAACAGTAGAAGGAGAGGGAGAAGCAGGCTCCCCATCCAAGCAGGGAGCCCAATGCAGGGCTTGATCCCAGGACACTGGGATCATGACCTGAGCCGAAGGCAGACGCTTAATCGACTGAGCAACCCAGGCAGCCCAATATTTTATATTTTTTTCTGATTCAGTATGGTTAATTTTAACTTGGAAATCTGGTCTGTGTCTATAAAAAGGAAATCCCATATTAACTGGTATTAGGTCAATTAGTTTGTAAGCGAATTAAACTTTCTATGCAACACCCTCACCCCACTTCAACTAATTGAATTAGTTTAACAGCCTTGATATCATTTGGGCATTTCTCTTAAATGCTCATGAAAAATTAATTCATTCTGGCTTCATAAAACAAGGGATTTTTCACACAACTCTACCATTTGTTATTGTTTTTTTGGAGGGGGCAAGCAAAACAAGTAGTCACATGAATATTTTTTAAAAACTTTAGAACTGCACATTATGAGTGTGTCTGCAATTCACTGTGTTGTCTCCTGACACGGTGAGGTCTAAAATCATTCCACTGTAGTATATATTCTTTAAGCTATATCTGTGTGGGCTGTGTATTTTAAATTCAGAAGATATTTGTGTATTTCCTATATCCCATACTAACAGAGTATAGGAAGAAAAATTAGCCTAAAAATAAGCCATTCAGTAGACTACCACAAAGTCCTTGATATCTACTATTAGAAAAATTTCTAGGTGTTTTCTTTTTCTTAATAGTTATAATTTGATTATGTTTCCAAACTTCCAGGAATTTATTTATAACAAAAACCTTGGTGATTTTAGATATTTGCATTTACACATAAAAAAAAAAAAGGCTAATCAATCTTAAGTTACTTAAGAATATATAGAAAATTAAGGAAAAGGAACAGAATTCAAACCTATATCTTTCTGCAAAAACTGTGTTTTCTCTAATCTGACCCTATTGTTTTCCTTGGGTATGTAGTGACTTAAGAAACCAACACGAGGCTTTGCATTATCTGATGAAGGTTTAGGAAACTTACGGACACAGCCAGCCTAAAGATGCCAGGGGAAGGTAGATGGGAGAAAACAATAGTGGGATCTGGAAAGAGAAAGGAAAAAAAAAATGGAAAAGGAGACTGGAGGGTAAAGAAAGCTCAAGGTAAACTATTCATTCACAATGTTTTTATGGGCAAATTCAGGCCATGTGTGAATAAGAGTTATCCTTATGGATAAGTGTTAGCTTTTTGGGGTCATGCTCATCTTTTTCATTTCCTACATGCAAGTCAGATTTCATTTATGATATCAACTCTTATGAGGAATATGCATTGAATTTGCATAAAGAGGTTTATAAGGTAACATTGCTTCATACCTGGCTTTATTCAAACCATTAAAGGAAATATTCTCTCTTGGTGCTTCTAATAGTGGCTTATAGAGTAAGAAACCTCCACTCATTCCTCCAGACAGGACAGTTAAGAAGATAACTTTATATGTCTGCTCTCTGTCTTATGTCTCTCTCAGGAAGCAGAGAAACAGTTGTCAGATTGGTGAGATTGAAACAAAAAAGGTCCAAATATGTGAGGCGCCTGGGTGACTCAGTCAGTTAAGGGTCCAACTCTTGATTTCAACTGGGGTCATGATCTGAGGATCATGAGATCCCAGCCCCACATAGAGTTGTGCTATGTATGGAGCCTGCTTGAGATTTTCTCTCTCCCTTTCCTTCTGCCCCTCACAACCCCTGATCCCCTACCCTGTGAGAGTAGAGGCCCACATGTGCTCTTTTTCTCTCAAAAAAAAAAAAAAAAAAGGTCCAAATATGTGTTTCAGCCACCGCCTCTTTTGGGACAGTCTGTTCTCAGTTCATTTTAGTTCTGTTTCTCAATTTAGTGAGCTCACCATGCAGGCTCTGCCCCCTACCACGTGGAGTCCCTTGGTGGGACATGGATATGTTTATTTCTGAGAATAAAGTGGCTAATCTGGCTGCAGATCATGCCATATTGCTTGATTCACCTTTGTTGGTAATAAAGCTGTTCATGTTTATGACATCTGCAACTATTTCTTCAGAAGTGTGACTCTTAACTCGTATTATCCCAAAACATACAAAGATATATCGATATAGCTCAGTTGCATCATATTTTTCCAAGTCACTAGTTATCAGCATCCTGGTTGTTTCCAATGTGCTTTAAATTAGAAATTTGATGCTAAACAAGTAATGTTATAATAAACCTCCTTGTTTATAACTTGGCATGTGTTTATAAGTATATTTTAGATTGAATTTTGAGATTAATAGTTGAGTAAAATCATATGTTGCTTTAAATTTTGCTCCATATTACCACATTCCCTTGCAAGAGTTATACCAATTTATAATCCCAGAACAAAAGTACAAGACTGCTTATTGGCTCACACCCTCACCAAACCTTGATTTTCAAAATGTTTTAAATATTTTCAAAGTGACAGACTATCTCTTCTATCCTTTATTGTTTGTTTGCTTCCTTCTTTTCTTTTCTTTTCTTTCCTTTTTTTTTCTTTGGAACAATGTTATTTTGGCCACAGATGTATTTCTTTGACTCTGAAATTTCCTATTTTATTTTAATCTATTTTTTTTCTCCTTGATAGATTCTCATTTTATAGAATTCTTATTTTCATTGCATTTTTCTATAGAATTATTATTGGGGGCATTTTGGATTTTATATGTTATAGAATGAATTCCTAATCTGCTGCTGGCATGTTCTTTTGTTGCCTTGTCTTCTTACTGTATAATGATTTTATACTTGCCATGATTTGCAGCTTGCCAGGCTTAAGATGGACAGCTCTTTCACTCTAATGTATTGTGGGCAAACTTTGTCCTTACTTTTTCACACTGAGCTACAGTTTCAGGACTGGGTTTTGAAATGTGTCTCCTTTTTCTCTAGCCTCAGTGTGTAGGGAATAGCCAGATGAACTCAGCTGGTATGCAGCCTTGGTTAAAGAGTCTGGACTCTTGTTCCCACATCTGAAATCTTATTAAAGCCCCACTATAAGGGTTTGCTTCATCTTTCCAGAAGAAGTTTTATTTCCCAGGAGAAATAGCCTTGCTTTTGAATCATTTCCCTAATTTAGCAGGCTTTGCCTCTATCGACAAGCCATCTGAGATGTTTCCATCTCCCCATTTTGCCAGTCTCTTCCTGGAAGTTTCTCCCTCTATTCCACACTCTAAGCCTTATTGGAAAATACAGATTTGGTTGAAAAGGAGTATGATGTCTTATCTTGTGTGCCAGGACAACCTGTTCATTTAAAGTTTTATGTATTTTTTTTCTTCATTATGCTAGAGACATAAGTTCTGAGGGTGTTTATGATGGTGCCTTATTCCCTCTCTGCTTTCTTTCCAGCTAGAGACATTAAAATGATAAGCTATAACTACTTTCCTATTTGTGATAGGAAATGAAAGTTAATATTTCATGGAAATTATCAGGTGTCTGTCAGGCTGCCTACATAAACCCTCATTTTACCTGTCTTTAAATAGAGGCTTTCATGAGATATTTTGCACATTTTGTTTTGCAAAACAAAGATAAATGCCATATGTTCTCTGAAAAGCACATCCCCCATCACTATTTCTAATATAACCTGAGTTTGAGAATTAAAGCCTGGTTTAATTAGAGGCATATTTTTTATATTCCTTTAAAAATCTCTTGTTTTGCATCTCCTAGTAGTCATTATGGTGAACCCAAAACTCATTCCCTCCCATCTCTGCTTCCCACTAAAATCCACCCTCTAAAAGGATTGCACATGCCCTTGTTTGAGTGTATTGAAAACAAAAATCAAAAACAAAACCCACAAAGACAGCTATTGCAATCAGTCAGAACTTGCTTCCAATCACGCTTCGTCATCTGCTTATTGTTTGAAATGGAGCAGATTACTTAACAACCCTGAAAAATGTTTTAACAGTCAAATAGGCATAATGATATGTACTTCACAGATATTTTGTGATGAGTAAATGAGATATTTTATCAAGGTAGCGATAAAAACTTGAACAAGAAACACACTTTTCCATATTTTCCATTTCTCTAAGCCAATTAACTTTTCTCTACTCTATTTCATTTTATACAAACATTTGTATATGCACCATACCGTCTGAAATGTGCAATGTCCTTTAATGTTCATAGGTTTATCTTCTTTAGGAATTTAAAGAGGTATATTCTTCACTTTTATTTTCATAATCTAGTTGTTATGAATGAAACTTTTATTTAGCTCTAAATGAATTTTTCTCTATCTACCTATGAGAAAATATCTACAATTTGGTACAAAGCAATTTTGTAGAAGGGTGAACTGCTCTGCCGAGTATTTAAAAGAATAGATATTTGGGTTGCAGACATTGACAGAACACTGGCATTATCTGAGGCCTCATTCATTTGATATCCAAGCAAATGTCACTTTAAGTTATGCTTCCTAATTCTCTGAGAATATTGCCAGGAGGGGCTCACTTTTTATAGCAGATGTTAAAACTTTATTATTCTATTACTCCAAGCTGATTTGATTGCTACACATTTTAATTGAATCCATGTTACAGTTATATATTTGCTTCCACCAGGAGGTAACATTGGAAATTAGAATTTTCATTGTAGTTTTTCTCCTTAATATTTCAATTTTGTTTAATTTACCTGAAATTGCTTTAGAAAGAAAATTTAACTCCTTAATTTTTTTTCCTGTACTTTTTGTTGGGTATGTTGTTCTACCTTCAAAAATTTTCACAATAGTTTAAGAATGGTACCATAAGAATTTAAAATGAAAAATAATTATAGGTTTCTTATAATTAAAAAATGTTTTCAAATGCTGAGTCAGATCAGTTTTTGCAGTTTAGGCTTCCCCCACCAAGGAAACAATGTTTTACTTATTCTGCCAATAGATTCACTTTTACCATGGAGAAATAAAACTATATATATCTTACAAAGTTGCAAGGAATATTGATAGAAAATCTATAGCTGTAGATAACATTAGAACATTTTATGCTTTTAGTTTTATTTTTCCTTAACTTAATAGGATATAGTTACTTAAACACACACACACACACACACACACTCTTACACACACACAATTTTAAGTGTCATTTGCTTTTAATATGGAAATTTAAACCATTTACATTTATTGTCATGAGGGATGTTTGGTTTTGATTCTCTCATCTTCTTTATACTTTCTTCTTGTAGGTCTTCCTTTTGCTATATACATTTTTTATGTCTTTTTTTATGTTCTCCACTTATTTTACTATTTATTTTATTAATTACTCAAATAATATATGCAAAAATATGATTTTTGTTAAAGAATTTAATGCTGTTTTCCCATGTTTCTCCTCACTTCTCAATGATCTATTACAGTTTAGAGTTTATAACTAGATAGTTTTATTAATTTTTTAAATAACATGGTTTATATCTCATGACTCATACATTGTATAATATTTCTACATTATTTTTACCATTTAAAAAAAGACACTCCTAGTCTTTTTACTGTCCCATTTATTTGCCTAGGAGCAAAGTATTTTGCATATACTTTACCATTGGAATATTTCCAATTAGGACCATCATTAAATTTATTTTGCATTGCCAATTCTGATCTCTCTCACAGAATTACAAATTTTAATTCTCCTATGAGATTTGTTTTATTTCTTGAAATTATTTCTGATGTCATTCATACCCCTCTCCAATTCATTCTGCTGTTCATTCTCCTTTCCTTGTATTTTCTGCACTAAGTTTTTTGAGGCCACATTTCCTGCATATTTAATTATTAAACCATTTCCTAAGATTTTTTAAAAGGATTTTATTTATTCATTTGAGACAGAGACAAAAAGAGAGAGAGAGCATAAGAAGAGGGGAGAGGCAGAGGGAGAGGGAGAAGCAGACTCCTCATGGAGCTGGGAGCCTGACATGGGGCTCAATCCCGGGACCTGAAGATCGTGACCTGAGCTGAAGGCAGATGCTTAACCCTCTGAGCCACCCAGGCACCCCCTTAGATGTTTTTATGATAAAACATTTTCACACTCTTTTTTCTTACTGAGTAATAAAAAATTTGTCTAATTCTTTTATCAGCACTATATCTTTTGTGTCTGAGCTTATCTTTATAGCTAATATCATTTTAGTATTTCTATTTGCATTACCTGAAGTTACAAACACTAATATTCACTGAATATATTTTATAATAAACAGGATGGAAGGTTAGTATATTTCCCATTTGTCCAGATGGATTATGAATATGAAGATCCAGAGGAGAGAGAAAGCTTTGCTTATTTAAATATTTCTCATACTTCCTTTCCAGCTCTTGCACGGTGCCGAGTACAAAGTAGATGGTCAATAAATACTCTTAAATAAATGACCTAATAACCCAAGAGAAGTCATTCAGTGGGAATATGGAAGGGCAAATATCATAGTAGAGGAAGATAGAACAAGTGGGCCAAATATTGAGATGAATTAAAAATTCTAGAATTCATTTTAAGACTAGGTTAAGTAAGGGAGTAATATAATAATAATTATGTTTTATGCAATTTACTGTGATTGCAAATTGACAGTATTGGAGAAGTGATCAGTTAGAAGGTAAGCATAATTCAGCTGAGAATTGATTAGGGCCAGACTAATTTAAAAACTGTTTAGAATATAGAATTGTTAGTACTTGCCACTTTGTATATGTGTTATGTGTGTGTGCAGGGAATAAAGGAGAAAAGAACAAGGATAATATTTATGTTTCAAGATATGGCTGTTCACTGATACAGAATTTGGAAAGCATCTTCTATTTTCATTGATACTTCCCTGACAATCTCAATAAATGAAGTATAGGTAAAACTAGATTCTCCAAGATATAATACCACTAAAATTTTCCATGACTTTAACCTACCATATGTTAGTACATTACCTGAAATCCAAGATGCATTGTGCTAATGCAAAGTACCTGTATGTTGAATCCATACACTCACTAATCATTGCCCCATTCTGAGACTTGTGCGTTTCAAATAAATATCAATACCTTGTATAAAAATAAAGTAAAATGAAATAAAATAACTCTCTAAATTATTGACAAAAGTAGCTTTTTAAATTTCTTTTTAAAAATTTTGAGCTCTTACCTATTTCTGAATCTTTAACAATATTTTGTAGGAAGCTTGAAGAAGTCTCAGCTTTAGCCAAAAATTAAACCATTTTGTCGTTAAACATCTAATAGCTATTGTGTGATTTTGTTCCCTTTATTCAAGTCATTTGAAAACCAACTTGATTCATTCTTCTGTTCTTTGCTATATACTCTTGACTATATTTCTACAAGATAATTACCTTATTTGGGTACACAAGAATAATATAGCTCTTTTGCACAGCATCCTTATGTTATTGAGTTTAGAATTACAGTTATAAAGATTTCTCAGATACACCTTTACAAAAGATGATGATATATGAAAATGTCTTCTATTTGGTAGTTTTCATTATTATCTGATTGGGTCACTTTGGACAAGTCTTTCAATCCTCAATCTTGATTATTCTCACTGAAAAAAAAAAGGCATAAAGTAGTAACAGTCTCTAAAGCTAAGGTCCAGAGATATTAACATGCTATTTAACTTATTGTTCTTATGGATATAAAAAACAGTGCCAATATTTCCACACTGTCATTTACCAGGAAACATTAAGTGAAATTAGCACTGAGTTAATTGGCATTATAAATTATTCTCTATGTTTAAACTGGAAATAGGTAGAAAAAAAGTAAGTGCATTTATTGTCCTATGAATATATGAAAGATTACAACAGGAATTCATGATGATTATCTAAACTAGCCCAACCTTTCAGTTGGCCCATTTGTGAAATATCAGAGCTCTGCAATCAATGACAAGTGTCTCATTTTCTTTCTTGTCTCCCTTAATTCCTCTATTTTATTTAATATCCCTTTAGCAGATATTGAAATATGACAGGATACTTAAGAAATAATAAAACAATCATATTTGAAGTCAAATATAATAGCTTTCCTTGGTTCATATTCAGATGATCAGAAACCCAGGGAAGTTTTTATATTTTTAGGCAGTTTTTAATTTTTAGGAGTTAAAATTGTAAGTTAAATTTAATTTACCTAAGCATACTTACTATTTGTAGAAATTAAAGTCATATTTTCAAACAGTGGATTTACTCAAAGTCCCTTTTCAGATAAATATTTAAATATTTGATGATATACAAATCAAAATACAAATAAATATTTGAAATATATACCCCCAAACTATCTTCTGTAAAGCTCAGTGTCTGGTATTGGACAGAATAAGGCACACATGACATAATAATGGATAACAAAAGATATCTGAAGTTTTATCAATTAAATAAATTAAACTTTATTGAATGATTACTATTTTATAGGCATTGGGATTAAAAAAGCAGAGTGATTTAATATTAATATTATCAAGTAATTAGTCAAGCCATCAAAAATATATATTATCCTAATTTTATATATAAGTAACAATATAGCTACAAAAAGAAAAAATTGAAAGAATTAAATGTTCAATTCAAATATTTGGAAGTAGCAGTAACATTTGATGTAACCCATGAATCAGAGAAAAAAAATCTTAATAGAAATAGAAAATATTCAATTGGGTGATAATAACATAATAAAAAGTGTGAAATGCAGCTAAAGTCATCAGGGAAGGAAATTTATAGCATTAAAATTATGTATATCAAGAAAAAAGTGCTGGAAATCAAGATTATTCATCTTTAGAAGTCAGGAGTAACAAAATTAGAACAGAAATGGATGAAATTATCAAATAGGGTGTTATCCAAAGAGTTATTAAAACAAATGTGTAAGAGATAAAACAGAGATAAAGTCAAAAATTGGATACTGAAA